>NC_092833.1:13310000-14705000 GCF_039878825.1 Excalfactoria chinensis
CATGGTGAGTGCGGCGCGGGGCGCTCCGCAGCGCGGCTCCGTGCCCGGAAGGAGCGCGGCCGTTTCCCCGCTGTCCGCGCTGCCCAGCCCGGCTCCGCAGGCCGCCCTGCCTTCTTTTCTCTCCCTTCGGTAACGCAGCGCTCCGTTTCCCCGCAGGCCGGGACCGTGGTGGCGGTCGGGCTGAGCATCGCGGCGGTGGGCTTCGCAGGTGCGTGGGGGCGGCAGGAGCCGAGTGCCGCCATGTCCGAGCGGGCCGCAGCTCCGCGCTCTGTAGCGCCTCGGCGGCGTCGGGCTGAGCCGCGTTCCGCGCTGATCTCTTTAAGGTCGCTACGCGCTGAAAGCCATGAAGCAGATGGAGCCCCAGGTGAAGCAGGTGCTGCAGAACCTGCCCAAAGCGGTACGTCGGACCGGCCGTGTCTCATCCAGACCAGCTGACAGAGCGGAGCAGCTGCAGCTCTGCGTGTAGAATTGTATCTTCTGGAACTAAATGTGGCTGCAGGACTGATAGCAGGCTGTGATTCATGGCGGGCAATGTGGGACGTAGTTAACGGCCAGTACTGGTGGTAGGTGGGCAGTTAGACGGGTGAACTGAGAGGCCTTTTCCAGCACTAATGATTCTGTTCCAATAGAGAAGTTGTTCTGGAGAGTTGAAGTACTCAGCGACACAACAGAAGTTACCTCCCCCAAGTGCAAAAGAAGCTGCCCAGCACTGCTGCAGGGAGGAGCTCTGCAGCTGCTAAGGAGATGTTAGAGCTGATAGATGGTGCAAGTTCAGCTCTTTGTGTTTAAAGCATTTTTTCTTTCAGGACTTCAGTGGTTATTACAGAGGTGGATTTGAACCCAAAATGACTAAACGAGAAGCAGCCTTAATACTCGGAGTGAGGTAAAAGGACATTAATTATAAATGAAAGGTAAAAAGCGTATTTGTTGCTCAGGACTGTCCGATGTCTGCTTTCCCCAGAGAACATCACTGCCAAGGAAACACTGAGGGATCTCTTGGTTTTCTGTGCTTAGTTGGTGTTTCCTGCTGGACGCACCTGACATTAACTCTGGTTAGGCTCCCATAGCAGCACATTCAGAAGCCAGTTAGAGGCGCTGGTCAATGTGCCATTTTCTGCACGTGGTGCTGGTTCTGTACAGGGAACACGGTTGCGGTGCTGTCAGCTCTGGTGAATTTCACAGTGAAGGTTCTTTACGTGCCCATGTCAGGCTCTTCACGTGCCCACTCCCTGCATGCTGGTAAATCATCGCTTACTGCCGGGTGTCCCACAGATGAGTACAGTAACCGTCCTGCCAAAGCACAGACTCAGAACCAAACACGTGAGTTTATCGGCTGACATACCAAGAACCATTCTGCTCTAAGTTAGCTTCCAGCTGGGAGGTTTGCAAACTATGAGCTGAAATAAACAAAGAACTTCTGCAGGGTTGTCCCAGTCGAAATGTTACAACGTAGCTGCAGTTGTTTTCAACTGAGTGCTCAAGTTCAGGATGAATTCTCACACCAGCGCTTGGCAGCTGTCGGGGACAGACAGGACGTGATGAGGACTTTCAGGTTCCAGAGGGAGCTAAATAAGCACAGCCTTCAAATGTGTGCAAATGTTCCCCAGTAGATTAGACTGCTGCAGCATGTTGTCCTGGGGAAGGAGGCTAGGGACCTCTCCAGGACTTAAATGCTAATACACATGTAAGTCAGAGAGCTCATGGCTACGACAAAGTGCTTACTTGTTTGAAGGCCTCTTGTAAAGAGCTGGGGGATTTTATCAGTTGCCCTCAAGTGAGTTTTTCTCTGTTTTTTAAACCAGCCCTACAGCCAACAGAAGTAAAATTAGAGAAGCTCACAGACGAATCATGCTTCTGAATCATCCAGATAAAGGTAAGCAAAAGTAATTCACACTGATCAACTAATGCATGTTCTAACCCATGAAGAGAAGAACCGCGTAGAAGTGATGTGAATACTTTGGCTACTAAATGAAAAAAGCACAAAAACAGTGTTAGAAATATTCAGGCTGCCTACATCTGTATGACTTTGGAACGTATCTTTGTGTTTGGAAGGTTTAAAACAAGCAGAATGATTCACCAGGTCAGCTTGTTATTTGCTTTATCTGTCCTTACTTAATGCCAAATCACCATTAGCACAGTTAGTTAATACCTAGCAGAGCTTACTTCAAAATTGACTTTACTGAATATATGCAAAACCTAAAAATAGCTATTGAGAGACTTATGAGCATCTTGCATGTTTTCAGGTCCTAAATAAGCCAAGTTCAGCATCAAGTAAAGGCAACAGACTTAAGTTTAGTACTTGCACAAGGCACACGCACTGCAGGTCGCTGTAGCTCAGAATCAGTTACAATTGCAGTGCATTTACACAGTGAAATCTCTTTTAAAAGTTTGAGTTATTTTCATATCGCATTTAAATGCTGAAACGGCCCATCAGCACAGCAGCAGTTTGTAGCCTAACTTTGGAACAGGGGGATTTATCTGCAGGTGGGGTAGTTGAACACTTGTGTTTTCCCAACAAATGTTTTCCTGAGTCATTACTGACCAATTCATTCATTTAAATGATTAAAACTGAACTTTGTTAAACTGAAAGCAATCTAATGAGCTGCTGCACATCTGGCTACTGCAGTCACTGTGTGTGTAAACTCAAACGGCTCCAGTCATAATGCAGCTTGTTCTTAACCTGAGTGTCTTTCGCACTTCTTCTTGTGTAGTGCAGGACTAGTGATGACCTACAAAGAAAATGCCTTCTTCATCTGCTGTGACATGCACTTCTCTTTCTTCCAGGTGGTTCTCCATATGTAGCAGCCAAAATCAATGAAGCTAAAGATTTACTGGAAGACCAAGCTAAAAAATGAATTGGTGATAAAATCAGAGGGTTTGCTTGTATAAATGATTGTTTCTTATAAACAGCTTAAGGCAAGTACGAATCTCAATCGGTGACTTGATACAAATGAGGCCTGAAGAATTAATTGGGGGAGCGACGTCCCTCTGTGTTCACTTCTTAGTCGCTTTTGGGGAAACGTGTGAGGGAGTGAAGCTTAAGGTTTGTTCAGAGCTGTTCTTTAATAAGCGATTAAAGCTGCCACTCAGACGTATTTTCTGCATAGAAGAACAGTAGTTTGGCTTGGCCAAGTCTTCCTGCATGTTACCAGATGCTGACATGCTGTTACCAAGTGTTTATTCAACTAGTTACATTTGAAGTTCATGCTGCTATTCTGTCATATGCCAAAGTTAGCGTGATGAAAGCGTGGGGAGGTTGTAGAAAAAAAACAGTAAATCCTTAACAAAATGCATTAGGAGAGAGATGTGGTTGTTTCTGGATGAAGAAATAAAACGTAAGAAACTGAACATACTCAGTTGATGGTTCAGCTTCTTAACTGCTGTGGAGGGATCTGGATGCCTCAGATTTTCTAATAGTTTTCAATTATTAATGGATTTTATAGCAGTAAGTTGCAAACCTTTAGTCAGTCATGTAGTTTTATGCGTTATCTTATGCTACAAATCTAACTCCCTTGAGTGATGGCCTGGCAGATCTAAATACACTGGAGCATTGGGCAGTCATCTGCCTGAAGTGCAAGGGAGAATCCCATGTGCCACATGTAGGACAGAGCAACGCTGGACACAGATACATGGTGGGAGACAAGTGCCTGAAGGGCAGCTCAGCATGAGGGGACCATGTTGTGCCAAGTGTCAACGTGCTCACCAGCAGGGTGTCCTGGCAGCCTAGAGCACAAACTGCATTATGGGGCATATTAAAACTCACAATAAACAGGCACAGCCAGTCAAAAACAGTGACGACTTCTGCTTTAGTGTTGGTGTGGCCTCACCTGGAACACTGTATACAGTTCTGGGCTCCACAACATGAAAAAATGTGTGGGTTCTTGAAGGGGTCCAGAGGGCAGCAAGGCTGGTAGAGCTGGAAGCACGTCCAGGGAGAAGGGGCTGAGGCCACCTGGATTTGTCGGGTCTTGAGAAAAGGAGGCCAAGGCGTGACCTTGCTGCTCTGTGCAGCTCCCTGAGAAGAAGCAGGAGGAGGTGCTGTTTCTTCTACCCTAAAACCACTATCGTGATGTGCAGGAAGAAGCACAAAACTTCCAGGCCCAGGGGGAACCTCAGGTGGGACATTTAGACAGACTTCTTTACCTGGGACAGGCTTCCCAGCAAGGAGGTTGATGAAAAACACTGCCAGGATGAGGCACCTGACAGCATCCTGGAAATGTACTTTAGCTTCTGGTTGGCCTCCAAGGGGTCAGGCAGTTGATGTGCTTTGCAGATCCCTTCCGCTGGGACTACTTTACTTGCATAAACTATTTAAGATACCTGAACAAAAGAGCAGCTGCTGTCCTCGCTGTCTGAACTGGGGCCACAGTGTTCTCATGCTCCAAGAATCTTCCCAGCCTTTCTGCAACTATGGTAAAGCTGTACAACATACATCATGGTTATGTACTGTCTGCTCGTAGACACGGTGTGTTTTAGAGCTTTCATTTTTCCAGAACTCCACCACCATTTTGGTAAGTACTGTCAGCAGCGTCACATACTCTGTGTCAACTTCGGTTTCTATGGAGCTGTACTGCTGTAGTCTCATTAATTCTACGGCCATTTAGTAATATCAGAACAATACAGGACTTATGTGCCATTAGAACAGAGTACCAAAATCAGTAACACAAGCAGTGAGTAGAAAGTGTTTGGAACATACAGAGGACAGAGATGCTGGGCTTCACTACAGAACTGAAAGCAGGATTAAAAAAACAAAAAACCACGCAGCTCCAAGAAGGGCACGCGGCCGCTCCACAAAATGCATCTTTCAAGGCCTACACCAAATAAAAGCTACTGAAGTTCTTTACTGCCACTAACCCTGACTGCTGTTAGACCTACCTTTCTCCACAGTCCCCCCTCCCTTGTAGATACAATTATCCTTTCTGACACTTTTATGTTTGGCTCAGTTATAACCATTTAACAGTTTGTTCTCCAGGAGACTTGAGCCTTAATACAAAGTCATATTAAACTGCGTGTGCCCTTCAATGAAACAAGTACCTGAAAACTCAGATGGTGCAACTCCTCCCTTGCTGTGCTAAGTGTAGCACCTGGATGCACACACCTGGAGGCGCACACTGCAGTACTTTTGTCTTTTCTCGCTTTTTGCCAAATCAGGTAAGATAATTTTTCTTCTAAGTCAGCAAATCTTTCAGCACTGCGGTAACTGCTCTGGTTCCTTACGACTCCTCACTTCCCAGCTCTCTTTTCACATCTTTCTGCTTCGTTGCTCCTGCTCATATGCAAGAAGAAGACTCGTTAGTAAGTTATTATTCTGGCTTCTCAGAAACTACGGCTACTTCAGTTCCTATACGTTAGTCAGGTTATGCAATTCTTTAATATCAGTCTGTTCTTAGATCCATTACGGATGTCTCACATGATCACCTTACTGCCGGGTTAAGGTTAGTACGTTAGAAAACTTAGTGAAGAGTTAAGAGGTTCAAGCTGCCCGGCAGGTAAGTTGCAGTGGTGAACAGCTTGAAAACCTTAAGTCGGGAGCAGTTTACATTTCTGATAGAAACAGTCAACAGATGGAAGATCAAAGTTTATTTTCTTTTACTACCAGCATACAAAAAAAACATATTGCACATCAAACAACCAAAACAAAAATAAAAATACTCTACTAAGGACTAACATATGGAGTTTATACAGAATAAACTTTCTGGAAATTGATCTTTTCAGTAGTTCAGGTTATGTCTTAATGGACATGACTAATTCAGCTTAGTGTTAACTAAAGCTATGTTTGATTTTTAAATACTGTACAGTTTAATAAATAAACCAAACAAAGCCTCAATGTAGAACAGTCACTGCCAATGTCACCCAGTATCCCTGCAGATTATGAGAATTTAACAAATGTATTCCAGTGGTCTGCAGATTTTTCCTCTACATACAGCATTTAAAAAACATGTATTAAAACAGACCAGTTTCCAGACTAAACTAATGGAGAAATTACATTTCAGTGCAAAATATTTTAGACTGCATTTCTTTCTAGTATTCCTCAGGTGAAGAAGTGGTTGCATATTATTAAAAATGTAACAAAAGCAGCTAATGCTTTCATAAAGAGTATTATGTTAGGGATCCCCCTCACATCTCTGCCGTATTTTGAAAACAAAATAACATTTCCTATAGCCAGCAATTTTGTTTATTTAAATGTTACATATACTATCTCAAGGCACATCTGATGATATATTTATAACACAGTAGGTGTCAAAGTATGTTTAACATATGATTTCTTCAGGATCCCTCCCCTTTCTGTATTCCAAAATGGAGGAACTGAAAGTGCGGTGTCAAGACTGGCGATCCATATTCTATCTTTGGCAAGCTTATACAAGCACTATTTTAAATGTAATGTAGAAGAACTGTAAACTAGGAACTTCAGTTTATGAAACACCATTCAGCACTGCTTCTTCCTGATTATTTCCCTCCTCCTGAACAGTAACTTTCTTTTCATCAGGGCTGTGCTGTAATTTAGAAGGCTCATCCACAGCAGGTGTAGCAGGACCATTCACTGCCTTTTCAGAAGGGCTATTTTCATCAATCGTATCTTTTGTCTTAAAAAAGAAAGAAAGAAATACAGAATAACATTAGAAGAATCTGTACAAACACAGAATGCAATGTAAATTCCTCTGGCTCACACAGCAACATTGAAACAGGAAATCTCTTGGTTCACTTGCACCTGTTCTGTCACTGACAGCACCCTGACCTTTACCTTGTCATTTCCAGAATGCTTCAGAATTGGAAGCCTGTGAGAAAATCACGCCAGTTTTTCCAAGTCAAAAAAGCAGTTAAGTGAACAAATGAGCTTATACCCCTTCAAAGACTGGGCTGTTTAGCACCAATTCATGGACCTCACTTTGCTCAACTCAACAACAAACAGTAGCAATAAATTCAACATTATCTGAGGAGTAAAATATTGGTTTTGAATATTATTTTTATGACACATTTATGCCTCTTTATTCCACTCAGAACATTTCAAATCCACCATTTCTGTACTGCCAGTTCTTTCTACAATAGCTCACACAGGTCACTAAACATCCTCCCCCCATCTATACAATGTTATAAGGATTAATTCTCAAGACTCATCCAGCGAGATGAGTGCTAATTTGCACATTTTATCATGCAATGCTACAGTAATAAATGTGTTACAATAACTGAAGCCCTTTAAGCATTACAGCCATCACTGATGTCTGCACTGATAATTCCACAAGTTAGAGCTCAGCTCTGTTTACTTTGAACTGGTGTTACTCTTAACGATCTGTTCCTGAACTCAGAGCTCTCAATGAAAATGATGTAAATCAAACATTACTGATTTCCCACACAGGAAGAGAAAAGGAAATGTACATTAAAAATCCTCTTACCGCTTCTTTCTTGGTTTTGGCTAGTGTTTCCTTCGGAGGGTTTCTCTGTCTACTCTGAGATTCAGCTCGTGATATATAATCAGCTACTGTTACTGTTCAAGGAAAACAAAATTAGTGATGCTCATATTAGATGTTTAATTTAGCATTCAAACTTCATACCCTTATTCTGCACAGTCACACTATCACTGGGAGCTACCTCACAAAAGGCCTTGATTCTACAGGTCATCAACTACATAGCAAGGATCAGTTCTTTTATGTTAACAAGGGAAATTTTCACCAAAATCTGTGGTAGCTGGTGGTGATCTGAAGGCAGAATCTTGAAATCAATTAATAAAATAATGTTTCTGTCCTGATTGTAAATTTGATCTGAAAAGAAGGGATTTCTATACCTGACTTCAGGAGATCAAGACTGCAGGCTCTTTATACCCGTGCACTCGTTAAATCGGGATTTTAACTATCTTCAGTAGTGAAGAATTTCACACTAATAAAATGAATGCAGGTTAAAATACAAAATCAACTGGGGGAGGAGGTTCAGAGTGTGTTATCACTTACGACAGAGCAGCATTCAAATCGCTGTTACTTCCATGAAGCAACTGACAACGAGAACTCACCCTCCTGGTACTCAAAAGGCAATCCACCTCCGGCTGCGGGCAGGTGGGCAACTGCTGTGCGTACAGGCACTCGAGGTGGCTCTGTATGAGTAAGCCTGTACTCAAAAGCAGGACAGCCATGCTTGCACTGCTATGGCTACACTTACTGGTTGCTGGCCAGGGATTCTCTGACCTCCTTTCTTCTCACCACCTCAGCACATGTTCTTGTAGCTTGGTTTTGTCTTATCCCGCCCTCTCGTAACCACAACAATTGAGAGTCAACTCTATTTTTGGAATATACAGTACTACAAATTTAAATATACACTTGTATCTTTGATGAGCTAAAGCACATTAGAGTTGGCAAGCATTACCTACTAACAGTACAGTCAATTGTATTTAGTATACCATGCATTCAGGTGAACTATTTTCCTGGGTTTAATCAATAACTGTGTAAGAATCCTGTATCAGCAGAGCAAGCACAAGTTCTCTGTTACATTAACTAGGCTCTGAACTGGGTTCCTGTGTTATTGCTGAGACCAAGGGAGTTTCTGCCCAAGACTTCTCTAAGTGATGTTCTGTACCCGACTCTAATACAGGGATGAAGCATGTTTCACACACAGTGTAAAACACTGATCCTTAATAATCTCATGTGTAGTAGGAACCCAGGAACTACAGCAACAAAAAACTACTGAATGACTGAAGCAGACTCCTCGTATTCAGGAGGAAGAGTTCCTCCTCTCCATTTCATTCTCTATAGAAGTAGTGAATAGATGTGATGATTGACTTGGAGCATTTGTCACAAAGCGTGTGAGTACGAACGCTCTTACTGGCCATATCAAAAATACTGTTATTGGAATTGGAAGTGCTATTTCAAACAAAGGAATCAACGGGAAAACATGAGAACTTTCTGGGGACTTGGTTCTGTTCTTGGAATGCTTGCATTTAAAGAGAAACGCTTCACACGTTGTAGAGATGCCAGCCATCTCTTCCACCCCTTTATGAACTGTATCCCTGTGTTACCAAACTACAGAATGCTGAGAAGTGTAACAGCTTACTTTTTATTCTCCTTACGTTTTAATTACTGGGAAGCAACAACCTTATTTCTTCTAGATCCAGTATTGCCTGAGCACCACAGATAGACAGGAAACAAATGTGGGTGATGTGATGTTCTGAGCCTGTCAATCTACAAGACCTCCTGTGACTACCTTAAGGCACACACGCACAAGCGCTTTCTGAACAGGGCGTTACACTGAAATGAGCTAGTTCACCTTTATCGTCTCCAGTGTTAGTACACACAAAAGAAGTGCAACAAGCCACAACAACAAAAACTGAAAACATGCAATTTCATTTAAATTCCTCCTCCGTCCCACCCTCAATTTGTGGATGATTTACAATGCTCACAAAAGCTGAAGACTGACAGCAGAAGTTTCAGTCAAGCTCTGGACTGGCAGTTACCGTGCAGGTTCCCTCGCAGAGCTCTGCCAGGGCACCTACAGCCTGCCATTCCACCTCTGCTCCTCAGCCAGTGCTGAAAAGGTTGTGTCACATTCAGTGCAAGTGTGCAGACGCAAGTGAGTGCAGATCATGAACTTTCATTTATGTCTCGATCCTGGACTACTGAAGTCAACAGAAGACTGGCTATTGACTTCAATGAGAACCGGATCATAAGCTTCAATTGTATTTCCAAGCAAAAAGTTAGACATTATAAATTAGTTCCATTAGACAGATTAAGAACTTTTAAAGTTCTCCTAGTGCAAGAAACATCTTTCGTCTTTATCTAGTAGTCTTATTAGTTATTAACCTTTGTATATTATGCAGCTATATGTAAAACAGCAGACACAACATTCTCTCATGCTTTTGACCTGAGAATACCCACAGCTTCACTCGAATTACCTGGCTGTCTATCTTCTGCCTGACCCCTGAAGCGACGCCTGCGGCTACGATTGCGTCGCTGGGGTTTTTTGTCACTATCATCTGCAATTGCAAAGTTTACCATGAACTATTTCTGATGAAAAAATATTCTTCAGCAGTTTCAGCATGGAGCATTTAAAATTGCTTCTGTTAAAAAAGACAGGCTAAGAAACAGGCTAAGTAAGACAGGCTGAAAGAACAACATATTTATATTGAAAGCATACACAGTGAAGTCAAAGCTAGATTTTACTATTTCGCTTCTGGCTCATGAAAACATTTAGGCATATGCTTAATGACCTCAGGTTTCATTTATTAAACAACCATACGTCAGGTTTTAGCCACAACCACAAAATAAAGTGTTGGTTTTTTTCTACACTATTAAACAACAAATTATATTCTCGTCCCAATAAGTATCAAAGAATTTACTTAAGCAGAAACTGGGTAGAGATGAATTAACAGCCGCTTAAGCAGCTTTCCTACCCTGACACTGAGGTAACGGAGGACAGACAGAACGCTGATCTATAACAGCACCGTGTTTCTATGAAAACAGCAGTACAAACAGGAAACAAAGTTAGTCTTTGGTATCTCCATCAGATAGGTTTTACAAAAGAGGCATACGAAAGAGCATATGAACGTACTAATGGAGCTCAGTAAACAAGATATTTCATGGCAGAGCCATGGAGGTAGAAAGTCTTCCTTTAATCAGACAGCAACCTTTAACAGAACAATGACTCATCACTAATAAAAATGAACACTACGCTTACATGGATAACACTTTTCTCTTACAAACTTGTTCTGGGACTATCAACTAGCCGTTTACATACCTAAACCATTCTCATTAACAGAAGCTGTATCAGACTCTGTCATTCCATCCATTAGAACAGCATCTTCATCAGTCCTTCGTCTGCGTGACCTCCTGCGACGGTTGCTACTGTGGTGAGATTCACTGGCATCAGTATCCACAGTCTGGTCCGACTCTGTATTATCAAGTAAGCTGTAAGGGTTGCTGTCCGGATCTTTAAGCACTAAACAAACAAGAAGTTTTTATTGAAGATACTGAGTCAGACACGTCATCTTCCAGACTGGCTTCAATTGTGGTTCCAAACATTAAGCAATCTTATGACAAGGTATAAGCACTACAGTCCTGTGCATACTGGCTCCTCTCTGACCCTCTGATCCAACAATATATCCTCTAAGACACCACAGCGTGGCACTTATGTTACTGCATCACAAAGACTTCAAGGGATCATTTAAAGAACCTTTTACTTTAAGGCGTTTGTGTTTAAAATATACCTTTCACTTCATCAGCTTGATAGTAATGCTGACGCTACTGAAGCGCTGTGAATTATTACTTTATCAGAATCTGACTGTGCTAACTTTCATTCTTTCATTTCTTCTCCCCTGTATCTAAAAGAAAAGCTTAACTCAAAAGGCAACCACCAGTAGCATGGCAAAGATCTGTAATGTTCAATGATGTCATTATTACCTGTCTACAGTTGAGGAAGGAAATGAAGATCATTACAAGCAGAAGATGATCAACAGAATCTAACGATTGCGCATGATAAAATATCATGGACCTTCACTGAAATACCAATCTATTAAGATTACAATGCAAAAAGGGAATGCTCAGAAGTACTGAAAGGCTAGAGAAAAAATGGCAAGGAACGGAGATGCACTTTTGAGATGCAGTACCAGAGCTAATGGATGACTTGCCACCACGAGGTCCGCCACGTCCACGGCCTCCAGACACACTGCGTCCTCGTCCTCCAGGACGTCGCCTATTGTCACGCTGATGTCTGCTTTCTCTGTCATCTTCTCCTGCCAAGGACCAGTCACTAAGTTCATCTTTTCTCTCAGATTCTGTTTCAGAGGGATTAGAGAGCTCAGAGTTTGTACCTTGTACAAGAAGGAAAAGAAAATTGGAAGTGAATATGAAATTTCGGATTGTGTTCTGGTTTCAGATTCTCAACCAGCAGGCCTAGCCATGTATATTCTATACACAAATGTAAAAATACACAAATTCAAAATAAACTCTAATGCAAGGATGCAAGTTTAAAAATAAAAACATCTAAATGTGCACAAATAAAATACGTACAGTTTAAGCTACTTAAGTACTACGCTTCTTAAGTCTGTTTGCAGTAGGATGAGAAATAAGGGCTCTAAAATTACTCAAATGGCAATTAATGTGCGTGGATACATCAAGGACTGATCGCTATTTGCTGTGCACACACTGCAGGCATTCGATGCAGTTTCTAGGCAACTTCTCTGAAATTCCCAAGGACAACTTCACCACCTCACAGCTAATGGCTGTTGCTAAGCAACCCCGTCTGGCTGCAGTAATGCTGCTTCAATTTAGCTGTTTATATTAAATATTGCTTATAACTTCCCTTTGTTTCTGAGCTAACCAAACCCGCACAGTTTTTTACTACCAAGAAATTAAACACCCACCATTTATTTCAAGCATCCAGGAACTCTCCCTACTAACAATTTTGGAATAAAGATATCCTGACTCCTATGGCTCTAACATGCAATTCTTGCTGTTTTACAGCAAAAAAACCCCCACACGTTGCCAAATGAGAGTCTGAACACTGCGCACATATAAACCAACTGAACATCAACTACATTTACTGAAACAACCTGCCAGGGAAGAGTAAATAATAGAAGCATCGCCATTCAGCAAAGATGCAAATCCAAGCAGGTATTCTGAGCTACGTGAAAAATCAAATGGCAATTCTGAATATTCCACCCTACCTTTACTCACCTACTCAACACACAAAGGAACCTACAAAAAGTAAGGAACTCAACAGCACACTGAGGATTCACTCGATAGCTGCTCTGGAGATGATACCAAACCAACTTACCATAACCAGACGTGTAACTGGGGCCTCTGCGGCCTCTCCCTCTTCCGCTGTATGATCTGGAACCTTGTACTGAGGAGATGGTACTCTCATCAGTTGTGTAACCCTTTTCTTTCTCGGGAACTCTAGCAGAGGAAGGTCTGAAGCCCATACCAATCTGACGCAGCTGTTCATCAATCTGGAGCCTTTCCAGTCTTAGTTGTTCTACCTCCTACATAAATGGAAACAAGACACGTCAGAGGAAGAAATGTTACTTCTCCCCCATAAAAATACCACCGTCCCTTCAGCCTCATCCTAAATCAACAACAGAACACTGATGTGGAGAAAGCGATCACATACTGCTTCTCAGATCCAACTTAAAACAGTGCTCTCTGCAGTCCGGCTCTTTCAGTACCAACAGAAAGCAGCAGCCATGATCATGCTTTAAAAGGCCTAAATAACACTTAGGACACAAGGGGAGGTTTCAGGGCACCAAGCCTCAATTCCCAGTAGTCTACAGCCAAACAGCTGATCAGCTGCAAACCCTTCTGAAGTTGTTACTCAGATATTCTGTACTCCAATAGAAGCTTTTTCTACAACTTTGTTTTTCCTTCTGAAATACTTACCTTCAAGTACGCAATGTGGTATTCTAGAAGAACCTGGACATTTCCAATGCTTTCTTTGGTACCCACAAATACAAATGGTACCATTCCCTATAGAAACAAAACAGAACATCTTGCTTTCAAGAAGAACATCATCGAAATACTTTATCCTTAATTCATAAAAGCAATCTGAACAGTAACTAAATCTTACACAGCAAAGATACCCTAGAAACAGCCCAGAGTTTGGGCTTCTCTGCTAAGGATTTCAGGCTGCCCATAGTGCTCCCAACATCCTATTCTACCACCCGAGGTAATCTGACATACAGATTCTATGTACCACTGGTGGCCCCTGCAACACAATTGCTGCACACATTTCCATCACAGCAGCTGTGTATAGAGGTACCCAGAGATTCCTGATGAGTGCCCAGTGGTTAACTAAACCAACTTGGCAAGATGAAGAAGCTTTGGACTATTTTATCCTATGTTCTCATCTGTTTAAAATATATATATGCCCCAAATTAGTGTTTCCAGAGTTGACAGCTATGCAACTACGCTGTACATAGGAGGTAGGTTTTTGCTCCTGAAGCAAGTATTTTTCTTGAGCTGTTTCATACAAGACTTACTGCACAATGCCATTCTGAAAAAGACCTAAAGATCAATTTCTACAGCTATAAAAAGCTGTAAGGTGGGCTTTGTTAAACAATCCATAAGCACAGCTCTATCACAGAGGCCACGGTTTCTTAAAACAAACACCACCATTACAAGCTGGCCATGAAAAACAAGGATCCATAGGCCACAAAGTCTATAGTTACAAACTGAATAATGACACCGAGATGGAACAGTAACCCCACTCTAAGGCAGTAAGGCAGCACTTTGCTCCAGACATTTTCACTCTCTGCAGGTGTTTTCTGGTGTTTTCTTTGTTAAAGGATTCAGAACAACTCATTTCAAAATCAAAATGCAAACAAAGGAAGAATTGAAGTACTCACATCTTCACGAGGCAGCTTATTTTCATTATCTCCTTCAATCCTCACCCTGACGACTCCAGACTTGTCTACAATCTCCTGAATCACTTTCCCATTTTTTCCAATAACTTTTCCTTCACAGAGCAAGAAGAGTTGTTTTAGACCAGCGTACAAAACATTCGGAACTGGTTTCTGTTTACCAAGAACTGTGGTCACTTCACTCCCCTTTGCCTTCTACCTTCTCGTCCCCAAGATTTTTTCCCATGTCATACACATAAATGAAAACTATGCCCAAAGAGGGCAAAACTTCAGCGATTCCATTCAAGCTGTGCACACACAGAACGGCAGGTACAGACCAAGATCAGCGCTACGTACGAGTTTCAAACACAACCAGAGTAGCAATGAAACAGCAGAACTCTTGAGAACAGACATTACAACCTGTTTATCCAAATTATTTCATCATGCTCTCCCTGCTAGAGAGCGATGACATCAGAACTGTCCTGAGCCATTCCTGCAGCTCAGATACGGCACTTCCATACTGTATTTTGGAATTTACTTCTGGAATATTTAAGCAGTCAATTTATCAAATAACTGATGGAACCTGAGCTTCAAACATGACCACCAAATCAGTTTGCACAAGCCTGAAAGAGCCATGCTTAAAACATTTCAAGAGTTAAAATAGCGTGCAGTTTCTTGATAATTCCCTGGTGCACAAAGTCTCAAAAGATGAATCACTTTCTATATAGATGGAAAACCCAACAGGGCACTTGCACCTACAGCTTAATGCACAGTCATGCTGCGTGTGCTCCCTTCCTACAGGTTAAGAAGCATTACGTACCAACGAGGTTCCTGGGAACCTGAATAAAATCCTCCACAAACTCCAAGTAACTTCTTGCCTTTTTTACTGCGTCGGCAGTCTGAAAAGTAAGAATAAATAAATAAATAAAGCAATACATTACAAATAAAACCCTGCAGCAACACCCACGGGGCAACAGAAGAGTCAACATTTTAAATAACAAAACGAGTGGTCCCAGCCACACCTCAGTCGTAAAGCTTTCTATGACATGACACTGTCAATGGCTCACGGGAAGGACTTCTATCGTTAGTCAGTTTCAGTAGGAAATGATGGAAATTAAGCAGCAATAAATGTCTACAGGTCCCTACAGATACTGCAAGGAGGAATAAACAGCACAAAACTGCCACCAGTGAAAGCACAGTCAGCATCTAGTCAGCAATGACAACGTTTGAGCACACTGATGCTTCAGCCCTTTCATCTGTCATCCTTTCTGCAACACGGGAGAGATGCCACCTGGACCTTCACATTAAATTTAACCATGTCCTAGAGGGACGTAACATTCACAAACCTGCAATTCTGGCACAGGTAAAAATGCAAAGGAGAGAACTACAGGCAATACGGATTTCAAGATGAAACAAGCAATGAAGCATGGAAGAGACAAACAGGAAGTAATTGCAGGAAGCAGAGCTATTTGCATTCTCACAGTAACAGATAAAACGACCAACATCAACATGCAGCAATTTTATGTTCAGTGAGCTCTGCAGGGAGGACATGACTGAGAACTCCGTGCCCTGCCCCAGAGGTACGATTATCACTGCTTTCCCAAAGAAAGAAGAAGGGTCAGTGACTGCTGTCACACGAACAGCCACAATGAGGAACACGGCTGCAAGGACTGGCATTCCCCAATACACCCAGAGCCTATCTATGCTTCACTGCAAGCACTTGGAATTCTTATGCAACGTGACTCATTCACAGCCCAACATGAGATAGCACAGAGCGCTGACTTGGATACATCTTTGCAGCCATTAATTCAGAACAGGAAAACAACGACCTCATACGCAGGGGGAGAAAACACACCTCCAAGACTCCAGTTAGCAGGAACTGTCTTTAACTTCTAGGTAGAGAATATATGTGCACTCCTGCTCAGTTACTCCATACAGTCCCCCATACAATCAAGACACTTCCAGGTTACTTGCACAGTATTTAACAAATATTAAAAGCAGGATGTTTTCCTAAATCCAGTGTTATTCCTACTATTTCTGAAGCATCACAGCTCTAAACCAAAGTGTGAAACAAGAACTGCATGGCTGCAGATTTCAAGGAAAATGTTCTTTAACACAGCTGCTAATACAGATACAGCAGACAGACTCTCACATCTATTATAAATGGTGAGGCCACCTCAGCAGCTTCATAATCATTCACAGTCAAACAAGAGCAGTGTTTGGAAGCCTCTCCAGAGTCGCAGTAGCTCTTTTAGACCTTACTGAACAGGAAGTAATTACCTCTGTCCGTCATTTGAGAAGCCCAGTCCCATGCAGGGAAGTGCTTCCTAAATCACAGCAAGGAACTGTTTTGTCTGTTGTGATAAACTTGATTTCTCCCCCCACAACAAAACCAAAACAAGAAGCATGTTCTTCTCCTACTTTAAATGGAACAGAGTTAATGAAATGGTCCTAAAGAACAGTTTTGTCTCCAAATGGAAAACAACAACTATGTCTCCTGGAAAAACCTAACTATTCTTCCATCCAGAGGCAGTTAATCTAACACCTAAGTATCTTAAAATGGGCATAACGTGGAAGAACCTCAGGAATTGCACATGCAATTCAATTTTACCAGTAAGGAAGCTCTAACAAAGTTTTCTGTTTCAGATGAGGCTCTCTCCCTCTGAGGAACCAAATTATTTCAGAAGCATGGATAACCCAGCTCACTACCTAAGCTCTTAAGTTCACAGTACTGTGGGTTCCATGTACCACAAATGAGGAGCTCAGTCAGAAGGGGGAGTGCTTAGGAATCAAAGCGATTTTGATTACACAGGAAAAAGCATAAACAGAATTCTACGCAGCTTAATTTCTTTCTAATTTTGTAGCTTCCCAATATTCTTCAAAATGCATCTCCTGGTTCTTCCCTCAGAGATTCTGGCTCTGAGAAACACTAAACCTCACTGCAAAATATAATCATGGGAGATCCTCAGACTCTGACGTCAAGGATATGGGGTCACTACTCCCACACAAAAAATGGGAAGAGTGCAAAACAGCCTGAACATGCAGCAGGCATTAGGGTCTGGCTGCTTGCCAGCACCAGCAGAAATGAGGCAGAAAGCAGACAAATATATAGAGATGCAAGATCCTTAGTAACATGGACTATTTGGGCTGCCCAGGAAGGACAAAGCTGGTGCTGTCAACAGGCACTTGTGAGATTTAAAGCACATCAGGTAAGAGACATACAGAAATGGAACGTAACTCAGGGCGGTACTTCACCTAATCCATCATTAATTGGTCAAAACAAAACCAGCATTAAAAGGCCAAATTACAAAGAGGCCAATATGTGCCTAAATGTATTTGGCTCAGCTAGAGGACAGACACCATGCAGATTAAACAAAACCACACATGAACCAGCAGGCTGGTAGTAGGGGGAGGGCACCAATAACAAAAGCAGAGGAAGCCAAAAAGAAGTTAAACATTCCATCAAATAAAATAGCAGTCAACAATACCTCAATCAGATTGACTGACGTACATGGTGCAGCTCCCCTGTATCTGTGCAACAGCACTTGGACTGATTAGGACAGAACACATCTCAGGGAAACCAACACTGCAACAAAGTCTCGTATTTCACCTACACGTAGCACAAGCTGCCACAGCACAAATGTGTGCATGGATATCCAAGTGAGTGCCAGGCAATTTCTGCTCCAGCTCTGTGTAAAGCTCTCACCACTTTGAATGTAGATAGTGAGCAAAATGCTTACCGGATTCACACAAAGCTCCTTCCTTACCTCCCCATAGATTCTGAAAGTACCGGTGTCCTCCTCAAGTTCAATTGCAGTAACTCCTGGAACCTTCCTGGCTTGTTGTATGTTACTGCCATGGGTTCCTATAGCAAGTCCCATTAAATCTTCTCTGACTACAAATTCCTCATGAAATGCTGCTGCAAGCTGCTTTGTGCACTGAAAGCAAAAAGGGAAATAAGGCTCACATGCATGCCGTCAACATGAAGTACAGGGACTGCTTCAAGCAACAAGAATTTCAAGCTACTGCTTACTTCTAAGTGTTTTGTAGCTTCTTCATTTCTTGACATGAGCATAAGTTTGGTGCGAATGCTGCGCAAATGCATGTCACTCAGTATATTCACTCTCTTCACTGTTGCTTCACTGGCAGACTAAAGGAAAGAAAACAGATGTTAACTTTCAGTTTTTAGTGAAAGGCACATTTAAAGGATAAATCAGGAACCTGTCTATTTAAATAAATTATAAACATGAGCTACACTTCCAGTACATGGAAATGTCCGTAGACATTAATCTTCCACAAAACAAAGAATGAAAAATCCAGCACTATCTTTACCAAGGCAGCAATTTTCTGTTCTAACTCACATCATGTTTAACAATAGAAGTCTTGCTATCATCTACACAGTAGTTCCTTGCCTGTGATGTTCCAAACCAAATGAATTCTACCATATTATACTCATCACTCATTGACTCCCCCTGGTCTGATTCAAGTGGATACGATTAAAGTAAGCAGAAACATGCAGAGAAACTAACATTAGGAAAAGTCTATGTAGAAAAACAAAGCAACCACGGAAAAATCTAAGAGAACAATTCCTGAACGGCTTTGCTTGTAAAGAAATTTCACATTGGAAAAGGCCAACTAAGCTGTTTTTGCAAAAGCTCCCTTAGTCTACATAGTATTGAGTTTGGTCCCTCCCTATGATTCAGGCTCTGGGCTTCCTGCTAATCCGCACTACCCACCTGCCAGTTCACACCCTGGCTTTTGTGTGATATGAGCTGATGCAGCTCTTCATGTGGAAACCCAGTTGTGGGTCAAAGCACGGAGTGTAATACTGCACAGGTGGAACCTACTGCTCTCAAGCAGAGTAAGTTAGTTAGCTTTGAGCAATCCACACCAAACAACAAAGCAGCCCTCAGTCCATTATGATTGTCATCCATACCTGAAAGCTGTATCCAAACTTAGGCTAACTGCAGAGCAGTACTCACAATCCCCTCCTAAGGCCTGCCCCCATACATCTACACATCTGCATGTATTAAACTGCTCACAGCTCATGAAGTTAGACCGCTATCCATAGAAATGTACAGACGGTTACAGCACTACCATAAAGATGTAATGAAATTCATGCAACATTCACATAAAAACAGTTACTTACAAGTATTATTAGCTGAGCAGTTTCAGCATGATAGAAAATTCTACATGCTCCAACAGCTTTCTTGAAATCTTTATGTGCATTTTCATTAGCGCATCTACAGAGATAAATGACTTATCTTAAGAAGTTGCATCAAAACAGAAAAGAGAATAACAGAATGACTCGGGTTGGAAGATCATGCAGTTCCATGCCCTCAGCCATGGGCAGTGATACCACCCACTGGACCCAGACCAGGCACCCACAGCTCTGGGAGGTTTCAGTCAGTGCCTCATCGCCCTGAGTGAAGAATCTCCTCCCAACACCTAATCTAAACTTCCCATCTCTTAATCTAAAAGCATTTCCCCTTGTCCTATCACTACTTGCCCATGTAATAACAGAACCAGATCCCAGAATGTTTTACTAGTTTATAGTGAAGAATGTTCAGTTCTCTCTTTCTGTGCCGTCAGAGCTTATTTCTCCATGAGGCATCTCTCAGAGCCAGAGACATGCTGTGAGTTCATCAGCTACATAAGCCTGCAGCAAGACTTGAAGATCCCACCTGAGCATCTGCTTTCTCTGCTCAGCAAAGACCCCAGCCAGTAGATTCAAACTCAGCTACAGCAGCCACAGCCACCCTTATGATTCCTAATGGAGCTGTACGTGACCCTCAAAAATAACCTACCACCCTCCCCCATTCAAATACTTTTCATTACATGAATTGCCTTATTATCAAAATACGCATAACTACTCACGCATCTCTCAGATCTTCGGGAACATCCACTGTGCACTTGAAAAACGTGTTCTTTTTGACAGTTTTATTTTGATTCACAGGTCGGAGCCTTTCGTAAGTCACGATTTCATTGTAAGTGGCATCACAAGCAGCATACTCAATGACATAGAACTAGGGAAGAATTGGTTTTTTCCAAATGGTAACTTCAGTAACCACAAAAGCCAAAAGTAAAACACAAGCTCTGCACGTGCAAAAACAAGCCAGCTAAACCACTGCTTTTCCACTACACTCAACTGAAATGTAGGTACAAACAGAACCACCACCAAAGCACGTTCGTAGATAGTGCTGAACTACTAGAATTAGATTTGCAGTCTGAACAGTAGCCATAATCACAAATGAGGCTTATTACTTTATTATTTCTTAGAGCCAACTTCAGTTCACAAAGAAGGATTTTTGGAAGCCATGTGCTGCATGCATGCATACAGTTCTCCATGCACTTTAATTACTAATAATCAGAATGTGCCGCCCAGCTATAAAAACACACTCCCAGTTGTATAAACACAACATGGGTCATTTCAAAGTGATCTCAGCTTAAAAATCTGTTCTGTCATACTTCTGTACTGGTAGTTTATTCATGTTTTGCATTATAAAGAACTTTTGTATTTACTTTATCTAACAAAGCAGCATGAAAGCAGCAGTAAGGAGTTTACCTCTCCTTTCATCATTCGAACTTTCGCCAGCCACCAGCCACAAGGCTCTTGATCGTTTGCTCTAGAATAAACCTGAAAACAAAAGCAGTTAAACACAAGTGAAAAAACAATATTTAAAGCATATACAGACATAACTGAGTTGCTCACATTTACGACCAGAGAAGAGCATCTCAGCTCCTCTAGTTCTCATTACAATGGAAGAGTATGCTGCTCAGAAATATCTTTTGCCTTCATTATTATTACTGTGTGCTTTTTGCACAAGTTTCCATTACTTTGCAAGGATTATGGTCAGATTTCCTTTCTATATTTCACTGACTATACAACAGAAATTGCTAGAGGGACACAAAACCTTAAGAAAACATTTATTCAGTGGTGATTCCCCACTAAACTTCAAGACTCTCTTAACACCGAAGATTCTCATACAGAAGGAACTCCAAAATTAAGGGTTTATTTTGCCTTTGGATAATTTGACAAAATTAAGACTACATCACAAACAACCACGTATTTTTATTTAACAAACACTACTAACAGTACAAGACCAAATACAGAACCAGTGCTATCTGAAGCTTTCTGGTTTTCCTGGTCTCCTTATCATTTTTATGCAGACTAAACAAGAAATTTAAGTTAACTGAAGAAATCTGAGGTAAAAAATGCCTTGAGTGTAACCTCTAACAAAGCCAAGGGATGCCATGTATTTTGAATAAAAAATAGAACAATTGAGCACACACACAGGCAGCACTTCTTACATTATTTGCCCGGAACATTAACAGCATCTTAAAGATATGTGACTTCGATGACAACAAAGACAAGACGTTCAACCGTGGCAATCACTGAAACTACTACGGCACACCAGGGACACTACACACACCTTATAACATCCCAGTGTGATGTGTGATTTCTTGTTAATACTGCTTCTCTGTAGAACAGCTAATGTGCACTGTTCCCTCCAAGATATTTACAGACTAGATATTTAACTTGGACTGAAACCCAGGTTATTGGAACATCTTCGAACCTTCACAACAAAAAATCTCCATCAGTTCTCAGGAGAACTGAGAAGTAGCAAGTTTGGTTTTCATCTCTTAAGATACTGAGCTCTATTTCAAATTGTAGATGAAAATCAAGTTCCATTGGTAATTTTCTGAGGAAAAAAAAAGGCCCCGTAACTTCAGACAGTTTCTCTGCAAGCAAAACCTGTTGTCTTTCAAAGCGCTAAGAGAAAACAAATGTTTCTTATTTACCAGCTTAATAAATCCATTACTTGAGACACACTCCATTTTCATTCCCCACTAATCTACTTATAATCACCATCATCTCAAAGAGATGCTCAGTTATGTAACAGAACAGCTCATTAGCCAACATCTGGATCAACTCACCTCCACTTCATCTCCTTCACCAATTTCCTTCTTGATATCAGGAGGTGGAGGTAATCTGACTTCATTAAAGGGTACCTGGCGCTCTGGCTGCCAACTGAAAGTTGAAGAGATTACACATCAGTTCCAGAATTTTTCTGCTGTTTTCTTAAAGTCTTTATTTTTAGAACTCCAAGTTTAGTTAACTCTCATTCATTTCATATTATCAAGCCTGTTTCTTCATTCCCAGAAAGCAAACTTCATAAGCAAAGTCACAAAACAACACTGTCAATATAAAAACATAGCTGGGAAGATATTTAGTACCAGAACACTTCTTCAGTTAACCTCAAAAGAAAGTTCAATGGACTGATTCCACTGAACCGATTTTATTAACCCTCCACAAGATCAGACGACATACTGAGATGTGTGCTGCTCCATGACAGCCTTGGTAATGTGCAAATTCATCCTTGTGGTTTGTCCATTTTTCCAGCATTTTAACACTGACAATCCCATTGGCACTCAGCATTTTAACTGCTTACTATCAATTTGTAAGCATTCCAGGAAAATCCAATTGTGTTTCCTAATAAAACTTTAGAATTTTATCTACAACTATTTTAAACAATCTCCAACAGGAGTCTGGCAAAGAGATTCATTTCAAAACACATCTCTGCATCTGCCTACTAATACTGATTACTACTATGCATGTCAAATTCATAAGCTAACTTCTTGTACAGAAAGGCTACTTATTTTTCTGCAGTTGGTTCTGCAAGGCCTTACTTGTAGGGCTGTACATTTCAGATGCATTATATGAAGACTTGTAGAGGAACTGATGTCCTTTGTTCTCTTTTATAATTCCTTTATTCTCCATAGATCTCACAGGAAGCCATGAAACCGTTTCTCATTCTTTTACTCAAAATGCCAACTGAAGATAGACTAAAATAAAGCCAACGCTGCCACCAAAAATGACAACAGTAAAAAGAACTTTAAAACATCCGAGGGACTTGGACGTGGTATCTGTCCAAGTATTCCAACATCTATCATTTAGGGACATCCTCAAGACCACATCAGGTACAGACAGACCCAAAGGGTTATTGCAGTTTTGCCCTAGCCATCGCTGTACAGTTCATTTTCCTCCTAACTACAGAGTAACTTTGAAAAACCACCACCACCAATAGCACAAGGAACATCATGGATGGCTTTTGTTGAAGACGGGAAGTATTTTTGTCAAGAAGTGTCACTTAAATCTCATTTTACCTCTGAAAAAACAGCAGAGGAGGTTGGAAAAAAATCTCTTGTGATTTAATCATGCTTATAATTACAATGGTCACTAACCTCAGGATCTGTGTACTGCCTTTTTCCTCCCCTCGTGAAGTTATTACTCTCACAGATGCAAAGGATAATAGTAAGAGTTGAGAACAAAAAACATCCCCTTGATTACAAGCTATATAAAAGTTCAATTTGGAAACAGTGAACACAATGATCATAAATGAACAACAGGATACAAATTGCTGTAAACAACTGAGCTGCTTAAAGCTCTCCTGAGAATTTCAGCTGTGCACTAGAGGTTATGGATCCAGCAAGCAGGAGCTTAGAGGAAGATACAGACTGCCCACAATGAGATGCAACAACTGAAGAGACCTTGTCACTCCAAGAAAATCTTAGAGCTGTATGCAGTAGCTTTGCTTCCATCTCTGGAGGATCTCCATCTACTGTAAGGAGACAGTACAGCAATGACTCACCCATTTCAGCTGTAAGGTACTTGGATATTTTTTGAAAAAAACAAAAAATGGGGAGAAATGTACATAGAAGGCTCAGCTTTGAGAATATGACTTAAAGTTCTGATGACTTGAAGTCCAAAAATCAGAGCATCTCACCAGCAAAATGCCAATGACAGTTATTTAAGAAATTACTTGTGATTTGTTACAAGTTACCTGCTAAAAGAATCAGGCATGTGACGCCTACCGGTCAGAATGATTATCACAAATATTTGGTAAAAACTATAAAAAACCAATGTATGTCTTAGTATACAGAAGTCACCTGATATGGCTGCTTCAAATTCTAATGGACCTGCAAGGAATTACACCTCAAAGCCTCACCTGCATGCTGCAACGAAGGCTTCCAACTCCTGATGATTCTGTGTTCATTCTCTGCCTCTTTACTTCTCCAGAACATCTCCTAATGGGCTCACTATCTGCCCAGAGATTAACTACTGCTGTGGCCACAAAAATCATCACTAGCAGTTGGTGCTAGTTCACCAGCTTTGAGAACCTTGTGATAGTTATAGATAAGGACTGGTAAACAGCAGCAGAAAATATGAACTGAATGCCATGAGCAGGCTCTCTCACTTCGCTAAGTGCTGATCACTATCACAACAGAAGAACGAATTCTGGATGCTACTCTCCAGCCAATTCCAATTTGATTAAAGCCCTTATGAATTTAACTCAATAAAAAAGGTAATAATTTATCACATTTACATCATGGCACAGCTAGAGTAGCACATACTTCCTGATAAGGTCTATTTTTGGTCAGCAAAGCACTCAACTTTTGTTGTAGATCACTCTTTTCAGAACGAAGCTGCTGCTGCCACACAATCAGTAAAACACACTGATGACATGGATATAAACCAGCAGAAACATGTTTGCCAATAATTAAACACCTGCTGTGAACTACAGGCACTTCCTTTAGCTGACTTGGCTCGTGGTATGAAAGCATGTGCCTTGAAGGCAAAGAACATTTACTCTTACAGAAAAGTAACATGGATGCTGAATGTGAAACAGAAGATCAACAAGACGAGGATGAAGGAGCAGATATGTGGGGTTCTTTGGGGGACAGTGAGAATGGAGGAGTGGGGTGTTAAGAACACCATGAAGAGCTTCCATAACCACCCCAGGAAGTCCTAGCTACGGCTGCCACTTCATCTTCTAACCAATTTTTGTAGAAGAAAAGCTAGAAAACAGGTTAGAAAGAAAGACTGGATTTGCAGAGTAATAAAGCAGGATAATCATTTTTTCACCAGGATTTTTTCATGCATGCATTACACATACATACACATACAAACATCCCAGGATTACATAAACCATTCATACAATACAAGCAAGCTTCCCACTATTATGCTTCTTCCTCATCTTCCTTCCAGAAAGGCTGACCGATGAACCTGCAGGCTGGTGCTGGCAGCTCAGTAACCATTTGCACATCAAAAGCTGACACATTTCTGGAAGTTGATTTTTTATGCATGTATATTCTGCACTAGTTTTAAAAAGTCCCTCCATCAGGATATTTGTATTGTTTTCTCTGGCCGATGATGCTGATCACATTCCCCATGTCAGACACAGAAAGAACTGCTCAGGAAACAGAGCTACACTCAAGTACTTTCCATCTTTCTTTGCTGTGGGTATTAAGAATATCAGACAGCTGCCACTACTTTCTGATTAAATCTGTCCACTGCATCCACAGGCATTACTAAAATATCAACATAAAAAGTCAAGGAGTGCCTAATTGACTCTGTGACTTCTGATAGCACAGCTATTTAAGGAATCAGTTCACGGAAACTGAATACAACAGTGAACCTGTATTCCTAGAACTAGCTTTCTAACCAAGTCTACTTCCCCTTCACGTCCAAACAAACAAAACAGTACACAAATGATTTTTAAGATAAAATACTTACTTGTTTTCAAACACAACAGTGAGTGAATCCTCATGAACATCTTTGATAAATCCCTAAAACAAAAACAATGTTGTTTAAGACACGTGGAATCACAACAGGGCAGCAATTTCAACACAGCCTGAAACCACCCGAAAAGACCACTGCTGTTATGGTCTGAATGTAGGAAAGCTCCCAGACCATCCCACTGCATGGATGAGGCTGCTCACATTCTCAGCTGACTGTCCTAAGAAATACATTCCACGTGGACTAATTGAAGTAACTTTTCAAACAGATGCATTTACAACTGAAATACCACTTTCAAAGTTCACTGTTTTCTTTACAGGCACGCACAACTACTTTACACAAGCAAAATGAGAAAGCTGCAGTCCCAGGGCAAGGAGTCCATCTCAAAGTAAGGTCCAATAGCTGAGAGCAGCACTGAAAAGAAATGAGTCCCAACCAACTGCCCTTCAGAATAGCAGGACCCGAAGGATGGATAAAATTTGGCAACAAAGGCTGCTGTATGGCCACTTAACTATGTCAACCCTCAAATACAGGACCGGGAACAGTGTGCAGTCGAATACCCACAGCACCTCACAGAAAAGCAAAGATCACAGGATGTTTCATGTTATTTTGTGTGACATTTATATGATCTTGGGAACAACTGCAGCAAAATCCCATTTTTCTTCCCTTTGAAAAACAAAGGGCTTTTTAGCAGCGCAGTGATTATGTCAAAAACCTGAAGACAAAGAATAACCTGACGGAAAGTTATACTCCAAAACCCAAGCAGAAATTAAGGACCCCCCATCTTGTAGACAGGGAAGGAAGGCACGCTGCAAACACAAGGGAACAAAAGAAAAGCACAAGACAAAGATGATAAAAAATAACAAAATAAGGTTTTCTAATGACTCCTGTGCCTGGTATGTGACCAAGCACAGAAGACCGAGAAGGAATATGCAGTTTCAGATGAGAAGACAGTTCCATAAGTTCCTTAAGAAGGGCTCCAGGAAACCTGCTTAATGGATTACATTCCCTTCACAACCTGCCAGCCGAGGAGGGCAAAGAAGTGTCAGCTGTGTGAGTACAGCACCCACAGACATGTCATGTCAGCTCAGCAAAAGGCACCTCAACATGGGCCCCCTGTGCCTGACAGTCGAGCACAAGCCCTCTGTGACAGCTGGCTGCAAGGGGCCGTAGGAATGAACCTCCTTGGACCCAAACCTCTACTTGTGCAACACTAGTGAAGGATAGCATTCACTTGAAACCTGAGTGCCTGCTCCCTAAGCAATGCTCGCAAGACACCTGCCAGCAGTGCAAGGAACTACTTGTAGCAGAAACAGCCGGGTAATCCTGAACACACCAGGCCACCAGAAACCAAAGTCACCTTGCTCAACCACCTAGTGTGCTCCTAATGAAATAAACCCTTTTAAAGGCCACCCTGCCACTGCCAGGCAGGGAAGGCAAAGCCCTTAGAGACAGAAGCAACTGAGGCAGTTGGCAGCGAAGCACGCGTGTATGCAGGGATTTCCAGATCCAGTGAAGTTTCTGCACAAGACTGAAGCCACGTCTGCTTCATGAGGCAAAGAACACGAAAGGCACACAACATGTTACTGGTTAAACCATTTGTTAGTTAACAACACCTGTAAATAACCAGACAAGTTCCATTTTATTTCCCAGCATGGGGATAAGTTACTGCTACACAAAATGCAGGAAACAACGTTCTTCTACAGCAAGTCATTCTGATTGTATTAAAAATAGGTAAGAAAAATCACTCATCACAGACCAGGTTTCCATGGTCCAACACTGCTGGAATGCCAACTCACTGGCAGCAAGCAATATTTAAACCCTTACTACAGGCAGCCTTTTATCTGCATTCTCCCCATGTGAGTTTCAGGAGCTCCTTGGCACAAAGCAGCCCCTCAGCAGTGCCACCCAGGAGCACCACGCAGCCCTATGAGTGCAGGTAGCACTGTTTGCTATAAACTATCAGCGCAACGTTCCCAGTTGGCACGCTCTGACTCTTCTGCTCCACAGCACTCATATGAGAAATACTTCAGAAGAGATAAGCCAACATTTATCAGGTATTCGCTTCAGGTCACAAAGGACAAATAAAACATTTAATACAACTGTACCTAAATAAACCTGAAGGTCTGACCAGAGTCCAGCTGCATGAACACAAGATGAACACTGAAGGAGTATTACGTTTTTCAGAAATCCCAAGGTTTAATTCTTCCTCTTATGGTCAGTTTCCTTTCTACTGGGGGAGGAAGGCACACTTACAGCAACACAAGTGCAGCAGTGGGTGGCAGACAGAGCAACAGCACCAGTAAGAATTCAGACCGGTTTTAGACCATTTTATAATAAATTACTTGGCTATTATCACCAAGCAACATGTCAAAAATATGAAACCATTTGTGAAGAGTCAGAAGTCCTCTCTGTTTTCCTACCTATAGCCCTGGCCTCTCCTATGAGCACTATCAGCCATCACCTGCAACTCCTGAGATAAAAAAAGGCAGATTTCACACCCATCATGATGAAATTTACTGCCATTTTTTTCCAATGGTCAATTCTTTTAAGAAACACTTCACAGTTCTGCTCAAAACTTGAGAAATTAAGATATTGGAATGAAGCAGATCTACTTTTAAACAATGCACATTTATAGGGGTCTCTTTAGATGAGCTCAGATGAACGTAACATTTTCTTTTTTCCCCAAATGGTTTTTCACACAGGAATTTTCAAGGCGCTCTGTATCACCAAGGTAACCTACCTACATAGATTTGCATTCTAACTTTGCATTCCTGGAGTCTTACACTGTATCAGAACCATTTCTTGCCAGGTTCAATGGTTACACACCTTCACTTTCCTTCAACCAAACAGGTTGCTCTTAGTGTCATTTAATGTAGCAGCAATGGCTACAGATGGACAAAGAAGATGGGCTCAGAAGAGTTCTTCTGCACAGGCAGAGAGGCAGAGCAAGCCAACAGGAGAGAATGCACCACCAACAAATATACTGGCATAAAGCAGCAATGCTGTTACATGAGCAACCACCTCATATGTAACATTTCCTAATGTGTTTTACACCACACGCAAAGTTGCTGATGAGAAGAAAAATAATGTGGGACTTCACCTTGCCAGACCTCAGCTTTGGCCCATCCAGATCTTCATGTCAGTCACTCAGCGCCACATCTCTGGAAGCCCATGTATGTGCTGAGAGCTGCTCACGAGGCAGCAGGGACTCTACTGTACTACACTATTAATGGTGTGCAGCCTGCAGCGCTCCGTGCAGACCTGTCTCTGCCACTCACTGGGCAGGAACCAACTCCCAGCACCTGTAAGCTGAGAGCTGGCACAGCCAGTGCTTGCCAGCTGCATTTGGGATCTGAGACCCAGCAAAGTTAACGTGAGGCAATACTGTACCATGTATGAACAGAAGGGCAGGATACTAAAAAGAGACCTCATGCCACCAAAACCACCACAGCTGGGACTTCGTCTCACAACAAGCAGCACACACAGAGTCTTCCCCTTTTACCTGGGTTCTGCTCACGGATTTAGGATTAGGATCCGCTTATGACATAAACGGATCGAGACTTACTGAAGTGCCCTTACAGTGAACTGTGCTTGTGCGGACACATGCACACCCATATTTGTTTTTTACATCCAGTTCCACACAAGCCACAAAATCCATCTAATAGCCAGATGCAATCTGAGATCACTCTTCAGCCCACCTTCAGAATAGCCAACCCCAAGCACAGCAGTCCAACCTAAAATGAAGGTGCTGCCAGTGTGGCTGCAGGCATCCCTTCCCAGGACAGACAGATGCTGTGCTGCTTCTGAGCCACATCCACTGCACAAAGAGCTGCACTGCGAGCAGTGGGCACAGCTGAGCACATCTCCAACAGTGAACGCTTGGCATCCAGTACTGCAGACCACTCCTGAATCACCGACATAAAGGTCAAGAAGCCTATATCCAATTACCAGCCCTTTCACTCCTGTCAGAACCAAGGACTTTTAGTATTTTAAACCAACAGTTCTACACCTCTGTCTCACATAACAAGTACAAAGCCTCCTACTGAATTATTACTATTCCATCCTGACCCCCATACAGAAATATCAAAGCAAACCCAGTTAGTTTGTAACCAATCGGGGTGCTCTGCCCAGTGGTTTGAACTTCAAAGTGCTATTTCCATTGGAAATGCTCAGCTGCACCTGCTACAGGGCCTGCGCACAGACCAGAGGCCAAGCATTGCCAGCAGGTAGGAAATAATAACTCCTATTTCAATTCCAACAACCAGTTTTATTTATGACGTTACTATTTATCTCCATTCACAGTCATTATTATCATGTATAAATTCAAGAGTCCTCATGAGTCACACAAGAGCCTCAGCACTGAATCTCCTGGTTTAGGCTTATGAATGAAGTCCAAATGACTCAACGTTATTTATGCTGCTTTCTTCATGTGCATGTTCCCAAAGGGCAAAACTTCTGACAGATGCCCTCCACTCACTGCGTATGTGAGAAATCAATAATCACTGCCTGCAATGTCTGCCTTTTATCAGCCTAAGAGAGACAAGACAATGACTCTTCAATGGCAACGACTAGAGGCAGTTCATGCACCAGACTACACAAGTGCCAAGATCAGTAACAACCTTAAAATGTCTGAGATTTCCCATTCAGTAAGGCAAGATTTCATAAGTAAATGCTGTCCATCAGGAGACAGTTGAAGCCTTTACAAAAGTAAAAAACCACCCTCGTTCCACTTATTGTAGTGCTCCCTGGTCTAATAACTGGGCACCAACACCCTCATAAGCCTCTTAATGACAGTTTCCTATTTTACTGTCAAGCTAAAAAACAAACAACATCTCATGGAGAAGTTTTCAAAGCTACTCATTAAGACTTCAAAACACCATTATATTTTTATTGATATATAAGTATGTCTCTGCACAGAACTACGCACTGTGCTCTGACATGGTACACATCAACACCATGTGCTTCCATCATTTCTTCCTGCTCTCTATCTGAAAGCCCAGCTCAGCTCCTGCTCCCAGAGCTACAGCCAGGCCTGTTACCAAACCCACACCTCCTACCACAGGCACCACGGATGTGCGACTGAACCTGGCAGCTGAGGGTGAAGAGTCAAAGCCTACTTCCCATTTCTGCCATTTTTATCTCAATGCAGCTACTACTGCAGGATGGGAAGACTACCAGGGCATGGCATGTACAGGAGTTTGTTCTTTTAGAAGATGGAAATCCCTACAGCAATGAAAGCTATGAATCTTCAGTTGCTCAGATGTCACCAAAAGGCTCCATGTGCAATAAGCTATCTACTGCTCAGCTTATGGACTCTGGCATCATTTTACTTCGTGCAGACACACAAACTCGTAACACAAGAAGTGGAACTGTGGCTCACATTTGCATACAGACGAAATTTTCATTTCATTCTTGGCAATGTACGCTTCACAGCTGACAGAACGCGGGGCAAGGAGTACACAGCAGAGTAGAAGAGGTTGCCCTGAATACCAGGAAACACTCTGTGAGTAGTGGAGCACTGACACAGCCTGCCCAGAGGGTATAGAAAATCCTCCATGGAGATCTCCAAAAGCTGCTGGGATGTGGTGCAGAGCACTGCGCTCTACCCAGGCGGCTCTGCTTAGGCATGGGTTGGACCAGGCAGACCCAGATGTCCCTTCCAAGCAGTCCCTAATTCTGGGACTCAGTGATCTACATCTCCGTGTGACAGCACAGACACAATTCCAAGCTCCACACAGAAAACCATCAGCCTGAGAACACTGCAGTCAAGCCAAGACAGGACTGGGAGCATTCAAGCTTTACTCTCTCCAACCCAGTCTGAGCCCAAAGAATTCCATGCACGTTTGGTCATTTCATACTGAAAAAAACCAAACATCCAACAAAACTAACAAAGTCTGCTCTAATGCCTCAAAGAAAAAATCTACTTGCAGTGTAGAACTCAAGTTGGTATCATCAACCCTCCTGAGGTCAGGATCAACATGCCTTTAGCAGATGCAACTGTTAACTAGCGTGGTTTGTCACCCCATTCTCCAGCTGTTTCACCACACAAACCTCATCCTTTCCATGAGAGCACAACTCCTTTAGAGAAAAGATGGCACTGATGGGGCTCAGAGACAACAGATGAGTAACACCGATAGACGCAGGCTGCTGAGCTGCAGGGATTGGCTGAACATGCTCTGCTGTCTACAGCTGGAGAACATGGGTAAGATGCAAAAGCAATGCTGCTCTGTCCTCTGGATTGCGTTATTCATTTAAAGCAAAGGGGAAAAAAAAAACATGAAATCATGTTTGGAGATGCACAACAAAAGGTTCAATCTAAAACATGCTATTTCTTTTAGGCAGAACAAGAGTCTTACTTGATGTCTACCACAACCACGGTTACTTTCCACTAAAACATGCATCAAGAAGAAACATTCTTATTCTTCATGTATTTTAACAGCATAATTTTTCTTATTAGTTTATAGCCATCCCAGTTTTACCCACCATGGTCGTACCTCTAGTAACCACTCCAACAGATGCAATCACTACCGCTACTACAGCTGAGTTGCAGATCCTACTAACAACTAATTAGAAAAACCATCATGGAATAGTTTACATAATTATTTTGGTCTTTATCTCTGCTGGCATAGCAGGCTCCTTCTCACGTCATTTACCAGGCGGTATGTTGTGATAACGAATCTAAATTCAGACCGTTCCGCGCAAACTTCAAACGTTATCCCCTCTTATAACCTTACAAATGTCAGCACCAATCCTAAGTGAGTACTTTCTAAGTGAGGCTGACACCCCTTCCTCCTTTTCTTCCCAAACTTTACACAGCAGTTCCTAGTAGCGCTGCTCAGTCCCACAGCACAGGCACAACCTCACCTCTAAGACTCACAAAATGGAGCCAGACACTCAGATTTCAAAAAACAGCGTTTTAAAATCACTTTTCTACTTGCGTCTGTTGTGCTTTGGAATGGGTTTTGTGCACAACTGGTTAGAGCTGGGGCTTCCCCCACTACAGGCCCAAGCACTCTAACCTGCCCGTTCCCCAAGAAGCAAAAGGCTTTCATCACTGGGCCTAATCCCCATTTAGCTGGCCTGAAATAATGACATTTTGAAGTAAAACTTCTGCTCGTTTGCCACCATCCAGAGGGCTGAACACATGATGGGGCTAATCCAAGCCTGACAATTTGCACTGACTTAGGAGACGTCATTATTGCAGAATTTAAATCAGGCTTATTGCAATAAATGCTGTACACACAGCTCCAGGAATTCAGCACACCTCCTAATGCTCCCATTAGTCCCACATTCCCCTGAAGCAGAAGAAAGATCCAGCACATGCTTCGTTCTTTGCCCAAGACCATGGGACAGCAAATGGAAAAGCTAAGAAGGGTGTCTCCAAATTCCATGCTTCCTAATGGGCAGGAAAAATAATCAACCCTGGTTTTGGCAAGCTGTGTTCAAAATACAGGTGATTTCGATGGGGGTTTTTGTGTGGTTATTTGTAATCCACCTAAAAACGTATCTGATATACAAAATTTATTATCTATGGATTCTGGCAAAAAGAATGAAGAGGGACACCCAGCAAGGGCACCGAGCTCATCCCATTACATTCCTTCCTCGTAAGATTATCTCCTATTTGTCTCTTTTAATAGACAGCCGGTTGCAAAACAAAAAAAAACCCAAGCCACCCAAACCCCGACTCCCGCAGTCAGCTGCTCACAATCCTCTGCCCGCCGCCTCCACACGCTGCGCGGATTCCCAACGACTCCCAGCCCAAATCCACAGATGCGAGCAGCAAAATGGGAGGCACGGAGGGCCGCCCCCCCGGCCCCGAGCAGTGCCGCGCTCAGTCCCGCCCCGCGCCGGCGGGTCCGTGGTCTGAGCGCACGACTGCGGAGCACAATGCTGCGGGAAGGAAACAGCGGCTCTGGCCATAAAAAGAGCGGAGCGTTAACGACTGCCCCGGGCTGAGGGGAATGAGTGACGGGCACAGCTGAGGGCACGGCGCACGGATCCCGTACCGACCCGGCATTCCGGGGAGGCTGATGGCGAAGGAAGCCTTCTGATGACATAAATAAACCCGAAATCGTTACAGAATTATTTCAGATATTTTAGAAGACATTATTTCTGGCTCCGTTCCCCCCATTCAGCCCCAAACCCCACCCGCCGTCCCCACTTCCCCCCCACCTCCAGCACCGCAGAACCCCCACCCGCCATCCCGCCCGCGGCCCCCCCCCATCCCCGCGCTGCCTTCCCCTCAGCGGAGCCCCTCACGGCCTCCCCACACCGCCACACACCGCCACACCCCGACACCCCCACACCGCCGCCCTCCCCCTCTCGGCCCAGCTCGGAGGTTCCATTCACGGCCGCTCCCCCCTCCCGGCCCCCAGCGTACCACGCGAAACCCCGCACGGCTCCGGCCCCGCATCGCGCCCGTACCTTGTAGAAGGCCCCATTGGAGCCGCGCACTTCCACCGTCAGCTCCTCCATGTTGCGAGCGCAAAGGACGCCGGGACGTGCTTCTAGAAACTGTCACCACGGGGGGGAGCGCTGCCCGGGCTCCCCTCCCCCTCCGCCCGCCCCCCGGGGCCGCTCCCCGCCCCACGCAGCGCTGCCGCTCCGCCCACTGCGCGGCCGGGGGTGCCGGGAGCCGCCGGAGCGGGGCGTTCCCTGCGGGCAGCGTGTGCCGCCCGCTTCCCCCCCGCACCCCCACCCCGCGGGCGGCCAGGGGATGGGAGCGGCCGAGCGCCGCGCTGAGGGGGCCGGGCTCTCCCGCCTTCCCGGGCCGCAGGTGGCTCCGCAGCCCCGCCCTGGAGCCGCCGCGATGCGCAAATGGCGGCAGCGGCGGTTCGGGCCGCGCGGGTGGCGGTGAGCGCTGCGGGGAGAATGCGGCGCTCGGCGTGGTGTCCTGTTTGTAACGAGAGCCGGTGCGGAAGGCCGAGCCGCAGCGCCTCCCCCCGCCACATACCACATACCCGCTACCCGGCGCGTGGCGCCGCCGCCTTTGTCCCTGCCGGGCACGGAGGCCGTGAAGGGAGGCAGCCGCAGGCCGCGCCCTCCTCCGTGCTGGGGGAAAAGCACAATAAAACACGTACAAATGTGCACGTATAAACGGCTGCTTGTGTCCCTCACCGCAGAATCAGTCCCAGATTGTGCCATGAGCTCAGCGCTGTGCGTTCGCTTAGTCACGCAGGGTTGGACAGAAGGCTCGTGCCTGCCAAGTGCATCTTTTTGCAGTGGTTTTAAATATTGATAATGACGCGCTTGGCTCGGGTAGCCCAGCTAACCCGCCATCATCAGCTGCCATTTAGCACTGTGTGGCCAGGGAGTGGCTGGGGTTTGGGAGACATGGAGATGGGCACAGCTAAGGCAGCACGGAGCTATGGGACTCTGTGGTGAAACATGAAGGGAAATGAACCAGAAATGACTGGGGGATAAGAACAACGAGAAATGAACCGAACGGCTCTGCTGCTTCCAGAGGACACCATGCTTTCTCCACTCTGGCTGACATCTTTGTTTGGGTATGAGGTCATGCTAAGAAAAAATGCAATTCTATTATCTACTCTTTTCCCATCCTGTGTGCCCAGATATTCTCACTATTGCATCACAGTTTTTTCCACAGGGATGTTGAAGGGTTCCTTTGATTATAAACACTACTCAAATCTTCAGAAATGCCCTGCGGTTTGTTCTGTCGCTCAGGACTCCAAACAGGACATATACAGAAAACAACCAACCAATAGCACGATTTCAGAGCTGCGTGAGGTGGCTGGCTGTCCATTTTTGCAGCACAGAGGACGGTTCTGGTCATTAATGATAACGAGAACTGGCTGGAGCCAAAGCAATCTGCATCCAAAATTTGCCTGATAACATTTGTTTTTCTGAAAGTACGCACATGGTCGCAGTTAAAGGGGCAGGGTTATTTACAGACTAATACTCAGGCAGATTGCTGCATGAAAACGGGGGTAGAAGGGAGTTGTTATGAGGGTATGGGCCATCATGGTTTGGAACATAACATCCAGGTGGGAGACAGTGAAGTTCTGAGCCTAAGTTTTCACTTAATGTAAGTTAGAAGCAACTACTAAATTTAATTAATTGTTTACTGAAATATTACAAGGGAGAATCTTTTATCTACTCAGGTACAACAACGCAGAGTCCTCTGATATTGGCAGCTTACAACCTTTTCCACCAGCAGTTTTAAATTAGAGGTTGGCTATGCTACAGTATGGTAGAAATTCATTCCTGGACATCCCATTGTCTGTGAAACTGAAGGTGAGAACAGAGTTGTCATTCTCAGACCCTTGTGAAATGAGGACGTTACACATATGTTTGAGCCAAAAGTAGGATGCCACTTTCAGTGCTCCAGGCAAGACTGAGACAACTATGGAATCAACAACGTAATTCCTCAGCACAGCGGTCTTACAAATGAAGCTGTATTTGGGTATGGAAAGATACACAAATTGATAGCCCTCTTAGTCTATTAGTACGCTGATAACTTTATTTTGCCTTTTTTCCCCAGTCATTTCAGCTAATGAGTTATTTCTATGCAAATTAAGTTTACTGTCTGTGCTGTTACCCAAGCAAGGAGCACTGCTTTGTTTTACTGGACATATTCCTTACCCTTCCATAAAGTAAAACCTCTGCAACATAAGTTCTCTGTGATTTAAAAAAAAAAAAGGGCAAAAATAAAGGTCGAATAAATTCACACTTTAAAAAATCAGGGCTTCTAATCTTTTCATTGCCCAAAGCTCATATTAAGGCACACAGTCTTAACGCAGATTGTCTTCTTGGGCTGTAGTGGTATAAAGGGCCAGTGGTTTGTTATATAAAAAAAAGGAAGGCTTTGGGTTTTTCCTTTTCCCAAAAACAGGAATTTCCCCCAGTTTTCATCAGCCTTTTACAGATGCATTCCTGACCTTTACAGATGAATGAATAGTTGTCTGGAGGTTAGCTGAACCGCATGTGCCATGCCCAGATACATCTGCAAGTGCTGTAAGCAGACACCGCTTCTGAAAATAGGATCCACAAAAGGTGTTGCTAAGTGAGTGTATGTAGAAACATATTCATGTAGTGCAGTTTTAAAGCCCCTGGTATAGAAATCAGAGAAAGGATTAATACTAAATGTTCCTATTATTGTAAATAAACATTCATACTTATCTTGAAATGAAGAGTCTTTGGAGCTGGTTTGTTTTGTGTGTATTGCAGCTTACAGCATTCACATTTATCTTTCTATGTGTAGACATGGTGAACTTAAAATGTTCCACAGATATAATAGGGTTAAAAATTCCTTCTGTTTAGTGGGATAAAACATGTACATAATTCACAGTATGCAGCAGGCATTTACGGTTACACTCTGCCTCCCGTTACTGCACTGTCACCAAAGTAATTAAATTACGTAGGGAAGACATCAAGAATCTACGCTGAGAGAAAATCATTTTTGACTACTCCCTGTATTTATGCTGAAGTAACGATGACTGAATATGACTCAGGTTCCTTTCTTCAAAATCCACAGGATACGCATGCTCAGCAAAAGAACAATACACACCTAGGCAACAAACCGCTACGTGAAAATAAATTTACACTGAATTACAACATGTGAACGTTGGGTTTTATTCACACTGGATGAACTGCTGGCTTACCAGTGCTTGGCTGCTGTTCCTATTTTTGTCAGTAGCAGTGTAGGAAAGTAAGCAAAGTACAGCTAAAAGCTTGATGTCATTCTAAAAGCAAAGAGAAACTGCAGACAACACCTGCTGTTGTGCGCTGTGTTCATTCTGGTACAATGCAAAGAAAATGCAGAATCACTTCACTGAAATTTTAATGAACTCAAATGAGAACACTGCTGCTTAATGGACTTTATGCAACGGTCTGAAGCTCATCCATTCACAGAACAACTTTTCATGGGGTTGGCTTGGTTTGCTAATCCCATTATCACTTTGATTCTACTTCTTTCAAACGCTAGTATGAATGCAGCTGGTCAAAAATAGCCTGGCTTGTGCTTGACTTTGTTCCAAGCCATGAAGTGAAGTGCACTGTGCTACCAGAGGGGTATCACTGTATTAGTGTGAGGTCACGGTGAAGTAATGGTGTTTCACAGAATAAGCTTTGGGTATGCAAGCCTGGAAGTTCTGATCTGCAAATGTTAAGTGTTTTATCCTTCCTATCACTGTAGATACCCACATGAAAACAAATGAATCATTGTTGTCTTCAGAATACTTTTAAAAGAAATCAGGAATGGCAAATACTATTTTTACTTTACTCCTGGTAGTTTTATTCATTTAACCTCAGGCAAGTATGCTAGGCTACCTTTGTTTTCACTTGACAAGACCCACTGCCCTAAGAGCAAAGATAAGTATTAGGAACACAGAAACATTAATGTCAGGATCCCATCAACAACTGTTCTCCAAAGTAGGATTGCATTCTATTTGCTCAACGGAACTTTTAATCAACTATTATTTTAGTTGGTAGGCACTGACCTTGAGAAATTAGATACTAATACTTACAACAAGCATGCATATATGCATACTGTGTTGTTTGCAAGACACAGCTAGTAAATGGATACCACATAAATGTGCATTACCTACAACCCTGCTATACTGCTAGATACAATGAAGCAGTATGGAACAGATGATATTTCAGCAAAATGACTTAGCAAGAAGCTAAAGTGTGTTTTCTGAGGCTTTTGTGATTGCTGTCTCAACTCAGATGACCGTACTGTAGTACACGTGTTCATAAATACCTCTGAGAAGGGGGGAAGATTAAATCTGAACTTGCTTTTCTCTTTTTGCCATCTTTCTAAAAATACTGTTCCATTAATAGCATAGCATTTTCTCACTGCCTATCTGTTGAAATAAAAAAGGGAATTTGTGAAGCTACTTTGGTGATAAAGGTAGACAGCTCTGATAAATACCAGGAAACTGACCATCCTTTTGATCTTGTCAATAATTTTACTGCATAAGTGCTCAGAACATCATGTTTGTGGCATAATTCCACTCTTTTTTTTTTCTTTTTCTTAGCGTTCGGTACCCTCTCTGGCATATTAGACACGGCATTTCCTCATTTCACCAGTGATTTGTTGCAACAAGACTCATCATCCGAGCCCTAAAAATTGAGGGTGCTTTAACCTGCTATTTCCATTGTGTTCCACAAGTGTACGTGCCCACTTGTTCAAGCCTGAGACAGTGCAGTAATACCCCCAGCCCTGGCTATTTCCTGCTGTGCTGAGTTGGTACATCTGAAAGCAGCTCTTCTTCTCAACAGTTAAAATGCTGCTTTTGCCAGTGGGAAAGAAATGGGCAATTTTCAGAAACTAAATATGTTCAAGAACTATCAAAAGGAGAGGTTGAGGATTACTGCAAACAGATGAAATACGGAAGAAAAGAAATAGAAACAAGAATACAGATGATAGAGAAAAGTCAGAAACAGCAGGAGAAGAAATGGACAGCAGCAGAAGAAAGGTTCAAATTTTAGGCTTTGATGAAAACAGAAAGAAACATGAGAGAAAAAGAAGAGGAAAGAGATGAAGATAGAATGATAAAATGGGTGACAGGTGAGGAAAGGCAAGAGAGAAAGAACAATTTGGCAGAATACATGAAAATACGTGATTGTCACCTCTGACATTCACGTGTTTTTTCCTACAAAAAATACTGTAAAATATGATAGAAGATGAGAGTAAACCCACAAGTCTAATTAATATCTAACAATGTCCACCGATATTCAGGTAGTCCGAGGTTATATCTATTTATTGCCTGTCCTGGAGCAGGAATTTGCTGAGGTTGTGTGGTTGTCTGTCCTACACAATGTTGTATCGTGTCAAGATACCCAACAGAGCTCTGAACATGGCGGCGTTTGCATGGAAGGCAATGCAGCCAGTAACACAGAGCCACACACAAGCTAAGGTACCCTGTCCTCCTGTAGGGCACTTACCCTCCACGTAGCGCCAGACAAACATGGCAGAAGTGCTTTCAGAGCCCTGGGTCGCTGTGCTGACACCCTTGTATGTCAGCAGATTGTGCAGTAGAGACGTAATTCCACTGTCGTCTGTTGAGGCTGTTTCACTTCCCATAAATACTTCAGCGCTCGCAGATCTACAGAGAGTGTAAGAATGCCACTTTAGATGTTAAGCCAGTGAATCTTTGCATACCAACAGCAATCACAATAATACAAAGGCTTTTTCTGTATAAAGATTATACTTAGTCAAATCAGATTCCAGGGCTCAAATCACTGACAAAATTCACAAGTTCCAGTTTATGGAAACATTTTGAACAACTTTTAATTAGATGTCAGATGCTTTAAGAATTGAACACTGTCATCATTAAACAGCATTTTATTTTAAATTACATTTTCTAAACACGTAACATACTTGTTCCTCTGGGGAAAAAAATAAAAAAGCCTCAGATGCCCCAAATTCCACACTGCAGAGCAGTTTAGCTTTCCTTAGAGATCACAGTTCAAACTACAAATGCAGTAAGGGCTGCATCCTGCTGTAAGTGAAATCCTTCCTAAGTCTACTTCTGCTTTTCAATCTCTCTAATTTTTCATTAGATCAAGAGTCACACATTTTTGTTGGCAGTAAAGAAATTCCAATTTGCACTGCCTTCTGCCTTCAATAGGAATTTTCCCAAAGTACAGAAATAAAAATGTAAAACTTTGCTGTGTTTCATTACTTTCATTCTTTTGAACATTGCTTCTCTGGAAGCTCTGTGTGAAATTATTAGCAGACAGGTTTTGAAATGCTTGTGAAAGTAGATGCATATATGGGACTCAAAGGGCCTTATTTAAAAAAGAAATTTGCCGGTTACCCAGATCTCGGGTTGGTTGTGCCCATTCAAGAATACAGAATCCATCATTTGTATGATTATTTTTACATCTGAACTTTTTTTTTTTTTTAATACCAGATAGACTTGAAACTATCAGGGTCATTTGCCCAGCATGTAGTTGAATGTCCTGTGCTATAGATTCCAATTAGCAAGACCACGTTCAATGGTCCTACACCACCAATGCTGTCTAACTGCTTTCCACTTGGCTTTATATGTTTCTTCTTTGTTGCAGCTGCAACCAGGTCTATCTACACTTTGATAGAAAAATTTCAATTACCCCAGGGAGAAGCTTTTAGCTTTATTAAGCATTGAAGTCTACACATTTGTTCTTCTGTTGAAGAGCAGTTCAAAAGGAGAGTTTCTGAAGAAGTAATCTGAAAAATTAGGATAAATCTCGTGGACTTTCACTGCCAGTGTTTTTTATGTGCTCTGAACCTAAGAATCTGCCAACTCAATGCGGAGTTAAGCATTTCCTTAACACTTTTAGCCCCCGCCAGATGTTATGCCTTACAAGTAAATGGCTCTTCAGTGGTTTTTAAGACTGCTGTGCTCTCAGCATAGAACTGATGTCACAGGAGGCTGTGTAGTTGTACTCCAGTCTTGATAGATAGTGACAGAAAACTGTTCCCATCTGCAAGCTTTGCATCGGCCTCCTGAGTAAACTAATGGTTACTTTTCTTAGATGATGGGTGTCAACTCATCATCTCCTTGTTGCCAAGAGTAACCTTAGCTATCTAAGGAAAAAAGCAAGGGTTGCATACATCAGATCTGTAATCTGCCCTTGCCTTGTTGTGATTGGCCTCTTGGGGATGGGGTGGCCAAATATCGTGGAAGAAAGCTGGTAATAACTGTTCTAAGTCCCATCTCTGCTGTAGATAAAGCTGTTAATCTTGTATGTGGCTTCACTATTGGGTTCATTTACACAAATAAATAAGGCAGCCACTTACGCCTTTTAATGCTTGAAAATTCCACCGAATTTCATGTCTCTTGTTTGAAATTGAATCTTTCATTATTGTCTCTATCGTGCAAATTAATTTATCACTGCATTTGAAGTCCTAAATGCCTCTTGAGAGAGCTGAACATACACTCTAACAATCTACCCATAAAGAGCAAACATGAGTTACACATTTAAAGAAGATAATCTTCCAGTTCTATGGAAATCCTGTCACTCTTGCTTTTCTGTTTAAGCTTCACATAATAAAGGCTTTCTTTCTGCTCTCAGAAAAGTTTTGATTTTTCTTCACTCATCTCTGCTCTGTGTGGCAGAGAAAAATGACACATTAAATTGTGTCTGTGAAAAGGGCACACACCTAAATAATATTAGTATCACTAAATTAGAGGAACGCTTTTTTCTTGAGTGGAATGTATTTCTTTAGGCATTCTCAATGAAGAGTAAGGAGGAAACAAAGAGTAAGGAGGAAACAAATAACTGTGGATACAGCCTTCCAAACCCTCAGTCACATTATGGGTGAAGCTGCTGCATGTCTTTTTTTTTTTGAAGACTATTAAGTAACAGCCACTATCACTTTCAAACACAGACAGTAACATTTACATAAGCAAAGGCCACCTGGCTAAATACTGCCCTATAAGTGTACATATTATCATCAGCTATTACCATACAAAATTATATTGTCATAATACATCAAAATGCTACAACTGGGGATTTTAAATGAATTACCACTCTTCATTCTTGTGCACCCATTACAAGGCCAAAATGCCATCTACATCTCTCTTATGAGTCACATACATCTTCTACTGCCTTTCTAGACAGAGGCATTGCACTTTATTGTAGTAACTCAATGAACGACTACTCCCACTGAACCCAAAATAAGATGGAAAAAAAGAAAGACAAGAAAATCCCTGAAGTGCTTGCTCTCTCTGAGGAGAGCACTGTTTCATGATGCAATTAAAAAAAAATTAGACAGAGGAAAAATAATTAAGATTACAGAAATTAATTCTATATCAAAGTCCACAGAAGGACTCATGTTGACATCAAAGCTTTGGCTTCCCTTTGATAATGAGATTACACATCATACTTGAATTTCTACATTTTCTTCTCTGCAGAGTGGAGGTATTACCATCCTGTCAATGAGTCTGCACAAAATTCAATCCGTTTAAAAGCACAGCTTGCATTTTTTTATACTACTGGGTTTGGAAAACATGCAACCCAAGACCCTGCCCCATAACCCTGCAGCTCAAACTAACCAGAGCTTCTGTTCTCACCGTTTCAGCGTGTTGCACATATGTAATATTTTAGGCTTTCATTCTGTCAGTCAAGACCTCTGTCTTTACATTTTGACCTGTATTATCTATCCAGATTCATTCAGTACAGGTGGACACACGTAACTATATGGAACTTAGTCAGTAATTCTGTTGTCAGGATGAAAAAAAACAAAGAATGGCTGTCTCACTCTCTCAACCAGGTCTGGAAAGATGAGCTGAAGTACAGTTAAGAAATGGTAGGTAAGACTGAATATAATGAAAAGGGTTAACCTGATTATAAAAAAAAAGAAGTAAATGTATATCTGCCTATTCCCTTATCAGAATAGAGACAGTATCATAAAACAAGTACAACATCTCCATTTTCTGAATATCCTGCTAATACAGGCTGGCGGCATCCTGATGTAACCTTCTAAGAGAAAAAGTGGTAAGCCGTAAGGGAGCACAGTGCTGTTTATGCTGTATTAGGCTGAGGTGCCAAGTCATTGTTCAAGGTATGTTGCTGAGTCAGTCATTGCTAATCCTCATGTTTTACAGCATCAAGATGGAGAAAGTACTGGAGGAAAGTCTTGCAGGAGGCAGACAGATGTCTATATTAAGACTTATGCTGAATTGTTAATTTTTAGTTATCAGCAAAACCAAACTAAGAAACTGCGTGCTCAGCTGAGAACGTTACTGGTGCAGCTTTTCATGCTTCAAAGATAACAGTTGCTATTGCTATGAAACGCTGAGATTTTTTTCTCCAAGGTTTGAGCTCTTCAGTTCAAAACGTACTGCTTGAAGTTGGCTGCTAAATCAGCAATGACATTTTTGATGTTTATATCATTGTAAGATCTGAATTCTCCTGGATTCGGGGTAAGTTGGTGCTGCCTGTGTGCACTGAGAGTTTTAAAATAAACATTTCACTGATAAGAAACCCTAATATTGTAATATTAATGCTGAACCTAAGCTGCACAGCGGATGAGCAATGGATGAAGTTCAGCAGAGCAAGGACTGATGACGACCAGCATCTCAGACAGGGTAACTCTGACCTGCAGCTGGAGAAGGCTAACTTCATTCTCCTTTATGTGAAAACACTACAGTCCTTCACTGTGGTCTGGTAGATAGCCCTTATGCTGGAACTGGCCCATATGGCATTTCCATCATAGTTTGAGTGTTTCCTCTTCCCTGCCTAGACCCTCTTTTGCTTATCACTTCCTCCCTTATGCCACAGCCATCTACAGAAGCAGAAAGTTATGTGTAGCAGCAGGTGCTTTCAGAGGACATAAAAGATAACTGATAGATGAAGGCTAGTTCCTGATATAGAATATAGATCCCTATGCCAGAAAAGAGTTTATATTACCTGCACAGAACTCCTCACTATAGAACCTCTGTGTTCTATTAGGCAAAGATCTTTTTATTAATCAAATACTGGAGAATTTCCCTGCTGTTAGCAATATTACCAAAGCACCAACCTTAGAGAATGCCTCACCAGAGGCCATCTGGGGTGCTGGAGAATCCCTTTCTCTAGAATTTATGGCTATCAGCATAGCCCCCAGCATGAGGCAGTAAGTAGGGGTGCCTCTGTGTTAGAAACCACAGGAATGCAAAGCATAAGAATAAAAGTTTTTCAACAGTGCTGAAGAAAACTTCAAAGGAGCCAGGTTGTTCTGCAAGGATTCTGTGACAAGCTCAGTAAGTGCTTTTCAACATCTTCAGTCATTGTCTCATTTCAGTAAATTAGGACACCTCTATGCCTGATCATTACAGTAGTTCACAAAGCAAGGAGTAATTTAAGTCTCTCTAGCTAACAACAGTTGCTCACAGGCTGAGAGGACCACTTCAGTGGAGTGGTATTGTTGCAGAGAGCCCAGCACTTGTGCATGTGCAGAAAATGTTTACGCCTTAATGCATTTTTTGCTCTCTGAAGAAAATATACATTTTATAACCTGTTGGTATCACTTCTTTTCCTACCTTACTCCACTTCAAGATACTTCTTCAGTCCTTTCTTCATAAAGCTAAACAGTAGGTCAGACAATAGATAAATATATCATGGTCTTGGTTGCAGGAACTCTCCTTTAAATATTCAAGAAGTCATTGCAATAAAATAGGAACAGACAAAACGCTGATTAGTCTCTTGCAGTATATAGCTGCTATTCAGCTGAGAAGCTAACTGGTGGGCAGAACACTACTACTGTTACTATATATACAGACATTACTACGGAGAAGGCTGGAGCAGTCCTTGCCCTCATACCATCAGCGAGGTTAGCTGGCATCAGCTAATGGGATGACTACCATCAAGAACTGTACAAGGCTGAAAAGAATCTATTCAAAGCAGAGAAGGCACAGAGAGATGTTACCTGGGTGAAGGATAAGATGCCCTGACTTTCACTGTGCTTTTTCATCCCACCAGTAGAACAGCTTTGCCTGTGAACCTACCTACAGAGAAGTAAAAGAGAATGCATATCCACATCTTGCAAAATTACCACCACAGCATTACGTTCAATGGGAATCTCGTTTTAATAGGACAAAATACTATTTCCATGGAATCACTTTCTCCCCGGAGCATCCCCCCCAGCAGGTACTCATACCTACAGGACAAGTGGTGAAGCTATGCCTACTCCTCAGAAGACTCTGATCTCATAGACTTCTCTGACTTGCAGCCATGAAGTTACACAGGACCTCAACAGACTTAAAGTTTGTAGCATGCTTTGCAATCCAAGTGGCACCCAGCATTCATCGAAACTTCAGCACATCTAATTGTGGAGCTTCAGAGAAGTTTGCAGCCTAGGGCATGGGCTTCTTTTTACATTGTGAAGAATGCCTGGTAATGAGAAACACAATGCCAGCACCATTTGGTTCTTGGATTTACTTCACCTCTTATTCCAAGAGATCGTAAGATCAGAGTTGCAATTTTTTTTTTTTAAAATTATTATTAGTCTTCATTTTTTTCCCTGTATCTGCTTTTATCCCTCCTTTTCCTTGGCAAGGGACATCCAAACTATTTTTAATATAATTTTGGGGTTTGAAAATGCACTTAGGCCTCTTCATTATAAGCAGGTGTAGTTTATCTGGGAAAAGTGCCAAAAAAACTTTGTAGTAGTTTCAAGTAGTCTAAGGCAATAGTCTGATAAGCTTACTTTTGAGAAAAGGAATGTATTAGCTACCATAAAGGCAGTGAAATGAAAGGAGACCTTCTCCAAAAGTTTTTGTTCAGGTGCTATTTCTTTTTCTTTCTATTTCTCTGTCAAATATTAACCATTTCTGAGTTACAGATTCAGCAGATGAAATTATTTAGGCTTTTCTGTCAGAGAGCTTATAGTGGATTCTAGATAGTTTGCAATCAGTTTGTGGTACTGATGATGGTGTGACTCAGTTTATTTTGTGACTGAATATTAAGTGATCAAAGCAAAAACCTGATGGGCTCCCAATTAGTGTTTGGATCTCTCTCTTGTCCTAGTCAGAGATCATACTCAGATCACAAATCAATACAGATTTGAACACTGGAAGAAGTCATAAGTCATACAAGACATGAACAGAACAATCTCCATAGTGTGACCCTGTTTTGGCATTGGGTAACAGTCTGCGTCTGACAAAATCTGCTTCTAACACTAACGTGGACCAGTCAATACCCTAATTAATCCTCAACAAGCTTCTGTGACTGAGGATAATATTCCAGCCAGCTAGAGAAAGTGAGAGCTCCATTTCCCTTAGCAGTAAATTCTACACTTTTTTCCTACCATACTGGAGAGAATCTCTCCACACGCTAGATTTGCCTTAATATTCAGTGCTTACATTCGGTGATATGTTATGCTGCCTATCACCAACTTCCTGGTAGATTCTTGGACGTTTGGGCGTAACAGCAATAAAATGATAAAGGGGAATACACACACACAGCAATATGAGCATCAAACTTGCTATAATTAATTATTTGTAGAATTTAGTGGAACCTCAGAGGGTAGGAATACAAAAAACATTCCGAGGTGGTTTGAGCTTTTCATCCAGTCTCCATCAGGAGAAGAAAAAGTAGAGCTGAGCAGCAACACCCAGCTCGAGGGATGCTGCTGGTTACATTTTCCGTACATCAGTTTTTCATTTGTAAAACCTGGAATGTTCTGAGTGATAAAATGTAGCCTCACATCAGAAGTGATGTATCACTACTTGTGTGTCGTCTTTCACATCCGTTGTTATTCTTTTTGTAGTGGGAAAAGGCCCAAAGGAAACACGCACCTCATCTTTCCCAACTTTGATCTCCAAAAACTTGAACGGGATGGCTATTTGGGCTTCCCACAAACACAATGAAGCTCGGATTTCTGTATTTTGTGATGCTGCTGCCATCTAGAGTGTGACAGTAATACTGTGTCAAGCCATATCAACGGTTTCTAAGTAATTGATTGTATATTATCAGTGAGCAAGTATAATCACAACCATACATTTTTCTCTATTTTGTTCCACTGCTGCCATCTAGAGTTATAAAAAAGTACATTTTACATTTCTTTTTCTTTTTCTCTCTCTTTTTTTTTTTTTTTTTTTTTTTTTTTTTTTTTTTTAAATTTTTTAACCTCAACTATTTAATTAGCAGCTATTTACATTTGTGGGCAATATCTTACTTTTTTATATTTTTGTCATTGCTTTGGCTTGTTTCCTTGTTCTGAACATCAGCATAGCCCAAACATACCATCTGATGCTCCTTCTTAAGGAATTAACAAGGTGGTCAGGCCAAATACTTAATTTGTTTTGATTTTAGGCTTTTAAGGGGAATCTTCAAATAAGCCTATTTATATAGAAAATATCTTAGGTTAACCTGACATTTTTCCTGGTCACAGGATACCATTCATCATGAAAACTGGACTTAACATTCTCATAAGAAGCCCTGATCAGAATTAAAAAGGGAAAAAATAGGCTGCCATTGTCATAACTGACAGTCACCATTACTCCTATAACAAAGAACAAGATTTTACAGAACCTTTTTTTTTTTTCTTTTTCCTGTGATAAAGAGAGCAACACACATGCCTTGGGGACTGTAAAACAATCAGCAAAAGAAAATAATGAATAATAGGTTACCAAATCTGCAGTCACTAGTGCATGTGACCTCCTTGTATATTTGAAGGTTCAAAAGAAGTACCCTTTGATGCCTAGTAGGTAACTACAGAAATTCCTGGAAGAAATCCTAGGCATTCTTGTTCTTTTAGCCTATTTAATTTTTAGACAGCTTTGGATGACTGCACTGGAGGTAACAGCAACCCTCCAAGATCAAACATCCACCAACGCTTTACCTGGATTGTTCCTTCCTCTTTGCTGATGTAATCACTTTCATTATCCCTCTTCAGGTGGCCTCGACAGCTTACTTTGTTGGGAATCCTTAGCTTGTCATGTCTAGTGGAAACAGTAGCACTTTCTATATCTTTGTTTGACAGTTCTATTACAGTGCCTCAAAACTAAGGAATTTAATACATAGGCCTCCTCAATATCTATAATGTCAAATTTTATGGGGAAAAAAACCCACACCTTTTCTTGAGCATTGATCACAGACCTTTCTCCAGCTGGCTGTTCTTGGTTCCTAGCTCGTCTAGTTGTGCCCCTTGCCTTCTTTCACCTACCTATGAAGTAAAGCTGATGTCCTGGTTTTGTCTTTTCAAACTATCTTTATGAAAACTAGTCATAGCTCTTGTCACAATGGCTTCACCTTAATAGCAACATGAAAGTCACACATGCTTCTGTACACTCTCCAAATAGCTCGCCCCAGGAAGGCTACTGCAGATACCGTTGGTAGTCAAATGAAGGAAGGTTTTGTTCTCAGGTTGGTGTCATTTGTCTCTTTGGTCATACCACGGACACTTTAGGATAATACATCCAATCAGTTCCACAATATCTCAAAGAATGCCCTAGGCATAAATGCATAGCTATTTACAGATTTAAGAAGAATCAAATGGAAAAGAAAGCTAAACAGGGAATATAGGAAACTCCAGATATAGAGCTGGCAGAACCAGAAACTTCAATGTGCTCTGTAATTTTCTACAGATCAAAGCTATTAACAGCATGCATTGTAACAACTAAATATCTCATCTCCGCTTGTCTTCTTATTGTAGAAATAAGTAATAATGGAGTGAAAGGCAGGTCTGGAGGAAAGAGCCACAGGAGCCCAGTATGTGTAAAGGATGAAGAGCAAATAGTGTGGGGAGGAAAAGAGCCCCTATGAGGCTGGAAGGCAGGACGCAGACCCGGTGATACCCATGCACTGGGAGGGCACATTCAGTCTCACACTGTGAAGAGAGAAAAGCTTCAGGGCATTCCTGAAGACAGAATAGCAAAGTGGTGGATAGGACCTTAGCAAGCTAGACAGACAAATATAAATTGCTTTGTGTAAGAAATGAGAGTGGCTGAAAAAGCATTTTCTGAAGTATTCATCACTGTAAATAGTTATTACCATGAGATTATATGAGAAGAGCAAGCTTAGAAATAGCCTTTGTATTAAAGGTATGAAAAAAGTGTTGGCAAGAGGTTGTTGTTACCTTCTAGCCTCACTTGCCTCAGCTGTATCTGAGTAACAGTAAGAAAAAACAGTTGTGTAAACTATATAATCCTTACCTCTGGTAGCTGTTATCACCTCTTGGCCACTCTGAATTTTGTCTAAGGAGTTTCTGTCCTTCCTAAAATTGATCCAGGGGTAAATGGTAATACATGACTTCTGTAAGAATGGACCGTCCATTGCCTTCCCGAGTTAGCAATCACTTCTCAAAATTTAACTACTTTATGTTTTTCCCCAGTTTGAAGGAGGGATCATTTGCCATCATGTTTCATTTGGTCTGCAGGGACTTTTTTAGGATGTCTTGCTTTTATTAGGCACTGACAATTTTCTTCTTCAACCTCTAGGTCTTATAGCCAATAATTCTAATAAATGTTATTCTCTGCTTAAGAAAAAGGTACTGCACTGTTGATACTTTGGGTTTTCTTGCTTTAAAATAAATCATTGTCTCAGGTATTTATGTTGCTTTTTCTTCTACTATTTGTTACCATTATATTTAAAATATAATGAGAATTGATCAGATGACTGCACCACTGGGTGATCATCCAGCAGAAAGATTCATTCCACATAAGCTTTTTGAAGGCATTTTTATTCTGTTAGAATTAAAAATAATCAATAATTTGTTCTGCAACTTCAGTAATTTCTTCCCCCATGCCAGTCCATTAGACTGTCCTTAAGCTTCAGCCTGAGCAGAGGATGGTACTGGTTGCTGCCCAAGTACCTGAGCATCTAATTGTTCTTTCCAAAGGCTCGCCCTGTTTTATGCAACTGCCCATTCCTTTTGGTGTGTTGAATTTGCCACGATTACATCTTTTATGCAGTTAATTTAATTAATCCTTTTCTGACATCTGGTCTCTTTCATGCATAGCACAATTCATCTCTCAAAGTATAGGACAAACTAGTTTTATTTCAAATAAGCAGCCCAGAGATAATTACTCTTTTTCTAGAACTTCTAACTGTTGGGACTGGTTTATGGTTAAAGCAGAAATTTGGAAAGAGGTATTTACTCAGAACAGAGGTAACAATTCTGAACATCCTTTGCTACGTTGGCCCTACTCAAATGAATACCTTTAGTTTTTACACAATACTCATCATATCTGCCACTGTGTTTGGATCTCTAACTTTTGTTCTCATCTCTTTTCTTTTTTTTCCCCCCAACAGGGAAGTTATAATTACCTTAGTAGAAGTCTTAATGTACTCAATACCTACTATTTATCCACTAAACTTTCTTTCAGTGTTAATTGTTCAGCACAGTGAAATTTATATCAACGTGCTATCTTTTATTTATAGCATATAAGGGACTTAACAAAGTTCTTAAGAGATTTAGGAAAAGCATTTGCATCCTGTTCAGCACACAGTGTGTGCCCAGTACTCACAGTTGATAGTTTGATTCTTCAGCTTACTCCTCAATCCAAATCCACATAGGATCCCTGTTGTATTGCTTCAAGTGTTATTTTCATCTGCTTGTAATGTGATTCAAAATGGTTCAGACATAAGAGTTCCCACTCTATTTACATTATTAAACAAGCACAGCCTTTGCTTTTGACAGTAAATGGTCAGGCTCATAATGCCCCAAGTAATTATCTTTCACTGAATACCAATATTTATATTGAAATTTACATTCAGGAACTAATCAGTTAGAAAATCCTGCTTTGAAAATGTATTAACAGAGAATAGAGAATTGTTCCCTTGTGAACACAGCTTTGTCCTCAAACTGTTTGTTCATATAGGTGTGTTTGCTCTTATACCTTAACAATTTTTCCTGAGTGGTGCATGTTTGCATTATATAAGCAAGGCAGAGAAAGGCAGTACAATTTATCAGGGCAAATGGTATAGAGAGGAAAAAGCCATGATTTCCTGTGCTAACTCCTGTCTTTAGGTTTGAAATAGATACAGCAAAATGTAAAGTAAGGTTTTGGTTGAGTTGGTCAGATCAACTTTATGTAGATTTGTTAGCAAATCATGATCCTAATTACCAATGACCTTATCCAACAGTTCATTATAACAGGACTATTTTTGCCGAGTCATATCATTGATCAAAAGACTGTTGAAATACATTCCCTTTGAAAACTATTGTACAGCCAAAAATGTGTTCTAACTCTCATCTCTGGACTACTTTGATTCTCCACCCCATGACTGACTGTTGGAAAACATCGAGTCCTAGCGGCAATAGCTCGAAAAGGAAGTGCTGAACTAAGGAATCACAACCACCATCCTTCCTCTGGCTCTGCAATATGTCTAAACCACAACAGCCTCCACAGGAGGAACTGGCTCAGGTACTTCACTTCTCTAATGTGTCATGCAGCATCACGTATGGACATCTGGGATATACCCATCTCCAATATTAGGTGGAAACCACATGCTGCATCTGAGGAAATTATGATAATTCAGACCCATTTTGAAAACAATGAATAGATTATAAACACCATCTAGGAGAGTTCATCTAATCACAGTTCGTACCATGAATTGTATCAGAACCGCAGAATTTTTTATAGGCAGCAGAAAATGATGTCAATTCCCCTTCCAAGCAATTAAAATTCTTTAAATCACATACAGTTCTACTCAAAGGCACCAGATGCAGCACAGCATCATCATGTTTGTCTCCTTAAATGGTTCTGCCAAACAAGAATTTCGTGCAACACATCCAGCAAGCTCATACTTAAACCTCATGGTTCAGAACTGAACTACAGAGCCCATGAAATGCATGTATTTAACAAACAGCATCAAAGCTTATGTTTGGTGACTTGCAACTACCTCACTTCTAAAGCAGTCTGTGAGCAGATTCGTGTTTTTCCAAGCTGTACTATACATTCCTGGAATAGCCAGGAATTCAAAGTCACAGTCTGGAAAGCAAACCAGCATCTAGAAAACAAGGATTGCTAGATGTGCAATCCTGTAGTTTCTTCCCACAGCTCATTAAAGAGATGGTGCTACTCCAGAGAGGATAACAACTTGATGCACCTGTTTAAAAAGTCCAGGCTCTGAAGTGTTGAAATGGGATCCATCAGATAGCTGCCATTTAGCTATCGCAGAAGATTTTCTGTTGCGGGGTATTTTATTCTATAATAATATTAATAATTTAATTCCAAAAGAATTGCTGTTATTCCAAAACAAAGAATTTATTTCAGAATGAAGTCATTTGTGATGTAAAAGAAAGTACCGACATGAGGGAATTATTCCAGAACAGCAAAAGTGAAATAATTACTCTGGGAGGTTATGCAAACCAATTTCTCAGTGTAGCTAAACTGAATCAACAGACTGTGATGAAAACACAGGCTCTCACATACTTGAGGTGGTTGGTAGTGATAGCAGCAAAAGAGCAGAAAGAGCACTGCAGTCCTACATTTGGATGGCTACTTCCCACGTTATTAGCTATTTCTACAACATCACCATCATCACTGTATTATTACTTAGTTGCACTATTAGAAGTCTGAGGACTTGAATCAGGCTACTCTGCCAGTCAGTGCTCAGGCAGACTTGATGTGGCATTCTCTTCCCAGCAGAATTAGATAAAGCAGATAAGCAACCACAGAGCAGCAGTAACTTCAGAAGGTGCTTACATGGCAATTACCCCACCGAAATCCCAGGACTTATGCATGAATTTAGAATCAAATTGCCCATTTGTTCTTAAGCACGGGCTTTTTCCTTATTGCCCGTTTCATTTCTTTTCTATCTGATTTCACTGCGAAGGCATAAAACTGAACTTGCAAAATCACAGCCATTTCCATGGCAACAACTTGTGATGTTTTGAGGTCCAGTGTTGCAGCAAACAAAAGAAGTGACCAAGCTGTTGGGATAAGGAAGCAGTGAGGGTATTTTATTTTTTTTTTTTAACCATAAAGATTCATTTCTAAAATCATTTCTGGTTAATATCATATTTACTTTGCAGACATCCCCTACCACCTTTCCCTAAGACTACAGTCTCTTACGTAAGTTCAAATGAAGAGTTAAAGTGTTGATCTAATAAACAGTAAGGTCAATGGAAAGCCTGCTGATCTTTTGGGAAACATGGTACAGGAGAACATGCCACTATGAATATGATCTAGATAAGTAGCATTACTCCTGTATAAAGGGGATGTAAAATAACTCGATGCTTTGAGATTTATCTAGAATCATGTACAAGATATCTGAAAGATCTATCATGGGACTGGAAAATTACATAATTCCTGTACTATTTCTTAATACATTACAATCTGGCTTTAAGATTCCATCAACTCTTCAGGTTTGTATCTGTCCAACAAGGTGAATTCTACTTGGAAACAGTGAGTCTCCATTTCTTTTAGGAGAGACAATCATTCTCAGCATTATGAGTTCAATTAAAAGTTGATTTAAAGTTCAAGGTTAACATTTAAGTTCAAGGCATACATATTTATTTCCACAAACTCCACAGAAATAGAGATTTAAAAGCATGTAAGAGAGGAAAAATGGATTCCGCTTTCTTACATTTATAATACAATTGAATACAACAATCTGTAGAAATATAAATGTTAACTTTAAAACTATGGAGCTCAGTTCTGCTGTCATTGAAGCCAATGGAGATTTTGTTTCAATCATCCCCACTGTCAGTTATAGTTAAAAAAAAAAAAAAAAAAAAAAAAAAAAAAAAAAAGTATATATATATATATATTAAAAAGAGATATATATTTTAAAAGTGCCCCTTTGATGAATGGCAGCAGCAGAATGGAATCTCTGAATAAGCTCTTTGAAGCCTGCAGTTTTATGAGCACGGTGCCTTCTGAAGCTTCTAAAGTAGTTATAGACAAATGGAGACAACTAAGGCTTTGCATGCTTACTTCAGACACAGGTGAGTGCTTAACTTAGAATGGCCATAAAAACTTCAAAGTTGAAGTGTGACCTGATTATTACTTGTCATAGCACAGACTTTATTAGTGAATGGATCTGATCCACTTTTGTTTTAATTAGAGTCTCTCCACAAAATGCCAAGATCACAGCTTAGATAAATTGCATGTTGGACTTACAAGCATGTTGTAGTTATTTGGACAAATTACATGCATGCATAAAGCTGGACTGAACCCCAAGGTTACCTCTTACTAGTCTTCCAGAGAGACAGGAAAGCGTGGGAATGCTTGTTACTTTTCTGGAAGCCTGAGTTTGATAGACCAGTCACAGGGAGCTTGGAAATGATCAATCAAAGCATACATCAGCTGCCAACTGTGGTGACATTTGGTAAAGAATGCTTTGAGAATTGCTGCCACAGCCAGAACTAATTTCTCCAGAATCCACAAATCTTACATTTTTAAGTGTTTTAGTAGAAAATGATCCATGACTGCATATCATGTAGAAAAGAAATATGTTATGAAACTGTGAATACTGGTCATTTAAGTCATTTGAAGTGGAATTTAAGGCCCTTTGTTGCAAATTTTTGTTCCATTACTTGAGGAAGCTCTCACAGTTTAGAAAATAAACTATCTTTAGAATAAAACAAAATCCTTTTCTCTTCAAATGAGTTCTCAGCCCCTCACATTAGCTGTAAGAAGCCTTTTTGCTTGTCAGAGTATCTACAGGTATGGCAAGTCACCAGTTTTCTAGCTACCAGCAATGATAAACAGACACATTTCAGTTAGTATTTTAGCAAGGAAGGTCCCATGTCATTACGAGAATCTGAACACAGGTGCAATGGCATGAGTTTCTAAAACTGATGAAGAATAGGGAAAAGAAGTTTAGAGAACAATTAAAATACCAACATTTTCAACTACTGTATTAATACCGTATGTGGCTCACACTGGAGAGATGAGTTTGAGAAGATGTAACACAGAGTGAGCATTAATGTTATTGTGTTCATTTGAAATACTGTTTATAAATGTCCACTGTGCAATTCGTGATTATTAAATTGACTCTAAATACTTCTTAAAACTAAGTACCAACTTTCGTGTCCATGAGAAAATAAAACCTATCTCCAGAGATCATATAAATGATATGTAGTAGACAGTCAATAAAATCACAGTCTTAGATTTTAAAAAAGAAGAAGAAAAGTTCAAAAAAAAAAGAAATTTAAGCTCCAAATTCTATGAGACAAAAGCAACAACGGGCAGCTCAGAGAGCCAGCTACAAGTGATGCTTGAGAAATACTTTTGTGAGGCAAAGTAAAATGAAGTCAGCCTCAGAGGCTAAATTGTCTCGAGTTCCTAAGTGAGAGCTGGGAAAAGAGTCTTGATCGTGGAGAATTTCCCCTCTTTGTAACGATTACTCTGGGCCTAATTCTCAATACAGGAACCCAAGAAGAGGAGTAGAACCACATTATATTGGACATCTGATTTTGAGAAACAATTTCTGATCTCAGGAACACAATATATGTTCAAGTTAGTGAATTACTCGGTCATTTGGAACAAGTTATTGGTTTCAAGCTGCGTTGTTTTAATGACAATTATCAGAACCACATTTTCAGAAGCAAGTAAATGTTGTGTTATTTCAGCCATTCACCACTCAATGCAACTGTTTATCTCCTTCTCACACCTGAAGAACAACTGCCTCAAAACCTCATAATTCAAGGAATTCCCCATAGAGATTCATACTTTCCAGATACTCAAAGACCAAGCTTACTTTCTTTCCTGCAATGCCCTTTCAAACATTCCTGCCTTAATTTAACAAAAAGCCATGTGTATATCATGGCAGTTATATTTAGATGTGTGTGTACATCTATACAGACACACAGATTTATAATTATGTCAATATACATGCATACATACAAAGATGCAGGGATTGCTTGAGATGCTCACTCGGGCCATGCACAGTAGCTTGGTGTTGATGTATAATGAAGCACCACTAGACAGAACAGTCACTTGTGGCAGGTAGCTAAGAAATTTCAATAAAGTAAACTCTCAGTATTATCAAAATTATACATTTGGGGCTGTTAGCATGGCCTAGAAAAAGATGAGGACAGGCTCATCTCATTAAATGAGAAGAAATAGTGGAATTAGCTTGAATCTAATTACAAGCCACACTATCTAATGTAAAAACATGACTGTTTTTTCACTCCCATTCATTTTGGCTAGTAATTAGTTTTGGCCTCTAAAATGCCACCCTTTAATCATCCAAACACAGATGTGATTTGCTGTGCAATTTAATCTTGCTTTAATGAAGAACTAATGGACGCATCGCAAATTACTTTCCCTGTTGGAGAAAAATTCTATTTCCTGCTTTTCAAAAGATCAAGAGTATCTTGTGATAATAGCCCAAGCGGCCCTGGCAGCCTCGTCGCACAGAGCAAACAAGCTCTTTTACTCAACTCCCAATTCAATGGAGAAAAAGAGGCTACAATTAGCAACAAAGCAGGGGAAACGCGGCATTACTGCCGAATCACTTTCTGCAGCTCAACCCCCAGCAACCACTGCCTTGTTAGAGCCAGGTCTAAAGTGTCAGGAGCGAACAATGTGCTGTGATAAATTACTCTCTTCAAACAGCTGCACTGCTAATTTTCAATTATACACACAAATGGCTCTCAGATTGGAAGAAAATGGAGTGCATGGGGAGAACAGTAGTAGATTTCTATGTTTGTTTGGTGGTGAGTGTGGAGGCGGGAGAGTGACATCCTGAAAAGAAAGCTGAGGCGTGTGGAGTTGGTATTTCAACACCAGATGATGAGCCCTCCCAAATCTTACAGAACCTGGTGGCTTCCTTTTCACATCTATGCTGGGCTAACAGAGAAAAAGAAACAGAACCAGTTATATCCACTTTTAGAGTAAGAAACTTTGATCGCTGGCTATGTGGATAGGTAGCCTTAGCAGCAGATGCAAGACATCTGACCAAATTGGAGACAGAGGTTTCAATCCTGACAGAGCTGACTCCTTCCCTTTCTCAACTTTTTGACATAAGAACAGGGAATTCCACGCATTATTAGTGGGAGAAACACTGAAGTATGTGAACTTGTGATTCTGTGCGGACGGTGATAAGGTGATGCCTTTCGTAAGAGCACAAATTGTCCATAATCAAGGTTGTACTTCACCATACAATCACCTGCTGCATCATATCCTGATGCCGTGGGATTCACACGACAAATTCTGCAGAACTTGTTTGGGTAAAACATGTTATTGAAAGTAAGAGTTTTATTTAAAGTTACAATTCCTGTTTTTTCAATATTTAGGATGAAAAACCCAATATGAAGGTCCACTTAAGATTACCGTGATCAAGATGTGTCTCAGCTTCAATAAACCACAAAGAATCTACACTCATTTTTCTCTTGCCTTAAAAAACGTCACAGTCCCACTGAAGACAAGTAGATTTGAATTTGGCTCATCATAGTGAAGTTTCGATTAAGGCTTGATTATGATTTGTTTCCTTAAAGATGGGAAGCAAATATTAGAACTGCAAAATCGAGCAGCTTGCACTGAGGTACAACAATCAGGTCATAGAATCATTCAGGTCAGAGAAGACCTCTAAGATTATCAAGTCTGACTATTGACCCATCCCCACCATGGCCACTGACCACATCCCTCAGTGCCAGATCTCCATGGTTCTTGAACACCTCCAGGGACAGTGACCACCACTTCCCTGGGCAGCCTGCTGCAGTGCCTGTACAAGCTGCACCAAAATCAGGACAAAATAAGTCTGTTTTCCTAGCGCTGTTTTGCTTAACTTTAATTTTGGTGAATAACAGCTTTCTTCTTATTATTCTACTGGGGGGAGGAAACAAATTTGGTTATACGACAAAATTGAGACAAACTTCAAAATCAGATTTCTTAAAGGTTTGATATTCAGACATTGAGATTCAATTGTGGATATCAAATTTGGACTCCAGAAAGTAAACACTTTGTATTGTTTTCAAAATCTTGGTCAGTTTTTTACATTTCCACAAGAGCAAGGAGAAGAAAAGCCATTTTGGCAAATGGGAGCAGTGAATCCAGTTTGGAAATGGCAATGCTGCCTGAGCCAATGGCAAGATTCCTAAAATTCTTTACTTGCAGTCTAAGATTGGCCTTTTGCCCATAGTGGCTACTTAGCACGGCTCTCACAAAGGCACAGGAAAGAAAATAGCCCAGCACAGAAAAGGTAAAAATGCAAAGCCAGATTCTCAACAAATGTAAGCTATTGTAGTTCCTTTGGTTTCAGTACGAAACAACAGCACTGTGATTTACATCCTCACATGTTCTGGGTCATAATGCTTTCTCTTTGCACACCTTCATTAACATCATACTAACTCTAAGTTCAGAGTGAGTTTTGAAACAGATTTTATGGTAATTGCAGTCCATAGTATCACCGTACAGTCAAATACGACATACGCTGTTAAAATGTTTATGGAAAGGGTTGGCAAAGTCATCAGATTTGTTTTATAAATAGCTATCATTTCAAATGAAACGGGCAAATAAAATCTAGTTGATTTTAATACTTTTCAGCCTCGCCTTTTTTTTTTTTTTCCTTCCAATAAATGCTAACATTGTGTCTCCTAATTATAAAGCACATTACCATACAAAAAGGATTATTTTTAAATTTAAGAATGCCAGTCACAATTTAAAATTACTTTTCTCCAATATGGCTCCTCAGAGAAGCTGAGGAGAGAAGAGAAAGTGAGGGGGGTGGAGTGAGAGGGGGAGAGAGAGAGGATGCAATATTGAATTGTAACAAGACACTTCTATTTTTTTGCTGAAGTGGGATTTCACTCCCTCTAGTTTATAATCGTTACAGAAATTTAAACCTCAAACCATTTCAGTCCAAGCTTATACTAAGCTTGTTAGTGGTTTCTGATGCTGCATATGATAGTGCTACAGCATTACCATAAATCAGCAGAATTAACTATGATCTTCAGAAGCATGCCTGAAAGTGGGTGACAGAAGTCTGCAATTTGGCGCTCTGAATATTATGATAACATTCTATATTAAATGTTTATAATCTACTTAGAGCTGAGCTTCGAGTATATTTTATATTTGTGCTTTACCCAATATTAGAAATCATGGGCTATTACAGCCTTCCATGCCTATGTTGCCTGAAATATCCAAAATTATAGAAAATACAAAAACACAAGGCAAGCAAGAGTTTGTTTTCTTACCAAGGCAATGTTATAAATATTAAGAAGTTAAAGTTCACGTACAGGTTAGCAAATTTAAATGTACCCTGGAATAAATATACCTTACCCCTTTCCATTCATAAATAAAATTATCTACAGCATTGACCGGATTTTAGAAACTCCATCCTAATACAATTTAGAAACTCTCTGCTGGTGGTGGAGATACAGACTCAATTTTCCTTTCAGTCTTCGTAAAAGTAACATATCTAAATTATTCATCTAAGAGTAAATAACGACGATGATTTGCAGAGAGTGAAATCACAAACTCGACAGTTTTGCCGGCCAGTATAAAAATCAAGGTTGCTACGTGACATAAAGACATATTCTGATCCTAAGCAGGCATGAGCCAAATTTTTTTAAAATACAGCCTTGTCTGTACTGGGCAGAGCATCCCAGCGCTGTTCCCTCAACATACAAACATAGCAAACTGGAAGAGCCAGTATTTTCCTATATCCGTACATAATGACAACTGGCTGCAGGGCAGTAGGAGTATAAGCTTTTTGATCAGAAAACTGATGGATACGATAGTTTTGCTGCATAAACAGGCTTGAGAGACAAGAAATTACATCCTCACTATTATAAATCAATACATCTCTGTGCTTTCCAGTAAAAGTAGGTCAAGTTTACACCAGCCGATAAGCAAACTACTGACTTTTCAAGCAATTCTGAGCAAGAGCCAGGAAACAATGCTGTCTTCAGAGCTGAAAAGTATAAGAGCAGCTCACTTCAGATGTAAACTACCAGAAGTGTGAACTAAGCAGTAAGCCTGCATTTATTTAGTTTTTACTGAAAGGACCAATATATACAAACATCAGCCGTCAGACCTTGCTGTGTTAGCTACCAGACAGGGCAGGCAAAACATCTTGTTGTGCCATAAGATAAAATAATCCTAATTTCAGAAAAGCAGAAACAAGACTGTTGCTGTTTTCTACACCGTTGTTAGGCTCCAACCTGCCCACCATCTACAGCAACAAATGGCAAACAAACCAAAGCATAACCAAGATAGTCTATAACGCCTGTGCTCCTGTGCATGCCCGGGTTATCAGCACCCTGCCCAGCACATTGCTCACAAAGAAGGTGAAGAGAGCATAGGTGACAAGAGGACTGTGTTGTGTTTGGGGCTGTTCTAAAGCTTGCTCTTTCAGAGCAGCAGCCGGGGTTCTTGGTGACAAACTCTGTCTGTAAGGAAACACATTCTCTTAGCTCACACTGATTCTTTACAATACACCCAGGGCATCTTATGATCCCTGGTATGACCTTATCTTGCTGCTGCAAAGATTTGAACAACTGAAAACAACACACAACTAAACCACACTGAGTTCTCTGTCGTTTAATTCAGTTAATTAACAAATTACCTTGAAAGTTCACCTTTGAGATTCTCGTAAATAAACTACACCAATGGGAAAACAGCCATGCACCATAATATATAGCAGGTAAAAGAGAAGCAAACACCACCTGTTCCTTCATTACTTTAGTTTCCACTGTAGACTATTTTGAAGGTTCTTCACGTGTTTTTTTATTCCAAATAACCTGAATGGTAGATGAAACCTCCAGCGAGCTGGTTTGCTCTAAGTTTTATTAGAGCTTTTAAGTTTCTTTAAGCTGAAGCATTTTCCAAAGTGAAGACTGAGAGCAGGGATTTACCCTCACGACATCTACTGAAATATACTTTCCGTGCTAGAATGAAGACTATGAATTAGCATATTGTGGCGTTCCTGAAATTAGAAGCCCCATGAACTAACCACTTTATGATATTTATGCTTTGCTTCATAATGCATTCTCCACAGATGAATCAAAGGGCCAAATGCAATTGCTGTTGTGAGATAATAAAGCATGAAGTGGTGTGCTTGGAATTAAATTTACATAAGACGAAAGATGGTGGGAACATTTATGACGATAGTAACAATCGGTGAGCATACTGTGGGTCTGGCTTCTCAGAAATGGCTCAAAGTACCGCATCACGAGCGTGAATAATTAAAGCAGTATCTGGGGATTCGATCAATTTAAAAAGGAAGAAGGAAAGTTTTCCCCTATTTTCTTGGCTTTTACGATCAGAGCTGTCTAGGACGCGTATCAGAGTTATTTCCCCCAAATGGTCTCATGCCATTGTGTAGTTTGCTGTTCCTGTGTTTGCTTCTCTCACAGAGGTGTGTTTTATAGTTAGCAGAAGGGCTGTTGGATAAAGCTGTGCAGAATCCCCCACAGAACACACAGATTCAGGGCAATCCACATTTTCAGCCTTTCATTTTCCACCTGTACACTTCACAAGTGAAACAGGCTTGGGTCCTCAACCCCTCTTTGCTGCTCTGGAAATTCACTGTTAGGAGGCAGCCACAAGTCACCCTGCAGTCATTGATTGTGTCATAGTGTGGTAAGGGGACTTCTGCCTGTCCCACTGCTCAGTGTTTTAGAAGTCCTCAGAATGGAAAAAAACCACAGAAAAAACTAATAGCATTTACATATTGACAGTGTCTCATAGATACCAGCACCTTAGTAACCTTCTTACCCTCACATCATCCGGGAGGTACCTGGGGGGACCTGAGGCATGGAGAAATTAAAATATTTCAAAACTAGCTTTTGCTTTCTGGAACGTGAGGCCTCTGATTTCAAAGACTTCATAAGCCTGCAATTTTAAGCTGGAGTTCTATTCAAGGCATGCAAATGCTTGGGCCTTTTAAAGGAACATCTAAACGTGCCCAAAAAAAACAGACATGCCCTCAGAAAACAAGCAGCTCCCAGCTTTGTGTCACTTTGGTTGAGTCAGTAAGACTGGAGTTCATAGAATCACAGAATTGCTCAGGTTGGAAAAGACTTTAAAAATCATCAAACCCAACCGCAACCTAACCACACTACCCTAATTCATGACTTCTCAACTCTTAAATCTCTTCAGCCATAAGACCTACTTAAAACAGTTATTAACACCATTCCTGATCCTGCAATGGCCATTTGCCAAAACAGAAGTACCCAAAAGCCCCCAGCAGGACACGCTCACAAAGAGAAAGCCACGTTTGCACAGTGGTACCATGAGGCCGAGCTGAGCGGCTGGTGACATCCTTAGTCATCATACAAAACTGAAACGTTAGACTTCTGTTAAGTTCCAAATAATATCAGTTGAAGCTTGTTTTTTCTCAAGGGAGCAGTGGTAAAATCCTCTAGAGCATGGAAGCAAGTGCAAGCAACCGCCAGCAGTACACTAGCACTGCTCCCCTCCTCTGTGTGAACTGAACCATTGCTGTCTAAGGGTGCAAACACAGCTAGCAGAAGGGGGACGAAAGGAACACGTATTTCTTATAAGTTTGAAAAAGCTCTGCTATGTTGAAATCACATCAGTGCAGTTGTGAGGGATTTTTGGCCTGTTATAAATCACTGTCCATTGGATAGTCTCACTGAAGGACTGGTACCATGAAAGCTAATCAAGGCAAAGTTTTAACTAAATACTTTGAGGCTGCAAAAAGAGAAGACTTTCCTTCGGCTGATGAGAACAAAGTCAGATTTCTTAGGGTTTCTATCCTATGATCAGTTATACAACCTCAAGGACAATGACAAATGCACACATCTCATTCATTAAGACCTCACTGAGTTTCAGAACACTCTGAAGTTGGAAAATATCTTCAAATGTATGTTTCGTAAAGAGATTAGAAAGCAGAACTCTAGTCAGCTTTTGTCTGTCTGTTTTGCTGAGGGTGTTATTCTAAGAGCATGCAGGAGATGAATGATCAACACTGAAAACCTTGACGCTTCTGTAAATGTCTTATGTTCATTTTTTAAGGAATATGACAGCAAGAATTAGTACTGGCTCTTCTATTTCAATAATGGTAGTCATGTTGAAATGACAACAAACATCATTACATTTACATGCACATTTATGCAGACAAAAATTGTCATTACTTATTTCAGTGGAACATTTTATAATTTGCCCTATAAACAAATAAAATCTGTATAAGCTGTTTTTAGCCCTCAGCAGTATGTCAACACAAGCAACTTAGAGTTAGACTTACTGACACTGGGAAGTATCTCCTTCTGTTTTTAAAACGCTTAAGATTAAAAGTATATTATTTATTTTTCAGTTTTTAAGAATACGGCAAAAATACTTTTTGATTGTTGGCTGCAAATTTAAATAAAAAGGGGGGCAGAGGGGAATGAAGACGTATCCATGCGCCTGCTTTGACTTTGATGTTCTAAGTAGGTAATAAAATATGGCAAAACAAAAAACAAGTTTATAAAGAAGTACACCTGCCTCTAGTCCATTTGCAATGAAAACCTCTTCTAATGCTCTTCCACTCATTATCTACTTTATCTGATCGCACTTCTGTACTTTGCACTCCAATCCCCGTTATACTTAACATAGATACTTTATACAGAAATCTTATGGTTAAGGTCACAAGTGCTGGAGGCTTGGTACACACATCTACTAAGTATCAGCATAAACTGAAACATTGTAGAGGGAAAAGCATTTCCTACCATTTAAGGCGCTGAACTGGCTTTTTCTAAACGGTTCTTGTTAGAATGTAGGACTGGATAATGGCAGAAGATTCGAGGAGTATCTAGGCAGGTTATGGAAGAGCAGGACAGAGTTCCAGGTCCTCTATGCAGATCTCCCATGACTAACATCAAATTTAAAACAATAAAAACACAAGAAAGTATTTGTCTAATTAAGATAAAGAAGATGGCAGAGAATTAAAACTGCTGTTAAATTTGGTTTGCCATGAACGTTTCTCATGCAAAGAGGACTTGGATCAGCTTTCCAATAGAAAAAGTGGGAGCAGAGAATCTCCCCTTTAGGGTGGAGTTTGAGATGTGATCAGAATTAATTGGACACTTCTATGACTACAATAAACAGATTTAGCAGTCTAAGATATTGTCTTGGCCTAAGTTTCTATACAAGCTTTTAGCATCCTATAAAAGTTAGCACCAGTCAGGTCTTTTTATACAGAGGTAGGTACTAGATGACAAAAAAGGAAGAACGGATACGGAATGAGAAGCTGTCTGCCCTTTATTGCCTTTGAGTTCTCTCATGCAAGTAGGAGCCAGAATTCAGCAGATGTGGCAGCAAAATGTCTGTGTGCTTTAATACTGAAGTTTCAGACTTCTCACACATATCTTCAGTTACCTCTTCTCTCTCCTTTACACACTGCAACAGGGGAGGACTTCATGAAACAGTGTGTACAGAGCCCTACAATCAACATGACTGGATGCGACCATCTCTGTTCTGGTCCTTACTATTTCATGCACTAGCTGAGCGCTTGTCACAACAGAGCCAGTTTAAGCTGAGCAAAGGCTGAAGGAAACTGATGGACTTCAGCAGAACTGCTCTGCATACGCCTCGGTATGGCTGAGAACAGCATCCTCAACTGACGAGACAACGTACAGTTCTCTTAATATCAGGGCTGTTTTCAATATTGCATGCATTGGGCCAAACTCTGCTTTTTACGTTGAGCATTATACACCCAGATTAGCTTCACTGAAGTAAACATAGTCATTCTACATTTATGCCCATGCAGTTTACCCAAGGATGTTATTTTCCTATTTCCTAGGGCATCTGTAGTACAGATAGCTGAATATGGAGGACAATATAAACTTTGCTATCAGAAAGAAGCATGAAGAAAGTCACTTAATATAAAAAAGTCATGTAAGTGTGACATACATGAGTGCTGATAGAAGCAACTGAATAAACAGCTGAAGAACAGCTGGAAGCAATCACCTGACCTGGGTTAGGGTTACAAAGGGACACTATCTCTGTCATATGACTTAGGTCAGTATTATTGGTTCCAACAACAAGCCACATCTTTCCTCTTTTTTGAAATTCAAATGTGAACAAAATGTATTGCCAACTACAAAGAATCGGTACAAACTAATAGAACCCAGCAAAGAGCTGCTTACTGGTAACTCCTGGCTGCTGCTACTATTGCTTTTTGAAATAAAAAATGAAAGAAAATGGAAAGTTACACTTTGAGACAAGCTTCCAGACTGTCTCCTCACTGTAACGCCTAAGCTAAATGCACGCCTTGGGTGATACTGTATAGAGTTTTAGTCCTTCTTGCCTCAGAGAAAAATACTGTGTGGCAAATGCCATTTATTGTTAACAACCAGTGGAACAGACCTTTAAGAAGGATGTGCTATTAGTTATCATAACTAAAAGAAAAACTCACAAGTTCTATGAGTAAGGAAAAGGAGGGCTCTAACAGATACAGTCAAATGGCTGCAGTGTATCTGATGATGTTTGAATGATAAGCTATAGATCGTGAATGTATTTGTTAATGAACGGTGAGACTAAAGCAAGTAGAGAAATATGTGGTTTGCTTCTATGCCTTCATCTATATTGGAATAACAGACTAAACTTATTCAGTTTCAGCATTGTTTTCTTCATGAAGATCTAGCCTCCAGCTGATAAAGTTGGCATATACAACAGATGCAGTATCAGTAGGTGAGATAGTAAGAGGAGCCATTTCTGAACAAGCTTTTCTAAATACTGGGGAAGGGAAACCTAAAACTAAAACATCTTCTCATGGGGAGAAAAAAAAAATAATCATTTAAATGCTTGTCATAAATGAAAACAATTTACTTGTGCCAGTGTCCTTAAGTGCCACAAACTCTTCTGCCTCTGCTGCTACATTCTCTAATGATATTACTGCATATAGCACATCTCATCTAATCTGTTAGTAAAATCCTAAAGTCACTTATGTCAGTCTCTAATGCAAGCCAAATGAGTCTTCCCAGTAATAAGAAGCTTCGCAGAATTAGTTTTCGTTTTGCAGAAAATTGCCATTGGGGCTGGCACTTTTATCTAAAAATTTCACTCGTGCATAAGCAAAAAACTCATATATTATTTGGTTACATTCCATCAGTATGAGAAATAACATTGTGAGAATTCTATGCATGCTAATGATATATAGAAATCCACCTGCTTTCAGATAAAATGAGTTTAATTTTCTGTTGCCCACTGCCTGGTTGGCCTTTCATAAATTACTTATGCACAGCTATTATTAAAATAGAGGGAAAGCAAATTAGAAAGTCCTCATATCTCTCCACTGGATTTAACCAAGGCAGGGCTGTGACAGCCAGAGTCAGCGTTTTTGAAAAAATTCTGCTCTCTTGAAAAATTTTGCATCTCTATACAATTCTATGCCACTGTTGTAAACGTTCTGACCTGCCTTCTTACCAAATTAACCTAAATCCTTTCTATTTTTCAACATTAATGGAATCCTCTAGAGTCTTGCTGATATATATTAAAATATATTTATTGGTTAATTTGAATTCCAGCATTTTGTACCTCATTTCCCAGTACTTCTGTTATATCTGAACAGCTTGGAGCTTTAGCATTAGAAACTTACAAATTAAGATAAATACATCTGACAATTATCAGATCAAAACAACTTAACTTTCATTGGAATATATGATTGCAAATTTCCCTTCCTGATGAAAGAGAAAATGAGGACTGTCTGCTTGAAACAGTTAATTGGATTTGAAAGTACTGTACAGTTCAGCAATCGGTGCAGCTTTTGGTTGGTCAATGACTACTTGACCTCCTGATTTTCCAACAGACAATTGGTTTTCATTTCTTGAGGGTCTTTTAAGTCCACAGTTCATGGTGACTTTAAGTTTAATTTTCTGTTAATGATATTATTTTGCTCTCTTAGGATAAAACTTTCTTGTGATGTGCTGAGCAGCAGCGGCAATCCCATTACCGTCTGAGGAAGGACACCTCAAACCGCATCCATTGGTATTGTCTGCATTCTGTTCTAAATGCTATTTTAACGTTTCTGCTTTGTAATTCTTGTGCATTTAAACTACTCGCTATTCTTCTCCTTGAAAAGAAAGAAATAAATAAAAATTAAAAAATAAAATAAAAATGGCCACAAAGCCTTTGTTGTCACCCACCCAAAGCTCCCCTTTAAGTAACTGGGTCCTGATTCTAATCAGCTACTAGTTTAATACCTTCCACTCCTGTACTGACTGCTGATTAGTGGTGGTGTGGGTTTGTTTGGGCCAAGGACGTGCCCTACAGGTTTCAGGCTCAATCTCTCCATTTTCAAGCCCATTAAATTTGCATCCATACCATATAATAGTGCATTAAGCCCATCCACACAGCAGGCAATTTTCTAATGCTAACAACAATTTTGTCCATAGCTGACATCCACAGCACTTTGCTAAGCCCAGCCAATCAATGCTGGCACTGCTAAGAAGTCTCTGCAGTTCCTCTACTAAAGCAGTTTTTCTGATGCTGAAGCAATTATTTCTGAGGAGTTTTTGACTACGTATATATAAAATGCCTATTTCTTTGTTATCTGCTATAGGCAGTGTTTTATTTCACATCACATTCTCAGCAATGATGAGAGCCATACAGATTCACCCTCAGGCTGCTCCTTCCCACCTGAGCCGTGCCGATCTGACAGCCACCTGCCACACTCAAGCCAAGGGAAACCATCCCAACTGACGTGTAAGCTGTATATTGAGGAACAACACAACTGGGCTCTGAACTACTAAAATTAATCCATAATTCATGCACTTCGGTGATGATGACAAAATATGTACATGTGAATCTTTTATTTCACAGAGGAAAACATTTAAAGCCCAACTGCCAACTGGCATTACCACTGTTGCTCACTTGACTTTTAATGGAATGACAACTGCTGCCAAGTGAACCTGGTATAAAGGGACTCTAAGAGGCAAAGCATGCAATTCAAGCACAGAATTACAAGGAACCATTATTTTCTCACTTCAATAAAACTGATGCAAGCTCCAAAGCATTACAGAACGCTGCAGGGGCACAGTGCTCCCCACAACACCTGGTCTTTCCCTTCAGTTTCCTGTGCCTCCTGACAACTCACTGTGAGTCACACTGTGCACTTAAAGCCTGAGCAGTTAAACTTCACACTGAGGTCTTCACACACACACAGATGCAAAGGTTTTAGGCAAAGTGATACAACTAATCTGTGATGAATTACTTTGATGTAACATCTGTACTATGGGAGGGCGCAGGGATCCTTGTCCTCCTACAACAGATGGCAGACAAACAGAAAAGAATGCCATCCTTCCTGCAGAAAGTCCGCAATCTAGACAGAAGTTGTAGATATATCTCTGAGTACTAAGATGGACTATATAAGTAGCTGATGGGAATTCCATAGACTGAAATACATTTTCCTAAGCCAATGACAGGTAATTTTGAGCAATAACAAGCAATTGTTTGTTTTTGAATAGGTCTGTTGGCAGTTGTTGAACAGTTCAAATCTTCACTTGGTGTAACTTAACCAGATGCAGTAGAAAGAAATGAGTAAAAGCCTTTCATGAATTAAAAAAACAACACAATTTAAAACATATAAAGAACACAAAAAAAACTATGATTTTTTTCTGTACCCTCTCAAGTACAGAGTGTCCTGCGCAATACTAGAGGACATTCTATACTATAAGACTGGTGAAATGCTATAATTAAAGGTCTGTCAGGCTTTCCATTAAATCCCTGATTTTCAGGGTTTAATTAATAATAACAGTGAAAATTAATGTGAGTAGAATTAAAACCACTGTCACAGCCCTACTGCATATTAATTCCCGATTTTAAGTCTCTACAACATGTGGGACTGATGCAACTTTCCTTCTTTAGGCAGAGCTCCCATCGCAGGGAAAACCTCTTTGAAGGTAAAACTGCTCTTTGGAGATGGTGGACGTTTGAGCACAGACGGCGCAATTGGGTTCTGAAACACCTATGGCACTTTGATGGTAAGTCAGATGCACATTTCAGTGCTCATTTCTGTACTTGGGAGTTACAGAATTGAGTAAAAGAAGAAAGTTCCCTGAGAATCAGTGTGTTAATTCATACACCAAAACCCACAAACATTCAGAACCCATCAGTTAAATCCTTCTTACCAATCATCTCAGTAAGCTTATGCATTTACTTAGAAAATATTTGCATTCTCGATTACTGCTAGTTTTCCTAAGCAAGAACCAGGGGATTTGTGCCATAATGGGAGACATAGACTGTATGTAAACACTCGGAAATGGGCTTTCCCTGAAAGTATGAGAGCAAAACCAATGTTCTGGTACTGAAACAAAACCACAGCTGCTTCAGCAGTTTGGAACACAGAACGGAAGACAATTCCCTGAAAATAAGGGCCAGTAGCTTCCCATACAACAGAAGGAAATTAAATCTCGGGCATAAAAAGATCAAATAAAACTACGTCAGCGTGGAAGTGTGGAGAGGGACCTGGCAGAATACTAGAGGATATTCAGCTCTCTGAGAAAGAAATGGTATTACAGCTCAAAAATGGGAAAGCATGAAATTTTCTCAACATTGCTGTGAGAAACAGACCCAGAAAGATCAGGGATATGCAAAACATGGCAGTGAAGGGTGGGGACAGCACATTCAGGAACTGTTGAAAACGTTCCAATATTTTGTTTCAGGTAAAAGCACCTATTATAAGACTGGTCCAGATTCCAAACAAATAGCTGCCATCATTTTCTTTTACATTAAAAACATATATTGTAAAGCAGACCTCTATCTCATACTGTAATAGTCAATAGACAGAAAAGGGTTCAAAACTATTTGCTGTTAGAACTGTTAAGTAGGTCAGGGAAGTTTACAAGTAAAATCTCCATCTCATAAAGAAAAGTTGACATTTGAAATATAATATAATGAAACCTACTGCGTCTCAGACGGAAGCACTATCAAAAAGTCCACCTACATAAAGATGGAAGTAATGCTGTAAACAGCGAGCTGTAAGCAACAGCAGAGAACATGATCTGTGTTCATTGAAGTTGGACACATCTGCAGCACAACGCACAAACTGTGACAGAATGTATGCAATCAAAACATGCTTTAGCTACTCTGATGCATCTACATTTTTGGCTTCACTTCTTCCTGCAGCTGGAGCATTTTGTTCCAACAGCTCTATTCTGTTTTGCAAGCAAAGCTGGCAAAATATCACAAATTTATCAGAAACTTTGAAAGGGTTTGTATTAAAGACTTCTACTTTCCAATCAGTGCAGTCTGAACTAATAACACTGCTACTAAATGTAAACAGGAACATTTTACAAATATAAAACCCAGGAAAATCTAAGTCTGTCTTTTCTGCGCAGTCTGAGATAACACCTTGCTCTATCCAACCAGAATTCAAAAAGGGAATGGAGAAAAGATAAAGACGCAGCTGGAAGAGTGAACATGCATTCAAGCATATGAAGTACTGGCTAATTCTGCAATAAAGTTTTGATTCCATCAGAAATAATAAATGGGAAGAGATCACAAAGCACATTTAGACTGTAAAAGGAGGAGAGGAATTTCTAGCATGTTGCATTTCCACAGCCTGGACTTTTTTGGCTCGCCATGTTTCACAGTATCTCATCCCTACTACTAATAAGTAAAAAACAAACAGTATTTTCTGTTGCCTCTCAGGTGATACCTCAACATGCCCATAAGACCAGATACTCTACTCCTAAAAGCCCATCTTCATGCCCATGGAAAAAGGCTTTGAAAATTCCAACTGTATTATAGAGATGTAAGATATTCCAACTTTTGCCTATTGAAGCAGTAGAAATTCCAACAGTACTACATAGAAAAATTGCTTGGGTTCTGCCCTTATGATAGAATGAATGTACCAGATTATGACCATTTCTAGCACTCCAGCAATGATGTTTCCAGTGCTGAATTCATGCAGGTCACTGTCCACAGCAGATACAATTTAACATAGTTCTGTTGGTTCAGACCAGACACTGAGGAACTGTTTGTTTTTACTAAGTTTGTCCAGAGTGAGAAACAAAATCTCCTAGAAAAAAGTTTTAATAAGAACCCAGTTGATAGTTTAGACCCAAAGAAGTCCTGCTTCTGGAGTTAAAATATTAATCAGAAGGTTCCAGTTGCTAAAAGTTCTATGTACTAAAGAAAGCCAAGCTCATTTTCTGCCCCAACACACTAAAAACATGTGATTTACGCCAATATTTTCTATGGATATGTACACGAGAACAAACTGAAGAGAAGATCGCCCTGGGCCCATAAATATATACCTGAGACAGTATCAGGATGTTTTTGTCTGAAACATGAGCTCCATCTCATTATGTTGCACTGTATATACCTTATCATCCCTAATGCATAAATTGATACCGTTTGCAGAAAAGGGACCACACACGTTTATATGATGAACAACAAAAGACCTCGGTACTCTGGAGGATGTTCCTGCCACATTTCCTTCTGCTGTTCTCCATCAAAAGCTGTTGCCTTGACAACTGTGGGGCATTTTCTGGCTCTCTGTATGCTGGTGGGAAGAAGGCCAAATTCTTCCCACAAAACAAAACCCAACAAAACAGCACCAAACCAAACAGAACTGATTAGAAATAAATAAGTAATAACTGTTCCAGTTCCCTCAGTGCTACCAAAATGAGAAAGAAAGGAAAGAATTTTATTAGATGTAGAATTTTAAGTCAGAAGAAGAAATATTCAAGCACTCATAGATGAAAGTGGGGAACTGAAGGAATAGCAATTACTTGAGACTACAGCGGTGCTAGGAGTAGCTGTGGGTAAGGTCAGGGCTCACTTCTTCTCTTTGACCAGATTCCTGCAACTGTAATGCCATCAGCCTTCCATCCTTCCTTGATAACTCTTGAGTTATCAAACCTGAACCTCCTTTAAGGGTTAGTTAAAACCTACCTATCTTACCAGTCGATATTTAACAATTATGTTACCTGCATTCTTTCCCAAGATTAAATTATTTTAGAAAGTACTCATTAGTAATTAGAGCTCAATTTTCAGTCAAAAGAAGCTAAAATTGCCCGTAATAAAAAGCAATGTACTCTGTATTGCAAAGAAACTGCAGTATATAAATAGACAAATCTGCCAAACGTACCTGACATCAACGCAGTTCTAGCCTAAGTTTATTCACTGAATTTTATTCAATGAAAGGAAAGACAAAGGCTGCTGCAGTAACACTTCTGTTAGCAGTGTAAATTCAACATGCAAACAACTACGGTCAGGCTTCACAACACACCATCCCGCTAGTCAAACTAATAGCATTATTATTCTTTTTTTAAAGTTAAATGGAAGGGGATGAGGGCAAGAAAACTCCCTTTATTGACCAGTGAACACATGACATTGTTTATCACATAAAAGGTAATTGCTCAGTGAAGCTTTTGCTCTCTCTGCTTTTGCTGCAGAAAATGTCTTAGTTTGCCATTAACCCTTCTCCCCTTACAGGGTAGCCACATATGTACCACTGCTCACAGAAGCATAGACAGCCTTCTGCATGATTGAGGGCAAGAACTTTGTAATGCACTACCTTTATCTGTCATATTTTGGTCTACAGCAGTAAATTTTGTATGCTTCTACAGAACACTCCCCAGAAATACAGTAAAGATGTGGCCTTTTATACAAAGATAAGGGACACAAATGATATCCAGAGAAAATATGGTAATAGAAAATAACAGGCTCAAACAACAATGGACAGCTCACAGTCAAATCCAAAAGCATTAGGAGATTTCAGGCTGTGTGGTAGAGTACAAATCCATCTTGGATCAAATTATTCACCCATTTACTGTGGTCCCTTGCTTGGCCTGGCAATTAGTTCAACTGTGGAATGGTACTTATGGGTACATCCACAATCCCTACATATTCTCTACAGCACAAATGGACTTTAGAGTGGAAGAACTGGATACAGGCTATCCCATGTAAACAGAATAGCAATTACTTTCATATAGGATGTTATATTTGTGTCTGAAAATAAAATGCAAGCATAGTGGGTTTATATGGCAAAAATTTTTTGGGGGGGCTGCAGGGTTGTCCTTTGTGAGAAGAGCCCAGGAACTGCCCCATGTCAGATCAGAGCCAGCTCCTAAAGGGACACACCACTGGTCAGAGCTGAGCCAACAAGCAATGCTGGGTGTGCCTCCGGGAGAGCAGACTTAGGGGAAAAAAAACTACTGTGCAACAGCAGCTGGGGACAGCAGAATGAGAAAATGAGTGAGAAACAGCTGTGCAGGCACCAAGGTGAGTGGAGGAGAAGGGCAGGAGCTGCTCCAGGCAGTTCTTCAAGAGCTGCAGCCTGTGGGAAGCCCATGTAGGATCAGTTTGGGAAGGACAGCATCCTATAGGAGGGACCCCATGCTGGAACAAGGACAGAGAGTGACCAAAAAGAAGCAGGGAGGAAGCGTTGCAAACAAACTTTGAAATCCTTTCAATCATGTTTTTTTCCTCTTCTTTCTTTGAAGACAAGGAGTGAGAGAGTAGTTGTGGTGTAGTTTTGACAGCAAGTAAGTTATTCCCATCTCCTACTTGGTGTTGCAGGCAATCTGAGGCAAGTTAGTTAACCTCTTTGTGCCTCTGCTTCTCCATCTTTTTATCAGTTATCTTACTACTGCCTTTGTGAGATTCACTGTTTTTGGCTCTAACAGAGCTAACTTTCCTGTTATGTATAACATACACATACAATGGAGTTTTGCAATTCTACATGCTTCTGTAAAGCAATGCTCCCTCGTTAGGCCATCTTAACATCTTCTACTAAGCAATAAGTTATGTTAGCAAAACAGTATCCAAACCTGACCTTTCACACATTCTTGAGAAACTCACTTGAGCAGACTGAAGGTAGAAATGAATGTTGCTGGACAGGCCTGATCTGCAGAAATGGACTTCTTCCATTCTCTTTAAGACAAAGACATGCTATTTTTGGAATTACCAGTTCTGATTTACCATTGCATGACACCATTTCTACAACAGTTTGCAGGGAAATGTTGCAATTAAGTCTAATCCTGTAGTGATGTAAGCTACTTTGTGAATATGTAAATAAAACTGCTTTATGCTAAGCAGTTCCTCAAACTGTCTAAAGTCATTTTGGTTATAATTAGTAACCCCTCCAAATGCAATTATTCCAACAGACAATTCTGCAGTAAAGCTTCCCTTCCCGTCAGATGGGTTTTAATCAGAAAGGTCACTTTGGCTAATAATTTCTATGACCTTTTCTCCCCATCCTCCACAAAGTTGAAAGCTTGAGTTAACATATGATGTCTTTAGGGGAAAGGAACATCCTGTCTTCTATGGACTGAGAAGCACACCATAACTCTGACCTACAGCAATAACTTCTGGGAGAAAAAGTAAAACGTAGTCTCCTCAAGTAAGTCTTCGGCTTTACTCCCCAACTCAGTCCTGAGCAGGCTGCCCCTAATCACAGCATCAAACAAAAGGATGGGGTTTTTTCATAAGTTTCGTGCTTATCTAAAGCAGAGTGCTGCTTATTCTTTGACGTTTGCTGTTTAAGCAGTTCCTTGGCTGCCTTTCAGCTGACTAGTGTCAACAATAACAACATTTTTTATTTTCTGAACACTTGAATCTAAACGCGACTTGGCGCTGCACACGTATGCATGCACACACAAATGTAAGTAATATCTGAACGTTTCCAAAGGGCAACAAGTCCTTTTGGAATAGTAATGAATAGAGAAATCATCTTGTGCCCTGCATGAGATAGGTGCATTTCAAGATTTTCCTATATAGCTTCCATGAAAATTGGCCCCTAAGCAAGGGTGTGAGTCATTGATGAATACAGCTCTGAGGCTTCATGCTGTGCAGCAAGAGCTGTAAAAGGCATTAGAGGAACACAGGGGAGGAGGAGGAGAGAGAGAGAGGGTTAGGAGGTTATTAAATAAAACCTAGTAATGGTTTTACATGAACATTTTCTGAACAGTGTTTTGAAAACGTGTGTCCTAAACCACCGCGCACTGACCAGATTACTGGCTGCAGCGCCCTCTGTTGGCTGGTGCTCAAGAAGCGCTGCACATACCCTTCACTGCCATAAAACAAGCATTAGTCAATGCTTGGAAGGATTTGTTGTCCCAGCTACACCAGCAGCGTCTCCCAGTTGAAAGCTCCACTCGTACCCCGTGCCACTGGGGCTCAGAGTGATTTTTCAGAGAAAAAATCCTTGTGCTGGGATACCGATTACTTCTCAGCACCCATATCCACGATATGAAAGCCCACGACCACAGCACTGTGACAGCAAAGTCACACTGTTTACCAGCGTAATTGTGCAAAAAGTATGGAACAGGTCAAAGAGAATCTATCAGTAACAAATTTAAACTTCAAATTTCAGAGGAACTTGGCTTACGCTTGCCTTTTTTCTTAAGATCAACAAATTAAAGCTGCTGTCAATTCATATCATTCACAGGTCAGCAATGGACTACACGTAACTGAAAACACGTAACTGAAAACACATCTGACTTCAATTATAAGCAGTTCAGCTTTTCATGTATCTATGTTTCTCCTATCCAAGTTAGAAGATCCAAATGTCAATGCAGCAATACAGACAAAACATTTTTAGCCAATATGTAAGCCACTGTCATGCCAGACTTTCCACCCTTCATGCTTCCAGCATGTTTTGTCTCTTACTCACCACTGCTGCTTCCTCAGTCTCTTCCCATTTCAGTTTCTTCTACTGCATTGCCGGTCTTGACATACCCATCTGAAAGAAGAGATCCAATACATCCCATTAAATACATCTCAAGATGAAAGGTCTTCAATATGAAATTTATTATAAGCAGTGATTAAATGGCAGTAACTGGCTGTGTTGGTTTAATTTCAGATAATCCAACAGACCTTTGAATGGGTCTGTCTTTTTTCCAGGAGACCGCTCAGCCTACAGGCCTTCCTGCATTTTAGGTAACAAAAACGACTTGCTAGAAAACAAACCATAAGAATGGGAGAATTAAAACAAACAAACAAACAAAAACTTGGGAAGAAACAAAAAATGAAACTTTTTTTTCTCTCTCCATAAGAGGTAAAAGAGGAGCAACGCACTTTAAATGCAACAAAACAGTGATTTGCCATTTATGTCTTTGGAACAGACAGGCATAGTGGGCTGCAGCACAGCAAACTCAATCCCAAAGGAACAATGCAACAGGGAAATAGTTCGCCACGTTGCAATTATTTTTGTTTTTCCTACCACCCTTAAAAATAACACCACAATCTCACAAGAAAAGAAAAACCTGGGTGTTCTCATTGATGCTTTTCCCAAACAGAATTACATTCCCCTTTTGGACTAAGGAGTTTGATAACTGTTAGAAAAAAACAAACCCCAAACCAAACACAAAACGGTCGCCCTGAAATACACAGACGTGCAGCACCATCTGCTGGATCAGCATCCCTGCCAAAAATTTCTGCACTTCACAGAAGTGAATCCCACAGGCTAAGAAGAAAAAAGCCATACAAACAAAAGCCTATCGCAGACATCTACTCAGCCAGCAACCTGAAAGCAATGGGAAGGAGCACAGGATTCCTATGAAAACTGCAGAATAATCCTCTACTCATAAGGTGCTTTCTGCACCTCAGACACTGTATATAAAGTGCTGTATTTAAAAAATATAAGCAGACCACGTATGGTTACAAAAATTCAGAAGTCTGGTATGTGATTTAACTGCACTAAGATGATTCTGGTCTGGCTTCTTAATTATATACTTTACATGATTATAAATTAACGTTTTTTCTGCTGAATGTTTGTGAACAGAACTGCTCACCTAGTGATAAAGCAGCTGCCCAGTAATTCTTTTTACTGTTTTCTTTCAGCACAGTAAAGAATTTGAGTGACTTTTCCCTGGGGTGAATCTCCAAAAAACAGCACGTTGCCATTTTAATGCATTCACATCAGACCTGACTTTCACTGTTTTTCAGTGACCTTTTCTTCTCCAGAAGCATTATATACAGACGTCTACTAAAATCACCAGTTCTCACTGTCGTGCCACAGAACCATGTTCTACATTCAAACTTACTGCAAGCCCCTTCTCCAACAAGCACATTTTAATCACGCACTGTTCAATTTACTTAATGTCTTTTCACCCATCAGCCCTTCAATGACCTAGTTGGGTTGATGTTTCAAGCAGACAACAAGGCAGAGTTACCAACAGAGGGCTCCTGCAGCAAGATGTAGATTTCATCCAAAGACTGGAATGCCTTTCTTCAACCAAGAGCAACCAAATTCAGTGGCAGAGTATGCTGCCCAGCCCAGGAGTATAAATAAATTCAGGTTCAAGAAGTCTATTAAGAAATAACGTTAGCAGCCTGTTCAGAAACAGGACATGTAGCAGGCCCTCCTGGCAATCTATTATCTGGCATTATCAGTAACAGGTGAGCTGTGCACTCGGACTGACCCCAGCTGTGACGGAGCATGGCTGGTCTGAGGGCACTGAACCAGGTGGAATGCAACGTGCTGTTAGCAGCCTGTCAGCTGAAGGCATTTCAGCCTGAGGAGTGCAAGTTCAGTGAGGTTACAAGCAGTTACAGGTAATGTTGCCTTCCAATAACAAGGCCTTGCTTGTGACTTGGTGCAAGCTCTTAGAACCTTCTGGATTTTCTACCAGTGGACAGCAAGCTTCTCCCTTACCTTCCTACCAGCCAAGCAAGGACTCACATTGTAGCCCTCTCTTTTCCCACATCGCAAACATAGAAGCTCAAACCAGAACATAACGTTTGCTCTCCACCTACACTCACTCCACCCCTTTGCTGCTAAGGAGGTGCTGTGGCCACAGCCTTCGGATGCCCAGAAGGGTGAAAATAAAGGGCACCAGGAGCAGGGTGTAAAAGGGGACAAACGAGGTACGTACGGCCTGGAGGTGCTTCTGGCATCAGAGCTCACCCAAGGCGAGGGGAAATAGCGAACTACCAAACACGCAGCAAGAACTCTGCTCAGTAAAAAGCAGCCCGCTCCGCCTGTTAGAACCAGGGAGGCAGAGAGTAATTAAAGTAAATAAATAAATGTGAAACTGAAAAGGACCTGCCGTGTTTTTGAGGTCTCGTTACACTGCGAACAACTTCTGGGCCGGACGAGCCGCTCCGTTCTGCCTGTGAGACGCGACCCCCGAGGCGCGAGGAGCGCCGCGCGACCAGCCGCTCTCCCCGCGCGGCGGGCGGGGCGGTTCGGGGCTGGAGGCGGCTCCCGGCTCCGCACTTCCCGTTTGGTTACCGGGGCCCGCGGTTGCCAAGGCGCTCGGCCGCCCTCCCTTCGTACCTGCGGCCATGCAGAACACCGGCAACCGCTCCACCGCCTCGGTGCTGGCCGAGCTCCAGTGGGACGATGGCTACGCCGTGCCCGTGGCCAACGCGGAGAACAGGGCGCTGGAGGAGGACGTGAGCGCGGGGCTGTGGCTGTGGGGCAGAGCCGAGGGTCACACACGGCGGTGGGTGCGGGGAAGGCTCGGTCAGGTCGGCCCGCGGAGCTCAGGAGCGCTTGGGATACGTTTGGGTGCCGGCCGGTGCATGATGCCGGCCTGCCGTGTAAGTCTGGGGTGATCCTGGTTACGTTGATCAGCAGTTCTTAATGGCTCCAGTGCTTTTGCTGCTTGTTAAAGATCTCTAAACCTGTCACTTGGTTTCTCTGAACAAGAAGTTGCAGGTAAGGAGCAGTCCCCTCAAACTCGTAGTTGACGTTTCTAACTCTTAAATAGCTGCAGAAGATGGAGAAGGAAAAAGCGAACCTGCAGAATCAGCTGACCGACTTCAAAGAGCGTATGGAAGCGATGACATCTCATCTGAAAAACGTGAGGCAGGAGTTCAGCTTCACCCAGGTAAACTGCTACAGCCGGCAGGTTATCGCTGGTACACCAACAAGGACAGCTTAGATTTCTTTATCATAGATTTTAGAATGCATTTCATGTTTCAACTGGCCCATGAGGAGAGAGGCAGCACATAGAATGCAAGAGAAGCCTCTAGAAAGTGACAGATTTGTAGGGGAAAAATCCTGTCAAATCACTGTGTCAGAAAGATTAGTCCATACATTGCCGTAGGCCAGCCTGGTGGTCTCTCTCAGCACACAACAATAAAAGCATTTCATCCCCTGTACCTTCTGTATCTTAATCTGTGAGATTAAGACTGTTATTCTAAGAGGCTAAGACTGAGACTTTGAAAGATCAGTATCCTGTATTTTGGGCGAAATTGGGCTTGTGATGTACATGGTTATCTGGGGTTATCTGATGCAATGTGCGTATAAATGTAAAATATTCACTTACAAATGTATTTACATGACAAAATCATGTCATCTCTTTTGGTTCCTTGGTGATGAGGGCCTGTTGTCTGTTGTAAATTGCTGAATTCTGTTATTCTCTAGTCTCTCTACAAGGCCAGAGAGAATGAAATTGAAACTGAACAACACTTTAAAGCCCTTGCTGAAAGAGAACATGGACGTCTTAAAAGTGAGATCAAACGTCTGGAAGACGAGTCTGTTTCCTTAAGAGAAAAGAAAAACAGTCAAGAAGTAAGTTTGAAAACTTCTGTAAAAGAACTTCTGCATTGCAGTTAAATTTTATTACATTTGTCCTCAGTTGAAGGTAAAGAAGTAAAATCAGAAGTCAAGACAGCTCAATAAGGTAAACAGAATGACACTGAAGTTCTCCTTGCACAGACTGGTTCAAATATTAACTAGATATTGAAAGGTTTCAATTCTTGATGCCAGATACACAACCACACATCTGTATCCCTTTCTTGGTAACTCTGGAAGTTATTTTCTTTATGGTTTACAGATTAGATTGTTGGTGGCAAGTCTTCTTTTCCCCCATACAATAAATTCAGGGTATGATTTCAAAATGCAAAGGGTGCTTTACATTAAAAAAAAAGATTAAAATTGAAGCTGTGTAACTACAGTATCTTCGTATTTTATGGAACAGTCTCTTATTTTTCTACAAAACATTTGAATTTTTATTTTTCATGATCTCTTTCTTCTCATTATGTCAGTTTGTGCTCCCCACTCTCTCAGACAGGGCAGCAGAATGAAGATGCCTTTGCTATCCAGCTGCATCCAGATACTATCATATTTATATCAGGGAGTCTCTTCACAGTCATGTGGGACCATTTGTTAATTCAGACACAGGATAAAGATCTAAGAACGTGGCACTAATGTGTGAGGGAGAAACCTCCTGTTGTTGCCTTAGATCGGTTTATTAAGTGGAAGAAATATCTTGCAGATGGGTATCTTGCCAGGAATTGACATTTCTGGTTGAAATCATTTGCATTTTAGGTTTCTGATAACTTATCGCCTTGTTTCTTCTTTAGGACATATATTAGCACATCTCAGTTATTGGGCACAATGAACAAAAAACAAAACCAACACAAACCTACCTATCGGTTCTGTTGGCAACAAGAGTGTAAACTTGCTACAGTGCTTGAAGCAGTTGTTTCAATTACTAGTCAAAGTATTAACTATTTAATATTAACCCTTAACTTTATTTCACATTTTAACAGAATACTATAAATAAAACCATGAAGAAGTTGGAAAGCTTAAAACAACAGATGAACTGCGATGAGGAAGTGCTGGAGAGTTGGATAAAGGAATCAAATCGCAAAGATAACGATATTATGACAATCCAGAAGTATGCACAACAAGATGAAGGGAAACTAGGAGTAAGTAAAATAAACTGCAATTATCAGAAACAAAACCAAAAAGCCACATATGTTTTTAGCATCTCAAGACTTTTTTATGTTGTCAGATCGGGTAAGACTGAGATTTTGTACACTTTATACTCATGATTCCTAATTAGCACAAGAGTGGAACTTGAATAGGGCTCATTTTAGCTTTCAAATGCAGTGGGGAGAAAATTGATTTTTACTAAATATGTAACCACAAAACTTCAATTTAGACAAATAACATCTCCAGTAACAAGTCACGCGGTACACTAGGAAGAGTTGAGCGAAACAACCGGTGCTGAGGAGACCATAAACACATTTTGTATGTGGCTAAAAGGTTCCTTAGGCCTAGCTCCAGTCTGGACCTAAGGGACATAAGGTTATGGCCTCTTGTATAAAGAGAAATTGAGGAAGCTAGATTCTTAGTTCTTTGTTCTCTAAAATACAATAAAATGGATGCCTCAATAACTCCATCCTTAGTTGCTGCAAAGCTTTAGAGATTTAAGATATTTTAATATATTTACTTCTAAATACAGCCTATTTTCATATCATTTCATTTCAGGCGCTAATCCTTCAAGTAGAAAAGTTGACCATGCAAGCAAATCAGAAACGCAGAGCTCTTGATAATGAGCTTACCGAAACCATAACTGCTCAGGTTTGTACGTGAGGTAATTGAAGTATGTCTTTATATCCAATTTTTTTAGAACATGAAATCATAGGGATGCTTTCTATTAAGCAGATGGAGCTCGATAGGACAGCTGAAGATTTTCGCAGAGTTCATCAGGAAAGGCAAGAAGTCATCAGGCAGTGGGAGAATGCAATCCAACAGATGCAAAAAAGAGATCAACAGATTGATCGTTGTGCTTTGGTAAAACTGCTCTGCCTGATTTATATCACTATATCAGCCTACTTTTCTATCTGTGAGATTGGGAGACATTTTGCCACTTACTCATGAGAACCATTGGTTTTTTTGCGATGCTTAGTGTTCTTTCTGTGTTGACCTCTGTATTCTATTAAGGTGTTTTCAAAGTCCATATATTTCTGAAAGGTAGTCAGAATTTATTTTAAAGCATTTCCTCAGTGTAAATAATAGTGTTCTGCTTGATGCTGCATCAGGTTTAATTTTCAGTCTGAAAATGCAAAGCATGCCAGTTTCAGAACTGCTCTTTTTTTATGACCTAAGAATCTAAGCAGCAACAAGATGGAGTGTTATTTATTTCTCAGAGTGCAAAGACTGTCAGCAGCAGTGAGGGGATTATGTCTGGGCTGTGATATAAAGAAAGGAAAATAGTGAGCATTTAGAAGTGGAAGGAGTTAGCATTTCTACACCCATGAACAAATGTATGAGAAGTCTTAACAGTAATCTGCCTTTTGGTTTAGCTCTAATCTAACACATCTAACATAATGCAAGAAAACCTAAAGTGTTTTTCTCCCCATAGCTACTAGCAGAGTTAAAACAGGAGATACGAAAGAAAGAAACTGTGCTGAAAGAGAAGGCTTCCTTCTTAGTGAATGAAACTATTAATAATATGGAATATGAAAAGAAGATTTCTTCTGCTGAGCGGGAAGCGACCAATCTCCGGAAGGAGTATCAAACTCAGGATACTTACAGAGTTCAGCTGGAGAACGAGGTGAGGATGTCCAGTCCGTTCAGAAAACCAGACTGAAGCTGTAATTTCTTAATTTTGATTAGGTGAAAGAAATACCTGAATAGCATTCGCTTTTCTGTTCACATATTAGGCTCTTCAATAGTTCAACACAACAGCTGTTCTTCCCAGTTTACTCTTGATTGTTTGGATCGTAAGCCTGAACTTAAACCCTTCAGTGACAGCACTATAGAAAAGCAAGCATACGGCCATTGAGATGAGCTTGTATTCTCTGCGGTGTTGCAATTAAATGAATTCATTTTCTCTTAAATGATATAACACTCTTAGATGCTTCAGATGTGTCTTGCCTTTTCTTCACCTAGACTCCAGTACTGTATAAAGATGAGAGAAATTTCTTCCAAACAATTCCTGTCCCGTCCTACCACAAATGAGCGTTGATTGCCCTTGCAGTCAGCTTAAAAATTCTTGAAAAACATTTTCTGAAAGCTTTCTAATCAAACCAACAGAATAAAGCTGCCCTGTGAGCAGGAAATGTTTGATGCTGTTTAAACTTATATTTAATCTGCATTTAGAGCTAGAAATGAGCCACGTCACTTAAATACCTGTAGTCGTTGTTCCAGGAGGTAACCCAAGTCTCATGAATCTATGCAGAAGGAATACAATCAGATTACTGCAGTAAGTTTTCTCTTAACAAGAAAATGGCATTATGGGGCTACTCAGCAAGCTTGGCAATTAAAAAGATTAATAATTTAAAAATGTAATAAAATACAGTTGAATTAACTTTGGACAGCTTTTCCATAGTAGGTGGTTCATGTTCTGATTTCCTAATTAATTTATTAGCTGGACATTTTGAAATCCACTGTGGACAAAACTGCTTCCCATCTAGAGTCTTTAAGAGTACAGGTAACTAATATGAAGAAAGAAATTGAGAAAAAAAAATCCAGGTAAGAAATAAACTTTTAAAAATACAGTTTGTAAGAATTACAGAAATAATCAGATCCTTCTAGCAAATAACCTTAAATAACGTTAACTATTAAAGCCTCCAACCCTCTGGTTATTTCATGTCTATTTTACTATTGTGTACAGTAATTTCTTAGTTAGAAAATATTCCTGGTAACAATGTTTTGAAAGGGAGTGAAACATCCAGCTAGGGCCTCAGTTATCACAGGTTCCAGTTCAGTCTGTGTTATTGGGCAGCTGCTCAGTAAGATACTTAATGATAACTTGATTTTAGTAGTGTTCTAAGTGCAACATGCTTGCAACCTGTTAAATCTCTATTTTTCTTTAGACTAAACTTTCTTAAAGAAAGAAATGCAGGTCTTTCCAATAAGTTGAAGCTTGTAACTGAGCAGACACTCAGTTCAGAAGACAATGCTTTGAGGATGGAAGAAATGCTAAGGGAAGAAGAGAGAACTGTCAAGGTAAAATGTTTGTATGGTTTTTACAAATGAGGATTCATTTGAATTTGCAAGCTCTTTCTAGAACAAACACTTAAGTTGGAATAATAAAACACTCCATTAAAATGAAAAACCTACTTGCTTCTACTTAAGACTATTACCAGGGTGGCTAAACCATTAGCAGGGTTTCTCTACTCGCGTCTGTGGCGGATAACCTAAGATGACACTGAGCTTGGCAGCTCTGGAGCTTCGGGGTAGTATTTTAAGTTGGATGTGCTATTCTTGAACAGCATTTGCAATGTATTAGTCAGAAAGATGCTTTCCATCAACATTAGCTACACATGACTTTTTGTGGCATCTATTAATTTACTGTGAAGAGATACTTACAGGAACAATGTGGATGAAATCTCACCATTTTACGCTTTAGTTCTTTGAAACTTCTTCTTCTATCTCTGCCAATACACTGTTGTGCCGTGAAGCTTTCTGAATATCCTTGTGCTATTGACAACCACATTTAAAGAGAGGGGGAAAAAATTCTACTAAATAATTTAGATATGCAAGAGAGACTATGAAAATAGGGTCAAATCTTGATCCAGTTTCAGTTGATGAATCTGTAATTACTTTCTCTTGGTTCAGAAACACACCTCAAAATTGGACACAAGAAATTAAAAAGTTTACTTCTGAAATTAACTTCCTCTGCTTGACTACGATCCAGGGCCCACTGCTTAACAGATTCAGCACTAAACTTACCTTTGCTTTTTCCCTCCTGAGATTTGGATTAGGAATTGCACTTGCTGTCAAGTTCAACTACAAAAAATTCTGATGGGTGAATTTGATTACGAACTCCTAAAGGATTTAACTCATCTTACAATGTTACTAAAGCCAGCAAGATCATTCACAAGCAAAATTCACAATGTACACTTATAAAATCAAGAATAAGTGCACTTTTAATCAATTTGAAGAGTGAATTGCGTAGTTTTGCTTTATTAATTAGAATGTGCATATTCAGACTCTGTACTGGAGCTGTACTAAAGGCAATTGAGTCTTTCAGAACAGGACTCTCAAAGGCAGCAGAATGCAATGCCACTTACCTCATTTTTGCCGTGTACCTTATAAGAAACAAGTATATTGAGCTGCCTGAGCTTTGGAAGAACTGTTGTCATTTGGGGGTTGGAGGGGTGGGGAGTGGGGGGCTAGGGGAAGGAAGGGAAGAAAGAGAGCTGTCTTCTTGTTAGGGCTATTAAAAAAAAAACGCTCCAATCCTGCTCTGTTTCCGGTTACCTGAAATGTTCAGCAACGTCTTTGCTGTAACAGACCCTCCTCAGACCTCATTTGTTGCACTGATTGATGTGTCAGTGGTAACTTAACTCTGGATAAGGAAGTGATTTAAAAATGTGTATTTCAGGTTATGTAATAGCAGAGTAGGATCAAGGTTAGGCAAACAAACCCTTTCTCTCCAAGTAAAAAATCTTTCTTGACAACCATTTTGAAGACCTGTGAAATTCCATGTTCTCATTAATGGATACAGTATTGAAATCTTTTATCTCCCTCCATATGATTAAGAAATCTTCACAATTTACTTAATGATTAATTTGTCACTAGGAAAAAGAAGCAGAACTGAACCAGCTAAAAGAAGTATTTTTCAAGAGAACTCAAGAGCTAAAGGTGCAGACGGATAAGGAGAAGTGTGTTCTGTCAGAAATTGAGGGCAGTCGAGCATCACTTAAAAATCTTAATAGCCGTCTGCGCAGACTTGATGCAGATGCATTAAAACAACAGGAAATGATATACAACCAGGTAAAATGTCAACACACTCTTCTATTCTGATTTTTCCCAGGGTGTAATGAGAGTAAGTTGCTCGAGTTCTGTAATCCCTGTCTGTCTCGTAACATTCTACACTGCTGTGCAGTACTAATCTGAAGTCTGCATTTCTGTCTCTAGAAGCATCAGTAAAATTGAAATACCTGAAACTTGCCGTGTATCACCTGTGTTGTGTGTGTGTGTATTTCGTTACTTTTTGGATCTGATACTTTTCCCACTAATTTCTCCAATCGGTTCCTTTCTTTGATCCCTGTGAACCACAGACACCTCGGGGTACATTTTTAAAGCAATACAAGAGGTACATGCCAAAATCCTTTTATTTACTAATTGGATTTTGTGCAAATTTTCCTCTGCACCACTTTGAAAATGTGCTCTTTTATATTGGCATCCACTGGTAACAGCAAGATGGCAACTATGCGGTAAGCCTCCCTTAGAGCAGACTGCTAAGCGTGCTTTGTAATTCTTCTGGCAGATTCCTTCTGAGCCATCTTTGCACATCAGTCACCTAAGAATATTCTGCTAATGTTTTACATTTATGAAGTCTATAAGCCATAAATTATGATGAAACAATAGCTTAATTAGGTGACTATCCTAAAGCAACATTTAGATCCAGCATTCTAGCTTTATGGGAAGGCTGTAATTGCTTATCTCAGACTATGAATTCGCTTTTAAATATTTTAACAGGATTTTTATATTCAGCAAGTACAGAGACGTCTGTCACGGTTAGAAGGGGAGGTTAATGCAGAGGAAAAACAAGTTTTGGAAGAGAAAGTTGCTGAACTTAAGAAAGCCTTAGAAGAAAAGAAAAGTGCTTATGATACTTTAAATGCACAGCACAAGAAACTTCAGGTAACTTCCTTAGAACAGTAGGTTGATTGTGTTATATGTTTATAGCCTGGAGTATTATTGGAGTCGGGTAGTTTCATGAAGATGAACTAAGAATACGGAAGTCATGGCCAGCCATGACTGCAGATGTTATTTTTTTATAGACCAAAATACATGATTATATTAGTTGGCTGAAATACGCACATTGTGTAAATAAGAATTAAGTACGAGACTCCCAATGAAGCAATGCCAGCAGTACTCCATTAGGACTGCAGTGCTCTTGGCACTGTGGATGTGGCAGAATACGGATATATGGACAAAAGATCATTATGGTGCCTGGCTCCAGCACTTGATTCTTTTCACCTAAATAAACAAGTAGTTTTTTGTGCAACTTTCATTAACAGAAATAAATATAAATTAATATTGAATTAAACAGAGCGATGTCCATTTCATCAAGAGAGCAATGGATAAGACAGGAGAAGAAGCAAATGGTCTGAAGATGAAGATAGATGAACTAAATCTTTTCAATGAGAAGTCAGATCAAGAGTTAAAAAAAGCTAAAGCCATTAAGCAGGTACGGTTCTATGTTGTATTTTTTCTAATAAAAGTGCACCATTTTTCCCCCCCGTATACATAAATTCATGTGTCACTTGAAGGTTGTTTGTCTCTTCTGGTACTACATTATAATGTGCCCCTACTTTATTGTGTTATGCCTTCCAAGTTTTTATTTGAAGTCATTTTCATCACTGTTATCTTACCTAAAAATGATACTTTCTTATTTTGAGATCTTTCTGACATTTGATAGGAGATGATGATTGAAGATAATCTCCTAAAACTAGAATCGAAGCGTCTTCAAGATGCGCTCTGTCATAAGACAGAGAAGGTTCTAACACTGGAGAAACAAAAGTTGGAGTTGAAGAAAGCCATAGCAGAAAGAACTGAGGAAATTAAGATCCACAAGGCAATGCTGGATTCCCAGATCAGACTTGTGGATCAGGATCGGCAACGCATAAGGTAATGATTATTTTCCAAATCTCTAGTGCAGCAACAAAAACAACACTACGATTTAAAACATGCTACGTATCCCTGAAAATCCCAAACAATCATCCTTCAGCTCCTTCATCTTCAAAGCAATTAAAAAGATTTTATCGAGTACCTTTTACATGTGAGCTTGCTTAAAAAGAAAGGCATTTTAACCCATTTTACCACTTGGAGGAAGTGAGAGTGAAGTAAATCTTACTGTAAGTCATATATGGAGACAGGAATATACATCTCGGTCATAGACTGAGATAGAAAAACAACTTTTTCCTTCTACAATAATCATTATGAAGTATTTGGAACAGGCCTTAACTCTTAAAGACCAGTATCTGTACCTAGTAAAAAAACAATAAATAAAAATCAATGCATCAGCAGCTGAACTGCTGAAATCTGGCAGGGCTTTTAGTCACTGCTCTGCTAACCACACCCCACACAATGGGAAATTAGAAGGATTTGGTGTGACTAAGGCTTAACTGCTCACCAAGAGTGCAGAATGGGTGTTTTTGTCCCTTTGATAATTACACAGCTAATTGATACTTCCATGTAATTTGATTTGGGGTTATTGCTTGCTGTTGCTTACTCTCATCTCGGAGTGGCAATATTAAGATAGAATCAGCAGGGGGCAGCTTGTGCAGCTGCAGGATTTAAATGCCAAACCTTTAAACGTTTTCAGGGAGGACTGTGGCACAGCCTTTCATAATGCTATGATCTGAAATGTGAAAATAAATTTGACTCATTTTAGAACTGAGATATAACAGTAAATAACCAAGAAAACAGGTGACTGTGGCTGAGAGAGCACAGAAAGGCAGCACAATTGCTACCTTGCCTGCATCCTAGTAGAGGGGCAGACTGCAGGACTAACAATAAACTGCTGCAGCAAGAAGTGCACACAGAATGCTGCTAGACAAACATCTGCTCATCTTATTTATTTTTCCCCCAAATATTTCAGTGCTGAATTTCAAGATCGCCTAAATAAAATTGATAAACTGAGATGCAGATACGAGGTTCTTACCATTATCATGATGCCACCTGAAGGAGAAGAGGAGAAATCTCAGACCTACTATGTAATAAAGGTATTTTACTATGTTTGTGTTCAACTTAGAATTGCCAAGGCTGGGAAAGACCTCCAAGATCATCCACTCTAACTGCCCACCTGTTACCAATATTTCCCACTGAACCACGTTCCCTCAGTACAACATCTACGCATTTCATGATTTCTCAGCTGAATTCAAGACGACTTTTATCTACTGGCCTCTCTTGGTGAACTAGAACCTTGTCACAAAAGGAAATGACATTAGTTATGCAGGACTTTTCCTTTGTCAACCTGTGTTGGCCATAACCAATGGCTATGTTGTTTTTGATGTGTTTTTCAGTAACTCCCAGCATAGTCTCCATAATTTTACCAGGCAGCCAAGTGAGATGGTCAGGCCTGTAGTTACAAGAATCTTCTTTCTTTTCTTGAAAATGAAGACCCTCCCCAGCTTCCCATCACCTGCAACCTCTGCAGCCTCCCAAGACTGTTGAAAAATAATTATAAGAGGTCTCACAAAAACATCAACCCTTCTTTCAGTAACCTGGAATGATTCCCACTGGGTCCCACTGACTTATATGCATCCAGCTTCTATACTGTAAATACCCACTGCTTCCAGTAACTCAAATCTCAGTCCAATCCTGACATAGATAACCTCAGAATTCACCTAGGATTTTAACCCCCTAAATACTGAATGTATTCTTCTCTGTATAATTGTCCTAATGTTTTTAGTATGCATTCAGTCACCTAAAATAACAGTTTTATTTTCAGGCTGCACAGGAGAAGGAAGCACTTAAGCGTGAAGGTGATGATTTAGATGCAAAGATCAGCAAAGCTGAAAATGAAATTGTAGCTCTTGAAAACACTCTGCAAATACTTAATAACTGCAACAGCAATTACAGAAACTCTTTCAAGGAAGTCACTGAGACAAGTATGTAAAATGTAAATTACTGTTTGCTGTGAGTTATAGATGATGGTATAACTGCAGTACAGTGGGGAAATTCAGTGGCACAAAGGAATGAATCACAGCCAGAGACTAAACTTGTGGTAGCAAAAGGGAGTGCAACTCACACACTATGATTAGTTCAGCAAGGCTGAGCAGAGTAACCACAGAAGACATTCACATTCTTCCATCTGATTTATGTGAACATCCTCTAAGCCTGTATGAATACTGCAAAGGAACATTTAGAGGAAGCAGAGCATAAAGATAATTACTGGGAAAGTCATTACTGGGAGAAAGGAATGACAAGTGAAGTATGTAGATAGAGTTGCACAGCACAAAAAGCACTGCTCTCCTTGCAGTGCTGCATCTCACACTGCAACCAGCTCAAATTGCAGAAACAAAACAAACTATCCACTGATCATCTTCTGGAGTCAACTGAACTAGCTGGGTCACAAAATACCCAGAGCCACTGGACTGCAACTCTAGCTCAGTTACAGCCAGCTGAGGTACATGCACTCTAGTGGGACTCATCTTCACCTCTTGTTTCTGTCATAAACTAGTGGGTTTTGTGTTGCTTTTTTCTTCCTATAAAAAGCACTACGAGCAATTATATAAAAATTTAATCCTAGAAGATATTTAACTTATGTGTCTTCTGCTGGCTCTGGAAACAATGGACTTAAAATCATTATCTTCCATAAAGCCAGTGTTTTGGAACCAGCAAGGGAATGTTACAGATACCTCGAGGTTTAAGATATTTTTGTAATGCTTCAACACTAAGTAATATTCTGCAGTGCAATCACATTCAAGTACAACTTAGTTTGAAACGAAAAATGCATTGTGTACGTTAGTTGTTCAGCACCAACTCTGCCTCATTGTTTGGGATCATAGGTGAGGAGTATGAGGAAAAACTGAAACTAGAAGAAGAGAAAAGGGTTGCTGAGGAAAAATACAGATACAAACGCAGACGAGTCAGGGAACTTCAGGAATATCTCCAGGTAAAACACAAGCAAAAGTTCAGTCAGAAATGGCTGCAGCATGTATCTCCATCCATACAAACCATCTCATCCAAAGAGCAGGAAATTCTAGAACGACTTTTGTCTCATTCTCTTTCACAACTTATACTTTGTATCAATATATGCAACTTTTTGATGTGAGGCTCTACATATCCTTTCAAAAATTAATTGCTTCTCTGCATTTCTTTGAGCCACAACTGAGCTGACAAAAACTGAAAGGATATCAGAACTGCTTCATAAATTAAAGCTGCTGTTCAAATGCATTTGCAGAGCATGGAAAAAAACCTGGATTCTCTCCTGAAGCAGGAGGCCATCTTCCAAGAGCAAAATAAGGAAAAACAAGCTGTTATATTGCAGCTGAACAAAGACATAGAAGAACAGAAGCCAAAACTAGAAAGGGTTATGAAACAGGTCTGTACGTTGATTAATGACAACTTGTAACTTTAGTGGTCAACAGCTGTGCTGTGTTAAAACCGCAGCACTTGACCTCAGCAAGTTCTGCAAGGAAACTGCATCTTCATCACAGCATGTTTTAAACTTACTTATGTTAAGTGTTCCAGACTCTCCAGAGAGATTCAGTCCCTAAAGAAAACTAAAACAGAAACACAGGAAGAGAAAGACATTGATCTCCGTGCACTGAAGACCTTCAGCAAAACCATCAACAAATTGCTAGCTGAGGTTCTAAGTACAAATCCGGACTTAACTACATCCTTTCAAAAGTACTTTGACCAGGTGAGCTTTCCAGCTACTACCACTAAAATCCTGATTCATAGCAAGGCCTACTGATAAAGTGCCTTTCAAGGGCAGCTGCCTAATTCAGCAATGAAGTACACTTACAGTACAACAGCAAAAATGTGTTCATCAGCTTTCAACATACATTTAAATGCAAAGCATTATAAACTGTCCTGCTGTGCTGTATCCTATTACACAACTATTTTTTTCCCCTCCAAATTTTGTAGTTCAATCTAGAGCTGCCAACAGTTGCTTCTGCTGGGGGTAGTCAAAGTTCTCGATCATCATCCACACGAAGCTCACTGTCTTCTAGCAGGTAAGTGCCAGCAGTGTTCTTACGTGGGGTTGGGGATGTGTTCATTCCTTTTTAACTGAAAGTTAGAACACCAAAGTTATTCCCTACACGATAAATTTCCTCACTCTTGCAGGTTTTCTCAGTCTTGCCTCTGCTTACTCAACACCCTGTGAAAAGTTTCTCCCTCCTTTTGGTCTACCGCATTATTTTTAGCACACAGTTTAAAATTAACTCTTCTGCAGTTATTGTTCTGTTTTTCCAGTTGTGCTGCCACTAAAAAGTGGTTTCACAAGCACAAATCTGAGCTCCAACCAGACTTGGCACTTAAGTTTGTAAACTGCCTCTCGTAATTAATCAGGAAAGACAGGCCTCAACTATTTTATTGATACCTTCCTCCTCTCTCCAAAACACATTTGATCAACAATGCAGGAAACATACTGTATCAGTGTGATCTAACAGCATTCCCACAGGTTACTTGAGCCAGTACTGGTAATGTCTACAAAGATTCTTGCAGTGCATTTCCCTACAGCAGACCCTGATTTTGTATGCTGACGAGTAAATCTCTGTTTTTCAGATCCTCCAGAAGCACAAACTCAGGCTCTAGTCAGACTTCGTTGCTCAAAGTCGTGGACTTGAACTTATCTGTCGACGTTCCCACAGAAGCAGCTGCTGCCGGTTCACCACCATCCAGGAGAACCAGCAGCTCTGACAGTTAAAATCACAACTCTCAAATAAGCTTTTGAAGGCCGCACTGAAGCCTTCTAAATTGTTTAAATTTCAGCTTAATTTATGCAGGTCTACTGGCAATCAGAACACTATTTCTCTCTATTTCTTTAAAGTAAGCAATGTATTATTTACTATAATGGGTGTTTTGCATAAGTTGACCTTAAATATCTTTCTGATTGTGCTGCTGAAGAACAAAAAACCTGCAAAACCCTTTAGAAACCAGTAATTCCCATTGTAAATTAAAATAGCTTTAACATAACTAACATTAATTTTAGTTAACTGCTATCTCACAATTACTGCAGTCTCAACGCACAACGTGGAACTCCAGGTAGTCAGCTGACAGTATTGTGCCTATTCTGTACTTGCAAAAGCTGCAGCGGGGGCAATAAATCTGTAAAGAAGGATCAAGCTTAAGATTAAGATGTCACATTTTCCTATAAGTGTCTTTCTGACCTTAACAGCAACACGGAACACTTGCAACAACCAACAGTATTTGGGTGTTGTTTCCAGGTCACTCTTGACTTCTAAACAGTCATCTCGGATCTTACCATAATCCAAAGATGATGACACCACACAGCAGTGCAATTGCAGTCAGTAGAACACCTGCTTTGCAAAACTATGTGGTACCTTCTTGGCAGCTGACATATTAAGAATTACTTTGTGAAGGTGCAGTTGAAATGAAATACAACTGGTATTACACATCATTAGCCAGATGTTAGCTATTTCTTCAGTACTAAGAAATAATAATAAATTTCTTCTTATAAAGACATCAGAGAATGTGTTTGATGTACTTAAAGAGCACAATGCATTTGTCTTCTCACAGACACTGGAGGGTTCAGTTCACTAGAGCTGCACATAAAATAACCACTGCACCTGCATCAAACAGCCCAGTGACATTAACAAGAACCAGGACACAAAATTAAGAAAATTTATTGACCAAACGAGTTATATACGTTGATGGCATACGAATTTCATTTAGTTTTCCACCTTCAGTGGCAGGAAGTTAAAGCTTAATGCAAATAGTCAATTGTATCCCAGGGGGAAGTAAAACAAAAACAAATTCCTGCTGTTCAAGTGTGTATTTGGTGGACGTTCCACAGCTGCAGTCCAAGAGAATCAAACGATTTCATTCCATCACACCAAGCATGTTGTACAAGAACATCTTGAGAGCATAAGAAGATCTGATTTTAAAGAATCATAGATATCTTATGTAAGGTATCATTGCATCCCTTTCACCATACAAATCTTTACCTTAAGAACTCTTTGACATTCTGCAAGACAAGAAATTCCGCTCATCATTTTTCACGTGCATGTTTCCTCAAGAGATACCCAGATAAAAATTCATAACTACATCCAACAGAAAGCATTTCCTTATGTACTTTGCTGTTTCTTCTGCTTACTTCCTTTTTCCCGCTCAAACTCAGCAATTTGATTGAATATGTTAACTAAGTTCTGGGGCAGGTTTCTTTTAGTGCCGCCTTCTGTTTGTCCTGTATCATTTAAAGTAGATTCCCCGTCTGGTTCCTTTGTTTTATTGGTCTCCTCGTAACTTCTTTCCCTATTCTTACCCCTGCTTTCATTTTCATGCTGAGTTAACTCACACCTATCACTGTCATAACGTTTATCACCTTCATGTAAAGGAGTGCTAGAATACGATCTGTACTTTCCCATTGACTTGCCAGAATAGTCAGACCCTGCTGGCGATGTGTAATACCTGTCCTGACCCCAGCCATGCTTTCTATAGTGTTCTCTTCTCCCTTCTGCATCCCAATCCGATCTCCTATAGTAATGCATCCTGCTTTTATCACCCGACTTATAATATGAACCTGAATATCCCCTTCTACTGGGGAAAAATCTATCTGTTTTATGGTATCTTTCAGTTTTGCTAGTACTTGCCTGAGTTTTGGAACTAAAAGAATCTCTCGAATCTTCAGACCTACCTCCAAAAGTGTCTTCATCATCACCTGAAGTCCTCGACAGAGAACAGCGTCTGTCTTTCTCTCTTACCTCTGATTTTGGACACACTAAGCTGTCCTGCCCCTCCAGCAGTTTTTCCATTTCAAAATTTTGGTTAAGGAAGGAGGCGGAGGTATCGGCTGGAGGTGAACACCACTCCTCTTTCCTAAGCTGATCTTTATAACGTGAGGACGCTCTGGAAGAGCGTTTTTTGGAGCTACGGGATGACTCCGATCTATTCCGATGCTTTTTCTTCCGTTTCTTGTGATCAGAGGAAGAGGAGGAAGAAACCGATGTATCTGATGAAGAATCAGTTGAGGATGAAGAAGAGGATGAAGAGGAGGAGGAAGAAGTTGATCGTTTCCTTTTCTTCTTCAACCTAAAAATATAATTAACCTGTGAGGTTATCTTCAGCATTAGGCAAACACTTTATCTAGAAAGCATCTGCACTTCGCATAGTCTGGCTGAGATTGGATGGTAAGGCATGAGCAGAAACAGGGCCTGACCTAGCAAGACACTTTAAAATGTCATTTCTTTACCAAAAGAATGCAGACTAAATCCACTAAGCACTGCAATATGAGGTGTCCTTCCTGTTCGATACGGCACTGTGCTTCACAAATACTGTACCATGTATACAAAGTGTACACAGACATCCGTTCCACACAACCTCTATAAAAGGCTGCAGTACCAGCAAATGTTACCATCAGACAGTTCATGGGAAAATTGGTTGTATGTGGCCTTATCTGCAACCACTGCTCTTTTTAAAATCATAAGGCCTATTCAATGGCCAGTGTTGAAACAATAACAGTTAGGATGCAGATAATGGCTTAATTTCATAAACTGCTCGTGTCAGAGCTTGTTTTTCATCAGCATTCATTAAAAGCACACGGTTGGGTTGAGACACAACCATGGAACTGGGTTGCTTTATGCACTGAGATTTTTATCCACTTAATTTGTGCTTTAGCTGTTGGAAACATGAATATTTACAACAGGCCCCTTACTGGTTTGCAGCTCACTGGTTTGGGGGGCTTTCTTTAATTGGAAAAAAAAGAGCTCACATTCTGGCTTAATATGGTCAAGAATCAGTACTGAATATAACAAGGTTACCTTTTTTCCTCTTTTAAAAGCTTACGCAATTTTTCTGCACTTGTTTCTACTTGCTTTTCCTTCTCTCTCTCTTCTTTTGCAGCTTGTTTCTCCCTCATTTCCAAAGATTTCTTTTTTCAACCCAAACATCATAAAAAAAAATTCATTAAAAGTGTTAACACAGGTATTATTCCCCGCGGCCCCAACCCCATTCAAATATGTAGTTACAGCAGGGATGTTTTACCAGGATTCCCAGATGGACAATTAACAAGAAGTTTGGCATTGGCCATTGTTACGATCAGGTTTTTGTTAATGACCACGTCGCAGTTTTTTGATCCATTAGAAATGTATTTGACCAACCATTGCAGTGGACCCGTGATCCAGCACAGCACGAAACACACAGCCCGAAGGGTATAGAGAGCAGGTGCAAGAAAAACACAATGTTAGAAAAGCGGAGAAAAAGAGCAGGAAGATTTAACAAAAAAAAAAAGAAAAAAAAGAAAGAAAAAAGAGAAAAAAAAAAGAGGTTTGAAGGGAAATATTGTTATTGGAGTTTACAAGTGAGGGGAAATATTGTTATTGGAGTTTACAAGCGAAGTGTGGCAGAGCCCATGGTAAAAACATGTTCAAGTTGGCCATGTGTGCATACAAACCATTTTGTATCAATTTCACAGACCAGTTTGATGCATAGTTTACGTAAGAAATCATGTTCCAAGGGTTTGTTGGTGATGAGCAGCACCAGGTGTCAGATACAGCAACAACGGTCCAATTCAGAAGAAAATGCATTGAAGAAAAACACATAATCAGTATTACAGGAAAACACACGTGGGTGTTGTTTCAGCCATTCTAACACAACAGCGATAGCATCAGAACTACATACTCAAATGCATATAAATGCAAGATTGTGATTATCAGACAAGCCCATTAGAATCTCGTAAGGATCAGACTTCTGCAGCCTACACCCCTAAAGAGCTGCTCTATTCAGAAACAGCAGCAAACTTAGCAATAGTCGTAACAGATATAATACAGGAAACCCTTAATAGAAGATAAAGCTACGTGTACAATAGCCAACATTGCATTCACCTGCTGCATCAATCACTGTAATACCAGAAAAATGCTAAAAGAAAATGAAGTATTTCCTATTTGCTGCAAATATTCTTCACTTTTACCAAGACTCTGAGATCTTTCTACTGCAAATATCTACTGATATTTGAGCACTGTTTATCTACAGTGCAGTTCAGTTTTATTAAAAGCTTGTTATAGCTCCTCTTCCCCTTCTCTCAACACGACCTGTCAGCATTATGGCTTCACCAACTGAAGAAGTGTCAACTAAGGCCATCTGCCTTCATCTCTTTACTTCATTATATGCAGAAGCACAGAACACACCAAGTGTGTTCCTCAGTGCTATACCTTACTCTGATCCTCTCTGGAAGACAACACAAGTAAAGGAGATAAATGAAAGGAAAACGAGGAAGGAAATAAAAACAACCAACAAAAACAAACAAACAAAAAACCAAACAGATTAGTCAAAAGATCAACCAGGGCTCACCTGGGAAACACGCTGTGTGCGAGGGAAGGAAGGAAAAAGATACAAGAAAAGAAAGCTGCCATTTCCAAAATCATCTGTCCATCCTCCCAGCCCGCTCTTTTCCTTTAAATCACCTACAGATCTGCCCTGTAGCCATCTTCCTGCAAGCTACCTTTGGCTGCTTTTAGCTAAGGTTAAGGGTTTTATCCTCTTTTCCCATCTCCACTGTTTGGCATTTCTTTACTATTCCATACAAAACAGTGGAGTCGTCAAGAGGTATCTCTCTTCTGGTAGGTACAGCCATAATGCTCACTATAAAAGATTTACTATGGAGAAGGGAAGCAGAGAGTAAGACAAACCATCCATTTCAAGCCTCTCTGTTCAAAAGATTTAAAAGGATTTTTGATATTTATCGTCATTTAATTATATGAAGAGAAAGTAAAGAATCACCTGTATACGCTTACGGACTTTTGTTAAGGCCTCTTCTGCTTCTTGAAAAGTCTCATCCAAACTTAAGGCTCTTTTATAGTAACTCTCAGCGTTCATTAGTTTGTCTTCCTCTTCCAACCTAACATTTAAACGATGAAGCACACACAGCTAAGAACTGTATACACAGCACATACACAACAACTTGACAGTTTTATGTTGGCTGTTTCTTTTCTGGACAGCCTTTCTTACTTGCATGGTAGCACTGCTACTATTTCCCTCCATCCCTCCCTACCACCAATCATCCCATATCAGTACAAAAACAAAACAGTAATTGACACATTATCTCCTCACGTCCTGATCATCATTAGACATAATACTCTGTATAATTTCAAACCCAGCTTCAAAAATAATGTGTCTCTTCTTAATGCAGATGCTAACAAATCCATTCCCTGAGCACTCAGAAGTTAATTCCTCTGTTGCAGAGGCTAACAAATATTTCACAGAACTAACAAAGCATGATCTTGATACAAATACTTTCTTAAAAATATATAGAGACATATGAGAATATACATATTCCTACATACACAGGAGCAGTCAACATTCCTATGTATATGGGAATATCTACAGCCATTTCACAACACTTTAATCAAGCTTGGTACCCTGCCTGTGAAAAGACATCAAGGATTAAATCTTGACTATTTTGCAAAGATTTTAACTAGGACAGAGCAGAAAATGCAAACCCACAGGCAGGTGTATTTCCAACATATAAACAACCAGGAAGGCCGGGTGGCAAACTGTGCCCTAAGCAGGGACATATTAAAAACTACTGTAAGAAAAACTGTTCACAGATGAACAGAAACACAGTGCTAACGACACTTACTGCTCGCCTCTTTCCACAAGTGTCTGACAAAGGTATTTTCTTGCATTCCTATGCGTAGGACAGTTTTCTAGAGCAATTTCAAAATCACTTATGGCTTTGTTCAGACTTCCTTTTGTTGCATACCTACAACAACACAAACATTGCACAGGTTTTAATGAAGTGTTTCTTCCACAAAGTTGAAAATTCAATGAAACAAGCAGACTTACAGAGCTCCACGAGCTACCAACGCTTCAACGTTCTGTGGATCTATTTCCAAAGCCTTGTTGTACTCATTCATGGCTTCCACGTGGCGCCCGTCCTTAAAACAATCAACCCCTGCCTTCACACTAAGATAAACAGATTTATAAAAGCATTGTTATGGTTAGCTTACACATTTTCTACTGCCAATAGCTCAGAAATTGGTGTTCCATGCAAGCAATTAACTTATTGGAAGGTAAATTACACAATAAATTTTAGAGCTTTCTTTAGACACTATTATTCATGATTTAAGATATTTATCATTGTAAGTGATCTTTCATGCATTTAACTGCAGTTGCTAAACACAACTGTTATAAGAAAAGCACTGCTTTTGGTAGCATAGAATCCAGAAACAATAACTACTCATCCCCATTTTTTCCCCCCCGAACATGCAGTAAATTCAAAAGAAGAATTTCAACCAAAAAATTGAAGTGTTACTGTGCAAAAATTGGTCCAACGGGTATTTTCCTTCAGGAAATACAAGCTGTAGCCTAACCTAGTCTTACAATATCCTCTGAAAAGAAAACAGTCAGTGCGTACCAATTCAGGGCCCAAGATTCAGATTGCTTTTTCCTCAGTGCAGGAGCAAAATCTTCTTCATCAATATTTTTCCTTTAAAAATAATAAAAATATGAAAAAAAAGAACATAGAGTTGCCTTTTAACTCTATAACACAGACATGATGATACGTAATGCGTTTCAAATGAGCTTAACTATCACTTTTACAACGCATTAAATCCCTCCCTCAGTCAGGAACTGTTATCTTTCTGGATCTACTTTTCCTGAACTGTTGTAAGATTGCAGCATGGCTACGGCACATATAAAACTATAGATATCATGTGCACATCTACCTTGGGGTGTATGATATCAAAACATACATACATCTATGTGTGGAAGGCTCACATTACATTTATTGTACTTATTAATGGCTGAAGTATCAGTGGTCTACGACTTACACTCAAGTCTATGCTGGGATTAGAATAACAAAGCTACAGGATAGGAACGGTGTAAAAATCACTTACATTTGAAGACTTCTCATCAAAGATGGTGGATTTGATTCACTTATCCCTAGTTTTTCTGTTAAATATTCAATTAATGATGGATTTGCAAATCCCGGGGAACGATGCAAAACCTCCTCGAATGTCTCTCCTGTTTTTGCAACTTCCAAGCTTCGCCTTAAAAAAGCACCAGTGTACACAAAACATCACAGATGGATACTGTACTAAATATTAGCTTCAGAAGATGTGTGCCCATACTGACACCTAATACTGCTTACAAGTCACTTATTTTTACAGGCATAAATTCTGCTACCATTTAGCTATACTGAAAGTGGCAGAGACAGCTACGACCTTCCCACCAAAGTAAACTTTAAAGCGGTTACTATTTCAGCCCCAGAGTCATTATAAAAATAAGAAGCCTGATAGAAAATAGAAATAGAAAACCTGGACAATATACTCTTACCTATAATGTAAGGGCAAGTCCTCAGAGTTAATTACTCCCAGTTTTGAACTAGAAAGATTGGGTGGAAGAGCAGAGCTGTAGAGTGATAATGTGATCTTCTCGTGGTATCGATCGACATCCTTAACAGCCGCTACAGAAACAATACAGGTTAGGATAAAGCAGAAAGGAGGTCTCAAAAGTGAAACAGATTCCCGTTTACACTTGCAGCTACTTACCTCGAATAAGATCTCCAGCTTGATAATAAGACAAAGGATCTCCATGGTTGGTTTGAGAAGGCACATCTCTCAGTGGACAAAGAGCCTACAACACAGCAAAGCAGGAATAACACAAAAACAAGGTGTAATTACAGAGCTAAGTTGGCTGCAGTACAGAATTTTCCATATTATTGCCATCAAGCCTCAACTTTATCTGCTCTACGATCTTTCAACACACATGCGTACAAAGCAGGAACACTCTGTGAGTATATGAACTTCCTTAAAAATGGGAGCTCTTTCCTCCCTGAAGCAAAACATGTGCTAACAATAACCAAGCCAGCACAGATACTTCCACAAAAGCATCTGAGCAAAACCAGAAGGGTTTTTTGCTCCAGAAAATTAAGGCAGACAAATATAAGTTTAATCTTCACGCACATGAAACTCCTAATAATTAAATGCATGGCTTGGTTCAAATTACAAATTACAAACCCATAAACAATGAACTTTTCCACTCTCAAGTAACACGTTCTGTGCACAGAGCACAATGAAAGTGCTTGCTGACTCAGCAAAGCATCATAAAACCATGAATTGTCCACTAATTCAATTACCACTCTCTGTCCCAAAGCACAGCTTCGCCTTTACTTGCACCACTGCATTATGAGATGCAAGATCAATGCACGCCTGTAAAGCAATCAGTCAAATCTTACACTGATTTGTAAGTCATCAATCTGCCGTATAAAGCCACTTCCCAGGCACATCAACACCATGAAAAAGCCGAATTCACGAATGGAAGAAATCCTCCCGATCACGATGTCTCCACGTTCGATGTCTCGAAAAAATAACTCTCTCCTGATTTCCCCAGGAACCTCCATGAACTGCTCCAGGGGAGGCATCACAGCATAATACTCTGCAACACAGGAGACGTTCACAGTTCCAAAATGACCAAATTACAGCCTGAAAGCATAAAATACTTCAAAATAGCACGATGCTTTAAGACCCGATTCATTTGTGGTAGCAAAAGTTTATGCACGGACTAGAAAATGTAAAAGCAAAAATTTTAACTGGGCTTTTAAATATACCTGGAGCACTGTGGGCAGTTTGGTGCACCACAATACAAGAAGGGCATAGACCTATTAGAAAGAGTTTAAGGGGGGACTGCAAAGAGGAGAAAGGGTCTAGAGAACAAGACATATAAAGAATGACTGAGGTCCCTTGGTATTTTCAGCCCAGAGCAGAAGAAAAGCCTCAATGCAGCCCACAGCTCCTAAAGGGGAGTGGAGAAATAGTGCTGAGCTCTGCTCGCTGGTGACAGCAGCAGAACCCAAGGAAACACGAGGAGCTGTGTGAGGGAGGGGAGGGGAGGCTGGGAATGAGGGGAAGGTTCCTCCCCCGAGGGCGGTGGGCACGTTACAGTGCCGGGGCAGCGGGCACAGCCCTGAGCTGCTGGAGTTCATCAAGTGTTCGACCACTGCCGCAGACATGAGGTTGGGCGGTGCTCTGTGGAGCCAGGAACTGGCCCTTACCTTCATTCTCCTCAATGTTGTCGGCAATAGGGCCGTTGGGTTTCCAGGACTGCGCAAAGAGCAGGTCCGCCTTTTTGGCGATGAAGCGCTGTATCTCGGCGTCGAGCTCCGCATCTTCCTCGGCCCTGAGGGAGGACAACGAGCTGAGAACGGCCCCGCGCCCCTCCGGGCTCTCCCGCCGCCCCCAACCGCCCCTGCGATCCCTCACCAGGCGGGCGGCGAGCGGGGGGCCCCGCGGGGCGGCTCGAAGACGGTGCCCGGGGGCGGCAGCAGCCCGCGGAAGTCGGGGTTGTCGTGCTGCTCGGAGCGGAGCAAGGCCAGCAGCGACGGGCCGTGGTAACTCAGCACCTGGCGCAGCAACTCCCGCTCCATGCCGCCACCTCCGCCAGGGCCGGAAGCGGAAGGGTGAGCACAGGGCAACGCACGTGCGTAGTGCTGGCTAGGAGAGGCCGGGGGCAAAGGGAGAGCGAAGGAACGGGAGCAGCGCCCCCTGGCGGGCGGGAGGACTCTGAGGCCCGCTCTGTGGCGAAGCGGTCCAAAAAGCGGGCGGCTTCGTGCGCTCCAACACAGCCGGCAGCGCTGAGGGAGCGGCGGCAGCAGCGCCGTGCCGCCAGGGGCCGCTGCCGGGCCGGGCTAAGCGGCTGCACGGGAACAGCGGCTCGGGAGCGGGCTGCGCTGTTCTTCGGGGTCGGTCCGTGCTCATCAGCAAGGACGAGGAGCTAGCAATGAGAAACGCTTGCAGCACAAACTTTGCTTGCGTAAGCGTTTCTCCTGTGCAATATGCAGATACACGTCAGTGTAAGTACTTCAGGTGTGTTGTGATTCTGTGATTCTGCACTTCTGCACCCGCAAAAGTGCACGGCTAGAGCTGAGCCCCGTGTCGTTAATGGACTTCTGCAAACGTTTTCTTCTGTGAGCAGAAATCAATTGCACTTGAGGGAACTGAGCGAGTCAAACTCTTGTCAGCCCACAGACTGTATCTGGTCGCCCCTCAACGAGAGGGTTAATTTCTTATTTAAAGGGATCATTTCTCCCTCCATGCTACCGCTGCCATTGCACAGGGACATCTGCCATAGAGACGCTGTGCCAACAAAGCAACAACAACCCAGCCCAATGGTAGCTATGCTAGATTTTACCTGGGCCCAACACATTCTTAAATTACCTTCATCAAATGGTCAGAACACGCACCGTGTAATTCCAACTGCGGAAATAGCTTTGCCATAGCAGGCTATAGGAGCAAGAACTCATCATTTTCTTTCCTCGTTTTCAGATTATAGGAATGAAATCCAAAGCAAAGCATGGCTACCAAGAACCTTCTGTGCACAGTTCTGTCACACTCAGGATGCACACAAGCCTGTGTTATCCTTTCTTGTCATGGGCCATTGCCGGGATATTTGCTGTGCTATTAAAAATCTCTGTATGTTCTTAGTGGTGGGTCTTATTCCCTCTGCATTTGCTTGTTTTTCTTCAGTTAGCTGATAGGAAATGCAGTGTAAGAGACTCAAGGCCCAGGGCTGGGGCATGCTGCATGCAGTCCTCAGTTCTGTTGACTTCTAGAACTGCCTGAATAAGTGCTGCTTCCTCCCCTACTGAACAAAGGCAGAGGGTGTGCAGGACATCCCCTGCTCCTGCAGGAGCAAGTTAGGGACACTGACACATCACTCCACTCATAGAGCAGCATTCCAGGCACTCTGAAGCCAGCCCTGGCCAAAGGAGTTAGATGTAAATTTTCTGACAGAGTAGCTCACTGCATGATAAAAGGCTGCTTCTAAGATCATGTACCCTGCAGCTCTCTCAACACAAAGCTTATACTTTCACACCAGGCTACCTTTGAACCTGGGCTCCTGCTTACAGCGAACAACCCAAAACCTGATCAGCATGAAAGAATTTTAAAGCGGATATGTGAAACACTAAGCAGATTTTCATCAAACTCCAGTAAGCACAGCTTGAACGCAACAAGGTCAAGCTGCTTTTTCCATGTTCCCAGGTAGACACTATCAGTGGTAAAGCTTACAAGAAAATTGCATAGAAGAAAGGATTTTGTGTCAAGAACCACATTTTATCGCTGACAAAAAGACTAGATCTTCCAAGATCACGCTTTTCAAAGGGTTATTTTCTGCAGAGTTTGAGCAGATTTGAGGTAAATTTTATCCGTCTCCAAATGGGAGTGGAATGTTCGACTAAATTTTTTCTTTCAGCTAAGAAAGATGAAACTGATGGTGTTGATGAGAACTAACATGGAGAGCTGTGCTCCCAGACGTTCTCTTGGAGTTGTTTTGGGAGGCTCGACCTGAAGTAGTCCTGCTGCCCAACCTTTCTGATCATTTATGAGGCAGCAAAGGGTTTGTTCAGAGCTGACGTGATAGCAGAGGCACTATTTTAGTTCAAGAATGGGGGAGGGATGTTCAGTGCAAAATAATTGCTAGCCAGCTAGCAGCTCTCCTTTGTGAGAAACACGATGTCTGCAGACAGAACAACCAAATTATGATGGAGGCGGTGTGAAAACAACACCACACTGAGTGGCTGTACAACCCAGGCTGGGCACATTCAAGCATTTCCCTTTTTAATATGTTCATCCTAAGCCCAACTTTGGCATGGTCTGTGAGAGGGAGTAAGGTTTCACTGGAGACTCACGGAGGTACGCCTGGCACCTGGCTGTGGTGCCCTGGACTTTGCACTTCTCAGATGTGTGTAATTGTGCAGACAAAGAATACTTGGTTGCACGTAGCAATTATGCAGAGATGGACTGTGGAAACTGCCCAGGCTCTGAATGAGCAATTAGACGCTGCTGGAGTACAGAAGAAATAATAGTTAAGAAATGTCAACTGAGCACCCCCTGCGACTTTCAGCAATTTCTGTCAAACTCTGCAGGCAGAGGCACTGCTGAGCCTTTGTGTGGCTGCAGGGATTACTGCTCGTGCTGTTGGTGCAGCACCGTGTCTGCAGATTAGTGACGAGCGTTGGAAGGGTTCGGGTGAAACTGAAAACGTTGCTGAAGGAAACACTGACACTGATATTGTTTCACTTGCATGTGGAAAAGCAGGCTGTCATGTGTGAAGATTTACTTATTGAACAGGAACATCAGTCAGGCAATTTAGTGATAACCATGACACAGACAATATGTGCACACCCACCTGTGCAGCGTGCAGTGCATCTGGAAATACTTCCTACAGAGCAAATTCCCACGGTACATGAGGGACCCAGCAGAAGGTAAGCTGAGCAGATAGATCACTGTGCTTCCTATGAACTCCCCAGCCTCTCACAGTCCGCAGGCTGGTGGTATCTGTTGCTTTGTATCAAGGGAGTCATTGTGGCTTCAGAATCTTAGAGTAAATCATTACAGCACTGCAGCATTCCACTCAGCAGAGTAGATCACTCCTTACAACCCGAAACTTTAGTTCCAGCACATAGCAAAATACAGTGACAATATTTGATCTCCAGTCTGCAACGACTACAAGACTTTTCACTTCAAGCATACAACTCATCCACAGAAAGTCAAGGAGGATGTAATTCCAAAATTAACAGCCATGAACAGTGACTCTCATGTGTAGCAAAGACATCCATTGGCCTTCTGACAGAAGGTCTGGGGTTCCCAGCACCTGGGAAAGGCTGACACCAAACCCACAACACAGGAGATCAAAATAGCAAATTGATGTATGTATGTGATGTTTGTTTCTTTGAACACTTGGCAAATCCCTCACAGCATTAAACGCAGAAAGCTGAACTGATTTGCAAGTAAATTCACATTCCATTAAAATAATATATATGCATATCTGCTCTGAAATGTATTAGTATCATTTGGTTTGTAACTTAAGTAGAGGTTTCCAGTTTGTATCAGCACACACTTTTAATAGCAGGCAGCAAATGAAATCTGTTGTCTTTTTGCTCACAGTAGAATTTAGAAAGGCTGTGACAGCCACAACCGGCACCGATTTTAATGGGAAGTTTTGTGCTTCTGATGGATTTTGGATGAAGATTTTGAGCAGGTTTCAGGTCAGCCATGGAAGTCAGAAATCTATCATTAAATTTTCTGTGCTTGCATTGCTGTCTACAATTAGGAAGCATTAATCACAGCACATCAGTGCAATTGAGTGTCAGCATGCGGGCACTTTGGCTGGAGCTGATGAAATGTAGATAACATACATCTGTTGACTATGTGTCTTATTAAGGCAGTTCAACTCAAATACAGATTCACAGAAAACAGAAGGTCTTCAACAAATGAAATCCAATGGAGAAGCAAGGAAACAGCAACAACAAAAAACCAACAACAATATAAAGAACACATGCGAAAGAAAGCTGTCTGCACATGCAGGTAAAATCACTGAAATGAGAGACCTGTGTTGAAGTACAGCAAGAGGCTGAATTCCTCTTTATTCTTTTATTAATATATATTTCAAATCTAATGCAGAGAAGACTGAAATGAAAATTATGTGTTCTGTTCATCTTTTTTTCCTCTTATTTGTTTTTAAGGTATTTGGCAGCTAAAGGCACAGGGTGGTGCCAAGCACTGCTTCCAAAAACAAATAAGTAGGTTAAGCTTGTAAATACCTTTGAAAATTCTGCCCTAAGAAAGAATGATAATTCACAGACAAAGTTCCTACATATGTAAATGGCATTGTTTGCTGTCACATCTAATTGCAGATGTAACTCTGTGCTTAGTTGATTGTGAGTGCAGGGTAAACACACAAATGTAAAACACCGGGGTTTGAAACTCCCCTCTTGTACTTGTGGTGATGTGATCCTCCTGAAACTGACAACTATACGTGAGGGACTGTGGGTACGTGTGTAGGAGAACAGTAAGTGGGAGAAAGGAATCTAAATTTCCCATCTGCACAGAATGTCAACACAGTCTCTATAAAAAGCCATCACCAAAATCCTGATAAGCAGAATTCAGTCTGGTCAAGTTCTAATTTGCATCTTCGCTGACAGCAAGACTTAATGAGAACTTCAAACAGCGTTTCATTTAATTGAAGATTTAGAAGAAAATGCTTTCGAAAAGTGCAATAGGACCTGGTTCCTGCTGGACAGCACAACTACAGCTTAAACAAAAGCTCAGTAATCCAGGAGCAGGTCAGCCCTGGCAACCTCACATGCCAACGTGGTTGATCTGCCATGTCAGCTCTCAAAGACACGAGGAACTTTTTTGTTCTACAGAAGCAACAAATTGAAATGCAGTACTGCATCCAGACAGCCCTTGGGATGCCTGCAACTCAGAACAGGTTTGGACATTTCAAAGTGTGAGAAGGGTTTCTCCTGATACTTCAGGGGTCCTTCAGACATTGGGCTCCAATAAGAAGGGGAGAGTCTTGCCGTGCTGAAGCTAACAGTGCCTGCTTGTGAGCAATGGGCTGCACAGAAACAGCCACAGCATCACATGGCCAGAAACAGTCTGGGAAACCACGTGTAATAAAGTGCTGTCCGAGATAACAACAAGATAAACAAAGCCAAAAAACAAATAAGGGTAGGATATAGGATAAGGAAAAAAAGAGGTTAAGATACATAGTGTCTAGAGTCGGGCCAAATGGAAGCATTAAAATATAACGAGGTATTAAAATATAACAAGTTACTAAAATAAAACAAGAGGGCTATAATGAATAGTCTAAGGTAGTCTGTAATTGCAGACCTGGAGCAGTACCGTGTTCCTGTTAGTAGCTAAAACGGGCCGTAACCCTCTCTATTCTGCTTCAGAAATTGTGTCTCACACAGCTGAGAGATGAAATGGACATTTGGTCTCTTTAGGGGCTGTGTTTGAAGCCACAAAAAGTGGGAAATTGTGGCAGCTTGGATACTGCCACTCACAAATCCATCTTATTGCCTTCATACTTTAAAATAATGATCAGAAAGGAGGAAAATATAGAGCAAGATAAGAGTACAAGAGTTACTTATTTTCACTGACAGCAGGACTGCAGTGCAGACACTTATTTGTTATTTAGCTTGAGAAAAGGAAAGCCATCGCTGGAGAAAATCTTAAGATAGAGAAATATACAGCATGAATATTTTACATTTACAGAGGGGAGCATCCTTCAGTACATCAAGCCCTCATGCAGCTTAGCAGCATGACACATCTCAGTGATTAAATGCCAGCTCCATGGCAAAACCCAAAAAAACCCAAAACAAACAAATTTTCAGTGCAGAAAGCCACTGTTCTGTGATCCTACACCTTGGCTCTCACAGCTGAAAGGCACGGTGGCAGGATGGTAGAAATTAAACGCTATCAGCAGGTGAACTGCAATCTGAACTTCACAGTCTGCCTCTATCTATCTTCAGTCTCACGTGGCTCCGTGAAAAGCCCTGGTTCAAAGTAGCACCAAAGGAACAGGAGGGGCAGAACTTCACCATCTGAAAAGTCACCTGAGGTTTATTCCAAATGGTACAAAACAGTAACATGTTTCGGTGTCTTGGCAGTGTTTATCCACCTTTGTTTTCCTCGCAATGTTTGTAGCTCACAGCAGTCACTTTTGGCAGCTGACCATGAAAGATATTCTCCATAGATCAGAGACAGCTCCTGGGACTTAAGCATGGGTGCTGCAGTCAGATGGGAGCTGATGAAGCGCCTGCACTGACACTTGACAGGATGGTGATTATCCCATAGTTTAATAATAACATGTTAATCATCTTAGAGTCATTATTCACTCTCAGGCACACTGTACTCCCATATTGACATTAAAAAAGAATACACTTGAGAGAAACAACAAACAGAGGACATTTCTACAGCATGAAACACACTGGAAATCTAGAAGGATCCAGTCAGTGTAGATCATCTCCTCACCTACCCTAGGACACAAAACCAACAGAAAGGTGGTGTAACTTTGTGCTACCTCCTGGTCATCACCTCAAATGATTTGGTCCGTAATTACATAAGATTAGGGTGCTTGCACAAAGAAGATTCCTATCAGAGAAGAAAGTAACTCTGGAAAGAAAGTTACACTCTGCAAATACACAAACAGCAAAGGATGACAGACTGTCTTTGTGCTCATTTTGAGTTGGCTATTGATAAAGTGAGTTGAGTTAGTTTACATTCTAATTTGAGCTGATCTATGAGTTTAAAGGACTGGGGATATTCACAACGCCTGTGAAGGTTGGGCTGGTATGAGGTCCTGTCATGAGTCTGAATGGCAGTTGTTTGGGGTTTGCCTTGTGCCGTGCCAGGCAGTGACAGCCAGCCCAATCCCTGCTGTTGCTTCATAAGGCACATAAGAAACTAATGGGAGTCTGTGTGAAGGTCATGTCCTGATGCTAATAGAAATAAATTATTCGCTGAAATACATTTAATCAAGACACTGTCCAAGTCTTCAAACAAAAAGGCTTAAATAGTTCCCTGGGAGAATTTTACACTGTCTAGTTCATTTCAGTATCAGAGTTTTAATCTTTGAGTTCAGAATATTTTCATCTCTTCCTTTCAGCACTCATCTGCCCCAGGACATCCCAAAGAATTCCTCTTCCTTCTTGTTGCTTATTCCACCGATAGACTTTCACCAAGCTATAAATATCAGTCTACTTCAATCTTCCCCTCTATGTCTATTCAAAAATCCCTCAATATTCTTTCTGCTCCACACTGAATGACCTTCAACTTGTTTGTTGTAATGTGCTCCCTGGAAAAGCATACGTCCTCCTATCAGTCGTACAGAGATTAACAATTACCTCCTGATGGATGCTGCATGAGCACAGTCGATCCAACCATTTCTCTGTCCTTCACATTACTGCTCTACAGATTTGTCCCTCACCAAAGCAAATATGTAAATCTTGAATGTTATTTTCTTTCAGGTAGAGTGGCTGGCATTTTCCCCATTTGAATTCATTTTTTTTCTTGTATTTCATCAATTTTTTAAGAGCTTCAGGAAACAGATTGATTCCCAGTTGCTTGCTTTCCTTTTTTGTCACAACTCATCCAGAGTACAACCAAAGGATAGTTAGAAGGTTTCGTTAACATGTGAGTTACTTCTTTCCCTAGACTATCAGGGAACATATTTTGGGGGGAGCTACCAGTGATCCCTACAGTCAGTCCCATTACTCCAAGACAACATTTGCCCATTTATAAACCTGGATCTAGATTTCCTCTTGATTCACCACTAGCTTTAGGAAACAAACAACTGTCTGGCTTATTTAACAGTTCTCGTACCAGTTGGGAGTATTCCAGAAATGGAGTCATCTGCGATGTCGGTGTACATATGCACAGATACACATGAAAATCACTATAATTCACTGCAAAGATTACAATTTTATATTTCATACTCAAAATCATTTCATTCTGTTTCTACTAAGACAGCAGGTCCTGCAGCCGCTGCTGCCAGCAGCAATAGCTCATGCAAGTTTGCAGCCTTGAATATTGTTGTAATTCACATCCATAATATAAACTACCCTGGACAGTGAACCAAGAACCTTCCGCAAATGTCTAATAACACAATTTGTTTTAGCAGTCATAGAATTACTTCTGCTTAATACCTACCTACAAAAGAAGCTTGAAAGCCTGTTTGAGGGGGTTATTTTTAGATCAATTGTCTGCTGATAAGAAATTCTTTCCTTCTGCATCCCAGCCAGAGCATATGAGAAGGCACTGAGCATTTGGAAGCTCAGCCACCTGCATCTCTCTGGCCTCAGACCGAGTCAATGTTTTGATTCCGACAAATGAGACATCATGCAGCAAAATCCCACTGTTTGGGCTTGCAGCACCTGCTAACAACATCTGGTTATCGCTATTTAACTGGAGCTCAGATTCTTTTCTTTTCTGCCTCATGTGTTTCCCCAAGCTTGTCCTCATAAAAGGTCATGGAGCAGAATGAAGTCGTCCTTTTTTGTGACCCCTGTATAATCCTATTGATTTGCCTGTTGTTCAGCCCGGTTAATTTCAATTTGCCTTCTTATGACTAGTTTCCCTCAGAGTTTATAAGCCTAATGCTTGCCATTTTAGTTCCAGCTATTATTTATTTGTGCCAAACCACAGGGGGGAACAACGAAAGATGAACTCTGGTGCCATGCCTCAGGGACGCAGCACAGAATTCCCAGCCCATGGCACAGCATGCCCAGATGGCTTCAACAGTGCTGGAGGCAGCTGCAGTGATGCTGGAGGACTGCGCAGCTGCTCCCAGGATGTGAGCACTGTGGCTGACACCAGTGGTGGGTTCCTGCTGTTTTGTCCCCTTGGGAACACCTGCCTTGACTTAGGGCTTAATAGGGGATTCAGCTGATGTTTGATGAGCCCTCTGGGCTGTGACATAATTCAGAATCTATGCATCAATGCACAGCCTGATCTGTGATGTGTCTCTCACTGCTGAAATGCCTTTTACACGTAAATCCTGCGGGCAGCTTGGCATGACAGCATGGGGAGAATCCATCAGCAGTGCTGACCAGCGGCAGCACATTCACATTCTGAGCCGTGCTGCGGCCCTGACAGCAGCGTGGCTGCTCTGGTGTGGTGCCAAGGCTGAGGTCATCACGCAGCTTCATGGGGAGACGCATTAGTTCAGGAACATTGCATTAAAGAAGTTACACTGCTCTCAATTTCATTGTGTGGGGGAGACATGCCCTTCACAACACCAAGCACGGGAAGGGCTCTGCTGGCTGGCACCCTCTGCTGCTATCAAGCCTCCGCTGGCTGAAACAGAACTGACAGATCGCATCATATGCAACAAAAGGAGAGATCGGAATATGTGATGGTATAATCACAAGCCTCCAGGACAAATATATATTTAAGTGATATCTTAACAGAGCTGCACCGTTAATGAATGGCCTCCCCATTCTTTTGTGACCATCCTATGCATGTATTTTGTCATGTTCTGGGGCTTCTGAAAACATGCTGAAACCCCACAGATTCTCAACCTCTGTCCCTCCCTACAGATTTTCTGGTAATACTGATACAGGAAGGTCAGAATTCTGTGACAGCTGTCAGAACACTCACAGAATCAGCAATTTAGTCCAAATGCTGCAGCCCACTATTATATTTTTTCAAAACTTTTTCAGAAAACTGTTTCCACGTCCAAGGAAAATTATTCAGCATTTCTTTCTGTAGAACCTGAATGTTCTCTCTCAAATCCGGTTCCAGTGGATATCTGTATCAGCTGTAGCATTTTTTTTGTTAGCAGCTTTCAGTTCATCTCTGGATCTGAGACCCGGAGCTTAGAGCAAAAGAAACATTTGCAAAACGACAGTCTCAGAAGCACGGTGTTAGATGACAAAGCAGGACTGAGATCTATCACACTGTGGCCTACACTTTACCCCCATTTCAGTGAGGGCAAACATTTTTCCAAGAAAAACAAATACTTAACAATAGATCCCATAGCAGCCTTGCTTTAATTAGATCAGTAGCAAAGAGAAAACACAAAATGTAATTGCTGACTGACTCAAAAATAGCTCCAGCTACAAATAACAAGACACAGGTTAGAGCAAGGCACAGTGCCTGGAGATTTCACCAGGCAGCTGATCAAACAGCCAAACTCCTGACAGCTTCTGCAGCTCTCTTTCACCTGCTGCTTCCCAGAACAGCAGAATCATGGGCCATTTGTGAGTCACTGGTCAGTTCATCTTCGCAAATCATTAATGTCACATCTGAACTACTTTCAAATGTCACAATGGAAACAACCATCATAAAAAGAAAAGGGAAGTGAAGGGAAAAAAGGAGAGGAGAGGAGAGGAGAGGAGAGGAGAGGAGAGGAGAGGAGAGGAGAGGAGAGGAGAGGAGAGGAGAGGAGAGGAGAGGAGAGGAGAGGAGAGGAGAGGAGAGGAGAGGAGAGGAGAGGAGAGGAGAGGAGAGGAGAGGAGAGGAGAGAGTTTCATCGTATTTTTTGGAAAGGTTTCAGGAAAATGTCTTTGAAGTGATTGACAGACCTACATGTGGAACAAGTTTGAGTGAAAATAATCTATATAAAAGCCTTCAAAATGTTCTTGTACAGTTATTCTGCCACTGACTAAACATTTTTGTTATGATTAAGCATCAAATGTAATGTGCCATTTTCCTCTATGCTTGTTTTAAAAGCCTTCCATAAAGAAATTCAGCCTAGCAGTTGTAATTTCCCTCAGCTCCCTGGGGAACTAATGCATGTTACTCCAAAGAGAAGTATATGGACCTCAAACCCTACAGATGTATTTTTTGTACAGTTTTACTCACTGATTTTGTGCCTCAAGGAATGGAGTTCACAACAACCTTCTGTGTGACACAATAATGAAGAAGCTGACCAGCAACTGCTCTAAAGGTACTGTTAATTGCACATGCCTGTCTGGGCTGTAATGCTTTGAATCACGCATCTAATGAGGCCAAAGCTAAAGCATGCAGAGCTGAGGAGGAGTAGGGAATCATCATGTAGGGATGCAGGGCCAGACCCTCTGCTGACTGCCAGCCCTCTGTGCTCTGCTGGTTGATCAGCACAGCCCTGGGCTCAGAAGTGTTCCCAGCAGCACTGCAGTGCTGTTTTCTTCCCAAGTGTCACCAGGGCACTATATATCTCCAGCACAGCCTTGTTAGCGCTGGCTCCCCAGCTGGGAAATGTAAGCAAGGACGCAACAACAAGAGCTCACCTCTCTTGCTCATGAACAAACCCTAACAGGAACTCAGCTCCTCAGATCTAATTATAGCCAAAAGTTCCCTCTCTGCTGTCTGTGAAGAGCGATGAAGTAAATCTTACCTGACTCAGAGCTACAGCTGGACTGAAATTACTGCCTGCTGGAGACGTACAATAACATTTTTCTTAAGATACTTTAATCTCTATCTTCATTTTTTGGTGTATTTTGTTTTCTGTTTTCTGTTTTTTGTTTTTTGTTTGTTTGTTTTTTTGTTATTTGTTAGTCTGCAGCTTTTAAAATATTAAAAACATCATTAATGCTCCGAAATGATTAAAAACAGGCTACTAAGAAAATCACTGGAAGTTTCTCAGGGCAGCACACAGTCAGTCTGACCTATTGCAGATTGCAATAATTTACAGTCAAGTGCATTGAGAACTTTACAAGAAGATTTTGTATACCATAAATCCCCCCAAAAATATATACATTCATATGGGAGATCACAGAACCATTAAGTTTGGAAAAGACCTCTAAGATGATCAAGTCCAACCCCAACCCATCCCCACTATGGCCACTGACCATGTCCCCCAGAGCTACATCTCCACTGTTCTTGATCACATCCAGGCACTGTGACTCCACCACTCCCTGAGTAGCCTGTGCCAATGCATTACCACCATTTCTGATGAGAAATTTTCCCTAATACCCAACCTGAACCTCCCCTGGCACAACTAAAAGCCATTACATCTCATTCTATTGATAAAATAATTAAATACAGGAAAGAATGAATCTTGTATATCCACCAACTGCCCTATGTTTTGTCTAAAACTCTGCTTATCACTTTGAATTTAAACCAAACTTTCCTCATTGTTAAGATGGATGCAGTGCACAAAGCAAATTCTGATAAAAGTCATACTGTTCTCTTGCACTTGCTATCTGTCGATCTCAAAGTAATTTATAAAAAAGAACAGTGTGGTTATCTGTCATTTCTGGATGGGGAAATTGAGGCATATAGAGGTGAGGTCGCTTGCCTGGAATCCTCCTGTGAGTCTGAAGTCTCCGTGTTGAAAGCAGATCTCAAAACTTTTGCAATAGCTTTATGTGTAAAGAATTCCAGAGGAAAGACCTTCTGTTCAGGTCAACTCATAGCCTGGAAGTTAAAGGTTCTTGAAGTCCCAAAGTACTCAAAACAAGCACCTGATGTTTTGACTGCATGTTATCCTCCTTAACTAGGTAAAGGAACCTACTGTGCTAGGTATGTTATACAAAATCAGTAAGAATTAGTATCTGCCTTGAGGAGCTGAAATTATAGTCCTTTGGTTATCAAACACTCTCTGTTACATGTTAAGAGTTTCACAATTTTGGCTCCCTTGCTGTTAATTACGTATCTCTTTCTTCAAGTTTTCAAGGAACAGTTGCCTCAGAGATCAAAGCTGATCAACCTAACAGGGGGTGCAGGGAAGGAGCTGTATTCGCCTTCATACATTCATGGGGGTTTGATCAAAGTCGGAAGAGAATCGCATTAAGAAGAGACTGAATTCAGTGGGATGCATCTATATTCAGGTGACAAATGGAAAAATAATCTCCTCTAGTTTATTGGATACAGAAGCCCGTGTTTATCCTTTCTGTCTCTCATCTTCATTTTCTTCCCACATAGCATTCATTATATACATGTGAACTGGATGGATTCAGTGGAGTTCAAGACAGAGTGCACAACTGCCTGCACTTAATCTTCTCCGTTATGTTCTCAATTGCCAAAATCTGCCACCAACAAGGCAGAGCTGGAACAGCACAGTAGTGAGTTGCATCAAAGGTCCTTAGCAAATGCTGGAGAGCAATTATTAATTCAGATAGCCCCAGGCTTTGCTTTTGTAAGCAGCAGTATTGCCCCAACCCACAGATCCGCAGTTTTGAAGGCAGAATGCAATGCTACTGATGTCTTGTTTTGCTTAGGAAAGGGTCCAGAAGGCCAGTGTTGTGTATATATGAGATAGGAAAAAAACAACCTACAGAAGCAAAGAAATCTTTACGAATGTTTGAATTATTTGGTACACATAGGAACTTTGTATGAGAAAGTAGCATTCATTTAATTGAAGTCAGATTCCCAATCAGTGTAATTGCACTGACACAAAAGATTTTCCATATCCTATTATTTTAGTGATTGTTGCCAACTAGAGTAAGAAGTTTCTAAAAACAGAATAAGTTGTTTCTAAAAATGTCATGTAAAATGGAAAGAAGAAATCGCTCAAGTTGAAATAAAAGAATCCTATTTTTTTTCTGCACTAGCTCAGACATCTTAGATTAAACTCAGACTTCAAATTATATCACTGTAGTTCTGATGTAAAGGTATGGATGCACATAAGTGTGCTCATTAAAGACACAGCAAATTGAAAGGAATAGCAATGAACACATGGTCAAGAGGAAAGGCTGTGCATCTATCAGGCTTCATAAAACCCCTGACCTGTTCCTAAAGAAAACACATACATGGTAAAGGTCCCTGACATTTTTGTAAGATTCTGTTGAGCTCCTATTAAGTGCCCAGATTGCAATGCCTGCACAGCCAAGCAGCATTCTTCTAATATCATTTTGTCTGAGCGCCCAAATTCTCCCTTGTCCATTTCGGATCTCCTCTTCCTATCCTGAACTCTGCTGTGACTGTTATTACACAACGCTGCAGAGCTCTATTGCCAAGTGGTAGATTATTTTTCATTTGCAGACAGATAGCTGCTCACTTATAAAGGGCCTCATTCTGCTTTTACATTCCCTGTTAATTGCATGAAACTGTATAGAAAATATATAACTGGTGAACAAATGGGGAGAAAGATAAGGTCATAACCGAACTGATGAGGTTCTTAAGAAGAAAAGGGACTTACGTAAATAGCAGCTTCTATTTTCTCATTAATAAGAGTATTTCTTCATCTTCTCCCTGGGGTCATCATTCTCCTATTCTGGTCCTTGGGAACTTTTGTTTTCAGTGCCTAACTATGGTGTTTCTCAAAAAGTTTTAATAAACAGCAGGGGTTGCATCTCATTCACTGGTAGGTGGAGAGCCCCAGAGAATTCAGTAGGCCAGGGCCGAACCCAGATCTCAGGCTGAAGAGCTCTTTGCTGAAGAATGCTTCCATCTTAATGACAAGCAGCCAAATTCTGACCGCATATTCCTCCCACATAAATCAAAAGCAGCATTACCAAAACTGGGGATTAGAAACATAAAATCCCAATAAACGAGATGAAAACAAAGCCTTGGTGGGGGGAGCTGTTAAGAAAGAGGATGACATAATATTGAGCAACTATTCCTAAGGAAGCACTTAGGGACAGTTATGTTTAATTAGGCTATGGCTCATTTTGTTCGAGCCCCAAATCTCTTCTCCTCTCACATGCACCAAGGAGTACCACAGCAAGCAAATACAGCTGTTAGGAGTAAACTCAACTGCAGGAAGAAGACTTCAGCAAGTGCACAAGGCTTAGGAAGAGGTTCAATTTGCTGAGGGATTTTTTCAATTATTTTAATTTATTTGGGTTAAATTTTAATCAGACAGAAAAATGAGAGTCTAAAAGCTCTCTCAGGTAATTAGATTTTGCCTTTTCCATATTCATCCACAATTGTCTTTAGTGTAGTATTCTTGACATGTTGTATTTGTGACAACAAAGTGCTGGAATGAGTCCATTTCATATATAATTTAATGAAAATTTTTAATCTGTCCATTTTTCAAGTCATTTTCATGTATAATTGAGTTTAGCTTGCTTTTGGTTTATTCTAAATGATGAAATCTTGTACTGGATCAGGTGGTGTATCAATAAGAAGCCAGCTCTAAGTTCTTACTAGTTTTTGAAACGTTCCTGCATTTCATTAAAATGAAACTGAATTACAGTGGTTTAAAAATCTAAACTTGGTGTTAGAATATGTGGTTATTAGCCATGTTCTTCCTGTCTCTTGATTTAGAAAGTTCTCCCCCAAAACTTTCTAATAATATAGTTTGGTTTTGGATTATTCGTGCTGGTCTTAAAGAAACAACATAAAAATGGTAAAGTAGTAAAAGCAAAAAAAAAAAGCTGAAATGTAACCCTAATCCTATTAGATGCTCTGAAGTGTTTGCTGAAGAATTCCATCTGGATGCTTAGAGATTCAACAATCCATAACATTGCATATGTGCAGATAGCACCTTCTTTTATAGCCTTGCAAGGGCAGCTGGTCTTGCCCCAAATGGGACAGAGAGCAGAAAAATGGGTGCATTGAGGCTACTAATTTGGGATGATGTGAACTTTCCTTCCCAGTCTTACTTATCACACAAACTCTCACAGTAGTCACCAACATATCCAAAAATAGTAGTTTGCAGCCCTAACTATAGCCTTGTGAAACAACTAGAAACCCAGAACATCCCTCCCATAGGACTTACAGTTTAGAAAGCAGATCATTTGGCACAGCACATTTCACCCAATTGCAATCAGTTACCAGAATGTTTCAAGGAACATAGAGCTCATTTCCATTATTCTAATTGTAATTAATCTCAAGGTTTTACCACCTTGAATCCTTTTGGCCCAATTCTGATTCACACTGACATACCAACAGGAAGCAGAGACGATGGGGAAAGTAAAAGGAGAAAAGAGGCTGCACAAGATGTGAATATTCACACCGACAAGCAATTCCAAACGTCATGTTAGTGTACGGTGGGACCTTGTACCACTGAATTGTAAACACAAGGGAAAAGAAAAATATGAATTACAAAGGCAACACTTGGGATATTCCCATTTATAGCATTTATAACAGTGCCAGAATTCCTGTAGGGCACTACAGAGTTCAAATGTCGATATCCTAGATTTGCAGATTTCTCTTCAATATCACTTCTTTTTCTTGTTTTTTCAGATTAGAAATTCAGAATTCCTGAAAAAGTACCCATCATGTGATGGTGAATTTTCAGAAACTGCAAGTATTCAGAATGCTCAGAAAAGAGCATTGAAATTTGGCCATTGATGTCATGGGGGAGCTGAGAATTTGGCCCTACTTCAGCTCTACAGAGCATTTATTTGTCTAAAGATGAAGAGAAATGTCTAGGGAGATTTATAGAAGCACCTGAACATTGCTTGATAGTCAATGAAAATCAAGTATCGAAGCCAGTCAGATGCTCCTGTAAATCCCACTAAATGTCCAGCTGCATATTTAAAAATAGAAAACATTTATAAATCAAGTCCTTTGATGCTATCTGGCATCTCAGTATCCTGAGATGGATTGCTCTCAGCCTGGATCCTAATCTAAAGATGTCCCTTATCTATGTGATGGAGCAGTGAAACACAGGAGAAAGCATCATAAAAAGTCAGTGGTAACTCAGTTTCTGTAGCTTTTTAACTGATTTGCCCCAGAACAAATATATATTGTTTACCATCATGTTCTGGAAGTCCTGTGAAAGTATTTCTCCAAAGGGAGAAATGTACATGGGTTACAATAAGTAATGTGTCATTGAAATGCTGTCAAGTGTTTTGAGATATTCTTTCCACTGAGGTTTTCTCAAGTAAAAGTGAGAGTGATTTGCTATTAATTTCTCCATAATATAGAAAATTATTTTTCCTGTCTCACTTTCAGCTTTCTCATGTGTTGTCTAATATAGCCTTGCTAGAAATATGCAGGGAGATGGCACATGTTTTGCTTGGAACAGATGCAAACTTGGATCTAAAATGAGAGGTGTGTTTTGTAAGTTGTTACTGATGACATATGGGCACAACAAATTCAGGACAGATTGTCATTTAACACCACCAAGAACCTTACCCTTCAAATCAGGCTGGATGTGACCCTGATTCCATCACTGCCTGAACTCATGCTTTTGTTTCTAGTAGGAACTGTTTCAACTCTCTTAGCACTGTGACAAATTCACAAAATGACATATGTCATTTAAAAGAACATTTTTGCTGATCTCACTCTTTTGATGCATTTCTTTGTGGTCAGTCACACCTGCATGTGTACAGCACAGAGCACACATGCAGCAATCAGGAAGGAGAGAGCATGAAACCCTCATCCTCTGACCTTCACCCTCTGTGTACTGACTGAAGTCATTCTGACATGGAACACCCTGATGCTGACATCTCATTCCCCACTGTTTCATTTCCAATTCCATGTGATATAAAGCAAGTGAGAGCCACTCTACTCTGACACTGTCAAATAATGTCAGGAATCCTCATGTGGGCAATGTTTTAATCAGTAATAAGTGACTTGCTATTCTGCTCCTCAGACATACAGAAGTTTAAAGAGATGGGCATGGAACTGCGTGGGTTTTCAGTTGCCAGAGGAGACAGAGCCTTCTCGAGTGTCTGACCCTGCCTAGGATACCAGGCTCCGTGCCTGGTATACCTTGTTGGAGTGTGAGACTGGGCCTAAGTGATATTCTCAATTTCCATATTAATTCAAGGACTGCAGCCAAAGGTAACAGCCCAAAGTCCCCAGGGAAGGGAAACAAATCACTGGCTTGTGAAGGAAATCAATATTAGAGTCTGCATTGATTAAAGTGTGGAAGCCTGTGGATTGGTTCCAGATTCTGTGAAGAAATCCCTTAGGAATCCTAGAATAGATCTGTGTTATATTCATCTTAGAAACCCTTCAAGCAGGAGGTGAAGTTAAGTTGGACAATTCTGCAGATAGGTTGTCTTTTGGCTTAGAAACCAAAACATATTTTTGTGTAATTTACAGCAATCTGCTAAACCTGTGAACTCTGCCAGCAAACCCACTGCTCTTCCTACATCATCTCCTACCTGAGAAAACAGTGAGGGAATGAACAGATCTCCAAAGTTATCAGCTTGCAGCCCCCAGGGAAAGGTTATAAGGCAGTTGGGTAATAGAATCATAGAATCATAGAATCATCATAGAACCAGAGACTGTCCCAAGTTGGAAGGGACCTATAACAATCATTGAGTCCAATTCCTGGCGATAGGAGAATTTAGATAAAGTGAGAATGGAGAAGACTCTCTTCAATTATGTTCCAACTTACAGGGCTGGACTCTAGAAGACCACTCGGTGGTCATATGAAATAACACGAAAGTAGAAGCAGGTGAGTTACAAGAAGATGAGGCAGAAGACATTGCATCAGGTTAACCACTCTTAGGCAGCCAAAGAACATTCCATTCCTGTTCTAGCCATGTCCATGCAATATTCTGCTACCCTCCATCTAATCCACACTGCAAATCATCATTTCCTGTGGTAGAAATTATGCTGCCTCGGATACGCTGCCAAAGCTGCTCACATGACTTTTCCTTAACCTGCATAAGCCTAAATGAGGCACATAAGCTGCAATATTTGCACAGTATGTTCTCTTCCACTAATCCATCTAATTTGGAATAACTGGGTTAGGGAGCACATGCACCAGCCATCCTGCTGGCAGGTGTGAGAAGGCTGTACCTTCAGCCCAGGAATGGTAAGTAGGTGCTGTGGGCTGTGTGCAGCTCTGCAGAGCTGTTTGCAGAGTGAACCTCACATCTCACTCTTCTTCAGCTACCTCTTGGCTTTTTGTCAGTTAGTTTCACTGAAATCTTAATGCTTCTGGGCAGAAAGTTAGGTCTAATAAAAGAGAAGCAAAACCAGAGCCAAAAAAATTAAGAGCTATCACGAAACCTTGCTTTGTCCAGTCCCACGTTCACTGACTGCTGCTGCTCCCATTTAATTAAAAATCAGCACCAAAGAAAGCCTTTTAAAAGACAGCATTTGTTCCAGAAATCAGCAAACAAATGACATTTTCAAGAGCTTCCCAAATCTTTAAACATTCAGTAAAATCTGTGTTATCATCGTGACACATGGTTTCATAATTAAACACTTATTAAAACCTAAAAGCACACATACACACTCTCAAAGTCAAAAAGCATGCAGCGATCCATGCCACACTCCATTTACACAAAAGCCTGGTTAAAAAAAGGAGCAAGCCACCATCTGCTGAGCCATCTGCTTCACCCAAGTCCTGTTCTTCATTCACGGTCACTGGGATAGGAGCTTCCACGGGAAAAAAATGTTTAGCATCATCAGAATCCCCAAATAAATATTTAATACCTCCTAATACCACCCTCAGCTTAGTCACAATAGCTGTTTCAGGACAAAATTCTGGCTCGGGACACAGATCGGACATAGATGGATATATACTTGAGGATTGAGGACATGCTTTTAAAAAGAGCTTCAAGTGCTAACGAGCTGATCTGAGCAGTTCTGCTACTCCTACTTTAGTGCTTGCTGTGAGATGAGTAGGCCATGACCCTTGAGAGAGAGCCACTCTGTGAACAGAATACGGTGTTTGAGTCTGTGGGATTGTGGCCGTATGCAAAAACTGTTTCACCTGTTGATCCCGGTGCACTGTCAGCTTCAAAAGGAAAATAAGCAAAAGAATTGCAAGCCAGATATTTTATACAGCATTTCTATCCCACAATACCTGCCAACTGCATACTTTTTTCTAAGTAATAACAATTTCAGTCTAGGTATGTTTCACCGGTTAATGTGCAGCCTACCAAAATATGTGGGTACTTTCTACCGTTATGCTCTGAGAGCACCTAGAGGACAGCTAGGTGTGTGCAAGACTTACAGTGCAAACACTAAAGAGTCAGCAAGCAGTCAGAGAAGCTTTTAATCAGAAGCAGGCCTATTTGATGCTGCCCAAAACAGTGCATCCCTAAATGCTGGGTGCAGATGTTAGTGCATTGGTCACAAATGAGCAGAGGTGGCAACGGGCAGCATGAAGGGCATGCAGCTGATGGTGGCCAGATGTATTTTTGTTTGTGTCTCTGAAGCAGCTTAAAAGGTTACTGCTCCCAGCTCTGTGCTTTGCCCTCTGTTGGACTTTGCTACAGCAAAGGAGCAAAATAGATTGACTGAGCACTGCGTATCTGCTTCAGTGCAAAACAATGGCTTACATTTGCCTGACCTGTCACGAGGCACCTCAGCTTCCCGCTGCTCACTGCATGTCCTGTACAGCCTTTCTTTTCTTCTCCAAGTATTATTTTTTCACTTTACAAATTCTTTTTAGCTTAACTAAACATATCTTGTCTTCAAACACATAAGGAGAGAAAGCCTGGGCTCTTATATCCTCTTCCACCTCAAAATTTTCTCCCTCTTTCTTTTGGCTGATTCCATTTCAGTGGATTTGCCCCACAGGGATGGACTACAACTTACTTTCATCCCACTTACCATTTTTCCATGTAAATTCGTGTATTTGTTACAGACTTGAAAATGACTCTTGAACAAAAGGAAATCTTGGTTCCTTCCACAGGTTCTTATAGCAACTCAGCACTCCAAACTGCACTCGAGCATGTACAGCTCAGGGTAAAGTAAACTGGCCATAAACTATCACTGTGCACTCTGCCTTCTGTCTCCAGCTAGAGATTGGGGTGGTTTCATGGCACTGGGCCATCTAATAGAAGTTGCTCTGTTACATCATGAGCTGGCACCAAAGGGATATTCTTGTAGAAAAGAATACGCTATGGCGGACAGGCATTTCCCTGATCATTTCTCAAGGACGGAATGAAGAAGGAGGCTAAAAATGTGCTGCTGCTTTGGCACTCTCTCATCTCAAATTCCCACTCACTATGAAGAAATTCTGAGGGTAATTTTAGAGTGGCAGAATGGACCCTTTCTAAACACTCATTATCTTCCCCCGGGGGCTTTCTTTCCCAGCGTTTTACAAGCTTCTCCCTAGCACTGTGCAAAGCCAAGGTAACTTGGTTGGAAACCATTTACAGTCAAACTTCATAAAAGCACCACAATACAACACTAACAAATTGTAAGTTCACGATAATAATCTCAGTACAAAACGCAGTCATTTACATAACTGCTAGCCATTGTTTATATAAATACTGCACAAATTTATCATAAACTCCCAGTCTTGATGAATGATGAGCTATGATAGAGAGTATTGTTGAAGAATTCTCAAGGTGTCTATCTACAGGAAACAAAAGCAAAACCTAGAGTGAGCAAAATGTTGTTGTTTTATTTTTAAAGGAGCCCAGATCAGTGTGCTCATTGAAAACAGCAAGGGTGAACACTAATTGCAGTTAATAGCCAAAGCGGGCTCACTTTCCCCAGCAAAATTATTTAGTGCCCCCATCAGAATTTCCACAAAGACCCAACCAAGCTTGAAAGTAAGACTGTGAAAACTGGCATGGAACTGTGCAACAGCGCAGGAAAATACAGCTCTGCTTTGAGTGCAGGAACCTGCAGAGATAACGATAAGTGGATAAAGGCCAGGATTACCTCAAAACCTACTAACCTCTTGATTCTTCCCTTGAGGAAGAGGGAAATGTATCTGAGCTGCAGAAGGTGCATCCCAAGATAAGTTATGGAGCTTGCTCTGACTGTCTGCTCTTAGGAGAGAAATTCTACATAATGACATGGTAACTTCTTGTTTGCTCCTGTTGTGACTGGCACATTTGGGATGCTGCTGTGCCAGAACATGAATGTGACTTGAAATGGAATATTTATTCAGAGTCCATATGGAAATAGCACACAATTGGTTTTTACTTCACAATGCACAGGCTTGCCTCATTCTGGACCATGGTGCAGATGGGGTAGGACTCTGCTGTAATGACTAATAGTCACGCCATAGAAATGGACCACATGTCTTTCTCACTTTTTAAATCCCAGATGGAAAAGGCAAACACGATCAATACTTCCCATGGTTTATTATCTCTCTCAGTCTTGGATTCTTGTGAAAACACATTACCTAGCCCAGCCAAGATGGCTGCACATGTTTTGGTTGCTGTATTTTGTTTACATGGATTAGAGAATGGAGACAAGTTTAGGTGAGCAGCTCCTCTGAAAGCTCAGCAGTTGGGAACATTTTCAGAAAATCATGTCTGTGCATAACTCTATTTTATGTTGCCTTGTGCACATTCCCAAAGACATGATTATATGCAGCCCCTGGGCCTTTTCACAGGTTCATCACTGCTTGCTTGTTATATCACTGATTATCTTCACATTCAAATGCTACCAAAATAAATTCATACAATTCTACTCTAAAATTAGATATTTAAAAATGGTAACTTTGCACACCAATGATTTGCTGCTGCAGGTTTTCCAGATCACAGCTTGTTTCTGCTGCTGACCAAACCAAGCTTTTACTGCAGCTGGAAGATAGGGAGCTGACTGCTGATCCAATTTTGCTTTTTCATCAGATTTGTTTCCCAAATTTAAGCCAATTGTTTCAAATTGGTGATAATGAAGTCCCAGAAGTATAAACAGAGGTGTTCTCTGGCCATTATGTACAATCCCAAAGAAGAAAACTGAGTCAGGTTCACTGGCAACACCTAAACACTGCAGTATAGTTGCATCTATTTGGCAGGGTTAATGGGAAGATGTAGCACATTGAGATGACGTTCAAATTTTATTCCTTCTGCAAAATAAGAGAAGATTAAGCCTGTATTTCTTAAGCTTCATGAGTTCATTAGGAATCAAATAATGTCTTATCTTTTAACCAGTCCTATTTCAGAGACAGTTTCTCCATAAGAATTCTTAATTTTGAAAAGCAGGTTCCCTTGCAGGGATTAAAATAAACATTTTCATTAAGTCGTTATGAAATAACTCCTGTTTCCTTTTCACATTTATTCGACTGCTACATTCATTAACTGTTGAAAACTCTGGTTGTAGAGATCATAAGTCTTGGCAGAATTAAGGACTTAAGAACTTGCTGCATCCCATCAAAAATCATGTTGGACTACATGCCCAACCTCATCTCCCCTCATTAGCAAAAGTGGTATTGCTTTCTATGTGATGAATCTATTAAAAAAAATATCAAAATTTGACACCACCAATACTGACAATGTGTGGATCCTTAAGTACAATGCCTGTTTCTTTCACTTAAATTTAACCTAGCAGAGGTCTTGAATTGGATGCCTCGGTGATTTCTTACCATCTCAACCTGCTGTGATTCTATTTAGCCACCGTGTCATAACAGAAGTATGAATGCAGCCTGTAGAAAAGATTTCACACTCAAGTGGAAAAAGGTATAAAACCATCATGTTTTTAATTTGAAAGTTTGAATTGATTGAGCTGTTTTTGCTAGGGACCAGGAACATTTCAGCCTTTATCTGGGATGCATTGGTTCTGGAGTTTCAATTCCCAGGGTTCGCTTTGGCGACGCTGCTGTTGTGACATCTTTAGGATGATGCCTGCTCATTGCAGGTTTAAATAGGATGCTTCTGTAGAGGACCCAGAGCTCAGGCAGGGCCCACAGAGGCTACTGAAATAAATGACCACGGTTACTGAACTTACCAGTGTAATAAGCACAGCAGTGGGGAAGAGCATCCAGCAGCATTCAGCAATGCTTCATACCAGATAAAGAGCAGTTGATCCAAGTGCAACTGCCAAGAGAATTTATGAAACCATTGTATTGCACAAGAGATTGGCTTTGAAACTTCATGGAATCCTTGTTGACTTCAAATGTAACTGTGCTTTGATATACACCAGGCATGCTAACTTGACAGATCCTATAGCTGTAACCGTACAGAGAGTTCTTTGATTTCTTTGTTGGTCATAAACTGTTCAGATCTAGTCTGAAAATTCTTCCTGCGCTGACTCAGAATGTGCCCTTATTAGTAAATTTCAAAGCTGCCGTTCACCACAGCCACAGAAGTACAGATCTGTAAAAGCTGATCTGCAGTTGGGACATGAGGGTTTTTTCCTCCTGCTGTCCTGCCTATTTCACATTGCAGTCAGCTGTGTGACTGAGGTGCTTACACAAATTTTCACAGATGCCACAGATAAAATATTTTAGTCATGTTGAATGTCAGGGGTGTAAAACGTGCTAACTCTGCCTTTGCCATCGATTGCACCACTGCTACCAAGAGATGATGATTACAGACATGAAGTTTGTATGTCTTATTGCAGGCTCTTGTACAACTGCTTTTCCTTGAACTTCTCAATCCAAACATGAGCTGTGCATGCCATCTCAGTGCAAGGAGGCTGAGATTTCTTTATTGACAGCAGTACGATTAAGACTGCTCTCTTTAAACCCTTCCATGTACTGTGGCAAATGGCAAGTGTCAGTAGAACTATCTTTATGAATCCTGACTTACTGCTACTGTCATCTACCACTGTTAGTGAACTACAGCAGTGCCCACAGCCAAGGCAGTGATCAAAGCAGAATACACAGAAAGACAGAATAAAAGTAGTTACCCACAATAAACTGCAGTTTAAGTAGATAAAAATGATGTAATAATAATAAAAAAAAGCAAAACACAATATAAAGAACAACCAATGCTTCTGAGCAGCAACATAATGCTCTGATAATAAATGTATTGCTTTCTTATATGATATATAAATGATATATCTTATATGATATATGCTATATAAGAAAGCAATATATATATATATATATTATTATATATATGATTTAAAAGGAACTCCCAAGATCTAGGAGTACTTCATAGTACCTATCTCTAACTTGTAGAAGTTTTGAGTGTGCTTTTAATAATATCTCAATCATTATATCCACAGAGAAGTTATTTATATCAACAGTAAAACAGAAAAGAAGGGAAGGCACAAATATGTTTTGCAGAGTTACTGTGTGTTATAAAGAATATATATGAACTACCCAGACACGAAAATAATAAATCACAGAGCATCTGCCTTTAGCTCCTGTTTGTTGCCAAACTGCAGTGATGGAAATGGTCTAGTTCTGCATCTTTCATTTCCAGTGGTGCTGACCTTTTCCTTTTTCCTTGATTATTCTTTCAATTAATGGGTTGCAAATGGGTCTTTCCTGCAAAGAACTCATCTTCTCATGAATTTTTCTGCGGTATTTACATAATGTGTGATTACAAAGATTATAAGCAAAGCCTGTAATTCCAAGTACACTGCTGTCTTTTAATAATGCTCCAGCAACACGAAAGACCGTTTTTTTTTGTTTTTTTTTTTTGCCTGGAGTATGCAGAGAACTGGAAGAGGCTGCTCATGGTGACATAAGCCATGGCCATATTTCATGCTTCCTCTATCTCCTGCAGCCCACAAGGACCCTGAGGTCAAGAAGTAAGTGGTTACACCTCCAGATCAGATCAATGCATGCAGAAACCAAGTAGATTCCCCAAGCTTTCCAGAGCAAGGGAACGTTAAGGATGCCTGGATTTCAGGCTCTCTTTCTGCCCTTTGTTTGCAAAAGATGTCAGAGGTGATACTGATTTTCTAACTTTAATCCCACTGACTTCTAAGAACTCATTTCTTCTTTCAAATGCAAATTGGGTCTAAGAACTCAAACTGAGAGAAAAGTGTCCTAAAATATTCCAGTAGGCCATCCCCATGGTCCCTGCACTGCTTTTGATGGAAATTTGCATGTGCATACAAAAGTGGATTCTGAAGTTATTAGTTAGATTTGAGGCTAAATGTAAAACATCTGATTTAACATTATGCATTCCCATGAGTTTTGTTTGTTTGTTTATATGCACAAGCAAAATTCAATGATTGCCTGTTAACATATTATCCAAGACATAAAAATCAATTAAAACAATTTTATACAAATCACTCATAGCCAAACACTGACATAGTTTAAACTAGCTCACTACCTCCCTGAGAAGCAACTGGAAAACCAAGCTAAAGACAAACATGGTTTTAGATGCTTAATAAAACACTTCCAGTGTTTTTCTTCCCACATTTCAGAGCAGCTGAAAACAACGAATAATTAAAAGATTGGTCAGCTTTTAAATGAGCTTTGCTCATATAGATCAAATAAAATAATTGTGATCATTTAAACAAAACAAATGCAGTTTTTAGAGGACTTAGACCAACTCATTATAGATGGTAATTAAGTAAATAGCAGATCTAGCAGTTGCTTTTTCTTGTATTTTCTTGTAGGCGATTGCACAATTTCTTACAGCCCAGCCACTGCAGACCTTTATGCTCCTAAGGGACCTGGTTTACTGGGAAATATTGGTGGTAGATGGATAGCTGGACTGGATGATCTTGAAGGTCTTTTCCAACCTTGGCGGCTCTATGATTCTATTCCCAGTCTGACACTCCACATAATTTGTAGGCTATGTTTTCTCCTTCTCCATGTCTGACAAGCATCCCATATCACTCACCTTTTCCCTGTTGGCTTGGCAATCTACCTGCACCACAGCAGAGTGTAGGTCTGTGGAGTAGGTGTGCTGTGGTAAAGCCTGAGTTGACTCAGATTTCCAGATGATAGGTGTTAAAAGGCAGTGAACTCTGCACTGATCCTACATTCAAAAGCCAGTGAGAGCTCATTATAAGGTAGGAATTAACATTCAGTAACAAAATTTTCCTTCTCATGACTTAACTCGCTATTTTAAGTAGCAAGTAACTCCTTTCATTAGCCAAGGAAAATGAGATGGTTGGAACTCCACAGCAGATTTTCGAAGGCTTTTTGTTAAGAGGAATTAAGCACTTCTGTATCTTTACAAATCTGCCCTACGGTGTATTTCCCGCTTAGAAAAGAACTAATATAATGCTAACCTGAGTTGGAAAAAGGGAACACAGGCAACTCTTCTCTCTGGTGCTCCTAAGATATATCCCAGCCATTTTCATCTTCCCTGATCTTTTGAAAGATTAAGTGAAAGAGCTTTTTATGCCTAATAAATTCCTTTTAAACTCTCAGACTTTTCCAGGTCATTAATTCTTCGGTTATTTACTTAAAAATATGCAGTCAAAGAAATTCCCCAGCATGATGAACTTCATTCCCAAAGCAGCTCTGCACAAGCAGAGGCACTGTAAGAGATCAGACATAATGTAGCTCATATTCAGCCACGTAGAATGTAATTTAAAAGTTATAAATATCTGATGGTCTTTTTTTTTTTTTTTTTTTAACTCAAACCACACTAAAATTTTACATCAGAGCAACTTCTTATACACTAAGACAGTACATTTCTTACACTTGACTACATTTGAAATGAATAAGACTTTATGTTTTCTGCTGTCTGCCTGCTTATGGGTCATCATGATCGTGGGCCGTGACTGGTGTCTCTGTTTCCAAGCTAGGAAGGCATCTTAGCCTCTGCTAATGGCTTTAATGGCTGAAGTACTTCTAAAGTCCGAAGCTGTCATTTCACCCTAATGATCAGAGTTGCTTAGGGCTGCTTCAGCATAGTTTACCTTCTCTATAACACCAGCCAGCACCTGTGCATGCCAGCACAGGTATTTTTTGCAGCACTACAAAAATCCACAGCGAATGTGTGTGGGGGGAGGTAAAGATTCATTTCTCTGCTGCCTCTCTCCATGTAGCCAAACCCAGAGAGACAGATGCTGGTGAAGGTACATATTACTGTTTTTGCTTCTGGCTAAAAACGTAGAGCTTTCCCATAATAAGAATATTTATCCAGATCCATGATGTAAATCATTGTCACTCAGTACATCCCAACAAAACAATAAGAATATACAACAAGTTATCAGATGCCCTTCTTGGTGCCATAGGCCCACAGCTGTAAGATGAGCAAGGGGAGATTTAAGCTTAACTTTAGCTATGTGCTTATTCACAAGGGCAGTGGGACTGACAAACATGTGCAGGTGTTTTGCTGAAGCACGGCTCAAAGGAAAGTCAGCTCTGGTCTTCCTTTGTCACTGCTCTCTGAAGTAAGTTATGCAGATTAAAATGCAGTACAAGAGCTTAGGCAAAACCAGAGAAAAGCCAGCAGTGAAATACCTTGTTATGGGTTTCCGCCTTTATGCAGAATGGAATTAACTTAGGCAATTTCCGTGCTTCTTGTAGAATACTCACTGAACAATCCCATTAGAGAAACAGAAATTGAATGGGCAGCCAGTTGTAAAAATAACTGCTCAACCTTTATCCTTTCTGGATGATTTTTACAAATCGGAACTCAAGAGCACTCCTTACCCTAAATTTGAATTGATTTGTCTAAAATTGAATTAATTTCACTTGGAAACAGTTGTGTTTGAAGGCAAAATATTGCTTGACCAGATTTTTTTTTTTGATTTTTTTTTTTTTAAATTATGTATTTTGAGGATGACTGTGTCTACTCCTGAGATTGTAACTCCTTTGTATCACCAGCAGCAGGAGCAGGCTGTGTGCTACAAACACTAGCATGTATCCCTAAGTAAGAACATAAAATGGGTAAAATTAATGGAAAAGTCCATAGTTCTTACTGAAACAAACTGATCCAATCAGTTCTTTCAACTAATAATAGAACCAGCAATAAATAACTTTTACAATCAATGGAATCTAAGCACATATTTTGAATACTTTACTGAGAAGGGGTGAATTAAGTACCTGGCAAAGTGCTTGATTAGTCTGCAGCACTGCTGAATGCTGACTGAAATCCCTCCACTTTTCAGAATTAGATGCAGATTTTAAAACCAAAATGTCCTTAAGATATGAGCACTGTTCTCTTTTCAGTGCTATATACACACATCAAGCTGTTTCCTATCACCTACTGGTATTAATCTTTATTTAATGAACTCTTCACTAATTGGGAAAGGTCCTTTCCAATTGCTGACAAGGTTTTGGATTGCTCAACAGATCTAATTAACGTTAAGTCACTTTATCTCTGAATCAAGCATTTTTCTGCTCCTGCTATCTTCCAACATTTAATGAATTAGTGCTCATTAATGTCTCCAGGCCATTATTAAAGTTTGTGCTTTAATCTGGAAGTTTGAATTGATGGTCCCCAGACTCTGAAAATCCCTTTGTCTGTGAGCTCAAGGGGTTGAATGTCAGAGAAGGAAAGATGGTGGTCTGGAAGGAAAGCAAAACTGCACAAAAAGGCAGCAAGTCATTGAACACCAATCCCATCAAAACCAAACTGAGTCAGACACAATGTGTGAGGGTCAGGTGACTCTGGACTACAGTTACTATAGAATCATAGAATGGCTAAGGTTGGAGCAGACCTTAAAGATCATCTAGTTCCAGCAGCACAGAAGACAGAAGTCCTGTCCTTCCCTGAAGCATCAGCCCCTGGACAAAACCACCAGGCCTCCAGCACAGTGTGCTCCTGGAATGGGCCCTGAGTCAGCATTTAAAAATACACATGAGTAGCAACAGCAAGGAAGTCAGCAGTGCAGATCAAGCTATGAGAAATTCAGGAGCTACCATTTACATGTACAAACTGATAGCTTATTTATCAGCATACTGGCTCATGCTTAGCTGATCGTTTACAGACAGAACAAGGTATGGCACTCACAGGATACAGCATGGACGAGGGGACATAAATAGATAAATAGATATGTAGATGGATGAATAATGATCTGTAGAACACTGATGAATGGTGTCTGGACACAGGTTCAGTGACTTGTTCTCAATGATCAAACAACACGTGGGGTTTCTTATTTGCAAAACCTGAAAAATCATTCAATTCTATTCTTAGCTCACTGGATCTACTGTCCTTGTTCCTTACAAAGCACAGAAAATGTCATGCATTTGTCTGAAAAGGCTACAGAGTGAAATCAGGAAAAGAAAGCAACACTGAATACGAAGAGGTATTTTTAGAGACCATTTCTTCAGTCGCTTATTTGGCTTTTGCTTTTAGTCATAGTCTGTTTCCCAGTGGATAATAATGCTAAAAGCTGGATGGCAGCCACACACAGCATCCCCAGTCTGACACAACGAAGAGAGCAGAGACCCCTCTGAGCTCCAAAGAGCTACATCTGCCTCAGTCCTTTGGGAATTTTCCTTCTCACTGTTTACTCCCACTCTTTGTATCTATCATTTTACATAAACACAGAACCCCCTTCTCTTCCACAAAACTGCTCAGACAGCTGCCTGGCTGGAGATGAAAGAAAACTACATTACAGGGACTGGAGTGATGTCAGCTTGCATGGAGAGAACAATGTGCTACCCACTATGATTACAGCTCATGGGTGTGGGCCAGCTCTTGCCAAAGTACTACAACATGTCTGAGTCTCACGTGTATGTGTTCAAATGAAGGTGGCCAGTATCTGATGTCAACACCTACTTCTGAAGCATCCCCAGTATTCTGCTGAGATGCACTTCAGCTCACACTGCCCACACTGCCTCAAGGGGAAGCAGAATGCATGCCAATGTGTCCTACTCGTTCAAAGCAGGCATAAGAAAAGGTAAAACCTTGATGATCGACATGTTATCTTCAATGCTTTTTATTGCACACCAGCTTCTTCCTAACTTCTTTCGTCCAACTTTGGATGAAGCTGAGGCACAAAGGAAGTCTGATAATCTCATGAACTTGGAAAAATGCTCCTCTATCTTCTCTCCTACCCCTGCCAGATTTGATGATCTGACTGAACACCAATCCAAAGCACACAAAAGTGAAGGCCAAGCCCCTACAGCTGCTATTCTTACATCTGATAATTCTCAGATCCTTTTGGGGGGGTCCAAGGAGGATGGCAGCTATTGTCAGCTCTGCATTTTGCTGTAACTGAACTCACATGGATTGGATCCTTTTCAGTTGAACTCTAAGAATGTCCAAAAAACCTTCAAATAGATACTTTCATGCCTTCCGTGATAAAAGGGAGTATTGCTCATAACCAGAATAGTTGAACAATTTATTTTCTGTGGCTTAGAAAGTGAGACCTACTTCCTAGCACCCAGTATTCAAAAGGAAAGGGAAATCAGTGGGAGAAGAGCTGGGGGAAAGCTTGCCACTGGATGAATGACGAGTTTAGTCTGACTGCTTCTTATAGGAAAGGAAAGTTAAGCAAGAGAATGGATCACTCAGACACATCATAAAGTATAAAAAGTGGGCAGTTAAAAATACATCATCTCTTCCACAGTTCCTATCATGGATTCTAAATTTTTCTGCCTAAGCAGGAAAACTTTTATGAACTTCCAAAGCTGGAAATTTGTCCAACCCTTACAGACTGATGTCATTCCCTATAAAGCAAGGCACTTGAATTTAAAATGCAGCATTACTTAGCACTGGAAAGTCTTGACTGTATTTTCATTCTAATTACTTTCATAACCAGCTTTTGACTGTGCAGCAAATAAGATAGCTGGCATGTTCGAATAACACTGTAATGTTCCATTACTGCCTTTTTATGCTGGAAGATGAGACAGTCATGGCATGCTGCAATATCCCCCACTATTTTTAAAATAAGCAGAAAAATATTTCTACAGTTTTTTAATAAACTGGAAGACTCTCCAGCTCTGCTTAGTATGACTCTGGACAGTTCCCCTGGCTTGGAACAGAAGCTTTTATAAGCAAACAACAGAGAGTTCACAGCAAAACAATTTCTTCTCTGTCCATCTTTGTGGCTTGCTTGATGCATGAGGCAAAATACAAGCCCTTTAGACATACTGCAGTTTCTTAATATCACTCAATCAAATATTGGCTGCCAGTGTCAAAGAGCTGAAGTTGAAACCAGCAGAAAAAAAAATGAAAGCAGACATCCAGTTATAAATATTGTCCCTGTGGATAAGTATATGAGGGACTCACTTTTGCAAATGTGCATATACATTTTCCATGAATTATATTGAGTTTTCCAGAAATGGATTCATGGATGCAGACTGAAACTGAAAGAACCATACAAATAATTTACTGCGGTGGTTTAAATGACTTATTGCACATCCTCCTAATTGGAAATTATTTTGGAAGAGATTTGTAGTTTCTTGAACATTCCTCCAAGAGCTTTCACAAATAATTCTTGATTTGTGACTGTATTATTCTTGGGAGACATTCAATATCCAAATTCTGATGTGAATAGATTGGAAATTACAGTTATACAAAATAGATCCTTGTATTCCAACTCTAATGATATTCTAATTAAGCCTGAGTTTTGGTGCCGTATTTTATCAATTTCAAACTTACATTCTGCAGACTCTTTCAATATTTGTTTTATCAGTGAGGCTGTAGATTGTAAAACAGTGTTTAAGGTTCTCAGACAGCACAGACTTTGAGAAGATACAAGAGGACACCCATACAACTTCAAACAGATGAAAATCAGCATTTGCACTGCTGTGAGGCATATATGGATTGCCCTGCCCTTGGAGAAAGTCATCCTTTTGTATAGACGCTGCCAGATTTGACTTTTATCGTGCTTCAGAAATCATTCTACAGCCCCAAACTGGTTTGCCTGAAAGGGCATCGCATGGCATTTGCTCTGTTTCCCCAGGGCAGAGCACAGCAAGGGCTTACTTCACAGGACTGTTTGAACAGCCAGCACTTCATTGATTGCTGGGTGGTGTGAGGACAGAAGTGTTATGGTAGCGCTTACTGTTCTCACAACTTTTTAAGTGATTATTTGTGCCACCACCACAACTGCAGTGCCGTGTGTCTAACAAAGGAATGCACCTTTTGGGGATGCTCCAGGACATAGACTTAAGAACTAGAAACTGCATTCAGCCTTCAAGGCATATGCCTCTGATAAGTCATACCCCTGTAGCATGTTGGCCCTGGGGACATAGTGCCAGGAAGTGCCAGGGGGGAGGACATAATAGTGCATTTTCTGCCCAGTGTATGTCACAGAATCATAGAATGGCGTGGTGTGGATTCCAGGATGGTTTACAGGGCTCAAATTTCGAGCAAAGGGAACATGTCCATGTTCTGCACCACACAGGCAGGTCATCTCTGCACCTGGACACCTGGAAAGGCATCCAAGGAAGAGATGTCTTGGCTAAGAAAAGTCATTAGTTTTCAAGCAGCATCTGAACAATCTATATGTCGGGCTTTTTAATCATTTTGAAAAGGTTTTCAAGTATCTTTAAAGCACTAATAAATATACTTGGCGGATTTCCATACAGCTTCCATTTATCACTGTTGTATCCTATGTAGGCAAAGCTTTGTATATATGGCTGTTGGGTTTTTTATTTGTTTGTTTGCTTGTTTTTCATTTATTGCATTTTTCTGTTGTTTTGAGTTTCAAAACGATGAGCTGGTACCTGAGCAAATCTCTTTGGCAGTCTTAGATCCAAGCTATATAATGATTAAAAAAAATAACTGGAATAACTGAAATGGAGAGCTTTTAAGATAGAGTAATAATCTCCATCCAAAATGTAAATGGAGAAGTGAGAGTGACAGTAAAGATGAAGTCCAGATGAAGTTTGAGACAATTTTCTGGCCAATTTTAACCTAACCATTACATCAGAGATACTTGGGAGAGAGAAAATAAGATATCATGGGAATGGAATTAATCACGCTAATTTAGGAAGCAGCAGGACAGGCAGGTGGAGGCTCTCTGCACAGCTCTACCAGTCCCCTCCTCATCTCAAAGCAGACCTCACTGGGTGATGGAACAAGAGGGCTACAGCAGTCTGTCTTTGCGGTACTGCTGTAATTTCAACACAAGAACTGCTGCTAAGGAGGCGGATCTATGGGATTATTTTTTTTTCCAGTGGAAGATAAGGGGCCGAAGTCTGCATGGCTGTTTAGAGCTATAATAGCAAAAATTTCTAATGGCTTCAGCCTCGGGCATGGCCACAGGCAGCACGATGGAGATTTTAATTTTACAAAAAAAAATTAACCCCTCTTTTCTTGAAGAGTATTATACAAAGAACAGATGATATTGACAACATTTTTTGAAATATGAAGGACTGCAGATCTAAAGCAAGAGGACTTTTAGCTTAAACTAGGGAATGCAAAGAAACAGTGACAGGAGGAAGGGAAGCACAAAGGAAAGAGGACAGAAGAGTGTGGTGAATGCAGGTGCTGCTACGCCAGCCAGCACGGAACAAGTGTTTCATCTATCTTAACAGAACAGATGAAGGCATACAGACAGTGGGAAGTGGGGAGATGAAAGAGGCAGAACTGGCAGGGAGATGTTTGTGCAGAGAGAGAGGCATGGGACTGCTGTGCTCTGCTCTGCCTCGTAGACTGTGCTGGTGCTGCAGCAGGGTTAGGTGCAAGAAGGGTTGAGGTGGGGGCTGCAAAATTCTAGAGTTCCAGTTCATGAAGGGGCTTCTGAGCTCCACGAGTGATCATTAAAATGAAAACATAAATACTGAAAATGACAGGACCATGAATGCCCATCTTGTTATCAGCTTGGGACTGAAAGATGTACAGAGCTCAGTAGCCCCTTAATGTGTACTTGCAGCAATAATATTCCTGACATTCACTTTACACCTACAGGATGGACTGGAGTGTTCTTATATTTAACAGCAACCCTTCAAAGGTAACCAGAGTGATGAAAACACAGCCAACAAAACTGCACACCTAAATAAGAAGATACAAAGCTGATATGTGTAGCAAAAGAACGCTGGATAGAAATCAATCAGTTCTGCACGCACAGCTTTGAAATACAGTTCCATCACAGTTAATGTGTTTTGCTGAATAGCCAACATACAAGACCCCAAAACATCTTCACCTGCGCTATCAGTCATAGTCAGTTTCCATAGTCTGGTAACACAATTCTGTATGTAATGGAGTTATACGACCATATTATAGAATGACTGATGAAAGGTTTAGCAGTAAGTTCCTGTTTATGCCTACCATCCTTCCAACAAGAGCCTCTTGATTTTCCCACCTCTGTATAAGAAATCCACCTTTCTGGTAGCATCACAAACTGCTTTGCCAGCACAACTGAACCACACACCCCCCTTTTGCTGTGCCCTAGAACAAGCTCTTCTCCAGGCTGCATCCAAAGTGACCCGTAAGGGACCATCTGCATTTGAGGCCCTTGTTTTATCCATACTACCAGGAGACCTGCCATCATTCCAGGACTGCCCCTTTGGTATCCTTTAGGAGGTGGAAACTCAAATCTATCTTTTCAGATGTGGTACCTGACAACCTCAGCACACTGCATCCATATCTGGTAGATTTTGTTGGTTTAGGGCAAGTGAAAGTTCTTTTTATGCAGCAATAGCTCATTAAAAGAGTATTTGTGCACAGTACTTCCCAATCATTCATTATTAATATCTATTTATAGCAATGTTAATATGAGTTTGAATTTGTTTCTCTTCCAGCTAAAACCCTGAGGGCATGATTATGTTCATGAAGAACTTAACAGAGCTGTAATTTCATAACAAACTTTTGAGACATTCTTCTCATGGAACAAATTATAAAGCTGGTTAAAAAGAAATAAGATAGTTTGGTAAGACAGAACAAATAAATAATGGATACTCTACACAGAAGATTAGTGCTTTCCCTCTCAAACATGCTGGCCAAATGCAGAAAAGCAAACCCTGAGGAGATGGGATCATATTTGATTTGTTTCTCAAGGGAGAAGAGTAAATGATGAAATCACATTTTCACCTCTGTAAAAAAAATGCAGGAAGGAAATTTACGTTGCATGTATGCATAAAAAAATTTATTGTTCTATTTTAACATTTCCTCAAAACACCTCCAAGAAGGTTTCCATAGAAACCTAAGAAGGAAAGCAAAGAGGAACATAATTTTTGCTCAGTTTATATTGATTTCAAATACCACTGCACTTACACCAGCAATTTGTCTTCTGCACACACTTTTGTCAGCTGAAAATCCAAGCATTATAGTTGATTAAAATAGCAATTTTGATTTAGAACTGTTATCAGAAACACTGTTTGCAATTCAGTCTATCACTTATCTAAGTTGAGCAGTTTTTTAAGCAACTGTCACGAGCTTTATCAAATTGAACAACAATCAAAGAACAACTATGGTCCTCTATTCTCTCTTTTCCTCCCTAGTGCTGATTTCACATTCTATAGACAATACTTAACATCTTTAAATAGGATTAAAATATGAATCTCTTCCATTTCTTGAAATGTTGGACCAGTGTTTAACATCATGATTGATTTTTTCAGAGCCTATGTTCTTTCCAAGGGTTATGAGCTGGCCACTTGCTAAGGATGGGGTAAAGTCTGTGAGAGCATTGGCCCACATTTTATAACCTCAATGCCTTCTTTCCTTAGCTGTTCATGTACTGCATACTGCTTTTCTTCCCCTCTCACATTTTAAAATCTTTTCACCAGAGACAGAAGAAAAAGAAAGAATTAAAGGCATTCTAAAGGATTCCCAAAGGCTTTGGGGACGCAGTCTCTTTCCTGCATGCAGTTACTTATCACTGCTGTTCACTGCTGACTCATTTATACAAGCCTGAAACCATTTTAGGAGAACCAGTCCAACAACAACAGAATGCTGTTTCCTGAGAAGAAGCCTCGTGCTGAGATGTCTGGAAGGTTATATGTCTGAGCTACAGCAGCACATAGGTAGCTTCACTTGGAGACCCTATTCTTTTGCTGCAAATTAGCAAAACCTTCCAGGATTCCAAATGCAATACCATTTCTTCCTGCTTACAGAGAGCTGAAACATGATGACTTCTCACACTGTTTCTCCTAAATGCTAATTGCTGGAAGTCAAGGCTGTCTCAGTGACATGAATCTAGCTTTTAATTTTATCCTACTCTAGCTTTGCTTTTTCACAAAGGCAGAATACAAATAAATGTAAACAAGTGATTTTGTTTTTGGTGTCAACGATCCATTATTTCCTCTGTGTTATAAAGTCTCATATTTATGTACATAGAGCTATAGTTAGTGATGCAGACAGAATGGGTGATGATGAAATGGTACATTCCCTTCTTATTTCAAGGTGAGAAGTGAAGACTGCCTGAGAATGGAGACTCGTTCTCTTGGTTTGTTTCTTACCACAGTGACCTTGGGGACAGCAGATATTTCTGTCTGCTTTAATCAAAAGCTTTTCTCTCAGGACACCTAGAAGATGACAGAAGCCTCCCTGAAATAGGGGACTAAACCTTTCAGAAGAGCTCTTCTTCCCTCTCTGTACTCAGAAGCAGCAGTACAGAGGTAACACTACAGAACGAACAGCAGCATAATAACTCATAGAGCCATTTACTGTGAACTTCCAGGCTTGAACCCTAAATCATAACTTTGTTGTAAGGTTGGATACCATGTCACTTTCACAGTGGAGCATTCAGTTTCAGATTTCCTTTCACATGTTTATTTTTAGGCCAGGTCTGCTAAGAAGCCCAAAATAAGTGGAAAAAAGTCCCCCTGATGAAATGATGTAACAAGTGTGAGCTCTGAATCTGTGCCCAACAATGGTTAACAATGTAGGCGCTTGAATGATGGCCAGAACAGGCCAAATTTCTGTCCCTGCCATTTTAAAAAAAGAAACGCATTGGCCTATCTTTCCTCATTCTCCGATAGTGAAATGTAAAAATAGAACTGTGCACTCCAGAGGGCTCCAAGGGCTCCTTTCATTAATGTGAAAAATCCATCATTTATAGCGCTGCGACATGAATAGGTTTGGAAGACATTTAATCACTAGTACAAACACCACTGCCCCAGCCCCACTGCTGAGGAAGTATATATAGCTCACAGCTATTCAGCTGGGCTGGTGGGGAACTGCTGAGTGTCCCATATATCCTCCAAAGTGAATGAGAGCACAGAACATGTAGTGAGAACTGTTAGTCCAAAATACAACTCACACTGAAAATATATAAATAAACATTAAGAGGGGTGGGCAAATGATACCAGCTTGCTTTCTAAATATATTTTATATTTTGCTTGAGTGTTTTCCAACGAGGATCAAATCATACTGTTGATCTCTGTCACACATCTTGGCATGAAATGTGGTGAATGGATAAGCAGCTACAAAAAAATCTATCTTGGTATTAAGGACAAGAAGCCTTCTATTCCAAGGACTGATCTGTATTACACTTCAGATCCTTCCACTACTCAATTCAAAGGTTCTGTGTAGTTTTCTGTTTTCCAGTTACATGCAAAGGAAGATAGAAAAAGATTTTGTTGTGAAGATATCCTGTTTTGAAATGTTCCATATGTTACCATGGGAAGCATAATTAAGTTAATCTACTTCTTTGTTTGGATACACACATTCAGGGATCTACTTCTGTGATAATTTAGATTCCTAAAGATATTTCCATCAGCTTACCACTTCTTTGCATTGCAAATAAAGATGGATCTAGATGCTAGTGATATCTGTGATATGAAAAGTTTGTACTTCTTGAGATTGAAAGAGAACAGAGTTCTTATGGCAAATATGTAAAGTAATAGGAAATATCTATTCCACAGAGTCTTTGACTGATTGCACAAAGGGAAATGCAGCACAGAGAATGGGAAAAAGTATAAAATGTGTAGCAAGACTGAAAAGGTTATCCTGGATCATTAAGTCCAAATCTCACATAACCCCACATTGTCTTAAAGATGGAGACACATTTTTCAGGCTTTCCATTTACAACAGCACCAAGCCAAGACTATTTGTGATTTTTCATACAGACCTTTCTCAGACTTGACAACATATAATCCACCCTCAGACCTTCTAAAAGTAAATAGGAAGCGCTGTCAGCACATGAGAAACAGCAAATACGGTATAATCTCTTCCTGCCCTTTGGAACTCGTGGAAAAATTTCATCTCACTATAGTTGCACCGGCAGGATCTATGTTAGATTTAGTTTTATCTGTGGTGTTCCAATTTCACATGAATCAATACTACCCATTCTTTGGCAGCGGTATGAAGCTGTGGATTAGTTTTCATTTGGTAGAAAATTGCCTCTGTATAAATTCCACCCAATCTGCATGGTTGCATGTGTTATTAATTGCCATCTTGATTTGAGAGGAAGAACACAGGTAGAGGTGCTGGCTGATACAGTTCCAGGCATCCTCTCTTCCCACAGCTGTGAATGGCAGGGAGTCTGAGTGTGGATGGGTCCCTTTGTCGGCAGCCCCACGCTCGCAGGGTGGAACAAACCCACAGCTCAGCCAGGCCTTCTCACACATCTGCTGAAAGAAGCACAGACACACAATCTGCAGCATACATAATTCAGGCTGTTTGCAGCTGAGTTTTCACTGACTTCATCAGGGAAGGAAGACAGTGTGTTCCAATGAGTGTATTAAAAGTCTGAAAAATCTAGAGATGAGCATAACAAAGGAAGAATCCCACTGAAACTGACAAGCATTCATCCCTTTGCTGACCCTCTGCTGTCTCCACGTGTCAAGGACACTCAGCAAAGGAAGCTGAATTAAACAAAAGGTGTCAATTTAAGGCAAATTAGGTAGATAAGCTCTGCTAACCAGATGGATTTTCATTCAGAAATAAAGGTGGCATAACTTGGTTTCATTAATTCATTTCAAAGTGAATTAAACTAAAGCAAATTGAGGCCATTTAAATTCTGACTGAGTATATGGTTTCACTAATGCATTTCAATTCTAAATTCATTTGGTTAATTTTATTGAACATCCCTGAGTAGATGAGCCAAGGTATAATCCAGCATTAAACATCTGCCTTTGGATTTTTGGATTTATGCATTTTATTCTTTTTCATATTCTTTCTTGTACATATCTACTGTTGCTATTTGAATTTCAAGGGAAGTATCCTATAGGGTACTGTGAGATTTTTTTTCCTGTTAGAAAGAACCATCTGGAGAGAAACAGCAATATTGCCAACCACTAGCATTAAAATTGTGAGTCAGGTCTGAAAAAAATCATAAGATTTATTTAAAAGTGTGAATCTTTCCCCCACAAATGTGTTTACATTTTTAGTGTGTCTCTGATATTTTAGATGTACTCCAGCCACATTTGCAAACTGCAGCAAAAGAAAAGTTGGCCTGCCTACATAACCACTGGGCTGCAAAAGCCACCGGTGGAATAAAACCAGCAAATATCAAGAACTCCATCATGGAATCCTGAGAATTTGAATTGTGTAAGTCAGGAACACTGTAACTGTTCATAACAGGGATCAATTAGAATGAGATCAGTGATGCAAAGGCAGGAAAGTTTGAGTTCTGCACCCGTTTAGTTCCAATCCCAGCGCAGAAATGGACTCTTTTCTCTTTGGAGCTTGTATAAAGTCAAAATCCTGCTTGCTGGAAGAGGATGTCAATGAAATGTAATCTTTGGTTGTTTTATTAAACTCTGGTCACATTACTTTGACCTGCTCCTCAGATGTGTCAAATTTGTCTGTTTGGTAACTCAATGTTCTTCAGAACAGAGAAAATTACTCTCCTAGAATAGAAGTGGTTTTATCAAGTATTTAATTGGAAGTTTTATTTCCAAAACTCGGTTTAGAAATATTATGTTCCTCTTTTAAGTTATAGATTATATGAGAGGTGGTGGGTTTATCTTCATTTCATAATAGAAATTTCACAGCACTGGGCATTCTGCAGCCAAGCCATCCAAACCAGAGACTCCCTTGAGAGACTTGTGAAAAATACAACTGCTGCTTTGGGCTTGGGGAGTTTCCTCAGAAGAAAACTCTAAAATAAACTGATACAAAGAAGGAATATTTTAACTTTCTGTGGATGTCAATCTCCAAATGCAAAGAGTGGACTATTTCGTCAAAGCATGAGTAAGTCAGCACAAACAGAAGCTAAACTTGGAGTTAGAGCACACAAAGCTTGTGTGGTTTGGATGAAGAAAAGATTCCTGGGATCACCAGTCTGTAAAGTTTGGTCCTACTTCCTTAGAAGTGAAGCAGCTCAAACAGAGCTCCACATGCCAGCAGTGAGGATTGATCCAAACCTCCAGAGGAGTCTTCCCATCTTGGGCATTGCAGGGGCGGACAAGTGGAGGGAAGAAATCCTTTCCACTAAGACTACAGCTTCTGCAAGTATGACAGCATCAAACCTCAAGCCCACTCATCAGTACAGATGGGTCTGAGAGCAAAGAGATTTTTCTCTCCATCCCTTTTTTTCGAAATAATATATATTTTTTTCTAACTTGTGCTCACTGAATGTAGTAGCGACCCTTTAGTGTTTGGCACAGCATGAGAGCTTTATACTACATACAATACAAGTTGCATAAGAATAATTACTGGCCTACATGCTGAGATACTTGATGAAGGACATCTACTTTTTTTCCTTTCTTTTTTTTTCAGACATAAATACACAATAAACAGTGACCATCAATTATAAAGCTGCTTCGTGGAGGAACAGAAATTATTTGAGGAGTAAGAATGATTGCTCCATGCAGACCATGTCCCACCAAGAGGCAATTACTTTCCTTTTACGTCATTCAAATCTGTTTCCCCTATCTGCCAAACCTGAATTTTATCGACTCTTCATAGCAAGCCTCAGTACAGAAGCCTCAGTGAGCTCCGTATCTGTTCTTCAATGGATGCATAGAAAATGAAGTTAAAATGTTTGTGCTGTGTATTTAAAGAAATTATCACAGCCCAGGGTTATGAATGTGCATTTCTGAATATAAAGGCCAGATCAGAATTTTAAATTAACAGATATATAAACTTTCTTTCCTCCCACTCATCAAGTATCTGTAGACACAGTAGCATTTCTTATGCTTCCATCAGACTGTTCTAGTTCGTTTAGTTCAGTAAGAACATTTTTAATAAATTATGTGAAGGTAGATGAATGGAAAATGTATCAAATATGATTGTAACTACTAAGGAAGATCTTTACTGAGCAAATTCTCCTGTCTATAAAATTACCTTATGATTGGTACAAGCTGGAGTGGTAAGGCAACCTTTCTTTGTGTGCGCTTATGATCCAAAAAGTATTCCCTCTAGGCAAGCAGTGGAGTGTATTGCAAAAATACTATGATTTCTTCAAATTCATGATTCCCATGACCCTCAAGACAAACCCAAAGTGTAAACCTTGTACTGAATCTGGATTTACCCAAAGCATTTCAAAGATAGTGTAGATGGGTGTTGTTAGCAAAAGTGCTGGGCTCTGGCAGATAGCTGTTTACATTTCTCTTTCAGTCATTCCTGGGATATGTCCCCTGAGTCCAGAGGTGCTACTGAAACTTCCTATCTATATGAAAATATTGCCATCTGGGAAAGCATTAAAAAATCCAACCAAGCAAAAAAGCCAGCAGTGATAATGGCCACTCACACATCAGACCTTGTGATCTCAAAAGGCAAAATACCTGTGTCCTGACCAAGGCACCATATAGTATCTCTGTAGCTTTTCCTTCTAGTTTTGGACATATAATTGCGTGGTTCCCTGTCATAAGCTGTCAAATGGTCGCACAGGGTGCACTTCAGCAATTGCCATGTTCTGCTGCGGCAAAGAATGAAATCATCCTGGATGGTATTCAAGGATATACTTGCTTATAATGTGACACTTTTAAATCCATTAAAAAAATGTGTCGGTTTGTTGGTTCTTTTGGTTAATTTTTTTGGTGCGGTACATCAAACAATTGTGGAGCAAATTCTGCACTCCCACTCTTATGTGCACTCCCCACTCTTATGTGGGTTGCAGAAGTAGCACCAAACTGAGGAAGTCACCACCACCACATACTGTGCCTCTAAACCAGATCAATGGGAAGGAGAAACCTGAGCAGGCAGTTCTCTCAGCAGCTCTGCTCTGTGCAATGTGCTGAATTGGGGAACTGAGAAATCCATCCCATAAATGCTGTGCCAAAGCACAGAACAAATTACTAGACCCAAGTTTTGGTTTATACTTTACTTAGAACACAGCCCCAGATTGGTTTAGAAGTTCTCTGAAGAAAAAAATAAATTATCCACGATTCAATTAAATTGTATCTAGTTTATCATTTTAGATCAAATATTAAGGAATAGCTATTAATTATTATGCGTGTGAGGGAACTGAAGGTGAATGATGCTCCAGAGCTAATTGAAAAGCTTCCTCTAAAGGAAAGGAGACCTGTTTTGATACTTTATTTTGCTAATGAGAAGCAACATAAAATGACTTCCTAGTTATTATGTTGAAATATGTCATGCATATTCAAAAACTATCTCTGAGGAACTGAAACAATTTAGATGAGATGAGTTACTGAATGCATGAAAGGAATTGACTTCACGATCCAGCTAATGATTAGATAGACTCAACTGTTAAAAATAATGACTGAACCGAAAAAAAATTGTTAAAAATAATGACTGAACACTAACTGCAAACACTGAAAGTTACTGTGAGCTTGTAGGCAATTTAATTCTATTTCAACTGTTTGCTCTTCATTTCCCTAAAAAACCTCCCAAAACAGCAACAACAACAACAACAAAACAAAAAACAAAAAACACATTAATTTATGTTCTTTCTATGTGTGGAATCACAGCATTGTTGTTGTACTTCTTCCCTGCTTTTTACTCCAAATGCATACATGTGCCATGAAAATGAGGTTGAGAACAACATAATTTCCCCTTTTGACAGGGCATAATTGTATAACCTCTTTCTTTGCTGTTTAACCAAAAATATACAGTACCCACACAGCCAAGAAGATGCAGCTGAACAGAGAGGAAGAGAGCATGACCTTGCATGAGCACACTGGGCCAGATGAGTCTGCTGATGGCAGAGGAAGCCATCCATCCCTGAGAGAGCACGGTCCATTATGCTTTAGCTCAGACCCCTGGTACTGGCTAAGGAAGGGTCTGTCCATAAGGAACCCCCAGGGTGGTTATCAGAAGGCATGATGTACCTCTAGATGCACAAAGGGTGTCCAGCTGAGGATTTTTAACTTCTCTTGCTGATGGGTTTTGACCTTCAGAGCAAGACAGCGAGGACAAGGGTCAGGCATTCTGACTCATCTTCAAGCTCTATATTAAATCTGTCTCACCCAGGATATCAAATGCCTCTCTGTTTACAGAATTAGTGTCTGGTTTATTATCTCCTAATACAATACTTATGTAATTGGAAGTCTGTATATTTTGATATGATCTCAAGGCAGCAACTAATGCGTGGCCCTGTCACCTCCTTGCTGGGAGTCATTGAGGCTGCAAGTAGGCACCAGTTTGCTCCTACACGTGCTCAGCTGAATGATTAGGGCCTTATATTCTATTTATCATACACATGCCAAGGAACCACAGGTCAGCAAGAAAAACCTTCAGGAGAGAACTGCTGAAAATTTTCTGGCATACTCAGTATGCTCCTTGTGTGCTTCCTTTGTGGAGGCAGAAGAGAGATGGCAGCACTGATCGAGTTGAAACAAGGAGAAACGGGTAGGAATGAAAGAAGTTTTAAGCAGAACTTAGAAAGGACATTTAGAAGCACCTAGCCCCCAGGTAAAGTACAGCAGAATTCCTTCACTCAAGCTCTCCTAATCAAATTAGACAGATTTGCAGTGTATAGAGTATTTCTTGCTCGTGGAACCAGATAATTGCCCAGTTTTCAACAGCAGTAACCTGCTACTGTGCTGACTATGGCAGTTTAAACATAGAAGTCGCCCACAGTAGCCTCAAGCTCCTAGAAAAGTGGAGAAATTCATTTAGATCCCAATTTACTTTTGTAAGGAAGGCTAAAAAAAAAATCTCTGTTTTAAAATTAAGTTACCAAGCCAACACTCCATCTCTAAGCTGACACTTCACCTTGCTTGGGTGTCCTGTGAATTGCTATAGCTCAAGCTGATGCAGCTAAAAGAACTTAAAAGAGCCAAAAAAGACAGAAACAGCCATTAATGCAGTCCTTATTAACCATTCCTGACCATGGCAGCTGTCAGTCCTCATGTCTGCCTCTGCTACAATTACCTGCCTCAAGCAATCTGATCCAAATGGATTATTTGGATCCTTCTGTTGCTGTTATACAACAACAGCCTCACCTCTAAGGACAGAAAATATGCAAAGCACTATGATACAAAACAGGACAAACTCACTAAATTAAGGATATAATTAATATTTTGTCTGAAATATGTTACTTGATAAAGTGTATTTTATTCTGTTGTACCGAAATGAACCTAAAGCAGCAAGAATCTAGGCTGCACATGTTTTTATTTCATTATATTAGCATGCCTTATAAGATTTTGACTAAAACTCAAATCCTGTATATGTTAATTTCTCTTCTGTTACAAATGATACAGGTTACAGATATTGCAGCTTACTCCCGAGTGTCAAACTGAACTCAACCCAAAGCCCACTAAAAATGTACAAAATCTTTAAGTTCTGCTGATCCTTAAGATAATCTCCAGATGTCTTGGTTTCTTTCTTTGCTCAGAAGATTGAATAAATGCTAGGAATGTGTCTGTGAACCAAGTCTGAGTCCCTGAACACTCAGGGATATGATTTAGCAGAGGTTTGTTGTTGTGGTATTGTTTTGTGGTTGTTTTTTAAGAGATAGGCTACTGGTTAGGCTGCGGTTGGACTTGATGATCTTCAAGGTCTTTTCCAACCTGAGTAATTCTAATTCTATGATTCTTACTGGGAGCACATCAGGAAGACTCAATTCCAGTCATACTAAATGATTTCATGTTTCATAAATGATGTCACATTTATGTCAATCACAAAGTTGTAGGGGTTGGAAGGGACCTCTGGAGATCGTCTTGTCCAACCCAAAACAGGCTTATGCTGATTGTTACTGTGGTGAATGCAAACAAAACTATGAGGATTCTTTCCATTTGTGAAAGATGATGTAGGGAAGATGCATCAAGTCCAATCCCAAATGGAAAGCCTGTGCCAGGAACTCTTATGGCAAGATGGTGCAGGCAGAGCAGGTCTGAAGGCAATACAGCTGCTTCAGAAGACAAACTTGGCCTTAATAATTTGGACACCTTTATGAGCCTGTACCCCAGGTCTGAACTGTGTCACACTGTACTGCAGTGTTCAGCTTTGTCACATGGAATTCACACTAAATTCACACTGAGCAAAAATCTTTGATCACTGTCGGATAACACGGTACCTGAGAAAATAAAAGCACTGTCTACTAATGCAAACTACAATGTAAACTACTATCTCATTAATTCAAATGACCTGGTAGTAATCCAGGTGGATCATTTCATGCTTAATCCTGGAGATTTGGAATAGAGCCCAACTCATTCACCTGAAGATGCATCATCATCATTATTGCCTTATCAGGCAGGAAAAAATACATGGGAATGTGTCTTTAGGACAGTACAGTAGATATATCTGACTAACAGCCACAAATGGCTGATCTATTGACTGAAACAGTGCCTTCATCTCCCAGAGTCAGCTTGCTTTCTTTTTCTTTCCTTTTATTTCACTACTCTCCTTTATGTCTTTTTTTCTGACAGAAGGCTCCAGCCTTTTTTCTATGAAGAAGAGCCTCTGTAATCACTAAAAGCAAGTAAACATTCAGGAAGAGATATGAGGATTTCAAAATATTAAACCTGCGTTTCTCACATTTCTATCTTTGGAAAGGTGGTTGTGCATTTTGAAGATTAAATGTTTTAATTGAAAATTTCCAGAGGTTTATAAACAGCTTGTTTGTTCAATGCACATTTCTCTTTTTACCAGCTTTTATTAATATTGGATGGAACAGAATATAACAAGTTTGGAAGTGATGGCCTTGCTAAAGCTCAATTCAGCAGAATGCTGATACTCTCTCAGCTGGTAGAGAATGTGCAATAAAAATATAAAACCAGGGAGATTTCATTTTGACAGAGGAAGGAAACTGTTTATTAAAATATAGTGCTTTGGGGATCTATTTTTTTTCCTGAAAGGTGCTCATAACTCAGACTAGTTCATATTACACCCTTAGTGCATGAAAGCTTGTTTGCTCCTGGTAACAAATATTGGAAATATTTTTCAAGAACAACTGCTGCAAGGCAGTCTCTGCATTTTCATCACAGCTGCCTGTGCAGCCTCTGAACTGAAACTGCTGCCCATAAAGTTACTCTGATCAGCGCATCATTTTACCTACAGCTTGGTACAATAGGTGTTAACAGGTTTGTGCAATACAACTTGAGCAGATTAAGAATCAAAATATGATCTCATTAATCTGAGCTATCTCCTACTTTTGGTGGAAAGCAGTTTTGGCTCCTTCCCTAGCAGCTTGCTTGCTTGCTTTTCTTTCTTTTCATGTGTTTTTTTCTTTTTTTTTTTTTTTTTTCCTTTTTTTTCCCCCTCTGGCTCACTTGAACAAATAAACAGCAGCAAATAAATCTGCATAGAAGAATGAAAAACAACATCAAGACGCAGTAATTTTCACATACTTTTTGCCCACCTCTTTCCTTCCTGCATAGCAGGAGAATAGCAATCTGGTATTGGCCCCTTTCCTATTTATGAAGATAAAGTAGCCCACATACAGGGAAGTAATGGGGCTCCCTACCGTTCCTTAGTCACTTACATGGAAGAGAAGCTAAAGGCTCATGGCTGAGTGCAGCTCTTACATGACAAAGCACTTTCTGTGTTCATTTGAGCCATTCCTTTCTACTCTCTTGGTAACCCTGCTTGTTTCTCAGCTACCTCAAAGCATAAACCCCATGTGAGTGAGCACTAAGCTCCACCACACTATCTAGAGAATGCCTTTACTGGTGACAACCCACCTTCAGATTTTCTAGTACAGAACATCAAATGTCAGCAGAGATGGATTTGAATTCAAAGTTCAAGACAGAAGCCTTAAAGTTTCGTGTTTGGGAATGTGGTCCTAAGTCCCCCAGTGCTTTTGAGATAGATGGGGGTGAAAAAAAAAGCAAAAAAAGAAAAAAAACACGAGGATTTTATCCCACATACAGTTTAGATATTGCCTTTACAAAGCCACGAGAAAAGAGGTGAACTACTTCACCCTCAGCATTTTGGCATTCAGGTTTATCAGCAGTGGAGTCCTTCTGGTCCTGATAAACATGAAAGTGGTAACTTGAAAACAAAGATGTGGATATTTTATCCATAGAGCTTCAACACTCTGTGAAGTCTTTGTCACAGAAACAGAAACTAAAAGAGAGGGTACACAGCCAAACTGTTCAGGTGTATTTCACATAGCACATCTGGGTAATGTGGATGGGGGCTGTTCTTGACTGAAATTCATTGTCTCAGAAGGCTGGTTTCCAATTTAAACTTAAAAAAGGGTCATGAGATTCTACAACACAGCAGCAAGAGCCTTGGCCAGAATCCTCCACATCATCACTCCACCCACGTAACACTGGATTTGGCCTGTGCATTGTCACAGTTAGATTGACTGAAACAACACGTGTTGCCAGAAGGGCTGCACTTGATAAGTTTTAGGGACAAAACTATCAAAATCCTGGGAAAATAAAGATAACACAGAGATTTCCTCCGCTTAAATTTCCATACAGCCCCAAAGATGAGTTAGTTTAGAATTTCAATAAACATATTAACAATAAATAATTATCTCTGTTTTAATCTTTCTAAACAGAAACCTACAGAGGTGGCTGTTACTGAACACACCGAACATGATCTGAAAACTCAGATTGGCTGAGCTTTTCACAAATACAAACTGAGATAGAGAAGCTTAGAAAGAATGAAAGTTTTTCCTCCTCCAGATGGTAAGCTGCCTAGGCAGTAATTGATCTTAATCACAGAGTCCTGACATTACTCTCTGCATAGGAAGGGTTCAGCAGCTACTGATGTCTGCAGCTGAACCAATATGGTTCCTATTTTCAGTCATTTTATGGTCCAGTTCCCAGTGTTCCCAGTGAACTTTCAGCAGTGTAGTTGAGAATGTTATTATCCTCTCTTGTTCTATACTATACTGCTTAGTTTCAGCTGTATTTGCACTTTGAACTGAACTTCCAAGAATACCATCTATCTTTTCCAAGCCACTGACTGAGCCATCAGTTGGTAGATGTTTATTACCTAATCCACCAGGTTAGCAGGTTACAGTATCATATTTTCTATTCACTCACATATTGCCACAGCTCTTTGACTTCAAATTTTATGAAGGGCCTTCAGTATTCTTGCCAGAAACTGTCCCCACAGTTCAACCCACTGCATTTAATTCCAGTACCTCTTTAAAGTGAGCACTGTTAAACACATTTCTCCCCACATCCCCATCTTTTACAATGGCTCTCTGACAGAACCTTTTTTAGTAATCCTTAAGTGACACCAGAAATGTTTTTCATTTTCATTTAAATAACAGCAGCCATACTGGACACACACTCAGACACTTCATAGTCAATAAAGGAGATTCTCCATATTTCTTTATATTCCTCTCCATGTTTCCTCTAATTGGTTACTGCAGCCCACAAAACTTTCAACTTTTGTGTATCTCTTTAATGCTGCAATAGGCCACCCCTAACTTCTGCTTGCTTCTCCCATATTACCTCTGAAAACACTTACAGACTGAGCACTGTGGTCATGCAAATGGTTGTGTTCTGCATTTCAGACTGCTTCCCCAGCCATGAAATATTAAAGAGCATTCTCTGACAGTACCTTCAGAAACTACCCTTCACATATGAGTGAAAATGCCCCTTTTAACAATCTGCTGAAAGAGATTAAATAATCACAACCAAGCCATGGCACTGCCCATTTCTCACCAGATGAAAGAGATGAAAGTTCTCACACCACCTCAGCATCTCCAGTAAGACCATCTACACTTCAGAAAGAAGAGATTTAAAATATATTCACTTCTGGGGCTTTGGGGAGGACTTAAACCAGCTCAAATTCAAGATGTTTATATTTAAAATTAATTCAAATATCCCCAAGGAAGAAATGCTCATATGTACACAGGTATCACAAATACAAGAAGTTCTCTGCCTTTCACAGAATAAATTCTCTAGTTTGAGTTTCACAGACATTATGGCAAAAGGAAGAGTTAAGTGCATGATGTACTTGAAACATCCACACACTTTATTATATTAAGCATTAGGAAAAAGTATAACTGCACTGCAAGCATCTCTCAAATTAAATACCACGTACAGTCCCTTCATTTGGTTGATACACTCTAATGGCACATTGGGTATAGCCACAGATGTTCTTTGCTGAGTTGTGCTGAAATCAATCTAATTTTGTGAGTTAAATGAGGTGTTCTGATTTAAGGTCTTAACAGCAAAACGAAAACATTAAAAAAAGTGAAACCTCTTACCACTTGGAGTTCTGATGGATAAGTCAGTTTCTCTGTCATGAGTACTGCCTTTTAAAGCTGTATTTCAGGAGGGCAAATATGAAGTTTACATCCATCATCTATATGGAAGATATCTGGAAAACAAGAAAAGATGACATAGACTTATAAGCAACATTAATACTAATTAAGCTCACAAAATATTACTTCAATATCAGTGGCAAGATCAGCATTAAAGAATGAATAAGGACAGTTACCCTTAGAATTTTCTAAACTGAGTTTATGTAGCTCAGAGACTTGTTAGAGTGAAATGTCACCACACTTGTGCAAGTTCAATGATGTCCTAACTTGACAATGTGCCAAGTTACAAAGCTGTTTCATGGCATATGTGATGTGAGCTTATGGCTTCCATCCAGTTCTCAGTCAACTGATGTCCTCATCTTCCCCTCTGACACAATCCAGGAGCCCCAGCTGAGAAATGAATATTAGAGGGAGCTACAACATCCTGTCCTTAAGTAGAGAAGCTGGAAAATTTAAGGCAGAAAATTTTTACACTGTTGGAAAAAAAAGTCGGAACCTCTTTGGAGACCAAATCTGGTACCTTTAAATATCAAGAAGGATATTTTGTTACATGAGGTGGAGAGATTCTGTGCCCACACTGTGCAATGCAATATTGATCTGAACAAATTTGCCCTAGCAGTGGAAGCAGTACAGCTCCGTTTGCAGAGTGCTCCCTTGACTCAGGAGAAGATTGGATGAATTCAAATCCCATGCAGCTCTCATGAAGCTGTACTGTTTGCAGGTGCTCACTGAAGCATGTAAGTAGTCTCACAAGTCCAATCAATAGGGGTGGGGGGCAGTTATCATACATGTACATCATGCAATATCACTCTCTCCTTCCTGCCTTAAGGACCACTCTGTTTCCCAAAAGGCCACAGCACCATGCTAAGACAAGTCACTGTTAGCATGAGCTGCATCCTTTTACACCTCAACTACCCAAAAGCATCTTTGCCATATCCTGCCCACTGCACTAGCCCTGCTGTGGGGGCATCTCTAACAGAGCATTTAAGGCCCATGTAACTCCCTCTTTGAACATGCTAACAAGGGTCTGGTGAAAGCATGACCCCAGATCACATTGAATAGGAGCTGGTTTTCCTTATGAGTTACACAAGCTGATAATATTCTCTATAATTATTATAATAAGTAATTAAGGAAGCTTAACAGTAATGTAAACTAATATTCTTATTAAAACATATTAGTTAGACAGTGATTAAAAATCTCATGACTACAACAGCAGTGCAGCCTGTGACTCTAATGGAGGCTAAAGTATATTCTCCCCTAGTATGAGTAACAAAGTACAGAAATGCTCTTACCCTAAAGAGCAGAAAAAGCAGTTCAGATTGTAACCTAAGTACGTTCTTAGAAACACATGAGCCAGTAGTTCTTGCAGACAGTTGTATCCAATTACAAAAAAAACTTTCTCAGATAAAGTAATGTCTTTTTACTTCAAGAAATTTCATCATGCAGATGAATAGAAACTCCTTGTATTACTATTACTACATTATTTTCCTTGTGGGCACCATCCAAACGTGTGACCGTACCGTGCTAGAGGCTGTGCAAACACACAAAGACAGCCACTTCCCCCCGACACAGAAGAGGGGTAAAGGTCAGACTTTATGTCTGATTTAATATTATACTTTATAGAAAGCTGAAGTACATCTTTGCTTACATCATACTATTCATGGCAGAGGCAGGAGACAAGCTCAGCTCTTTCTAGAACCAGCTCTAGCACGAGGACTGGAAAAAACACATTTTTGCTTTAAAAGGACACGCTGCACTATGTTTGGAGGGGGAAAAAAAGTGATTCTTTGATGGACTATTGTTCAATGGCTTGTCACGGGAGCAAAATAATCCAGTGCCTAATGCTGATGCATTTTTAATGATCAGTGACGGACTCCAATCCCACATGCACCAGAGGTACCACGTTACTGCACTGCCTCCCTGCAAGTTGTACAGAGCAGAGTTCAAACATCCTTCACCGCTGCTCTAGTGAAGCAATTTTATCTTTTGACAGAAGTTCTTCAGTGCTAGAGTTCTAAATTTTACATTCATATATACTCTGTATCTTGTCTGTTTGCATTAAAAGAAAATCCTTTTGATCAATGCTCTCGCAATGAAACTGCACTTCCCAGCATTGCATTCTCAGTCAACCTGCAGTGTAAATGATATTTAACAGATAAAGAGGCATGCTGTCAAGATCAGCTATGCATGTGCTAGAGCTCAGTTGTCTCTAAGGCAGCAAGGCACAGAAGCCTTTCAGATAACACATTACTGTCTAGCCTCATCAGTACTACATTCCAGTAAAAGCCACAAAGGCTTCTTTCCTCCTCTGCACTGTCCTGATTCCCTGTACATAAATACCTCATTAGGGTAACAGTGATAATGTTGTCACTCACAAACCGGGCAATTGAGACAGAGGAAACCAAGGTTATCTGAGCAAGACTATCCTTTGCTTTAGAGTCACAGGTGGCACTAAAAATCAGAAACCCACTAATTCCAATCCATCATGGGTAATCACTGCAGGCCCCTGCCATTGTCACCCAAACGGCATGGCAGGGCTTTGTTCTACAGATGGGTATATTGGAAATCTTAACAGGGTTTTACTCTGCCACATTAGAATTATCCAGTGAGGAATGGCTTCTTAGCATTTCTGGTCCACTCTCTGACAGGAAACAGAGATCTGTAAAAGCAGCAGCTGAGGCCTGGGAGCCCTTTTCCAAACATGGGAGAACTTCCAAGTTCCCCTTATCCAGGTTTCTATGAGGACTGATTATGTTACTGACACAAAAACTTGCCTAAAATTTCAACATTTTCAGATTGAAAATAAAATATGCACCTCTACTTCTGCATTTTCACATTTTCCACTCAGCTTCAAAGCTTACTGAAATTGTTGGCAGCCACTATTTGCAATTCAAGTAAAAAGCAATCCAAGCCTGAATGCTACGATGATGAGTAAACAGAAAATTGCCTTGGTAGACAGAAAGAAAATGTAACCCCACATAAGAGCTGGAAGTCTCTGCCCTTTGCTCTGAGAGGGCACTACACCACAGGTACTTGTTTATAGATATCATATGATTGGGACCGTGGAGGTCTATGAAGAAAGTCAAAAAGCAGAAATACAAATACAAGGAAACAAATTCACTGTGACTGGCTAGAAAAGGAACATGGGGACAAGTGAGATTGTTACCATTTACTGATCTGACCAGCAAAAGAATAACATTTTTGACATGACATGAAATGCAAGGCAGTAACACTGGCATTTAGCAGCAGAAGCATTCAGATATACCGCAAACGTTCCTGAAGGTTAGTGCACAAAGCACGTCAGCCTGTGAGATTTAATTTGTTTGGGAAGTTCTGCAGCTCCTGGCTTTGACTATAAAAAAATATTTCAAAGCACTGTCTTCTCCAACGCAGTTTCCAGCTGTGTTTAAACAAATCTGATCTCCTTTGTTATCAGCTGCAGCTGTATTTCCTATCTCCTCTGTTTTCTTTTGAAAGCAGTTCACTGTGATAAATTCAAAGAAAATGCTGCTTCATTCCAAAGGGGTTTCATTTCTTCCCCACTCAGATGATCACAGACACATGTCACAAAAAAGAAACAGACTGAAATTACACTAAAGGTGAATAAGTTTAATGCACACAAGTACTGCCCTTAAAAGCACAGTATATCAATGTCAGAGCACTAATCGGTCCTGGTCCTCTCTGCTCATAACTATGATGTATTGGTCTAATGTTGCCTTCTGTAGCATGAAAACAGAGAATACAAGAAAATCCCTATATCAAAACAAGGCAGTCCTCACACACACACAGACACCAAAGCCCCCATTGAACAAACAGAATAAGAGAATAAAGGAACGTTGTGATATATTAGATTGTTTTGGAAAGTAGAGGAGAGGAGGGGAGAGCAGCAAGTGTATAATTATGTTATGCTCCTCTTGACATCAGTCACTCACTTATAAACGCTTAAAGAGCAGTTAGTGGAAAGGGTGGGGCAAGGGGGAAGAAAGGGAAAAAGAGGGGCTGTGTAAAAATCAAACCTAAAAATAAAAAGCCTCTGTGATCACAATAGCCTGTTTTTCTAAGATACATCAACATCTTGGAGAGAAAAAGAGGTGAGATATTCACTCTCTGAACATGAGAACTTACAGCAGGGGGATGGAGTGACAGAGCCCCCGATTCATTCATGGGTACCTCTGAAATCCTGAATTAATCTACTTATTGTCCTAGCACATAATGTGAGCAGCTTTTCAGAGATCAATGTCTTCTCTCCAGATGCCTTCTCACCAGCTGAGAAATCAATCATCTAAGCTTCAACAACTGCCAGAGGAGCAAGCAAGGGCACACAGCCCTAATACTAAATTGAAGCAGAGATTACAGCACCTATTCCCCCAGCAAGGTGTTTCTGTATCAGACTGTAGAAACTCCCATTCAGAGCTACAGTCACAAATGCTGGGAAAGAAGAAACATGAGAGCTCATTTCAGCTTGTGTGAATTGTCACATCTACATAGCACAAGGTTTTTCTCTCGGACCTGGGGAAAGGAAGAGAGTAAGAGAAATCCCCAGAAACTGAGTTATAAACATAAGGCAGCTTTTGGCAAATACAGTAAAGCCAGAGCACAGCACTGGTCAGGGCTGCTGCTCAGTTATTCACTCCCTTTATCAGGGCTGGGGATCAGCTGCTGTTCTCGTGGGCTCAACCTCAGCAGCTGCCATGCACTGACTGCAGTCACCAATTGACGCTGCTCTGCTTAAGTCCTTTTGCTCTCTGACAGTTTAAGATTTAGATGACCATCTGCATGCTGCACTGCAGGAAGATGCACGCAGGGATGACGCCCTTTTTTGTTCTAACACTTCAATCTGTTGTGAGAGTTACTTCTGATTAATTGAGTTAAACAATCTGGTGTGATTTTCTGTTTCTATAAGTTAACGAACATTTTGGTTATCTTACTCATGAACATGTAAATCTAAATGCAGTAGGATTTAGATAAGAAAGAAAAACAGGCAGTAAATTGGGTGCTGGGCTCTACCTACAGCAGTTTTGATCTTATAGTCTTGTCTTTGCAAAGCAGGTCTGGATGCAGTGTGAGAGGTGCTGCCACCAGCCAGGAGCCTGCCACGTGCAGGGCAACAGTGATGCAGGACATTCCTCACTGTGCACACGGGGTCTGAGGGTGCAGTAACTCCCTCACCTCCAGGAGCAGCAGACAGCTTTGTGTTTGGCCACCTATAAGCAAGGGTAGCATCCGCTAGGGCAGGAGAGGTATGGAGAGGGGATGCTGCAGAATGGGATGTTGTCATGCTGATCCCAGATGGTCTCTGGGTTACCACTGTCTAATGTACAGTAGCACTGCACAGACTACACCAAAATTTACTTTCAATATTGAATTCAGATAGTGAATTACTACTCATTAACAGATGAAAAACTTCTCTGAACAGACTGAGCAATAACACACATAAATATTGCTGAATACCAGCAATAATCACATCAAAAGTTGCTGTCAGCTTTCTGAGTAAGACTGATGATACACCACTGACAATGCCAGAGCCACTCAGTGCTGTTTCGCACGGTTAATATTTCCTCCCTGTGTTCAAAGGCCTCTCTGCATCTACACGTATTTGTTAGAACACAGAAAAACATCTTTCAGGATTGAAATGAATACCTGGAAAAATTAAAGCATGCAGTTACACTTCAGCTTGTGTGTGCTGTATTTCATGTCCTATCTCTAAAATATTGCCTTCCTACAGGAATCTCCCAATAAAAAGTAGAAGACAGGCAAAGCCCTCCTGACAAACAAAGATTAGAGGAGCCCTAGGGAAGGGAAACAGCTACTCAGAATGATCTGCTGCTTTGTTGTTTCAGTCCCTCCTGCATCACATCCCAGAGAGCAGCAGACAGCACCGGAGGAGGCTGGGTTAGTACACAGTGCTGCCAAACAGCATTCCCTGCCTTGAGTGAGGATTTTAATCAGCAAACAAAGCAAAATAGAGATAAGAACATTCTGGAGCCAAAAAGAAAGAGAAAAAAAGAAAAAGAAAAAAAAAAAAAAAAAAAAAGAGGGAGAGAGAGAGAGAGAAAGAAAGAAAGGAGGAATAGCTAGAGATTAGAAGAGGAGGCAGGTATGACTCGATTCCAGAGATACTGAAACAGTTAGGGATTGGTTGCCTGACTCTGCAATTATAAGAAAAAAAAAGGTTAGGTGATGAAGGAAAGGACTCAGCTCTGACTGAGGATATTTTTTCCTCTGAATTTTAAACTATTTAGAAAAAAAATCTATTAAAATTGAAATAAGATAATAAAATAATTCTTCAAATTCCATTCCTTTTGTTAGCTTTTCATCAGCAATGTATGCAAGACTGTAAGATAGCTAATGAAGTTTCAGCCAATTGCAAATTCAAAGCTAACCATAAAGAGGCTACTGTATTTTATATGCTGTATAATCTTTCACTAAGTTTAACATTTTATGGTGCACATTGTGCAGATATGTCTACAAGATAGATTTCAGTTAGAAAAAGAATGACTGTGCAATCCCAACATTCAAGGCATGCTATCAGCGTACAAAGTTTAAAGAGGAGATAATGTTTACTGTGAACTACTTCTTCCAAGTTTGAAGTGGAACGTGAAGTATTCTGTAGCTAAATGAGAAATGACTCATTTTCAGAACATAAATCAGCATTTGAACAGAATCAAATTAATTGACAATTGGTATCTCAAGGGGTAGACTGTAATCTTTTAGGAACGTCTAAGTGTCTTGTTCATAAATGGGAGTTTGTAAAAGGTGAAAAGAAATAGCAGAACTCTTCCTTGATTGTTAATCTTGCAAAAGCTGCTTCCAGGAAACATATAGCTCCTATGCTAATGAATGCAATCATTCCCATGGATGCTCAGGGGCTCAGAGCAACCCTACATGAACCTGAATTGCAAATAAATCCATCACATATTCTGAAATAAAATTAAGTACTTTGTACTAAAATAAAGTCATTGACAGAATGAGAAATGATTTGTAGTAAGCAAAGTGTGCTTTCTTTATCCTGAAATGGATTAAGTGCTTGGTTTTCATTTCCATGCCATAAGGAAACTTGGATCATCTGGATATTCCCTACAGACCTACAGAATTAACATGGAAAGATCCTGATTCTATTAAAAGTATTGGGAAAATTATCTGTAGTGGAGCAAGGGTATTACCCAATATATCAACAGTACATATATATATATATATATTTAATGTACACACACATAAATTAAAAATATGCCTTTGCAAATACATACCTAAATTACTCCTTTGATTCCAGAAGGATGAGTTCAAAATTACAAAAGTAGAACTAAGATAAGAACATGATCTATTACGTGGATTGCAATTTCCAAAGCAGGAGAATAATATCTGTTGCATGGAGACAGAGCTGAGGAGTTACAGAGGAAACATTTTCTCTCTCAGTCTCTCTCCCAAGCAGCTGAAACCAGAACCCCATTCTACTGTTCTTTTACAACAGCCACAGCCTTTACCTCCAATGAAAGTTTTGCCTTAACAAAAAGAAAAGGCAATTATATTATATTATATATATCATATTTTATAATGACAACTCAACAACGTTGTCCTCCAGAATATTCTCCTGAAAATCTTTCACCTTCTAGCAGAGTTAGTTCCACCAAACAATATTTGCTCTACCATCTGCAGTCTAAATAGTCTGAACATTGTCTGACCACACCGTATTTCTACAAGACCTGGTTCAGGAAGATGCTTAGCCCTGCTTAAATGCAGGGGTAGTTCCTTTGTAATCATCAAGGTCCTCATATGGCGTTGGCTCAAGAACAATTGGATTTTCTGAGCTGAGTATTCAGCCCATACGGATGTACATTTTCAGGTGGTCCCTTTCCGATTCTGACTCTTCTGAGTTTGACTATCTCCATAATTAACTACAGGTTCATTTTCTACAGTATTTTTATCAGAGTAATTACTTCACAGGTTGCTTCAGTCTCAAACTGATACATCTTTAAAGAGGTAATGGTTCAAACCACGACATCCTTCATTTCTCATAAATACCATCTTCTATATTCGTATCTACTTTTTATAATAAACGCCTCTGGCAAGCAGCATGTCAGTGCCCTCCAGGTAGCGATTAAAATATTCCCTGCTGAACCAAGGCACTGGCCTGGCCTCTCCTCAATCCCTTCTCAGCTTTCAGGAATTTAAAACTGTTCAGCATCCCAGAGCTCAACAGGAAATGAGGACAGTTTTGAGGCTGTTTCTGGGCTATCCAATAGCTATTATTATGTGGACATTGCCTGAGAAGCTGCCCAAGGCTACAGGAAATACTTTGCACAGCATGGCTGGAATCATGGTAATGCTGTGCTCGGTATTACCTGCTGAAAGTATCTCAACGTAAATCATAACAGAATTTGCTTATTATTGTTATCTCATTATCTCTCCTCTCCATAACTCATGACATATAAGACATCTTTTCTTTATCCTTAACCCTGGATTTCTATCAAACTGTACACAAATATTAAGCATACAGTTATGGCTTCATTGAATTCAATATATTTATTGTCCTTCATTTATATACTCTATCTGCCTTTGTACCTCTAACTATTCAGTCATTTCACTTAATTTGCAAAACACTCAGGGACAGAATTTGCAAGAAAAAGGTAGAGTGCAAAGAATTACATTCTTGTATTTTACTTATTTTTTTTTCCCCCACTATTTTGGAAATTAGTTTGATATTAGTTCACTGGAAATGAAGCCAGTTTAATTCACTGATTGGCAATTCTCAAGAGAAAGCTTAGGATTTTTGTAGCCAGACCTATTAATCTGGAAGCACCTTCTGTTATTAATGAGCAGCATGCTAAAAGCAAAGGCAGTTATCAGGAACTGAAGACGTTATTTGGACATGTTTGAAAACATGGCTTTCTCCTGGAAGTTTCATCTGTTCATTTATTATTTGCCTTGAAGCTCTCATCAAAGGTAGATGACAGAACTGTCTTTCCAGCTAACTGCCCTAAATCTTTTGGAGTGGTTTATTTATATCATTATTACAGTATAACTGGTTGTACTGATATTAATAAGGTTTTTCTTTTGTCTGCATCCATTGTACTTCATCTGACAGGAATTAAAAGCACACAACTATCACTTTTCCTTAGTTCCATTATTGCAACCAAGGTCAGTTTTTCAGAAGTGCACATCATTTAGCTATTTTTTAGACAAAACTGCATTAGAACCTTGGCACATTAAGAATACAAGGTATTTTAGCTAGCTTTCTTTAACCAAAAATGTTTCCTGATGTTATATTTTACTTATGCTTTTGGGTATGAATCCTTTCAAGGACTGAAGACAAACTCTGGGTTTTATTTTAGTGTTTGTTAATACCAGATCTGTACATTGGTGATTCATTTCCCGTGGCAAAAGGTACTCAGTGTACTTAGAAGCATAGAGGAGGGCCTTACCATTCCTTTGTAAGATGGGGAGAAGTGGCTGATTATATATTTTGACAGGTTTTAAGTCTGCCCAGTTTGAGTGGATTTGTTCTGTGACATAGTGAGGCTTGAAAATATGACACAGCTTGAGGGAAGCCATCCACCATGCAGTAATTGCAGTTCTAGCCTTGCTTTATGTTTACACATTATTAACTGACTGCTCATGTAAGAGAAATAATTAGAACTTAGCTAACTATAAATAAGACAGATTTGTTCTTTCTGGCAAATTCCTTAATGCCACTGATTACCCTTGACAGAAAATCTACCATGGCATGAACCTCTTAAATAAAACCTACACAATGATCTTTCCATCTGCCTGACTACCATAATTAAAGGCATTGGCAATGTGGTGAACGAACGGCTTTAGGTTTGGTTTTCTCAAGTATCAATGGCATCAATCATCAATTTGACTGACAGACTCACTTGCCTCCATTTCTCCATTTTTATGTGATTTCCTGCTGGTACAAGGAGACCCATGGGGGACCAGCAGTTTTGACAGATGCATTCTGCTTTCAGCTGCATCAGCAGAACACCAAATGAGTCAGTAACATCGATATAGAACAGAAAGCAAAATTTTACTCACTGGCTAAAGAAAAATCTACAGGTTTTTAGTGAACTATATGCCTGGGGAAGACATTTGTGAGGACAGAAACCTTTTCATATGAAATGAAAGTACAAATTAGTTCTGCCAGTTTTCAGATGATATAGCACCAATGCACCATTGGCTCCTAGAGGTGTCATGAATTTACTGTGTCCACTCAGAGGCTTCCTAATGCTCACTGCAGACAGTGGACCTTCATGTTCCTTTCACCCTTCTCATTGCAGTTTTCAAACTATTTCTATCTAGTTTATATCATTGCTGGGAGAAATAAAAATGAAAATTAAGCACTAACAAGATGTTTTTGTTACAACATTAGTTTGTCCTAAATTCTGAATATCACTGTTTGCCATTGCTAATGTACATTGTATTGCCACCTGTGGTGTGCTCCTAGAGACTGGTAGAACTATCCAGATTTAGTAACTGAACAGAACGTAGAAACAATATATGAAGTGTCAGTATGAAAATACAGCTTTGGGAAAGGTTGCCAGCAGTGATGTATGAGGTTGAGACTACACAGATCACATACTGTCTAATAAAAGGCTAAATATAATTGTTTTGGAAAAATGCTCTACATCAAGATATGGAATATGAAAGCAAAAATTCTGCAGATAAATTACTCATTTAGAAATGTTGCCGTTTTTACTCACATACAGTCAATATTACAAGGACTTAAGTAAACAACTTTGTCTAAAAATATGCTTGCTTTGACAACTATGGAGACTAGTCTGTTAGATTAAATATCAGTTAATAATAAATATCTATGAAGCACACATCCTTCTGGAAAGAGAAGGAGTCCCAGGGGTTTAAGTTCTGTACCAGAGCATCATCTAGGAACGTAAGTAAAGGTCCATAGGGAAGGCACTGCCTCCTGAGGTTGAGCTCGATGCAGAACAACCTTTCCCTGCTGGGACAAGCTGGCTGGAAGAAACCGCATGCCAGTGTTGCCAACCCTCCTGCAGATGCCACCAGCTTCTGCTGTCAGTTATCACTGCCAACAGCATCCCTCCCACAGCCACCAAACAGACAAGTGCAGGCGCTGTAAATGTTATGGGTTGCAAAAGATAGCAGTTCTGATCCTTCCCCAAAACATGCAGCTGAGAACTGGCAAACTGATCTCCAGCCTATAGAAAATCTCACACAGGGAACCTTTTCTAGCTGGATGTGACCTCTCATTTACAGAGAGTTTTTAACCTAAATAGTGTCATTCAGTGCATAAAACAGAAGGAAAGTGAATATTTAGGCATGCAATAGAGGTTTCATTTTTCTATCCCCACTTGGCAGATAAGCAACAGCTGACTCAGAAAGACGCTATAGGTAATGGAGCAAGATATTTTTGTATAACGATGTGGAGGAAAATGATCGGTGCAGTTGCTCTCCAGTCTTAGTGCATTTGCTGTCAATTTTCTTTCTCTCCCAGCTGTATGTTCTTCCAGTGAATGAAACAGATAATCTCAAGCGGAGAGCCAATATTAGATTTGGAAACAATAATGAACAAGTTCATTAAGCACTCTCATTGATGTTGTGCTTTCCATCATGTTTTTGTAGGGTTTCAGGCTGGGTAATGCACAAGTCAGAAAGCAACAGTGTCATCTGTGTCAGAGATTAAACACTGGTTTCCTCCAGGTCACCAAACTTTGTTACTTCTGCCCACAGAGCACCAGGCCCCTCACACCAATGCAGTTCCATAAACAGAAATTATACTCTCATCCTAATTTAGCACTTCAAAACTGATAAACTGCAAACCTGAGGAGAATCAGAAGGAGCGGGAAGCACATAGTAGAAAAACATTTCCAAACCAAGAGCTGAAAGATAAGATTAGAATACGCACATATAGCAGAAAACAGAAATCTTCAGATTTCACGGCAAATCCAAAGGAAACTGTGTGATCCTGCAAGCATCTCCATTTGGATATGTGTCAGAGCTTTCCCACACATGCCTTGTGCTCCTTTCTCAGTTCTGGGAACATCATTCCAAAACCTCCAAGATCTCCCTCCCTCTGCCACTTCCGCTGTTCCTCTGCCAAAGCTGAGACGTGTGTTATGCCCACCAGCCCTCCCTGCCTTCTGCATACAAAGAAGCTGCTCAGTGGGGCTGAGGAGAAGGGCACAGAGACCAGGCTACATGATCAGTTTCTGTTCTGACTTTCCATAGCAGTGTCTGACCAGGTAGAGCCTGAGCTATACTTGGTCCTGGAGCTGCAGTCAACTGCCTGGGCGATGCTCGCTGCCACTGCCCCTGCTCAAGGGAATAAAGTCCCCCAGCACCACCAGGAATACTTCCTGAAGGCTCCAGCTGCCACATGAGTTCTCCAGGCTTCTGTAACACACCCAGGGGAACAACCTGTCTGCAAACAGCCTACCATGTCCTCACGGTGTGCAGCTCTCTTCTTCATGTGCTCTGATCAGGGATAAAACGCTCCTCATGTGAAGTTTCATTGAGCCTCATTTCTGCATGTGAAATCCAGATGTAGTGGCCTAGCTGCCACTGTACCACCTCCTGCTTCCACACACAGACCCACAGAGTCAGTCCCTGTGTGGGGACTGCAGTTATTGCAGAGTCTTTTCACGCTGCAGTGGGTCAGAAACCCTTTACCCCAATAAAATGAGTCACATCCCAAGAGCAGCAAGATAAAATTGACTGCTATAATTTGAATCAATTAACCTGTGGGTTCTAAGCCTTCAGGTTACATTGTGTTCATACTGTCAGTGTTTTGAATGATACTATGCTGACTTGATAATTATTCAATTTATTTCCTTTTATAATGAAAAAAGACTCTCTTTGAATCACCTGATAACTGTGCTCAGGGCTTCAACAAAACACTCAGGAGGATGTCAAGACGCTTACGTTCTTTGCTGATATCAGACGAAAACTGTGATCCTAGAGCAGGTTTCTCTACAAACAGAAAATAAAGGACTGTGCAATTAAACACAGTATTGCAGATGAGGGAGGTCTTGGGCTAACTGTGCGATAAAAGAGGTGCAGAGTCTTCAGGTAATTTGTGTACTGGAAATCATAGAAGCAGAGATTATTTTACAAATATTAAAGAAAGGAAGCTTACAAATTCCTTGGCCACTCTTCTACTTTTCTTCTAAAAACTGTTTTTCCTTGTAAGCAAGTCTGTCACAGATTCTTCTGAAATTAAACTTCACGAATTTCAAAATTAAATGAAGAGTAAAATATGCTACAACCCACACATTCTCCAGGAGCAATACACAAAGCCCAGACTAATTCAAGCAGCACCTACAGCCCAAATTTTGCAGCTGCCTACTATGTTCAATCAACAATCAAGTGTGGCACCAACCCATTTTCATATGAGCGACTCACACCTTCATAGCCTCCTTAGAAATTACTACTACCTGGTCTCAAGACAGGAGTTTCTCTGTATTAAACAGAGAAATTTTTCTAGAATTATTATTATTTATTTTTTTTTCCAGGAAAAAAGTTATAGAACAGCTCTGATTGGACAGTCAGAGAGAATTAAATACTGGAATTTCAGCTAGGAAGCAACAGTATTTCACATGTAGCATATTGTGCTTTAGAGACTGGTTTCAGCATGAGGTATAAATTGCAGCTTTGCTACTCTTTGCTGCAGAGAACAAGCACAGGAAGGATTCTGGTTCTGCAGATAACAATTCAGCCCCACTGTTAAATTCCCTTCACTCACTATTGTAACATCACCAAACTCTTGTATACTTTGGTGTTCTGGGCCTCGTCAGTTAAGCTGGCAATTCAGAACAAAGAATATGTAGGATATAGTTTCAATACCAGGAAATAGAGAAGTCAGTGTTGATGCACACATTTCCAAAGCTGAAAGAACTTCAGTCTAAAGCTATAAATTATTCATTGCATATTCTGACACACTGGGGAAGAGAACTGAATATTCATGAGTCGCACTACTGGTGAAGTCCCGATAAATTTGGGAAATGATGAGATTGTGGAAACTTTCCTTACTTTCACTATGCCTCCTGGGAAAAGCTGTGCCACGGTGGATCTCACAGACACAAGACATGCAATCAAAGCAGATGATGCTGTGGAAGAGACTTGAGCCTTCAATCAGAGTTTCCTTGTTTTTTAAATCCATTTTCTCCAGAACAACAAGGGATGCCACAAGTTTGACAACTGTATTGTTCAGCCAGTCACTCATAAATGACTACCAATCACACTGCACTCATTAGCTAATCACTTTGTTAGCTGTTTCCACAGTGTATGCATATGCAATAACGTAAACATCTGACTTGTGATTCTCTACTGCTAACTACCTTCTTCAGTGATTTGCAGCAAGACCAAATGAGCGCAAAGCCTAACTATTCAAACTCAGGGGGATTCCACCCATTGTGTGTTAATAAAAGTGACTGGCTAATGCCCTTGATGATAAAGAAGAACCCCTTCTAAAGGGTCTGACAATTGCATTTCAATAAGTCAAAGTGACTAGTTCCATGACATCAGTAACAAATTTAAGAGAAACCTGTATCAGTGCTAGTCAGGCAGCAGGCAGTCAAGCCTACCATGTTCCTCTTACTTTTTAAAAATGATTTGCTTAAACCATTTAGAGTTCTTGTCACAGATAAGTTCTGGGTATACATACACTCATGCCCACAAGTCTAGTGTCTAAAACTGGAAGTCGTCTGCCTCTACCCCTGCCCTTTCTATATCCTGTCTGTGCTGTCAGCAAAAGCTGTTTGGTAGCTTTTAATCTGCCTGACACATACTCCTATGATCTGAACAGAAATATTCTGGGTGCACCCTGACTACAGACATGCTGTTTTTAGAGAGACGATATAACCCCCAAAGGGTTTTGATGCTGCTGAAAGAAGAACAAAAATCAAAGCGGGTGTTGTGTTTAGAGTGCCCAGTTGACTGTTCATTCTTCAGAAATCCTGTTCTCCCAGCAGAGGAGCAGGAAAGCCTCACAGAATGCAACAGTGATAAGTGCAGGTGAGATGGTGGTAACATGCTACATAAGCCATAGAGGAAAAAAAATGGTCTTCTCACTAAATACAGCATGGAGCCAGAGCTCTGTGAATCCTGCTTCTGACTCTCCTTTGAAGTTTCTGTGTCATCTCGAGCTTCTCCCCTAAATTTGTTTTTTCCTTTCCCCATCTGCCTTGAATTAAAAACAATTCTAAGACACAGAAAGTCACAACATCTTTCCAAATATCTTCTGTTCTTGTCTGGGATATTTCAGAAGGACAAAAGTTCTGCTATCAATACTTTGGCACTAAGAAATAGTATGAAGATTGCTCAGACTCTGCCTCCACATAACCTCTGTATTCTAATTTTCCCATTGCAATATTATTACCTTTTTATTTCTCATGATGTGCAATGAGGTATATATTAGCATTGACAGTTCAGTACCCTTTGGCATAGAGTGCCAAAAGAACACTAAGGATTATTGTGCAAAGTGGCTGGTAGCAGGCACTCCTCTATAAACGATTTGGATAAAATTAAATGATGTGAAGAATAAAACTGATGTTAATTGATGGTCATTGCAAAGTTATTTTCAGGAGACTGTTCCCCACGATGTATTTTACTAATGCAAAACAACAGGAGAGCAAGTTAAAGTGACTAAGTGTTTGGATTAGGTTTATTGTGCAGACAATCAGTGCTGCCCTAAAAGCCCAGACACCCAATTTCTATGAATGCAAATTGAAAGCAAGTGTTTAGAGCTCCCAAGCTGCCTTTAAAGAGCTCAGTCCCATAAAAGATAATTTCATCTAATGAAAAGATTTTTCAGAGCTCCTTTTTTCTTTTTTTTCCCGTTTACGCTCCCAACAACAGTTCCTGTTGTTTCAGAACTGCTGTAAGGCTGCAGTTACTCTCTGGGCAGCAGTAGTACCTCAGCAGGCTGAAACCACCTCTCCTGCCATGCTTCTGGGCACACTCCTACCCCTGTGCCACCTCTGCAATCTGCTGGCTACAGCTGAATATCAGAATCTTCACACACATGGCTACTTATTTAACTTTGGAGTTGCTGCTCACTCTATCATATGGAAAAAAATGAAACAACCAAAAATAAACCAGACAATCAAAAAAAACCAAAAACAAACCAACAAACTATCAGCATTTTAAATTGTGTCATAAGGCAAGCAGTGTTTATTACTAAAGCCACAGATTCTGCTGGGATAAAAGAAAGAGCCACCATAAATACACACAGAGCTGCTGAGCTGAACTGTAGCCATAAAGTGAATTACAGCATATTTTTCACTTACGGAAATCATTTGGCCTTGGACAGCACCTTACAGTCTCTACTAATCAATTCAGTTGCTCACTGATATAGCGAAGGAAAATCATCTCCATGTAAACTAGACAAAACAAGGAACACAAATGTAAGCCTTGTCTGTGAATCTGGCTTTGGTGACTCAATGCCTTTGGCAGAAGCAGCAGGAAGGATTCCTGCCTCTCGTCAGTGCTGCTTTTTCCTCCCCATTGCAGCCTACCACCCCCTTATTTGTGCCACTTAGTACTAAATCAAGTGCTGAGAGCAGAGCTAGATGTTTCCCAACAACATTTCTAAGATATTCATGAATACTGTTAATAATTTGCAGCAGTTTTGCCAGGTAGCAGACAGACAGAGATACAAATACGGCACATTCAGAATGTTTGAACACAGCAGAACAGCCTTTGCACTCCAACGCTGATCATATATGTTGTACAAATACGTTGTGTTAGATGAGAGGTGCGACTTCACATTGCCGTAACCACCTTTAGACTAGCTATGTTAAATTATCCATTTGTTTCTGTGAGAAATACTCATGATTCAGACATCTTCTTTAGGATGAACTGGATTATGCCCTGAATTCTGCTGCCTGTATTGTCCAGTCATCTTTGGAGTTCACTACCTCGGGTGGATGCACTCACTTGCAGCCCACGCTGAACGCCCTCTCTGGGATGACACAGCACCACATTGGTGACAGAGCTGGGAATAGAGCTCCTATTTCCTGACTCTCACCCTGGTGCCTTTGGTGCTGAATATTGCTTCCTTGCCATTGGAACTCAGGCAGAACAAATCTGAACTTAGCCCAGGAATACAAAATAAACCACGAGCTTAAAAAAAAATGCACACTGAAGACTTGTGTTTATAACACTGACTTCTCATTAGCACATGCATAATTCTTGCTGACATGTACTGCAACGTGGCATTTCAGACTACTGCATAGGGTATTACATTGCTGAAGGTAGAACACAGAGCCCCGTGAACCAGCCTCAGGTGGATTTAAATTACTCTCTGCTCTTTCAAAGTGACAGTTTCTGATCTCTGATTTCCATTGGTTACTAAGCTACTAGCAACAAGCATATTGTGCACAGGGAAACAGTTATTGTATATATCTGGGTCACTAGACAGAGTGTAATGCAACCTGCTTTCAGTGGTAATGCACACTGCACACCTCTACACATTTACTGGCTGCAGCAGCTTAGCTGTACTTACATATCCTGATCTTTAGCTTCAGAAAGGCACAGGAGGATGTTGCTGTGGTGAAGTAAATCAATCCTAAAAATCTGTGGGATTTCACCACATGGATAAGTTCTTGGAAAGCTTAGAGCTATTTGGCATCTCTTAATGTTCCCACTCTTTTTTTGATATCTCTCTTTGCCTCAGGATACATGGTTCTGTATAAGGAAGTGCAGGTGGGACAGTCCTCAGGAGGAAATTACAAATGACAAAAAGCCCCTCTGAGAAGAAAGGAAGTTGTATAAATTAGAGAAGGCTTTGACTGGCATTTTAATGCATGGAAACAAACCAGCTACATGTATCCATGCCCATTTCACAGCCCTTAAGTCAAGAGAGCAAGAGCAGTACTTTTGCCTACATCTCCAAATGGCAGCACGCACTCATCCAAAGAGATCCTTTAATAGCATGAAAGCGTGAAAAATCAGCTCATACTGCAATTAGTTCTATATAGTTCCAGTAACAGAGGAAATACAGGAGGACAAACAGAGCAAAAACTACCAGCAGTTTTCTTTATGTAACAGAACCCTTTCAATATGCCTGTATGGCAAAATAACCTGTTAATGGCTGCAAAGGCTGTGATGATACTCATAGCTTGTTTACAAAATAATGACCCCTCCTTAATCATTCTCTATTTCTCCCATGTTGTACTGCATATTAAAATGTTCTGGGGCTTTTTAAAATAGGATCTTACTTATATAATAGCAGGTACATGTGAAGTAAACATGAAATTGGAGCCTTGGCTCTACAGCAATTTGCACAAAGAAATATCTGTATGATTTCTCTATGGCTGCAAGCAACACTGTCTTCACCAAGAAGTTTTTTCCAATTGATTGTCAAAGTTCAGTACTTTTAATCTAAATAAAAGTGCATAATGCACTGCTCGAAAAGAGTCTCATCCTTACTTAGCCTATAATACTGTCGGTTAATCATTCCTTTCTTAAGAAGATCTGAACTACATGGCTGACTTCAGCTGATCCTTCATTTTTGGAGATGAAAATTCTTTTCATAAACAACTGCATACATTCGTGAGGCTCTGCACTTAACAGGTGCTCCCTGAAAGCCTCTCTGGGCTGGGGCTCAGCTTTGACATCTCTGCATGCATCAAGACAGGACCCTAAGTGATGCTGAAGAGGCCATGAGGGTCACGGTCCTTACAGATGATAATTTTATAAGGAAGCGTAATAAGCTCAAATGGCAAAATTTAGTGGTTTAACCAGGAAACTGAATAGATTGGGGTGTTCCATCTTCTGGGGTGAGGTCATGGGAACACTGCATCTCTGAATGTGGCATAGAAAGCACTCAATAAAAGTGTAAGAGAAAATTTCTAGGAGTAGAATGCCTAACTTTATATGGAAAATTTGAGAAACTTGTAGAAGATAATTAGCAAGATACTGTAAACAATAAAAGAAAAGCAAGTAGAAGGAAGAATGGTATTGTATGTTAAAGAAAGCTCAAAGAGAAAAAAATCCTTGTCTTACTTGGGCAGTCCAGACCTTGGACTGAAATTTCAGGGTTAAGCGCGAAAAGAACATCACTAAGATTGTGTTACTGCTCACCTAACCACGGTGGTGATAGCAACCATGACAAGCTGAAAGGCCTCAGAGACTATGAGAGCAGGAAACACTGTCTAAACATAGAATGGGTGATAGACAGGATATCAAGACTGAATATCTAGACATCACTGACAATTGCTTCCTTGATTAGCTCCTCACAACTGACTGGAAGAAAAGCTATTCTTGGCTTGAGTCTGAGCACTGCGTAGCACTGCCTTCTAATGTCCTTATTGGAGCACAGAAATTAAAAAGACAAAATGCCCACCAAGAAAGAACAGCCATGCATCACTGCCCATGAAGTCAAGGAGTTCTCAGTCAGTCAAGTCTCTGTTCAGACCAGGTGAGGTTCCAAATTAAAGAGTAATTCAAAGAATTCTTGGAATTTGGTAGCACTTTAGGTTATTTTATCCATACATAACTAGCGAAGCCACAGGAACAGAATCCAGATACTCAAGGTGGATGTGGATATCTCCTTCCATGAACTCAAGATTCATCACATCAAAAGCTTCTAAAATGACAGTTTAGTGTAAAAGAAATAACAACTTGTGCTGCTGCACAACTGCTTTCTAAAAATGACAACAGAGAGCTATTACAGAGCTTAACTGACTGTCCAGCCAGCTCCCCTTGCTGATCAAGATGTTACCTGTGCAATTGTACTCATTGAAAACATAATTTTCTCTAGAATCAAATACTCCTCTATATACACAGCATGCATAGACACAAAGGTACAAAAACAAGTACAGATTGCGATTCCACGGTGTGATGCAGCTAATTTGAACTTGGTTCTTAGTGACTCTCAAAAAGCTAATATGTTTTCAAACTACGCTCTTGAGGTTTGATCATGCTCTCATTAGAGGCATTAACGAAATTCTCAGTGATTTTACTGAGAGCTGGGATTTGGTCCTTAGGAAGATAAAAAACCTTAAAATTAAATGCTGCAATCTTCTTAAAAGATATTGTCACTATCCATTGATTTTCAGAAATAGCATCTCATAAGCAGTTAGATCATTTGCTATCATAAGAAGTTGTACTGATGCCTCAGGCTTCTATGAGTTTCTTTTTGCTTTATTTTCTCATCTGGTAGAAAGATAAATGCATGAGGAACAAGGCAGTCTTAAAGTAATTTTCTTCCATTTTAATTTACAGGTTTTTGTGAGATTGCAGTTGCTCTGTGCAATTTCCAAAATAATTGGCATACATTAAGAAGGTATGTGTGTACGGTATGTCATTACTACTGTCTCCTGCAAAGCTTTTCTATATATGAAAAGAGATTCAGATTCAGAATTATGGAAAATAATGCCTGCAATACTGTACAGAAATTTATAATACTCGGCACTTATTTTTTCTCTTGAAAACTCTAATAACTGAGGACTGTTCAGAACTTGTCTAAGTGAAGACCCACTGGAGCCAGAAGATGTCATCCATTTTAACTGCATTTAGCTGTCAATTCAATTTGGTTTTGCACAAATCTCAGGGCAGGTTCTCCCCTTAGTGACATTCCCTCTTCTGAAACTTTCTTAGTTTTGATCTGAACAACCATTCTAACTTTTAAGTTGTTTAACCAAACAAGTTCTAATTCAAATGCACAAATATCTTCAGACATTTGCTTTTAGAAAGCACCTCTACACATTCATACTTCTCAGAAGAACATGTAGGAAGCCTTAAAGGTCTGAGATTCTGGAAATCTTGGAGTCTCATCTGATTCCCCTTCCCCTGTCTAACTTCATAAGAAACCCTCAAAGATCTGCTCTTCTATGCAACGCAAAACTAGATCAACTGAAAGCAATTGGCTTTAATCTTCATTACTTTAGCATCTACTTCATATCTGATTTCTATGCTGCTGAAGTGTAAAAAAAAGAGGAATATAAGAACCTTAGTAAGTACCCATGTAATTAATTTTTGGTCTTTTGGCTAGAACTGTACCAAAGTCACATATCAATTTTAATTAATTTGCTTTTTTTCCTAACTTTTATTGCTCATTTCCTTAGCAGGCCAATTATCACTCTACCATGGCAAGCTGGGGGACACGGCCACTGAGCTGTGTACCCACTGGGACTCACCCCTTGTAGAACAAAACCAGAAGAAACAGAAGTAAGGCAGCCTCGCACCTCATCACCAAAATCAACCATACTCACATCTCTAACAGTTGCCATCATATACCTATGAACAGTGTGATTGAGCACTATTCTGTCAAATGGCAACAGCACATTTAGGGAGCTGAATGCTCCCTCCAGGTGGGAGACAGTGACATCTCAAGACCAAACATTTCAAGGGCAGTAAGAACAGAAGAAAAATTCTGCCCTGGAGTATTAAAGATAATCTGATGGAAAGATATCTGCCTCCACTCTAAAATGTGATGCCACTGAAGGAATGCGGAACACCAATTTCTATTCCTCTATAGGTTGATGGCCTCCTTTATCACTCTGCAAGCACTGCTCCATTAACCAGCTCTGCTCTTTCTCATTCTTATCTTCAGTGAAGAGTTCTGCAGACTCCTGCTAATTGTTGCAAACATTTTACAGTGCTGAAAATTATTTCTGGATCAGTGCAATTGCCTGTCACTATGAGTAAAGCCATTACCTGGAAGCACTTTGAATGAAACAAAGCAGATCTCGATCACTGGTGTGGTCTTCTAAGAGGAAAAATAATACAGTATGTGTATTGGCAACATTGTTACAGCTTTTGTACAGGAACTTGTATAGGGAACCCAGAGAAAAAAAGAGCAACACTCCACTGTCAGAAGCTTTCAAAAGCATCAGATGCTATGGGGTATCTGCAGCATGGATCACTTTGGGAGCACCAAACAATGATGGAAAATGCTGCTGACATATTCCCTGTCAAGATTTATAGAGTACATTTGCCTAAAAATAATGTGCCACAGTTTGACAGAAAAATGTAATTGTTTCCAGTGCCAATCATTTTCTTTGTCTTCTTTCCTTCACCCTTTCTTTCCTCTTCTCTGTGCGTATATAGATGATAGACAGATTTACATCCAGAGATGTCATCCTGCTATACATGGAATATATGTGTCACCAGCCCTTGAAGATAAATATATGAAGTGCTAGCTGGATGTAGCAGAACAATAAAATGTGCACTGCTAGAAATTTCTTTCTGTTGCAGAAAATGGTAAATAAAAGGATGCATGCAGAGAACACTTGAGATAACTAAGACAGATAGATTAGACGTTACTGATGGAGCAGGCAGCCAGATTCATACTATTAAGAGCTGGTGTGTTATTCTTCTAAAACACAGAAAAATAAGCAGTGAAGACACGGGAGTGGCACAAGAAAGTCTACCATAAATGTGTCTGTGCAGCTCTGTGCTGCCTGGGACCACTCACAGGATGGAACTGAGGGCTGGACTGGGAGGAAGAAAGGCAGATTCACCATACTGAAGATATTATCTAAGTACCTTCTTTTTCTCCTGACAGCACTATGATGTGATCTTGAAAATATTTATTACCTACAGTATTATACAGCAGTGTGACAAGAACAAAGGGGTTGACTACTCAAAGAGTGGTGCATTTGGTATACAATGGCAGAATCAGGTCCATCCTTTGGTTATATGAAATATTCACAGGAAAAAACCTGAAAGCTTCAAAATAGGAGCCTCTGAATTTCATTTTGAAGTTGAAATAAAAGATTTCAGTTCCATGGGGAACTTTGATTTTTGTGATGAAAAAAAAAAGAGAAATTTCTCAAAACACAAAAAGGGTTTCATTTGGCAACTAAATTTCAGAGTCGCACGCTTTCATTATGAATACAGCTTTAACCTTTAGGAATTTCTCATGATTCTGCCCTGACTTAAGGATGATCTGTTGGAGAAGATTTCATGAGCATTTCTTAGTTACTAAAATAATAGAAAACATAATTACAATACTACTTATCAAAACCATTTGAACTGTTCATATGAATTTCCTCTCACTTGCATGCAACCTTAGGATCAACAAACCTTAAAATCCTAATGGGAATATTTATTACTGAGAACTCAAGCCAACTTCATGTTTACTGAATGCATTAAATCAGTGAAATGCATTTCATCAAAACAAGAGTAAAAGGAGAAATGTTTCATGTCAGTTACATACCTTCATGCATAAGATCACCATAGAACATACAAACTCTTATATCCCTGAGAAATTCATTAATTTTGCTGACAGACTGCAAGCAGGCAGAACTCTTAATTTTCTTCTTTCCTTCAAACTTCACTTTACTTTCCCCTCCCCTTTTTTCCCTATTCCCTTCTTTCTAAGTGTTTCTAGCTTTTGCCAGCTCTTACCATATTTTTACATTTTATTAAAACTAAGTTTGCAACAGCTCTTCCTTTAGATATTAAAATTGTAAAGTTGAATGACAAATAATGGATGACAGCTCTTGTTAGGTAATCCTCGTTCTACTGTTGATATTTCTCAATGCTTTTCTTGTTCTCTTTTTACAGCAGTGCTCCTCATGCTTTATTTTTATCATTTATTATTTACCAAGTGCCATGTGTTCCTCGTTCTTCACAAAACAGAAAATGTTCCAGGTCTCTGCCCAGAAAAGTTAATGATTTATGATCAAAAAGATGTGGAATTTTTTAGTTTGAAACCCTCTTGAATTTTAAATCATGGAACAATCAGTAGAAATGTTAACCAATCAACCCAGTCCACTGCTGACCAGATGAACCTAGGACACTAAGGTCTCATTTGTTACTGTAAACTCCCAATCTGTTGCCTTTCCAGTATTTCCATTCCTTCAAGACAGTGGAGCTGGTGCTTATAACACAATTTGCTATGCTTCTATGGTGTGCTCATGTGTTTCAGTGTTGATCTGTCCTTACAGTAGTTCAGTGAAACTTGGATAGATAAGTTCACTTCAGAAGTGCCCGTGACACGAAGCTCTGCTACAAATCATAAAAAACTTTTTCTGTTCTTTTGGGTAAAATTCACTGCTACATACTGGGGAGCTGGCTTAAAGGAACTACTGGTCTGTAAGTATAACTTCTAGGTCTATGAATACAACTCCTTTCAATCCATGTCCTGTACCCAGAGATTCTACAAAGCCAGGCAACCTTTTCTGCTATTCCCTGATGCATCAATGAAATGCCTGAAAAAGACACAAAGATGCAGAATTTAACTGCTTTCTCATCTTTTTTTTTTTACACCAGCTAACAACCAGTTCAGCTTGTGACAACAGAAGGTAAAACCATTACCAGGCTTCTGAATGCTCTTGTCACTTATGTAAGCATTTCAGGCCTGAGTTTTGTAACTTCCCAAAGATGTTACACTACTGACAAAACAGTAAATATGAAACAATTTTCATAGTTTAGTACATGCTCAAATTTTTCAACACTAAAAACAGTAAAACAAGTGATTCTTGTTAAATACTGTTATAGCCATGATTACTTAAAATGATAAGCAGAGGTAGCTTGTTTTTCTCTTATCAAATCAACCAGAATAGATGGAAAAACTACACAAGCATTCAGGCATGTGAGTCTTTCTTCATATCTGAAATAGAAGTGAACCTTAAAGCTGAATAAAAGTTATAAGCAAGAAAATTCAGCACGCATTGGGCCTTCTGAGGCAGTCTGAGCCTGTTAATACAGGTGAAAGCTAAGATGGTTATCTTCAGAAAGGCAGAAAGAGAAAGGAAATTTGTGAAACATGCTACTATGTCAAGGAGGAAGGAAAGCTACTAATCTTCTATAAACCATTTACTTCTAGGTATCATGCAGTTGTGCCCTTTTTCCTTCTAAAGAAGAATTCTTTCTAAAGCCACCGTTTGTGATCCTCATGCTCTCTTCATATAGTCGTTAAGCTGCACTGTTCTACATGCTGCTCCATCACTGACTTACAGAATCCCTATACTGTATTTCCCTAATTATTCTCCAACAATGACCACATGCTGCTCAGTGTCAGCCTTGCCCTGTGACTCTAGCAGTGCACTGGAACACCCTGTGGTAGAACCCCTTGAAAATGGGAATTTTCTGCAGTATGCTAGCACAACAAATAAAGATGAAATAAGGGGGAAAAATATAGAGAGAGGGAGTAGCCCAGCTGTGAGAAGGAACAGTATGATTGTTTTGGCTTGTTCAAGGCCATGCTCCAAGGCTGGAAGAAATGTCTATCTTCTGGAAGACAGGATATAGGCTCCTCAGTTGTCTACTCCTTTTTTAGCTAAGAGGTAACATGAGATGTATGACTAACTTAGCGTATTAACACAATGAGGAGGAACAAACAAACTAACTTGAATCTGAAGCTCATCTCTGTTAAACTTCTGTTAGGTTCTTAATTGAACCAAGAGAAGTAACTTTGGTTTGACGTGTGCTTCTTCTGGCAAGCTTTGTATTCAGGGACATGACAAAACCAGAACCATTTCCCTCTAGCTCAGAAGACTTAGCTATAGATTAGAAACCCATTATGCTAATCTAAACACAAGAGATGAGCAAAAGAAGGCCTCGGGAGGTAACCGTCTAGATTCAACCTGTCTCTGTTATTGTGTTTACAGTAACCAGGAAGCAGCTAATTATCTTTTATTTCTAGTAACAGCCCAATTCCTACAGGATGTCCAATTGAGAACTGGTGGTAATTACCGGTTGCAGGAAGTGATTACTGACCTAAAGAAGGCATCAGCAATACCTAAAATGTTTACTCATTTCTATGCGAACATAAACACTTCTCTGACTTCCTCTGGCAACTGCGGATCATATTTTGAGAACACTGCTTTACAGAAATGACAATGAACCCGTCACGTTTGGAGTTGTCAGTACTTCAAAGTTTGACACATCTAACTTTCCTCTTACACACATAACACTGCCAAATGATGATGATGACCATAACCCATCTCATCATGTTTGCAGTCTAATTTCATTAATATATACGTTTTGCAGTGCTTATAGGAACAAAAAGCAAAACAATCACAAACCAACACATTACAGAAATGGAAAGCTGTGCTAATTAGCTGAAATGGGACCTTTACAGAACTGCAGATCACACTTTGCAAGGACTGTACATATTTTTCAGCTGTAGATTTTTTGATGTCAGAACACATTTGCTTTTATTTACAACCAAACACATATAAAAGAATACTATGGCAACAGAACTCGCTAAAAAATTGGCTTCTCTTCCTTAGTTCTTCACATTTGCATCTGAAATTATATAGCCTCACTGGAGAAGAATAACTCCTATGCTACTTCTTGCCAGAAGGAAATGCTGTGAAAATTAACATGTAGATTGCACATAGGAATCATGAGTAGTGTTTCATAGCTTGACAGCTCACAGTAAAGGCCCAACAGGTTGGAACAGCAATAAAGGATAAGCAAGGGAATCCCTGGGAGTGCTGAGTGAATGGGAAGGAGCCGGAATTAAGGTGGGCAGAAAGCAATTATATAAATTGGAAGACAACAGAGCTAACACGCCAGTAATGCAAGAAGGGTGAGATGCAGGTACAGTATATGCTTTGGTTACCATTAACTCCCTTCACAGTTTTTGTAGGGTGATAGCACAATCTGTTATCACAAAAAGAACCGTGAAGTTTTAATTGTACATATTAACACCTCTTTACCCATCCCTGGAGCAAACTCAATATCATAAAGTCTAAGTCTGTTTTCTGAATCCTTAACAGAAAAACCAGAAAGTGAAATCTAGCTTGACTCATTTTTTGCATGAGCAGTGCTTGAGCAGCAATTTGCTTGCTTTGATTTATGAAGAGGCTGGAACATCAGAATCCCTGAATCAGCTGTTGGAAGGATTTACAGCATTTCAGAACGAGTTGCCTTGTGTGTCACAAGGAGCAGATACACACCAAGCAAGGTATCCCTGGCAAACAGGAACAGCAGTCAAGCAGTAATGCAGATTTTGCTGCAAATCACTCCATACTTCAGAGAAGGAAAGCAATGGGGAGAAAGACGGGACCCAAACTGTTCTCCAAGGTGTTTCCATCTATGGGTTTGGTTACAGTGTAAAGCATGTTGATAAGCAACCCAAGCACAGTGAGTAAACATGAATGTATGACAAAATTAGTGGGTTCTCTACCTTGGGCTTAGACGACTATTTTTTTTTTCCCCAAATGTTCTACATGCCCTCCAGCTTCCAAAACAAGCAATGCTTTTGCATCTCTTCAGCCAGACATTCCCCAAGTTCACTATTTTGCTGTGACCTTGTCTAACCAAATCTTCCAGCATGTGCTACATATGTCTTGTGAAGCTCCCTGCGCTCATCCTTATATCTAAGCAAATGCATATACCTACTACACGTGATATCTTAATCACTGCTTCTTTCTGGAGGAAAGTCTCAACATCTGCTGTGTCTTAATTACAGAATCTCAAGGGATATCAGCCGTCTTTCACATTAGTTAGCAAAGCCTTCCCTATTAGTAATCCTTCAGAGGCCAAATCATTCATCTTAACATTGCTGCAACACAGCAGGTGAAATACAGCACAGCAAAGCAGCACAAGACCTATTTTGCCTTCCAAGTCCTTCACTTAGGATTTACTGCCTAAGCCTAAAACACAGGATGTAAATATCCCTCTGCAACAAGATGAATTCTACCTGAATTGGGTGGAGTTGTTCAGTAAGAGCAGGCCTTTGGCAGGTGTAAGTCATCACAACTTTGTTGTCATGGAGCTTTGAGAATTTATCTCTGCTGAGGATCTGCTTTGGGATTTGCAGCTATTATTGTTGTGTATGTACTGTAGCAATGAAAGGTTGTCTATCATGATGAAAGTAAGCGTGGCGCAATGGTATGTTTGTATTTATAACACTCTGTCTATTTATATGTGATTGTTGTTCACTACTTTTTCTCTAACCACATCTGCTCATGCTACTTTCTGAATCTGAAATCCCCCATTTAGCTGAATTGCCAGTAACAGCCTGGATCAGCCAATGCTGGCCCTGTGGCATGTACAGCTAATAGCACGCATGCCCTGCTGCCTCAGTGTGCAACAGAGAAAGCAGAACTAGCCAGACTGAGATAGTGACAATTTTAGAGGATCAGTGCTACAGCCAGATTACAAGACATAAGTTCCTAAACCAGGTCCTGTGTTTATATGACCAGAGAACATTTTCTGACAAAGTGAGGAAGTGCTTCTTTTTGAAAATGATGCAAAGACATCATTACAGCAAATCAACAACTCACCTTAAGGTGAGCAGAAAGGGAATAGTGAAAAATTGTAATGTAACAGGGGTTAGGAATAAAACCTTTTGAAGTATTCTCCTGTTAAAGCTTTCTTTTATGTTCATTCTCTTGCACAACTTTACAACATAATTTTTATAGGGTTGTCTGAAAAAGAAGTGAGTAGGCTTTTACATTTTCCAGATGAGATTTGCAAAAGCACCAGAAAGATCTCACAAAAAAATCTCCCCACAACAAATGATGACTTTCTGCACTCTGCACTACTCATGTTGACATTGAAAATCATCTCTTCAGAATCCAATGCTTTTATTCTGTTTCTGGCAATGGAAATAGAGTAAGTTACATCATCCCAAAGCCAAAGCCAGCACATTTTTCCAAGGTTTTTTGTTCCTTTGTGCATTTGCTTCCCATTAAAGCCCTACACTATCACATGGTGATGAAAGAGACTCTAAAATAAACTTGGTTTACCTGACACTGACAAAGTCAGCTTTCAGTCTATCAGTTTGTCAAAAGACAGAGTTCAGAGCCCAGTCATGCTCTGTCATCACTTGTTTTCACTGGTGTTAAAACCAAGATATTTCCCACATTAGCATAAGACATAATTATTTTCCTGTCTCAGCATGTTAAACACAATCGTTGCTGATAATTGAGAATGCATATACATGTAAGGACTTCAGTCATTTTTTATCTGTGACCATCAACACATCCCGAAAATGCAAGATAGCTATTTCATTTACAGCTGCAGAGAAGTTATGATAAAATGCTTTTTCCCCTACGTGGAGTCAAAACAAATACAAACATGCTTTTTTATGGGTAATTTGGGAATGGCAGAAAACTGGAAGATTCAGGAGAACTTGATTGTGGTGGAATAGCCTTGAATGATGAGTCTCACAGTGTCCGGTCTATTTAAAAATTACTTCCTTGCTATTAATCATGTGTAGGCATTTCTATGACAGCAGGAGAAAAGATGAGCTGGAACTGCTACACTCACACTACTCGTGACACTGAAAAATTTAAGAGCACCCCTCATATTCACGCACATAGGCGAGGTCATAGGGATTTGGCCCACTGAGCTGCAGAGACAGACATGTGCTCAGGATCCCACAGAATCATGGTCCAGAACAGCCTTTCCTTATGGGTAACAGTCTGCCCAGGGAGTGGTGGAGTCACCATCCCTGGAGGCACTCAAGAATTGTGGAGGTGTGGCACTGAGGGATGCAGTCAGTGGTCATGGTGGGGATGGGTTGGGGTTGGACTTGGTGATCTTAGAGGTCTTTTCCAACCTTAACAATTCTATGATTCTACCTGCTTCCCTTCCTGTGGCATCAATTAACATTGTGTCAGCAACCTGTTCTTGATCTGTGCAATATGGAATTTTTAACTGGCACAGATGAGATGCTTTGGATTGCTTCAGACAAGAAATAAATAAATAAATAAATAAATAAATAAATAAATAAATAAATAACCCAAGAAAATAATAAAAATATTCTTCTAATAAAAATAATAAGGAACTCATTACATAAATTCAGCACCTGAAACATGAACTTACCACTCAGCAGAAAAAAGTAATAAGTTTTGGAATCAGTGCAGCACAGGAAGGCCAAAAGATGCAATGAAGAAAGGTTTGATGGCTCTAAGGGCACTGAGGAAAGCACATTCTCCAACTGATATTGGAGGGGTGCAGGAGATAAGCCCTGACTTCCCTAAAGAGCCCTCCCAGAGTGACATCAACTGCCCAGAGGGAAAGAAATGATGTTTAGGATTGCCATACACTGGGTCTCAGTGCTGCTGCACTTAAGGCAACAAAAAATACAGCCTTGTAACTGCTTCTGGGCAAGGTGTACAGATAGGAAAAGAAGCTTCCTTTAACCTCTCATGCTGAGCTTGAAAGCAGGATTCACACACACACAAACACATACATGTTAAAGAAACACTTAAGAAATCCCAAACTTTCTCTTACTTTGTTGGAAGATGTGTGGTATTTAGGGATAACACAGCATGCTGGGAAACAGTAAAAGCAGGTACTAGCCTAACTTTTGCCAGTATTGTACCATGTAGCCTTGATAAATCAATTTAGAGATCACAAGAAGAGTAATTACAATGATCAGTTGGTCGTCCTAATATATTATAACTATAGGAACACTCCAAATCAATTTTGACTGGACCTAGACACATTTTTCAAAAAACAAACAAAGTGAGAAGCAGAAACAAACAAACAAACAAAAAACCCATCAAGGAAACATGATCTTTAAAAGTCTAGACAGAGAATCCACAACAATCACTTAAAAGTAATTAAAGTAATGTCTGTGGTTTATTACTTTCAGTGTGAGAACGCGCACCTAGACTCTACTATTGTCTAATTTCAATTTTCCACCATTCCATCTTTGTGTATTTGCTATACTGAAAAGTGTTCTACTTCCCCACTCTGTATCCTACATAGTTACAGACTGGGACAAATCATTTTTTATTAAGCTAAACAGGTTCAAGCCACGGATATATATCTACACAGCATGCCCAGGCTGTCCACCAGCCATCATCTAAGCCTTCACTAACTCTTCATTCCTATCTGAAACATGAATCTGGATCTTGGCACATGCTCAGATATTCAACACTACTGACACCAAAGTAACATAAATTCATGATTCCTGATTGAAGTTCCTCATTTAATACCTTTAGGCCCCTGGCCACTACATGACAGGGAAATCTTACATTCAACCAATTATCTACTGTGATCTCCTAAATACTTTCTTTTTGCACTGTTTCTCCAGACAAAGTATTACTCATCCTGCAAAAGCCAAATTATTTTTTCATAAATATGCTTTTTTGTTGGTTTTTGTTGTTGTTTTACTAATTCATATGGCATTATGGATTCTTTCATAAGTTACTTTTACTTCCAAACTCAAAACACTATGCCATCTATGTGTATTTGCCATCAGTGTTTTTCAGCTCCTTGAAAGAAATGAGAAACAGAGCAAGGCCCAACAATTCCTATGGGATCCCATTAGATAATGATTCCCACTTTCCATATTAAGACTAACAGAAAAGCAATTTTAAGCCCCTTTAATGTGTTGCCCATCTGAATTCTCATTTCTTAATCAAAGGTTGTGTGTTACCATGATAAATGTCCAAATAAATGCATTACATCAGCACTACAACATTTATTGACCAAACATCATATGTCAAAAGGAAGTTATTGAGTTAGTCTGGCAAGCTATACTTTCCATAAACCAATGAGAACTGCCATAAATTACATTATTCCTGATTATTACTTCACTAATACTGTCCCATATCAATCTTCCATTATTTTGCCAGGGATTGGCACCAGGCTGAAAGGCCTGTAATTACTAAGCCATCCCATTTAAAATTCTGGCACAGTATTTGCTTCCCCAGTGCTGTAGCAATTAATGAAAAACAACATAAACAGTCCACAGACATCCTTAAAGGGTTCCTTGAAATCTCCCTCATGATTGCTTCTGGAAACACTGATCACAAAACGTCACAATCTGTAGAGCCGCAGTTTAACAACCTCCAGAGTTAGTGAAGATCTAGGAGTTATTTCCCAAACTCTAGTTCCACCTGGACCAAATGCAGATAACAGCACTTATTCCCAGGATGCTTTTAAATCAATAGTTTAAAAGTAATTCACGAGTGATAAGTGTTTTAGTTCTGTAACTTCTCCATATTCCAATATCTCTGCAGGGGTTAAGAATATTCATACTTCAACTAAAATCTTTCTACTCAGGTATGCCATTTCTTTCCTAATGAAGAACATCTGTGACACAAAGTATTCAAGTGTTATTTTCATGCAGGCTACACAGAATTTAGAAGCAACACTGGATATTTCCCTGCCAGGAAACCCCTCATAGAACTGCATGGAGTCATTCCTTAATTGGATGCTTCACTGAGTCCAGTAAATTCTTAAGGTTTGCTGAGTGCAACAAATAGAGGAGTAGCCAATATACTAAGAAGAATATTTTGTCTATATTAGCAGTAACCACAAGTGGACATCACCCAATTAAAGAGCAAGAAATTTCACTTTGAGATCTGAAAAGCATTTTTTTTTTTCTCATGAAGGAATAATCATAAAAAAAAACCACAAATCATTCTATCATTTAACATCTCACATGCTTTATGTAGCAGCACTATATCAACATTTTTTGCAACATTAAACCATGTAAACTAGATTTTCATCAATTAGTTTAAGGTAAGAATGAAAGCCTACCTCCAATAGCAGCAAGAATGCTAAAATAATTGATCAAACAATTTAAGTACAGTAGGAGGATGAATCAGCAGCAGCTCAGATTATCCCTGTACAGGGTAACAGGCACTACAAATTGGATAAAAAGGTTGGGTATTTCCAATGAGAACTTTATGAAATTGTCATAAGCAGCTGAGAAAACCATGATCTACATGAAGTCACTGTTAGATAGCTGCATAATTCAACTCAGAAAGCAGTTACTGATGATTCACTTCAAACTAGAGGGGTTTCCCAAGTGGCATTCCATAGAATGATGCATAATTTGGTATTTTGATAAATGATAGCTAAATGAATAGAAAGCATATTTGTTAAATGCAGTACGAAGCTATAAAAGCTTGTGAGAACAAGACAAGTATGTGATCAGAATTCGTAAAAGACTTGATAAGCGGTTTTGAGAAAGGAGGTTGCAGGCTAGTAAGTGCAATGGCAAAATTCTGGTTCAGCAGAGCTTAATCAACTAAAGTAACAAGAGAGATAACCAAGGTACAGAAAAGCCAATCTATATGACAAAAACTGAGATTGCTTAGTGAAGAGAAAAAGAAGCTGAGGAAGGTGCAATGTTTTTTTCAAACATGTACAAAGCAGCTACAAGGAAAACATCTCCGCATCTACTTGGCTAAGACAAGAAGAGAAACGGGTATAAATTTCAGTAACACCTATTTAAGTGAAGTCAGTAGTAAAAACTTCCACACAGCAGGAGAGTCAAACACTACAGCTGGTTATCCTGGGGCTGTGGACTTTCACACTGAAACTTTGAGAATCCCATAATCAACCTGATACCCTTATGCTGCACTACTATCAAGGTCATTCCAGTGAAGATGCATGCTTCCATATCTCTCATCTTTTTTTTTTTTTCTGCTTAATAATAAAAGTTGATTTATACCTGCAGCGCTTAAAGAGACAAGGACTTTATCCATGCATTCTGTTTCAGTGGAGTCAAAAGGAAGTTTGGCTTCACTTCAGCAGAAGCATGACAAAGCCCAAACTCAGTAAAATTTAAAAGCTTTGTCTATTTGGCCATTGAAATGCACAAGTTCTTTGGAGTCTTAGAAAGTGTATCTCTCCACTTTCTTCTCATTTCATTTTCTCTATAGCAGAAGACCCTTAATGCATAAGGCATTTCCATTTGGAAAATAGTGTTACACATACACCAAAAGCAACCTCCCTGCAACCAATCAAAATCTCCTCTGCTAGAAAACCAAATAGGTGTCCAGACAAATTCTTCATTCTGCTGACAGTCTCCAGGCTGGTACTTGCTGACAGATTACAGGAGAACAGAAGTGGTGTGAGTGCAGCAGCATGAAGAATGGTCTGTTAGTATTCTGCTCAGGGTAGCTACAATCTCATTCTATTTGTTACTGTGACTTGTGGTTTCTACACTGAGTCTTGTTAATTAAATGCTTCATACGCATCATTAACAAAACTTTCAGCTTTTTAAAATTAATTTTGGGTTATGCGTTGCTCAAGTTTGTTATTCATTATAGTACACAAAGCACCTCAAACACCTCCTTTATGTGCCTTCCCTAAAGACGCCTAAATCATGCTAGCGTGTAAAAGCAAAGTGTAAATACACAAATAGAAATAATTAGCACTTCTATCAGTGTGTGGTCGTACTGCTCATACCTTACTGCAATTAGAAGAAAAAGTATAAATACAGTGTAATTAGAATCTGCCATACCAACATTATAAATAAATAAACATATTATTTTTAATGCTGTGTTACTAATGAGATTTGAGACTATTAGTGCATTAAATACTGAGCCAGATTTTCATGGGTTCTGCACTACACTTGACTGTAAGAATAAAGCAGGTTTTTGGGGGGTCCATGTTTTCAGAAAATTAGGCCAATAATTTTCAGTTAGCAATAAAATGCTATTTATGAAAACATTCATTAGTATTAAGGTCGGAAAAGATCTATTTCTTAATAAAATTTGTAGATTAGGTCTCAGCGAACCCAACGAGTTTCCACATATATAAATTACTTATCTCCATGGTTACATGAGCTCATAGACTGATGTTTTATTTAAGGTATATGCATCACAACATTAATCTCCTATTGAACAAAGCAGCAAGTCTGTGTCTTTATGACCAAACATATGTTCCCATTGGGTGCTGGCAACAGAATCCGTTGTCATACGAGAGAAATACCAAACGGTTCAGGGAATCTCGCATTGCACAGCAGAGAAGTGGAGACAAAAACCGGCTGTTTACGCAGAGGACTGAGTTCCCCAAAGTTCTCTCTTAAAGTTTTGCTTCTGGGGCTGCAGGAACGCAGCATATCACAGGAAACAGCTGCCTCCAATGGCACTGAAAATCACTCTCAATTTCACCCTCTTCCATTGAGCACTTTTCATTGTGCACAACTTATAGCTATGGGAACTTCTCCTTCAGATTAACTGTGTCCCATATTCAGAAAAGTGCCCCTGCTGGAGAAGAGCACTTCAGTAGATGTTTCACACTGAGTATGCATTTGCTCCATTTCCTACATTAGAACATTCAGGTCTGTGTATTGTTTTGTGGCTTCCCTAACAAAAATTGTGACTTGCCCTTGCTGTGTGGTATCTTGCCATAGAAAACACAGACTTTGCCATTCATGTTAGTTTGTTAATGACAAATACTTTGACAGTAGTTATTAACCTGGAGCCTATGTGCTTCACCTTTTGTGGTTTCAGAGCTGATGAGATAAAACTATTTCTTAGTTGGCCTGGTTGAAATAAACATTAGTAAGGCCTAAAGGAATGAAATACCAGCAGCTATCGAAAATCAAAATGCCTCCCAGTGGGAGTTAAATGTCAATTTCTTGATGGTAATGAGGTAACGACGAGAACCTCCAAAAACACCTTGTGCAGGTCTGTAAATGCTCTCACAGTCCCATTATCATCCCTAGGCTTCCTGATTACCCTCATTGCCCCACATAAGTACTTGAAAACAAATTCTGAGCATTTATTTGCGAAATAAAGGATTTTTATTTGACTTTTAGCAAATTTTCCCCCATCAGTTTAATATTAATTAAAGTCTGTTGAGCCATATGGTGACTCTTCTTTAACAAACATTATGACTTTCATATTTTTCACCATGGTTTTTCCCACTTTTGCCATAACAAACAACAAAGATTTAGAGAGCTCACAGCACACAGATTTCACTGGTTCAAGTCTTATTGCAGGCACACAAACTGCTATTCAAGGAACACAACAGAAAAAATGCTTTTCACACAAACAAATGTTTTTACAGCATTTTATGCAAGCAAACCCTGCATAATTAAACACGCCCTTTAACAAAACAGACCTTTACATACATGCACAGAGCAGAGTCATAAACAGCACGGATGCTGGCATTCACCTTTTTCAAAGCTGCAAAGCCTTTATATTACTCACCAGAACTGCAAACTAATATTTTCCACCGCAAAACCTGTGGCACATTTCTGAGACTTTTATTTATAACTAAGCATTAAATATTATGCATCGGTTTCAGAGTAGGAATAGACAGAGAGAAAAACAATCTTGCTTAAGCTTCCTCTAGTGAATATAGCTGGAGCAACAGCAGTTTACAATTGGAGAAGCACGGTGCAACATGTATGTGATTTGCACTGAAGGATATTTAAAGAACAGCTCCTTGAGAAGAAACTGCTGCCATTCAACCAGTGATGCACACATCCCCCTCTGCCTCCCCACTGCTCTGACTGCCGCTGTGTAACCTATTCTGCTTACTGTATGGTGCCAAGTGACTTGAGTTCCCTGCTGAAGAGAAAGCCAGAAGCTGGATACACCTGACATTCCTGGGTCCACCTGATCCTGAAAAATGCGGCATCAGTATGCCACTGTATCAACAAATTGAGCAACCAGTGCACCCGCTTCTGCTGAATTAAGATAAAAAGCCTACTTCGAAACACACTATGCTGCAAAACCTCACATCTAGCACTGGGTCTTGCCAAATTTAACCAGTGTTTGCCTGGGAGGAAGGATGGAAGGAGAAAAAGGAAGGAAAGGAGAAAGGAGGGAAGGAAGGAATATTCAAAGAAAACTTGTGAACCAGCTTAATGAGAGCAAAAAGAGTGCAGACACACAACGACTAAAGGCTTGAGAGTCTAATACCTCTCTGTTTAACAAACAGCCGAGACACCAAGGCTCCAAGTTTATATAGAAGCAGCTATTTTTCATCTACACTTATCTTCTACACTGAGCATAAAAGTAGCCAGCTGCTTCTCTTTGTAAAATCTATATTCTATATTTTATACCTTAAGTCAAAACACAATAATTCACATCCGATCTTTCCACTGATATGCAGTCAATTTCTGTATTACAAAGTAGCATTTCACAGTAAAATACATCTAATGCATACAGACAATCCCCAGAAACATATTTTAAGCTCATTTGCTCTTAATTGAGATTTTCAAAGTAGCTTAAGGGATTTAGGTAGAAAAATATTCATTTTGCATTTCTTTTTATCATCAACACACGGATAAACTCTCAGGTTGCATGAAAACCTTGGTGAGCTGGATGCACATTCATTGGATGTAAGACAACTTCCTCCTTTGCTATCTGAAGGATAAAATAATGAGGTTAAGCAAAAGAAAAGGCTACATTTTGCTGGTGCCATTCCTGAGGACTTTACAAATCCCACCCCTGTGACTATACAGATGTGATGGTTCCAGGAATGAGAAACCTACTTTACACTGCTCTAATAGCAGAAGATGCTTGGGGTTGGTTTCCTGTGGTCACCTGGACGCAACATAAAAGTTCTGGGGAGTTTATCAGCAAAACTTGAGAGCTCAGAGCTGAAAAATTACACCATCCAGCAAACCTCAGGCACTGAATGTTTATTGTACCACTAATACAGGTCCGTTTATACCTACGTTTTTTTAGCACATTGGAAGTTAAAAGGGAAAGGAAAAAAGGCTCAAGGTGAGCAGCAGCTTCATCACGCCACAGGCCCGGTGTGCCAGTTTACATACAAGGTCACCGCACTGCTCCGGGACACCCAACTCTCCCCGCAGCAGCAGCGGCAGGGGGGAGCGGGGCGGCCGGGAGGGGCGGGGCGCTCCGACTTTTGGTCGTGCTGTCACGCTTACGTTTTGACACGTACACGTATATTTAATTTCAATTTTTTATTTTTATTTTTAATAATATTATTTTAAGCGTTATTGCTACTCTTCATATTCCTTGCTGCGGCGGAAGCCCGCAGGCCCCAGCGGGGCTGCAGCTCCCCGGGACCCGCGCAGCGCCCCGCCCGGCACCGCTTCGCTCCGCGGGCTCCGCGCGTGCCCCGGAAGCCGCGCGCTCCCTCTGCGGCCGGAGGGAGGCAGGAAAGGAGGGAGGAAGAGTGAGAGGAGGAGAGGAGGGAGGGCGGCGGAGGCCGGGGCCGGGCGGGGCGGCGGCAGCAGCGGGCCGAGCCCAGGCCCGGCAGCGGGCGGCCCCGCTCCGCCCCGCGGCGCTCCCCGCCCGGCGGCCCCGCAGCCGCCGCCGCCGCGGCCCGGCCCGCCCTCCCCCCAGCACCCCGCGAGGAACAGCTCCGGTGCAGCTTGCGGCACCGCATTGAAGGGGGAGAGAGGGAGAAGAGAGACGAGAGGGGAGGAAGGAGGGAAGGAAGCAGCCCGCCTGGTTGGGTTACCGAGAGCGATACGGGAGCTTCCAGGACAAACTGAATCTTTTACAAAAATAGCTCTTCCAGCGTTAGGCTCTTTTTTTTTGTTTTTGTTTTTCCCTTTCAGCCGAGCGCACAGGAGAGGTGCCCCCTCCCAGCGTGCACCCAACCCGCCGGCCTGAGGGGCACCCGCAGCACAGCCGGCAGAATGTACCAGGGCCACATGCAGGTAAGAGGCTGCACGCAGCCGGACAGCAGCAGCAGCGGCAGCGGCTCCGCCGGAACGGGTTCCTGCGAAGTTTCCGCGGGGTGAGCGGGGGGTGCGGAGGGGGGATGGCACAGGGCATCGTGCAACAAGTGAGCCGGGGCCGAGCGAGCGGGGACTGCCGTCGGGCAGAGGGGGACAGCGCGCCTGGGGGCAGCTCTGCTCAAAGGGGGAGGGCGGCAAAGGGGCGCGCTCAACTTTATAAGTAGATGAAGTTGTGTATTTATTGATGTATAGTGCCTGCTTGTTCACACAGATTCGAGGGAGCATTCCAGGGCAAACACTGCTATGGCATGCTTTAAGTGACACATGGCTCTTGCCATCTTCTTGATGCATCTCTTCCTGTATGTCAAGTGAAGGACAAACAATAAGGGAAAAAGACAGAGCACTTGCTTTGCAAAATCTGCAAAGATTTCATGTCACACTGAAGCTGTTGATTTGCACAATGTGTTGTGTTAAAAGGTGATGGATTTCTATTTCCTCCCTCCCAACGTGGGATGAGGATTGATTTTGCTAAGCCCTGGAATGACTTTGTAGAGTGAATTTCAAACACATGTCTAAGTGACTTCAACATTTGAGGCAGAAATCTTGCCTCCTGCTGCTATTGATCCACAGTGCCATAGCAGACAGTGCCTCTTCCAGATAAAAACACACGGGTGCCTTGGACGTGATGACTTTAACCTTGGCTCCTGCTCTCCTTCACATGGCTCTTCCCTGGAAAGCCAAAGCTATTTTGAAGGAGAAGGAAATGCCAAAGCAGAGCAAAGGTTTACACAGCTCTCCCAAATTTCTTTCTTTGCTTTCAGACCCAATCTGGGTTTGCACTCACTGTGAGGAATGACAAGATGCTTTTATCATGTACAGTGGCACTAGTGGCGTTTGTTAGTACTGAGGCTGTTTGCAGAGCACTGCCGCTCTGGTAGGCATGAGATGCCCCTTTCTCTTTGGTGCAACTGCACAGCATTTAAAACCTGCCAGTGGTCATCAGGAACATTCAACAGAAGTCAATGTCAAACACAGGAGAGTGGACATAATATGTGTTAAACGAGGACTTTGATTCAGCACTCTGACCCAAATGATACCATTTACTCTTTCATGTTGGTGCTGCCTGATCTCGACAATGCTAAATAACGTGTCACAATGTTGCTTGCCATAGAAGAGCAAACATGCTTTAACAGGAGATATAATCAATATACGCTTTGCTATTTATGATAATAAGATTAAAGCATGCATTGTTTTATGGTAACACAAAAACAATCCTGTTGCAGATGTTAATGAATTGGATATTGACAAATAAGTATATATACCCAGAAGAAAGCAGTTCTTTGCTATGGCCAATACGCCACAAGGTTTCAACAAACATACAACACTTTTAAAAAGGAAGTGTAATGGAACACTGAGGTCCCTGGCAACCTTGTAAGCTTTTTCCATCATTAAAAGGCCAAATCAAATTTGCAATTAAATAAAACAAAAACCAAAACCAACAGCTCAAAACATATAAACATGTTATGATTTATGTCCTTTCATTTCTGTTTTCTTTCAAAATACATTCATAGCGCAAATGTAATCCAATCCTATCTAAATTCACTTTATAACTTAGCTGATTTAAAATACTATTCAGATTCACTACACTTGTCTGCTAAAAAATAGGAACTCAGCTGAGCACATAAGCCAAGGTTTTTAATATATTTCTGCTCTAACAGGAAACATCAATCTTCTTCAAAAACCACCTAAAAAAAGCTTAAAGCATTAGGAAAAATGTTTGTGTTTACTATATCCTTAATTAGAGCCTCTAAGTGAGTCACAGAAAAGACAATAAAGAGCTAATTAAATTGCAGTGAAATTACCTACTGTAACATTTATTAAACCTCATTAGAACTCAAACTGCCAGTTACCTACAAGCGCAGTACCCAACCACTTGCTAACCAAAACACAGACATGTCCCAGGCATGACAGGTCCCTTCTGAATACCTCCCAAAAGTTTTTGTAAGACCTTTACTAACGTAAGGAAAACTATTTGCAATTACCTGTCAATGTAAAATGAATGTGAACTATAAAACTATTCAAATGCGAGTGGATTAAGTTAGGCACCTAAGTCAATAATACCTGAACTCGTTAATAACAATAATCTGGGTTATAAAGGCTCTGAGCACTCACAGCTTCCGCTGCTTTTGAGTGAAATCCTAACTGAGCACCTAAGCATCAAGTGTTATGTATCCTGTTGAAAAGCATGCAGATACATAAAGGTTGATCCACACACTTTAAGGTAAAAGTTCTTCTGAATGTACAGTGATCAAATTGAGGATCTGATTTAGAATGCCAGCCATAATTTCCTTTATTCCTTGTGTTTTGGTCTCAGAAGTAAGGTCTGCAGAAATTACTCCTCAGTCTGATTAGTTTAAAACTTTACAAAGCCAATATTTTATTAATGACCTGCTGTAACTCAGCTAATTCTTCCAGGTCTTCTGAAAACTGAAAACGTTAACAACTCTTGCAACATAAGGAACATAATTTCCTCAGATGCAAACCTGCCTCAAACAGGCATCAAGCATTGCGAGCTTCTGTGGAGCATTTCTGAGTTCAGTGAATTCTGCAGGTGTAGGAGAAATATACTTTGTGTACTGCTGAAGTCACCTGAAATGAAGACATTTGAAGCACTATATTGCATAAGGCCATAATAAGTGCATTTCTTTTTAAATTTTAGTTTGCAGTACGTTGTTTTTTCTCAATCTCAGGAAGCTACTTGGCTTATCCTGAGGACCTAGGCTTACATTTCCCACTTACTGTTTTATAAGTCGATCTTCACAATACAGAAACACTAGTCCTAAGCTAAAATCCCAGGCAGAGGAAAAAAAAAGAATAAAGCAATAACCTCACAAGAAGGTGCTACTGGCTCAGCCACTGACTCGATATTCCCCAGTACCGTTCTTAAGGGTTAGCTGCTGATTCCTTCTGCACTGCATGCTTTCACATAAAAGACCAGGAGAAAAGCAACGGCCTTCTACAAAGGCAAGAAACAGAAACAGGATGCAAAGAAGAATACTGCCATGGGAGCTCCCTCACAGCTATTACTCTATCACAACCATTTCATTTTGGTGTACTGTTTACCAGCCCGTTTGTTTCATGTGGCTGAAGCTTGAGCCTTCATGGCAAGGCTTTTGCACGATAAGAACCAAGATTAGCCGTGCAGACCTCCAGTTACATAAGCAGCCCTACTGAATTCCAGGAAAGTCAGATGTTGACAGGACAAAGGCTGATGGCTACAGGGTCATACCCAAGTTACACTCCAGGTCCTGACCTCAGCAGTTCTAGGGGCCCTTCTGCCTTTTTTGGGATTACACAGATACGTGACTCCAAATCTGAACTGTACAGGTGAAGGAGGGAGTATTTCCTTACTAGGGCATGTTTACCATCTTCTTCAAGGAAACAATAGCAGGCCAGATGGAAGCAGAACATGAGCTGAGTTCATCCCACAGTCACTGCTCTAAAATGTCTATCATTTTAACAACCAACAATAATACATTTAAAATTTTTCACAGTGTATTTTATACTTGGTATCAATCCCTCCCATTGACTTTTATGATAGCTCTACAAATGGATGGAAAGTAAATGACAATCATAGAATTGGATTTTCAGCAGCATTCAGCTTCTTAGGAAATACTGAAGAAATGCTTTCAAACCTCTTTGCCTTGATGCTATACACAGTCAGCTGTCTCCAGCACAAATGTTTGAACAGAAGAGGTGCCTTGCCAAATGTTGGCATGGGATTCTATGTGTTATGTTTGGAAATGGCTTTATTTAGACAAAGCAGAAATCTTGACCACACATGGCTATCAGAGTGAGTTCCTTTGGCACGTTTTTGCAAGAACAGACTCAAAGTGATGATGTGTTGGCCAAGTTCCAGATGAGACAGTTAGTCTCCTCAACTTTTAATTGAATATGCAATCAACTTCATGCCCTTAATTGATGGGTTGCGTTCTGTACTGTTAAAGATACTTAATGTTCTACCATTGGCATTTCACATTCAGATGAAGCGATCCATAATGATCACTCGTATTTCTCTAAAATCTCATTCTTCAAGCCCAAACATGCAGGACTGCAGTAAGTCTGGAAAGAATCACCATGTGTGCATGAAAATTCTTGCAAAATTAAACTTCAGGGGCTCAACGTGTTTTATTGCACACAAAAAGTGTTGATAAATATTTTAGAAGTTATAAAATACATTTTCCCAACACTTAAGACACAGTTTCCTCACTGGAAAAAGTGGAGCAGAATGTCACAGAATTAGTTGCTGATGCAAGTCTCATCTTTGCTTATTTGGTACCTATTAAAAATACTGTAGCAGCATTGGTTACACTACTTAAAATAAGTAAAACTAGAGCTATTCATCAATTATTGTTACAAAAATGGAATTGCTCAGCTATGCACTTTGTACATGAATAAAGCAGCCCATAAAAATATGCACAATGTAGAATTGAATTCAATGCTAAATTGAATCTTTGTTCAGCTGTTAAGATCAACAGAAACTTAATGACTTTAAGCTACAAAATTCTACAAGTCTGAGCATGGAGCTGGAATGCCAACTGATCCCTAGCAATGTGGATGAATCATAACTCCCAGCCTTACTGAAATTCCATTATGATAAACTGATGATTTTTCATTATTCAAATGTTTTCTAGAAGTACTTACAATACTATGGCAGTGTTTATGGTGGCAGGTTTTCCATTTTGTTTTAATATTTTCCAATTACTCACTAGTAGCTTTTCAGGTTATGAAAATTGGATTATGAACTGCTTATAAATGAAGCAAGCTAAAAATAATGAGTTAGTTTTCATTGAAAAATATTCATTCAAAGAGAGTAGGTGATAAACTGCTTTTGGCTAAGAGGCATATCGAAACTATACGAATGCAGAGTATTTGCAGTGCTGGTATGAAAAAACATTCCTTGAAGCTGCTAGGTAGTCTTACAAGAACCCAGTAGAAAAGCTTACAAAAGGCTCATAAACTCATGGAATTCAGTGTATTTTTGCTGGAAGGGAATTAAGAGGGACTCTTGGAATCACAGGAAATCCTGAATTGTAAGGGAACCACAAGGATCATTGAGTCCATCTCCTGGTTCCACACAGGACCACCCAAAATCCAAACCCTGTATCTGAGAGCATGTGTCCAGTCACTCCATCAGCTCCAGCAGGCTCAGTGCTGTGACAACATATGTGGGAAGCTTGTTCCACACCCACCATGCTCTCATCAAGAACCTCTTCCCAACTCTCGGCCTGACCCTTCTCTGAGACACCTACATGCTGTTCCTTTGAACCTTGCATACTTATATAAATGATATTCTATTTCAAATATATAGCTTTCACAAAAGAGGCACTGTTTGATTTTCTAAAATCCATATTATTCATTTATTTATTTTACGATCTACCACTATTTTCACAATTCATGATAGCACGATGCATAGGGTAGCTCTTTAGACTTACAGAAGCCCAGATTTTATCTCTGCCTCCAAGATCTATCTTTGTCAAGCTGAGACACCTTCCACATATCCATTACTTAGCATGTATGTTAGGCTTGAATAGTGATTATCATTTATTTATTTACTTATTTTAAACCATGATTTTAAATATTCTAAAATGCACTGGCAGAACTATTATAGCCAAGGTTTGATCATCAGTAGAAAAACATTCCACTGCATGGAGGCTTACACTGATTTTACTGGACGAGTTCAGGCAAAATTACTCAAACACTTTAAATTTTTACAATGAAACTTTAGGTTTCTAAAAACTAAACCACAATCCATTAATGCAGTTTCAATGTATATGCATAGATATTTTTATCTACATTGATATCAGCAATTCATAAATCAATGCTCACTGCTGTTCAGCAACGGAAAATCAGCCTGTCCAAGGTTTGTGTTAGCATGTGTCTTAGTAAATATATTTGCTTTGTATACACTGTCTATTTCAGAGAGTCTATTTTGATTACTTTGCCTTATAATTATTTGAAAGCATAAGCTTACACATATTTGAAGGCTAATTAGTTTAATGGGCCCCACTGTTAATAGAGCAAGTAGAGATAAGGCAAGCCAGCAGCCTGAGAATGGAAGCATGTAGATGCTGTGCAAGGCAAGAAGGCAAAAAGTTTGACCAATAGCACACAAGTTAGATCAGAGTGAAATACCCAAATGGGACAAGGTGCATGAAAGCATGGGAAAGACAAGGGAACTGCATACAGAAACTTAACAGTACACTTTAGGAAATGCTGATTCAAATATTCATTATCCGAAAACAATTTGTATTTTTTAAAAGATTTAGTTTCTAAGCAAGCTGAGCCTGCAGAAACTTTAAAGCAAGGTTTTCATGTCTAAAGCAGTTCTGTTTGAAGCCACCTGACTACTATAATTAGCTGCCCTTTTTGCAATGGTTAGAAATAAAAATGGTGAAAATACTGGAATATTGTTTAGAATGAAGCTGACAAGCTTGTTTTTCTTACACATCCAGCACAGGAACTATCTACTACTTGTTTGTACCATGAAGTTTGCACAATCTAATTCGGAAATAGCTGATACTACAAAACAGACAGAAGCAGTTGTCTTCCAAATCAGGTGTCATAACACGTAAACTAGGAGGTGACTTTCTGCAGTTAAGCATTTTCATCAATGTCCGATATCATTACTAATAAAATGCCTAAGGACCATAAAGACTGTATTCAGCAAATTCTCTTAGCAGCTTAAAATGATTACAAGCAGTGTAATATCCCATTGCTTTCTTCTCAGGCTTTTGAAACTCCGAGTTGCTGGTACATGAGTTTTACGTGTGTGTAATAAGAAGCAAGGAAAAAATTTACAATATTAAGATCTGACACATATTATACTGGATGGGAAAAAAAAAAAAAAGAAGTCCAGTCACATTCTCTTGGCCCTTGAATAGAAAACACAAACTAACGTTTAACATTAGCCCCTGAATATGATTTTTCAAAAGATTCTACACCGAGTCAATATCTCTGTATTACCTCAGTTCCTCCCTAACAGATTTGATTAAACTTCGGTTGGCATAATTGACAGAAGATAACGTCAGACTGACTTGACAACTTTTTGTAATCATAACTGGGTTTCTAGGCAAAGGAAACTTGACTGAATGATTTCCATCTCTTTGCATTTGCTATGGCGCATGAAAATAAATTATTAGTGAAGCTGGAGAAAATGAGAAACCGTTCATGGGGAAATAAGAAATGTAGTGCTAAAATCAGACTGAAGGAAGTTTATTAGCAAGGTTCTTTGTGGATGAGTTTTAGAACTGATATAAGTTCATCCATTAACATACTAAAAACAGAAAGATCTTGACTACATTTGTTTATTATCGGAAACATCATCAGTACTGGTGAGCATCAGGTCACTATGCGGAAGGAAATGTAAACTTCGAGTTGGAACAACAGAAACACAGTGAAATTTAACAGCATGATATGCATCAATAACAAACAAACTAAAAATCTACTCTAAGCTGTAAAATACCATTTGGAAAATATTAGGACAGACTTGCACATACAGGAAGACTATAAGCCATCAATATACCCGTAAGAAAGCAGGTGCACTTCTGGTTTCAGAAGAGTTTTTCTAGGAGAGTCAGGAAAAAGTCAGTGCCAACTTACAGTGCCACTAGCAAATTTTCAACTGAGTAAAGCTCTGGCTGAGAAGAGAGGCAGGGAAACATGTCCAAAGTAGAATGATGAAGGTGAAGGGTGTCTTATGAGAAGACACCATAAGATTTTGGCTTATTTTGTTGAGCAAAACGATGGCTCAGCAGGAGCATAATCACAGCATGTAAATGCATCAGGGAGATAAACACCAGACACAGAAAACCTAAATTAGCTAAGGACAAAACTGGCAGAAGAACAAATGGATATTAACCGCCTGTGAATAAATTTAGGTTGGAAATTAGAAGAAGGTTTCTGATCATTAGACCAATCAAGATTTCCAATAGCCTTCCAACTGGAATAGGAGAGGCAGAAGACCTAATTACTTTAAAGATCAAACAATCAATTTGTGAAAGACTTTTTATGACATGCTGCCTATGACAGCGGAAGACAAACTCAATAACCCAACAATATTCTCCTTGTTTTCTGAAAGTTCTCTAACTTCACCAGAAACAGACCCTGATTCTTGGGTGAGGAGGAGAAGCCTCATTCCACACAAGTCATCAAGGCACAGTCCTGAAGTCAGGAGTCAAGAGTTTTAAGAGAGGAGTTTATTGAACATGAAGTTTAGTGAGTCAGGAACTCTCTGAGATAGTAGAACAAATTGGCTTGTACCACTGTGTCCCAGTCTAATCCCAGTTACATCTGACTAATCAGTTGTAACACAATCCATTCAATACATTACTTCATAAATGTGGTATGCTCAAAATCTGTAATGAAAGATGATAATAGAATTACTATTAACAGGATAACACTGCGAGGCCAGTGTTTATTTGCTTCACAGAGGCACGTTAGCAGGTGATAACAACCTTCAGGAATAAGAGAACATTGCTTGCTTTGGTCAGAAAGTCTCATACTGATAAATTTTCAAAGCAGCTTTTCAAGGTACAGCATTGTCAAAATGTATGAAGTGAAAGGGTTTATTGAACACAGCAGATCCAGTATGACTAATTCTGAGAAGGGCAAGAAGCCACTCATAAGGCTTCCTGAGTAGTTAGCAGGTGTTTCACTGTAGCAGAGTCAAAAAAAAAGCCATGAGAGCCTGCCAACCAGGTAGGAAAGCTGCAACCATTAGAGCGCTGCTACAGAAGAAGGAAGGTGGCTAAGGTGTCTGAAATATCACTTTGTCACCAACTGCTTTAACTGTCTACAGAAAGAGAGAACAGCAGCTTCATAACCAGTACAAATACCAGTCTGGCCCCTTAGGCAGAGAAAGGAGGATACACACATCCACTTCACCCTGTTTCCTAAGCTATGCTAGAAACCACAGTCCCAATAAAGCCTACTGTTAAGTGCCACAGCTTTCACTTTAAATAGTTCTCAGTTTGAAATAAACTTCTTCGTGATTAGACTGTGGGCTGTAGGCTATTACTCGTAAAATCCTAGACAAGCTCTCTAGGGATCACCAACCACTCAGAAAAGTTAAGAAGGAAAGATACTTGGATCTCAATTCCCTTGTTTAGGATTCTTGCATACGAAGAGGAAGGAGTCCTATTCTCCCCATATACCACAATACATTTAGAGCTATTACCACTAATGATCATGCTAAAAAATTGCCTGTAGCAGATCTTAGAAATTTAAATAGAATAAAATCACACAGAGATCTTAAGATGAAAGCAACAGATCAGTGCCAGTTGCTGAGCTACACCCCTCAGACATCTACAGAGACCCGTTTAGTTTAAGGGATGACAGAGACGTAATTAGAAGGGAACCTGATGTGAGATACTAAAAGTATCAACTAAATAATATATACCATGGATTCATAGTGAGAAGCTATTTGGCAATAGAAGAAAGAATCCTTTTTCATCAAATGCTGAAACATAAAAAATGATAAAAACATCCAGAAACCATTAAACCCAATCATTTTCAGATAAAGTTGCATAGATTTTTAGGAAAAAGAGAAAGAACAGAGGGCACTACTGGCTAGGTATTTGTTAATTTTTCATGTGAATTTATTGCATATGTAAGTGATTGAATTAGTAGCACTGACAGGAACCCAGGCACAGTAAAAGCTTCCTGATCCTGACACAGCACTGCTCAAGCCGTACAGTCCTCACCATTAGCAATACGCTTCTGAAGCCCTGAGTCTTTCTCTCAAGCAGAGGCTGCAGAGCACACTGGAGCTGGACTGAGCAAGGTATTGTTTCTGCAATGTGAATTTGCAGACATCCGTAACAAAGTCTAGGATGAGACCACTACCTTTTTTAGATTAATGACCTCGTTTGGACTCAGGCACCAGGGAAGAAAGGCCAGTGCAAGCTAATATCATGCTACCAAGATATTGCAAGGTAAGTTTTGGGGGAAAATGTTAAAAGGATTTTCTATTTTGTGATAGAGACTAAATGCAGACAGGCAGCTTGCATAAAATATATAACATACAGAAATCAGATTGATTTCCAACCTTTGAGAAAGTCTTCTGGTCATCACTGAGAGAGATTGCTTCAGAACAGTGAGGCTTTGAGAGCAAAGTAGGGAAATGAAAATTGCATATCTACTAATTCAAGCATGCAAGTCTACTGCCAGATATAACCGTCTAAAAGGAACACGGGTATCACAGATGCTATGAAGTCCATAGGGAGGCTCAAGATCTTTTGGGAACCCTTCCTTCCCTCCCTGCAATGTATTTCTCTCTTAACCACATCTATGCTTGGTTCTACATAAAGAATTCATACAGGCAGACAATAAGAGTCAGGGAGTGGTGGAAGCAAAACTGCACAGAACGCCAGGGAAGCAGAATATTATGTGAATTGGGTATGAAAATCTCATAGCCAAGAATAGATACAAATATTTAAAAAATGCATTTCAGATGTATTATGAATGTGCAGAGGGGCTTCCACAGCAAAACATTTCATGGCTGTCTTATAAACTTTATTTCTGTCGAGTCAGATTCTGAGAGCTTGTAAGAATGAAATATGACCTTTTTCTAAGAGTAATACTGCTGGAGATAATGGTGCTACTAATGGAGCAGGATTTTCTTTGGAGTAAGTGTGCCATTAAGCAGCCCTCAGTCACCACTTCCTGTTTATTTCTTATGGTTTCTTCTCAAGAACAAATATACTTGCTTCAATCTAAACTTCTGCTTGTTATGCCATTCATCCCCACAAACTCTTTCACTTGGAAAGAGATGTAGAGGGGCAAAAGAACCACTGTTATCTGATTAACAGTGCTTCATTTAACATGTTCTTTCTCAGTAAGTTGAGACAGTCTCTTCTCAGATTTCATTTAGATATTATTTATAATTCATTTGAACAATTTTATTCACTTAGTACAGTTACTTCAATATTTCCATTTTTATTGAGAGTTATTGTACTGCTTTAAGCAAGGTATTTTGGTTTGCTGAGTTTCCACATGGTGTTTCCCGAGGGGGACAGAACCAAATGCAAAAAGGAAAACCAGAATAAATTCTGATCCAATTTAACAACTACTGCAAGAGAAATAAGGAAAAAAATTCTGTCTCGTGGTAGCATAAAAAAATTATGTTTTAAAACTAGTTAAGTTTTCACTGGAAGACAAATGTTCTGTGAGCAACTACAGACAAAAGTAGGCAGAAGCTCACACTGAATGATGAGCCTTGAGCCAGTGACACATTTATGAATGGGAATTAAGCTAGAAATTACTAATAGAAATATGTTAAAGTGCACAATTAATAGTAAAACTAATCCATGCAAAGATTTTAAGACCAGATGGATCAACTTCTCTTCGTCTTTTTGACCTGTAACATAATACTAGTTGATGAACTTCACCAACTTACTCAATCTTCAAGATGACACTTTGAATAAGAGCATGCACTGAAAAAGCATCTAGTTTAATGTTAAAGACTTAAATTGATGGGAATTCTCTATATTCTTGTTCCCAACAGAGTATTTCAGTTCACTTACAGTGGACAAAATTGGCAGCTGGAATAGCTGGAGGAACAACCCTCCAGGTAGCAGCATTCTTGCTATATATGGCACAAAATGATCTTACAGTGTAAAAGTTTCCATTGCCTTTGGATGAACCAGAATTTCACCTCTGGTCTTGTTGAAGGAAATTATTACAAGCTTTTAAAAAAGGACAGGTCAAGAAACAGAAGACTGTTTTGCTGGATGAACTTAAAATCGATTTGCTTATTCACCAGATGAAAAAAGAAAAGTAAGAACAATTACTTCCCAGACTCAGAATGGAGGGGAAAAAAATAAGAGTCCAAACTTGTCATTAAAGGAAATAGGTTAGCATAAGTCCCAATTTGGGAAGAAAGTTAATCTATAGTTAAAGAACACTAAGCAGACTATAGTTGGAGACAGTCCTTTCATTGAAGGAATACTAAAAGTCAAAACTAAAGGGAAGCTAAAAAGAAAAAATGGTATTGTTTCTCATAAATACTACAAAACACACAGGTCAGAACAGCAAGTGTCTTCATGCTACTAACAACCTCCTATTTCCTTGTTCAGTGGAAATGAAAAACACAATATACATTGTCACCACCTCAAAATACTGATTATTTACGGCAAGCAAGACAATACTAGCAAACTATCCCACGCTTTGCAATTACATTAGTGGAATGCATTTCTGTCCTGTTCATTCCATGAAAATGTTAATTTATTATATTAATTCCCTTTTTCCAATCTATTAAGGTATATGGTAGTAATTTCTGTGTGACAAATACAGAAACTGAGTATACTGATTTGTGCTGTGCAAAAATGGAACAGAAATATGGTGAGCTTATCTGTGAGACACACTACTGAGGGTTTGGACACTTACCTGAACTAGTCAGTCAAGAAACATTAAGTTACAGAAACTTATATATTTTGGATTTTATGATAGTTAATTTGTTTTCAGGCACTACTCAATACTGTTAATTTGAAGCTAAATATGTGTATCATATTTTTAATGCTGGATTAGGACTGAAGACAAGTAGAAGTCAACAAACCTCACTATTCGGACTAAGTAGCTGAATCAACTTGTTTATGAAACAAAGCCTACTTTTTTATTTAGCACAGTCTCGGTAGACCTGAGGTAGGGCAATTAATCTCTACCTGGATGCTGTCAGATTTCCTTAGCTAAAAGAGCTCTTTACCTTGAATTTCTAACATTTTGATGAAATAATTTTTCTCTCTCTAGTACTTTATTTATCCAGTAGCAAAGAAGTTGATGCTTCATAATTCACTGACAAGATTATGTTCCTGTACCTTTCCCTTGCAGTTTTATTTACTCAAAACAAAGCTTTAAAATAAGCCTTAATCAAGACATATCATACTACCATGCTGTGTTTGTACAAATCCATACATCCTCAGCTGGAAGCATCAACAAGGAAAACCTGGCCAGCAATGTCCAGTACGTGGAGCTGGATCTGTGTCTGGGGCTTTGTCTTACCCTGTGGTCATTGAAAGTTGGCGACACGATCTGTAGGTTATGGCAAGCAGTTCCCTGGCAGTGGTGCCACATAGAGTACAGTGCCAAGATGCTGTTAGGTGGAAAGTCCTGGGAAAGGTATCTCTTTCTTTTCATAGTTTACTTTATTGCAGTTAGGGGTTAAATTACATTAAGACTGTTGGAAGTAGTTACTAAAAGAATAATAATTAAAAGCTCTATCAATAACTACAGCATACTAGGAATCTTGTTTAACTAAGGCCTATCTCATGAATATCATATATCAGTATTACTTAGATTACATTTTGGCAGTTCAACAAATCAAGTTGAAATATTCAAGTTGAAAGATACTGAAGAGTTTCCTCAGTAACTAAATGTGATACGCTAATAGCACAGATAGCATCTGAGGCACTCACAATTCCCCCGTATGTCAGACTTGTTGGATTGTGCCATGCTACCCAATATAACTCAATTAACACTGACTTCATATGTGTTAGCAAGCTGCAGTTGTATTTCAGAAAAAGGAGATCATTTTACTGAGCAATTATACACACTTTTAATTACAGTTAGCCCCCCTTCAGTCCCTCACCTCCCACAAAAAGTAGAATTTAAAGTGCGTTTTGCATGAAACTACGAGCTGAGGATAATTTGGTACCTAAACTTAACCAATACGTTAAGCAGTGGCAATACCATAAAACAGCAGACTTCCAATGGCTCCAGGAAAATGAACAATTCAATCATGAGACAGAACCTATCGATCCTTGAAATTGTAAATTCTTCATATTTTATTACCTAACCCCAACAAAAATACCATGGGCAGGTACCAAAAAAGACTATCAGTTTTAAAAACATTTAGCAGTAAACTCTGTGCTAGTTCTTGCTGGGGGAACTTTCTGGTGCATCAATCTGCACATCAGAGCCCTGTCTATGAGTGGGCAAGGCACAAGAGGCCAAGCTGTTCTGTAGCTTCTTAAAATAAAGCTTTATATACTTTATCATTTCAACAAATTAAAGTACAAGCCTCTTAGATGATTTCCCACCTAATCAAAAATGTGAAATGTATTTAAAAGTAAGAGTTTTTCTGTAAAGCTAGCATTTATGGCCAAAATGAGAGGATAATGGGAGCCTTGGGGAATGTAAAACTATTTGTGTAGGATTATGAGAGACTTTTTTTCAGCCAATATGCTTCTGAAGAGATTCAGCTCTGTAGCTCTGTTTACTTGAAAGTGCTGATTTTACCATGCAACTTCAATTCTCAAATGGTAGATTGAAGTGTAGACTATACAAATCAACTACAGTCTGATTCCGTGCAAGTTTTAGATCATGTATGTATACAAGATACAGGAAAAGAATGGACTTCTTATGCAGATAGTTTGTATAGCTGTTACCTCAGGCAGAAAAAATGAAGGGTCAGACAGTCATTTGAAAGGTCACAGAAAGAGAATGCAAAGCAATTTCCAGTCTGACTTCTTACCAGACTTGTAATGAGAAAATATTTAGTGATACCATGAAAATTGGTAGAACTTTAACCTCTCCGTAATAAGAACAGTCTTGTCCCCAGAAAATCAATAGCTGTATCCTCATTACGACCAGTCACTAAGGCTAAAACTGTAAGTGACTTTTGGCAAAACAGAATTTGTGGTTTTGTTCTATACATATTTATATATATAAAATCACAAAAAAATAGAAATAAAAATAAAGGAGATGTGGCATTAATGCAAGGCTAACAGTAAATACCAGAATACCATCAGCAAAGGAATTCTAAAGATTTGCACTCCGTTTTAACTTTGACTTCAATTTTTCTTCTAACCTGAATATGAACCATAGTGCCATGCTGGAAATCATCCCCTTCACATCACAAAGTTAATAAATCAGCAATGAACACTTTACACTTACATGTACTGGAGTGCTGTCAGCCCTGTATGTACCAAAGGCCTTCTATTAGAATTCCAAGATATTTGAAAAGCACCAGTACTCTCAAGAGTATCACTGCACACATGGTTCACTGTGGCTGTAAATACAGCCTGTTTTCTGAGGTTCTCTATGGCTCAGTTCCTCTCTTTAGAAAAATAATTTAGGGACATTACCCAACCTGCCTTACAGAGATGTATCAAGCGGTTACATTTACTGATGCTTATCAAGTGCTTCTAGGTTTTTAGACTAAAAGTGAAAGAGTGAAATGAGTCTTGAAATATTGGTAAGTGTTAACTATTACAAAACAGCAAGTTATTATTTTTGAGGCATAGGACAGGAAATCTTGCACCATTAAGAATTCTCCTGTATGTACATAGCATGAAACAATTTGAGGAAGAACATATCTGCATATACTAAGAAGTAATCTGTTTTTCAGCACATCCACAGTGATGTGTGGGTAAACAGCTCAACCTGTTAAGAAGCAGCTCACATCAGCACTTTCTGCTGCATAACCTAGCTACTCCATCTCATTGAGCTTCAGCATCTTTTGCTGGCTGGCTGTAGTGAACAAAGAGAGACAGAATGAAAGCTGGAAGAAGACATTAGCTTGAGAAAGCTGTAAAGGGAATCAATCACTTTATCTGTTTCTTCTAGATTTGCAGGCACCCACCAGCACAGTACAAAAACCTGCTTATTTTCCATTCATACATGCAAGAAAAAATAATTTGCATGAGACTGTCTCAAAAAATATATATGAGGAGTCTCAGTCTAGATTCTGATAAGAAAATCATCGTAAAACTTCACCATAGCCAATAGATAGAAAACCTGGATATACAAACATGTGATCACTCCCAAGTTTTTTGGGCACCTTGGATAATAATGAGAAAGATGTGCCCTGTATATGTTACAAAGATGCGCTTTCAGTGCCTTTAACTTCAGTTTCTACCAGCATCCCCATAATGCCTTTGCAAAAAAAACAACACCTAAATGAACACAACAATGACAAACAGAAGCACTGAGTACACACCCATTTGTATGCAGGCAAGGAAGTTAGAGCACAGCAGCAGCCCAAGGGCTCTGCCCTAAATACTCACTGGAGTAAGGGATGCGCAGCAGAAGCGAAGAGCCACTCTGGGCTCCATCGCCCCACCACGCTCAGGCTGTGGCAGAGAAGTGCTGTGCCCACAGTTGTATGCACACAGTGACTTTGTTAGTATAGTTTCCAAGGCATTCTGTCTTGTTTCCAGAATGCCACTGGAAATTGGGGCAGTAGTATTGGGGCAGTAGTAACATCTCCATGTTGTAAGCTGTAAAATGCAAAGAAAGGAGTTGCTTTTCTATTGTCTATGGGAAGTCTATGGCAGATTGGAAATTAAAGAAGAATTTGCATTCCTAAATTTCAGTATTTAAATTACCTCCCCAGGTGCCTTTGAAATCAGCAGGCTCCCTCCAAGGGCAGTGCAGGCTGTTATATCACCTTCGCAGTTAAGACAAAGTGCTTAACTTAGGTTTACATGAATAGCAATCAGAATCCCACCCAGCAGTGCCACCTTTTTTCTGCATTCAGTTCCTTCCCTCTTGCAAGAGCCAGTGCCTGAAGGAAACATGGCATTTGCAATTCCACTAAGCCCACACCATATGTGTGTGGAGCTGATCTACAGAAAAAATTCCTCCTCCTGCAGTCCCCCACGAAGCAACAACAATTTGTCTGACAAATTCATGCTTTTAGAGAACAACTGGAACACAGACCAATTTGCAGTCAGCAATTTTAATGAGACAAACAAGTTACATTTCCTATTGCAAATCTTAATACTGACGCCTCCTCCTTCTGAAGCTCCAGAAAAACATAATTGTACCAAAAATCTTTATGAAACTTGTTGTGTCTGCTTTCAATTTTGCTCACACAATTGAAAATAAATAAAAAATAAAAGACAGACATTGGGAATAATCCTGAGCTGCAGAGAAAATGCAGTTTCATTTTGCAAAATCTGTACACTTTTAAAAATAGTACCTCGTATACTGCTAGCAACCTTTAGGCAGCTGTCCCAAGCACAAAGTCCAAGTAAGCTAAAAGCTGTTACCTGCAGGTTACGTGCCTGGACACTGGACTGGGATCCTCTGTGCCTTAGTCTGCTGCAACAGTCTTTGTCATGTTTTTGGCTCATGCTAATGGCATTCTTGCAAATAATTCCCTGACATGATACAGGAGGTGGCAGAGGACACTGAACATTTTCAGTGCTGGTCTGATTGCAGAAGTCTTGGGAGTATGGATGTCAGTTAGCCCCCCAAAAAGCAATGGTACTTGGGTGCCTCCAATTGCTTAGTACAAGTGTAAACACAGATAGTAAGGAGCCCTCAACTTCTCCCACTGACCAATGCTCGGATATTTATGCAATGTCCAAGCAACATCTACCTGAAAGGAACGACCTGCCTCCAAATAATCACTGCTTGCTCCTGCTTCAAACCACTGCTCTCAACAGAAGGATGTGCTGGTTTTGTAAGCCCTGATTCCAGCACGATGGCACTTTATGTGAAGAGAGCACCACAACCACCTAGCGTGATCTCTGGGGTAATACAAACTGAGGAATTTGACAGCAATTCCTCATTCAAGTCAAGAGTGTGTGTTCAGAATACATCTGCTGGAAAGCCAAGCAAAGTTAAAGACAATAGACAGACAAGCTGCTGCACCCCTTGGTGCGCTCACAGTCAAGCAGTATGCAGCAGTTCACTTCAGATGCACACAGCATATTTTCCGCACTGTTACCTGCTTTGTCTAATTAGTGTTTTTCCTAATTTCATAACCAGCACTAACCATGTGGTAATAATTACTTAGGAAGAAGCTTGTCATAGCAAGGAGAGAGAGAAGGCATTTTGCTTTAAAATCTCCAAATTGGAGATTCGCTAATAGAAATTATATCTTGCACACTATGCAAAAATACACAGAATTATCTGAAAATGAATAGTCAGCAAAGGGCAGGTAGACTATGCTGAAGTCTCTGGGTGATATGTATGCTTTGCTGCCTTAGCTATTCTCAGCACTTTCTTTTGTCAAAAAAAATAAATGATGCTTTCTGAAAAATTCACAGGCAAACTGATGCTTGTTGCAGACTTACAAGAATTTGAGGTATTTTTCTTCAGACTGGAATGCAGGCAGAACTTAATACTTGCACATTCCTTATCTGTGAAGAATTAGTATTATGTAAACATCTGAGATTTAAGACGACTAATTTTTACAAAAGCATATCTGTAATTGACAATAAAAATTGATTATATTTCTCTGTAATTACTTGCATAAATTGTACCAGTAAGCTAAGGATGCCTGTTCTCCTTACTTGTTTGCATTAGGTCATCCTTTCTGTGATAAAGTGCTTTTCAAACATTTTGTAAGGGTCAACCAATTTTAGATGGTTTCCTGGCAAGACCGAATTTCACTCTTCCGTGACAGATAATCCTAGCATCAAGCCAGCTTTCTTCTAAAACAAACAAGCAAGCAATCAGCTGTCCAAGGGTCCAATCTAATTTAACATTGCTGGGAGCATCCCTGCTCTCAACGCTACCCTGCCAAGCTTTCTTCCCTACTGATGGAAGGGGCTGGGCTCTTTAGGTGCCAGCAGCATGAAATAATAGAACTATATAACTACTCCAGCGTGGATTATGACATCAGATCTATCATTGCCAGCCAGAAAATCCATCAAATCGTAACTTTGTTCCCTCAAACACTCATTTATTACACATCATTGAGTGGCTAATTTAATATTTATGAAAACTCATCATGATGTTTTGCTAGACCTAAGAAGCAATAAGGGCAAAGATGACTTATATCCAAGGAGGCTAAACAGAATCCTAAATACATAAAGGAACATTTGTTTCTACTTTGGACATAAGACCAACTTTAGCTTACAGCTCCTTTTCAGAGTCCCCAGGAGTGATACTTTTGAGTCTTCATAAACCTGTACTGACATGCAGAGCTCCTAGAACTAGGAGTAATCTTTGCACAACAAAAAAGAACTGGTGAGGTACTGCAGGGAGCAGTGCCATGCAGCAGCTCAGCATGGGCACAAGCAGCTGGAAACAGTCTGAAACAGGTGGGTGCTGCTAGCTCCCTTCAGAACATTTCCATTGATCAAAAGCATACAGAGCAGCTCAGATGTACTTGGGCTGTTCTACAGAAGACAAGAGAAAACAAAGGGAAGCCCTTTCCTTTTGTGTTTTGCCCAGTTCCCTTAAAAAAGATTTTCTAGATGTAACCAAACACAATCACCTAACTACAGTTTCTCAATTACATTTTCCTTTCCAGCACAGTTCACTGGCAGGTTTCTAAACTGGAAGCACAGTACAAACCCAATTGCCTTCCAAATTGGTCTGTGTGGCACAGCAATTAAACCCCTCAGATGCCCCACTGTGGCCCCCTTCCACCCAGCCCCTACACTGCGGGCTCCACTCTTAGAAATGTTACCAACACTGTTATTATTTCAGCTCAAACTATTTATCATGCCAGAGGACTGGATCAGAATCTGTGTTATTTGATCATTTGGTTTTGATCAGAATTCACTTTGGGGGAGGCAAAAGATAAAAGAACGGAAATCCACTTTGATCAGAAGTTATTTTGCATAATCTTGATTACAGGACTTCATCACTATTTGCAAACTACAGCAGTGGTATCTGGCTTACACTTTAACAACTTAATTGATACATAAAATAAGCATAAAAATAAAATCCCTTTAACTCTTCAAATTCTAGAAGAGTTTGAGATACTGATAATGTTTTACTAACAATTTCTCCCTTAAAATTATTACATTAATTTTATTACTCCTGTCATGCTCCGTCTGTTTAACTGGATAATAACTGCAGAGACATTACTGCCATGTAAATACATATAAGCACCTAACGGTGTTTATACTAAGAACTTCACATGCCTTCCTGATTAAATGGGAACACGATATCTTGAGGGTGACAAGTTGCTTCATAAGCACTAATCACAGCAGAATGAGCAGAACAGAAAGTGAATAAATCCTGATATCTGACCATTGAGGATTAAAAGTTGACCACAAAATAGAACAGTGCTTGCTTTAATAGCCTGAGGCCTCCTCCCAACTTCCCCTACTGCCACTAGCCATGCTCTTTTTCTTTCTTTCCTTGTGTTCACTAGATCAATGTAGTACTGAAAAAGGATGAATTATCTGAGTACAAAGATCAATAACTTGAGCTTTCCCTTTCTCATGCTGTGCCTATATTTATGCCATGACACAACAGGTTCCCAGGTTATGTATCAGTCAAGAACAGCACAGCTTGATGCTTCCTAACCTGGCAGAATTCACACACAACAGGTGGTGAAACACAGTGACCACAGCCTTCAGTCAAGCTGCTTATAGCTTGAGTTGAGTACAGGCTCAACTTGAAGGCAGTTAAACTCTTCATAAAGGAACCACTGACAATTCATGATGTCATTTTGCATGGCTCTGCTCAATGTCTGTACATAAGTCCTTAATGCAAAATGGGAAAACTTACATTTTCCCCCAAGAATTTAGTTGCTCATCTCTCAATATCCTTTCCCAGTGACATCATTCTTAGCAGCTGTCTTCCAGAAATATTGCTGCGCAGTTCCATAGTCATCTTCTTAAGGTACCGTGCATGCTTGGGAATATTCCAGAAGAACAGGTCAATGCATTTTTAGATTCCCTTAACTTTAGTTATTGATTTAGGAGGATATGAGGAATGGGCACAAGTGAAGAGAGCCTTCTAGAAATGGTATATTTTATTAGATCAGCTGATACAGCATGAAAAAACAAGCATGTTTTTGAGCATAGGCTGTCTTCTTCAGCAAAATCTAACTCAACATGGGCAATTTCAATTAAATCTTACTATATTGATGGCAATGCTATTAAAAAATGGCTGTGAAACAGGGGAGCTAAATAAAAAGAGACGTAAGGTGAAGGTTTCTTTACCTAATTTGGAAGTCCAACATTCCATATGAAGCCAAATTAAATGTCTCAATTACAACTTTGGGGAAAAGAGCACAGGATTTCTTGTGACCCACTCTTCTCTCAACCATACATACATAGAGATACAATTGTCAGCATTATTCTGCTCTTACTAGACATGTAAAAGAAACAGTGAAGTACCATCATTTTTATAGTCTTGTTCCTCTCCCAGAAACGTGGAAGATATCCAAGTATGGATAGTTAGCATGACTGCAACAGCCTGAGAAAGCGCAGTGAATGAGAAGCTATCGTGTACCTTCCCTGTTTCAAGATCTAATGGCAACAGAGCACCTGAAAAGGAGGGAACCAAGCAAGGCCAGGGAGAAATTGCTGAGTAGGGAAAAAGCTGGGGAGCAATAAAGACCAACTTCCTCAGTGCTGAGATGACTAAGAAAAACTTAAAAATTGATGAGACTATAGAAAATACCAGCCTGCAATCCCATTAGCAAATAAAGACCAGCCTCCACAGTGATTCCTGGCAATGCTACCAACAGCTTACTATTAGGTTTTTCCAGACAGCAATACAAGAACTGCACAAATAAGCAAAACCCTACTTTTTTTTTTACTTTTTTTTTTTTTTAATAAACAGAAGAAAAACAAGTCAGCAGCGTCAGTCAAAATTATCCTAATTAATTTACTGTTAATTAAATGTGAAACTCCTGAAGAACCAGGTATTTGTTAGATGAACTGCTAACACGTTACATGCAGCACTAGTTATTGCACCACTGCAATGTTTTTACTCATCTGCATCAAGTACAAGACTCGTTTTTTTTAATTCTGAGTGTTCCTAAAAGCAGGACCACAAAAGCAGCACTTATATGATGAAAGGCTGAAGGCTTTGTAATATCTCTCAAAAGGATCATCCTTAAGCACATAAAGTTATGGAAAATAAAAAGATGTGGTTGGTAGAAGACAAGGTCCAACAGAGCATCAAAGCTAACATTGCTTGAACAGCATGGGAGGAATATAGAGGGTACTGAGAATTCTATTTTCTTCCCAGGCTTCAGCTTCCAATGTTCATTAATAGAAAATATTTCTATTCAGTATTCATTAAGCAGAAAATGAATGGGGAGAAACGGTCTAGCTGGTTTTATTCCTATCTCTGGTATTAGTTTGCAAAAACCACAAGCAAGTTATTCATCATCTTGTAATAAGGCACTGCCCTAAAACACAGAAGAAGAAGGCAGCATATTTCACATGCCTCTAGAGGCTACTACAGAAAGAATAACAATATTGCCTCTAGACTCTAAGAAAGAAAGAGACTCACTGAGCTCAAACAGGTCTAGTTCTATCTGTGATTACCGTGAGATGGTACCAGCAATGGCCACTGTTCCTGGCTCTTCTCTGCACTCAGTGTCATGCATGTACTGCAATTAATGGCACAAGGATTAAAGTTCACTGGCAAGGTAAAAGAAAAAAAATAAAAAATGTAATTCTGCATCTTCTCTGCTTTTGTGCTTTTGCTTCCCTTGGCTTTGAATTAACCCATCTGTAAAACAGGACCAAAATAGTTCTTTATTGTACCTGCAAGTGTTACCATGGCTCTGCAGCTCAAGTACCCAAGGTCAAATAAAGTGCTACTTAACAGGGAAGACAGAAGTCATAACTTTATTCACTGCCTTTCATCCTACAGCACTGTGCTTTGCTAGTCTAGCTGGTAGGATCTTTAGTAAGTCGATCCAATTGTGTTTTGACATATGCTTTTCAAATTGCATAATTAGCATCACGGCTTGTCTCTTCCATGTATCATTTATTTTATTATTACTTTTTAGAAATGAAGACAGTTAACATTTTGGCAAGGCTTATCCGCATGAGTTAACTTTGCAACAAACATCCGGTCAGGGGAGCAGCAGCACAGAGGTGCTGCAGTGCTGAGCAGGACACTGTCTAACGCAGAAGTATGCTGCTGTCCCCCAGAATCTATAGCTCAAGCTGGGCCACATGCACCTGAGGGAACGAGTGCCTGAAATAGGCATTCACAGTCATTACAAACAGGAGCCATTTACAAAATCCAGTGCTCAGAGAAGTCTGTTGTGTCTTAATTGCCTATTTCTAGGCTAAGGAAACCCTCCAGGAGAGTGCTTCTGAAGAATCAGATAGCCAACACTTCGGTTACAGATAGAGGGTTTAAGTCTTAAGTGCTGAGGGTATTTTGGCCCCGTCAGAGTCTAAGTCCCCCCTTGCCTCACAATATAGAAAAATACATTCCAGCATGTAGCACTCCAGCTCCAGAACAGAGATAATTCTGTTCTACAGTATCTGAAGAATCTAAACCAAAATTTGCCATCTTCAAGGTGTCCCTAAACCAAGAGATGTAGGACAATCTACTATATTAAGGGTATCTCCATTCCATCCTGCTGAATTTGCTCCACAGTGCATGGAATTGATTAAATATTCATAGCAACAGTCAGAAAAGCGATAAAAGCAAACTTGGATATAGCCCAGCAGCCATAGCTGTCACGTTGGAAGGGAACAATCACCTCAGTTTTAGGCTTTCTTTTGCTACTCATTTGAAAAGAAATAATGAAAAGGTTAGCAAAGCAGGAGTCTGGAAATGGGGGCATTCCTTCTCAATAGCTCTTGGTGTGCAAGTATTACAGTGGGGTGAGGAAGCTTAAGTAACTTAGGAAAGGAGAGATAACATGACAGAGGCGAGTTATTCTAACTGTGGCTTTACTAGGTCCAAAGATTCACCTACCTAGGGAAAGTCACCATGACAGGAGAAAGGCAATGTGTAAAAGAGGACAAATACCATATATAGTATTAAAGAAATCTGGAAAATAACCTGACCTGTGGACTCAGTTTTGGAGACTATGTGAAGTGGTAAGAACAAGGACCACCTGCTGCAAAGCCATGCAACAGCGAGAAGGTCTCACAAACATTCAGAATCCTCCTGGGTCTGTTCCACGCTTCAAGGAAGGCAAAGCTCTTTCTTCAGTTAACAAGAAAAGAATTCTGGACCTTTCTAGCACAAACAGCATATGTCACACAACATATGACACACACAATACATATGGGAAAGTACAGAAACAAAGAAAACATGGTAGCATATATAGTCTTGGGCTCTAGACTGAAATGGTAAGAGGTGGGCACTAAAGCTTGGGACTGAAATACAGCAGTGCCAGGTAGAAGAAAGGAATATCCCGCTATACAATGTACTCTAAGTTGTACATTGAACTTTACTACACTATTAATTGCCCCCATCTGACAGTGTTTTACATTGAAAGTGTGGAATAAAAATCACTTTGGCAGTTCAGTCCACGTAATTAGCTATTTTACATCCTTTCTATTGTAAAATAATCTAGTCTCATTTTATGTCTTGGAAAACCATGTGCTATCGATTTAATGATGTTAATAATTGTGCAGTGTTCCAACCACTGTCAATAGATTATGTCATGTACACAGAACAGCTTATTATCAAGAGAACAGATCTTAGATGCAAATCAGTGAGAATTTAATTATGCTAAAATGGATGCTCTACCATTCACCGAACTATCTATTGACAACATTCAATAAAACAAATTGAACACAAGTTGTTAGCACATAACTGTCACTTCCTTGGTTGTATAATTTGCATAAGTTATCTCTTCCACATATACACATTCCTGCTTCAGTAAACAGAATAACAAAATGCTACGGATTTCAGTTGACTTCAGACCAAGCAAGTATGTATCAAAAAGGATCTTTATTCAGTGTTTTTTGGAAGAGGTTATGGAGCCTGGAGCAGCCGAAGCCTCAAAACGTGGGTGGGTGTAAATGGATTTCTTCTGGTGTTCGCACTAATGGTGAAGGCCCAAGAACCGCCTGGGCTTATTTTTCTTTCCTAAATCCCAATTCTTACTGTGAAAAGCATCTTAGAGTAAGCAGCCCTTCCGTACTTAAAAGTAGCCAGATGTGAATCACTCTTCTGGGCTTTGCTGTAGCTTCTACATCCCAACAGCATTTGGCTTATAAAGATGTCTCAATGTGCATTAAGGTAGGGAAACACCTAGGGATTGCTTATTATTAAAACCCTGTAGATGTTTATTTCCCTACTCATCCTGTTTAGTTTATCTTCATAACCTGAAGACGGTGGTGTAAAAGATGAGCTACGTAAATAAGCTGCAACTGAAACTGCATTCTGAAGAAGGATTTGCTTCTTAGTGAAAGCTGCAAGAAGCAGATGACTTCAGGTTCTCTGAACATGCCAGTTTATACCACGCTTTAACCTAAAAAATTAAAACTTTTAAGTTCTCATCTTTTTCTCGTGACAGATACAGAAAGTGAGGCACCCCTTGTTGAAGGTGATGGGAAAACTGATAAGCAGAAATTACCACACTGTGGAAAGCTGGATCAGATTTTTTATAACAAGCACAAATGGTCAGGTTTGTGTTAAATACAGAGAACAAATTCATTTCCATAACCTCATGCAGACCACTTCTATTTGCCCCTCCAGTATTAGTAAGTCAGTGCGGCTTCTGCATATTTCTTTTAAAACCTTTTTCTGCCATTCAAGAGTGTCCTAACAGCAGCAAATGTGTGCATGCACACAGCAGACAGCTCTTTTAGGCTTGCCTTTTTTTTTTACCTTCCCTACTACTTTGCTGAAATCAATAGCAAGTATTAAAGTGTATGGAGAAGGCAATTATCTGAGTCAAATCTCCAATGTCAATTTGAGAAAGTCAATAGACAGCATTAACTGGGATTGGAAATATGCACATTTTCTCTTTTGTAGTCTAATTATTTTCTCAGCTTCAGTGAAATAACTCTGTCAACTTAAGTCCTCATGGACAACCCTGTATGACCAAAGCTCACCCTGTGTACATTAATAGAATTAATGCAGCAACCTCTGAACTGAAAGCTAATGATGAATTAGAAGGTTGGTGCATTTTGGTTGTTGTTTTTTGTTTAGCAGAATGGATGTATTTCACTGCATAGAATTCAGCTGGCATAGGAGAACAGGCTGCAACACTGGAAATATATGTTTCTACTGTTTTCTCCAGTAAAATAATGTGTAGTCTCAGCAGTTTCTCATCCTCTGAGGAAAACTGCAAAGATTCAGGATATTGTAATCTGCTGTGAATTCAGCATCTGCTCACAATATCCTCAGTAGGAAAAGTTGTTCCTTCATCATTTGCAGACAATTATAACAGAAAGACCTGAAAAACATTCAGAGATCAGGTGTTCAAGAGGAAAACACTCAGAATGAAAGGCTGTTCTATTCAGGACCCTTCAGCTTGAACAAAACCATCATGTAAACATAATACTCTATACTTTCATTTCACTTCCACCTGCCTGCACCTCTTCAATTCACTTTGCAAACCACTGAATTAAGTATCAGAACATTTAGAGAGAAACGCTCTGCAGATTGCAGAAAGGAGACAACCCCAGAGGTCACCACACTTGCACACTGAGCTCTGCATGTCTATCACTGACTGCACACAAATATGCCTGCTTTGCACATACAAAGTAAAATTTAAACTTCTGAATACTAACATACTAATTTTCAAAATTAATAAAGATGAGCATATGTGAACATATTGACCTGCCAGACACAATATATCCAAGGGTGAGTGGAAGTTTCTGTGCACATCTCAGAGAAGATCCAGAGATCTTTTTCTCCACAGATACAGATAAGCAGCTCCACGCTGAAAGACTAATTAAACTTGCCAAAAGAACCTATATAATTAAAGACACTATGGGCTTAGATGCATAGACACAGCCACCAGCTTCCTAGCCCAACAGAGAACACAATTCACTCTGTTGCCTGCCCCAAATAGAAAACAACTCAAGTTACTTAAGCTGCCTTCATCTACTGCATAGAATTTGAGAACTGATATTAGCAAGGATCTCTAGAGATCATCTTGTGCAATTCCTGTCCAGAAAAGGGCAAAGCAGAGCAAATTGCAGGGGGCCATGTCCACTGGAGTTTCGAGTGTCTTCTAGGATGGAAAGTCCACAGTACCTCTAGGCAACCTGTTCTAGTATTCAATTAAAGGACAAGTTGGTTTTTGGTTGATATGTACTCCACCTTAGAGCATTCCCTTGCTGCTAATTTTCTCCAGCTCTGCCCTTCTGTCTCATGTTTTACATACCAGCACTCATGTCTGGTTCACAAGTCTACTACAAGCAAGAGTAGGAGGCTGACAGAAGGAGCAGTCAGAACAATGTGGGTAGTGAAGCAGGGGACGTTTGACTTGTTTTTCACTTGCTTGGTGCTGAGCACACACCATTTAGAAAGTCCAGACCAAACACAACATCTGAGACACTACAGAGGCAAGTGACTGAAGGACAGGTTTTATAGCAGGGATTAGGTAGAAATTCTTGCGTGCCAGACATGCTGCTATTGCACCTCCAACTTTTGCAGTTTAAGTAGATCCTACCATATTTTTTATGTCACTAATTAAAATTACCCAAACTTCCATTGTCAGTTTTCAGTGTGATGAATCTGTAAATATGAGTAAGTGTGAAGTTACAGGAAACTGTTTTCTGCTCAACTTTCAGTTCGCTAAATATAAAAGATTTAACAGAGTAGACCTGGTCCCATTTTTGTGTCACACCATAGCGGTCAAATTTAGATGATAAACTGCATAATCACATAAAATTCCATTGTAAGGGAGGTAAAAATCAAGATTTTAGCTTAAATAACACAAAGGAGCAAAAGATTTGGGTACAAAATCTGGTCTAGAATGTCCAGGTGATTCAAGAGCCACCCACACAGCAGTACTACAAAGACAAATAATTTTCCTGTTGCAAATTACTAATTTATCCAGACAACCTCAACTCACACCAGTGCTTTTCCACCTGTGGGCCACAGGCAGGGAAAACTCACCGTTAAGGAAAACTCATGGATCATGTTGAGGGAGACTGAGAAATGTCATTCACAGAAGCAAACTCACGGTGTAGAGGTTCAAACCTCCACTGGAGGTATGCAAAAGACCAACTCAAAACCAGTAACCATGCTTCCCAACTAATAAAGAAAGGTTGATTAACTGATTAGAAAGCAAGCTTATGCAGTGGAGTGAAATACCCAAATCCTGCTTATCCATGGAATTGTGTGCTTCTCAGTAAATCACTCTGTTCCTGAGAGTCTGCCTGCAAAACAGGGCACACAGATCCTTACCTCTTGAGATCCGTGTGGGAATAGCTACACTAAAGAAGCATGCTTCAAATGGATTACTGTCACTAGAGGGAGGAACAGCTGCTGACTGAATTATTTCAGAAACATTCATAAAAGAAGCTACCTCTAATTATGAGCGGATTATCTGGCTTTACCACACCATAGAAGAAGGAATATTAGAAACAGCATCCAGTTAGCTGTGTAGGCATTTATGAGACAGCCATGAATAAATGAAAGATTTCTGTGAAAAAAATACAGAAAAAAAACCAAAAAGACTGGAAGTATCTCTCAACTGTCATGCATGAGATTAATCATGGGATATTAATCAGCCTCTGTATTTCCCTACATAAACTATTCTACTAAACCAAACAGCCTACAGGATGCTATAGAAAAATCAATCAGAAGCTTAAAATGATTTGGGATATGATCAGCCACGGCATAAAAGAGATTTCATATTGCACTTGAAAGGAAGAACGAACTTATGCAGGAATTGTTTCATATACTACATTACATGTTCTGCATACTACAGAACAACATTAAAATTCATCCCATATCTTTAGAAAGTTCAGACACAATAAAAGCTTCTAGCATTTTAAACAGCTAGTATTCCACCACCAATTCTGGGATAGCATGTGGAGGAAAGGTGATGACAAAAACTGCAGAAATGGAGACGTGGACCTTCTCTAGTGAAGGCTTCCCAAGGTTTAGCCTTGCAAACTGCATGCCCTATCTCTCAAAAATGTCTCTGCATCTTGGGCTGTTTCAGATCACATAATACGGGCTGTTTTTTATAAGTCTTGGAATAACATGACTTTCTCAGATGAAAAACAGGAAGAATACACACACACACACACACACACACACATATATGAAATCCACAGAAACACTTGACAACACATTTGCTCAAAATTTTTGAAATTCTTATGCATCTCTAACTTATAAAGTACTACGAGATTTCAGCGAAATAAGAGTGAAAAGTTTGCTATCGAGTTGTAACAAATTGCTTCAATGCTGATCTACCCAAAAACGTTACTCTTCTGCAGTAGATTGTAAGCTTCACTTTACATTTGAATGTCTACTTTTACACATTAAGTCTCTCTAGAGATTATATTGCCTTTCAGAACTCGTCTATCACAAGAAATTGTAACTGATCTAGTGCATTTTCTGTGTGCAATACAGTGCTATTCTAATGTTTCTCAAGCTGCTGAGATAATATCCTTTCAATTTTTATATTAGCAATAAATACCTCCTATAAAATTCAGGCTTACTCTGTGCTGTTCTACACTCCTGTATAATTCGCAACTAAAAGGCAAGCTGCTTTGCTGTATTTCATTAGTAAATATAGCAAATCCTTTGCAATAGATAAGCAGTTTTGCTTGGGATAAAAACTGCAAAAAAAACCCTTTAAAGGACATGCATTAACTGGTTCTACACCTCTTTTGGCTGTATCTAGACAAAATTTTGCACAAGCAGGCTAGGGTTACTGTAATAATTGAGTCTTGAAGACAACAGCGTTCAAAATACACAACTCTGCCAAAATTTCAGTCTCTTCTAGCTTGGACAATGACAGATGGTAAAGAGCAATACAAGAAAGTGAAAAGAAGACCCTTGGAAAGAGGTCATCTCTTACCTATAGCAACATCAGATCCTTCTAACATATCCTTTATCCTAAGATAAAATCAGGTAAATATCCCTATACAAAGTTCCTGTGCCTAGACAGCACCAAAACAACACCAGTATCTCTTACACAATAATAAAGAGATCTGCAGAGTTAAATTTGTTTGGCACAATCTTTCCTCCTAAACGTATTAGCACCATTAGCTTACAAAATTTGGTGATGATTAACACAGCTCTGGAGAGACCAACACTTAAATGATTTAAGATAAGGGCTTGAACAAATGCTCACAATGCCTGAGGCTTAAATCCTGACACAGAAATGCATACGTATGCTTAATGTTTCACCACATCAATTACTATGCAAGATATTTTTCCCTCATAACAGTGCCTCTAGTAAGGTTCAGCTCAAGAAATCCAGAATAGAATATGTAAAGATCCCTTACTCAGCCATCTTCCCCTATCAGCTGTTAAAAAATGGTTTTAGCTCTGATTATATTTCTGAAGTCCTTGCTAGAACCATATTCATCCAACCAAGAAATAGAGTGCCAATGCCACATCCTTACAGGCAGCATACTGCACAGAAGCAGAGTATTCAAAACACATCTGTAATCCTTCAGTAGGCTGAAACATGTTTACATGAGAACTTGTTCAATAACTCTGAAGAAAAAGCCTGTAATTGAAAATCAAGGACTGTTCACACATGATTTCTCAACAGGAAGAAGGGAGTGAATGCTCAACCCATCCCTCATGTCATTTATAATGCAGATTCATTATTTACATCAAATACTCACTAGAGAAAAAGGCTTACACTCCAATTCTTACTGTTTTAAGTACATTTTCTTTTCATTTTCTTTTCTTTCTTTTGAAGACTTATTTTAGCTTAATGGCTATGTGAGTGACACTGCTTGGCAAAAAAATTACTCATGATTTGCAGTCTAGCACCAGAAACTAGTTAGTATTAGATCACATTTAATCATGAGTTTCTAGCAAGGATGCAAATAGAGACCAGTGTCTATATCACAATTAAGATGATGGAAAAGAACATGATGTTCAGCAGAGGAGGCAGAGCCTGCCTGTACCAGGTACACAAGCAGTGATTAGTTTTATATAATAGCAATAAGATGCACTGAGCATGGATCTGTCAGAACATTTGTGATTGCTTATGCCAAACGACGTGCACTGTCGCAAACAGTTTATAGCCAAAATGAACCACAGTGAAAACAAAGCGGGAGCAAATGGCTGGTTTGCTATTAGAATTTTACATGTTAAAACAAACAAACAAACTGATTTAGATACATCGACACAATGAAATTGTCAGAAAACACAATCTAAAATTAGTCCTCATTTGTGGCCTTCTGACATAACGTAGTTGGAGCACATATTTCTTCAGAATCCTTATTTCTATAGTCAGATTCCATGGTTTAGTCTTCAAAGCCATCCTCTCTAATTCCAACACAAATCATGTAAGAATTTCTCTTCTCAAAACAAAGGCAAACATTCACAACTCCAACAGAAATCTAAAGGTCAGGCATTTACATTTCCCCTAGTTAGTACCTCTTCCAGCTTAAAAAAAAAAAAGAGTAATGCAGCCATGCATCTATTCAGCACATTCCTCATTATTTTTACATCTTTTACCCTTTAGAAAATAGAGAGTGACATATCCTCTTTTAATGAGAATACTGGTAGAAACCAATTATTAAACAAATTAAATTTACTCTTAATATCTTAATATAGAAGCAGATTGCTTATAATTTTAAAGTGATTGTCTTGCATAACACTGAGTGTAACATTCCTCTCTGTGGAAACGCACTAATGAGCCACTGTCCCCTCCACACAAGAGCATTGCTCATACATACCAGTTTCAAAACATGTCACAGATTGGCCATCCATTCCTCCATGTGAAAACAAATCAAACCAGATTAAAAGTAGAGATTAGTATCAGATTATTACACTGCAGTGAAGTGCAATTAGTTTCTGCCATTTTTGTCTACAAACCCCAACTGTTACACCATCAGCAATATTCATAAAATCGATTATGAAGTTTCAGAGGGAATCCAGTAGGAAGCTCCATCTTGACAGAGTATTTTGGCCACTTCCTCAGCCACAAGCTCTGCAGCCACATTCTGCATTTTGGAAGTTCACAAGGACCAAAGCTCGCTCACTCTCCGGCAAAGGAGATTTAATAACTTCTTTGACAAAGGAAACTCGTGACAAAGTTAGAGGATAAATCGGTATCTTGTAGGAAACACTTCCAATGGTTTAATTCCAGCCCCATGCTGTGGTGTCCTTTACTTCCTCCACAGAACTAACACAAAGGCTGAATCACAGTATTAGCTGGCAAATAACAGCTAAGTGAAGCAGAGTTGCCTGCTGGACCCAAATTTATACCAGCCCATTTGTAACAGAGCAGTGAGATCAATGAGATTGTCCGGCAACAGCACAGATCTCAGCTGGACTCACCAACAGAGGAGCTATAACCAGTTCCACTTTCAACACTTCTATCAACAATTAGACCCAAATCCTGCCTCCGTGTGGATGCAGAAGTCCACCCACAATTGCCTAAGGGAGGATGCAGGAGTGTATGTACTTTAAGCTGATTTAAAACATACTGCAACACAACTACTTTTTTTTCTTTTTTTTTTTTTTTTTTTTTTTTTTTTTCTTTTTCTTTTTTCTTTTTTGCTGTCAAAGATACATTGAGCATTTGGGAGATAGGAGCTCAAAGGAGGGCAAACTGAAAGTTACGAAGACAGAATTAGGAGGCACAATGCACCTGGCCTTCCTCAGGAAGCAGCAGATTCCCAGGAGAGGCCCTATAACTCCTGAGTGCTTTGAAAAGAGCTTGCTGAATTCACAACATGGGTGAAGCAAAGCGGCTTTGCAATGTGATGCGCCAAGAGACCCAATTAGCTTCAGAAGGTCCACAGACACAGACAGGAGGAAAATAAAGCTCTTTATGTTACTGAACACTGCTCCAAAATTAACTTTAAGCTTTGTCAATAAACTGTTCTCTTGGAAAAAAACATTCCTACAGTAGATTTTCAGCTTCAGGATATTTTTCAGCTGCTTGATACTGTGATAAACAGCTGCTCCCTGTCACAGCACACATAGCGCAGCCATGCTGTGCACTGGGAACTCAAAGTCCATTCTAAGAAGAGGACTGTGTAGCATAAAACCAAACAGGCCACTACCACAGCTGATTAGTGCTCTGGACATTAATAATTTAATTCCAGTTTTTACTCTTCAGTGTTTGATTATGTGATATACGTTTGTTCTCAGAAAGAACAGTAGTGTGCTCTCATCACTCTACCAGACACTTTACAAATGCACTGGGTAAAATAATATTTCCAGATTTTGGAAACAATGCAACTTTTCAGCTGAATCTTCAAATAGACTTACACCCCGGTGTATGTTTAGAAAAGCATAATGTATAACCTGACTAATTGCAAGTGAGTGCATGTTGTTGAAATACAACCGTACAAAAGCTCTAGAATTCCCACATTCATGTTTCTGCAGCTTCTGAATCTTTTTCATGGCTTCTTGAAAATACGATTCCACTCTGGAGAAACGGAATGCTTCACTGCACTGAGTCTTTTTACTAATTTGAGCTAGAAAAGAAGTTCTTTATGCAAGGTAGATCACACATGTTTAAAAGCTTAATTCTCTAGAATACAACTTAACAGAGAATGTGCAAAGTTCAGCTAAAATATCCCTCCAAAACAAGCAAATGAGAAAAAAAACACCACTGTGCCTCAGAACACAAGAATGCCTATTGGCAGACAGCAGCAGGGGCATTTTCTAAGTGCACTGCATGAAGATGCAAAGCTATAGGATCAGACAGGTCACACGTGTACAATATATTTCTGGGGCTTAAGACAAAACCTTCACTGTTTATTACCAATTTTAACTTTATACCTCAATAGAAAGTCCAGTCTCACTTCTACAAACAGCTGAAGTCTGGATGCAGGACAACTCAGAGCTTTATCAAGTCACAGCAAAGCTTCAGTTGAAAATCAGCTTCTGCTACAATGTGCAAAGATTTCACCAATCATTAATATTTTGGATGACCCTGAACAGATGCCATCCATCCTTTACAATCCCTATCTTTGTGAAAAGCTCTGGGGAACTGGATCTTGACCACTACTACACCTAGTTGCATGTGTCTTGTGAGACTATTAAAAGTAACAAGATGACACACTTTGCTGGAGACCCAACAAGACAATTAATTACTGCAAGAAGTAACACAAAGACTGGGATTTAAAATACAGGTTGTACTAATATATGTTGATAATCTGCATGCTGTCATAACATTATTAAAAACATTACCATGAAACGGATCTATTTTACCTGCCCTCAAACCACATTGCACAAGTTGCAGGCATACGCTGGTGCCACAAGAGCAATGTGCCTGCTGCTATTCAAAGTGGCTGTGAGACAGCTCTGACTTGAGCAGAAGTGTTCCAAAATCCACAAACCTTAATCATTATGCATAAATACTGAAAGTGAACCATGATGAGTTATTATTATGAAGGCACAGCTCCCGAGCTCCACTCGCTGTAGCTCTTGATTGCTGCCATGCATTTTAAGCTGTGCCACAATTGCTGTGGCAAACTCCTCAGAAAGCTGAGACTGTCAAATCCAAGGGAGAGAACTGATTCTTACTCCCTCTGAGCCTTTAACCACAATAACACAGTAGAAATTCATAAATAAATCTGCACTATGCACATGAGCACAGAAGCAGAGGAACTTTCTGTGCTGAGTACATGCTTATAGTCTCACTTCATCACGTCTAGCGCCTTTCCCTCCTATAAACCCTTGGCTGAGCTCATCCCACAGCACACTTCATGAGGGCTGATAATCTCATCAGTCTTTTCTTTCACTTCTGACATATCTCATTATTTGCGTTCTCCCTTCTTCTGTCTGACCTCAGCAGGTCTCACCTCAACACCTGTCTCAGTTCTCTAGAAACAAGTATTTATAAGGCAACTTCATCCCTGATTTGGAACAGCAAGTTGCTGTGAAACTGAAAACAGGACTGTGACTTCTGTCAATATCTATTAAATACATATGCAAAGTAAAACTGATACAGAGTACTTACAACCCAGGTTTCCCATGGCTTGCCTGCAGCTGTGCACACTAATGAGGGATGACTTCAGGCTCTCGCATTTCTAAATATTCACGACACTTCATGATTATAATTCCTGATCATTCATACAAGATATTCATGAGCTTCATTTGCTGCTTGGAGCTACAGTTAGGTCACACTAGAAATTTCAGTTCATACATTGTTTTGTACTGGGTGAACAGGAATTGTATGCCAATTTTTAATGTTTATTTTTAAAGGATCCTTAATGTTTTTTACTAATTCGGGAATACAACTGATTACAACAAGAGAAGGACAACTTATTTTGGTAAATATAATTCCTGCTTACCGGATTTGCTGAGCACCCCTTATAGCTGGAGAGGGCAATGAGATTGTGAGCATTTACCATCTTACAGGGTCAGACCATCACTACTGCCTCAATTCCACCAGGTTAATGCTCTAAGGGCAGATAACAAATGCTGGCCTATGCCGCATCCCCAACTACTAATAGAGTAATATATTTAGTATATAGATGTGTGAGATTTTGGTTTTGTACATGTTCAGATAGATGAATATACTTAGATGTTAGACAAGCTTTCATCTTTCACGTGTACCTATAACTAGAACATCGAATATAGCTTCTGTATTTATAATTGCATTACTCAGACCTTGATGAAAGTTGAGGGGATATGCAAAACTATCTATTCCTGCTATGAACCACCAACAGGTTAGCTTGAGGAAATAGTTGTAGAACACACCATATTTAGGTTCTCACAGACCTGCAACATAGCAACACCAACAAAGATAGGCAGCAGTATAAAACCCTGCAATAGGAGTATTTGTCGCATTTTAACCTGGCTTGCTAATTGCTAGCTCTACACTACAAAACTACTAACTGTTGGGATTTCCATAAAACATATATATTATATAACATATATATACACACTTATATATAGTTTATAAGTCAATTGTAATTTTTCAATACTTTGTTTCACAGCTTAGATTTCCAGCAACACAGAAGGAAAACAGAGTGTGTTTTTGTTGCCCTTCATTCTCTTCAGTCACTTTATGTACAAAGGAAGTAAAGTTTTGACTTCTTGTAGTACTAATGGCTGCAGTTTATGTATAGTTTCATCCTTCATTTCACATTACTAACCAAAACGTTTTCCCTCGCAAGTGGAGAGGGACAGCTATAGTTACTATTTACCCTTTGTGCCACATTCCCTTTTCTCTTTCAGCCCACCTATCACATGGGTGCACTCTTCGCCAGTATGCTCCTATATGGCCTCTGGCTTTTGTTCACAATTTTGAACCACTTTTAATTGAATTTTCTACTGCAGAAGAGTTTCCTCGCATCCATCCACCCAGCAGGATGCCAGGAGAAAAAACAAAACATCAAGCACTCAGGAGCTGCTCTGCTCTACTGCAGAGCCAACAGGCACCTTGCAAAGATCTCCTGCTGACTGCTAAGCCTTGCCATCAAATTCAGAGACTCCTTTACATCTCTCTGCTCCTGCTGCTTGTTATTCCACTTGCTGCTGACATCAGGTAGTTCTTACAAAATGCACAATCAAGAAAAGAGAGAAGCTTTGAAAACTTGTTTTTCTCTTCTGCATTTCATCCCTGAAAACAGTGAAACTAGCCCCCAAAATAAGAAGTGTTAAAGTAGAAAGCTCTGAAACAAAAAACCAAACACTTTTGATTGAATGTATGCCCATCGACTTTAAATGTCCAGGTTTCTTTTTCACTGAAAAGGATTGATTGATATGACTGACAGCTGCATGCAATTTCTACAAATGTTGAAATGAACACAGATTTGTGCAGAAATGTAACAGCTACAGATCAGCAGCACACATCAAGTGAATGTGCCTTCAAGGTGTATGTTTGGACAGGGGCAAGTCTCCATTGCCATTTCATTTTAAGACACCCCTATTTATTCATACTATGAATTAAGGTATAAAGCTCAACACAGAACACAAAATTTCATAGCTTAAATCACTGAACCACAGTCTGGGACCAAGAAAATAAGATAGCGTTTGTTTTCTGAATAAAATCTTCTCTCCCAAGAAGACTAACACAGCTTGGTACTTCTCTGTTCAAGTTGTATAAAAGGAGAGAAAGCACTAGAAATATCAGCACTGCGTTCAAGGCATAGGTAATCTTTCAGGGTGCATTTACGTGCTCCCTAGTGAGCATCACTGTGACAGATATAATAACCCCATGACAGCTGCTGTATAAGTTTGTCAACAAAAGCTTTGTCACCAAAAGCTTTGTCACATGATTTCATGTGCCACAAAACACACTTCCATACTTGTTTTAACATCAAAACTGTGTCGCGGAAACATTTAGAAGATGAATCAGTGAGAGAATCTTTTCATAGATCCCTAACGGTGGGGAGCCTGCTGGTTCTGAAATGTGATTGTCCTGCTGGGAGAGAGCAAAAATGCGGTGATCAAGACAAAGTTTCTTAGCTGATGCATCGTTTAGGGTAAGGAGAATTAACTATGCAAAGACAAGGTGTATTTACCTAGCAAGAAAGAAATAAGCCTCTTAATTTGAGAATTTTTAACAGTTTTTGACCTTTGTTTTGAAGTGATTTTCTGTGCAAAACTGTCACACTCTAAGAATAAAACTAAAAATGAAGTAACATTGATTCACGTGAGTGTCCCCTACAGTAACATGCCACCATCTTCTCTGTAGGCAGATAACCACCTTGAAAGTAATTTTTCCCCACTGCTGAGCACAGGGCCAATAGTTCTGCTTGGGCATGGCTTTATTCAGAGCATTTTATAAGGTGTCCTATCTTTCAGTCCATACAAATGTCTTTTTTCTAAATAATAAATCAAATTATAAGTCAGGAGAAATGCCAACATGGTACAATAGCTGCTGCACTCTAATCTGTGTACATAAGAAGCCACAGCTGTGCTCTGTTGGCCCGCAGCGTAATTCTAACCTGCCAGTATCATTACAGAGTATTTCACGGGCTGACTGTTTCTAGGTATGATATTCAGTACAACAGGATAGTGGGCAACATATATCAGGCCAAGACTCAAAAAGTGCAACAGAAATTCCCAGTGTTAGTTCTGATACAATTTCTGACTCATTGAACACACAGTTCTCAGTGGACAAATTTCAAAGTGTCGGTATATTTACAGAGTATATTTTAGAAGAGTAAAGATGAACGTCACAGAATCAGCTTACATTACTATTTTGCAGTAGAATATCAATATATGTTATACTAGGAAAATGTATACAAGTCATAACTTGAAAGAGATAGCAAGAGATAATTTGAAACAGAACACTTATGACATAAGGCTCACTGGTACCATTTGGGCTCTACTGCAAAAAGGAAGAAAGTGGCAAGGAAAAAAAAAAAAAAAGAGGAAAGTCAGCAGAGAATTCTAAGGCCAACAGACACGGAACAGAAATGTACATTCATAAAATCCTCTCTGCTCAACATCACACCTAACTTGAAGCGTGAACCTGGGAGAGGAAAGGTAACACTGCAAAATTCCCCAGCAGGTCTAGCGTGACACTTGAGCAGGTCGCTGAAGTCACTGGGCGTAACAGCATCCTGCACCACTAACGTGGAGAGGTGACAGAGCAAACAGCAAAATAGCTTCTGTGGGCGCACGGCATGAGCAGCAGCAATTCAGTCGCTCAGCTTCATCTTTCTCTGAACTGCGGGGACACCTGGACAGCAAACCTTCTCTCACTCAGGGTCAGCATCAGAGAGCTGAGAACTACACCATGAACCGACATTTTTTCATTATAAATGAATGAGTATTTGAGGATAATCCCTGCAAGATACAAGTGATGTACAAAACAGAGCTTTTTGCTAACTGTTATATATGTGGTTAACTAGGATGAGCACGGACAGTCTTATAGCTTTAAAAGCCAGGAATTACTAGGCATTACTGCATCACATGACTCATGCAACCCCCAAATGTAAAGCTACTTGCTTAATGCTACAGAAAAATCCATCTGAATACCCTTGCCAAGTTCTCCTTTTCTAGTTTCTACAGTAATTGTAAAAACTGAAAACCATCCATGACTTACTGAAGCCTGTAATACTTCTTGTTACATTAAAATAACTGGCTTGAAATCGTGAAGGCTGGGCTAAAGAAGTCAGGCGTGGTAATAACAGCACCAGTGCAAGTAGCTATGAGACAAACAAGGCCGTGTTTTGTTCTTGACCTTTCTCTTGTGCACAGAAAGCCAGTTGTGCACGTAGCCTTTGCTTTACAAGTCAGTAAGGAAACTTCATACTGGCCTTTCACATCACAGCACAAAACATGTGCTGCTCATATTCACTGCCTGTATTCTGGATCCACACTTATCCTCAAAAAGCTCACTTCTGCAGACAGTCCATGCCTTGTGTCTATTAACAACTCATTTCAGGCTTCCTATGTGTATTCATCTACTTGTGAAAGAATGAGAAACAGTATTTGTTTTTTCCAGGATAACACAGGAAATGGTCATTTTTGTAACATGAAATAAGAACAAGTTCTTTGCCTACCATAGGTAAACTGTCTTCAATAACTGGCACTGTTACTGACCCAACAAATTTACTCTATTAATGAAATGAGACAAAATATGTGAAAAACTGAAGCGTGGTTGATGAGAGGATATTTCAGCTTGGAAAGGAGAGTGCAAAAATAGCTCCAAGCTCTCCTTTTCACTTCACTGATCACGAATCAGCTGCTTGAGTTTATTGGCTGCTAATGATTCCAAGGGCACTTTATGTTAAGGTGTGAAAAGGAAGGGGAACAGAAAATCCTGACCATGATGTCTACACTCAGCTCAGCCTTTACAGCTCAGCCACAGCTTGGCGGGGTTTCAAATAAGGCAGCTCCTTTGAGGAGCCAGGTAAGACCCCCCTGCACAGGGAAACACTGCTGTGTTCTCATTCTGCCAGGAGTTCTGCAGGAGGACACAGCGCTTGTCCTTCCTCTGACAGCACAGAGCTACACCACGCCAATTCCACAGGCTGCCTCACTCCTGGAAGTCCTCACTCCCTCATCTATGCCTGATGCTCTCTGGCACAGGACCCTCGGGACCATCACACACATTTCTCAGTCTTCTTTTCTGCTCATGGACATCCGGGGGATGTAATGATTCAATTCACGTTATACAAATATGCAAATTTAGTTTCTTAGAGCTTGAGATTTTGGCTCTTGTTTGGTATGTTATCCTACCTCCCTCAGTTACTCCACTGGAGCAAACTCTGGGTTGAAGCACATGCCATTGAGCCTCTCACTGCTATCACCATCTGTGACAGCTTCTTTTTTTCCTCAATTATGCTCATTCTATCTGGGCTAAAAAAAAATCTTCCACTCCTTGCCAGTCTAAGCATATGCCTATATGTTTGTTGCTGATCCAAGTCCACAATACCATCTTTCATACTATTTCGCCAGTGTCTTGTTAACATGATATGCTGTAAACTTAATGGCAAGAGTCATGTTTGGATCAAGTCTTCCTTATTTACAAGGCTTTCAAAGTGAAATAAAGCATTTCAATGAACACAAAGTTGATAGTGCTGCCTGACAGACTGACATTAGCGCTGCCAATAGAAAAGCTATGTTCTGCCTAAACCCACCAGGAGACCAGTGACTTAATGCTGGACAGCACATCAACAGTTTCTTTTCCCCTGCTGGCTCAGCTGCACCCTTCTGAGCAGAACACAAAGCCAAGAAACACAGAGATACCTTCTATTTGAAACATCCTATCTTATCATCCCCACCCCACCTCCTCATCTTGGAGGATGCTAGATGTCCCCAGACCACCTCCCATGTGTTTGTCAGCTACACCCTGGCTACAGCACAAATAGCAAACACAAGCAAGCTGCTTTCCCTTATTACCTCTCATAACAAGGACATTTATTGAGGTGGCCTGCAAGCACTTCACGGCCTTCACTCATCCTCACTCTTTAACTTGATCAAGATTTATTTTGATGTTCTAGAACTGCTCATTCTAAACGAGTGTGTTCTTGTGGAAGGGCAAACAAGCAGCGCATAGCACTGGACTACAAGAATAATACAGATTTATTTATTTATTTTTCTTAATAGAACCTCTAAGGAGAAATAACTCTGACAATAGCTGTCATGCTGCTGTCAGACAACTTAACCTCTGCAGCCAGCAGGGATCATGCCCTGAGCTATAGGGAAGTTTTAGTTTAGCTTTAACCACATAGGACAGACTGGTCCTGCATCTGACATCCCAGCTGAAGAGGCACAATCCTCTAATTAGTCCTACAACTCATCCAACGGATTTTCTATGTGCCAGAAGCCAATTCTGAAACACAAGCAGTACCATTTCTACCCCAAGAAAGCGCTAAAGTGTCACAACAAGCATAACTGATGATTTAACAATTTTCACACCTGCAATCCTAATTAGGAATTTTTGAGCATCCAGAACCTCTCTGTCAAGAAATTTATCATTACCAGCATCTTCTTACTGCCAGCTTAGAGAAAAATGTATGTAAACACCAACAAACTGCTTTTTTCCTTAATAGATGATTGTTAATATGCAGAAATAAATAAAAGAGGTAGCATTTATGACAAATATTACTTCTAACTGCATTACATTAACTTGATACAGGAGAAAATGAGCACCTGTTTAAGCCAAGAACAAAGCATATCTGGTATTAGCAATGCGCAAGCAGTAAGAAATACAGTATTGCCTTTGGGTCCTTGCAGCACAGACCCAACGTTAAACACTGTCATTGGAGTCCAAATGAACTTAAATCCATAGAAGCCAACAAGAAGAATAATATAAAAGATAATTTTTATACAAATGCCACGGATGTGGCCCATTATGCTAAAAGTGATATAGATAGGTGAATGAGCCTTTAACTGCCCAAGAAACATCTGAACGTCTGATTAGGTCCTAATTACTTTTTTGTGCCTCCATTTATTTTTTTTTCATTTTCATAATTAAATTTCTGCAGTATTAGCAAAGTTCCTTCCCCACAGTAGTAGTACACACCAAAAAATTAAGAATATCTTAAGACTATGCTCATAATACCTCAATGTTAAGAGCTTGTTTCCTGAAGGTTTCTAGACTGTGTGATAAACGAAGAGCTAAATGAAGGGATAGTAGCATAATCCCCTCCAAATGGGCTTACACGATGCTGTTAAGGCTGCTTTTGCAGCATTAACATACTTCAGATGAGATCATTCCAGGGCAGAAAATGTGCACAGAGGCCATCACCAGGTCAGGGACATTAAGTTATTCTGTATTCACACCATTATTCCACTGCCTCTTCTACTACTGCTATTGTCTGATAAATGGCAAACGGCTATTTTTAGGGAAGAAAAATAAAGGGGTAAACATATCCTACTACACTGTATTAAAAATTGAGCTTTATTCTCAACAGTAAGTACACTAAGACTCAGAAGCCTTTGTTACCAAGAACACGCAGCACAAGAGACACAGAATAAAGAATTTGGGGTCAAGGATATAGCCCAAGGCCCCTTTATCACCAAAGTGCTGTAACAGCTCTACTTTAGTTTCCATTTGTTGTAGAAAGGACTCAAATCTTTAAGTACTGGCAGAAAAGTGACATCATAAATTCAAGGGTACCTCCTGTGTCTGTTGTGGAGGAAATCAAATGTTTATTTTACAGAAAATGTTAAATGAACCCTGGCAGCATTCAGAACGTTGGCTGGTGAGAACACGGTTATTTCAAGAAATTAAACTTTAGAAAATTAAATTCAATCATAATCACCCTGACCTGTTAATTTCAAACACATCACTCAGTAAGTTTTGTTCTTATTAGCTCATATATACAGAACTAACCACAGGTCTATTGAAAAGTAACTGGAATCTGCTTCAAAGGAAATCCAGATCATACCCTTCTGCCTATTTAACAAAGAGCCAAAGATAAAGCAGAAATGCTAAGCAGAATTAAATCTTCTCATGTAACACACAAGTCACTATATAAGAGTTAAACAGAAGGCATGGATTTTGATCACACAACACTTACCCCAGCTTTGCAGAACTCAAATCCTGAGATTTTCATCCTAATCTTCAACAAGAGTTAATGCTGATGAGAACAGACTACAAACCATCTTCTGTGTCCAAGCTGTCTCTGTAAACAAAATCAGAATCAAAATAAGTTATTTTAGAAGTAGCGCTTGTTCAAAACAGTTCTGAAATGAGGCACCTAGCAAGAGACATCTGCCAAGTCATTCATTTGAATATCTTAATATTCAAAACAGTGTGGAATTTTAGCTGAATCTCGAAGCAATGGGGCATCAGAAAAGCTGCCCTCAATCAACATCAATTTTACCTTTCCTAAATGATAATACCTTTGTTCAAGGTTTTCAGAGGAAAATCATCCCTACAGCAGCATTAAGTAACAGCCTTTTTGTTTTTTCTTCCCCCATAAAACCCAGAGGAAACAACAGAAAACCCTCATGTCCAGCAGTTTTGATTAAAATTTGTTATACTCTCTGCAGTTCTGCCAGCTCTGTTCTTTGAAGAAAACCTCAGTTTCAGGATTTAAACGATCTTAAGTATCTCACAGAATTGTAGCTACCAGATATGATCAGATTAGTATGCATGCAGAGCCTTCTTTTAGCTCTGTAAGAGAGACTTTTTTCTTTTAATTTGCACTGCTTTGCCTCTTTTTCTCATCCTAAATGTCTGCCGAGCCTCTGTCCAAGCTACACAAATCATACACAAAAACAAGAGTGGGCAAGTGGGACCCAGTTCCATTCTCAATTATGCAGGTGTACAGTTGTAGAATGAATGGATTCATAATGATACCCAACTGGAGGAAGAGTGAAGTGCTTCAGCTTGCAAACACTGGGAAAAATATACATTTCTTCTATTTTCCAGGAAGACTGAGGAAATCATTTTAACATTAGAGCCTGTATCATTAAAAACCAAAACCCACACAGAAAACATGACAAACGTACATCATATTCTAGGCACAGTTCTAGTTAACCTACAGACTTATCTCTCCTCAGTGATCATCCTCTTTATACTCCACTAAAGCTAGTTTGAGATTGAAGACAGAAAGATACAAGGTACTTAGAGATAACACTTCATGCTTTTGCTTTATTAATTGCTAAACTGCTTCTCAAAACATCCCATGAGAGTACAGGAACCCTTCCCAGCAACAACAGAGTTTTGCAGAACTGCAAAAACATATCCAAGCAAAATCTGTTCTAATTGAGAGTCCTAACATCTCTATACATTTGTAACGCAAAAAAATTAGTGTTCATCTCAAGATTTGGAGCTCAAGCCATTGTCTGAGGCTAAATCAAAACAGCCATCAGTTTCATTGAGGGCTACCCTACCACTGCATCAAACTTGTTTTTAACCTATAAAGCAATTTACATAAAACAGGCTCAGGAACAGCTGTCTTGTAACCAGCAATTTGTTGTGACTCATGTTCTATATTCTGAATTTCCTGTGAAAACTATTTTTCACTCCTGGTCTTTGATAAACCTCCAGTTTTTCCAACTGAAAATTATCAGCAATCATATTAAATATATGTATATATATATATAAATAAAATAAAAAGCACGTTATTGTTTTTTTGAACTACCAGTGTTACTCAGTCATATCATCAGCTCTGTGTTCTGTCTAGCTGTGGCATTACATTGTGAAGGGCATTAACAGTAACACAGAAGTTCTCCATCAACAGATCACTTCTTGTAGCCCAAACTCATTTCAGATGAATTAAACAGATGAGTCGTTATTCTGGATTAACATCCTCGGTGTTGGAGGCAGACTGTAAAAGAACTGAAATAATTCTGATTTCTACCCCCTAAAACTCAACAAAGTGATTCTTACAGAAAAAAAGATGTAAAAGTCATGTAACCCTTAGATAGTTTTCAAATCAAATACCAACATATTTACTGGCTGTTTCAAGGCAAAACTTTAACATTTTTTTACTCATGATCCAACTTCTAGCACTGTAGTTACTCAGAAAGTAATCTGCTTCAGCAGTAAAATTTTCCGTCTCAAGGGAAGAATGTACAGACTGACAGTACAGATTCTACTGATTACTGTAGGAGATAATGCCATCAAACCTAGGTAGCAGCTTTCAGGGGCAAGGAACCCCTAACACATTAGAGAGACAGCAACACATTATGTGCTGGAGCAAATTGGTTCACGCATCTTGCACGCAGTATGCATGTGCTTAAATACTGGTGATGAATACAACTCCCAGTCTGCTTAGTTTGCAAATGATCTGAGCACCCTGAATTTCACTTGAACTAGTACTTAGAGGAATGCCTGATTCTAACTTAGTACATGCATTAGAGCAATAAAGTAATCCTGTTACTTTTCATATGCTATGACTGGGACTAGTGACACGGAATTCAACCAAGTGAACCCCAATGACTAAATATTTTGCTTTTAAGTCTTTCTGTTGAAGATGACCAAATACATTTAAAATTGCCAGTTAATAAACACAACAATTTCACAGTGTTCCTTGATGCAAACTAAGCAGAGAAAAAATAAATTCTCTAGCTATCCCCAGAAATTTTTGAAGTTGAACATAACTGTACAGGCAAAAGACTCACTCCTGTAAAATGCAGTTCAAAATCATCAAGAAATCAATCAAATAAACACTAAAGAAAAATGTTTCTTCTTATTCAAAATGGCCTTAATAGGAGATGATGCTTACATAGAAAGAAAGAGATGAGAAGCACCTTATGCAGGCCTGCAATCACAAGCAGCTACGTTATATAACCACTTCATAAAAGCATCAGAACCTTAAACAACCTCAGAACAGTTAGCTTTGTTCTGGACTTTGCTCTGAATTGCAGGCTTTTTTTTTTTTTTTTTTTTTACTATTTACAGCTAGACCTACATTGTTCAAATATTAAAACTTGTAATCCTACTGAATAGGTATGTTTCTTATCTATACTTTGAATAACATTTTCTAACTGAAATGGGAAAAAAAAAGAAACCACAACAAAAAAAAAAAAAAAACAATCAAATTCCCTGTTTTTCATTGTATTTTCATTATACTAGCCTGAAGGAATCAGACTAGTTGAGACAAAATGAGTTAATTTGACAGATGTTTGATCAATTTACAGTCATAGTATCTTACAGACAATAATTAAAGGTTTCTTTAGAGCAAAAGGGGTTCTGTGGACCTTTCACTGGAGATGCTTTGGAAGCAGTCCCACCTTTCAAAATGAGTCTGTAGGCATCAAAATGAAATAACTGCTAAAGGAAGCACCTGTAATGCAACAGTTACTGATGGACAAAATAAACCAACCAGAAAACCTAACAGTACTATTTTCAATGCAAATGTTTCTAAACCTAGAATGCAATTTAACCAGCATTTCCATTTAAATGTCAATAAGGCACAATCCAGTAAGGCTAAAAGTGAATGTTTGTGCCAGTTCCTTTTTATCAGGCATTATCTTTCTTTGTCAGTTTTCTTTATATGTAACAATTATATACACACACACACATATATATATCCATATAAAAATTGAAATCTAAATTATTCCATCAAAATGAGAATGAAAGAAGAGAGGAATCAAAGATGACTAGTACACATAGAACTCAGCTGTCACTGATTTAGCTGCTTTACTGTAAATTATTTGTTGGGCAAGTAGTACTATATATTCTTATTATAAAAATGAACAACTTGGTCACGAGTCAGAAAAGCTTAGACCACTATGAACAGAAAAGCTGATGCGAGGTTCTAAAGGGTGCAAGTACAATATTGGCTCAGGACTTAAAGCTGGTCTGCCCTAAGGACAGTACTTCCATTTCAGGACATGTATCTCATCCATATATCTCTACACCTGTCAGCTTCACTTTACCTAAAGAAATGATGTCCCCTTTATGTTAGGTATACCACACTTTGTTAAGAATGTACCAACAGCTTCAACTAAAGGGAGCTTTCTGTTTAAAAATCCATCCTGAGTGGGTCATAGAATAGCCCCACCATATGGCTTCTCGATATTTTTAATGATGTATAAGAAGCAGTACATGCTACTAAAAGAAACTTGAGAAAAGCATAGATAATGGAAAGAAAGGCATATGGAAAAAACATGAGCAGATAATCTTGAGAAAATACAAATAAAAATCTAAAATAACAACACATTCCTATATAAAATCAAGAGCTCACAATAACCTTGTGGGCACTAGAACTCTCATGGTACCACTGTCTAGTTGTGCATGCTCATTTTGAGAGGTAAACCTGTTCACATGGCATAATGTTGAAGACATACATGTCCCTTCATTTTTAAATTGCACAAAACACGAGGATTTACAGTGCATAAAAGCCATTACGAATAGGCTGCTAAATTGGTACTAAAAGTCAAATACATCAGCTGCCTGGGGAGCTGGACGGCAGCCAAGCATTCCAAATTCAACATATATAGGATCCTTATTTGTTCTTCCTCATAACATAAATGACTACAGCTACTGTAACTTAAAAATACTATTAAGGCATCTTCCATAACATTTGCTGTTAAAGTCTCTCCCCAATATTTTAAGTGTATTCTCATCTTAGCAAAAGGGGATAATATTCAAAAGAACACATCAGTACACCAAAATATTCTGGACTGAAAAGTAGAAGGTACAAAATATTCAGTTTACTCTCAAGGTAAAAGGCACAGTAAGTCCCAGGACTACTGAAATACCTGTTTCAAACCTCTGCAAAAATCTGACTGGATTTCTGAGTGTTCATAGCAAGAATATCACACAGATTCCCAGTCTTCACTTTTTCTAGTCAACTGGGAGTGCTGTGAAGTTCAATCCTTGCTGTGGTCACCTCAGCATCAGACCAAGTGAAAACACAGCTCCAGCAAAATTACTTGAAAGAGTAATTTATGTTCATCAATTATTACATGCTTAAGTCACATTTCTGGAAGACGAACCACTCATTTTATGCCAACACCACCTCTGAATTCTACCTTTGTTCCCCAGCCTCTGATTTAAGATAGACTGATTTTTGCATTTTCCAAGCATGGCACCTCCACTATATAAATATGAAACATTTGGTTATTACAGAAGTTTAAAGAAGAAATAAATAAGTAAATAAAGCCTAATACATAGAAAATTCCCAACATGTCCTTGGTTTCTATAATGTTTATACAGTATGTTGGTCAAAATGGTAACTTGGATGTGGCTTTCCAGAAGGTGAAGAGTATTATGAAAAGTTGTAATGGCCTGTATCACAATTGTTTCCATCAACACATTGCAGACAAATAGGAAATGATGAGATTCATTCATTAAGCCATAGTTTAGACGAGAAAATAACTTTATTTGCAAGTCTGCCTTATTAACTGCTTATTTAAAGACCTGGCAAATCTCAAATTGGCTGTTACAGAATTACAGGGTTAGATCTACTACAAACTGCTGTAACAGATAAATGTGTACAGCAAGCCAAAATACTAAAAACAAAAACAAAACAAAAAAAACTCCATAAAACTGAAAAAGCCCTAATAAATAAGAGTCCACAATCACATTTTCTTTTAAAAACAAACAAAAATCTTGCAGTGGTTATTGCTAAAGTTTTGAGTACTTTGAACATGGTAATAAACATGCTGAAGATCATCATTTCAGCTGGAATTCTAAACAGTAAAAAGGTTGTCCTGGTCACAGATGAACTATCCTTATTCTTTTCCAGTTCTTCTGTCTAATCACCTCATAGGTAAGGACAGAAGAATACAGAAGTATTCACTACAGCAAAGACACCAAACAAAATCTCTTACCTTAGACACCTTACAGCTAAATCTGTCTTTAATTACTAAAATAAAAAACTGGATTTAGAAATAGATTGGTCACTTGCTTTATCATAAAAATCTGATCATCTAAGCTACTCTGTAGTCTCTCTCTTTGGTTCCCAGGAGACTTCCTATTAACTTCTACTTTCTGAGCAATGTTTTCCATATTGTAGGCTGAGGAGCCAGAAATACATCAACCCAATTTTGCCCAGTTGTAGTCTTTTTGGAAGGCTAAAGAGATCCAATAAAAAAGCAGTATTGAACCATTTGCTTTAACTAGCTAACATACCACATTCACTCCTAAGAATCAGCACAAACATAAGTATTCATCAGGTTACTATTGCACGTTGAGCTATATCCACACTAAATTAATGAAACGGGTCATATATGCTACCAACCATTCCCAAGGTTTTGCAGAGTTATGTTTATGAAAGGTTAACAGCAGGCACTAATACAAGTATCATGACTCTTTTCAGGCAGTAGGTGAAACCTTGAAGAAAAAGTGGCTCTGTCTTCAAAAAAGTGACCTGACCTTTGCTTTGGTGGGTTTTTTACTCTGCAAGAAATAAAAAGCACTGCATGCTTTCCAATGCATCCTTTCTACCTGATAACTGTTTTGGTCTATCACTCAGCACAAAAGGACTAAGTGTTATAAAAATCAAGTAGCATGGTAATAGTGCTAAAGATAGCTCCACATGTCATTCAATAAAGGAGCTTCATAGATATAAAATGCATCATATGAGTCATGTACAGAGTAAATACATAATTGGCCAAGAACCTTTGATATGCTTAGTAATTAGAAGTAATTTTCACTGAATTAAATATATTTAAATTAAGTTTAACACGACCTTGCAGTTCTTTGGATGTCAAAGGCACCACAACTCCAGCATGCTTTTAACTTACTACACTTCTGCTCTGTGAATTTCTTGCAGCATGCAAAGAACTCTCTTTGGGGTAACAGGTTGCGTTGCACAAGCAAGCAAACCTATTAAGGATATGTCAATTAATAAGAACTCTTCTAAAAAACACAACAGTATGTAAAGTTTCTACATGCAATAGATGAAATGTTTCTGAAACACCATGTAGTTCAGTATAAGGAAGTTGTTGTGTTTGTGTTTTTTTCTTTTATACTGGACACTGAATACTTTGCTAGATGAAGTAGTTCGGTTATATGTTATGACAGTAAAGAACCCCTTCTGTTAATAGAGATAAGCATTTAAATACATCAAGTGTAGTGGAAAACACTACTTTTATGGAGTCAGATCCTGCAGTCTTCTCACAGCTAAAACTTCTACTGAAATCAATGGGAGCTTTACAAGTACAACAGTAAGGATGTGCCCAGGGTCACCAGCATAGCACAGTTCTGCTGCTACGCTCAATGCATGATCAGGCATCCTCTGCCACTTCAAGAGTAAGAGAAATGAGAATAGACACCTATGCAAATTCAAGAAGATAAATACCCTTTTAAAGCAAACAGTACATCTATAAAGTGTGTGGCAGATAACATTAAGGCATTTTATACTTGGTTAAAATATTAAATTAGATGTGATGTTTTTGACTCTTTTGAATATTTACAGTAACTAAAGTGCATTTTAAGAAAAGTGTCTAATAAATTACATCAAGTTCAATGATAATTTGGAAGATGCATAGCATCACCTATGACAGCAGAATTTGGCTCCATATATCATTAGCAAAAACAGAGACTTTATATTATGAAACTGTAATATAAAACATTACGTTATAATAGCTTTGGGCCCAGCCCTGTAGGTTACTTCCAAATTTAAGAGTTTGCCTCAGTGAAACACAAAGATCTGTGGCTCATTTGCAACACCAGCCTGATCCAACGTTTTAGTGGTAAATAGGTGTTCTGGAGTAACCAAAATTAAATCCAGGAGCTGATCACACAGCTCTTAGTCATTCGGACACCCTACCCTGCAAAACATCTCAATCCTTCAGATTGGCCTGGATTATTCTGGCCAGCCTTGCTTCAGCAAGGCAGCAGGAAATACTTCTGCTGACTTCAGTGGGGCAACTCTAACGAATAACGAGACAATGGCTAGACGTCACAGCACTAACTTAGAGCTCACTGCTGATTTATTGTTCTTTTTGAACAGTGTTTGCGTGTTCCACGTCGACCCAGACTTTGCCTCCTGCAGTGCGCGCCGTCTCGTGTCGCGTTGCGCGGGCGCGCTCGGGCCGCTGCTGACTCGCCCTTGTTGGTTTCCCTGTTGTAGGGAAAAGGCTCTAGGGCGGCAGATAAGGCTGTTGCCATGGTGATGAAGGAGATTCCGAGGGATGAGGCTGCAGAGGAAAAGCCCCTCCTCACTATGGCGTCACAGGTGGGCGCAGCGCGGGGCTCAGAGCACATGGTCCCGGCTGGCAGAGCGGGGCTGCGTGTTGCTGTAGCGTGGGGGAGCTGCTCGTGGTCAATAGCTTGGGGTTGAGATGTTCTCACGTTAAACAAAAACATTTTTTTCCCCATTATCTAAACAGATTCTTAGAAAGTTCAGCCATGTACCAGCAAGTTGCCTAAACCCGATTCAAAAATACCAATTTACAAAGCCAGCATTCATGCAACCTACACTTTTTTTCATATTCAGCACATTTATAGAGGAAGAATCACACAACAGTAGTACTTGGAATATCTCAGATGTCATCCCCAGGCTCCCAGTGGCCCAAGGCAGACTATTCCACTCTGTACATCCTGCTTCAGTTCCCACTAGTCACTGGAAAGACATAACTTCAGTGCACAGAGCCCCACGTGCTAAGGTGCCAGCAAGCACCAGGTGGGCTCCATACCTGATGGAAGTCAGTGGCTGAAGCACTGCCACACAGCACAGCACTTCCATCTCACTCCAGCAGTAGATCCCATTCCCCTCACAGTGTTCATGTCCATGAATGTGTTGAACACCCTACCCTGCTTCTGGCTAACTCTGATGTCTATGAACTGACAGCCCAAAGGAAAAGGATGCTCTCTTTAAGGAGCCATTTCTAATTGTACCCTTAATTGTTGATGAACAATTAGAAACTAACACAGAATGCTGCCCCTCCTTTCCTAAGTGCAAAATTTTCATTTCCTTCAACAATGTTTAATGTTGAATGTTTATGCACCATTTGTACCGGTTGTCTGTCAGTCTACTCAGCAATTGTGTGATACATTTATGAGTGAAGTGTATGTCTGTTAGTGTAATTTCTTCCACTAAATGCAAATACCTACTTCCCTGCTATGCACCAAAGGGGTGCAGAAGCCAAAAGGAAGCAGAATCCAGTGAAAAAGTGAGTATTTTCCATAGCCATCTCTGCATCATGTACATGTGATGTACAGCTCCATGACCATGTCATATACATCATTTATACCCTAACTGTCTGGATGTCATATTGTTGTGAGATGCTGTCTCTTTAGTATGCCTGTGTAAACCTCTTGTTCAGACTATTCATTCAGAATTACACGCTGGTATATTGTGGAACAAATTTAACCACCACCATCAGTGTTCACTGGGCACTTCACATGATGAAACAGATATGGTTGCTACACACAGTGGGAAATGTGCAAGTTCCAAATTGGTGTGCGTGTGTGTGTGTGCGTGTGCTTCCCCCCTTGGGAATTTCATTACATACTGTCTTGCTTCATCTCTCCGAGTACAGCTAGTTAAGCAACAAAATCTGCAAGCAAAACGCTAGGACTGAGCCCAGGCAGAAGAGTATTTGCTTTTAGAAAAGTAGATTCTCCAGAATCTTTGATGAATGAAGAACTGATCATGTCTGACTATAAAAGCAGACTGCCAAAGAAGCAGAAGCGGGATCTCAGACACAAAGAGGAGATGCCAAATCCTTGTTTGAACTGCTAAATAGCGATAACATAGAGAAGTCCCAGAAATCTTATGTTTTCCTCTCTTCTAAGAAAGTTTAAAACCATATCCAACAGAGAACAATTCAGGTAGACACTCACATTTCATTAGCTCCCACCTAAACCCCATTTGTAAAATAACCTTATTTGTTGATGAATACTCAGCATGAATTAAATTTTGACAAAGTTCCCAACTTGCAATTTATTTAATATCAGATCTCAAGGCAAATCTTCAAATAAACTGAAAAAGTACCACAGATTCCTGTGGGATTGTTCTGATATATGGCAATAGGGAATCTGAACAATCATTCCAGCATTAATGAATCTACTACAGTAAGCAGAGGGGCATTCTTGGTAATTGAATAGGCCTTTCAGCACCTATTTTCTGCGATTCTATCTCAATTATTTTCAGTGAAAGTTACTTTATTGCTAAGAAAAGGCATTCAGTAGTTGCCAGAGTTAATACTTTCAAGCATCAAGAGAGAGCTTTCTATACTAATGAGATTTTGTAGAATATAACTCTATACTAAGTCGCTGTCTCTCTTTATCTTTTAAAGATAATTCAGAAGAGACTGGAACAAATGAAAAGAGGCATTTTTGGTATGAATAAATCTAGACAAAAGTGAAAGCACATTTGTTGAAAGTTCAAAAACTAATGGAAAGTTACGCTATGAACAAACATTCTGCTAAGCAAAGCTAGGATATTAAATTATCTTATGCATAATTTTCTCATTTATAAGACATACACAAGAAAACCGTGTATATAAGTTTGATTTCAATTCTCAAATGTTTTTGTTTAACCTCTACACAACTTTTTAGTCAGAAGGAAAAATAAAAGCACACTTCCTAACAACTTAATAATGACAAATTTAAACCTTAATAGTCCCTGGCAACAAAGTTTGATGGTACAGTCCACTACAAATTCCCAGTTTGCCACAGGTCAGTGAACTTCAAAGGAGCTGATTCAATAAAGTACTTTGATCCACATTTAAACTTCAAAATACGATAAGCTGCTTTATTGAGAAGTAAAAAGTGCATGATATAATGCACTGCCAGCCTGATTTTAAACAAATAAACCTCAAAGTGTCATGAGTTATTTGTTATGTATTCATTACACCTAATTTAGATTCCTCAACAGAACTCAAATCAGAAAGCTACTGGAAGTGAGAGCCCTTTTAAGGTGATAGAAGGAAATAAGACCTGCAGAAGGGGATTCATGTCCAAGATAATCCTGGGGCAGATATGCTGTTATTACAAAGTAGACTGGGTGTCCATGAAAAAACTCTCCAACAGGAAAAAAGAAATGCAAATGCTGTACTGGAAGTTATCCCAACTTCTGTTTATAGCTGAAAAATAGGGAGAATCCAAGAGTCACCAAAGCTGCAGAAGACCTCCAAGATCATCCAGTCCAGCTGCCTACCTACCAGCAGTCCACTAAACCACATCTCTTAGTACAAAATCTAAATGTTTCTTGAAGACCTCCAGGAATGGTGAACCCCCCACCTCCCTGGGCAGCCCATGCCAGTGCCAAACAACTCTCATAGTATAAACTTAAAGGAGAGAAGAAGAGCTGTCTGCTTACTGCAGACATTGCTCAGTATAAAACCCTGATATTGACACTTATAATTTAGAAAGTTAACCTACAGAATGCTTCATTTTAGAATTTGAACTGGAAAGCAGAAGTTAAAAGAGCTGAAATTGCATTATTTGAATAAAACATGCTGAAGTTCAGCTTATCCCATAAAAAGTATAGGCTACGACACAAGCATTCCATAGAGAGATGTTTCATCACTATACCCCTATACATCAGAACCTAAAGATACTCAAATATTTCCAGTACCAACATTCCAGTTATTCAGGTGTGTTTATTTCTTGTGTTTGTTTGGCTGCTTTCTTGTTTGTTTTCCTTAAATGTAATACATAAACTGACAAATGTTTATAGAGGATACAGAATAGAGATACATAAATCACTCTGTTATTAGTAAATTGAAACATGTATCAAGAGGTCACTATATGAAATTGCATAACAGTTCTCAATACAGAAGTTAACAGACCTACCTGTTCAGAATCAATCACATTTATTCTAAGCCTCTTGGCATTAGGGTTGCACTGACTGACTTCAAACGCTTACTAAATAACATCAGAACAGAAGGGCAAGGAGTTGAAGTGAATGTAATGACTTTCTTTTCTACCTATCTCAAGCAGAAATAACTTCATTTAAGTAATTCATATGCACCAGTGCAAAAAAAAAATCATCCCAATTTTAGGAAATTTCAATAGTTAACTCAGGACAGCAATAATCACTGTGCATTCCTATCTGCTGTCTGAGAACAGTGGCGATTGTTTCAGTGATTTCTGGGGGACTTGATCTGTGATCATATTTTTGTATTCCTTTTGTGGATTAAAGATAAACTAATTAGCAGTGTTTTCTATACATCTCAAACCAGTCTAGATTGATCTATCATGAATAATAATACAAGCACAATAAAGTACAAAACATGTAAATGCATGCTTAGCAGTACAAATATTAATTAGTTCTTTACCTCCAAGTTAAACATTGCTTAACACTTTGCTTTTAGGGCAGTATGTATAATTTCGGTGGAAAAATTCTCATGAGTATAGTAAAGAAAGTTGCCTTGACAGTGTGCTTAAGAGCCATAAATTGGCTGCTTGCCTGAAGTTATCCAAGTTTCTCTGTCACAAATTAAACATATTTTTCCATGAAATAAGTTTTACCATGGGACTTTATAGTGTAATTTTTTTTCATAAAACAAAGTTTATTATACTGTGTAGCATTTTAAAGTGTGCTACAACTCCAAAAGCACAGAAAACTGGGCAATATTATTTATAAATAACGCATTATGCTCATTTAACCTTGCTTTTTCATATCAGTTTTATGAATAGGAACTAATTTCCATAAATTTGTTGATTCTTCATAAATAGTGGGAGTAAAAATATACCATCCTTTTAAAGAATTGCAAACCATGTATTTACAAGTGTTCTGTATGCAATTCATTTGTTATTTGGGCAATGAAATTGTTATACTGCTCTGAAAGTTCAAAAAGTCATAAGCACCTTTCAAACTGCAAACATTTCAATTTGCAAATAAAACCATTTCAAAGCAAATACATGCCATGACGTATGGACAGCCATAACATAACATACATGTGGACAACCAGGATAACTTAAGAGGAAACGAGGATTTGATTCCTATGCCTGTCCATGGTAATGCATACAAAAACATGGATTCCATATATGCTACAGAATGCCACATGAAAGAAAAGGAAATTTGGTGTGATTTTAAAATAACTACAGCCTGTATTCAAGGATAAAGTGTAGGTACAGTAACTGATCTGTTTTACGCACAGGTCAAGTACCAAAGCAGACACAGGTCATTCTCAACACAGTTTTAGATCAGTAAGAATAGCATGATCTTCATCAAAGTGACGCACAATAAGCCATGGCTATTTTTGATACTGCTAACTCTCTGAGTTGCTAATATCATGAAAATCTAGTCTTAAAAAAGCAGGTGTACATCTTTCATCCAGCCTGACATTTGATAATGCTTCCTGCTCAGAACAGTGCACAAAGCTGAACACAATGCACAAAACCTCCCAAATTCATCTGTGGATCGCTCATGATTCACAAAGCACTAGCACACACAGCTCAGTTCAATATACTAGCAGATGTCTTTCAGATAAGGAAAAAACATTACATAATTTCCTACTAATTTGTAAGCAATCATTGTCCCAAAGATACTGTGAGGCTACAAAATACCTGCATTATGAGTGAAACAGGACTTCTCCAGTTTGTCATTTCTTTAAAAGCTCTCACAAAGTCAGACTGCTTCTCTGGCTGGAGTTGTCACACAACGAAATCCCAATGAGTGACACAGGAAGAGGCAGCTCATGCTGATAGATCCTATTTGCCCCTTATAGTTACTGTCATGGCACTTCTGTGCCTCCCGATGTCTCCCACAAAAGAGGTTTCTCTGGGGTTTTCTCAACAGAACACTTTTGACTCCATAGCCTGCTTGTTCTGGACCAACCTGCATTTACTCGGTTGAAGTGTCCAATCTGTTAATCCCTCACTTAACCAGCAGGTCATTTTAGGAGTACAGACTAGACATTACCATAAACTAACATCAACAGAAGTCATTTTAAAGGAATATTTTGCAATTTGTTTTCTTTAGAATCTATGTTAAGAGTCTCTAAGCATCTGTGCAAATCAGTTTTGTCTTTGACCACACCTGTAGAGTGGCTCTCCACGGGGAAGAACTGGAGTATTGGAAAGGGGTGAGGCCAAAATATATATCACATGGTGACAGCACAAAGACATTGCATAAGTGAGGGTACACAAAATCTTTAACACTCAGGAAAAGGAAACAGCAAACAGCTTCCCTTACCTTTAAAGTGCACAGAGTATGTCGATATTAATGCAACAGACTTATAATAACTAACATTTTTATATGAGTAGGAAAGGCCAAACTGTCAGTCATGATCAAAACATGAATACAACATCTTTTATCCCTCTCCCTCGTGGCTCTAATCCAGCAAGGCAGTAAAGTGCATGCTTAACCTTGAGTTTGGTAGGACACGTGTAAGTGGCTTGATGGAGAGAGGCCAAAAAAACAGGAGCCAGATACTATTCCCAAATTTGGCAAGTGCTCCCTTTTAGATTTTTTTTATCCAGACAAAGACCAGAGGGAAAGAGATGGGGAATTGTGAGATACTTAGTCCTACACTGCAGCTACACACCATCTAGGTCAGAACTGACAAACACAGATAGAATGCTACTGCGACACAGCAAACATGACAATAGTTTTCACCAGTCAGCACCACTGCTGTGTATGAAGATGCAACATAAACATGTTATCATTTATTGATTTAGATATCAACCACGAGCTTTAAACAACATTGCTTTCACGTGAATTTAAGTATCCAATATGGTGTCTATAGTAATATTCCCACAGCTTCTCAGCCTTCACACAAGCTCTGGGTCAGTCTGGGGCATTATGCCCCAAGGAATCGCTGGGCTTCTGTGATTTCAGGTAAGATATTGTCACTTCTGATTCATAGGCCAGCACACACACTTCCTACTACTTAGCAACGGAGTAGCAGTTATCACCTGCCAAGCAAGACTAGTCTTCAGAGAGGCAGCAACACCAAAGTGCTATTTGCAGGAGGGCAAAACGAGCTTGTTTCCATTTTAGAGCTACCCACAATTCATGCTAGGTAGAAGTCAGTTACCCTGTATGCCATGTATATTGATCTGTTCCTGTGAAAACCAAATATTTGGCTGCAATGTCAGTTTTGCTAGGACATAAATTCACACTAGAGTGACACAGAAAAAATTAGCATGACCCTGGCACAAGGATAATGCAAGAAGTCAAGTAGTTATCACACTTACTGTATGATTGTGAATAAAACTGTGGCTGCTGGTGGTGTAATTTTTCCCTGTGAAATACTTATAGACATGCTAGAAAAGCGGGGGAAGAAAAATATAGTTCATGCAATTTCAACTTCTAGCATGAAACTACTGGTTTTGTCAGGATGTCTTTTTCAAGCCTCCCTCTGAGAAAAAGGGGAGGGATCCCACTACTTTTCCTGCCAAGATAATGATCCATAGATACAGAACTTCAATTTATGCTTCAGTAAACAACCACCTCAAATTCTAGATCTGGTTCCAGCTCACCAATATTTAGAAATAACTAATTAATGGAAGAGAATCCACAGAAATTGCTTGTTTCCCCTTAACTTTGTGATCACCACTAAAGACCGTGGTGTGCTAAATACATGAAGAGAACTTTCACGGGCACTATCAAGAAATTGTTGCTTTATATATAAATATATAATATAAATTATTAGCAGTTGAAGCTAGGTTAAAATCTAAAACATCAGTATAGCATTGAAACTACTACATCTAGTTCACTTGTCTACCTAGCCTCACTCAAGTAACAGACAAGTAGTTAACTCTCATACGAAAGTTCCAAAACACGGCTTTTCCTATAGAAATTCCAAACTAAAACATTCCTTTTTCTCATATACTGACCATTCATTACTATCCCCTGAGATTTCTAAGACAGATCATTCCACTGGTCCAGTTCACAGCCCAGTCACTCTCCCCAGGACACTGAGTGGGCAAAAGCCATCAATGTCCACTATCACATCTGCTGCTGAGCTGCACAGGGAGTTACCCAGTTGTAGTTTGGGGCTTCCTAAATTTCTTCCTTGAGCAATTCAAGTGATAAAACTGGTAAAAATCCCATTCAAGTAAACCTGTACAGCTAATTAGAGCTGAGTTTTTAGGTGCTTGTTGAACCAGTCCTACTAAATTAAGCTCCATAAAGAATGGGTGGAAAAGCCGAGAGCCCCTGAGGAAGGGCCTAAATAAGGCAGACAGCACTCCCTCTGGAGTTGCTTTTCCAGTCATCTCTTTCCCTGTTGAACATGGAGGGAATGCAGGCATTCAATTTAAGAGAACTAGTTCACCATGTGCTCAAAACAAAGATGCTAGTTAGTTGCCTCTGCCTGGCTGGAACCCCACAATTTAGCTCCTAAATCATTTATCTTAAAGACTGGCATTATGTTACGCTCTGTTAATACTAAAGGGGAAAAAAAGAAATAAACAAAACAACATTTATGGTGTACTGCAAACAGATCAACATCAGAAACACAGAAAAAGAGGATCTAAAGACAGTACATTAGGATCATACCTTACTGACAGCCTGAGCACGTACTACTCCTCAATGTGGTGCAGAGTGCTCCAGAAAGTGAGAACAGGCAGAGCACCTGCAGCTATGAGCAGGACAGGCAGCACAGCTGAACATCAACTGCACATGTAACAGGATCTTGGAGCTGTTCCCTGCAGCTGACCCACTGAGCACCAAGTGTGCTCAGCTCCCTCCACTCAGCCAGCAAACTCAGCTCCCCTGTGAAAACCTTTCACAGCCCCTTTTCATGCCACAGACCCGCTTCCTCCCAAACCCAGCTTTTCTTTTTTTTTTTTTTCTTTTTCTTTTTTTTTTTTCCTTTTGCAAAATCAGGCTATTGTCTAGGGATGTCATAAATCTGTTTTCACAACATACACTGCAAACTGAGAGCAAAGCAAAACCAAAGCCTCCACAGCTGCTGTACAATACACCATTTCACCTTTTCTCCTGCAGAATATGTTACAATACCACCACCATTAGCACATGAGAGTCACCTGCATTAAAACCACGCACCAGAGGACCCAGGGATGGGAAATAAGTTTTCACAGGAGAGCAGATGAATGTAGGGCAAAGAAGGAGCTGGACAAGTGACTGGTGGAAGCTGAGACCAGGCTGCATATTTGCTAGAGAGAAGAAGAAAAGTGCCCTCATAGTTACATGCCTTTTCAGTGAGACCACCACTCCCCCTCTCCTAGAGCAATACCTTCCCTCCAGCTCCTGCACACATGTATTCTAATGCACTCATGACTTTATAGAGCTTTTTGATCCCAAACCATCTGCTTTATCCCTGCCCATCAGACCAATACATACCTGTCACCACTGTGGAGCGCCCAGAGATGGACCATCACAAACCGCCATCTCCTTTCCTCACAGCCGCTCTGGGGACAGCACGAAGAGCATAAACCACACCTGAGTAACGAGGAAGGCAAAATCCATCAGTGCAGGCAGCTGTGAGAAATAAACTGTCCTGATTTGGGAATGCAGCTGTGGATGAGGTGGCAGGGCACAGAAAATGGAGGTCTGGGGATTCCCCTCAGTGCTCCCGGCTGCTGAGGTGAAACTGCTGAGGTGAAACGTTGCATCTGCAACCTCTGGTGCAGCGCTGACTGCCTTCAGAGAAGGCCTCTGTGTCTCAGCTCAGTTCTGTGCAAAATAGCCCTCGCTCTGAATGCATGTAAGGAATGAGGCTGATATTAGCCATCAAATGACACTTCTGGCTCCCCTTATGTCCCTCCCAAAGCACCAGAGCTCACAGATAGGCTTTCTGGAACATGAAGGGAGAAAAGGCGGGTTTTTCTGTGGTGCTGGTCAGAGCCAGAAGTCGGTCATGTAAAACTATCTGAATTTAGGAGCAGCATTGAGATTCTTCACATTGTTTTTGGTTGGAAACATCATCCTTCACAAATTTTAGACACGCTTCAGCTAAAGGCATGTTTTTAATTAAAATAGATTTTGTAAAGAAAAACTAAGTTCTCCGAGACAAGATGAGAATTTACGGTACTCACTGGCTAAACGAGTGCTCAGAAATCAATAATTTCACAGGCTGAGTCTACCCAGCTTGGCGCCTGTACAAACACCACACAGATCAGTGCTGTGCAGCACCAGCAGCTCCTGCTCACAGCACCACGGGATGCCGGTCGGCTTCCTTCACTGCCTTTGCTTCTCTTATCTGCAATGTAGAGATAATTCTTCTCAGCTCCATGGCGCTGCCAGGTTTGATTCATGAATGTTTTAAAGCATTCTGTGATACTCACCCTGAAAGGTGCTTGAGAACCATAAATTATTACTTTAATATAGATAATAATTTTCATCTCATGAATGTTTTATAGCACTACTCCAAATTCATGCCTGATAGAACTCTAATAGTTGAGTAGAGTGAAAACAGGGATAAATTTGGTACGATATATGAGACAGCAAAATGAAATTCAATGTGTGAGATTGAGGACTCACCAAGGGGCATTGCATACACAGTAATGTCAGAAACCTGATTCTCTGCCCGCTTACATACAGCAAAAACATCAGCTAACAGCAGTATTTAACCTTTTGAGGTTTGTTCCATCACAAAACACCTGTTTCACATCAGAAACATAGTTTTCTAAAATGTTGCATTGCCATAGATAAGTAATTTCTATGCACCAAGAATTCGTACACTTGATCCTGTATTTGCTTTCATGTTTCAACCTCAATACTTCAGTTGAAAGCACACTGTTTTTCACAGGAACAATCTTTTTAATAAGGCACTCCTACAACTTTCAGTCCTTAGTCATGAGAGCATAAGAGACAAGACTGGGAGGGATCTTCTGGGTCACGCTCAACTTCTCAAAAGCAATCACATCATAAGCAGCCACATATGTGAGACTTGCTGGAAAAGCTAGGTTTTTTGTCTCACCCTCTAAAACAATTCTGTTTATACACTTCACTGCTGTTACACTTAGATTCTTTTAATTTACAGACCGAATCTCTTCATGGCCAGCTTAGATCTCTTCATTCTTGTGCCAGCCTTTTTATAGCTGAAATAGATTTCCTCCTCCAAGGTCATCCAGCCCCTATTCTTTATATATACAAGAAGAAAAACTGTATTCCTACACAGTCCTCATTTTGTTAGGCTGAGCAAGTCAGCTGCTTTTAGTCTCATTGTAAAATACTTTCTTTATCCCTCTGATAATCTGTGTGGCCCATCTCTGATGAATTTAGTGTACACATTCATGTACTGAGAGAGTCAGAGAACCTGTTTTGGTTTTTTTTTTTTCAAATTAAATAAAAACTCTGCAAATGCATCACAAAGAAGACACAACTAAAATTAAATCTCAGTGTCTGCTGGCAAAGCTGATTATGAAGAAGTAGATGTCACCCTAAATCCTTCGATTCGATGGAAAAATTTTATCAAGGGACTTTGAACAATAATTCTGGTTATCGTACTAATGAGGTCCTTTGGCTGAGCTGGTCTCTCTTATATAAACAGCATAATAAAGAAATGTGCTAACCAGCTTTGAAAAGGAAAAGACAATAACAATAAATGGTAGACATCTGCTATTTCACACATCAGTCAAAGCAATGAGAACATGAGATTGGTTTTATTTCATTCTCCTTTTCCTTCATGATTGTGATTCTCAGGATTACTGCTGTTCTTCCCACAGTTTATTCTCAGCTCTGCCAACATGTTTGGGCAGTGAATTGCCTCTGCAGTTAACAGTTTCACCAGTGCTGCCAGTGAGTGATCCTGGCTGCCTTGCTACTCGTAATTTCTATTCATTTCTTCCTTTCCTCATTCTTTCCTACTAAAGAAAATTTCTATGGAACTTAATAGGAAAGATAAGCATTTAAATTGTACACAGTGATGTGCCCTACTGATATACCTGCATAGATATGGAAAGAGTACTTCACATGAAGTTATTACCCCCCCTCTCCAAGCGATGTCAGATTTTTCCTTACGTTGGTAGCTTAGCAGAAAATAAAGACACAGATGACTCAGATCCTTTGACAATCTTTCTGCTGGACGTTTTGCTCCCCAGAATATAGTGAAAAGTGCAGCAGCTGTTACTGATGCTTCATCCTAGAATGGAAATACAGAAGTATTCGAGCAAATTTTACTTATAATTGATCATAAGCCTTTAAAATACTGAAATTAGTTTAGTCAAGTATTAACCAGGCATCCACCCTTGTTTTTTTCTACCAACAGATCAACAAAGGACAGACAGAAAAATGCATCCATAGAGATGTCCTAAGTCTTTTTAAGTCTTAAATACAATTACTAGATAAAAGTATACAGCTAAAGATAACATGGACAAAGTAGAGCCACCTTTAAAGTTGTTTAGCTGGTATAAAAGTAATTTCCAATCAAGCTTAAAATTTACCAAACTTGAAACAGTAACATGAGTGTTCAGTGCAGATAGTTATAAAACACTGATTAATTTCCCTTATAAGGTTTAGCATGCAGAATTCGAGTTTGAGACAGTATCACTGCCAGATTTCTTAAGTAAGTGCCCCATTTCCACATTCTGCTACACACAGTTGGGCAAGCAATCATTCATCTGTCTTCCATGTTAATCATATAAATTGATATTTCTGTACAAAATCCTAAGATTCTGGGCAAATAAATGAGTGCACACATTATGCAGCCAGCCAGTCTTAGGTACAAGCTTAAATGTTTGACCTATCAAAATTATGGACTTTTTATTTCAAAAGCCCTAGTATTTCCTCACTATATTGGAATACAAAAATCAAGTAACTAACAACAGTGAACCTAAGCTGTTTTGCCGTAGTAACTTCAGTGGCAATACCACTATGGTAGCTAAATACTAGTAATTAATAAACATCAAATGAGGATAAAGGAATGCCTTTTAACTTTCAGTTTTTCTCCATATTGGCATCCTCAATTTAAAAGTTCAAATACACATAAGAGAACAGTTGGATAACTCAACAACAGCAAAAAAGCAAACAGAAAGGATTGGAGGAGAGGAGAGAGGATTACAGTAAGGCTGAAAGAGCTCCAGATGAAAGTAACAGAGACAGAGACAATGTATTCATATTATTACAATGAAGTCAATGCAGGGCACACCATCAGTTGTCCATCCAGCTCACCTTTGGGCTTGATCTTTCAGAGCATGACAGTAAAGATCTTTATTTATGAGACCATTTTACTACTAATCTTTTAAAATACTTAATACATGGAAAGCCTGTAATATGGAGATTTCTTTTATGTAATGGAAAACCAATGCACACCTTCAATTACAATACAAAAAGGAAAACTACTCATACATGCAAACTGTATTATGAGTCAGAACTCATGCAGGAAGTTCATAAATTCACCAGGGACCGTCTACCATCATTCATATGTCCTTGTATTGCAGAGAAGTGTTTTCTGTCGCAGCAAGTTACTGTTTAATGGGCTAATGCATATTGTCTGGATGGAATGTTGTTGAGGAAGTTGTGGGGAGGCATGATACTGGTGGGAAAAAAAAAGACTGCTTCCAAATACTAGAAGGGCCCTGCTTAGTCTCCTAGTGATAGAGAAGGCAACTTCACCCATTGGTTTGAAGGAAGCTACATCACATCTTGAATACTTCAGCCCCATAAGCAAGAGTATGCAATAATTGCCGTGGAATATAATAAAACAGAAATATATATATATATATATATGTATGTATATATATAATATATATATGCATATATTAAGTTTGGAGCTATTTGTGCATCTCCTCATTTCAATCCCTTACTCACTAACAATCCAAAATATAGCACAATATTGTATAAAACTGTTTCATTTCTTTAACCCTGCAACCCAACACAGCGCTCTGTGACCCTGAGTTTTTTTGTTGCTAGCTAGTGAATGAGCAACAAGAAAGCAGACCCCTTCTGAGTCCCTCCATTGATGACTTTCTCTGTGAAACTAAACCAGAAGCTGTTGCAAGGCCTGTAACTTCAAATACTGCAGGTAAAAAAATTTCTGTACTATCCCTCAATAGAGATTAAAATAATTGTTTTCATTATTGTGCATTTTGTCAAGTGATTTCATTAAGTCACTTAAAAAGATTTGTTACCATTTGCACAAAATTATATACTGGAACTATAATTGATTGATCTATTATGTGAAAAAACGCTGATCATCATTTTTGAGGTCAAATCTGGTGTGATCCAGATAATACAGTGTGAATCCTGAAAGACTTAAGAGAAATGTAGTACCCTGCAGAAGTGCTTCTAGAAGTTGGTCATATTCTATTCAAAGCATTTAAGCTGACTGACAGCATAAAGTCAATAGAATTACTGTGTTCTATTGCTATTTATACAGCGACTCGCCTCGTTAGAAACCATTTAATTAAAATCTATATACATTCAAATTGTTAAAATGTCTAAATGACTAATTAACAGATGCATGATTATCTCCACATCTAATTGTTATGTGTCTAAAGCAGTATATGAGTTCTAATAACAAAACTGGAACACTGAATTAAATGAACGCTTGTAAATGTCATTTCCTTTTAGGTAGCTAAAGACATTACAGAGATGAAAATAAATGGTTCAGGTTGTTTAAGACTGTTGTTTGTTGTAAAACAAAATATCCCCTTTCTGTATCGACTCCTCTATCTGCCATGAGTATCAGATGCATTTAATAACAAAATCAAAGCTTTTTATTCTACGAAGACTAATGAAATTTGGTGATTTCCTAAGAACATGGATAAAGCACTACAAGAGACAACACTAATTCACCTGCCAAAAACACCACCCCTACAAACTGATAATGAAGAGGAAGTATTCCTGTCCTTTACATGCTAAATAATTTCAACTGTTACTCTTCAAATAACTCACAAATGAAAAACCCAGACTGAAGACTGGCTTACATACAGATATAATCTTTATAAGTTAAAGCAATATATTTTATAATTACATGCAGTATTTATCCTGAAAAGGACACACAGCAATGAATGTAGACACAGTTAATAACCATGAACTTATTCTTTTTTGACAAGAGATGTTGGCCAAATTTGAGGCAACAGAGATTGTTTCCAGGAGGAAAAGATTACATTACAGTCTTCTATATAGCCTTTTGCACCTTGTTTCTTTCAGTACAGCAAAACCCTTAACTCATGATTTAGATCCACAGCTCTCTTTTTGTTAGGATCATATTCTCCATGCTAGAGCTAGCTCTGTTTGTGGCTTTTCTAGCACAACTTCTTCCTTCTCAACTTTTACATGTATTCAGCATCTCTAACAGTCATAGTCTTTGGAAAATAGGGTATCTATTGCCAAACTTTAATGCATGGACAAATCAAACATAGCTCTTGTTTTCTCTGGTTCCTTTCCTACCTTAAAAAGATTCATTAGCTTCACAAACTTCACATTGTTTTGTTCAGCAATGTATTCTAATATTTGTGATAGAATCTGATTGCAATCCCTTTAAATTAATTACACAAAACACACTTTATATTATGATTTTTTGAAGAATCTAAAAGAAGCCAGACTGAACTAACATGAACTTGCCTCTCTAGTTATTAAGCTTTGTCCAGAAACACTGAGGGTTAGAACATTTTTAACCTTACAGAATCAAGTAATCACAGAATTATTTGGGCTGGAAAAGACTTTGAAGATCACCAAGTCCAACCATCAACCTTATCAAAACATATTCTTCAGTGCCACAAATCAATGGTTGAATTAATCATACATAGTTCTAAAAAAACTAAGGTGAGTTGCCTTCAAGAACAAGAAAAATGTGTTCAAATTTTTTCAGAAATACGTTTGTTAAGTTATTTAAAATAGTTGTTCAATGAAAATAAGCATAATTCAGCATCTCTGAAAAGGAAATCTCTCTCTCAATTAAACATGAGAGAAAGCTGTCCACTCTTCTCTTTTTTCCTTACTGGCATGTGGCACAACAGTAGTGCCCTAAGCAACTTTTATCAGTACATGATAAGTCACAACATTAAACGAAATCTAATCTAAATGCTCAATTGTACAGGAAACCTTCAAAACACAAGGAAATGTGGGCTAAGGCTACAATCTTAAGACTCAGAGTGAAAGCCTTTCTTGCAAATCAGGGTTTTTTTTGAAACTTTACCCAGTTAAGCACTTGTAATCACTAGTTACATTTGAATTTGCTAGACAACAGCCTTAGCCTGGAAAGATACATCTACATTACATCTAATACAATAAATTATGTTCTGACCAAGAAAAAACAACAACAACAAAACAAATGTGAGCTATTTGAATTAAAACAACACTGAATTCTAACATTTTGTCTCTAAGTATTATCAACAGGTCTGGATCTCTTGGATCTTAGTGAACCTGCCTTACAAACCCAAAACAAAGCAAAGAAATCAGAGAATCCATCAAGAGGTGAAGGCTTAAAAACTTCAACCCACAGAAAGAAGACAGACAATTCTGACCTTATCAATGTGGATACTGAACAGAAAGTTCAGACTGTCAGAGTTTCAGACAAGTCTTCACTAGATTTAGGTAAGAGTGTAGCTATTGTATCAGTATTACACAGCCTTGCTTAGCACAAGTTTCACCTTGTTACCAGCACAAAACAGTGAGCAAGATTAGAATTTTTGTCGCATTGCAATTGAGCAGGGAGTGCACACTTAACTTTGCGTAAACATTTTGCCTTTTTCAATACACCTGTTAAGCCCTCAGTAAATCTGCAAATCAAGATCTGAGCATCCAAAAAAGAATTTAGTCAGGATCAGTAAAAGGTAGAAAAATCTACAGGGATATCATGAGAAACTAGTTAAGGGACCCACATTAAAGACAGGCTGCACTGAGTGTCCTTTTCAGAACTGCAAGCGTTACAAAAAAAATACACCATATTTTTTTAACACTGTTTCAACATGCATTCGAGAGAAAAAAGTTCCCTTCTTGATAAAAAAAAGTTATAATTAAACACATTTGAACAAAAAACCCAACCACAACTCAATATCCTGCCAAGCATGACCTATTGATGAACTTTGGAAACGGTGAACTTAATTTAGTTCCATACAAACTAAATTACTTGCATCGCAATTGAGAAATTTGCAAGGTAAATGTAATTTGTACCAAGGCAAAAAAGATTCCATGCATCAGCACAGAAATTCTTTTCAGAACTTTTATCCTCAAACAGGAGTTAAACATTTCATTTTTGCAAACCAAGTCCAATGTATGACTGAATCCTATGGGTTGCCTGCACAGCCACTTGTAAACGGCAGTCACCTGAAGTTCAATTTCTGCAATCTGAATATAATACAAAGGAATATAATACATAGGAATCCCTAACTAAATTTTCATCAGATGCGACACACAAATCATTGGTTTTACATCAAGATTTCCACTGACATTCTGACCATGAATGCTGTAACACCATCCCAGACACTCTGAAGAAAACAATTCCATCTCAGCTGAAACACGGCTCTAAAAATCATTATTCAGGAAACCTTGCAAATTCCAAATAATTTTTCAGAATTTCTGCAAGAAAGGTGCCCAGCATTTGTATATATTGGACCTCAAAATAAACCTTAAAATAAAATTTGGTGGCACAGCTTCACAATTTCTTCTGAACATTTGCTTAACAGAGAATAATTAATTTAAGAAACAGCAGTTTCTCTGAAAGATTCATATCTTCCTTTCTTATCTTTCAGTTGATATTCAGACGCAGATTGAGAAATGGGATGATGTCAATTTTCCTGGAGACAGGAGTTGCAAGGTCCATCCTTCTGCAGAACGGACATCAACATCATCATCCAGAGCTCCATCAAAAGAGCTTTTATGGTACACATTTCAATTTCCTTCATTTTCTAAGTAAGAATATTACAATACTGTGGCGCGTACACACACACACAAAAGCACACAAGCCAGGCTGAAGACTTGTAAAGTAGTGGTTAATTGTTAAACAATGACTGCAGTTGCAGTCTTCTGTCATTGTCCAACCTCATTTTGCTTTGCTATTAAGTGCTAGAGACATCATCTCCACTGCACTATACTAGGTTCATGCCCACATATGCTCAGTGCTTTACTGGTGAATCAGGCCTGATTCTGTTGCATTAACTATTGTCTGCATGGGACTGAACAACCGAATAGCAGGAACACCCAGGAGGCTCCAAGCACTTCTGATACTTCCAAGTTCAACAACTCAGTTAACAGAAATAAACTAATTGGACAGCATGGGCTGTAAGCCTGAAACACAAAAGGCAGTGTATTAGTGTACAGTGATGAGTCTGTAAATGTGTTATTTCTAGGTCCACAGAAAATAGATCACAGTCTGAGCTGACTAATGTCAAGAACGCTTTCGACACTGATTCAACATCAGAACTAGAAGTAGCGCCTGCAATACAGGTAAGAGAGATTTGGTAGATTTAGCAACATTAAAGAGGCAAGTAAGAATTGTCCCACAGGCTAACTACTCGCATGCTGGAAGAAATATTTAAGGGATATGTTCAGGATCATTAGTTAAAATCCTTATACTGAATCTTCACACAGCTCCCAAATTAACGTTACAAAACCAGCCTAACTACTTCATCATCTCAAGCATTCAGTTTAATACTGCAGGGAACTGTAACCTTCCTGTACAAAAAGACCTCAAAGTACAATTTACAGCAGCATCTTCTTTCCCTTCTTCCAGTTCTGAAATTTGAACTTGTAATTGTCGTTTATCCCTGTAATATAATTTTTTTCAAGGTCTCTTGGTCAATCAGAAATACATAAAATTAGGAAATGACTAAGCAATACATAAGGCCAACATTGTTTAGTAGTTTATCTCCACAAGTGGGAGAGCAATGTGTTCAAAAGGCCTTTTTCCTGCTGGAAAATGAACTCCCAACACAGAGGGTTGCAGGTTTGCAGATTTGCCCAGTTCCACCGTCATAGGGTAATACTGAACAGGACTTTGTAGAGATTACTGAAAGTTGTGTGGTATTATACATGTATGTATGCATAAATAGGTGCAAACATACATTTATATATGCATCCATTTAGTTCACATTGCGTATTCACCTGCATTCCTACATTTTATTTCTTAACCAAAAGTTTTTAAATGCAGCTCATGCTACTGGCAGGGGAGAGAGTTTTCATGGGATTCACTTCTAGTTAAAAACAATTTTTCCTCTTCCACGGTTATTTTTATGCCTGCACTTGAGAAGCTTTCTGTCAGATGGAAAATCTAGAAATTGCTGAAAGTGAATAGCCCCATTTGGAAATGAAGAAATGAGACACCAAATTGCCAAACGCAAATTTCCTGAGATCACGCACCACTTTTTGCAGAAAACAGAGACTCATTTCTGTGTTTTTATTAGAGAAAAAGTCTTCTTTTCTTCCCTGCCATCATTACATCGCGAACAGGATTTCTCCCCCTTGGAAAGCCTAACATTAATTCCAATGCATGATGTCTTCTTTCTGTACAATACATATATGCTTTAATGGAAAAGTTCTGTTGCATAATATCATCAGCCTTAGATGGTCAGCATGTTTTCACGAGCTTTTGCCTTCTCATCTTTAAGAACCCCTAAACACTTTTTCTTCTGTCTAGTAGATCTAAAGCCCAGGAAGTTTATCTTTAACTTAGATGGGAGTAAATCAAGTAGATGGTTCCAGAATTTAAGTGCTGCAGCTCTCTGAAAAAGCAATTGCAAATTCAGTATATAAAATCTCTGCTTCACATGTCTATTTCCTGTTTATCTTCCACTAGAATAAATGCAAGAGCAAGAACTAGCATTTCTCACTTGGTTTAGATTCGATCATCTGCATCTCCGTATTATTTTGTAAAGTGAACAGCATTTCAAAATAAAAGAAGTGTTAAGTTGAACCAGACAACTTGAAGGACAGGCAGAACATGAAATTCCTATCTGATGCCTCAGTTTTGTTTTGCTTCATTATAAGCTGCTTTTTTTTTTTTTCGAACTTGCAATCCCCTCACGTCATGAAATGCTGACCCAGTAATTAATTTTGTAAATAAGTAACCTGAACTTCTTATTTTGGTTACTTCACACAGACATTTCATATTTTCATTCACTGTCTGCTTATATTTGCACTGCTGAAGTTGTCAGTTTGCAAAAACCAGGCTCATCTGTCTTGATAGAGTTCTTAATCTGCTTGCAAAAGAAATCACATTAGCTCTTTTATCAAAGCATATGTTTTTCATACTTTGTCCTCCATAGATCTTGTCTGTCTCATTTAAAGGGTAACCTTCACATATGCAACAGACGCCGCCTTACCCTAAAGATTTCATCCTGTCAAACTTACTGCAGTTAGCCATCAGCAGTTTCTGAGACAATCATCATCATCACTCATCTTTGACATGTTAGATTTAGTTCCTCAAAATGAAATACTAAGCAACTAGGTTACATTCTCATTAAAATTATACCATCTTCTTAACAAAATCCTGTGTTTACCAGCACTTCTGTCATACAAAATCACAAAGGCAAGCTTTGAATTAATGAGGAAATGTGTTTGAAGGCTGGACAGGGCAACAGCATGGTAGCTGGCATTGGAGGTGGGCAACTTCCTTCTAGTATTCTGTTCACAACACATGTTCCCTATTAATTCTTAAACTGCATCGGACAAAGTAAATTTTTTCTTTCTTTTATCTGCCATAATGAAAAGCTCCTTGCTATGGTTCTACTGGTACAGGATCCCCTACAGTGATGGGGGTTTCTGAAGGTTTCTTCTCTCTCTGACAATACCAATAAAGGAGAAGGAGATAAGAAGTTCAAAAGTATATGCATGAAGTCTGCCTGTATTTTATCTCTTAAAATACAATTTAAATCTTGGTCCTCTCAAAGTATGTTAGATGTTGTATTCATTATTCCGAATGTATACACAAAAACACTTGACACACTAAAAACTACACCTAATCCTACTATTTCAACACTCTTAGACTGGGATGTATCCCAAAGACTGCAGAGCATTAGAAATCTGTGGCTTTGGCTGCAATATTCAGAATGCATAAGTTATTCCTCATTTCTTCCGAATAGCTGTGATAAGACTAATGAATGGCCTGGCTCCTTTAGGATATGCCGGTTACTCTGACAAAACTAAGTTACAAGGGACAGGTTTAGCTCATTATTTGAAGACCTGCTCAAAAGTTAAGACTATAATTTAAGCCTCTCACCAACAGTTAAGGTCCAACAGCACATAAGCAGACTGCAAGCACAGGAAAGTGTGCACAAATGTACTGGAATGGAAGATTTTGTCCCTGAAGACAGCAGCCAGTGATCAACTACAGCACCTCCGCTGTAGAGTGGTGAGCATATCAAACCACAGTGTATGCAGACTGTCCATGCCTCAGACATACCCATTCCACCTTGACCCATAATACACGTTGGGCTCCCCTTAGGGATGTGGCTGCAGGGTCCTAGTCCATCACCAGCTGGAGAAGTGAAGTTCTCCAGTGCTGGCACTCCATTTCCATCCCTTCTCTTCCTGCACTAGTGAAAGGCAGCATGCTTGCTACATGCGGGTTTTTTTCATTTCTGGATTATCACAAATCAGAACAGGACTCTGTATTGTCTATAAGCACACGCAGCTCACGTGGGTTTTCTACTTACTTCTTTCCCCTCTGACAGAGAGCAGGAGGAACTTCTATGCTTCTTTTTTATCCTCTTTCCCTTACCTCTCTACTGCCTTAGCAAGCTCACTCTCCCCTTCTACAGTACTAATCAGTCCAAGCATCATGATTTATGGCACTGTCTTTGACCTAAGGAAATTACAGCCACTGTAAAGAAAGGATTCTTAAGCTGATGCAGTCAAACATCTTGCAAGAGTCAACTCATAAATAATGAGAAGGCGAGGAACATAATTAATGTCTATCAACAGAATTTTGTTCTTTGATCAGATTACAGGTTGGGTTGATAAACGTTGCTCTGTGATACTCAATGAAATGTTTAACTCAGCATACTGTATTCTGATTAAAAAATTAGCAGCTGTTGAACAGATTAGAACTGGCTAAATTTAGGTTCTCAAGAACAGCAGTTACTTACTAGGAACTGTAATCATAAGAAAGTTCTTTGGTGACTGCAAAGAGAAGCCATTTCTTCAATATTATTGATCTGAAAATAAATATGCAAGCAACTGCTGAAATCTGTAAATAATGCAAGAATTGAGTGGAGAAAATACAAGTAAGGCAGTCGAGAAAATGAGCTGGTGACCAAGATATACATATAACTAAGAATTCCAACACAACCACTTGAAAAATCATGTTTCTGAGTGACAACGCAGGCTCTATTTATAACAATACACTCAAAGGCAATTCTGAGGAGGATCTATGTCTCAGAGTGCAGTAGGGATGTCAATGAGTGCTCCTTGTGCAGTACGGTGACAAGAAAAGCACAGAGAAAAAGGCAAAATTTCTGGGAACAGGAGAGCTTTTGCTCACTTTAAAAAGAAACAGCAATACAGGTATTGGACTATAGCATTCACTTTTGCAATCTGTATGGCTATGCATTAACGCTATAACCAATTAAAGGGGGAAAGTAAAAGAAACCAAAAAAAGGTTAAGATCTGGGGAAAAAAAAAAAAAAAAGCCTCATAATGATCTGAGATTTTAATCTCTTTATACCATTTAAAAGACAATTAAAACCTAATTAAAGTAATGAGTATCTTTCCACAGAGAAAATAAGGAGTACTAAACATGCTTTAAACTACTGCAGAAAGGATAAGAAGTAATAGCTGTAAAACTGAAATTAAAAGGAGTAAGAGAAACAAGGAGGTCAATTAAATTTCCAAACAGTGATAAGATTAAGGTCTCCTGATAACTTTAAATTAAATCCAAGCACCTTCCTCAAAGACACATAATCCAGGCAACCTCCATTTATTCTCTGTAGAACATCACTTTCATCTTAACAATGTTTAAGTGACAAATGCTGTCATATGATAGAGAAAGACTGTTTGAAACGGTTACATCTTTTGTCTGAAGTTCCATGTATTGTTGAAGTGCACAGGAATTTAGGGCTAGACTGCCACAGGTATGTCATCTTTTTCATTAAAAAGACATGAGAATACACAGAAAGTCACAGGTGTTTGACTGTGCATTGCACATCATATGAACATACAGGAATGTACCACGTTTCATTCCAGTAAGGCACATTCCAACACTTGCAGACACAGCCCAGCGTGTCTGAAATAAGTGAATCAGGTTGTTTTCCAGCAACGTGGCTTATTGCAAATAAATATTGTAAGCACAGTCATCAGTAATATCATCATGTAAATTAATGCAGTTAGGATTGTGGTCGGGCACCTCTAACAAACACAAGGGAAAAGATTATCAGTCAGAGCTGTCTTTAGCAATATTAAGCCACTTAGTTGTTTTCTAAGTCATCACTGAATGCTGCTTGTTTTTATACTGTGCCTTTTATGCAAAAAGAACAAATAAAATGCTCTTAATAAAGAAATAAGGGGAAATGGTTATGTACTTCCAATAGGATTGACAGATATTAAGGTGCAGAATAGAGCACTACTGACTGTAAATTGGATTTATCCCTCCAGTTAAAGTCATAGCAAACCCAGCTCTCCAACGGGTGGAATGCATTGCCACAATCATAACAACGGAGTAAGAACAATTAAGATAAAAGTTAGCAGAAGAGCTGTCCATTCCCCTGTTAGCCCAACTCTCTTTCATTGTCTATTCTTGGCTCTCTTTTGTCTTTAAAGCATCTTAAGGAATAAGAAAACTCTAGGAAAGACAAGTTACTCTGCTTCTGATGAGGAATGATCTCTCTACACCATAGGAGAATTCTTGCAAGGACACAGCTAGTTTTGCCCAAGAAAAAGGATGTTTTGTGCTCCAAGCAGTTAAGGAAACAGCTCAGAAACTTGGCAGAGAGTATCATTATCAGAGTATTCTGATTCTTTTGTTTCTTTAGGTGCGATCAACTAAGGAGCAGCGTTGGGGAGGGCCTCTTCTCTCAAGAAATCACTCACTGGAAGAGGAATTTGAAAGAGCAAAGGCAGCTGTAGAGGTATTACCTCATTTACTCTTCATTTTCAGTTTATGTTCTACAGATTTCACATTCATTCTGCCTCACAGGTAGAGAAGAAAGTTTGTGCTACATTTTTCAAAGCAGAGAAAAGATACGGTTCCTGGAGTTACTCATGTATCAGTTTGTCTCTTAACAAAATATAAAATATTAGTTATAAATAGAGATGATGAGAACGAACTTTTCAGAATTGACTTTGCCTTACTATAGCAAATGGGTCAAGAAAATTGCCTATAAATGTAAGCACCTCCAAACTGAAGGTATAAGAGTGAAAAATATTCTTACCCCGGTAACTGAATGTGTGTAGTCACTCAGACACAAACCAACTCATTGCCAGAAATCACATGTAATGGTGGATATCAGTCTTTAAGTAGGAAAAAAAAGAATGTGTTTTGAAGCTAATAAAAGATCATAAAACATTACTGAATATTTTACAGAGTAAAATAAGGGGGAGAATGTATTGTATTAAAAAACCTGCATATTAAAAGGTTATTCTAAGGCACCAAAAATTATTAAAATGCTTTAACAGAGTCTTGAAAACAGCTATTTCAAATAATCTAATTAAATGTTTAACTATGTAGCTGGTAGTCTGAGCGATTCTTTATACTTAAAATAGAAGCTTGGACCAGGTAGTTAAAATAAAAAGGGGAAGATTCTTCAAGACCTTACAGTTATTTTCATTTGCATATGAAAAGAATTGAATTTGCACCGCAGGGAAAATGAAGTGCTAAGAAATCTAAGGTGATTGAAACAAATTGCAGGCCATCTCAGAACGATTAGTGCTTACCCGAGAAGAGAACAGATATGCTGTTCAAAAATTCCTCTTTTAGGCTTTGGATGTTTCTGTAATACTCTTCAACTGGGAAAGCTCGAAGTGGTAAGATTAGCCAGAAAATGGATCAAGAAAAGGAAGCAAATCTCAGGTTCCTTGTGGTCCGCTTCAAAAAGAATTAATTAACAAGTCAGTAAATGAAGACACCAAACTTTATCCTCCACCCAATTTTCACTTTAGAGCTTTGGGAACTGCTTTAAGATGTCAAATTTTGACATAAATGAAAATCTGTAAGGCAGTTCGTTCTTAAGTACATTTAAAGACATCTGTGTCATTGGGGATTCTTTAAAGAATAAAGATGTAAGTAAATTAGGGTGTTTTTTTTCTTACCAGAAAGGGTCTAAATTCCCTTCTGCTGATCCAGTCCATTTAGACTTGGCTACCTTATCTGTTATTCTGGAAACAGGATTTGAGTTTTGACACATTCCTTTGCTACAGACTTGAGGGAAGCACAAGGAGCCTCATGCACTACACAGAATCCGTCCAGGAATCAGCTGTTTTACCAACAACTGGCACTACCAAATTAAAAAATAGATAAATGCCAGCATGGGAAATCAGATCCTTTTCATATCTATACTTACTATATTTCCTATCATCATTATGTTTATTTACATATTATGTTTATAAACTTGTTATATTTATTCTGCACCACCCTATTGGAAATGAGTTAGAATTGAAATACATGAAAACAAGGAAGTGGAAAACCTTCCAACAGAGAAACATTTCAGATACAGAAAACAGCAATTCTGATATTTTGTTATGCCTCATTTCCCCAGTGTAGAGATGAAGCTGCAGATGCTACAGCATTGGGAGGTTACATAAAGGAAATGTTAAGCTGTTCCTCTTCGCATCATTTTATTTACAAGCCAACGTAATGTGAGACCTTGCTGCATAATGTACTGCTATGAAGCATCAGGACATATTACAGCTAAATTTTGTGACAACAGTAGTTAGTAATAATTAGTACGTGCACAAATTTAACATACTGTGTCATTCACACTGACGAGCATATTGATGCAATAATTCAAAGGAAGAACAACTGCAAACCTTTGTTTTTTTATGCACCGATCAAGAAGGAACACTGCAAATTGAGTGCTGGCAAGAGGGGAGATTTCTAACAAATAAAGATGAAAACACTAAGTTCATAACTTAGATGTTAGTATTCCTCCCCACCATTCTATCATAGGAAGCAAAGAGCCTGGGAATATTTTGCCTCTCATTTGTTTAACTGCTTCAGCATATTTTTAAACACCAAGAGTAAAAATAGCCCCTTTGACAAAATGCAGAATATTCTGCGTGGAAGGAAGAAGATGGAGTGAAACATTTTCCCTACTTGTCACTTCACTCAAATGTTGCAGATTATTTGCAAATATGTTAAATTTGTTCAACTGCTCCGAAAACTTTTGATGTGACCAAAGTAATTTGCCGGCGTTAAGGTAGGAAAAGCACTGAAATGAAATAATTGGCACCAGTCACATAGCAAATGGAGTTAAAATTAGATCTGGGAGTTTTGAGCCATAGCCAGATCTTCAGAAGCACTCAATATTAATTTAACCCCCCTGCCACTGAAGTCAATGGAAAACTGCTACTCATAACAGCTAAAATAGACTTAGGTCTTTAATGAGGACTGTGTAATATTTATGATCCTCTTCCTCAAGGACACTGAGCTGCTCTGATACTGAAATTGGAGTTTGCTGTGGTAATGTTATGGCATTTTATCAGGTGCCAAGATTGAGCACAATCCAGTTGCTCCATGTAACTGCCTCGTGTGCTTCAGAAACCCCAAGTGCTGGATGCACTCCGGAAGCTGTAGCAGGTGCAGGAACCCTAAGATTGAGCCCTAAGCTCACAGGTCAGCTGCACACAAAGGTAGTGCCCATTCAGCCCAACCATGCAAATCCCTGGTTACAGCTGCAAAATACCAGATGGGTCCTGACCCACGTCCAAGTGGCACATGACGAGATAAGTGACATTATAGCATAACTCTTCTCTTACCTCATTTTTCCTCCACTTTGGATTCACTATAAACATCAAGCACGGATACTTAAACACATAGTAATTCATTGGCTTTTTAAGTGCACACAGTAAACTTTTGGGTGGGTAATAAATATATAATTGAGCAACAGAATTCGAATTTAAGACCTAAAAATACTTCCATCTTTGCTTAAAACACTTAAAGGTGCCTTTATATATGCTGAAGAAATATGATTTATATGTTTCTAAGTCAGTGGGTTGTGAAAGTGATACTTGTGGGAAGCATACAAGGAAAAAAAAAACATTATAAATATCATATATACATACATATCATTAGATCTATAGCTTAATCTGTTTTGAAAGGTGTTATTAATTACTGTATCTATAGTGGTTATATTAACATTAATCTGCAGGAAAGGAAATTTCCACTACCTTACCTCATCCTGAATCTCAAAATTACCTCTAGTAAAAACACGGTCAAGTAATTTTCTTCTTCAGTGCAGTGCAGATCTGCACTGAATGCAAAATAGTTCATGGAGACATTTGTTGAACAGGATAGTTTAAGTGATTCTAGTGCTTCTGCTCACGGTTGATAAAAAAGGGAGCAATCTGAATCATTATCCCAGCCTTTTCAGCTCCTAAATGGACATTTCAGCACAATCTCACAACTATTTCAGTGACTGTATTTCCTTCGAATTTGGAATGAAAGCAAATTTTGAAGCCTCTGAAGCTGTTGTGTAACAGAGTTGTCATCTTCTGTTTGCTTCTATTAAATAGAATGTAATTTTCTCTTTGGGCATGAATGATTCACACTTGTTCCCTAGTCCGCAAAGCAACATAGCAGGTATCTTCACAGATCTGCTAATTGCATAATTCATACAAGTCTGAGCCTCCTGGAAGGAAGTACTAGATATCCAAGGGAGGTGATACAGCAAGAACCAAAAGGAAATGCCTGTTGGATTTGTAGGAAGGGCATGCATGCTGCTGTTGTAAACAACATTGTGATTTATAGCGATTGCACCTACTGATACTGGCTGTGGGTCTTACTCTTTGCATCCAGACTCAAATATTCTGGCTGCTGACTCATTCTTGATCTGTTATCAGTCTGTTTTCCTTTTTCTGAGCACATAAGGAGTAGAGCTGTGGCAAGTCATGCATTCATAGATTAAGATTTTGCAAATCACGGCCGGCTGCAGAACTGTATCAAAGAGCAATCAATCTTTCAGGAGATTCAGACAAAACTTTGTGAGCTACTTCCTATCGTCTCTAAATAATTTTGTACCTTATCCCCAAATAGTTCTGTCTGTACCTCAGTAGAATTATTAATTCTCTCTGACATAAACGGAGAAGCTGCACTCTGGGTATAGCTGGGGGGTTGGAACTGGATTATGTTGAAAGTCCCTTCAAACTCAAACCCTTCTATGATGCTACAAATATTGGGATTTCTTTGCTATGTCAGAAGACCCCACTTATATTAAATATCTTGTCCCCACACTCTCTATGCTTGGTGATTACTCTTACAAAGTAAAAGCTATGCTGAATCCATAAAAGCAGGACACTTGTGGGTTGTTTGTTGTTGTTGTTTTCTTAAAGAAACTTTTAACTATTCTTATTCTTTAGCATGTATGCTTAGGGTTTGTCTCTCATTTTGGCTGGGAACTAGCACCATTCATTTCCTTCAGATTTTAAAGTAACCATTCACTGTTAGCATCAATGAGACACAGTGTAAATTGCTGCAAATCCTGCTCCAGACAGAACATATGCTGCCTCTGAGATAAAGAGTTTTCTGATGAAGAAATACACCCCAGTATAGGAGATGAAATTTAATTATATGGAATTCCATATTTGTACAGTAGTATTTCAGTCAGCACAATTATTAATAGAACGAACGCTGCTCAGCAAAATTGTCACTTGTTAAAAGAAGTGCAATAAAAGCCTTTCATTTTATTTTAGGATTCTGTTGTTCATTTTTTTTCTTTTGTCTTTTTTCTTCTAGTCAGACACAGAGTTTTGGGATAAAATGCAAGCAGAATGGGAAGAAATGGCTCGCAGGAACTGGATTTCAGAGAACCAGGAAACACCAGGGCAGGTCACCATCTCTACAATTGAGAAGGTAACACCACAAAGTTATTTTCATGGGATCCCAAGAAAACTCTTCTGGGATGTGGAACCTTATTTTACTCAGAACAACTCATCCTCTTTAAATTGGCTGTGAGCAGGATAAGATTTGAGAGAGTACCATCATGAGAATACATTTAGACACACGCAGTGTGTGAATTCAGCCAAATGGACTGCAAAGCAAACTGCTGGAGCCTGGGTACTTTTGAAGAAGCCGCTCAAGGAAGAGCGCCAAATGCTAAAAATCCAGGCAGGCACACAGAAACACTCTTCATCCCCTTCCTTGTATGGAAGTAACTTAAATATACCTCAAAAAACAAACAAACAAACAAAAGACCCTAAATTCAACTCAGGCACCTGAAACACGATTCTCTGTCTTGAAAAGCAATTGAAGATGACCGTGCTTTCTTCCATAAATTGGCTGTACTGGGCTCATGTTAGGTTCGATTCTGCTGCTACTGCAATGTGAGCTGTTGCCATTATCTTTGACACCCAACGTAAGTACCATTAAGCATAACTTCAGTGACCAAGTAAATATACAGAGAGCACAAATAGAAATGGCCTGTGATGTTTTACAGTTTTTGTAATTTAAATTTTACTGGGTAAAACTCATTTGATTTTTAATAGAAAAAATGCTTATGCTCTGTTAGAATATACCAAATAGTTTAGTTTTGTAGTTGCTACCTCTTACTGCAGGGCTCAAGTGGGTCTCTTCATTCTCTTCTCCAGGGATATTATTTCCATACAGAAAATCCTTTCAAAGACTGGCCAGGTGCTTTTGAGGAAGGACTGAAAAAAATGAAAGAAGGTGACCTGCCTGTTACAATCCTGTACCTGGAGGCTGCTATTCTACAGGAGCCCAATGATGCAGAGGTATTCACTCTTGTGCCTTTTGTTGATAAAAGGAGAGGGGACACCCTTTAGCATACAAAGATGGAATGGTTTAATGACCCAAAGCTTTGCTAGTCATGACTGACTGAAACAGCTTGAACAGTTCTGGTGGTTTTGGAATAATATCTGCTCTGAAACAAAGAGTGGTGAGCTCTCTATAAGATGGGAATCTATTTCTGAAATTACAGAATTGCCAAATTGTCATTTAAGAGCATTGAAGAGAGGCAATATTTGAAATGTTTCACTTCTTTTCCTGATGTTTTCAACCTATTAAACACTAACATTAATAACAACAACAACAACAAAAAAATTGATTTAACAAGAATTTTAAGATTTTTCTTAAAATCATATCATTTTCCACAACATTAATGAAACCTGAAAACTATTTACAATGTAAATATACAGATCTCTGAATCTGTTGACACAGTAAAATAAGCAGCAGTGTTTCAAAAAGCAGAGAATTCCTAAGCCCTGAAGAATCCCTTAAACATTCAGAACTTAATCACTGTTGTTCAGTGTTTTCTGCAATCATCTACAACATTAAAAATGCACAGTAACTCACATTTGAGAAGCCAGCATGTGTTTATACACTGACAAAATACCTTTGATCAACTGATTATAAATATTATCATGCTCAAATGCATTCAGAACTGCACTGATTTGTACTATTGGTCTGTACACTGTAGCAAAAACTGTAATTCCTGTGAACAGATCTGTCTTTATTCTTCTCTCAGTTGGAAGCGATGCTAGTTGCAACTGTTTACACTTGGGTCTATATAACAAACCAAGATGATTATTTTTGCAGGCCTGGCAGTTCCTGGGCATAACACAGGCAGAGAATGAAAATGAGCAAGCAGCCATTGTCGCCCTCCAAAGGTAGATAACTGCTAAATAAGGAGTCTAATGGGCATTGGGTAATGGAGACCTTGGTGTATTTAACCTCATACTTGTCTTGTAACTTGAACCATTTATTTAACCAAGTAAAGCACTGACACAGGTGTAGGAATCTTCCCAGTGACAAGAGAGGGTTGATTCGACTATCTATTTTATGAAATAATTCATGAGATGATTCACAAGAAAGTGATTTTTGTTTTAAAAATATTTTTTTGCAGAGCTGAAAATCATATTAAGAAAACCTCAACATGTTTTTATTTTCTGCCTAGGTGCTTGGAACTGCAGCCAAATAACCTAAAAGCTCTGATGGCACTAGCTGTCAGTTATACGAACACAGGCCATCAACAGGAAGCCTACCAAGCTCTAAGAAACTGGATAAAGCAAAATCCAAAGTACAAGTATATTGTGAAAAGCAAAAAAGGGTCCCCAGCACTTACCAGGAGAATGTCTAAGACCTCAGATGAAAGGTAAATGCAGTTAAATCCTACTGGCTGAAATGTAATGACCACTGCAGACGATGGTTTATGCTGTGCCCTTAATGTGTAGAAGTCCAGCCTGTTCCCTGTGATGCAAACACAGAAGCTAAATGTCCATAGAGGCAGGGGTAGGAAACAAACAGTACATTCGGACTGAGCACTACATTATTCCATCCATGGAAGTTAACATAAACTGCAAGCAAAAGACATGTTTTGCCTCAAGTCCCATCACTTTGTACTGACCCTCTTTACCCTGTCTGCAGCTTCTTTATTCCCACATCCTTGTTATACTGCTTCCAGATTCACACCAGGCTTGTATCGCTCTACACGTGTGTTCTTCCCATTGTTCATCAAATTTCCTATATCCCAACCAAGCCACCAGAATCCAGGAATGGCAGCCATTTTGCCACAGGACATGGCTTCAGTTCACTGAATATATTTGGGAGGTAGCATCTGCTTGTTTAAAACTCATTCTGTTTTTAAACAAAGAAACAGTGCAGTCATTTTATCTGTCTCTAGCCCAGCATACTGTAAAGGGAGTTGGCAACCATTTTAAATTACAAAAGAAATCATGAGTTGGCAGCCCTTCATCATGCTTTCACAAGGCCAATAAATTAATCTCTCTGAAGTTTAAAATTCATAATAAATTCATTAAAGGCATAAACACCATTTATAGAACCAAAACAACAGTGCCATCTCACTGCATATCATTTTGAAGACAGGCCTTATGTTTTTCCCTTATCGCTAACAAACTTCAGGTTGACAAGATAAGCTAAAATGTAACGTGCAAGTTCAGCTTAATTTCTAAGTGTGTTGCTCTACTCTGGCCTCATCACCCAGAGCTGCCAGTGTGGTTTTATGAAGGCTATAGCAGATATAGGAGATGTGGCTACTCTTTGTACAACTAGAAACCCACCCAATTTCATCTGCTTTAATAAACATTCATGTTTTCTTACTTGGATTCATAGCTTCACTTTGACTTCATTACAATAGGCAAAACTGTATTTCAGAAATGAGTTTGCAGCAGGATCAGGAAGCATGTATCTGCTGTGATTGGGCTGAAGCAGCTTATTTCCAAGTTTATCATTTCTGAAACATCAAGTACAATAATTATGATTTCTAGCTATGCAAAGAACTATAAGATGCTACTTCATGTTATTTTTCACCCTTGTCTAGCTCATTGCTTGAAGAAGTAAAGGATTTATACCTGGAGGCTGCTCACCAGAATGGTGACATGATAGACCCTGACTTGCAGACAGGACTTGGAGTTCTTTTCCACCTGAACGGAGAATTTAACAGAGCAATAGATGCATTTAGTGCTGCTTTAACTGTTCGGCCAGAGGTACATTTTATGCTTTTCCATTTTTAAGAATTTAGTTCCACATTTTCTCCCTCCCTTCTTGATCAGACCAATATTAATGAGATGCTGCTTCGGTCATTAAAATTTTAACACTTGAAAGAGAAGTGTTAATTATCAGACAGCCCCATTTAGAAGTAGACTTATGTACGTCTGATTTTTAGCTGCATAATGACTAATTGTACTGGTTATTTAAAGTACTATAATCATGAGTCAGAACCTTCCATTCTGTATCAACGAAGAGAGGATATGCTATTGTTATTTCCTGCTGTCCTTACTCTACAATCAAAGAAGAGCTATTATGCCCCCTATTGACACCTACAGTAGAGAACTCATTTTCTCACCAGGACTACACGTTATGGAACCGTCTTGGAGCAACCCTGGCAAACGGGGATCGAAGCGAAGAAGCCGTTGAGGCCTACACACGTGCTTTAGAAATACAACCTGGCTTCATCAGATCCAGATACAATTTAGGCATAAGCTGCATCAATTTAGGAGCCTACAGGTAAGTCACAAAAACATGCAAACAGAGGAGTCAGGAATTATATCTACCAAGTGAAAATTCATTTCCTAGCTGGAGCTATTTTAGAAAGAAAAATTAAAATACAGTTTAATTATCTTATATATATATATATATATATATATATATATATATAAAAAATATAATATATTTATAGTATATATTATATATTTATTATATATATATTATTTATTATATATATTATTTTTTTATATATATATATACACACTATATTAAAAAGCACTAACAAATGAGTAATATTTTGTTTAAAGAAAACCAAACAAGAGTAACACAAAAAGGCCCATGAGGCTCATTTTACAAAATACACTCAATACTAGAATGGTATTTCCTAAAGTTTTACACTATTTGTTAAGCAAATTACATCACATCTTTCTTCTCTCTTCTTTCCTACAGAGAGGCCGTCAGCAATTTTCTCACTGCTCTCAGTTTGCAAAGGAAGAGCAGGAATCAACAGCAGGTTCCCCATCCTGCTCTATCAGGCAATATTTGGGCAGCACTTCGAATTGCTCTGTCTATGATGGACCAGCCAGAACTATTTCAAGCTGCCAATGTGGGCGATCTAGACATTCTATTAAGAGCTTTTAATCTGGAGCCGTAATACCAAGCATCCACACATTAAGTTACATTAGGAAGCAGAGAACTCTTTTATTACTCATCTCAAAACAACCATGATTTAAAAAAGATCACGGCTGTAGATCAGTAGGGGAATCCTCTCAGATGTTAATCAAAAAGGAAAAGTTCAAAAGCACAAAATATTCTAAATATGCTCAGACTCAAAGGATCCAGATGAGCAGCAGCTGATCTGACAAAGCCCTGAATTAGATGAAGATCTTCATCCCATGCAAGCTCTCTTTCTTTATACACACACACAGCTATACAGAGAAATACATGAAAAACAAACCTAGATAATTATTATCACACATTAAAATGGCAAACAACACATCCAAGGAACCTGCTTAGTACTTCACCACACTATGCCGACATCACTTTGCTGCGCAACATGAACTCTTCATCCTTTGCTTTCTTTGAAATATCTTCTCAAGGTCCATCTTTAACATAGCTCTGAAAACAGATGCATGCAAAATGGATGTATTTTGTTTTGAATGTATTTATTAGTCGGCATTCAAGAAAATCTTTGCTTCTGAAGGTACCCTGATTAATTTGGGCCAAGTTTGGTGTAAACCACGTGCGATATTAACAGGAACACTGTACATGGAGGTCTATGAGATTAGACCATGTATATATTGAAAGGACAGATGTTGCAAGCAGAAGCAGTAATTTGCACTAGAATTGTTGCTGTTTAAACCAGCTACCCCTGATCGTGGACAGAGAATGTCTGCTTCAAAGGAGCTCGCAGCAGGATCTGTCAGTGTGTACTTATGCACTTTAACCTTTCCTTTTGTAAAATTGTGCTATGATTTATTTTTATTTTAATTACTAAATACAGAATATACAGGATAGCCTTGTTGGCATAGAGGACCAAATATCATTTCCTGAAATGTGATAAGAGGGTTTTCAAAATTCTTATGTTTAAATGATGCAAATACAATATAAACTGCAATATCTATTAGATTATTCTATAATGCATCAGGTACTACATATGCATGCGTGTGCATGCACATATTACGTGTATTATATCATTCAAAACATATTAAGCCACAGAGCACTTTTGCAACTAAAGAGAAGTCTTCATAGGAGCTCATACCTGCAAAGCATGCTCAAGGGAAAGTTTTGGCTGAAAAGTATCCTCTATTTTATGCTTGTACGATCGGGACTGAGATCCAATCCTGCTGTTGTGGCAAAGAGTAGCAAAAAGTTTCAGTGACATCTACCACAGCAGGCTAAATGCTTAGATAACATCAGTATTCCTAGCTACTTAAAAATATATACGCATATTGTTTTAAGTTTTTCCTGCTTGGATGAATGGGGAACAGAACCGAGGGACGGGGCAGCAGTGTTACACAACAAATGGATTGGTTTTGGTACAGTGCAAACAGGCTTAGCTCGAGATAAACATATCAGTCAAATACAGGAACATATATATTTCTCAGGGGAGTCATTTTCAGTTATTGGTATTTTTACTACTTTTCCTGAACAATGGGAAAAAGAAATACAAATGGATGGCCACAGCACTGATTCACGGTCAGGGATGTGAGGTGCAGGGTAGATACTGGAGTGTGATGAAGTGGGACAAGCAGCACATTTCCTGTAAACAGCACCGAAAACAACAACCGAGCAGCTCAACTCCATCAACTGCTCAAGAAAAAAAACATCACATGCGCAAATGACAGAAAGAATCTCTATGGGAATCAGATGGCTTCACCACTATGAGCTGAAGTTTCTTGCAGCTGTCTGTTATTTTGAGCAGCCACTTACAGGAAAATTCCATCTCAGTGCAATCACTGCACCTAATTACCAGCACAATTGGTTGAATCATTTCTTATAAAAAATAAGAGGCTTACCTCTCATTCATGCCTGCAGAATAGAGGTGCTGAAACAGCTACAAGGACTTATTCATAGTGCTCTGTTAATTCATTGTTTATATACAACCCTATTTATTTATCAAGCATATAATGACTTTATTTCTTCTATTTTCTCTAAGGACTGGTTATCAAAGACTGCCTGGGAATGACATTTTAGCTAAGCAAGCTGCTGTATGCATATCTGCTGACAACAGTTTGCTCTTTGCTTTGACAGCGATGTGTGATGACGGCCCCGTACCGATAAGGCAGAGCAGAAGGTGCACTGCAATTGAATCTGGGAGGTGATAAGAGGGAAGGGAGGCAGCTTTGAGAAGAGATCGTAAACCAAAGGCATATGTGCTTAGATTTTACTTGATGCCCTACCATCACATGAGTCCTAGAATATCCCATGTGCTGAAGGATAACCAGGGATTACCCAGAGGAATGAGCTGCTCAAGAATTATATTTTTATACCTTTCAAATAAAAAAACCCTCAAGTCAGAATAACAAGGAACATTTGATATTGATGACAGTTTACTAAACCTCTGTTTTTTTTCTCTAGCACATGTATGACTAACACAGAAATTTTGTTAGGAAAACCTGCTGGGCAGCCTCTGTGCCAGACTTCCCTGCACTCAGCAGCTCTTGGTACTTCTAGGTTCAGTGCTGTGCACACTTCAGTATTCTGGGCCTTACTGTCCTCCTTTAAGCCCCCAACATCAAAACACTGTCAGTACAGAACAGGACTCCACATGGCTCTGGTCTGACCTCCACATGGTCAGAGGTTGCAACATATTAACACCTTGCAGCAACTGTAATTCCAACCAGCCACGAGGCAGGATAAATAAGGCTGCTGAATAGTAGCAGATTGAGTTTGAGACTGAGAGACTGGAAATCTGATTCTTCTTCTCATTGCTCCCTGCAAGTTCTCCCAGTCAGCATCTCCTCCTATCCCCTACTCATTCAGGTGTGCAAGGAAGGAAGGGCAGACAGTCACTGTGCACTGTATAATTGCATAAAGGCAGAGGAATGCTGTTGTCTCACAGACAGTGTGCATAGGGTCGCCCACATAAATTCAGAGGAGGCAATACAAGAATATGGTTGCTCAGATCCAACTAAGGATGCAGTTTTACTTAAAGTCTAGAAATTTCAGCAGAGATGAGACCCTGAGACCGTCCAGGGTGACAATAGCACAGCACCTCTGGGCTGATGCCAAATTAGTGCTGTGATAGTTTATCATCACCTCCCACTCTTGCTTCCCCTTCTTGTTACTCCCCTCTTTCTCCAGAGGTAACGCATGACTGCCAGGTAATTGATTGCAAGCTTTTCAGTCATTCCTCTGTCTTATAGATTTCACGCAAGTAAGAAGCACTTTCCTAACCCAAACTTTTGACTGTCCCTCTCCTCTGCCAGGATTTATAAGTATTCATAACAAGTCTGATCCATGAAGCTGCCAAACACTCAAAGTGTGGTCTCTGCATGATTAGCTCAGACGCAGTTAGCAGATGAGGACTTCCTTCTGATAGCACTGTACGTGCTGAACAGTCACCAGAACCAAGGGGATTATTTACAGAGCGAGGCTTTACAATGAAAGCAACAGGCTCATTTCTTGCTGATCTTTTTAAACTGTAATGACTCTAAAACCTTTGTTGCAATAGACTGGTTTATGTTTGTTTAAAGCGTGGATTTGATCTCTAGGTAAATACAAACATATCTGTATGTAATGGTATTTTCTTAACATCTGTTAAATCAGAGAACTTCTGCAACTATCCAAGGGAAGGTTCCAATACTGCTAAACCTCCTATGAACAATATTGCATGCAACTACACCAACAACTAACTGTACTGAAATACTAATACAAAGCATGTGGCACTGCTACCTGAGTATATGCTTAGAGAATGCATGCAGAGGGCGCACACATAGGGTATTTTTAATCTATTAATCAATATCTTCTGTGGGATACTTTAAAAGCGCTTTATATCTGCCAAATTCAAGACTGAGTTCAGGTTATTTGGAACAGTTCAAACAAAACGGAGCCCTTTGTAAACCTCAACCTCAGAAATCACCATAGTGTGGATTTCATGTTTAATTGGTGACAGACATCCACAGCAAGAGTGTCTGCAGACACATCCTGGTATCGTCTTAAGAATCAAAAAGAGAGCATGCACAGCCTTCACCTGTCAGCCTTCAGCTTTCACAATCAGCTGAGTGACTGGATTTGCACGTTTCCCTTACGAGTTTAAACTAGACAGCACCAAACCAGAGAAAGATTCCCACAACCACTGAAGCCACTGTTGCCTTGTGTGCACTTACCATGGCCAGGCTTCCCAAGCTCACCTGCTAGCTCTGAAGGCTGCCTGTCCCTCTGACCGTTCTGGTTTAAACATGTAGATGTAAAACTTCACCAAGCTGACACTCTCCTGCATCCACCAATTCCAGCTGCGAATGCCTGACTCAGCTGAAAGCTCAGCACAACTAACTCAATGGGCTAATTTAGAAAGCCTGGGCTTGTCCATCAGGTGAGCAGGAGGATCTCAGCAACACCAACAGATCAGCCAGGTGATCTTACCAACATCTGTAGAGCAGAGGCCTCCACGTCAGCAGTAATAACCAATGAATTACCCACAGCCAGAGGCCTAAATCATTGTCTGTCAGAGCCAGTGAGAATTGGGACTGTCACACAGATTGGCTGTAGGTCTCTTGTCTGAACGTGCGTCTGCAAAATGAGACACATTAGTTACTTCACATAATAATCTGCACAGTTAAAGAGATTTCTGGTCAGCAGTGTTGCCAATTTTGCAGTCTGTACAGCAAATCTATGTTGTAAGTGCTTATAATACAGAGCATTTACAGATAGAAGTGGCAGAAAAATGCACTGCACGTTGTGAAAATAACTGGTGGTTTAGGCCATACGCAATACAGTATTAGCTATTATTCAAACTTCATCTAGGCTAGACATCAGATTACTTCGGTATAGTTCTATTTCTGGACTGCTGAAACGTATCAGAGACAAGAGTACCATGCATGAAGTGACCAGGGATGCTCTGAACAAACCTAAGTGAAAGGATAAACAAGCATGCCCCAGAACCCACAGAAGGTGTCAGAGCCTCAGCCCACAGGCAACAGGCGCCATGCACGGGGAGAGACAGAAGGAGTACTGAGCTGTAACTTTACAAATGCCTGTACATGTGACAGCAAGCTTGCATGGTCAAGACTTAATGTGCTTTGATCTTTTTTTTTCCCCTTTCACATCTACAGATTGTCACTCACATTGGCTAGAACTTTAATTTAAACCGCCTTTTTAATATCAGCAATTATTGTAAATTCAGAAAAATCAAAACATTTATAAATATATTTTATATATCAGAGTATAACATATCTAAAGTAAAATAAAACTATAGTTTTGCATTCTGTGCAGCTGCTTCTATATGCTGTAAACTGTTTGAAAACCTTTGCAATCTTGCATTCGTTTTTTTGGCTTTATTTTTAAGCCAACATACAAGAAAGAAGAGACTGTAGGGTTGGCAGATACTTTCACCCGGGCTACCTGAAGAGCGCTGCTGCTGTGCAGACTTGCGTGGTTCACTTCACACTTCCTATTGGTGGGCAAGTGTACGTGCAAGGCATCGCAGCGAGGTGGACGTGGAGGTGGGAGTTCAGCCCTACTCCTGAATGTTTACATTCCGTGACAAAGGTCCATACAGACTCAGACTGAGAATCCGAGTCTGAAAGAACGTACAGAGTTTTAAAATGTTTCTTATGACAAATAACTCACCTCTCTATTCCCAGTGCATTATCAGCTGTGTACAACATCCAACACAGAACTGTAGTTTACTGATGCTTTAATCTGTTGTTCCCTTGCACTGCTCTTTAAAATAGTTGATTTTTGAAGAAATAAATAGATTATTACGTGCATACTGGATGTGTTAAATTTATTAAGCTCATAATTACTATTTGCAGAGCACCATTTAATGTAGTATTTTTGTACTGTAATGGAAGCATGCCTTCCTTGGGTTCTTTTCCACATAATGAATTGTATTTATTTATCTGTATTTATATCTGTGCAATTTTTAAATATGTTTTAAAAAAATAAAACTTTGTCTGTGGCTTCAAACATTTCCAAATCGCTTCTCAGTTTGTGGTCGGTTTTGACTTCAATTCCTTGAAAGGAAACGAGGGACCTCTTCAAGGGAAACAAAGGATTCTTAATCCAAGGCTTCTTTCCTACTGTTTATGACATAGCCGTGCTTCTCTGCATAAACATTAAGCCTAGGAGATGGTTGGGTTTTTTTCCCTTACCAGAAGATTTTTAATTAACTCATCAAGTTACTCCGAACAATTACTTTATTTTTCAATATGTCAATTATACTTACAACTGGAATTCATAGCAGCCGAGGACTGGACCAATGGGTTTAGCATATATGCCCTGTATGGGGAAAATGGGAAGAAAAAAAGTGAGAATTTCTCCTTGACGATTATGCAATTACACACCGCAAAATAAAAGCAGGAGTAATGTTATGGCTCAGCCTTTCTGGAAGGGAAAAAGAACAAATGAGCAAACACCAAAGCCAATTTTAAGTGATGGACAGACTTGCAGAGAAACGGCTTTTTGCGAATGGTTTTGCTTACATCAGGAAACGTGTAATCAAATGTCTCCTGCTTACATCAGCCTCCTGATGTAAGCACAGATGTGAGACAAAATAGACATCAGAATCTCATGTCCTCCTGTGGACAGAGCAGCTGTGACAGTTACAGCAGAGAGCCACTAAGAAACACAGTTAGAATGGATCTGAATACCTGCTGGTACAGCCAGTGGACATGTAGGACAGGCCAGAAAAACAAAACAAAGCATTCACTAAAAACTCATCAACTCCTAGGTTGAAAGTAGTTGTGCACTTGACACCGGTGTGTTTTGCCAGGTGATGTTAAGGTCAGTTTTTGTTGCTCAAATGCACTGACAAAGAGTAAGCAGGAGTGCTCATTAGTTATATGCTCAGTGACACAGACTGGGGACACAGCACTGCAGTCCTGAAGGCAAAGCAAGAGAGCGGCTGGGAGGAAACCCTGCTAAAAATTAGAAACACCTTTAAGGACACTGACAGTGTAACCACTTGCTGCACACCAGCTGTTGGATACGCACTGTCTCTGGTATGGTTACAGCACTTATCTTTCATCACAGCAATCAGTGCTGTGCTTACCCACGTCAGGCCTGTGGCATACCTAAGAGACACAGAGGTGTTATTTCCCACTACCGTGAGGGGGAGTAAAGCACAGAGGTGGTATTCAGCTGTCAGTTACTTTATATTGCCTTCACCAAGCAATCTGCAGAAGTCAGCAGGCACAGCTTCTGCATGGTAAGTTACGACGGGAAGTCTGAACTGGGCTCTGAATTCCCTCACCTTGTTCCAGTTGCTGCAAGTGGCAACGGTGTGGTGCAGAGCAGCCTGCCGTGATCACAATGGACATCTGTGAGAAAAGGAAGCAATAGATCATTACATTTGGACTTCTAGGGTCAAACCACCTTTACCTTTCTTGTCATCACTCAGTACTTAACACGGCCCCGACTTCCACGTCAGAAAATGCCACTTAGACCTGGAAGGTTTACCTCTCACATCTCCTCTGGCTCCTGGCCCTGTGATCCTGTGGAAAGATGAAAGGGTCACCATCCATCAGTCTCCGTTTTGGCCTATTCCCGTATCTACCAAAGATCCCAGTGGTCACACTGCTATGCAAATTTCTTACGTAAAAGGAATAAAAGAAATTCTGCTTTGTTGACCTGCAGGTCAAATTCCAAAATGAATATGAGGAATTATAAGGCTATAATTGAACAGGGTAAAATGATAGCAGAGATCTTGTGGAAGACTGCTAACTCTTGTGTTCAAACAATACCAACTGGCTTAAAATGTATAAAAAATTAAACGTAGTTTAAATCTTATTTTCTAATTTTGTCGCGTCTCCTATTTACCCAGGACCTGCATTTTTATTGGGTTTTTGTGTGTGTGCTTCTTTGGAGGAGATCCATTTATTTATCTGTTGCCATCCAGAGAACTGCCACGAGTCACAAGAGATCAAGCCCCTAACAAACTCCTGTTCCCTACGCAGGTTTTTAACACACCAAACACCACCACAGAGAGAAAGAAAAGAGGCAGCATCTGGTCCACTGCTCTCGAGTTTGGACAGGAGAGAAAGAAAGAATCCACACAGCCACAAGATGTGAGAATATTTCTTTTTTAATTTAAAACAGTTGCAACAACATCATTCACAACCTTTCTCATCTCGAATACTCTCAAAAACATTAACAGTGCTTCAAGCAAACAGCTCTGAATGGTGCAAAGTCAACCAGTACGGACACTTCCAGGATACAACAGTAAAACCTCTTAAGAGTGAATAGAAACCAGAAGCTGATCTCAGCCATTAAAGTAGGAAGGGATACAGGAAAAGAATAAAAAGTGACATCCAGTTACATATTTTGCATAGTCTTTCGATGCATGAAAACAGCAAAGATAAAAATGGCCACTGCCAGGATTGAGAACAAAAAGAATGGAGATGCTTCTAAAACCATCCAAGTGAACTCCAGCCGTATCTGTATTCAGAGTGTGCACGACTCAGTGGAAGCTGCCTGAGATAGAGAAACTGCACTGATTCTGGTTTCAGTTACACCACTGCCAGTCAGAAGCAACACCACTGAACCCAACAGAATTACAAGTGCAAAATGCCCAGAGATACCTGGACTTGTTTTTAAACCATAGCATTGAATAAATTAATTTTTATCTTAATTGTAAATCGGCTAGGAAGATTAAAAAGGACTTTGTGTCTACATGTGTTTTGGACACTGGAGATTGTGACTCAGAGTAAGAGCTGTACTGGATCCTGCATGCTGCTAGGAATAAAAGAGAAGAACCAAGCTGACCTTCTCTCCTTTCTACGTCCCCAACCTAAACATACCATACAAAAAGGTAAAAATCTATGAATAAATCTCAGCACTACTTGCTGCCAAGTCCTGGTTTGCCATAAATCTCAGTTCAGATTGCCTCGAGCAGCTCACAGTGATTGTTCCTCCCCCATGCTTTCCTATGAAGAAGTTTAGCACACCCATCCCCGCAGCAGCCACTGCAGCACCCAGACACACAGTTTCCACACTAGTCACCACGCAAGTTGTGCTCACAGATCTGGCCCACCGCAATTAATTCCACAGAAATTCTAGTGTGCAAAGCAATCCTGGCCTCATAAATTAACCTTCTATTCCTTACAGCCTGTTTTCTGCATGCTGAGGTTAAAAATGAATACATGCATCTCTCCCCAGTAATGCCGGTGAGCCAGGTGTTCACATCCTGCTCCTCCAAACCGTGATGTTCCTGACACATATCCCAGTACAGAATAGAAACGACTTAATTGTTCATTTGGAAAAGGAAGGAATCCACTACTTTGGGAAATGAGAGAATACCTCAAACAGCCGAGTACCTGAACATCAACTACTACATTTCAGCAGGACTGTAAGCCCTTCCCATAAACTGCTCCCCACGCTTCTGCCCCAGTCGCTAGGTTAGGAAGGCAGCACACAGGAGCGCTCAAGCTGAAGAGAACTTCAGAAGCTGAGGTGCTACCATCCATCTGCCACAGCCAGATAATAGCTCTCCCCTTTCATCTACTGAATCATTTATCACCTCCCAGCTTCCTAAAAGCCCCCAGCTTTCCGTGTGCCCCGTGTTAACTGAAACCAGTATCAGTCCCACAGCCACTTCTGAACCGGGATGCACCAGAGAAATCATTTGCAAGAGTCCAAGCTCCATCCTTCATTCTGCGTGATCAGCCATATTTCCAGTTTAATAGTGAACACAGTAACAACTCTGCTGGCTTTTACTTATCCAGGGTCTCTACATAAAAGGTAATGGCCACCAGCTCTTGGCAGTTTAAGAACAGCCCTTTAAGATCATAAGGCAAAAGGGAAGCTGTTGTGTTGAGCATTTTGTGGGATATAACTAGGCATTAAAAAAAGAAAAAAAAAAAGAAAGAAAAAAAAAAGCCTTTTGTCCTTTTTCACTGCCAGAATGAAAAAGCACAAATATAGATACAAGAATGTTTTGTTCTTTCACTTTAAATAGAAGATGTTTCACTGCGTAATTTGCTGATCCCATTTTAAAACCTGGCATTTTGTGGTGACATACACAAATACAAAACCTTGAAGAAGAAAAATAATAATAATTACTGGTAGGTTTGATTTTGTCCAGTTATTGCTGCCACAATAACTACAAAGCAGCAGAATCTCATAGGAGCCACTTACTAAGGTTCTTTTGTGTCAATAGGAGCACTTAATGGAGGAAGCTTCCCCAGCAATTAGGCACCACTTCCAATTTGCAGAATTACTACACTGGGGTTTCTTTCATCACCTTTCAAGATCAGAACCTGACTCAGCATATTTTGTTTCTGTTCTGCATGAGGCCACACGACCTGAGGGACAATTCTTCTTCTTCCCCAAAATCTAGAGAAAATACGCACAACCAGATTCTTAATTTGGATTCTCTTCTGCAGCTGTTTGAGTTTTGGTATTTACATTTGCAGGCACTACAGATAAAACAATGGCAGCTCAACAGGGAAGTTGGTTGGTTGTTGTTTTTTCTTTTACCCTTCCCATTTATTATGAAGGCTCAAGTAAAGTACGTGAGGCAACTCTGTCAACCACCTCTAAGTAGTGTTTAATACACATCTGAACCTTTGGTAGTCTTTTGGAATCACAGAAAGAATCACATTCACCACTGTATTTCTTTCTAGAATAAATGTTTTAAATTACAGTTTAAAAACCAACATATATATTCTTGCCTGTGCTGCAAACTGAAAGAACAACAACAACAAAACCAAACCAAACCAAGAGGGCAGGAAAGGCCAGCCCCTACCTGCCCACTCCTTCATCCCTGCCACAGATTTAAAAAACCCTTTCTCTGAAGGTGTCTGTTTAGTAAAACAAATTATTGGCATGTTTGCAAGCTTCAAGAAATCTCAAACTAGGTACGTATTGCTTTTGTTTTGAAAAGGAGGAGGGACGGAGAGAAGGGCAAATGAATAAAATCAGCAATTTTACTGAGTTCCCCCCAACTTGTGGATAGAAATCAATAATTAAGCAACCTTTAGCAGAAATAATTGCACTGCAAGTACTTTGTCAGGGAGTTGATTTCAGCTGGGATGTGAGTGATTGACATGCAATTTTTTCCAGAAATAAGTATGGGACATTAACTCCTAAATACGAAAAACTAACACAAACGGATAGGATTACTTTTCCTGAGAATACGCTATTTAATTTTACTGTCAGAAAAAACTGCCTCTTAGAGCAACTGGTAATCTTAAATATGATGGAAGAACTTGCAAAACGAACAGTCTAGAGATGATGGAGAAACCTACCTCTGTAAAAATAAAATCCTCTCTTTGGCAGAAACGTACAGGGTGCTGATACCTCCATTGATTTCTTAGGCTTATGCATCAAAAAAACAAACCAAAACACTGTAAGACTGAATTCCAACAGTTACAACTGTAGCTGGCTTTTCTCACTGTAATGAAAATAATCTCCAGTAAGACATTCTGCTTTGTAGAATACATTCCCTCCCTCCAACTTTTAATGTGACATGATTAATGATTTACTGTGAACTAAGTTGTCTGGAATATGGTTGGAAACAGTGGCTCCTAGTTACCAAAGATGCAAATGTGTCTTCGTGGTCTTCAACAGATGTGTGGACTGAAGATGCAGGAGTTGGGCTGAAATGGTTTGGTTTTGTCCCATTCTGAAACTTCAATTTTCTCCAAATACTAGCTGCAAACTCCACCAGTGATCTGCACGGTCTTAAGGTATCCTCTAAGGTGTATAAATTTAAAACAAGGTACTATACATCACCTGATAGAAATTTTCCCTCTAACACTTCAGAAGGCATCAAATAATTGTTTTTAAATTAACTATAAACATCCCATCTTTTCCTTTGCTTTTTGGTAGTCCAAGGGCTAGGGGTCTTCTGTTCTTTTTTTTTTTTTTTTTTTTTTTTTCCTTTTTTTTCCTTGGATGCTTTTTTTTGGCAGGTTAAAAAGGCTTATGGCTTCTTAAGGCCAGATAATACATTTGAGGCCTAACTTGGTATCCTGTGGTAAAAATAAATGTAGCCCAGGTCTTTGGGAGGTCGTTCTGAGGCACAGACTTTAAGGTCGTTGTAGATCACCCATCTGAAATAAAAACAAGACAGATTACATTCAGTGTGAATAAAAATCATCAGAAGTTTATCAGGGACTTCTCAGATCCAAACCTGAAAGAGCTTAAAATCCAGATCTGAGCACTGTAACAGGAACAAAAGACCAGATAAACAGCTAAGGCAGTTTTACTGGTGATATCAGGAACTGAAAAAGGAAGAAAGATGTGCAGGGAAACTTGGATTTACAGTTTTAATGAAGGAAAAATCATGAATTTATTATATAAAAAAAAAATAAGAGCCTAAGAAAACCAGAGCCAAGATCAGTACCGCAGTACTAGTGGTAATAACACCGGTATCAGCCCATAGACTGACAGGTTTCTATCAATAAGAAAAAAGAGGAAGTTGAGAGAAGTTCAGATAAATGAAGTCAGGTATAGAACTGATGCTCCAAACAGAGATTTCAAAAATAAGGTCAGGACAGACAATGGTGCACTTCAACACAGTTCTCAACTGTAACAGAAGTTGACTCATCGCAGCTACAGTCTGCAGCAAAACAGGAAATCTCTTTGGTGAGATACGTCTACATAAGAAAAACTAAATCATCCATGTCATGAATACACCTCCTGCTCTGAACAGATACATATTTCAAAGAAAACATTTGCTCAGGTTTGCGTGTCTCTCTCTCTCTCTCCCCCCCCTCCCAATTCCACTCACCTTCCTTCTTTTTTGAGATGACAAACGTAGTGACCACTCATTGTGGATGTTCCCATGTGGCTGATGAACCCAAGCAGCTCATACCCTGTTTAGCAAATACAAATGAGAGTGTAAGTCTCTTATTGCTAGCTCTGCAATAAGAAAATGGAGGAAAAGCTTTCTCTTTTTAATCCCAGAGGAGCACCTGAGCACTCCTAACTCAGACACTGCATCTCTAAATACGGTTTCTGTTAAGACTGCAGCATATGCTTGGTTTAACTAGTGCTGAAATTCACTGTCAAACATCAAAACAATCCAAGCTGAACCCACATAAGTCTCTGCACATACACAGCAGGGCTGTGATCACAGCTCTGGAAAAAGAAAACAGCAGATTTATTCCAAATTCCCAGAGAGCAGCACAGAAGTGCTAGATGAGTTAACTCTGCACGCAAATGTATGAACATGATCAAAGATCCCCTGTAAACCAAACAAAAAACAGAAGTCCCAAATTTCAGTAGCCCATAAAAGAGGACAGGAAAGAAACCTCTTCCTCTAATGCAAAGGACTATTTTTGAACTTAGAACCTCTGGAGAACTCATCCCTGGTTCATGCTCCCCAGCCATTCGTGCCATTCACCCACATTACCACCAAAAGTAGAAGGGTACCTTATTTCAGGATATTGCATAAGGACAGAGGCTTGGATTTTGGTGGAGAGGGCTTTCTGGAGTCATTTTACAGTATCATGTTGCTTATCAGGATTTCAGGCACTCAGTCTATAAAGGCTGAGTACCACAAAAAATGGTTATCCCAATTTTTTTTCTTTTTTAAAACCTAATGGTAAATGAATGGTTCCCATATCTCCGTGAGACTTAAGGCTGGACTTCATAATATTAAAAACAAAGAAAAGAATACTCATAACAATGACAACAGCAGAAACAACATAAAATTGGTTTATAATTTTTCATAAGACCATTACAGTCAAGCTTAGAGGGACAAGTTTAGAACATACAACAGTTATTAGAGTAAGTCACTAAAGACCCTTCAAAAACAGTGCATCTTAGAATCACTGAGCTTTTGCACTTGTTGCTGTTACACTTAAAATCAGTTTTTCAAGCTGTTTCAAAGCTTTGACTGCTGTACATTAGCTCCATCTTGTGGTTTATTTAGCAGTAGTATGACTAGGAATCTCAAAGAAAAAAACACCCAAAATATGACAGCAGTCTGTGCAGGACACCAATTTTACCTGCCATGTTAGTATAAGAAACATGGTTGAAAGCATTGTATCAATTCCTCTCTCCAGCCACAAGATTATAGAGCAGAACAGAGTCTCAGGTCTGCATCAGCAGGGTAATCTCTGGGATGCTCAGCTTTTGAATACCTAAACATTCTAGCTTGTCCTAGCACGGGTCAGGAAAGACTTTTAGCAACAAGAAATTTGGACTTCAGTTATTCAGAGTCCAGAGAAGTTTACTGAGCAAACAACACCCACAGAACTTAGACCCACAAAAACAAACTCAGACCAAGAAGTGGGAAGAAAAATAAACTGTACAGACCATGTCCAAGAAACATAAGTACTTTCTAAACAGAGAAGAGCTATGTGAATGGTAAAGGTGTGAAATAACAACAAAATAGCCACCTCTAAGCTAAAGGAGAACTTACTTCCAGGCCCATCTTTGATCCTGGGTCCCTCTGATCTTGCCTCTGCAAGGATATTTGCATTCGTATGGTTCTCCAAATCCATCATGTTCAAAGCAGGCTCACCATCTTCCTCCTCTAAGTCAGGGTGGCTAAAGATCCATTCCAGTGCACGCTCCAAGTTACTGTTCTGTGAGAGAAACAAGCAAAAGAACATCCCTCAATGCACTGTCTAGAATCATTCTACCACTCTCATACTGGTCTTTGAACTAAGTAAGGATCACGTGCAGCAGCACTGAAAACTTGATGATGCATGCATGGTGTTCAGACATTCTAATTGTTTCTCAGCAGCTATTTGTCCACATTTAGCATTATGTGAAACACCACACAAGCCACCTTCCCCACTTTAACCTTATCAAGTCACACATCCTAGACTCTGCTATAAGAGTGCTATGTGCATCATCCACTAGCTTAATTTTTATATGCATGCTTCACAGGTACCTGAACGTGCATATGTTCACGCAAAGCGCACAGTATTAAATAAAACCCAAATGCTACCAATGGAACTCACTGTTGCCTTCAGAGCTTGAATTGCTAGGCTCCTTTGGAAGCCCATGGAAATGATGATGGAGACCATCTCTTCAGGAGGCTGATTATCCAGTCCAACAGCCCCTAAGCCAGCCATACCACTGGAAGCAGCTCCCCCAAACGCAGGTACAACCAATGGCTCAGCAAAGTCTGGAAGAAGCAAACGTTCATCAGTTCTTTCTTTTGCCACCCGTGAACTGGAAAGTCAACAACACACATAAACAGGACCCGAAAAGCAGCCCAGAAATCAGCATACAGTTCATGTCACTTGCCCAGCTGGGTCATGGAAAGACTTAAAAACAAGCTGAACACGCATATGACAAAATACCTAACTTGACAATCTCACACTGAGCAGGCTCAGTATGGGTCAGACCTCCAGGTTTCCTGGGCTGGGGAAGGGGCCACTGTTTCCCTGTTGCACATTTCAAAATTTCAACTGACTGCCAGAATACACAGTTGGAACAGAACTTCACTTACACCTTCCAGTCACTGACCTGGCTCTTCCATATGAGCAATGATCCAGTTGAAAGCCACTTCAGCACCGAGGTTGCCTGTGTAGTACACGGCTTTCCGACATGCTTCCAAAGGAAAACCCATCTCTGCCAGTTGCATAACTGAGGACTCATCAATATCTAGAGCTGCAAGAAAGGCTCTTCTAGTATACTAAGTCTAATTTAATCCATTTTGTAGTATTTCTTATTGCTATTCATGGTGCCACGTACTGTAACGCATGCTGCTAGTATTTTAGTACTGCAGTAAACCACAACCATTAGAAAACAGCCTTGTATAAAGCATTATAGTATTCATTATGGACTTACTGGTAATCTTTTGTCTCTGCAATCTGCATAGGTCCTTAAATCTTGATGATTTCTTACAGGATTTTATTTATAAATAAAATCACCACTGAATTTCATGGGATGGAAAAGTTAGATGCTGAGCAAAGCTAGAGGAGGCCATCAAAAGCAGCCCATGATTTTAAGTAGCTTGCACTCTTTCATATAGCAGTTCCAGTTCCTTCATGCAATAAATCAGACCTGAAATTTAGAGGTATAGCAGATTCATCAATGAAAATAACAACTAAATCCTCCCTCTTTAGCAAGAGATTATATAAAACACGAAGGAACTTTCACACCTAGAGAGGTACTGCTTGGCATTCAGCATAGCCAATGGTTAATTTAAGGCCAAAGAATCCGCATCTCATACATTTGTGAATATATTTAATGTTTAAACCTAAAAGATTCCCTAGTTTCTAAAAATAAAGGTATGGGTATAAAAGAGCAGCAACTTTGTACAAACAGTTGTACATTTGAAGTTAAAATATCGTAAAACATTGCAGCTGACTTAAGACCTTCCAATCTGACAATAATCGTATTTTATTACACATATGCAAACCAGATTTCATACACTAAATGGCTGCATATAGTAGCATCAGTGTAGCTGATGAGCTACTGCTCTACAGACTATGAGGAGTCCTGCACACATGCAAGTGCTGAACAAGCCCAGAAGCCAAATGTTAGTTAACAGAAGCACACAGGCCAAATCTCCAAGCATCACTATACACAGAGAAGCCATTCGCCGAGCAAAAGTGTGGCAAATTTACAAGCAATTGAAATATCAGCCTGACAAAAATGGGATACATACACTCCACAAAATGGTTCACCATACGATCTGAAATAAAATAAAATAAAATAAAATAAAATAAAATAAAATAAAATAAAATAAAATAAAATAAAATAAAATAAAATAAAATAAAATGGGGGAAGAGAAATGGAGAAGAAGGAAGTAAAATGAAGAATTATATGAAGGCTAAGTAGGTTCATACAGGGGGAAAAAGAAAATCTGTATTATTTGTTTTCTTTAAATTTTCTTTATGTCACAGAACCATTATGATCATCCTTCTATCCCGGATATTTTGTCTTTAGTAAGACCTGGGACATTTCTCAGACAACTCAGAACAAAGAGCCTCTAATACTATAAACCAGCAGGAAATATGACCAGCAGCTGACCTAAACCAACTTAAGAATGAATCTAATCTGTTAGAAAAAAAAATTCTGTCATCCAAACACACTAAAAACTAAGTCACTTTATTGAGCAAGAGGATAGATAAAAACAAATAGAACTTGGTAAAGATGTTAAGGGTCAAAATTAAAACCTCTGGGGAGGTGAAGTGTGACAAAGCACTTATCTGACAGTTTCAGGTACTAAGATGTTTTTTTTTGCTTCATGGAGAACATCAGGAAAACCAAAGTCAGTACCTTTTGGGTCTTCGGGAATGATAATGGGAGGAGCAATGTCAGGAAGTTCCTCTTCTCCTGGCTGGAGACCAGTGGCTCGAAGGTGGTTGATATCCAGGAAATCTGGCATGTCTATAGAAACATCTGCAGAAGCAGAGAAATGAGTTAAGCTTATGAACCCAGCAAAATTACCTCAGAGAGCAACAAACTCCTTCAGAGAACAGAGTCTGGGTACACAACCCACCAATAGCCAATGTAACTCCACAAACACTGGCTTAATTTGATAAAAACAAGCAAAATAACAATAAAAAAAATTTGCTTAGGATCAAGTAATCCTTCGGATACAACCTGGGATCGAAATCAGGTCCTTGTTACAGAGGAAAGTGCACATATACCTTACGGATTAACTTATTTCTCATTCTATCCACAGTAAGTACAAAAGGCACATACCAAGCTTTTTGGGTATCCAGTCAAGGCCAAAGGTGAACTTCTTTATCTGCACCACCAAGTACTGAGGAAATGAAGCAAAACGAGAAGTCCTAGGAAGCACAAGAAATTCTGCTCAGTGAAGCAAGGCAACAAAGTCAAAAGCAGCACAGATTCCATTACCTCAAGAATACTGAGAAAAACAACTCTAGCCTGATCGAGATTAATAATGACAGATTTTATCAGTGTGAGAACTTAAATTTCACAGAAAAGTTTTCAAGTAAAGAAGCAGAATAACTTTATACATATCTGCATCTTGGATGTTGTATGTACTTGAACATTATATGTATTCTCCTTCTCCATGCTCCCATTTTCCCCATACCTGGTATCCTGAACATTTGCCTTCCTTTGTATTCTTTTTACACATAAAATCCTTTCCTCCAATTCACCTTACTCTGGGTAAAATACAGTCAATATATCATAAATAAGAGGCCTTCCTTCCGTATGACAAATAGTGACTTTTTAAATCCCTGTTAGCTCTACCTTGTAATTTTAGGAACTTTATAATCTGCATGAGGAAGAACCAAGTTTCACACTAACCCTGGATCTGTTTAAAAAGACTGAAATCTTCTTCCACTGTGACCGCCATTTTAAAAAACAAACCTCCATATATTTCTGCTGCAGTTTCTCTACCACATGCACTCGCCTCCCAGTTTTCAGTACAAGGATGCCAGTGAAACCATTCACCAAGAGAGAATGAGGCACTGATATGTTAAGTGATCTAAAAATAGAGGGTACCCAGCCACAGCAAATCAGTTGCAGAGCCCATTTTTCATCCACTCCTCACTGCTGACATATAAAAATGGAACCTGATAAGAAACAAACTGTTGTTCTCAACAAAAAAATTTGCCTTAAGAACTAGAGTCATCCAACTGCCTTCCTGTTTCATCTCAATGCTCTTTAAGCCCAAGTTCTTGGTTCCTTATTCCACCTAAACAAACACACAAGGTAAGTACCACGGCCCCATACAACTAGCAGCAATTGAAGATGATAGATCCAAGCAAACCCTGTATCATGCAGAGGTGGGTAGGCTGAAACCTGGACGCATGCAAAAAAAACTAATAATCAAAACAAAGTTATAAACATAGCACCTTATAAATGCAAATACTTACATCCATGTAAAGAACCTTCACACACAATAAATAAAACTTTCATTTGTTTCACCCCGTTTTGTCTCACACAGTGTCCTCCAGCATTTTTAGTCAAGTGAAGACATCAAGAGATTAAGTGCAGATATCCAGAGTGTCTCCCAACACACAGTACAGAGCTCTATCACTAGCTAATATATGAAATTTGATTTTAAAATGTGGGCAAACAACTAAACCACAGGCTTTTAAAGTTCAAGCTCTTAACTACTGTCTTGCATCATCACCTTTGTGGAAACTGACAGTTCAGAGCAATTTATTTCTGCCCACTTGGTCAGTGGAACTTGTAAAGCTTGAGCTACACATTGTATTTACAGCCTCAACACTAACATAACCCCAGCATCCATTATGCCTTCGCCTGTTTCTCACTGCATCGTGCCCAGGTAGAAACACAAACACAGAACACAGGTTTTTATTATGCAAGCAGACACTTACTTAACTCCTGCAGATTTTGCTTGAAGTTCACTGCTCCAGAAGTCCTCTACGTTGCTTGGTTCAGAGAAGGCCTGCAAACATGCACTAAATGGGATCTTGGCACGGACAAGTTCTGGTGGAGCTCTCCTTGCAGCTTCTGCTTCTCGCCTTTTCAGCTCATACGCAATTAGTTCATCTGAGAAATACACATGACACTGGAAGCTAAATGAACATAGTGGCTATGACGTTCCTCACCGTAGTAGTATTTTCAAAGGTTTTAGTAATGCAAAAATCTACCAGCAAAGCTTTTGCATGGCTCAACTAGACATGATTCACAGTAAGAAACACACCAAAAGGTCAATTAACTGACCTGTTGCTTTCTTTACCTTTGTTTGTTGCTGCCTCCATGGCAACAGGTAACTGCATGATATAGTCCACCCTCTCAGTGTAGCGGACTTTTCTGGACTGGCAGCACTGTGTGCGCTCCTCCACCAGGAAACGGAAAACATCACTGGGGTTTTCTGAACCTACAGGATTCCTCTGAAAAAAATATTAATATTCACTGTAACGATTATCCCTTAGATGACCAAAGAACCCAAAGACTGCTGGTTGTCTAATGGCAAATGTAGAGACACTGATTCTGCACGCAGATCTGACAGTTCCATTTGCATTCTATTGCATGTAGAACTCTTGCACCCATAGTGAATCCCACTTAAGCAATAAGTCTGAAGTAATAAGAAGGAACAATGAAGGAAAAAATACTTCTAAAACTAAGTACTCCTAAATTGCCATTAAGAGTATATTAAAAAATACTGAGCCATTCACAAAACAAGTTCAGTCTTAACGCCACTACAGAAAATACGCAGTCATGCAGAATTACTCACCTCTACCAGGTTTATAAGATGTAGGAAAAACTCCTGTGCATCTTGTTGTCTATTAGAGGAAAATTCTGTGTGGTCTTTACTTATCAAAGCCTTAAACATCTGCGGAGATATTCCATTTTGTTGAGGCTAGAAATAAACCAAAGAAAGAAAAAACTTTCAAAGAATAATTTTTGTTCAGCCTTAGATCAAATACCCCCAAATCATTCCACTAGCTCTACTTTTGGCCGACTTCTGTCTCTGTAGAAACGATAGTTTCAGTTTCTTCTGTATTTCCTTTAAAAAAATAATAAAAATAACATAAAACGAAAAGGGTCCTGAAATGTTATCTGGGGGTTTTAAAGTATGGTTTTCCTCTATTTCCTGCAGCATTCACACAGGTTTATTTTTCTATGACATTTGCAAGTAAAATTAGATCACTGAAGGATTGCTAAAGGTTAGCAGTTTTCAGGAAGGCTTCAAGTCTACACTGTTTCCTCATATTCGACAATCCTCTCAGACCCCAGTTTCACTTAAGGCTATGAGGGCACTGAAGCACTTTGTACCAGCTATTACACTCAGAACAAAACCTTCCCAGCAATCTCTACCCAATGAAGCAGAGAATAACTAATACATGCAGAACAAATTTGCAGTTGGGCTGCCAAAAACAGACGTGAATTTGCAGTTTTTAGTTGTTGATCACATCAAGGGACCAGGAACTCACTACCTTTGGCTATTTGGTCACATCAGTAGGGAACTGCTCCAAATCTGAAAATCTCTAGCTGCTGAGTCCTCATTTGGACTTTCACACACTCTATTGCTTTCAGAAGCTTTTTTCTTTTCCCCTCCTGAAATTGCTTCAAGATAACATTAGCCACAATACCTTTCAGATAACACTCTCAAAAGGGTCAGAATATTTTGCTCAGATTTGCTCTCAGTCTCCATAAAATCAAGTAAATTTCAAGAGAGCCCAAGCAAAAACAGAGCCCTTAGGATATGTTAAAGGTTATTAAATATTCAGCCAATCTCAGTCTTCACTGCAGTTGCTCTCTCAGTCTGGTATAGAGAAAGCAGCATGAAATGGAAGGTACGCACAGAACAAGCTAAAACAGGAAAATGTTAATATTGATTTCAACAGGGAAAGGTAGGCAGAGATCCAGTGAAATCAGAAGAATGTTCTCAGCTACATTTCTGTCAAGTACTGGCAACTTACCAGCAATGTCATTAGGTGAAGATACTACTTAGAGGCTCCCAGAGAGAACCTTACTACTACTTTGACAGAGTTGTTCCAGTGATTTCTGAATCTTGGCTTATGCATCACTCTTGCAAGCTCAATCAAAATTCATTTCAGCCCGGATAGGCATAAAATAGCTCAAATTACTGAACAATAGGCTTTTTTTTTTCTGTGATAAAAGTAAGAATACTGCAAGATGGCACAGCTACCTTGACGTGTAATACACCATTTGGAATTAAACCTTGCTTCCATCTCTATACTTCTTACTCATCTATTTGAACATGGAGAAGAGAAACAAGCCACATGCAACAGTCTCCAGAAAAGGATCTTGTTCTTTAAACCCTTCCCCCATGAAGGGCAAGAAAAATAACGGAAGAAATGGCAGAGCTCTAAACAGAAAATCAAGTCCTAGTTGATGATCATTTAGGCTTTCAACCTGTTTTTAATATTGAACTGGGACCAAGAAAACTTCTGCTGTTGCCAGACAAAGCTCCTGTGGTGAAAAGAAGATTTTATCTCCCGAGAACCACAAATATTTATAGAATATCTGGCATACTTTCCCCATCAACAGTTGCAAAACAGCTCAGCTAAATATAGACTGTGCTGGACCACTGCAGACCTCACATGAATGCTTTCACAGGCAACAACTCCCCAAAACTCTGGATGAATTCCAGCAACCTAGAAATCTAGAGAACATCTTTGCAGGTAGGATGCAAAAAAGAACAATGATAAAATGAACAACTGTAGACACAAAACAGAGGCATTTTAAAAAGTTGGGCACCTAAAAAACAGTGTGGTCATATTACGAATGTCAGTACAGCTCTTACAGCTCTCTAAATGACATATGTACATATGTCAGTATTTCTGGGGAAAGGTGTGAGGGAGAGAGGTGAGGGAACATCCCCAAATCCACAAGATCTAGTTTTCAGTATGTCCAGAGCAATGAAACAGAAAAAAAATAATATCTATATTTGATTTTTTTCTGTGTTCTTCCAAAACACAAAGAACAAAAGGTGTGAAAGCTGCTCTTAAACCCAGCATATGCTACAATTTGCTTGATAAAAGCTCAACTCACACGTGTAACTACAATTCTATTAAATCGAATTTATGAACAAAGCAAGCATTCTTAAATGCCAATAGATGGTTACGACTACCTGACACAGGTTTGTACCATCTGTCATTAAAGATCTCAACATCTAATTGCTAAGATTAACCGTTGGGCAAAACAGAGTAATAGGTTTATGGCTGTAGATTTGTTCTAACAGTTCAAGTCCTGAACTTCTAGCACCTAATTTCTTCCTCACATCACAGACACATTTAACAAAGCCAGTCAACTATTATGCAGAATTTAAGTGAGATGTCTGTTAAAATCTATTCTACTATTTCTTAGTTGCTGTGATTCATTGATAGATTTCAACTTTAAAGGAAATATAAGCCACATTTTTTGGTTTCTTCCAAAACAGTTTCTACTATGCAAAACAAGTGCTGCACAGACATGGGGCACTCAAATAATACGAGCCCCAGCGTACCAGATGCTCTGTGTCCAGAACCTTCCCAGCATTCTTATTTGGAAATAAATTCCTATATCAATAACTAATAGAAACAAAAGTAGAGGAAAATACCTATTTCCACAGAAATCACCACCATGGTTCTTTGACAAGCCCACATGACTTCTACTGTCCATAAAAATGCAACTTTGTATGGAGCATTCTCTGTAAGGAAAGCTCTACAATACAAGCAGTATCTTCACTATTGGTTATTAGCTGACCTTCTAAATAATCCAGTTGAGAAGACAAATTTAACTCCTTGTGTTGTTTGGAACCACTGTAAGAGAGGCTGGCAGGGACATTAACACAGTTCAGGCCCGGTTTTCCCAGCATCACTCTACACAAGATTTTTCAAAGTAGATAATCTGAACAGGAAAATAAATCTCAACTTTGACAGATCCACTTGGGTAGATTACACGGACCAAATAACTAACATTTGGCTCAAGACAAATACTAATCAAATTGCCGTAGGGAAAGCAGTTACAAATCCATAAGCAGAATCACAATACAAACAGATATCATTCTCACTCTTCAAACACTGAGGGAAATTTATGCCAACTTGGAAAAAAGGAATAAGCTGTTGCTGACATAAAAGCTGCTAACAGCTTTTCATTCACTGAAGTGGGAAGAGGTACAGTGACAAAACAGAATCAAGCAGAACTTGTCTAAGATACAAAGAGCTTCCCCTGAAATCAGGCAGAATATTTCCAAACATCTCAGAAGCAATTTCTTTGGTCTATTACTTTCTGCAATTTAGACTGAGATAAGTAAGCCTTCTCACCCTTGGGACTCCCTAAAATAGCATTTTACCATCCCTCAGAGATGATAAATGTAAGTCCTATGAATGTTGGCACTCATCACAGGAGCTGCTGAACACCTTAGCACAACCACTGGTTACTTTAAAGCTTTGCACAAATAGTCCCTGACTAATATATTCCTGACTAGAATCCCACTCATTCCACCTTGCTAAGCATCCCATGCTGGATCCATCCATGTTCTCCAATGCCCAGCACCTGTTCCCTTTTCTCAGGGTATCACTTTTACCTAGTTACCAGGCTGCACAAACTCAGTCAAATACCTTGTGTTCTTCTTTCATCACCTGTTCAATAAGCTCAGATTTCATGGGTGGTTTAGAATACTGGCCTGAAAGGAGGCCATGTCCCAGTTTAGCCCTGTAGGGAAAAAAATGGGAGGGGGTGGGAAACCAACAAAAAAACACATGAGAAAAAACAAAAAATAGAAGATTTTCTTTCAAGGAAAAATAAGTATGCTGTCCTTGAGCCCATAAAGATACATTATATATAATTAATCTGGCAAGTCTTCACATTCTACCCTGTGCCATGTTTCACTTTCAAGCCCACACAAACATACTTTTCTTCCTTGCCATTAAATTATTCAGACTCTATTTAAACTGACAAAGTCACTGAAAAGCATCACTTACATCTGAGTGTTGAAATCTTGTGTTGGATCAAGTGGGGAGTAGTCAAATATTCTCGGAAGGTTTCCCACATACCTGGGCAGCAAGAACAAAGCACAAACATTCAAATACCACACGTAGTTAGATATACAGGCCTCAGCAGCAACACATCCAGAAGCCCCTTCTGTGCTAGCAAGTCAGATTTTGTAACATGCAAATAACTTCATCTAGCCCAGGTGAATGCCTCTACCGCTGTAAAAGAGTAGTAAAGAAATTAGGAAGAAATTATTTAAGTTACGGATAGAAGTTTCTATCTAAATAGAAAAGATACGGCTTTGCTGTTTACCCAGAATTTATATTCTATTCCTTGATCCTGTAACAGCTGCTAGATGGCACTGCTCAAAACCACAGTGAAACAATGCACTTCCTACTCCAGACCAACAGTGCCAAATAAATTCCTAGAGTTTTTTTGTTTGTTGACTTTTAACCAGGAACAAAACACATAAAATAATGCTTGTATTGAGTTTCCTCACAGGAACAAAGGCTAATTCCTGACAACAAATGCTGAAGTAAGTATTGATGTAGCTGGTTTGTTGAAAACCAAAGCACTTCGTAACATAATACTGAGTACTGCTTCACTGAAACACAGGTGAAATCACAGGCTACATGGGTAGAGCCACGCTGAAAGAACACAAACACCTAAATTCTGCCAGGACCATGTTTTGTTAAAGGCTCTAAAATACTGTTCTGCATAGAAAAACAAGACATAGGGGAACCAGACAACTAGTAGTAAGTGCTAACTTGGAGCTACTTACGCTCGCTGGAACTCTGGGATGCTGAAAATGGCTTGCATGACAGCATTGAGGTAGCAGCTATTTCCCAGGTTCTTCATGCCAGTATATCCTGGGCCATACATGGGCTTGAGTTTCACACCAGCTTCCTGAATCACTTCCCATTCAGAGACTCTTGGTTTTATATCATTATCTCTTAGACCATTCTCTGTCTGAAAGGAAAAAGTTTTATTTTCTTTGCCTTTTAATTTCTGCAACTATTGTACTGTTGCTGTCATCATCACCAACTCTGTGAACTCTTCTAGAAAAGAAGAGACAGATCAATGGGAAAAGCAAGCTGAATCCCCCATGCAGAGGAGGAGGTCAGGGTCAGAAGTGTAGCAGCTTGCTCATCCAATTCATCTCTCAGCTGTTTACTACAGACCACTGGCTCTTTGAATGATCCCTGTGCCTTCAGTCTCCACTTCTCAATGGGCTGTGTCCTCAAGACTCAGCATAAAGACAACGCATGTATTCAAGCTTCATTTTCCCATTTATATTGGATGGGCATAGCTGCTACTGTAGAACATAGTCCCAGAAAACAAATCAGATGCAAGGATGCAGCTTCAAGAACTCTCTTCTTCATGCAAAAGGAAAAAGTCTGGGATGCTGAAGTCCCAATACCCAGCTCAGCTTTCAGTTTGTAGGCACTAATCATTACACTGTCATTTACGGCTAGCACTACTCCTCCACTTCACAAATGATCTTACAGACTGGTCTGAATGCAGTGGGGGAATCCTCCGCAATAGCTGAAGCTATACATAAGTTCTGCAGATTTTTAAGTAAAAACAGTTTTTTCAGAAGGACCACTGGATAAGAGGAACTTTTTATTCATATATGTGTTCAATATAAGCTACAGACATTGTTCTTCTCATACCCCCAACTAGAAAACTAAACAAGAAATTAAAAAGAAGCTTGATTTCCTACCACTTGCATCTGCAGCATATCGATCCCAAAGTGTGCCAGATGCTTTGCTATATGTGGATCTAAAACCGGCTCCTCTTCATCAAAGGAATAGACATCTACAAAAGCAAAGGGAAACAGATGACATGTTGTATCAAACATTACCCCTTCTCTTTGTTGACCAACATTGCATTCTCAGTACAGAAGTGCCTACACAAGATACCTTGCTCGTATTCTCCAGGTTTGGTTGAGACACATACAATAGCTAGACCCACACTGCTCGGTAAACATCTTAAATGTTTTCTACATTATCAACTCAACTATTCTCCTTTGAGTAAATTACACACCTTGATAGCATTAAAACCTAAGAAAATTTGGAGCAACTCCAGTACTACACAACAACGCCCACTCCTCCCCCCCCTAGAAAAGTAAAGAAATCTGTAGGAGAAAAGAAGGAACACAGCTGACAGGATTCGAAGGTACATATCCAATCCACGTTTTGAACACACCAAGAATCCCTGAATTTTTTGTGGAGCTACTAGATAATGGCAAACAAATCAAAACTATGAGCATATAAAGCCAAGTGACAATGGGAAATGGCATTTTAATGTCTCATGCAGTTCAAGGAATTCATTTCCTTTTCCCAATGAGATGCGGGGGAAAAAAAAAATTCCTTATTTGAAATAACTTGGATGGGACTTGGAAGATTAATCTTATTATGAGGGAGAAAGTCTGATGTCATTATTGGGATGTCTTGCTTTACTGTATGTGATCTAAATTCTAGCTCTAAAATAGCTCCTCACGGTCCCTAAAGATTTTGAAAGGCAAAGTTCAAACTGAAGAAGGAAGCAATACGCCTAATGATACTTTTGTTATGAAGCTAAGTTTAATAAATCCAACAAAGGGACAAAAAGGAGATAAAATCTCATTTTTAATGCTTACCAAACAAGACTTTAATGAAGCAGTCTTCACCTACTTAAGCAAATAACAGTAAATCTACAGGCATGACATGAAGATATGAGTTGTAAGACCCACTAGAAAGTCTTGAACAGGTCTTGTCTTTTCTCTTCTCTGCTCTCTTCCCCCGTAGTGTATGAATACTCATCTGCTCCAGTCTCTACTCATATCAAAGCCCAGAAAGTCTCTGCCAGTACTCCTCTCAGACAAGTTTCCTTCACATCCTACAGAGTTTTCCAGTGATCTTGCCCCATGTGATCAGAGAGAAATCTGAACCCTGAACCAGAAGAAATAAGAAAAATTTGGGAGGACAGAGCAAGAACCCAGACAAAGTCTGTTCACAGCACAGATACCACTTCTAAAGGGCCCTTCTGCTCTCCCTTGGCCTCAGCCCATCACCTGCATAAGATTTTAACAAGATTGCTGCTTCCTTGAAGACTGCCAGTGGGAAAACCATGCTGAAATGATAGCTTGAGTGTCAGCCACTATTCTAAGATCGAAATGCAACCTATGGATTTATCAGCCCTATGAAAAACACTAACTCTCAAACTAAGGAATGTTATTTTTGAGTCATGCTGCTATCTGCCGTCAGCAGCCATCAGACCCTCTATTAACATTGGTTCTGATGACCCCTCTGGCATGCATGGAGCTGTAGCTGCTCATCTACTGGAATTCCACTGTGTAGTAGCAGGCATGCTCAGAGGACTTGACAGCTCATCCACGTACAACATTCCATAGTCTTCTGGTGAGGTCACAGCACAGCCAAAAGATCCTGCAAAGCTCACACACCTATCAGTGAGATTACACATCGGCTAATCTTGGGTGACTGCTTCCAATGCGTTTGCTTTGATTTTGTTTTTCCTCATTTCTGGCAAATGAAGAAAGAGCAGCCATCTGGAATTACTGACCCAGAGCTGCAGGAATGGAACACACAACATTAATCTTCACTCAAGCCCAGCTTGTCTCGCAAACATTATTACTTTCTGCTGTGTAGCCAACTTAAATTCGTGAGAGAAAAAGAGAATCCACTTCAAAGGCAGCAATGAGCAGCAACTTAAAGAAAGAAGCTGAGAGCACCAAAAACACTGGTCTGCAATCCTCTCCTACATTCTGATCCACAAGAGTCTGCATAGAAGGCAGCAAATGCTATTTTTAGAGCAAAAAAAGGAAAGCAGAGGGGAAGACAATAAAAAATGAAAAAAACACAAAATACCTGAGATAGGCACCACAAAACATTATTAATCAGTGAATAATCATTATTATTCATATTGCATTAAGAAAAATGTCATTTCTATCTGTACTTCCTTTTCTCTTCCTGCTCAAGATTTATGCCTGTTACAGACATCACTCCTTCCTACATAAAGGATAACAGACAACGGTCCATAAAGAAAGAAGTCGCACAGGATTCCCCTAAAGAAGTACCCGACAATACCAAGAGTGGCATCCACAAAGCAACTCATCCAAGTACCTGTTAAAAATAGAACCTCTCACTGCCAAATAACTATTCCAGTCCCCAGAGCATTTTCAAACATGTAACCTCAAGTACTTGAAGTCAAACCTAATCGCATTGTGAAGAGAAGTAGTTGTTAGCACAGCTTGCCAAGAAGCATTCAACCTAGAGAAGAACATTTTTGACTTGTGTAACCTGCGCAAGGTCCGATGATGGTGGACAGAATTCTGATTCAATTTCTGACCTGAACCCAGGTCTGCTTGTTGTGAAAACACTATAGAATGAGGGTAATGCCCCATAAATCCCTTCCAGTCTATGCAACACAGACTTCTCAAGAAAAGACAAGGAGCTCTCCTCTGCTCTCTCTGTGAATAAGTAGGGTAGGGCTAAGCAGAGAACTGGCATCTCCTCTTTCTCATCCTTAGCAATGTGAAAAAGGATAAAGTTATGTCAGTGGAGGGACCAACACTTATTACTCCTCTACTATTACCTCATCACCTCCAGTCCAGGAAAGCAAACCAGACAAATTTTTTGTCACAATCAGCTACAGGGCCTCTCTTTCCTGAAGCTCATCTGTCATCCAGCCCTATAGAGAAGTTATGATTAGCAATGCAATATAGATCAGAGAGATTAATTGCTGAAAATGAAAAAAAAAGAAGGCTGAGGGAGGGAAGTCTTCCCTACAGGGACATTAAGTTAACAATATCCAGAAGAATGAATATCTGTGTAGAACAGCTGCTGCCCCTCATTCAGAGGGAAAGATGACAGTGTGTCCTTTGTTATCCCAAAGGCCACATGAGAGCAAAAACAGCTGATGGGTGGGAGGCAGAAGTACAACAGCTGTAGGAAACAAATACTAGCGGTAAAGATGCCAAAAAAAGCATTGAAACAAACACTGAAGAGTATTACTTATTTTGTAGATGCAGGTTGAAACTTACATCCAAGAAAATCCTAACCATCTTCAACCTAAAAACCACGCTCACCCAAGGAAACAAAATCTGGGAGAAAATCAACTTTCCTCAGTGTTTCTGTGGCACAGCTGGGTGAATGCAACTAGTCTCCTTGCCCTGAAAGCGAATAGGACTTAAAGATGAAAAATTCTCAACTGATGTGTATAAATAAATAAATGGAAGGTTGCTATTCTAAACAGTCATTTTTTCATCCATATGGTCATCAGCATTAGAAAACAAATGTAATCATGCTACCTGATCTTTTTCCCCTCCTTACAGCTGCAGAAAAAGATCTTCGCTTAAGACTTTCCAGCTTCTCATGCTTATACTCCATCTAGTTGTCACACACCACAACCCTCTCCACAGCAACACTGCAGAATGTCACACAGAATACGCAAGCAAGATTTATATCCTATATTTATATTTATTTATATCCTATATTATATATTTAAATCCTATAGACTTCTCATTCTCAAAGATCATCAGGCTTTTTACTAAGGACCATCACAGAAGCCCCATGAACAAAACATTACTAAATCAAGATAGGAAAATAGCACAGTTCCCAGTACATTAAAATATATATATATATATATATATATATACACATATATATATATATATTGATGATAGTAAACTTTTCTGACTCTAAAATATTGCTGTTATTGTTTCTTTGTTATTGACGATTGAATCATTTGCTCCAGGCTAACACAGCAAAATTAGCAGAACTAAAATTACTGTTTCTCAGGACTGTGTTGTTTCAAAACACCATTCCTCCTCACCTGATATCAATCCCCTACAATACAAAGCCAAGTTACTATTTACAATCAGACATATAACAGGAGGAAAAGAACATTTAAAAAAAAAGTGTTTTCTTTTAATTAAGTGTGTCGTTCTCCTCAAACTGAACAAGATTCACAGACTCACAGGGTTTTCTTTCCATATCAGTCTCTCATATATTTGCACTGGAGAAAAAAGCCCACCACTTGGTAACAGGTTTACACTGCTAGCTTCATGCACAAAAGACATCCCATCTAAGAACCCAGTGGCTGACCTGCTCCATCAGGAGTGATGGTTCCCAACTTCACTGCCAGGGGATAACCCGTCTCCTTGTAGTGCTCCATTGCATGGCCATTCCCTCCACTACCATCAAAGAACCACTTCCCACACAACACCGAACCATCTGTCAGGTTTAGCCACAGATTCTCCCGAAGATCACATTTTGAGCACTTCCAACCACTGCAAGAAAAAAAGAAAGAAATTACAGGAATAAGTAAAGCACGAAGCAGTTCAGCATTCCCAGTTACGGTAGGTCAAACCAAGCACACACATCCAGCTAAGAGTCATGCAAGATAATTGCTGGCTGAGTTTCTGCCTTTAGTTTTTTATTCTGGACTTCAATAGATAACCCAGAATGAAGACAATGTTGCTTCTTTTACCTGGGGGGAATTCTAACACCATTGTCTAACTGCACAAGAGATTTGGCATGCTTAGATGTCTGTAGCTCTTCTTCCCAGGAGTCACAGTCCTGCTTCCTGTAGGGTGATTTTGCACTGAGGAGTGCATCAGAAGCTATTGTCACCTGGAAGACAAAGGAAGATCAAATTCAAAAATCCAACAAGCAACTGACAACAAAACAGCATCTTGATAGAAACTGAACTAGGGAAAAACTCCTCCCATGCGTGCACATGTTCACTAACCAGTGCTGGTAACTCTTCTATGTTCGGTAATGAAATTTCATAGTGATCAGGAAATATAACGAGTTTTGCTTCATCTTCATATTCAAAGTCATCACTGCTCAGATCACCATTTGCCTCTAGATCTGGAAAACAAGACAAGTATCGTTAGGAGACTGTGATACTGTGACCATGGTTCCTAAACTGCAGCAGTGGTACCAGTAGAAAGCACTGCCAGCCAGCAGCCTAAAAGCTGACACTCTCAGTAGCTTCTTCTGGCTAAAAACATTTGTGAAATCTTGTTCTAAACTGAAATCTGACCTCCAGCAAGAAAATGAGCTGAGGACCAAAATTCCCATCTCAATCTGAGCTCCAGCCACATTCATAATTGACCTGGACTCTCCCCAAGCAGTGTGTTGTTGTAGACATCTCATTCTGGAAGCGGCTAACAAAATTCTGTTCATTTTGGACAAGAGCAGCAGGCAGTACTGTTGAGTATTTCACCCAGGATCTTGAAGCACTATACAATGTGAGATTCACACTAGCTATGCCTAAATTGCAAAGTAACAACCCACGTTATCTAAATCACAGACCTGGATGAAATATTCTGTGGTTCCTATTCACCTCGTATCTGTAGCCTCTCCTCCCTTCAAGCTTTCCATGGCAGGAATTATTCCCATATCTCATCATTAGCTTCAAGTAGCTAAAAGCAAGTGCAATTTATCCCTTAATACAGCATGGTAGGCAACCAGCAACCTCACTTTACTCTGGGCTTCATTCACGGTTTATAGTAGTCTTGTGTTCTGATAAAGGATAGAGTCTCAACAGATGCAGTCCGCAGCTGTAAGCTCTTTTCCTCTAAACATCAAAGAAACTGAGCACTTCCGCAGTGATGGCAACGTATCGCATAAATTTTCACATAACATCCATGGTGGCAAACATAGTAAAAACAAAACTACCGACTACCTCCTAAATGTGACAGATTCCAACCCGTGCAGTTTCCTCAGAGAAAATAAAAGCTTTGTCTATGTTCAGACAAGTTAATGAAGCAGCAAAAGCCTCTTGCGGGGCTTGCAGTCACATGCTTCACTCTGCCACCAGAGGGAACCTGAGGATAGCTCACATCAGCCAGTAGCTGTCATCTCTAGGCACATGTAAAGCCCGCTGTATTTTCTATTTTATACCAACATTAGAAGTTTTAGCCTTTACCATCCACTGTGTCGAAACAGCAATTACGTGAGGTGGCAGAACACCTCAGCTCATCTCACAGCTCAGCTCACATTTGAACTAGGGATCCAGAGAAAAAAGACTGAGCGTTCTATTAGCAATCATCCTCTGACAGCCAATGACAACACTTACTTAGCCGCATCATCCTTTTGTGTGTAAGGGGAAGAAAAAAGTTCCTTTTTACCTTTTCAGTATTCATACCGTTTGCATTACTAGAAAAGTAAGCCATGATGCCTTGTGAGCACGGCACTCTGGGTGTCCGACACACAGGGCAGCATCGCACTTCTTGAAGGATACACACAGCATTATAACAAACTCAGGGGGAAAGAAAATATTTAACTTGCAATTCTCCTTTAAACAGTGATCACGTAAGGCTGGCACAACATATCTACTAGCTAAGGATTACAATGATTTTTGGCAACTGTCGCACTGAAGACAGTTTATCAGCGTTCACGTGGGCAGTAGCACAAGGGTGGAAATTAATTCCATGGTCACAGACTCAGAACTCTTGAAACAGCAGAGGACCTCATACTAATCCCTTATGGTGACAGGCCCCTTAATGATGTCAAGTTGAAAATTCCCAAACCCATACTCACATTTTCAAATTTTAGCTTATAAGCAGAGCCACATTTGCTAAGCTTGGTAAGTAGCTGCAACTGCATCATACTTTCTTTATCTACACAAGGGCCAATTTAGCTAAGAAAGCATGTGTTTCTGTATAATAAAACAAGACGACTATTACATTAGAAGACAGCGGGAACCCACACGAAGTGAGGATGACTCCATAGCCACTGAGCACCCCACACAGTCTGCAGGATGTTTCAGATGTAGATTTTAAAAGTAAGGCAGAATTTGACAAAGGAACAAATGTAGCCATGGGAAAGAGGAGTGGCAGGAACCTATTTGCAAAATGAGCATATTTGACCTAAAGTTACCATACTACTAAAGGGACTGAACAGGCTGAACTTTCAAATGCTGTATTTCTCCAGTTCTAAGATTGCTGCACTACAACCAACCTGTACACCATCTTTTTAAAGTGCTACTGACTTGGTGAACAACTGCATGACAATGTTCTCCTTCTACCAGGCTAACAGCTTTACCGCACTAAGTCAGTGCCCCAGTTAAACACTGTGGTCATCAAAACAAAGTGCCCATAGGTCACAACTGTTGTGCTGGGAGGCCAGGACAACAGGGAAAGCAAAATAACAGGTACGTTGAAACAGAAGTGCAACTGACGTTATTTTGAGCACGCAGTCAGGAGAGTACATTTACTCCAGCTCACAGGCATCACACTTCAGTGACAGTGAGAAATGCACTGCTGCTGGACTGACTGAAAACAGCAGCTGGAGGTAGAAGAAGGTACTGTAAACCAACCTACTGGAGGGGAAGGAGTGGACGTGGCCAGATCAGATTTAGAAGAGTTACCAACTGAATGCACTAATAATAGGGGCATAAGGACACTCCAGGCAGTATCACTAAACAGGATATCCCGTGCATATGGATGTGTGTGTATGAAAGGGGACACAAATGCGAAAACTGAATGAGGATGTTGACTAATGAAGCTGCAACAAATTTTCAAACACAAGAAACGTATCCTTGGAATCTGAGCTTGATCCTGATCTCACTGAAAGCAACAGACAAATTTGTGCCAACATGGAAGTGGAAAAATGTCTTTCAACTAATTAATTTCTTCCTAAATAACAAAGAACTGCAGCAGCATTTTGCAGACTACGAGCTATTCCATTCAAAGGTCTTCATATGCAGCTGAAACACCAACCTCATGTACTGGCTTCAGCTGGGACAGAGTCAATTTTCTTCAGTGCCTGGACTTAGAAACAGACCTCACCCTTTGGACTTCTGGCACTGAACAAGGAAAGGGAAACCATCAAAATTTATGTTCTGAACATTCAGCTAGTAGTATTAGCTTTTGTTAATTTAGCCTTTTTTAGCCATTTCCACCTAAAATGGCAGACTATTAAGATTTGAATAGGGCGAGGTATTTGCTCACCATTCTATAGCCAACTCAAGCAACAGGATCACTCCTGATGTCATCAGCTTTGCTTTTACTGCTGGTGCAATTTTAAGATTTAAAAACATGATCAGGACATACTGAAATCCTCTCAAATCGCTTTTTTTCCTCTCCATTTCATAAATCTGCATGTAGTCTATGCGTGTTTTCTTACACAAACCTAAACCACTAGTGGTTCAAGTCCTCTTCAGAAGCTTTCTAAAATAAAAACATCCAGGGCAGCTGCTATGGGAATAGGGAGAGCTAAGTGGACCTGTGGTTAAACCTAGCATGGCCTCTCTTATGAATGGTCTTTACACTTGGAAATCCTACCTGTAAGTATTACCACTGCTATTTGTAGGTGGGTGCCAGCCAGAAGATCAGCAAGTCTGAACATTCTCCCAGTGAAAGTTTTCCTTTCTGATGCCATCTCTGAGACCAGCTGTATTTCATGGATACTCCTTCCTACTGAGGCTCCTCTCATCTGCAATTACCATCCTCACAGACCTGCTGACAGAGCTGTTCATTCAAGTACTTCAAAATGGTTTTAAATGATGGTCTAAGTTATCCCTGACTTCGCTCAAAGCAGAGCTCAAAAGCACAGAGAGGTCAGCAAGTTGATCATTTTGCATGTGACAGTAAGTAGAGGTGGTTACCAAATTTGACATCTTTTCTCTTAACTCATCATCTTCCTGACTTGTTTGGAGCTGTCAGTCTTCTCATCTTCAAAGTGTGTTTTGTTTTTCTTGTCATGAGCTTGGACACCTCTGACAGAAGTTTGCACCAAAGAAGTGATTATCAGTCTGTACATCTAGCCTGCACTTAGGGCTTAAGCTGCGAGGCAGTGGTAGGCAATGCTCAGTGGTAGCTCTAACATCACTGTGTTTCTGGGTGTAACTATCTGAATAATTCCCTGAAAGCAAAAAGAATTAAGCTGTCTGGATAAAGTCAATCCAGTTTTGGCATTTGTTGCGTTGCTTCTAAAAAGCCTCTTTGATGTAAGGCTATTAAAGATCCTTTTCAATCTCCTTGGTATTAGGAAAACATGTTTTGGTTGCTCATTGATTACTTTCTATTTTCACTGCTGCTATCCAGCAAATACCACAGAAACATGGACAGGCTTGGTTAGTCCACTGAAGGCTTTATCTTCCCCTGAGCATGGAAAGATGCATTGCAAAGTGTGTGTGCCCACGCACTGGGATTTTTGTTGGTGTTTTTTTTTCTCCTTTTCAAAAAGGCTAGAGGGCCTCGGTAGTGAGAGCTGTGTTTTATTCAGGAGGCATAACAATGTTATGCATAAAGATGTGAGCTGCCTTGAATCTAATGTGTTTAAATATTGTTAAGCACCATGGATATGGTAACGTTGCTTGCTCAGATAGTGCAAGTTGTCTGGGGATTTGGGGTGATTTTTAAAGCAGACTGTCTACATCATAGAACATAAATCGGTGTCCTTGCTGCGTTAGTATCTAGGGTAGCAAGTTCGATGCTTTCTGTCTGTCAGTACATGTGGCTATTAAAAAGAAGTTTCAGACCCAGTAAAAATGTAAAATGGAAAAATTAATTGACGGGGTGAGATGGCTGCTCTCCATTATTTAAGAAGCCTTTCAGATAAGAAACTGCTCGACTGTTGTCTCTGGTGTATAACCTCATTATATTTGGAATTTGGCCACAATGTGGTCAGTATGGCATCAGTTTTTAAGATGGGGCAGAGGGGAGATAACAGCAGGGTGGGACTAGGAAAAGTATCATTGCTAGGTTTCATTTTCACAGTAGTGCATCTAGAAGAAAGGATCAGAATTAACAGGAAGTCTCATAAATATGACAAAAAAAAACAAAACAACCCAACCAACAAACACTGGTTTTGTAAAGTCAAGTAATGCTTATGGATCTGCCAGAGTAGTTGGGGATAGTCAGTCACCACATTAATTATAACAATCTGATTAACAAAAATGTGCTGTAGCCTTCTGTAGAAGATCTTTGTCAGAAGGATGAATGGAATAAGAGAGAAGATCCTTGTATTGGCGGGCCAGTTCTCACAGCAAAAAGTAATCAGCAAAGTCTTTAATAATGTTTTAATTATGAAGAACTAATATAATCATAAAAGGTCTGGAAATGGACTGAAAGATGAGGAAATGATGTTGTAATTGATTTTAAATTGTGCAGTAGATCACATTACAATTAATTTTTAGGTTTGTTATTCAGGAACTAAACAATAGAAGAAGGAACTGTTGAAAAATATGAAGATGAGAAGTGGTTTAACTGTACAAAAGAAATGCTGAGTCACAGCCTGAAGCAGTGATAGAGCATCTGTTGGGAAGGCAGGGCAACCCAGGGCAGCTCAGGTGCACACAATGTACCTCTGAGTGACCAGGAGGGCTGGAGCCAGAATCCACCCCTTCCCAGACCTCTTTTAAGGGTTGGCAGTGGAGGTGAGGGTATCTCACTGGAGATCCCTGGGTATCTGAGGCCTTCTGAAGGTAAGCAGCTCTTTTTCTTCATTTCTTCATCCATGGCTGTTGCATTTGGGCTTGTCCTTGTTTGCTGCTGCCAAAAACTTTGCCACTCTGCTGTTATTGCTGTACATGTTATAGCATTACTATGGTTCACTGCAAATACTAGCTCAGTTATCAAGCGGGAAATGAGAAGAGCAACAGTTTATATTTGGTTTTCCATTGTATTTTGGATTATAAATCAGAAGTGAGCCTCTGCTATGAGCAGGGAAACTGGGCAGACATCTAGAAGATAAGAGGTATACTCTGAGGTAGGAATCACTGCATTTCTGCCTTGCTGTGCATTCTTCCTGGGTGCCTTTGGGCCCTCGTCAGACACTGGACTGTAGTCTAAACAGAGCTGGCAGAGTGGCTGTCATAAAATTTGTCTGTAGACAGATGTCCTCTTCCAGATCAGTTAACATAACAGTATCTGTCAGTGCAGCAATTTGCGAGAGCTCTGTTTTGAGCAAAGTCAGGGATAACTTAGACCACTCATAAATAAAATGTCCTATGAACAAGAGCAGGGGGAATTCTTTGCTCTTCTAAGTATGGTAATATATAAATAAGATCCACTAAACCAAGCAAGCAGATACAAAGAATCTGGCTGCATGGAATAGTATCTCAGGGATGACAGCACGGAATTGATAACACTTTAAGCCCAAGAAACAGGGCCTGCCAAGAAGACTGCAGAAAAATAGACAAGCCAAGACACATTTTCACAACTACATTAGTTCCAGAAGAAGACAAAAAGTGGCATCTCATGGGCCACTGCATCGGCCTTTGGAAGTTCACTGGGATTGAGGCAGCTGGAACTGCTGCCCCAGATCTACTCACTGAGAACAAAAAGCTTATGCTCAAGGACAGAATTGAAGGACTCCTCCAACATGGTGTATCAGAGACATGATGCCACAAACACTGTGTGCCAGCAAACCACAGTGACAGGAGCCTCGCGAGGTTATACAGTGTATCAGTAAGAATAAAGTTTGACCGTGGTTTTACACCTCTTGTTTATGCTTACATTTCTAACACTGCACAACCATTATTGCCCTGCAGCTGTTTTTGTGCTAATCATTTTACAACCATCCAGTAATAAACATTATTTGCAAGGTAAAATGTCTGCAAAAGGCAATTAAACTACCATCTACAACTTAAGAGTCCCATCCTGCAAAAGAAGTTTCATTTGTTTATGAATAATATTAAGGCTTTCTTGTTCTTTAAGACCTCCATTCAAAACTTATTCCAGACATTAACAACAGCAATTTAATCAATCACAACCTCTTAGGCCTCTCAGGGACACATTCCACAGATCAAAGCAATTCCAGTGAGAGACCATGCTATTTGTTCCCACTTGGCCATAAGAGCTGGAAACGGTAAAGAAAATGTTTAACCTCTTCATTATCTAAAGGGGGAAAAAAACAATCACTATTTCCTACTAGTACAAGGAGAACAAATAGAAGAAACAAAAATGTCTCATAAGTAGCGGGAGGGAAAATACAGGCACTGAATCAAATTCCCCTCATCCGTATTTATGGAGCCCTCAGGTTTTCTGGGTAATATGAATCAATATCAAAGCCGACATGCTTTTGATGAAAGGGATGTGGTAAGAAAATTGTTTTCTCGTGAAGAAATGGGATTTATTATTAGACATAATGGAACAAGAATTGGTAAAATATCTTCACAATGTATGAACTGCTGCATTTATTACAGGAATCAACACAACAGTCACTTAAGAGTACCTGTGTAACAACCCCCTAGAAATGTAAATAATCCTTCCCACGAAGTTACAGAGTGGAAAAACGCCACACTGGGGCCAAAATTGCTAAGAACTGCTTGTCCAGACCACTTCTAAACAATCAGAGACAAAAGAAAGAAAAGAAAACAAAAGAAAGGAAAAAGAAAACCACAGCAACAACAGCAACAACTCCTCTCAAGAAGCCTCAAAGCCAAACACAATGGCAGACAGAACCCAAGTACACATGCAGATAGGGTCAGGAAAGGACTGTGTGAAAGCAGCTGTTCACAATACCTAAAAATAGCTTAGCATTCCTCCTTTTTGGTAAAGCTCCACCAGATGCCCCTGGTACCTTCTGGAAAGAGAAAGAGACGATTAAAAATCCATCAAGTGAAATAACAGTAAATCAGCAACAACTGCACACCGCTATCATTTCCGACATGTATATATTTGTTCATGGTCCTTCTATTAAGCCATAGTCTCATCAGCAAGAATGCAAGTTTTCTTCACTCACCTCTGACAATAGGACAACCCAGCACTGCTTACCACCCTTGAGAAAACTGCCATCTAAATCCTTTCTGTTTTGAACTGTCACCAACTAAGCACATCTCACAGTCATCACAGGTGACTGCTGTTCTATCAACAAGACCAGCTCATCCAGCACCACCCAGATCTCTCAATGCTAGTTCCTCTCCAGAACGTCTTAAGGAGTAAATCATAGAATCATAAGCTGAATTGGAGAGGGAAAGAAAAACTATATTACCTCTACAAAAGACTAAGCCTTTCATAACAAATTCCACTGTGATTACTCAACCTCCACAGTAGGGAATGGCAATTTTCTAATGACATCCGGTTTTAAGCACTACTTTCTCAGTTAAAAAATAAAAATGAAAACAATTCCTTAGACTTCTAGGGACAACTTCTGAGTGACTAAGGAAACATGTAAGTTAATACTTTTGCATCTTAAGCTATTTATTAACAGGCGCCAGTAAATCAAATCAAACCAGCCTCTGTGGCAATAATGCGAACATGCTGTGTTATGTGGTGCATAATGTTAGTGTAACCAGTGAGGTTGTTAGGTTACTTTTTTTTTTTTTCACCATTTACGTTTTAAATAATATAGGGACACAACAGGTGGAAAGAAACCAGCCAAGAACCTGTCAGCATAGGGAAAGCTCGTGTTTGCCTTCTGCGCCTTGGAAGGTGAAAGGGTCGCATATTTTGGGTGGTTCCCTTCACCATGTAAATAAAAGCTTTGACCAAAGCAAAAGCTTGAGTCATCAACTGGGTCTTATGTATCAAAAGAAATTTTCCCATTCTTCGAAAGAGAAAGTCCTTGGGTACGCTTAAGAACAAAACCTACTATCTATACGTGAGCATTAGGGAAAATGAATCTGTGATGCAACTCCAGTATTTTAATAAATAAGTAATAAATAAATGAAAATTAAAAATAAAAGAGAAAATGCTTAATGAAGTTAAAACAAAAGCAGAGCATTTCTTCCTTCAAACTACCAGCATTTAACAAGCAGAAATAGTCAAGAACCTAAACCTACTTAATAAAAGCAAGATACCGTGTAACCTGGTTACGATGGTGTAATGAATATATTACACATGTTGTCAGTATCATAGCTTCAGAACTAAGGAAAACTGTTTCCAATACCAAAAGGCTCAGTTTGAATTCTAATGTCTCTAAGTGGGATGTTGTGAAAATCACTAAGAATAGAGATTTCAAAGAGGAAGAACTCATGCGGGGTGTTTCAATCACTGCCAGTCTAACGTGTAATATAGCTTCGTATTTCCAAACTGCAAAAGCTGATTACATTTCAACTGGAATTGCAGATGTTCAATAGTCCTGAAAACCTCAGAACCTGACAGTATCTGAATTTGCTTCCCTACTTGTCAGAAATTATTGAGAATCCTCCTCACTCACAAAGCAATTTGTCTTCTAACAGACGTGATCCCAGCAGGCAGGAACAGCGGTCTCTCAAAAAGAATCTTTAGGTGGTATAACCAATACCTTGAGCTTTACTGTATCACACACCATCGAAAGCCTGGATTAAAAACCAAAACCACAATGCAGCACATGTCAGACACTTCAGGCCTTCACCAGAACAGTTTTATGATGTTTCACATTGCTCAAAGGAAAACACGCATAGCATGTAAGAATCAAACTGTCATGGTAAACAAAATCCATAGCTAACTCAAGAGGAATTCTACTTAAGAGCCAAGTTAGATGACAATATTTGATTACGTTGTACTGGTGAAGACTGTTTCTGACTACATGAGCCAGTGTGCCATCACCTTCACACAGACTCCTCTGCTACACTATGATCCATGAGGAAAAAAACTAGACTTTGCAAGTTGTGGAGTCTCCTTCTCTTGGGATATTCAAAACCCACCTGGATGCTCTCCTGTGCAACCTATTCTGGGGAACCTGCTTTAGCAGCAGTGTAAAACTAAACGACCTCCAGAGGTCCCTTCCAACCTCTATTATTCTGTGAATCTGCATGCAATACTGAACAATGGTTATTTATCTCTCCCTTTTGAAGTTCTTCACCAAGGAAAGGAATTTTTGAGCCCTTATTTTAATTCCAGTTTGCCTTAACATAGAAAATTCACAGGTCACATACTAGAAGTTAAATAGAAGAAATGCTGACAGAGTATCTGCCTACTTGTCTCTAGTCACGGATATCTTAAGAATGAAACCTTAGCTCAGAAGAACTGATGCTAGAACTAGACTAGGTTTTCAAAAAATTCTGTTAATGTTGCAGAGGAAAATGCAGCTTTCAGCCTCACAAGGTAGGACAGTTCTAAAATATAACAATCATTAATAGTCTTCACATGAAAGACATAACATCCACCTCATTGTAATTCTGATAAAATATGAACAGTTACCTACAGAAAATAAAATCGAAGGTCAGAGCATTTTATATAACTGATGGCCTTCACCATCCAGGGGAAACATTGCTTTAGAATGAGAAAAGCAAAATCCCACTCCAAGCAGCTGTTTTAGGGCCTCTAAGTGTACAAGAGAGACAGAGTTCACAGGAGAGTGAGCTATAAACAAACCCACTGCCTTGAATACAGGCAGAAGGCATAAGCAGCCCTTTAAAGACAAACCGCATAAGAACAGATGTTTTAAAGCACTGGTTATAAATTATTATTGATATGTAACGATACTATGGAAGAGCAGCAAACAGGAAATTTGTGTGCATTCATCTATATGTATGTGGGTGTAGAACTGAACAAGGGCAGTGTGTGAGCTCTAGGAACTAGCGTAAATTTAAGATTGACATCACTGGTCAGATCACGATTACGGCTCATGATTTAATGGCACAGGAATCTTAAAAGAACTCATGTCATCCTAAGCCAAAACCTCATTAAAAAAAAATCTCAAACTTCCAGCCAAATCTGAGCCAAACCGATAATTCTACACTTCAAAGGCAGATCACTAAAAAGCACTTAACACACAACAGACATGTAACATGTGGAAGCGCACAGTGAAAGAGATCAGTAGAAGTCAGGCAGCTACATGCATCTTTGGGCAACAAGCTGCCTTTAAGGTGAGCTTAAACCCAATTTAGGGCTTGTGATTCATCTTAGAACTAGAACTGTATGTTAGTTTGTGATCCAAGCACCTGAATTCAATATCCAGCTCCGCATCTGAACATGTGCATTTCTGTCATCCAAATTTTGGTCTATGTCAAAAATACATTATTGAAACAGGCAAGAGACAGAAGATCTGCCATGCTAGTTAGTAGGGAAGCCACAAGTCTCACCTCTATCACATGTCGTTTCAGATGCAAATATACACACTGTCCTGTTTTCCGGTAATGCCTCTCAATGTGTTCCCTTCCAAATCCCAGAAACGTGTTCATGCACACATAGAGACCTCCTTCTGAATCCTAGAAGGAATGACACAAACAGTTACAGCACAGAAGGAACTGGACAGAAAGGACTCAGCAAGCAGAAAAAAAGCAAAGAAATGCAAACCCTTCCTGCATGCACTTAAAATGTGGTTTTCATATCTCACCACAATTTACCAATTTACATTACGAGCCCCAAAGAACCTTCCAAGCCATATCACAGTCTATAGAAACCCACTGAAACTGATTATGTTTCAACTACAGATCAGTGATCACCCAAGTTGGAGGTTTGGAAGACCTAAAAAAACTTAATTTGAGTGCTCAATCCACGAGGATTTGCAGGCATAGAAATGCGTAAGGCATAGAAACAACATAGCACAGACAAATTCTTGGGTGGGAGGGGGAGCATTAGCTTACAAGAACGATATTCCCAAACAGAAGTGTGGCAGGTCTAAGCCCCTGGATTCAGACAACAACTGTTAATCACAGTCTTGTCTGAGACAAAACAGATCTCAGGTGATCTTCTAATTCTTAGAAGTGGTTAACAATAAAATGGGTAAACTGTGAACATCGTTTAGTATCCGAAAGAGATCCTCTCCATCCATGCAAATAGAGTGCTTGGAGATGAAGGCACTACAAAGGGACTGCAGAGATGTATTCCCAGTACCGATTACAAATGCCAACGTTTCAGTAGCACAGCCTGGCAGGAGTCCCATTACCTCTTACCCTCCCAAAAGCTGGGAATTGATGCTGGCTGGTGTCAGGGACTTGTTCCATTGTATTACTGCTGCCAGATCTCTCCTACATCACTCCCACTGCCAGGAGGACTTTCAGTCATCCAGCTCATTGGCTTCGGGTCAGTTTTTCAAGCCTTCTCTAGCACATATTGTTTTAAATAGGCAGTGCATAACAAAGATTGAACCGTTCCCAAGCACTGTGACCTTCCCTCTATTGTGATCATGTCTGTGCTACTGGATGGTACAGAACATCTCCTGTTAAATTCCCCACGAATAGCATGAACTAAATTAACCCACAGGCATCTCAGAAGGGAAAAAAAAAAAAAAAAAAAAAAGAAGAAAACAAAAATCAGTATCTCTAGAAGAAAGTTACAGATCACTCCCAAAATGACACTCGGCTCAACACATGCAATTCTGTATTGATGAGAACTGTAACAGCAACACCTGTCTCGACAGGACACCACCTGTGAGCACCACACCTGAAACAGTGCAGCAAACCAAGATGCTCCCTCCTGCCAGCTGCACCTCTCCTCAGCATTGCATTCCTGCAGGCAGAACCACCACAGGGGAGCACAAAGCTGCCTGTCCTGCCACATCAGCTGTGGCCCGAGTTGCACAGCTCCAGTTCTGTTGAGTGTAACAAGCAGCAGAGGGCCAGTCTGGCAGATCGCAGCTGATCCCCAGCACTTTCCCAACCAGCAGCAGGTAAGTACACCTTGTTCTCTTCCAGAAAAGAAAACTGAAGGGCTAATAGTGTACAACAGTTCTTGCTAATTTAATGCCTGGCACAGAGCTGCTGGGCCCTCATAACCACTGCCACAAAATTCAGTCTCAATGCATCACTAAACACTATCAGTTTCCCACAACCCATTTCCAAGTCCAATACCTACCACTTCCATAAGGCTTAGAGGAATCTAGACTTCCAGTTGATCCAAAGCCCTCACCCACACCCGCACACTATTCATTCCAACATGTCCATTTATATCAAGGCTATCACAGCCTGAAGAACAGCCACCAGTAAATCCCAATACTTCCACAGCGGTGCGCAGAAGCCACAGAGTTGAGGAACAGAACATGAACCAGCAGAGCTAAGACTGCGGGATGGGAGGAAAGATCAGAGAAAGATGAAAGATGCTTTGTACCAAGACTTTAGAAAACATCTGTCTCCTCTTAATGTGAAGCAGAACATACAAGTTTTGGCTTTTCAGATTTAGCTGAAGGATGAACACACATCAAACTCCATTGCTTCGGCTTTACCTACGTCAGCAGCACAACAAGATGAACTGAGCATTCCAGGATTCAGATCTGTGAGGTGAAGCAAGAGTTTGAACAGTAGAGAGTCTAAACTTAACACGTGCCATAAAGTCATGCATTTAGCAACTCAGATATCCCAGTGATGGTCTCTCTGCACAGCCCTGGGTTACCCCTTTAGCCATCTCAGGTCTGATCTGCATAAACACTACAGGAGATTTTATTTAAAAGTAAACAAACAAAAACCACCGTGCAATTTGGAAACCCAAAAGCAACACTTATGTTGGGTGAGTAAAGGAGGTCGGTGAAAATCCCACATCTAGTTTTCAAAAAAATCATAAAATACAATTATAGTTAAAATGCAATACATTGATTTTAAATTCCACATCCTCAACCCTCAGGTTTATCTACCTTCAAGCTGTTATAGCTTGGCTGTCTGGTTTTACAGCCTGTATTTCAAATCCTTTGGAATTATCACCTGTGAAAAAGCCAAGGACGTGTTCTGTGGAAGAAAATCCCATATGTAGGCCAGCCTAAACAAAAATATATGCTGTTGTCACTCCACAGTTTCAGGAACTTTGTTTACAATTTTATTTGCTTGGAGACCATTCTCTCTTCTCCTGGAGGGAATCCATGAGACCACGGAACCTGCGCTGACAAGCAGCCTATGACAACAATCTGACACTTTCAGCACATGAGCTAAACGTAGAGCCCGATTAAGTTGGTTGTGGTTACTAACAAAACAGCTATTTCTCCCAGAGAACACAGGCAGACTATTCCCTCTTGGAAAGAAGTGGACAGAGTGTTCAAAAGCTGAAAAGGTCACAGCAAAACAGAGGCACACGTAAGACAGCCACCTATGCACAGTGCTGCACAAAGGATGAGATCCTGCTTGGTGCTCAAAGCACTCTCAACTGATGTAAGAGAAGCTCAGCGCTGGTGAGTTTAACCCTACTGAAAACACAACCAGTTCTGAAAGGATCAACATTTTACATAGCTGCAGCACATAACTCTTTGTAACTGACATTTAGTTCAGACATGCATGAAAGTTAATGCTGGAGAAAAGCAATGTACCTCGATTTCACACCAGAAGAACATAGCTGCTTGTGCTGAGAGACAGAAATAGGAGTTGCAGCAGGTTTTGGTTGTTGTTTTTTTTCCCCCTGCACTCTTGCCACAGTACATGCAAAGCTCAGGACCAAGTGGTACATAGACATGGTCTTCCCTTCCTAGCCCAGTCTGAGTACTGGGGCTTGTACTTGCTGCCACTCAGACCTTGATCACTGCACCCAGAAGACCATTCAAGAGCAGAGCAGAGTTCTTACCCTGAACAAAAGGGAAAGCAATTGCTCTTATTTCTTCCTGTTCTTTGCTGCTAAGATGGTCAGTCACAGTACACCAGATGCTTCACTAATAGAGAAGGAGATATGCTGCCCACAACAGGGAGAAAAGCATTTAAAAACATTCATTTCTCTCGTTTAAATAATACTTCATGGTTTACACAGGTAGGATGAGGAATGAAAGGGTAAGGAATCCACAGCAAAAGAGTTCAAATGTGGCAGCAAGTCCCTTCTTAAGCCTGAAAAGCAGCAGGAATGCTAGTGAATTAGGGGTCTGGAAAACACAAACACCAGCCCACCAGGAGACAGAGACCAGCACCTCACTGCAAACACACTCATGGCACAGACACCAAGAGCTTTCAAACGCTACTGACTCAATCAGGTTTTGAACTACTGAACTGTATCCTATTACCCAACTCTGAGCCACTCCGTTCCCTCACCGAAGTCCAGGGTTTAGCAATTTCAGCTCAGACTGAGATGGCCGAGACCATAACAAGCTCATAAAAATGGAATTGGTGTGGTAGATCTACTAACATGGCAAACCCTTACAGACTTGGGCACAATGACTGCTGTGCAGCTGTTCACTTTAGACCCACCAGAACAAGATACTTGCTAATAAGGGGATCAGAGAAAAGAGTATAATTGCAGCTTAAGACCCACCGAGTCTCCATATCTCAAACACAAGGAATGGAGAGCTTGTTCATTCTTTAGCCTATAAAGTCCAAGTCAGGACAGATTGCTCATTTTGCCTCGTCTACAAAAAACGTGAGCACAAAGAACTGTTACAGACTCTATTCAAAGTGTCTGTCCATCAGTAATCACCACAATTAATCTGGCTGCATCCACAAGGCTCCTGATGTACAATGACAGCTCAATCTGCAATATATTTGGAACAGTGACAGTAACATTCCTAGCATACACATATTGTATCAAGTTCCATAACAGTGTAACTAAATGACAGACCTTTTGTTTCAGGACAGGCTTAAAATGAATAACAGAATTTCAGTACTTAATATTCATCTAAGCAATGTCTAATACCTCATAATGAGGCCATCTCTGCCATGCATCAGTACTACTGACAAGGAAACATGACAAAAACAAACTCTGCCAACCAACTAAATACAACAGCACATAGAGATGTTGCCAGCAAAACAGAAAGTCCACTTTCAAGTTTGATCTAAAAACATACAGCAGTGAAGGAACTTCGTACTACTGGAACTGAAAGATGAAAGATGAGAGATGGGAGAAGCGGTGGGTGAGCCAGGAGGAAAAGAAGAAAAGCTTCTACAAAGTTACTATTTGATCTCACTTTGTGGCTACAATATGCAAAATCCCACGCAGTTTGAGGAAAGATTTGCCCACCAGATGGATCTCCCCGAGATGCAACAGTACAACACCGCTCTGATTTTGCAGATTAGCGCTCTGCAAACCAATTCGCTGCCTCAACAGCTTCCGAGTCATTTTGCAGTCAGACCAAAAATATCTGTCTGCAGGAATCAATTTGTCTCAGTATATTCAGTCCTCTTATTCGTTTCCTCAGTGCCATTCACAGCCCATCAATATCAACACGACATCTGTCCACTTCTCTCAGCCAGCAGCCTCAGAGACTTTCTCATTTTCTTCAAGGAATATTGACTACAGGAACACCCAGAAAGGCAGGATTTATTTCTAGGCAGATACATGAAGCAGTCATTGATATCTGTGCATACTGTAAGCTCTCAAGGACTGCAGTCTCAGTTGTGCATAAACAGGTTAGTTTTACCCTACTGATGATGTGTCGTTGCGCTATAAACAGCAATCAGCTCAGTTTAGTCTTTGGGAATTGTCCTAACCCAGCCATTACAGAATTCTCAAGACACAATAATGAAGCCAGCAAGATGCACAAAGGAAGCTGCTGTCAACAGCAAGGTTTTCCAGCAGAGCAAAGCCAAGTTTTCATTTTCACAAGCATACACAATCCTGTATCCACATGTACAGGACCCAGGCCACCTACTGAACCAGACAGCTTGCTTCTGTTGGACTGTGCTATAGCAGCAACCTGTGCCCTTTGCAGGGAATGCTTCAGAGCACCTCCATTTACAACGTGCACACTGTACACATACACCTTTCTTACACTCCAGCTTGTGTCTCTTTTCCAGCACTCATCTCTCCTTCTGATGTCACTGGTCTAAAACGATCAGGAGTCTCTGAGATGAGAATCCCACTAGAAGGTGGATTTTCCAGTTGAACATTACAGCTCTGTACAAATAACTAACAATAAAAGGACAAAAGATTATGCAAATGCAGCCTTCCTCCTCCTGAGTTTCACCAGAGTACACAAAGTCAAGCTCATGGACCAGAGGTCACTGCGGACAAAGCAAGAAAGAACAAGTCCCCATCACAGCAGCACAGGTCACCAGAGTGGCTGAGCATCATCTCAGAGGAATAAGAGACAGGGAATTTCATCATTCCAGTTGCATGAAAGTGGTACGAAATGCAACCGCAGCTTCTCAGCCCATTGCTGGAGGGAACCCGAAATCTTACCTTAGATAATAAAAACCAGAAGGATGTGTTTTTAACACAGACTGTTTAACACCGAAACAAGAATAAACACACGTATATCTTCTTTCACAAAGGGCAGACAGCTCCATAGGAGGAGGCTCACTGTGGTTATACAGAGCTGAGCACAAGGTCATCCCAACACCCTCCTGTTACATTCTGTTACTTTTACCTACATTTAGCCCAAATATTTTGCTTTGTTCAGGTACTGCTTTTCTAAACATACTTTCCGCTGTGTTTATTTGAGGTTTCTTGGGGGACTGTTTTCCTGTGTTTTAATTTGCAGCAGTATTGGACATCCTTTCCTATTGGTTAATGGAACAACTTCTATAAACCATAACAAAAGCCAGAAAGTTATTAAGCACATTGACCCTCTTTACCTGAGCAGAAACCCGAATAAAAAGCTACGCTAGGCTGGTTCCCCCCTCCAAAAGGAACCAACAAAACTCGTTAAGCATATAACGCAATTAGCGCCTTTGCAGCAGGGTCTGATGGGGCAGCTTTAATCAGCCCGCCTGCAGCCAGGGCTGCTGGATGACACTTGAGAGCAGAAGAGCACGGTAAAAATAACCTCCCTACAACGAGGGCTGATGAGCACCAGACAGCTGAGTCACCTTTAAAGCCAATTTCTGATTTTCTGCATTAGAAGGAACTACTGAAACGAGGTGGGGAAAAGAGACGGAAATCTCTGAGGCGCCTTTGGTTGGATATTCCGTACAGTAACCCCCAGGCTGCGTTCAGACTGACGCCATTTGGACATCAACGCGAAGCGCTCAATCAGCGCCGGGAAACCTCAGCTTCACGTGGAGCACCGGCTCTGAATGCACCCCCAGCTCCGTGCAAAGAGTAATTCCCGAGCACCTGCTCCTCAAACGCGTCCCGGCCGCCGCGAGGAGGTCAGGGGAAGCGGGGCTCGGCGCGACCCCCCGCGAGGGGCGGCTGAGGGGAGGGGGCCGCAGCAGGTGGAGGAGCGGAGGGACGAAGGCCGAGGGGCAGGCCGGGCGGGGAGGGGCGGCCCCGCAGCCCGAGGACGAGTCGGGGAGCGACGGCCCCGCTGCACTCACGGGAGAGTCGTAGGAGAAGGCACACTCCGTCTTGTAGACCCGGTCCCCGGACTTGGGCACGCGGATGGTGGGCATGTAGGGGACCAGCAGCTCGCCCAGGTCCCCGGCCGCCATCTGCGCGTCGCCGCCGCCGAACAGCGCGGCCCGCTGCATGCCGCCTGCCTGCCTCCGGACGGCGGGGGCAATGCGGGCGGAGGGCGGCGGGGCCGGGGCAGGGCGCGGCGGCGGCGGGAGCCGGGCCCGGGGGAGGGGAGGGGGAGGGAAGAGGCTATTTTTAATCCAATGGCAGCGGCACCAGCTGCGGCGGCACCGGGGGGTCCCGGCGGGGGCGGAAGGAGGGGCAGAGCGGCAGAGCGGCGTCCGCCCGCCCGCCCTCAGCCGCCGGGAGGTGCCCGCGGGGGCCGCGCTCGCGGCTCTCCACAGGGCGTTCCCGCCGGGCTCCGCTCCGCCGCGGGGTGTTGGAAGGCGGAGGGACGAACGAGGACGGAGCTCCGCTGTTCTGCCCGGAAAGCCTCGTGCTCTTCATCGGTCTCTGTCGCGATTGACAAAGCGCTTATAAACAAGGAGCGCCGCTAAGAAACAGGAGCTAACGTGGAAGATCGATGCAGGCAAGAAGGACCAGTCGAAGCGCTGACACAAAGTCGATCCCAGTCCTTCCGTTCGGCAGCGCTCCGAAGCAGCTAACGAGGCGGGCTGCGCTGAAGACAGTCTGCGTAACGCTGCTTCACGTTACTTGCTGCCAGCGTTAGCAGCTGGAAACCACGGGATCCAGGGATTACTGCAGAGTTTGGGCTTCTGCCCTTTAAAAAGTGGAAACGGACAATCCTGACCCCGCAGGAGACGCTGCCCTCACCCTCCTGAGGGATCCCCAGCCTTGGGGCTGCCGAGGCCATTAGAACCGAAGGGAACACATCCCCCTAGCGGCAGAAGGCTGACAGGTAAACAGTAACGTCCTCGCTGCATAAATGCTTCCTAAAAGCGGCATAGAGAAAAAGGGGGGAAAAAACCCACAAACAGAGCGATGTAACAGCTTCCAGAGGGACCTCCTTGCGCGTGATCTACAGTGAGAATGGTCTGCTTTGAAACAATGCACAGAAGTCATTCATCTCTGTGTTTCTATCTTTAAGAAGTCTTTGAGGCTGACTATACAGGAGGAGGTGAGACAGGAGAAAGCAAAGAGCAAACAAGAACGTGAAAGGGAAAGCAATAGCAGACGTTGAACAGCATGCAAAGAGAAAGAGGAGTTTGACTACAGACAGTAAGAAAGAAAACACTATTGTAAAGCAATAGATACAATCCCGATATTCCTTTCTTACTTCATTTTCCATCAACTATTTAGCACAAAATGACTAATCGTTAGCAACTGACATCAGGCACTTTATCTGGTTAATACCTTTAGCAGCTATACAAGTTGAACTTCCACACAACTCCTTCCAAGATATCAGAATCGACAAACACTTGTGTTGTTTTTTTTTAGTCTTTTATTTCCATCATTAAACAGCGAGATGTGCACTCCACAGGTAAGCCACAATTTGTTGGTATGCATCAGAAACTGCACACTACCTTAAACCTGCTCAGTTGTCAGGTGTTGCTTTCATAGAATTATCAACGAGATTTTTATCAGGTGTTTCGTACTGATACCATGGTCCGTCTCCCCTCTGTCTCATCAGTCTGCGCGCCTCCAGCTCCATCAGCCTGAAAGGAAGAGCACCATTCGCACTGAACATGCCATCTATTGGTTTTGATCAGACTTGTATCAACATTTAACATCTGGGCAACACTGAGAGCAGCAACACAGGTAATAAGAAAATACAAAGAGAACGTGATTTTACAAGACTGCCCTTGGATTATTCCAGGCCTGATACTCTTAATACTAAGAAGGCAAGGATTACAGATACTGTAACTTCCACTGAGACACCAGCCAGTGCAGCAAGCAGGCAAGGTCAAGTGATGTATAAGCAAGCAGGTACTCTATGCCAGCATCCAACTAAGAAAATATAAACTATACCATGTAGCAGCATCTCAAAACACCTGAACTAACGTACCTCATTTCAGCCTTCTGTGCTTCAACGTGGATGAAAGCCATCTCTTTCTCATAGTTCTTTTCGGGTGGGTCAAGGAGGTAACGAGCAATCCAGCGACTTATAGGGTGCTGGAAAACAGAAAAGCAGAAAGGATTAATGTAATTTCCAAATAGAAATGCCATCATACTAAAACTATAAGGTGCGTTCCCAATCCTGAAGACATGATCAACATTACGGGTGCTGCCATTCAAGCAGCAATAGGAAAGTTAAAAACATGCTCAGCTATTTGTAAGATCAGAACTTTAAAACGGTGTATTTGTTTTGCTAGTTTTTAATGCCAAGATGAGCTGTAGAAGAAAATTTCACAGCAAAATTAAACATAAGTTAACAGGAGACACTCTATTTTCTTTCTTCGAAATGAATTTCTTTAAGCTGCCTCAGCCATCACAGGTCTCCAAGCCTCTAAATGTAGCCGGTATTATTTTCAAGTATTGCATCCACGCAAAGTCATTTGACTGGGAATAGAAGTCTGAGTGAATTGAAGCAGCCATAGTATTACTGCTGAGTTCAGCTGCCTTCTATCAAAACCAAAGTGCTTACAGCAAGAACTCTTGAGCTTTCTGACAGTTTGCTCTGCTACCCCTAGTGGCAGGGATGCATCCATTCTCATTACCAGCCTCCACACATTTTACTCCTATAACGAGAACTAAGAGGAAAGCTGCTCCTAACACTACTCATTTTTATGTGCTACACTCACTTTGTAGTATTCCCAGTGCTCTGGAATATAACCTTCAGGAATCTCTGCAAGTTCAGCTTCACCTGATAAAGAAAACAGGGAAGGATCATGTCATACCGTTATTTATTCAAGTACTTCATATTCAGCCTTTTGCATTAAAAAAAAACATAAATCACTAATTCACATGGACAACACCTAATCTCTCAACCTGAGCTACTGAGAAAAACTGGACTTGCATTTCTCAGTGCTTATACAGTACTACCATAGATCCATTTATACATTTGCTAACATGATCATATACTTAGCTTAGTAATGAAAGAGCACGCACCGATGAAGATGTTGACGTACGTTATGAATATTGCCACTGGTATTCCTGTCAGAAATAGATAGAATCTCTGTAAAAAGAACAAAAAGAAGAAAACTCAGCATGGAAAACTCAGATACTTGACAAAAGTTAGATGCAGTTAGTTTGAAAGCTATGCAACACTGACAGTAATTCTTACATTCACACTCGTACTTCAGACAAAAATGTAACACCATTTTGCCGATTGAAACGAGTTAATTAACAAATGAAAATACAGGGACAGTGATGCTGTATCAGCCCATAGGCCTGTTTACTGCAGCATTCAACCTCACAGAGAGGTCAGTGTCTGCAGAAGCAGATAGCAATGCTTTCCCCAGACGCTGTCGCAGCACTTGGTGTGGACTGACTTCAGCATTCAGCTGTAACGAGGCACTAATACCAGTGTAACATCATCCAACAAAAGTATGGCGCTGCTTGCTTTGGTGACACTAACAGAGCAGGACCAGGCTGGCTCCCACCCATCATCATGGGCCAAAACCTCACTTCTTGAGGGTTGAATTTGGGTCGTACTTCCTTAGTCTCAGTCTCTGGTGTTATTGATAACTGGAGGCAAATCCTGCAGGAAAGTAACCTCAGATGTTTTGAAAAGGAGGTCAAACTAAAAAGCAGCAGCAGATTATGCACATATGAGCAAAGACACACAATCTAAGAATGTTAACACAGCATCACCTCAACCACCCATTGCAACCTCACCACACGATCCACTGTGGCCCTTTTTACTTCGCCAGGCCCTGGTTCTACAGCATGAGACAATACACTTGTAGAAGGACTGATAATCCTTAATCATGTGAATGGCACCAGAAGTTGTATTTCAGATGCTCTCCAACACACAAAGGGCTGCGGTGCTGAACACGTTCAGTCTGTCTTTACTCACCAGCATATTCAGAAACCGAGTATCGTAAAAGCTCGTTGCCTTGATGATGAACATTCTTTTCCCATGGCCGCTGCTGTACCGCACCGGAGCTGAAAGCAGAACCGAGGCGCTGCACGTTAATCCCGTCAGTGCCCGCAGCAGCCGGCAGCGCAGCGCAGCCCACCGTACGGCCCCGGCACGGTCCCAAGGCGGCCCCCGTTGGCTGCCCCAGCCGGAGGCCCCAAGCCCGCCCGACGCAGCCCCGCGCCCCGAGGCGGCCCCGCGGCCTCCCGCTCCCCGGGTCACCTTTCCCTCCGCTCCCCAAGGTCACCTCGCACCCGGGGCTCCCCACCCTACGTCCCCACGGCCACCAAGACCCTACCGACGGCGCAGGGGAGACGGGCGGCCCCGGCGAGGCGAGGAAGGCGAGGGCTGCCCGCCGCCCGCCGAGCTCCCCAAGCAGCGGCCGCCCGCAGCAGCAGGCTCATGGCCGCCATGGCCGGGACTGGCACGGGGGCGGAGCCGAGGACGCGATCGAAGCTGGGCGGGCGCCATCTTGGCAAAGGGCAGAGCGGCCCCTCTACTTCCGGCGCTCTCGTGAGACGCCATCCGCGGCGCCGAGGGAAGATGGCGGCCGCCACGGCGATGGCCGCCCTGGGTCGGCGCTTCGCGGGCGCGCTGCGGCTGTCAGGAGCGCGGCCGGGCCTGGTGGCTGCCGGCCTGCCCGGGTATGTACAGGGCGGGGGCTGCTGGCAGGGCCGGGCTGGAGGCACGGATTGCGGCGGGAGCCCCGGGAGAGGGAAGGAATTGGGCCGTATGAGCGGAACGCTATTTTTCTTTCCTATGGAATGTCGCTTTTCCTCTCATCGCTCTGCAGCTTCACGCCCAACCTGTGCCGCAGGAACCTGCCGCGAGCTGAGCCTCTCCGCCATGCGAGGTTACTGCAAACCACGCCGCCAAGGAAGGGCCTGGAGGAGTTCTTCGATGACCCGAAAAACTGGGGGGAGAAAACAGTGAAGTCTGGTGAGTTCTGTTCGGTGCTTCCGATCACAGAACGTCTGTCCATACTGCTCCGTTGTGCCAGACAACACTTGTTCTGCAGTCAGCTGAGGCTTCAAGGAGAAGCTTGTCTTTTCAGAGTAAGAAAACTCCATTCTACTAAATCAGTGGTTTTTTTTTACGTTTGTTTTTCAGGGGATGCGTGGGATATAAAGCAGCTGAGGGCCAAGAGCAGTCAAGACCTGCACAAACTTTGGTAGGTTTTATCAAGGAAGCTTTTCTTTAAAAACAGCTCTTTTACGATGTGGTGTTAACCCTGCCCAGACACACACACCTTCTTTTCTCCCATCTCCCTCAGCCTCTCCCTGTAGGTTGGATGCACCAACCATCTGCTGACTGGTTCCAGCTGGTCAGTGTGTCCAGCAGGGCAGTAACTGCTGATGTATCCAAAAACCATTTTAAAGTACTGTATTTTCTGGCCGAGGTATGTCCTACTGAAGGAAAAGAACATGCTTTTAACTTTAGAACAAGAATCGAAACGACAGCAGAAGCCCATGCCAAGTCCAGAACGGTTAGAAAAGGTAACTTCTGTCACACGAGCTGAAAATGAAACTCTTAAGTAAAATTGCTTCATGAAAGGTGAAGTGTTTTCAGGCTTATTCAAGTCCATTTTTTTAATGTCCCTTTTTGTTTGCATGAGCACGAATGCTCTGCTTGAGCAACGCAGCAGAAAGGCTCCTTCACTCATCATATAATATGAAACGTTCTTCTGTCCTCGCTCGCTGAAGCTGTACTGGAGGATTTCTAGAAAATCCTTAATAAAACATTCTCTGCATCTTTCTAATCAGTCAGCGGGCACTGAAGTTGTGAGCGGATGACAGGATAAAAGCTACATTACAAGTGGCAATTACAGGCCATCTGACAGAAATGCATGCAGCAAATGTTTGCTTCTTCTGCTCCCTTCCTTTCCCTGTTTCAGATCTCTCTGCTTCCAGCATCAGTTTTAGAGCAGCCAGCTACTCCCTAATGATCATGCTTACTTTTTTCCTCATCTGTTCTGTTTCTAAAGCACCCATTCTTTCAGTGCTAGCACATAAACCCAATCAAGCTGTTTCACTTAGGCCACAATTGTGAAAATACTCACAATAGAGTCCCTGGTTGATTCTACCCATGCTTTCCTTTGCATTCTGTCAGAGATCCACTTGAGATTTTTAAGTCGTAAACGCTGTATTTTGTTGGTCCATCCTAAAACCATTTCTTATGTCCAGGTACAAAAGTCTATGAAAAATATTGACCTGGTTGTCAGAGAACGAGAAATTGCTTTGAGACTTCTACAAACTGGCCATGAAAAGCCAGTACCTGGAGAGTGGAGAAACGACTTCCTGGGACGCACCTACTGGTATGGAAAACACAATTTCTCATTCATACATTTGAGGTTTTCTCACCGTGTCTTTCTTGATGAAGATGCACACACTATATAGAAAGAAGCATGTTTGCTGCTTAGCGTTCAGGTGCTTCTTTATTTACTTTTCATATGACTCTAACTGTTGCTAAATGATTCCGTAGCTAAACTCAACCATTAGTTATAACAAGTTCTGTGCTGTACACATCAGACCGTGCTTTCACCCAAGAATTATCTCTCATTATCTGAATTCTACTATACTGTCCATTCTGTAATCACTTCCGTGTGTCTCTGACAGGTATTCGTACAAGGAATGGCCAATACCGTGGTACCTGAACAAAAAATACAAAAGAAGGAAATTCTATTACTTACCTCACGTGAACCGCTTCATCAGGTAAAGATTTTCTATTTCAATTGAAAATAACTTTCTGCTCTGTTCCTCAATCCTCCTCCTTCCACTCTGCAAGGAATTTCTCCTTTAAAACAGCTAGTAGGCTGAAAACAGGGCTTTTGTAAATTGCAGTTTGTTCTTCTCATCTTAGAGAGAGATTGAAGTGCCTATGGAGTTGGAATATAAGTCCTTTTATATGCAGAATATGCAAGATTTCCCCCTAAGACTGTAATTGCTGTAGAATTCAAAAACAGAAGACAATAAGGAGTCTGCCTTGCAGGCACATCTGCTTATCTAAAGCAAATTAAACTAATACTGAAGTCACAGTCAATGGGAGCCTCTATTTGATTAGTGAATTTATGAGGATGTTGCACAGCCTGTTTCTAACCACACTGCTTCATTTCAGGCTTAGACTTGAAAAATACTTACGTCTAAGGAACAGAAGGCAGAACTTGGCGAAGAAGAAGCAGAAACTCTTAGAAAAAAAGTTTCCCCACCTTGCTGTGAAATCTCAGAGCCAGTAACATCCTGGAGAGCACTGCAAGCAATTGTCTGAGTGTCTTTGTGACCAGAGCATGGAAGCAAGTTCTGAAACCAGCGAACAACCTGACTGAGCATTCCTCATGGCCTCCATCTTTATTTTAGCTCACTATTAGCCTAAATTAAATTTGTGATTTGAAATGAGCCTCTTTGGTATTTGGTTTGTAAAAATTGATTGTAACGCTTGTTTATAGAAACACTTGGCAAGTTATACCTTAACCAGCTACTGTAAGAGTGAATCATACATTACTAAGAGTAAAAAGCAGCCAGATGAAAGTAGAAAGTTGTAGGGGTATTTAGCTGCTTTAGTTTAACAAAACTTTGTTTTCAGTACACGTTTATGAGTACGCATCTGAAGCTCACATCCCATTCCTCGTTCCCTGATCTTCTGTGGCACTCACCTGTTATGCATATGCTCTACGTAACCACATGGGGAAAATACACTGTTAATAACTGAGCTCTTCCAATGAGCTGCAAGGAACTTCCTCCCTGCTTTGAGTCTGGTTCATTAGCAAAAACTAAATATTTTATACCAGCTTTTAAAAATACAATCCTTCATTCCTACATTTCTAGATACCCCTGACCAATTCAAACATTGGTGCACTGCTTTTTGCAGTAAGCAAAATGTAGGAAGACTGATGGTAGTCTTCTCTGCAATTGAAGTGGAAAGGTAAGGAATCTCTTCCTTATCACTACCGCTCTCACTTGGTGGTAACCACTACCTCATGACAGCTTTGAACCTTCAAATGAGATGGTGTAAAAATTTACAATAAAACCACCTTTTCAATAATTGACTATGAAATATAATCTGATAAAACAGATGCTCCAGGGGAACAGAAAATGCAGCAGATAAATCTATCCCCATCACTATGACCTTCAGTTAATGCTCTACAGCGCACAAAATACCTACTTCATAGCCAGAAAGTCATTAAAGTGGTGATAAAACCCCAGAAAATATTTAGCTCCTCATACAGTGTTAGACCACTCACAGATATTACCATTGCACTGTAGTTTTATAGATACAAAGCAGATAATTACTGAAACTTAAGTGCATGCCACAGAAGGAAGACTTGAAACTTATAGTCAATTCATGAAGAAACAAACAAGGCACCTACCTTCCTCTTTTCAATCATCAAACCATCAGATCAATTTTAGTATTTCGGTGATGCTGCAGTAACTGCTAACACAGTTCTGATCTGCTAAGATCCAAGTCCAGCTGGCATTTCACATTCTACTTGAACGCAAACTCAATCAAGTCTTCTCCTTCCAGCATGGCAACAGCAGGCGATTTGTCATGCAGTGTAGCTGACTTAAGTTTGCATCATTTTCTGACAGAAATATAGTTTGCCAAATCCTTTGAAAATGTGAAGCAAGCAGCTTTATCCAAGAGTCAAATGATGTTTATTATGGTATGACAGAAACAGGCTGTTTTGATAAATTACTTTATTGCTCGGAGGTAACATGAAACTTCTCAACTAGAGCCCCCATCCCTATTTACCCTTGAGGTCTTCTAGGATCCTGAAAAGGTAGCAGTGCTGTTCACTTATTTTTACATCAGTTAAATGCTATTTGGTTTTCCACAGCCTCTAAAATAAGGAACAAAATTCTACCGTGCCACAATACAGAACATCATGATGTTGTGAAATAGAGTAAGCTAAAAAGCAACACAGAGCTGCAGCTTGATAGCAGATCCTGCTGAAAAAACCCAATAAATCCCCCCTACTTTCTCTGCCCGAGCACACGCGCCCCAAGCTAAATGCAGGCACTTACTGACCTTGCCAAGAGTCAGCTAAGGGAGCTAACCCAGCAAAAAACAAATGGTTTTCTCCTCTAAGTTACAGTTCACCGTAAAATGTAAAGCCGCATCCTGAGGTCTATGACTATTCTGCTAGTCTTGGAAAGAATTCTCTGCCTTACATTCCCCGTCTCTAAAAAGCTCTGCTTCTCATCTACATCACTAAGGCATTCTGCATATTATATACATTCTTAAAAACTAGCTGGAAAACAATAAAGGTTTACTGAAATTGCTCCATAATGGAAAATTAGCAGACCAGTGTCTAATATAACATTCGCTAAATGGAATGTAGCACTTTCGTCAGAGGGTAGAAATTGACACTGGGCTGAGTCACCTACAGTAGGTTAGTAAATACCAACTCTGATTTTTAAAACAGAAGAGTAACTTTCTCTGCACGTACTCACAGGGTTGCTCAAATACAGAAGAGCAAGTTTTATTTTTAAGAGAGAAGTAAGAGCAATTTAAGGCCAAAGTACTAGCAAAGGAAGACTAATATGTGAAAGTAGACAAGAATTTCTCAATAAAATTGTGCAGACATCTGCAAGGTTACGCCTCTCTTAGCCAACCTGTAAAGCTGTTCCCAGGAAAAGATACTAGAGAAAATAGACATTTATACAAAATTATAAAATACTCGTTATATGAATTATTGCTTTACAAAGGACACGAACATCCTTTTTCTATTAGGTACCAATTAGGTCTCTCAAAACTTCTAAGGTTTGTTAAAAATGGAACTTGAATTACGCAAAAAACCCAATATAAACTTTCTAGAAAAAAGTCCATCCCATTCCTGAGTATGCTAAAGCTCTACGTCAGAAGAAGCGCTGAGAAGCAGCAGTTTTCACATTAAGAGATTTAAGGGCATTTTCTTTCTACGCATTGTTTCCCTCCTTCTTCATATTCTTGTTTAGAAATCCACATTTGTTGAAAAGTACCCTACAAAAACAGAACAACAAAGTAGAAACATCGAGGTTAGGTGAAACACGCTTCACTTCTCATTCATGGAAAAACAAGAAAATCTTCACATCAAGTAAAGAAAGAGGATTTGATTCCACATGCTTCATTAGCTTTTTCCTTTGATTTTTTTTCCTACTGGTGATTAAAACTCAGATTGAAAGTTGCAGGACCAAAAGCTGATTTCAGTCTGACACTGCTAAAGGAATTCCCACAAACCACTCCAATGCTCAGTAACCTGGACAATCAAGTTCATGCACATGATAAGGAAACATATCTGCACCCTTCACAATGCCCTATCTACACTATATTTTTAGACACCGCATTCAAGTCTGCACACTCCCACTAAATATAGAAGAAGATGGCAAATTACATTCAGAATTGGAAAAGTTCAGATAATTATTGCTCCATTAGCATGAACTCTTCAATGCATACTTATATGACCTTAAATTCTGCTGCATAATGTAGTAACGCGGGTTTACTAACCAAAGAAGCCAAAATTGAACCACCAATCCACGAGCTGAACCTCCGCTCCACTGTGGTGTTGTTTGCTATCAATTTCAGACGCATGCTCTGCATAGAAAATGAGGTGAAACCAAAGGAAAACAATCAGATACAAATTGCAGGAGACCGGTGCCCTATAGTAACATGAGGACAACACTAAGAACTCCGTGTACGTGCTATCATGCTGCTGGAAATGATCAATCTTATTCAACTGACAACAAAGCTCATCTGCCCTATATTTAGAACCCAAGAAAAGCTACGCTGTAACAGAAGTATATGCTGTTTTTATCTTGTCTCTCAACAGAGACCATTAGCAAATGCAGCAGAAAAGCAAAATGATAAGTAACAGAAATGTGAAGAGTTGTCTTACCGGTGGAGTTTTCTGCGATAGCTCTCTGTTCAGTCTGTCTGTGAAACTCTGTATTAGTGTGTTCCCTCCCGCTACAATCACACTGCCATAGAGGCCCTGAAATGAGAATCAGCAACCTACGTTAATTCTGAAATCATTCTGAAAACAACTCACACAGAGTAGAAAGGAATGATACAAGATTACATATAATCAATGAAAATAATGTATCACATCATATAAACAATATGATCTCATGATAAAATGTATTAACTGTATGAAAAACATCTCATGGGAGCTCAATAATGTACTATGCAAGGAAGACAGGAGCTGTGATTAATGATCATAAATGATTTCACAGAATATTTTCTTCAATTAGAGGGTCCTACACCCACACATACATCCTCTATCGAAGCTGTTGATTTCCTTTCAGCTGAATCACAAAATCAACTTGGAAACATCCCATAAAGATCATCGACTCTGGCTCCTGGCTCCAACTGGATGTTCCCATTGCAAAGGAAAAAACTCAGCACTCTAAGTTTCCCAACTCACTAATGCTGCACGCTAATGTTGAACACAAATTGTGCTCTAGTTCACACAGCCTGACACCCTTGTTAAGGTTTTTCAATCAACCCCTCCCGCCCCATGCATTGCATATCAAACTTGAGTCTTTTCAAATTGACATCTGAGAACGTGAGAACATTGTTTAAACCAAAAGGCTTTCCTTTAAAACCTCTTCCCTTCCTTTTACTTGCACCTAGAAGTTCCATTCAATTGGTTATATTTAAGAAGTATATTTGCCAGGCCCAGAAACCTGAAGATAACACTCCAAGTTATGAAAAGAAAATGCCAATGCAAAATCTGAAACCAACCCAATGTACATGATGCAAGGTCAGTCAGAAACAGACATTAACTACTTAGACAGACTGAAACACCAAGTACGAGCCTAATATCCTGATTTAGCATTTTGTACAACAAAACAGTAAGCCTATATGTTCCCAGATACATAATACTTAAGAGCATTATTATGCATTATCATTATCCTAGGAAGTTCATATTCCTTTATCAATCACACTCAAGTAAAAAAATCTATCAGAAAATAAGTCTACGCCTTCTCCAGGACAATGTTGACACTTACCGGCCTGATGTCTATATCACACATCCCAACGCTTGTCGTGACAACGTGACTCACACCCAGCATTGTGTTACCAGATAAACCCTAAAATTAAAATTAGGAATTCACATAGTCACTGCAAACAACCCGAAGTACATAAAAGGATATAAAATGCTGAATTAACCTAATTTACTAATGACAGCAAAACATTCTCATGGAAAGTAAAAAAATATTCTTGTTTCCCCAAGAAAACATCCATCACTTCTCAGCTCGTTCTTGAACGATGTTTCTTCTGTTACTGCCCCAACCCTAACAAATCAATGCAGACCAATTTAACTCATAAGAGAACCACATGATATAAACACCACACAAAGGGAAGCCACGTGATAAACCAGTAACTTAAAGCCTCCTAATTATTACATATCATAGTTGCTTTACCTTTACATTAGAAGGGTCAAATAATCCCTCGGGAATTTTGAGACGCTCAGCACCAAAGTCACAGTTATAGCCATTGGGGAACTCATAGTGAACCGTTGGCATCTGTGCAGCTACCCTACACATTCAGAAAGCAACACATTAAGGTACAACGTAAACAGAATGTTACCTGAGTAGCATTATAAACCAAAGATTCAATGGGAATACTGTGATTTATTTAAATGTTGCTTTTGATAATATTATGATCTTATGGAATATGAAATAAGCCACCACCTAGACACACACTGTTTCTCTACTTAAAGGAATGTACAGATGTTACCCATCTTTGCTTCATCTCTCAATAAAACAGGCCAACAGCAATGAACAGGCAAAGCATTCCACGCACAACTGTTAACTAATTTCACAAGGAGGAAAACAGTGACATACTGTTCATCATAGGTTGAATCTGATACTTGGAGGACAGAAGCTTGGAAGTCCTGAATGACACACTACGGAGATAAGAATTATATGGTTACAAGAATGTCAGTCAGTAACTCAATAGAACTTACAGAACTGAATTGTTTTGTTTTAAATATTTTCTAGTTCTTGAAGAGGAAAACATTGCATGCTTGCAAACAAGATTTTGTTACGAGATGCCCAGGGAAGCTGAGTTGGAGAAATGACATACTTACATTACACATATAGTTGTGCCAAGACCTAGTGACCTGGGGTAACTTCTCTTTTCTCTTCCAGTTCGCTGGTGACCCCTCACGAACTGCCTCCTGAGGTTGCAGAGGACATAACTGTCAGTTCACCATTTAAGCTCCTTCCCCTCAAACAAGCACTAAGCGAAGTTACTTTCCCACCTTTGAAGCAATCATATATGGAGGAATTATCTCTATATTCATTTCCTGAAACAGTTCTCTGCACTGCATAGTAATGAAGTCTCCTGCTAGTGGTGATTTTACAATACCTAAAAGACAAAAGCAACAACAACCCACCCCATCAAACTTGTAAAGAACTGAAATCAGAATGAACTCTCCCAACACTTACTTATCAGACATGGTTGGGTGTTTGGTTTGGTTTTGTTTTTCATATTTAAAGAATAGATACATTTAAAAGCAGTAGTTAAACTGTAAAAGCAGAAAGCAAGTCAACTTGACTTTGATACTGCTGTGCTATTACCCATGCAAACTTTACCTTGCTGAAGTACATATCCATCATGCACTGGGATAGCTGTGGTATGTGTTGCCCCGCTATCCAAGATGAGACCTGTAGATCTCCCATTAGCAAAACTAGTCAAAACAATTAAAGAAAATAGCATAATTTTCCCCTTAAAAAAGTACCATACAAATTAAGTATAATTAGGAACAAGAATGCCAGTGTTTAATTCCTTGGCTCTACAATCAGGTTTGCTGTTTGCCCAGACACATCACCTTCCTACAAAGTGCGCAACCCCATTGACAGAACCCTTAGCTTCGGAGAAAGATGACAATCCAAGTCAATAAATCCAAGACAATACTATCAGTAACCTCAATACGCATCCAACTTATTTAGATTCTAAAGGTGAAAACATGTTAGCACTTGAATAAGGCTACAAATATTCACCTTAAGGCTACAGGAACATCAATGACTAGTTACAGTATTTAGTAGTTTGGACAACAGCATTTTGGTCCTGTAAAAATCACAAAAACCCAGCACAATATTGCAAAGGATACGCTGTTAGAACAGCAGTTTTACACAAGAAAAAAGCAGGGATGTTGTAGTGTTCAAACATCAATTCCGTCAGCTTCTCACGCTTTGCTCTGGTATTCCACTAGAAAAAAGAAAATACAAACAAGTAAATAATAAGAAGATACACCTATCTTGAGGACTGTTTGAGCATAATAAAAGAAAGCAAACAAAGCAAGGAAGTAACTGGAATTATTAACATTGTAATTTCAAATCAAATCAAAATTCTATAGAAAAACAGATTCCTAATAATTTATTTCCTTAAAAACTTTATTGTTCTAATACTGCTTCAAAACATTAATGCGTATCTTCAATGTAAGTGCACAGAAAGTAAATGTACAGAAAGTAGACAAAACTCTTGAATTACAGGTCTACTTTAATGCCTTCAGATTTTATGCCCCTCAAGCATAACACTCTAATGTAATAGAAAGTACAGCAATAATAACAGAGTGGCAAAGCCTTTAGCTACAGCAAATGAGAACCAGCCCAAATACAGCAGCCACAGGCACAGAAATGAAGGAAAAAAGCTTCTTATCCTTAGAAGCTTCAGGTAAAAGGGATCCCCAACAAAAGACTCTCACTTCCACTGCCAACCCTTAAACGAGGTCTAGGAAGGGGTTGGTACATTGCATGCATCTGAGCTCCCTTGGGTTGGCCCAGACCAGTGATTGAGGTGCTCAATCACTGCTTCAAGCTGTGACTCAGCATTTCCACAACTAAATGACAGAAACTTTGTTCACATTTTTCTCCAGAAATCTGCATTCATGCACCTCACTTATGTTACTGGGCCGTTGGCTGAAATGAAATTAAAACTCCACTACACGTGTTACTCCCTGTCACGTTAGATGGCAGGTTGATTGTATGCAAAGATGGATGAAGTGTAATATATAAAGACATTCAGACAACTTTTTGCTTTTATTCCATGCTGTTAAATGAGGTTCTTTTTGATTTTATAATACTTTTTTTTTTTTAATACATGAAACACAGTAACACATAGTAGGTGTGTTCTAATAAAACTCATGGAAATTCTTTCAAATTTGGGTTTTTTTTTTTTGACATTTTTCCTATTGAGAATACTTTCCAGAACCTGCGTGGTATTTTTAAATGTTACTTCTGTACTTTGGTTTTAACACTCATAACCTACAAGCCAGTGCCGGGTTTCTCCAAGACTAATGTCTGTAGATTCAGCAAGAAGATACTGATAAGTCTCCTCAAAATGCAAAGCTTCTTTTACTCACTGGTGCTTCAGACATAAGGACAGGATGCAAACTCGCTTCAGATTTAATATGCATCTTGTAAGTGTGATCCAAAATTGCCTGGAAACTATCCCAGTCTTCAACTGCAATGACATTGAAGCAAGCAGATTAGTTACTTCTAACTTTTGATCTACTTCATAAATCCACATAAAGATTTCCTGATGCTTTTTTTTTCCTAAGAGCTCTTCAGCCAAAAGCTGTCCTCAGCAGCCCTATACCTCTCCTGCTTTGCCAAATTCTCATATATTTATTTAAAGCATCATGATAGCAAATAAGTTACAATAAAAGTCCACTGACATTTTGTAAATCAGGTATCCATTTTTATGGCTGATAGCTTCTGTCCATACACATTACAGGAACAATCTTAGGAACTATTTCCAAAAAAATGTTTATTATTTTATCAAAGGAGATACCTAAATTAAAGCCACCAAATAAACAAGAATCTACAAGTCTCCCATTAAGACATAAAAATGCTCATTATCGTATTAAAATATCTGTAGTGAAAGCATAACTTTTTCATTATGACCCTGCTTTCGAACTCCAAAGGAAAAAAACAGTTGACATGTATAGCATCTGTTTACGTGAAAGCTATGACTTTTCGCAGCCTAGCAATGGTATCTTAAAAACAGGTAAAAAAGACAGAGCACCATACTCATTCCATTTTTTAAAGGTGAAATGGCCTCCATATTTTCCCTTGGGACTCTCAGGGCATTGGTGTCAATGTAGTAAGTTGGGCCCCCTTGTTTGCCTTTGTCACCATCTATCTCCATCAGAGTGCTGCCATTGTCTCTTTCTAGCACCACGCCTATAGCTGTTGGAAAATCAACCTGTAAAGCAAAAGGTAAGATATTGATGAAGGTTATTCACTTTGGTTGTGGGTTGTTTTGTTGGTTTTTGGTTTTGTTTTTTGTTGGTTTGTTTTTTGGGAGGGGGCTAATAAAATTCAGAGCTTTCCTTAAATACTAATAAACAGTATATTCTGGAAGCTTATAACTAATAAACAAGTTTTAAGTGCCAATTGTAATCCCACTGAGTTCATAAAGATTCTTACCTTTGGACAGTCTTCGCCTGCATAGCCTGCTCTCACTGTATATGAGCCAATGTCAAAAACAAGAGCCCCAACTTCATCTGCAAAGATTGTTAACAAAGAAGTAGTGAATGGTTATTGTGCTCTACTGCAATCCTGACCTGAACTTTCTCTTCTGTCTGCTTTGCTTGCCAGAAAACAAACAAACAAACAAAATAAACAATATGATAAAGCATCTCTCCTGAGACATAGAGCAATTTCTCTATTCAGAATTCAAGCTAACAAAGAGCTACCAGGAGGTTACAGATAGGCTGTAACCAGGACATTGTAATACCTTTCATTGGCATAAGTAAAAGGGTAATTTTAACAGACAAGAGCTAGTGAGTCCATATGAACTTCATGACATTCAACAAGGCCACGTACAAGGTGCTGCACAGGACTTGAGACTCAGACAGCTGGACATGAGCCAGCAGTGTGTGCTTTCAGCCTAGAAAGCCAACAGCATCCTGAGCTGTGTCAGGAGAAGGGTGGCCAGCAGGGCAAAGGTGACCATTCCTGCTCTGCTCTGCCCTCACCAAGTCCCATCTGGAGTACCATATTCAGGCCTGTAGCCCCCATCATAAGAATGAGATGTTGGAGTGGGTCCAGAGGAGGGTCAAGAAGACAATCAAAGGGCTGAAGCACCTCTCCTATGGAGAAAGGGAGCTGGTTTTGTTTAGCTTGGAGAAGGTTCCAGTGAGAGCTTGTTGCAGCCTTCCAGTACTTACAGGGAGCTTACAAACAAGAGGGAAACTGACTTTCTACAGGGTTTGATAGTGACAGGACAATGAGGAATGGTTTCAAACTAAAGGAAGAGATTTAGGTCATATGTTAGGGGGAAATTTTTCAGAGGTCAGCGAAGCCCTGGCACTGCTGCCCAGAGCTGGGGGTGCCCCATCCCTGCAGGCGACGCAGATGGGTTGGATGGACCCTGGGCAGCCTGGAGGTGGCACAGGGTGAGGTGTAAGGTCAGATGAAAAGCAACTGATCTGCGCTTGTACGAAACAGATTCCAAGACCAAGCTGTCAAAAACTCGCACAAACCAAGGCAGGCCCAGATCGCCCCGAATCTGCCAGAACCCGAGCGGGGACAGCCGGACCTGGACACCCCAGCTCTGCAGGTGAAGGCGTCACCCTCCGAACTGCCCTCCTCCCCAGGGCTCCGATCTTCAATGACACCGTAAAGAAATCCAAACCCTCAGATCCCCGCCCGGCACCGCAGCACCGCCACCAGCCCGGGGCCGCCGTGCGGGGCCGCCTCTCAGAGAAGTGGTGCCGGTAGAGGCGCGGACGAGGCCCGCGGCGGCCTCCTCTCCCTCACACACGGAGCGCGGACGGCGGGAGGGAGCCTGGCCGGGCCGCGCCGCTGGGCCCTGAGGGAGCGGCAGGGCGGGGGGGTGCGCGGCGCCTCACGGGACGGCGTGAGCTCAACAGTCTCGCTGCGTCAGACTCACCTCCACCGTACACGCCGCCGCTCATGGCTGCGGGCCGGCCGCTCTCCTCAGCGATGCGGCAACAATAGCAGTCGGGCCCTCGCTCCGCCGGCCGGCTCCGCGCAGCTCGCAGGCCCGCGCCTTCCCGCCAATGGCAGCGCTGCGACAGTCCGCCCACCCGCCCGCTCACCAGCGCGTTACCCTACCGAATGGCTGCGCGGGCACAGCGGCCAATCAGCGAAGGGCGGAAGGAGGGGCCTGCTTGCGAGTAGCCAATCACGAGGCAGGAAGCAAAGAGGCTGGTGTAGGAGCGTGTGAACAAGCAAGTGTGGGTGCAGCGCGCGGGAAGGGCGGCGTGAGGAGAGCGGGGAGGCGGGAAGAGCTGAAGGAGCTGGAGGAGCTGGAGGAGCTGAAGGTGTTGAAGGTGCTGAAGGTGTTGAAGGTGCTGAAGGTGCTGAAGGAGCTGAAGGTGCTGAAGGAGCTGAAGGTGCTGAAGGAGCTGAAGGTGCTGAAGGAGCTGAAGGTGCTGAAGGAGCTGAAGGAGGGACCGAGCGCTCCTGAGGTGGGCGTGCCGCTGCTTAAGGGGATGCTGACAGCGAGTGAGCAGCTAATTGGGCACGGGGTAAGGGTGGGGGGTTGTCTGTGTCTTATTAGAGTTTGTTTGAGTTGTCTCACTGAGAGTAAAGCGTGTTTGATAGCTCTTGTTATGGTATCTCTTCTTGTTTGGGGCACCTCAGTGTGGTCCTGCACGTTGGCCCAGCAGGATAGTTGGGTGTAAGTTAGTTATAGATGTTTGCATGAGGAAGATGAGCACAAATCTTACTTTTCCACTAGTTGTACTGTGTAATTTCGGTGTTTTGTTTTATTTTATGGTGCCCTTTAATGTGTTGTAATGATTTCCAGCGTGTGGCACTGATACCCAAGGTAGAATTGGTGGAGGAGGATGAATTAATTGCAGTTGGGAAAGGTTGTAAAGCAAAATGGGTGTTAGAACACCAGGGGACCTTTCTTCAGCTTGTGCTTGTACTTGGGTTTTGTTTTCATAGTGGTTCACAACATCCCTGTGGTAACTGATGCTCTGGGGCAGACCTTGCTCTCCTTAAGAGTGGCTTATGATGGCTTTGTGGGTGAGACACGAAGACAGCCCTCTGCTGCTTCATTTTCTCTGTAACTTTTGCAGCACTCCAGATCTCCCAGTGGTGCCAGCAGAAGAGGCGTGTGGCTGTGCAGCATGGGGAGAGGGTGTTCCTGTGCACGACCAATCTTTCCTGCTCAGCAATTGCCTGGTGCCGATAGTGAGAACTGAATGCATGCTGGAAGTCCTGCTGTTATCTGGAAGCCTCAGGATTTGGTGAGCACAAAGATAAGAGACTAAATCTGTGCAAGGAAGCCTGGAGGATCTGGGGAGGGAAATTCAAGCTGTTAGATGCCTTAGCATTTTTTTTTCCCCCCCTCTGTTTTGCACTTGTGTTGGTACTTACATCAGTGTAGCATCACCACTGTGTTGACAGTATTATACAGTGACTTTGCATTTACTTCACAACAGTGTGGTTGGCCTCACAAAACTCAATGCAGAAGAGAAAGAGTCCAGGAATCTTTTTTTCAGCTTACAGAGATGTAAATCTAAGATTATTTCATCGGATTTTTGTAGGCTATCCTATCTAGAGTTCTGCCGCCACTGTATATAATGTAACCCAATACCTACATTTCGTTATTTTTTGCATGTTTTCCACAGAAACAAGAGTTATAAAGTCAAAGTAAATAGAAGCATTGAATGTATTTTATCTGCCGTAGCAGTGCTAGGATGCACTGGAGAGTGAAGGGGAAAAAAGAAAAGAAAAATAACCACCACAATATTAGTGCTACTGTATTTTACTGAACCTGAAGTGGTTTCTGTGAAACCAAACTAGAAGACTTTGGGCCATTTTCCTTGTTCTCAATGTAGTATTTATTTGCTGAGCTAGCTTAGGTGTGAAGCAGCGCTTGCCTGGAACTGGTACTGAGATAAGTTTACTGGGCTAAGCCAGCTCTGGCCAGAACCAACTTAAGTGAGCCTGTATGGTTTTTCTCCGATGAGTCCCTTGTGTACTGATACCTCACCGGGCTGAGATCTGGCAGCACTTACTGTTTCAGGCTTAAAGCTTGGTCTGAAGTTACTTTGGATTCTTGCAGGGTTTATTAGCTTGGCAGCAGGACCAAACCTGAGCTGGCTTAGTACGTCTCATCTGCACAAACAAAGCTACTTTCAATTGGGTAGTTGGCTCGGTCTGGTAAACAGAAGATCTTTGTATCAGCTGAACCTTCCCATTGTGCTGGAGTGTTTTGATTCCTAATGCTTCTCGCTGCCAGAATGAAGGTTTGGCCACAATAGAATGGGGAGCAAGGAGCACAGGTCTCCCATTTCTTGGGCAGGTAATCTGTCTTTAGCCTCAGAAGGCTCAAATTACTGTTCCCAGAGTCCCAGGAGGGTGCTGTGTTGCCTCAGTAGTAGATTTAAACTGTGATACCACGCAGCTTAGAATAATGGCTTTGTGCAGCCAGAGGTAAGGAAAACAAAAGTCAAAACTTCTTTGACTTTGTGGTGTTTTTTTAACAATCAAGAATGCTCAAGAAAGGAAACTGCCTAGCAAGGTGGGATGCTGAGTAGAACTAATGTGGGCAAGTCTCAGATGCTTTTAAACTAGTGCGTTTAAGGAAACTGGATTTGTGCTGCCATTTGACTGCTTCTGCAGGTGATATGGTGTAGCATACATTATCTTATAGCATTTGACAATACATAACCCACCTAGAACTGACTGCGTGAATATCTCTATCCTAGTTAGCACCTGATCAGATTTTGCTTTTTGAGGTGCAGACGAATAAAAAAACATGAAATGCACAACTGGAGCAGGCGAGGCCTTTTAAACTGTAGTGCTTGGAAGCTATTTTCAATTGCATTTTTACATATACCTTAAATATGCCCCACAATGTGTGCCTAGTGCTTTCACACTCAATAGTAGCTGTGCAGTCCTAGATGCTGAAGACACATGCAGCTGTCCTGAGGTTGTGTCGTATATCCTAAGTGTGGCTGGATTTACAGATATTTCTGTGAATTTTAACACAGTAGGACACTTGCTAACACAATGTCAGTGTTTTTAGTAATTGAAATTTTATTGTTTTCAGCAGGTAAATAAGGTAGATGTAAAAGAGCATTATCATCTTTGGAATATCCTTCCTGTTGATTATTTGTTTTGTGATGAAGTTAACTTTATGATACAATTGCAATGGCTTATTTGGCTGTTTTTGAAGATCCTCGTGGTACGAGTAGATTTTTGCAAATAATAAAAATGAAGCCCTTTCTTATGTGAAGCTTTTCACTGGTAGCACTGAAAGTACTTTCTAAAGAAGTGAACATGTTTACTGACGTTGGGGAAAATACTCTGTAACAGCTCATCCAACAAGCTAGTAGTACAGCTGAGGATTTGAGTCTCCTTAAATCTTAGCTCATGCCCTGGAATCATGTAAAATCATGTAAAAATTGTTTTAAAGCCAGTCTGTCCTCTTCCTCAAGCACTCCTAGGCATGCATCCACCTAAATTTCATTGAGTGCTAAATTTCACTCCAGAAAGTTCTAACTAATTAGACACAGAAATATCCTAGCTGCAACTGCTAGCTACTTAAGTTTGTTTCATTTCAGATTTGAGTTGGTGCCAAGTTTAAATATATCTAATGTGCTTTCCTCAGGTCATCAGAAAATTCAGTTGTCATAGTAAAGCCATTCCCATCCAACCTGTGCACAATAGCTAAGTGGTTAGAGCAGATACCTCAGTTTGCTCACAGCTTCAGCTCTTCATAATTCATCTCAGAGGAGAATACCCTTTCCTTCAGGTTGCAAGGTGATCTGAGTGCTGATGCTTTCTGGTGTTCTCTTTGTAAATTGTCTTATGTACATTTAGAAATCAGAGGTTTTGGACTCTAAAGAGGGGTGAGTAAAAGTATGTCTGATCGTACGCTGAACATCATACTGGTGTGGAAGATGCTTTTCTCTAATTGGTTATCCAAAATCCCTTTGTTTTTATTTAATAGTGTAAAGAGAACTGGTGTAGATGTTAGAATATCTCAAAGCAGATTACTTCTTATTACCTTACTTGATATTTTTTCATCTGAGAAAGAATTAGCCACACCTGAATTTCTCTGACTTAAACATCACAGTGTGGTCAAATACTGTGATCATTCTGTGCAATTATTTCATTTATCTGATGTCTGGAGTCAGCAGCTTGTCTTTAGGGGGATTATAGTTATGGATACCACCAAATAAGCCAGCTAATATGTTTATTTCTAATGGCATAAGCATGAGATCTCCTGTATTGTTTGTACAAATGCATTGTTAGGAGAAAATTAGGGTGGGGAGCTAATGTGAGTAATGTCACACAGCAATGAAAAGTGAAAAGAAATTCTGGAAAATGCATCCACTCTTGTCTGACTTCTACTGTGAGCTGTCTTAATAGCTAATTTTGACAGAATTGAAACATAAAAAACAGCGCTTGCATTATTAAAATCATCAGCAACCAATTTGATTCAATTAAAGACTTGAGGATGCTTCCAGTGTTTTGATTAAGAAAAAAATTAGAAAGTTTCTTATTCATCTCGACAGGCATCTTTGTAAAATGGAAGGTCCCCTGTGCTCCTCTGGAGCAGTGTAATACATACATGAGCGTGGATTCTCAGAACTATCTATAATGCATATAGTGCTTTCTGCTCTCCGTGGCTTTTTTCCCACTCTCTTTACGTCATTTGCCATTTGTGAGGGTTGCCAGGGTAATGACCAATCATCCCTGGAGAGATGCCTGCTAGTAAAGACAACATAGGCTTTCTCTTTTTTGGTATTCTGCAGTATGTATTTGAGAGCTATTCTAACATCAAGATTGCAGAACTTTTATTTAGTTAGTAGGAAGTAAAAGTTGACAGAGCATGAAATAGCAGCTTACAGCCATTAAGGTAAGTGAGAATTTTTCTTTTTTCTGTTCTATTAACATACTGAATGTCTGAATGCACTCAAAACACTGAGCATCATTACAGCCTTATTTTAATTTTTTTACTGTAGGTGTAACCAGTCCTGAAATTATTTATAGCAGAGAGATTTTACCTAATTTGAACAATAAAATCTTAGTAGCTGTGTGTACAACAGGTCCAGATTCTATTATCTTTTTCAATTGTGAATCCAAGCTACTTTCCCACCTATTCATTCACCAAATACATCCAGTCATCCCTAAAATACGTTCAGAAGAATCAATGAAAAAGAAACAAAACCGGTGTGTTGTAATGCAGATTAGACAGCACTACCTTGGTTGCCTCTTAGGCAGCTGGTAATTTCTGAGTTGCACTGAGTATGTATGTGTGTATGTGTACGTTTATTTCAGGAGAGCAGGAAAACTGAAAATTCAGAGCTGAGCCTTATCCTGTAAGATGCTGAGTATGTTCATTGCCTTTAAATTTTGCTAATTAAGTAGGCACTTGCAGATTTACAGGGTAACTCTTTGCTCACCTATGGACAGTAAATAATAGAGCCTCCAAATCACGAGTTATTTTTCTAGTCTCAGTGCTACCAGTAGAATGTGGTGGTCATAAATGCTTTGCAGACTGGGATTAAGTTTTGCAATTTTACATTTAAGGGCACATTAAAACAAATTGTCACTGACTTCCAAAGCTTCTACCAAGTATTTGTGTAATCTGAGCTATGACGCACGTGAATGAGGGGATTGTGGTGGTTGTTTTTGTTATAAATGAAGCACGTTGAAATGATCTTGAGTCAAATGCATGTGTACTGGTGCACACACCTGCTTGCTTGCTGCCTTCCTGGGCGTAAGGGACAGTTGAAGAAGTGGTTGTATTTTTCTTTCTGTAAAATAGCTAAGGTAAGAGAATTTGGAACAGTAACTCCTCAGAATCTCTGCTTGCTACTTTGTATTCATACCTACATATAGCTTCACATGCTTTAAGTCCTGGCAATCTTAGGTGTCACAGCGAGCACAGCTTAAGACTAACAAAAGAAAGCACATATGTTTACTTCACCCTACTTCATGCTTAATACAAAAACATGCAGTGTGAGCTTGACTCATGTGGTCCCCAAGTGAAAAATACATTTAGGGCATTTCATTTAGCATGTAAGTTCCAGCTAGTAAATTCTAGATGTTACGGAGTGTTCAGATGTGTTTATGATAGCTTTGTATTATCAAAACAAGCGGAGCACAGCAGTAAGTCTGGATGTGTGTATATGAGGGAGAAGAAAATTGAGGGTAACAATTTTAGTCTGAGATGAAAATGATCTTTTCATCAGGCTGTAAAGAAAAACACGTTTATTCAGAATGTAGACCTACTTGCTCTTAAAATTGTTACTGGTTGTTTGACATCTCTTTTCTGGATATCACTTTTAAGCAGTTTAAGATGCCTAATACTTACGTGGTTGTAATGGGAGGAAAAATGATCAGTAAGTTGACAGACAGCTTAATATTATCTGTTTATCAGCTTTCCACATGATTCTGTCGTTTTTTTTAGCAATCTGGGGTGGGGGAGTTGAGGGGGGGAGGAACACAGTCTATTTTTGTATTATTCTATGTGGTGGTTTACAACAGAAAAGTAATATGATTACAATTATGTTTTGTGATGAGATTCAGGGGTAAACCTTTCTGGGGAAGATGGTGGGCAGCAGGCCTCTGTGTTTGTCTTTCTGACCACCTTTTTCGTGTCTGTTTGTTTCTGTTCTCTGTTTCCCTCTCTAACTTGGAAATGCACTATGACTCTTGTGCAGAGAATAGCACTTTGAGGCAGTGGGAATGACAGAAGGTGAAAGGAGTAACATCTGTGATGCAAATTATTAACAGTACGCCTTTCAACAACTGGGGCAGAGTATTTGTGACTCTGAGGAGCTGAGCGATGCCAGAAACAGGCAGTTCTGCAGCAGCAAGTCTGAGAAAGCATGAGGCAGACAGGTTGGGTGTCATGAAGGAAAGCCATGAGAGTAGGTGTAGGTATGTGGTATTTAACTGTGCTTGGGAGTACGGTAAGCTCTGCAAGTGGTAGAGGCTCCAGGGAGCAGGCTAGGAGGAGACTGTTTCTAGAGCTTGCTGACAATGCTGATTGGGGAGAAAAGCTGTGGGAAGTAGGCTGGGCTCTGAAGCTTGGGATGTGGGGTTTACCCACCGTAAGTGCTGTTGGGTGGTTTGAGCCTTTTACTGCCTTGTCTGTTGCTGGAAACAGCAGAGTGGTGAATTCTAGTTGTTTCTTTCACTTCTGAGTTGTGAGAAAAGAGGAGGAAGAATTAACAGTACAAATGAATCCACTTTTGAAAAGTCAGGCTTCAAAACAAAAGGGAAAAATATGGGAAATGCTAGGAAGGAGTTGATTAGAGGAATAGGAAAACAAATTAAGATAGCATTCCTTTCTTTGGCTTATCGTAGAAAAGTTGAGGCATGCAGAATAAGTAGAATAACATCTGAAAACATCCAGTAGCCTGAATATCTCATCCCTTGAGAAACAGAAAGCAGGAAAATATATGAAGGTGAACAAATGAGTATCCAAGCATAGTGTACAGTAATGCAAGCCATTATTCATAATATACTATCACTGCACTGGACAGCTCAGCCTAAATTGTAGCCTTTGCTGCTAGAGGTTTAATTATCCTGAGCTCTGATAGATTCTTTTTTCTTATGGGCATCATCTGTAAATTATGTCATTACTTTTTTTTTGCTTTTTTTTTTTTCTCCTTACGATCAGTCTCTCTTAAAGAAATACTGTGAGGGTTAATTCATGGCTGTAGTCATTAATGAGACCATCTGATGGAACGTGTACTCATTTTTTTTGTCTAATCCAAGTCCTGTGGTTCTTGTATTTTGTTGCTGTTGTTGCATTACCTGGCCCTGATTATCCATTGCTACAAACAAGCACAGCTCTATTACTTCTGGGATCTATTACTTCTGGGGGCTCAATGTGGATGTTATGCATTCCAGTGAAGCTCCCTGGTACTGCACGTTGCAAGTGATGCTGGCAGACATGATCCAAGCTTCCCTGGAAGCAGAAGTGACCTCCAACTGATGGCAGCACTCGTGCTGCAGGTCAGCTCTCATCCCTCTGATTAATTTCTCAGTGCCTTCTCATGGCTCTGGTTTGATATGCCTGATGCTGAAGCTGAGTATGGGGTGCAGCAGCTACAGCTCTGACAGCTGCTGAAGTCCCGGAGGCCTCAGATGTGCTGATGATGCTTTTCCTTGTTGAAGCCATTTTGTAACGTGACAGGATTCTGCTCCAGCTGTACAGATAAAAACATTGGATCTCAACAGCTGAGACCTTGGTTTAATGTGGCCAGGGAGATTATATTACTGTGATGATGATGATGGTTGAGCTATGAGTGTGCACATAGGACTGAATCTTTGCAAGATTTTATTTCCCATTTTATGTAACTTTTGAGTTAAATTCAGACTGACTATTGCGTGATTGGCTTTGCTGTGTCAAGCCAGTAAGTCCAAGTGGCCTTAGAACTTCATCCTGCCTTAGTGTGCTGCTGATGGATGGCTGCAGCTCAGCTCTGCTGCAGCTGAACAGCTGGACTAAATATGGGTGCTCCAGTCATGTTGGCTTTTACAGAGCCTTGCATCTGGCAGGTGCTGCCTTATACAGATACAACTACTCATAGTCGGTATGTAGCAATGTTATGTGAAATGCTATAGAGCTGAGATGCAGCATAATCGAGTGCAGTCCCTGTTGACTTCAGTGGGTGTGTTAGTCAATTAGGGACTGCAGAGTTTAGATCATTGCTTTTGGCTTACATCATTGCAAATATTATTGATGGTTATAATGCTTTCAGGGCTCTTTCAGGCTTTTAGTCCACAAATTGACTGTAACGTTAAAGTCTTGCTTGGGGGTAAGAGGAGTACTTACATCCATCTCATCTTTCATTTACTTATTCCTGAGTCTTTCTGTGCTATTCCTTTGGGAGTGCTCATAGGAAATGTGCAATTTAATAAAGGGGGAGGTAGGGAAGGAAAGTTGTCTCAATATAGCTGTACTCAAATTTTGTTTTTGCGCATTAGACTTTTGCCTTCTCTATTTATTTATTTATTTTCCCTAAAATGTAGGATTGAAGATTTTCTTTATCATAGAGAAAATTAAGGCACAGTAATTTTTGAATGAGTATTGAAGAAAATTAAGTTTCCCAGCAGCAGGGATGGATATAGTGCTTGAATATTAAAACTAGGCTGCGTGGAGCCATAGGAATCTTATTATAAGGAATGAACTTGTGTTGGCAAGAAGAGGGACTGGCCGGCTTATTTTCTTTTACCTTTCCTATCTGCATGCAACTACTGCAGACACCGTTGCTCAAGCCAGCTCCTGAGTTGCTCCGTGTGAGTGAGTAGCACAGACAGGCTTTCCATCACATAATCCTGACTGTTCAGCCTCTGTTCACAGTAGGAATACGGATAGGATAGAAATCTTTTTGCTGGTTCTGTGTTAGCCACTGAGAGAAACAGAATCCCGTTTCTACCCTTTTCCATTCATGCTTTGAGGAAAAACAGTGAATGAACCTCTCCATGTACAGTACATGTAATTGCATATGGTGATTTTTTTTTTATTCAGGAATTGACAATGAAATGTCTAAAAGCCATGTGTATACTTAAGTAATTGAAAATAAAAGAGGTTAGTAGGGATGGGCACAGACACTTTTAGGAGATTTGCCATAGAAATCTGATTGCATTTCAGGTAATATATTCTCATTATAGATCTTCCCAAAAGCATCTGCAGATAGAGATGGGATAAGTCTCACTCATACACGTGTGTATTTTTAGGTCTAATTAATAAAAGGTGAGAAATGCATCTGCGTGAAAATTGATTCATGTCCTGTGACTCTTTATTTAGCTGTGTCTTAGGTGAAGTGAAATTGCACTAAAATAGTCTCCCTATATGAAGCATTTTCTTGCAGTAGAAGGCACAATACATGTTATCTGTCAGGGAAAGGAATGGGCTGTTTAAATTCAGGTAGTGTAGCATCTTCAGGCAGAAGAGCTATTTTTAACTTCAGATGTAGCTTAATTTAGAAGCTGAGCAGTTGAAGTCCCTTTTTTTCCCCTCACTCCTCCGACTGGAGATTTCTTTGATAACGACTGTAGATATCCTTGTGTGAAGACAGTGAATAGAATAAAAAATCCATTATCCTCAGCTTCAAGGTCATGGAAGTACACAGCTAAACAAGGCAGCTTTATGGCAATGTTGTCATATGTGTACACACAAGATTAGATTAGATAGATACACTAGTTTGTAAGTGGAAGGACCGCTCTGGCTCCCTTTATATCCCTTTATACAGGATTTTGCCAAGTCTGTATTTTTTGTAGGAAGTACTATAATTGCAGATAGTGATGTACAGCACATGGTAGAAAGAGACAGTTTCAGTGGTTTCTAGGGAAGAAATATTTATGAGAAAAGCTAGCACTGTTTGCCCGCACTGAGTTTTTTCTGAACCATCTTCTGTTTACTTTGTAATTTAATCACAAGAACTGAGAAGCTCATCTATTTAAAGAAGACAGTCAGAATGCAGAATTGAAGACTTTATGAACTGATTACAGGCTTTTTAATTCATTCACATTCAGAACGTTGGGGAAAAAAAAGCTCTCAATTGGAAGTCCTTTCAAGATGGCTTGTTGCAAACAGTCTCTTGTACAGAATTGCACATGATTGCAGGGATTGGAAGGGGGCCTTAAGAGACCGTGGAGTCCAACCCCCTGCTAAAGCAGGTACCCTGCAATGCAGTGTGCACAGATAGGCATCCAGACAGCAATTGATTCTTGCATAATTGTGTACTCTGTGTCACTCAACAGTCATCTATTGAATTTCAGTAGCATTTCAGCACAGAATTTATTTCTTGTGGAGTTCTACAGTTTACATCTCCAAGCTCAGCTGAAGGTGATTCTGAAAGCTATTCTGGTTAGATAACAATAACAAAAAGCGAAGAGATGTGTGCCATTATCACAGAAATAATCAGGCTATTAATGAGCTGAGTCTGACATGGAATTATTGGCTCCATTTCTAAGCATAGTGACACCTTCACCATTAACTCTTAAACACCCACCTGCTCACACAACTTCTTAGAGTCCCTGAAATTTTGCTTGAATATTTGACCAGTTGTTCACTTACAGAGTAAGTAGTGTAGGATTTTTAGGTAGCTACAAAAAACACAATTATAAGTGAAAGCTTTTGCTGCCATTTCTTCTTTAACTTATGACAGCTAAAATTAGAGGGTTTCATTTTATTGTTTTTATACTCAGGGTAACATGATGTAAAGTAGTAAGAACATCATAAAATGAGGTAAAAATGCAGACATCTAATCATGGATGTTCAGTGGAGTTGAAAAAGAAACATCCTCTAAAGCTTGACAATTCCTTAAGTGCCTACATTGTACAAGCATTCTTTCAATTGAGGCATTTGTTTCTGAGGAATGCTCCTTTCCTTGGCTGCTTCTATGTGGAGGGGAATAAGGGAGTAACCATTGAGGTTGTTAGAGCCACTAAGCTTTGTTAAGGGCTTTTCCTGTTTCTCTACTGGCCAAACAAATCAGAAGTAATGCTAAATTTAGTCTCTGGGAGGTATTTTAGTAGTGCGATCAGAAAGTCAGACTATGACGCACAGTTTGGATTGGGGATTTGAATTCTCAAAGTCTTTCCTTTAAAGGATTTTCTTTATAATGAAACAAATGAATTGCAGCAATATTTGCTGAAATGCTTTTGTCTTTGTAGAGAAGATCTGCTTTTTTTCACATCAAAGGCTTAATCTGAAGGTTGTAGGAAAAAGTAACATTCAGAACAGATTATGCTTTCTTGTTTTGGGTATTTTGGTATGTTGTCAGGAGACAGGATTCAGTTTGCCTATTAAAGTGGTTAAAAAAAAAAGACTAAAAAACATCTAAAAGGAGTATTGCAGTTGTCAAGAAACAGTTGAAATCTTATGGAATATAGGGTGATATTTTTGTTCTTAAAGAAGGCTATGCTTTAAATTTTCTGAGTGGCTTCATAAAATCTGATCAGCTTGAAGTTACCAGTGTTCATTTGTATCTGCTTTGTTTTCATTCAGTTTTTAGTGAAGAGGACAGTATCTGTTTGGAGAACAAATGAGAGTTCTGTCTACTTTGTGATTCCTTGTAGAAGTTCCATTTGAATGTCCAGGCAGGTCTGTGTCCCAGAAGGATGAGTGCTCAGAGCGGGCATTCAGGTACCACTGTGCAGAGAATGGCAGGAAGATAGCTGGAGAGCATGGCCCCAAAGCCTCATGGTTTTTACAGTCTGTGTTTTCACTGACAGGTGTTCATGTGCTTATTGTAGCAGCCATTTCGTTAGAATTTTGTGATAATCTTCATGCTTTAAAAAGTTTAAGCCTTCTATTTCATATTATTTGTTGCAGAGCTTTGTCACTCAGCGAGGAAAATGTATCAGTGTTTTCCATGCCTGCAAATCACAGGGTGACATGCAATAGATGAGCTTTTATTAATCACTATGCTGTCTTCTCAGAAATGGAAATTGATTTTTATCGAAGTGTGACAAATTACAAGAGTTAAATGAATTGATATTAAGGTGAAATGCAGGAGAGTGTAGCAGTCATAACGTGTATCTGATTAATTATATAAATGCTATGCTCTTATGGGGATTTTTGCACATCACTATTCCATGCTACCTGAAGGACATCTTTTATCTTAGAAGAGACTGTCATAGCTGAGCTACTAAAAACAGTTGATGTAAGAGCTCCTGCTCACCAAAGGGGGTGAAAGACTGAGTGCTGTTTAGATGTGTAGACAACTAAAAGTCACTGAGCAGGAAAGAGTGTGGTTGAAGCAGTTAGTGCACTGATAAAATCTGCTGCTTCTGGCTTCAGCAAAACTTGAGAATGAAACAGAAATAAAGTGTAGAAACACAGGGAAGGAGATGCACAAAGGCAGTTCCTATTGCATAACCTTGCATGCCTGACTTAGGTGCCTAGTTGAGGAAAACTATTTTGCTGGGCTCTTGAGAGGTTAAATGGAGAAGTTCTTCCAGAAAGCAATTCTGAATCCAGAGGTATTGCTCCACCTACAGGGGAACCCAGTGCTCTTCAGTGACTACAGAGGGACCTTTCTGGTAAACTACCTGTCTCCCTTAACCTCCTGAGATATGTATGGAATGTGCAAAGGTAGTAGTGCAGTTCTTATAGGGTCTCTGTGAAGACAGGTTTGTAGGTAGGTTACCAACCTGATATTAACAGTGTTCTTTTCTCATATGCCATCACCTTGGGAAAATTCAGTTTTCCCTTCAGTTTTCTCTCTGTTTTTTAAGTGACATTCAGATCCCATGTGTAAAGGCTGAAAAGTTTGTCTGAAAGAAAAAGTATGTCAGCGGAGGAGGATACCTCAGACCTGTGCATTGGGTTTGTAGTCTGGAGTCAGATAGGTTCGAGGACCATTCTCTTCTAAGTTCTTTCCAAGAAATGGAAGCAGTGAGAAAGCAGTACTGAAAAGAACATACATAAAGTCTGGCTATTCATTCAAATGAATGAAAATTTTAACTGAAAGAGGCTGCAAAAGTATTAAGATTGGAAGTAGATTTTTTTTTTTCAAGTGTTGATACCAAAAACATTGCATCCAAGGCCTAGCTTCCAAGGAGCTGTTGAATTCTCAGTCCCTTGCATCTGACTTGCAGCACTGTTGGCACTTTTATGTTTCTCTGTTGCACTTGTTGTGTTTAATACAAGACACGAAGGCACACTGGTGACAGCTCTATACCAACAGATCTTTGCAGACAGATGCTAAGATTTGATCCTGTTACTCGCTGTGTGTCTTACTCGCTGCTGTAGCTGGGACTTTAAAATGCAAGCAGGACATTCTTTTCCACGTATATATTTCCAAATTGTTCTGATTTAATCTCTAATTAATGGAAAATAGTTTATAACCTAACTAGACATTTTAACGTACCTAGGTGAACTTTACGTTAACATGTTTCGTCATGCAGAAGAAAGCTTTTCCTCCTTTTGGCTGACATTCCTCTCTGATTCTTGCATGAACGTTCGTCATAACTACATTAAGTTTATTTTTAAAAGAAACTTCTTCCTCTTATAAAGTGGCCCGTATACATAAAAGTTAAATTTCAGCTGATAATATCATCAGGAAGTATGAGTGATACTTAAAATCAAGTTGACATTTTAATTACTGTTTCAGAAAAAAAAAAAACAACACAGTAGTTTACTCAGAAATGATGTTGAGAATTTCAGATCAGTCCTATGACAGAATTGAAGGCAAACTCACTGATTCCTTTTTACCACTGTATGATCAGTATTAGGCTTAGGAGATCTGGAAGGGGATCTGAAGGAAAAAAAAATGTTTTCTGGATGCCAAAAACCATCCTGAAATGCTGTTTCCAGACCAGCTCTCTGATTTTAGTTAGTAAAAAGCAAGTGATGTGACTTTGGTATACCTGGACAGAAAATAGTACATAAGGAACAAAACCAAGGAGCAATTTCATATTAGCAGGTGGGTTAAATAGGCGTATGTTAATTCTTACCTGTAATTTTGTTTCATTTGTTTGATTTCACATTTTGTTTTAGTGTGAACAGATGCTTCTTCGCTGGCAGATTTGGTTACAAGGTTCAGTTGGCCGACCAGGACTTCTCTGGTCTTACAGAGCTCCATAATACAGAGGAGGGAGAAAAACATTCAGCTAAATATTAGAAAGTGTGCGCAGAGGTACTTTCCAGCAGAAAATTAGGAAATGAAAACCCTCATGCTTGGCATGGAGTAGCAAAATTACAATGTGTATATTCCCCCAAACCTGAGAAATTAGGAATTGAGAAAATAAACATGTTTGTGCAGTATTACAGTTCAGTCTTGGAGATAACAAAAGGAGGAAGCCCAGTTTTTATTTTAGAGTCTTCAGTATTATTTTCCAGTACACATCAATAAGGGCAAATATGTGTTTAAAAAATAAATAAATTTTAAAAAAATGGGCTAAAGGAAAATCACCAGGGCAGAATCCCAAGGCCAGCTAAAGAAGTGGCTTAAATGTATGAAACAAGACTTGTGCAGCAAACACTGAAACATCTGTAAAAAGCTGCGAAGTGGTAGCAAATACAGATAAAGGGAAATGCATTTTAAAATCCAAGCAAGAAGACTTTTAAGTACTACACTTAGCTACCTTTCCAATGTCATTAGTGTATACGGAGACACAAAGTATCCTTGCTCTTGTGGTCCATAAATGTCATCAGTTTGAGGGAAAATATCCTTGCATTGTTCATGGGTGCATGCTTTGTGGTGAAACAAAGCTGGAAACAGTAAGCCCAAGGCCTGAAAATGCATGTTGGTTCTGAGTTCTTCTAATGAAAACAGAAATACATGCACATATAAATCTCAGTGCACCATGATTATGCTTTTGTATTCTTTTGAGTATTTTCTCAATGTACTTTTTGAAAGAGTAAATAACCAAGCTTAGTTACAAATGTGTTCTTCTCCAAGCATACCCCTTGGTGAGAAGCATGCATCCTCATCCCTGGGCCTGCTGCTCTCATCGTGTTGTTTCTGGCCCAAGTACCCCTGTACTCATCTGATGTGGGTGCTCCTGTACCACAGCTTGCAGTATGGACTTCGGCTGCCCTTAGGCAAGCCTTTTAAATGCCCTCTTTGATGTCAGCTCAGCTTTGGGAAGTGTTTGGTATTTCTCATGTGACCCCTAAGAGGACGTTCCCTGATAAACACACTGAAAGGCATGGGCAAGGGAAGCACAGCGTGATTCCCCAGGGGATATCAGCTCTGACAGTTGTAAGTGACCTTTTCATCTGGGACTTAAAATGGTCAGGCCGTGCGCCCAGCCACTAAGGCATGGGTGTTCAACCTTTTGGCTTGTCTGGGCCACACTGAGGGAAAAGGAATAGTCTTGGGCTGCTTATAAAACACACAGTATAGTTAACAAAATACGTAGTTAATGCGTCTAAGTTGCAAAACTTTTATATAAACATTTTTTATTAAAACATAGAGTGCAGAAAAGCTGAAACTAGTAGGTTGGGCACCTGTGCTTATGGATTTAAAACATCTGTGATTAGATTTTTGAGGTATCAAACGCAACTTAAGGAAATTAATTTCTTTGAAGTAATTGAAGCGGACTTTGCCCAATTAGATTCAAAGTAATAACCCACAGTAAAGTGTTCATGAATTTGCAAATACTGGTGGTGAGCACAGCAGTAGTGAGCAGGATGAAGGGCTGACTGAAGGTGATGTTCAAAAGGAAGTGACTAGAGTGGAGAATGACCAGATGGGGCTGGTCTTGGGAGTTGTATTTAATGTATTTTTTGGTGTGTTGAGATGAAAATCTTAGAGAGTTTTTGCCAGTGCTGAGGGAAAGTGGGCTGTCATTCAAAAAGAATCAGTCTGACTTTTTGACTTGCTTGTTGATAGTTTGGTATAACTGCATAGCATTCAATGTAGAGCTGTACAATTTGGCCTTAGTGATAACTTCACCTATATGCTGAAGGTTTATTAACCAGAAGGAGCTGAGGTGGAAACGAACTTGAGTGTTCTTATTACTCGAAGTGGACTTGTTGCAGAAAAGATGATGCAGTCCTGGAAGGTGAGGGCTGCTTAACAGAGAGAAAGAAATATCAGCACCTTCATACAAGGAGCATCAACTCCTTTTGAGTCTTTCTTGAGCTGTATTCAGATGAATGAACTGTGGTAGGTACAAAGAAGAGCTGTCAGGATGAGCGAGGGAATGAAACTCCATCTTGTGAGGGGAAATGAGAAATGCCTCCTACCCAACCAAATGGAGGTTGCTAGGCAGAAGGATCATTAAATATAATGAGAGCAAATATTGATACATGGGTAGGTTTGGTTTCCATGCTCACAGAGCCCTTAGCCTCCCTACTGAGATCACTAACAGGGCGGCCCACTGCTGCCTGCTGAGGTGAGTGGTTGCTGATAGGTGAATGGCTGACTGATAGGAAGGCCAGCAGACCTCAGAGCTTTTGCATGTGATGCTCACAAGAGGGTTGCCAGTAAAGCCATATTTCTGTCAGAACTGCAAAAAGTGTTTAGCAGCCTTTTAAAAAAAAGACAAGACATTTAAAAAAAAAATCTTGCTTGCAGTATTGCTTACAAAAGGAGGAAAAAATCTTTCCTTTGGGATCTGGCTGGAACTCCTGTTTGGCCTTTTGAACTCCACTCTGGTGGTGTCACAGCCTCCTCTTGCCTGAGCAGCTCACTGGGTTCGGCTGTGATACCCAGCCAGGCCTTGATAGCTCTGTAAGTGTGAGTGCTGGTGACATCATGCTCCCTAGGGTGTCAGCTATTAGCTGCTAAAAATAGCTCCAGGCACACACAGTAGAAAAATCAAATGTCTGTTTCAGCCACGAGTGAATGGGAAGGTAAAGAGAGCTCAGCAGAGGGGCTTTTTGCTTAAATACGAGGGCAGTGGTGTTGTACCATGACCCTGGCAACTGCTGTGGGTGATGCTTCAGGACTGTGAGCTGGGGAAGCCCACAGGGACAAGTTCATCCCTGATGTAATTCCAGCACTGTGATGGTAAGTGAGCTTTTCTGTTTATTTCCCACTGGCTCAGTTATCTTGCATTTTGCAGCTCTTAATGAAAATTAGGCTATGGGATTCACAGCACTGGAGTGATGTCAGTATTACTGCCAATATAATCACTGCTCTATGCAAGAAACACAAAGCAGTATTAATAGAGTAAAATGAAGCATTCTGAGAAATAACATACAGTACAAACTATATACAGGCATAAATGGTGCATCTAGATTCCAAGATGTCCTGTTCAGTATGTGTTTGGAGGCTCTTTGGTGTGAAATTTCTGAGAGTGCCTGTAACATTTAGGCCTTGGTTTTACGGATCTAGGAGCTGAGATGAAGAATTCTGCTCAGTGTTTCTGTGATATTCGCTAGGTGGTTCAGATAAATCGAGCTGCTCCAAGTTAAAATTGATTCTGGTAAAGCGCATATAAATGCAGAGGCGATATAACATGAAAGTTAAGATGAAAGTAGGTCTGGGTGTCTCACGATCTTTGAAAATCACATCCTGGAGTTTTTATACTAATTAGGCCATGATCAGACACGTTTGTCCTGGCTTATCAGTGCTTCTAGCCTAAGCTACTCATAGCAGCCTTTGCTACGCTTCTTACCTTGTCTAAGGTCTGGCTGGATCAGAAACATGAGGACTGGGACTCTTCTGGCCAAACACCAGCAATTTTCATTCCAAGTTGCAAAGACATGGGCCTGAAACTCCCTTGGCTAAAGTGTAATCCTTTTCTCACCTGTTTGGAGTCATCTACGTATGTTGAGTCACAGCCGCCAGAATCTGCTTGTAACTTCAAGTGATCAGGAGAACAGCTGACTCTCCTTCCAGCTATTGCGCCCTGGCCCCCAAAACTGCCTGGTCTGTTTGCAACCAGGACTCAGGCTGAGAACAGAGGTCTGCTGCACCTGCAGAGCCCAACTCCTATCTCTGCCAACTGCAGTCTTTCCAACAGGGAACGCAGAGCTGGATTTGGATGTATGTTATCAGAGTGCATGCAAGTAAAGCAATGGATCCATTACAGCAACAGATTACAGATTCATGAAGCAACAGATGCATTACTTACCCATTTTGCAAGATTCAATTATGTGAACTTTGTGAAGTATTGAATTGTTTATTTATTTTTAACTCTGTGTTCATCCCTTAAATGATGATGTCTCTAAAACATATTCCCGTCCTTTCATTATTTCATTGTGCTGATTCATCTGTGTTCAGAGTTGTTCAGAGCTGGGATCTGGTTCTGCCATAGTTCTGATGGCAGAATGTTTTTTTTATAGATCTGCTCGGTAACTGTCATGGATAAAAGTGAAGAATCTCTGGGTCCTTTGCTTGCTCAGTACGACATGCAAAGTAGAAGTTCCTTTCCATTACAAATTGGAGGACAGGGGACCGAAGTATGAATGGTTCTGTAAAATTACACTGTCTGTTTTTCATAGGGATTCCAGTGATTGTGACAGTCCCTTTTGTCCTCTAAAAATGAGAATTTACTGCTTTAATGATGTTCCTCTGTCAGATACGGAGTTTTCAGTTGTAGTGAATTGGATTTTTAAGGGCATAGATTTTAGTTGCAGCTGTGGTGTTTTGAGTGCAAGCACGTTTGCAGTCCATTTCTTCAGTCTGCAAAGCAGACAAAGAAAAGAGGATGGGTGAGATTCTCTCTTCAGTAGTGGTGGCAGAAGGGTCAAAATAAAATCATAATAAACTCGTAGTGTACTCTTGTGTGCTAGTGTGTTGGTTTCTTTTTTAATTGAGGACTAATTTAGGTAGCTACGTAAAAGTAACTGCGAGGGTACTGTCTGAAAGAAACTGAGAATAAGGGGTGGAAGTACAGAGATGTTTTTTACAACATAAAGTACATTATTTTTAGCAGATAGTGGACTTCTTGCTTAGCAAGCTTTCCTATCACGTAAATTTTCCTTACTGTATCCCCCAGAAGGCTGAATGCTGTTCTCTCCTGCAGACAATGCAGCAACGCCCTTATTTTGTACTAGTGAAATGCTTCTTCATTCACAAGCTATTTCAGTATTGCAGAGCATCTCGCTGCATTTGTCTGAATGTAAAGTAAGTTTATTCATAAAAAGATTGTTTTCTCTTGGTTTGGGGTTGCTATCAGGGATGAAGGCACATGTGATAGCACAAACCACTGAGATCTTCAGGCAGACTTTTTGTCTGCTTAAGGCTTTCACTGATGGCCTCAATGCAATAATAATGTCCGTAGAATTAAATATCCTCTGCAAGATAAAATTTCCTTCTGAAATGCTGGCAAAACAGTGCTTGTGTAGCATATGCGTTGTGGATCATCTGTGGATGATGGCGCTGTATCCTGCATGTTGTGTTCTCAGGGTTAACCAAAGATGCTTGCTTATGAAATATTCTGGGCAAGAGGAAGAACTACCTGGGCCTTAGGTCTGACTTTAGCTGAGTATTCAAACCTTTTTGTGTACAAATAGACCTGATATGTGTGGAGAGTGTTTCAGTAGAAACAGGATAGAAAGCTAAGCTGTGTAAATTGCTGGGAATGGATTTAGAGCACGTTTGTTAGAAAACCTTGGGAGAGGGGGCTTTAAATCATCATAAAAATTGGGGTAAAATTCTTATTAATATTTCCATGGAAGTACGGAACTTTCAGTTTTATATATCCCAAGCTGGACCACGCTGCCAACTCAACAGGACATGGGTTAGGAATGTATTTAGATCCAACAGCAGGAAGCTGAGTTTGGGCAGATTCTAACTGGAAATGAGGCAAGTGTATCTGTTACTGTAGGTCATTAAGTACTGGCACAGCTACAGACCAAATGTGGGGTATTCCACATGCATAGTCAATTGATGGCTTAGCTACACAAGTCTCACGCGTAATCCAAGTTAACTGACGTTGACAAGGTGAAGGTAGAAACTGCTTAGGGAATAATGTTGACTCTCGTGCTGTAAAATGTCAGACTGAAAGTTAGTATAGCGTCTCTGGCTGGAAAATATGAGCCTACAGCTATAGCTCTGCCCTATCTGTGCGTGGCAGGCAGAATAAGAGAAGGGTTTTCTTCTGTTGCATAAGAAGATGTTAATGGCACTGTCTCACTAGAGATTTTCACGCAGTTAGGTAGCATCTCGTCTGTACTTATCACTGTGACTATCTGCCACAAGATTTCTGACTTCAGAAGAAGGACATCCACATTAAAAAGAAATCTGAAGATTGTCTAATGTGTGAGTTTGTGAGAGAATCCTTATCCAGGAAACAGTGTTGTCAGCAGCACTGTTTGAATTAAAGCTGCAGATTGGATCTACTCCTTCATGCTGATCTCAACTTTTATGTAGGGCATAAATTGAATACATTACATTTTCTAACACGCCAGGCCAGCACTCTCTGACGCAGATACTAAAGCTGAAGTAAATAGGAGCTGGCAGTGTTTTCCAGCCTGAAGTGTCAGAGCGCTTGAAATTTCAGGTGCTGAATGTAAATGTAGTAGAGATGTTCTAGTTGAAAGATGTCTAAAAAATACACCCAAAGATATATGTTGAACTGAGAATTCCCTCTGGAATCGGCAATTACCGCCAGCATTGTGCCAACCCAGCAAAGGAGCCTTTTGATGTATTTCAAGAAACATGAAAGTTCAGTGTCCTGTAGCAGTGTCTGTGAGCACCAGGCTCGCAGGCAGGAAAAAGAATGAAGGTGTTTTTTTGTTGTCGTTGCTAATCGTTAACTTTGCACTCTTGTGCCTTCCTTCCTCTCTAAGCTTCCTTTTTGTGAAGATGGAACCTAGCAATGCAGTGTTTGCCTACAGGCGTCCTTTTTCCTGTGAACACAGAGAGCCCTGGAGAACAAATAAACTTTTTTAAGTTGCTGATCCTGCACGTTTGCAAATGCAGTGGGAGATTTGGCTCCCATGTAAGGACAGAAGGATCCGGCTCCTGGGGAATAAACGTCAAAGAACATGAAAAGAAAAGCCTTAGCGGGCACTGAGACTATAAGAACAAAAAGTGCTTCCAAACGGCAGTAAGTGAAAACCACTGGGAGATGTGGAATAGTCTGACAGGAGCAGTAAGAATGATGGTTCTGAGTCAGGCACTGAATCAGGAAAAAAGAAAAAAAGAAAGAAAGACCATCCAAGTGGATTAAAGCCTCTTATATTCCTGGAAATGAATTATTTCCTTTTTATCAAAAAGGGAAAAAAGACAAAGAGGTTAAGAATGTAATTATACATTGCAAAAAGAGTTATATGGCAATTTCTGTCTCCCAGGCTTGCAGTCAGTGTACTAACCAAGCTCTGCCGTGCTGGCTGCCTTTTTGTAGTGAGTCTCAGCAGCCCTGCTTGCACTGCCTATTTGCTTTTCAGTACTTCCTCTTGGAGGCTTTCTTTTACTTCGTGCTCTCAGCAGGCTGTTAGAGGAAGCTCTGGGTATTATTTTGCGTCCAGAATAAACAGCACAGCAGCGTAAGCTTCTATGCATAGGCTCTCTACTTCCCCTGTGAATTTACAAATATTATAGAGAAAAAAGATGATCACAGAAACAGTGTTTTGAGACAAAACCACTAAAAACTAGTGCTGAGGACTCCTTTCCTTTGCTTGTGAGTTCAAGTGTATCAGTTGCTTAATTTACTATGAGGGCCTTCAGTGAAATACAAAGCCTATGACCCGTCTTCTCCCCTTTCCTATCTCAGACTGAAGATATTTTCATTCTATTCATCTCTGCTTAGATGCAGGGTGTCTGGAGGCTGCTGCAGAGTATCTGTTTTCAATGCACGCCAACGTTTTGCCAGTCATATGTCACGAGGGAACGTCCTCCCATCGGTATGAACTATATGGCCATGAAAGGAGGTGAACAATAACTGCATTGTGTCCTCCAGAAGATGGATGGAAGCGAAGGGAAATATGTTTTTGTGCACTGTACTTCAGGGTCTTGCGTATCAGTTGCACAGCGCTGCTAGATGTGTTTCCTAGTGTTTGCGAATGAAATTAAGTCAAGATTGTAAGCAAGAAAATGGCATTTAAGTGCTTTTTGGATTGATGACGACAGATGTATCATAAAATGCCAAAATAGAGCAGCTGAAATTATTCTGTAAGGAACCTGATCACCAATATGGATTTATCAACCAGGACGTTGAACAGTTAACATGATTCTGCCTGATGGACTTACTAAGAGCATCCTTTTTGTGGTTTTTCCTTGATGGATGGAAGTTGGTTGGAAATAATAATCCTAAGATTCAGTTATTTGTAAAGCTCTATCATTTAATAATAAAAATCTCTGCCTTTAAATGCATTTGGGTTGCTGCACTTAACATTGGCATACCCAGACTCCTGTCCTCTGGTCACAGAAGAGAATCTCTGTCATTCTTAATTGCCTGGAGAGCAGAAAAGGGCATTTCCTGCAGATTTTCTAGCTCTTGTGATGTGATGCCCTGATGTAGATGAGCCCCTGCTACATTGCACAAATCACTGGGTAAAATTAACCAGAGCCCACTTAAGATTTCAAAAACAGTCCCAGAGGTTTTATGGGGTTGCAAGCTGCTTTATCCTTCATTATACAAAATAAACAATTTATTTTGGTACTTCTCTGGAGAGAAGAGTTAGAAGCTGTCCCGTTAGGCATGAGAGCTGCCCAGGAGATAGCTAGAAAAAGCAATCTACAAGTGGCATGGCCAGTTGGAGCTGCGTGTGGCTGTGACTGGTGGTCCCCTGGAACAGAGATGCAGCACAGGCTGCTGCCTGCTACTGCCACAGACAGCACCCAGCAGGAGCCAGCCAAGGAAGACAGGGACAGCATGGCCCAGGACAAGCTGCCCAAGTCAAAGCCAGGTGAATGAGAGCAAAACAGGAAGGGGAACAGTGGGAAGAATTAGCCTTTATTTTGTGTGCTGGAAAGATCAAACTGCACTGCACTGTTCACATGTTTAGAAAGATGTTTTGTTTTGGGACCTGACTCTCCTTATGCCATCAGTTTAACAGACAGTGATGCAAATGGAAGCGTCAACCACTTTCTTGTCTGCTTGTACAGACAAACATTAATGTTGGATGGTTGTTTTTTAGCACAGTAGCGATCCAACAGTGCTAAAATGGCATTTGTTACGCTGTGTTGAGGGAACCAGCTATCACTGTAGCCGCATCATCAAATTGCATTACAGCCCTTGCTCTAATGACGTTTGTATAGATCTTCAGCTCTCCTCTGTTTCTTGCTCATCACAGTAGTCTGAAGATAATTATGCAGGGACACTATCCCATTTGATGTTCTTTCCATCTACCTTAGCTAATCATCTCTACAATACACACAGGCCAGCATAATCTGACTTCTTTAGTTGATTATTTTGTCTTTATTTTCCTTTCTTTTAGCAGAAATACTTGAGAGATCAATGAGGTTATTGTGCCTGGTGTATTGCTCAATTCCCCAGCTTCCTGTTGCGGTGGGATCTAGCAGGAAACTTGAAGAAATCCAAAGAACAGCCAAATCTCTGCTCATACTCCAGAGTCCTACCCTGCCTGTGTAACAGGGAAGGTTGAACAATGTGTTGCCTTAAAAGATTAAGTATCTTTTAATTACTGTATGTTTTTGTTCCAATGGACATAATGCTGGGATTCACATTAGCATTGCTGGGTGCTCTTGTTTTCATTTTCTACTTCAGCAATGCCAAATTAAAAAAAAAAAAAAAAAGGAAAAAAGAAAAAGAAAGATAAATGCTCGTTAGGAAGGAATTTGGATTGTTTATGACTTTAATCATTGTAACTGCACAATTTGACCAGTTAGCCTAAATTCGGTGTGTTTATTCTTAAGATTCAAAATGTTGCATTGATAATTTAAACAATTGCAGGGGATGCACTGTTATATTGACCTTGCAAGTGTTATTAAACATAGTAAATGCAGTATTTGCTTGCTAAAATTGAAAGGTTAGCAGCTCAGTCTCTTGGTGCTTCATATGGTAATCATTGGGAAAGCAGCTCTTCTTTAATGTAGCTGTCAGGCTGATGGGTTACAGAAGAAACAGATTCCCAGCTATGTAATGGCTAGGAATCAGTAAAAGATCAAATGACCCAGTTTCATCAGACCATCAAAGAGTGAGACTTGAATTCCCCGAATTCAATTCGTTTTTTTGCTGTTTGCTCACTTAGGCTGGTCCTAACCACAGGTTCATAATAAATTTGTAATTAACTCTTGAGCTATTACTCATTCCAGGATGGCACTGAACATCAAGTAGCTGTCACTTATAAGGCAGCAGAGACTTGAATAGAAATGCAACTGCCTTTTTTTGAGAAATGCTTTGGGTTTATTAAGAACACTTTGACAGGAGATACAATTCTCTGTAAGTGAAGATAGCAACTGATTCTGGCATTTTCCCGATGGGAGCTTTTCCAGGGGTATTTGATGTAAGCAAATATCTCTGAAAACTGGCAGTGGATGCAGTTGGATCTTGTCTGAAGACTTGTCTGAAAAAGACACTTGCGTGTGTGCCACACTTTAGATCAGACCGTACAACTTCATTGATTCCTGACCCTGTGTCCCTGTCTGTAACAGCCTCCACTGCTCTGAACCATCTGTGTTTTCAGCTTGTCGAGATACTAAAGGATCCCCTGCAGAGGTGCCCTGCTCTGCTGCCTGCTATGGGCAGGCACATCGGCCAGGGGGAGAAGCAAGAACCCCAGGAGGAGCAAGGCCTTTCAGTTTTTGAGCTCTTGTTCCAAAAGTCTTTTGAGTCAGCAGCTGTGGGCCCTTCCCAGCTCTGGAAGGAATGCCAGATCAGTGCAGTGAGCGAACAAGGTGTGTGTGGGGGTGGCTGCTTCTCTGTCACTTGTGAGAAGCTTTATTCTAAAAAATGCCTCTCTCTGCTGTCATCGTTACCAGTGTAACAGAGATCTGAATGCTTCAGTGAAGCTGGTAATGGTGTACGGAGGCTTCCTTGTCCACGGCCACTGGCCCAGCTAAACCAGCCGAGGTCATTGGTGCCTAAGAAGCTGTAAGCCTGTTAGCATAGCCTGATGGATGGTGTGAATGTGCCTGAGCCTTGTTGCTAGCAAAAAGCTGTCATACATAGAAGTTTGGACCAAAGCACTGTGTATATGAGGAAAATCATTAACACACAATTAGCACTTATGCAGTTATAATGGGAATTACTTCTTCATTGTAATCTCTAATTTATTTTACAATGTTTTTACTATTTCTTATTTACATTCTCTCTTTTTTTCTGGCCATTTTCACTTCACTTATATTTAATTTCACTCCTTTGCTTGTTAGTTCTGCAGTCTGCAAAGTGTTGGTGGTGGTCAGTTTGCTCAGCAGCAGGGGCAGGGAGAAGCAGGTGGGCAGGCAACCAGGCTCCTGATCTTGGCTCTGCCCCTTAGCAAACTGGTTCCTCCACTCCATGCCTTTCTTCCCCACAGAAAGAGACTTGTAGGTGAAGAACAACTTACTGCATTCAGCCACATCTACCAGTGCCACTTGCTAAAGGAAAACACAAACAAAACCAAGTATTTTATTCCATATGATCCTTGAAGTATGCACAAGTTAATTAAATTCAGTAAGCCTCTTCGTTTTGCTTTCCTGAATTAGACCTAAACGTTGAGTCATCACTGATGTACACATCCAAACTGCTATAGACATCTCAGCCTTTGGGTTTTAAGAAGTCTGAAGTGATCTCGATTCTTCATTTAACAGATGTGATATGCAAGCAGCGAGTCCTGGTAACTTGCAGAACAGATCTGAACAAGCACTGCAGACGGTGACCTTCTCCCTCTCTACCTTTCAGCATTCTTGTATCCTCTACTCTCCTTGCCCAATTTAATTTAACAGGGTGCAGTACTTTGTTAAGAGCGTAGTTGTATCATTTGATATTATTAAATTTGTCTTTTAAAGCTGCTGCAGTTGACAATAGAAGTACTGTAGTTCCTGTGACTAGAGCACAGTGCCATACATATACATGTGTGTGTGTGTGTGACATCTGAAGGATCGCTGCTCTGCAGTCTGTTATTACCAACTGTGTTCAATGGCACAGTACTGCAGTTATGTGCAGTAGGGTTTGGCTGTGTCAGTGCATTCATTTATTGGTGGTATTGTGTGAGTACGTCCTCTGATAAATATCACACCTGTTATTTTCCAAGGTGCTGGATGATGGGGGTGCAAGAATCTTTCATTATTAATGTGAAAATGAGATCAATTTGGTTGTGATTGGAAACTAGCTGCTATTTGTAACAATTTCTGGAGCTCATTAATGAACATGATTGTGCTCCTTCAGCTGCCTTCCTGTCTGCTTTTGCAGAAAGGCCAAACAATCCCTGACCAGCCTGAACAAAATAATACTTTAAAACTTCTTACTTCCACACGCCTTTACTCCCCGTGTCAGTTTCTGAATGTTGTATTAAGCTACGTTTCACGGCTGTTCTCCTTTTCTGTTTCCATTCATCCCACTTTACACCCGGACACAGCAGTAACGTACATTGCACTCTCTGCTTTTTGTACTAACTGTAAACTCACAAAAAAAAGCGACCACCTGCTGTCTGTGCGCAGCAAACCGGTCCTGGTTTGTTCCCTGTAGCACACGCTGTAAAATCCTTGAGGTATTGTGCTGAGTATATGGTCATTTCCAGAGCAGGTCTAGGAAATGCCATTTATAACAGCCACAAGAACTTTTTGGCTGTAAAAAGTAGGAGATATTTCAATCTGAGACTTAAAAAGGGATCTTCATTGTTTCTGCCCCTCCTGTCTGCTGTTCTCTGCAGCTGAAAATGGGGCAGAAAGCCAACACCATGACATTTGAGCAGACAGCAGTTTATGGAAGCGTCTATTACAATTCCACACCCACACCCTGGGTAGATTGGAGCCTTTTCCTCGGCCATTTCAAGTGAAGTTGCTGCCAGAGCTACAGCTGATTGGGACTTCATCTTGAGGCTGGGATTTGTCATTCATACTGAAACTTGTTTGTGTAGGTTTTTCATGCACATTCTCCTTCCCCTGCTTGCCTACTCCTCTCCTCTCCAGGAAGAAAACAAAAGTATTTCCAAAATCGGCTGTAAAGTTTTCTCAGCCCTCATGTGCCGTTGTTGCAAGTGGGCTGGACTGTGGCCTCAGAGAAGGGGCAGAAGCATGGGGATTAATGTGAGCTCTGCTTTCTGCCTCTCTCAGTGATCTTAAGCATTTGTGAGATACCTCAGAAATTCCAGGAAACACATGAAACCTGCTAGTGCTGTCTCAACTGGTCTTCAAAGGGAACGGTAGCAGCTGAGCGGCTTTTCCAGCCCATTTGATGTATGCGTATGTTTTGGTGCTCTTTTATACTGTGCACTTTCAGTAGTTCCACAATTATCCTGCATCACTTTGTAATCCTACCTAACAGAGCAATTACACATTATCAGTAAAACAAGTGAGCTTTCAGGCCCCTGGCTCCCCATAAGGTTTTAAGGAAAAATGAAGTGAGCTGGCTGGATGAATGGAGCGAGTGGCTGGATGTGGTTGTTCACCATTCTAGTTCCTTGATCTGAAGGGGAAGATGGAAATGCAAGGGGAAAAAGACATGGGTTTGCATTTCTGACCTGAATTAACGTGGATTGCAGAAGTAGAAGTGCTGCCCATGATAAACAAAGAATGAGGACAAAACAAAAGACAAGAAGCATTCCTCCTGTGGGAGGGTTCTGATTTAGCCAATGCAAAGAACTCTGATGAAAGAAAAACAGTGTTGCTACTGTGGCGGTGTCAAGAAAGTGAATTGCTATGTCAGTACATTAATGTTGAAGTCTAGCAACTTACTTTTTCTTTAGTTTACTGAAGGCTCCTGTGATTCATTCCCCCCAGTGGAGGGGATTCCCTCTGGATCTTTTTGTCTCTGGGTTACCTGCATTTTTTTCCTTGCCTTCTGAAGTCTGATTACTAATCATACAGGATTACTTCTTGTATATCCTGAAGTGGTTTGGGAAGGAATTAGATAATGGGCTGATGAAAGGTGGGGACTTTCTGGAACATGGAAAGTACCACGCTGATAATGAACTCTGCCTTCTTCTGGAACTGAGAAAAGCATGCATAGACTTTGGTCGTACTTTTAGCCATTTAGATTGTGTGTGTGCCTGCCTGTCTTTACATCTTTTGGGCTCAGGCTCTGCCAAGACTGGGGTGTTTCTGAGAAAATACCTCATTGCTTCCTAATACCAGATCACTGCTCTAGCTCACAGTGTTTGGTAACAAATCCATCCAGAGGGTGGTTAGGTTGTGCTGGAGCTGCCTTGGCGGATGTCTTCAGTTAGAGCTGAGTCAGCACAGCCTTCAGCAGGTTCCCTTCCTCTGCCTTCCCATCTGGGATGGCTCCAACTCACCAGGCAGGAATCCGAGCAGTGGGGACCTCCAGAAGGATTTAATCTATCAGAAAGCGAATTGCTTTGCTGGCTGCAAATAATTCATAATTCAAAGAGAGCACGATAGAGAAACTGATCTGGAGATTGATTTTAAGAACTCATCTGGCACTGTAGCTCAGCATTTCTTGAGCACTGCAGAAAAAAACGGATTCTAAAATAATATAAAGTATATTGCTGAACTGGCATAAGAAAATCTCCATTAGGGTATCACTGATTTTGCAGAGTAGGATTTAGCATCTGAAAGCGATGATTAGAAACAAATACGGACAAAAACTAGTTGTAAAATATTGCCACTAGCAGGACTGGGGATTCACAGCTTCCTTCTGCAGAGAACCTAAACGGAGCACAGAATGGGTGAGAAGTTCTTTGAGAAAGGAGATTCCTTCCTGCAACGAGCTTTGCTGGAAGCCGCGGACCATCACAGCTGCAGCAGTGCCACTCCTGCGAGACGGAGTTCCCCTGCTGAGAGCCATGTCCTGTGTGCTTCATTTTCCCATCTGCTGAGAAACTTCCCTGTCTCCCAAATGAGTCATGAGGATAAATTATGTAATTTTCTCTTTTATAAAATGTTTTAATTTGCTCCACTGGAAGGGCAAAGACTGCTAATTTCATAATATGCAACTACCCAAATACCATCTGAGCGTTTCTGGGGCTTTGTTTACTGCCTGTGATTTTCCAGAGCTGCTCCAAAAGAGAAGATGAGAAACGATATGTCCATTCAGGGACCATATCTTGTCAGCAATCACTGCTCAGAGAGACAAAGATTGAATTAAGAAAAATGTAAGGGAACAAGCTCAGAGTTTAAGGAGAACTGTCTTTGTGCCCATATGCTCCTTTTATGAGAAGATAAGCGACTTTTACAGCGTTACAGCGACTGAAAATGGATGATTTTTCCTCTTCAGCTAAAGCCCAACAAACCAAAACCTGCCCCGTGTTGATTTTTGTCCACGCTATCACTCATTAAATGCAAAGTAAACGTATTGCTGAGCGACAGCTGTCCTTTGGTAAACGGGGCACAGATGTATGGCAGCGGAGGGAAGCAGAATGCGGACCTTGTGTCCAAGGCAAAGCTGAGATGTTTGAGTCAGCTCAGGGATGTGCATAATGGTTTTAAACATCAGGGCAGCCTGAGGCGAGGGCAGCTTTGGGGGTGCTCCTGGGACACAGTGAGGCTTGTGGAGATGCGGCACAAAGCACCAGGGGCACCGTGCGGGCTGTGGATGGAGTCTGACAGGCTGCAGCAGGCACTGAGCTGTGCCCAGATGGATGGTGCCCAGGCAGTTGTTCTGCTGTGATGGACCCATGCTGTGGATTCACCATCAAAGGCCACAGGTGTATGAGGGATACGGGATTTGAATATCCACTTGTACGCATCACAGCCACCCTTCTTAGGACCAGGCCCTTCACCAGAGGGCGGTGGGCATGGAACAGGCACCAGGGCAGTGGAGCTTAGGGAGCCTTTGGACGCTGCTCCCAGACGCAGGGTTTGGGTGGTGCAGTGTAGAGCCAGGAGCTGGACTGCCTTCCAACTCGGCATACTCTGTGTTCTGTGACACGCTAGTCCGGATCCACAGCCCGGAGCAGCTGCTCCCGGCGACTCCTTACGGAACAAAGCGCTGTGTTAAGGGCAAAGGGAAGGGAAGGCCGTTCGGAGGCGCCGCCGCGGGCTCCGCCTGGGGGCCCCCCGCCCCGCGAGGCCACCTCCGGGGGGGCGCTGTCTCTTTAAGCGCTCTGACGTCAGCGAGGCGCCGCCATGGCAACGGCCCGTCACGTTGCCCGGGTCCATGCGGGAGGGGGAGGAGCTCCTCCCGCCGCGACCGAGCGCCATGGAGGCGGCGGCTCGGTGACATCCGCGCGGACCGCCGCCCGGCCACCAGGTACTGCCCGCCTGCGCCCGGGCCGAGGCAGCGGGAGGCCGAGCCCCAGGGACGGGCAGACGGAACGCGGCCGGTGGGGCGGCGCCGCGCGTCCCTCGGGGCCGCGAGGGCGGCGGCGGGGCGGCCTGAGGAGAGCCCTGAGGAGAGCTCTGAGGAGAGCCTTCAGGAGAGCCTCGCGGCGGAGCGAGGTACGGGAGGGCGGCGGCCGCAGGGCGCTCCCCGCTCCCGGGGTAGGCTCGGCCCTCTGCGCCCGCGGGGCGGGCCCCCTCGAGGAAGGGCCGGGGGAAGCCCCTCGGCCGCCCCGGGAGCTGCCCTCGGCCGCCGCGCCCCGCCCCTACCGGGCGGCCCCATCCCGCGGGCGGGGCGGGGGGAGTATGGGCGGTACTACCGCAGCGCCGGGGGGAGGAGGCGGCGCTCAGCGGAGAGATCGCGGCTGGGTGGCACGGGGAGACCGAGCTGAGGCGGGCGTCGCCGCCAGTGCGGCCCCAGCCCGGCCGGCAGCGCCGCGACCCGCAGGCAGAAGGTACCGGGCGGGGGGCGCGGCGAAGGGCCGGGGATGGGCGCCGAGCCCCGGAGCCGCAGCGCCGTCACACCCCGCTGGCGGGGCAGGGCGGGGTCCCTCTGCGGAGCGGCGCTCGGAGAGGTTCGGTGTGGGGCGGGGGAGGAAATCCGCGTCTAACACTTTGTCCCTGGAGCCGCCCGCTCCGCCTCGGCGCCCCGAGGGGCTGCGTGGGGGCGGCGGGGAGGCGCCTGCTGTGCGGAAGCCGTCCCGGGCTGCGAGCTGCCGGCCGTACCGATCTATCACCGCCGGCAGAGCGGGGCGGCCCGGCTGGGCTGAGGGAATGCGGCGCCGCAGCAACAGGCGGCTCCCGGGCTGCTTATCTACTGCGGGAACGCGGGCAGAGTTCTCTCTCTCTCTCCTTTACTTACATTCTTGTTCTCCTGCCGTCTGCCTCTTGTTTGGGTTTTTCCTACCAGCGCTCGTTTGGGTTTGGGCGCTCTGTGAAATCATCGTGGGATAACGGGGCTGAGATCGGCGTGCACGCGCTGTGCGCGGTGGCGGAGCTCTGTCTGGAGGTGCTCCGTCTGTAAGAAAAATGCACCGTCATGAGGTGCTGTGGTGACACTGGAGAGGCACGGTGCTGATTTCTACCTTCAGACTTTTCATTTACTGCTTTTTGCAGTATTTTCTTTATCTGAATGCACTTAGCGCTGAGGTGATCTCCTACCTATACAGCAGCAAAGCTAAATAGGAGTTGAGGAGAAAATAGCTTGGAGTTTAATCTGGTTATATGTAATACACTTCTGAACTAATAGAGCAGCAGCTGTTCTCCAAAGGTACCAGGAAAGGAAGGGGAGAGGCTGGCAGAAGGATCTAGAGAGAAAAGACAGGTAATCAGTGCCTAAAAGAACAGCAGAGGAGGGTTGGGGGAAATGAGGACTGGAGTCTTTAGAGTCAGACAGAACTCCACGGATACAAAACAGCTCCGTGGTAGTTCTGTGTTCTAGTTCAGTCCCTACAGTGAAAAACCTGTGCTCTGCTGAGATTCTAGTTGAGAGGTGGCAGCAATGGTGTGGCACAGGGTGTCAGCCTGGTGGTCGCTGGGATTTTGCTATGCAGCTGTCAGCTCAGGTTGGGTTGGTGCACTGGGCTCCCTCTCCTCACCTGCAGTGTTACCACAGGAGGTTTTGGAGTGCCTGCCAGAATGCCCTGTGCTCCCCTGAGGGAGATATTGCACCCAGGTAGTTCAAGTAACTGTTGGGGGGTGTGGTGGGGATATTGGGGGTGTGCGTGTGGAGTGGAAACCTCACCCAGCACTCTGACTGTTGGTAGAAATAGGGAGAGGGATGTAGAAGGTGGTCACTGATCTGATGATCACTTGGCAGGTACAGCAGGTAGAACTGGGGGAGCTCTGAAGTAATGTTAATAATAATGGTAAAAAAACAAATAAAAAAAAAAATTAAAAAACAACATCAAGCAACCAAATGTGGAAAGACCCTTAAAATTCCAAAAGCCTCCTGATGGGAAGGGGATCTTCAGCTTTTTTTCCTTCAGCGCTTGCGATTTTTGTGTGTGATAGCTGTGATGAAGTTAACTTGTGTTCCTACAAGATGGGCTGATTTTTATCTTGAGGGAAGAGGGCGAGGAATAAGGGGGGGATCTTATGTATGAAAAACTTCAATGTTACGGAGATGTCTTTTTTTGTATAAAAGCTGACATCATTGAAGCAGTACAGCGAATTGTGGGTGCTCTCTTGCTAAGCCTTCTCCCAGGTGCTTGAGAGGTTGCTCTCAATTGACTGCTCAGGTTGTATAAATCTTATGGGGAAGATAGTTGGCTATGTAATCTGTTCTATTTATGTGGGATAATGGGAGTTTCAATTATGTTGTAATGTTCCTTAGCTGAGTACTCCTATATCTAGTGTTTAATTTGTCCAAGTATTCTCTATTTTTCAAACAGTTTTTAAAGAAAAGGCTGGGATTCATAGACAGGAGAAACCTGCAAAATACCTTTGAATGCAATGTACATAGTTCTCTTCTAGAACATCAGGCAGCCTTGAAAATGCCACAGAATTTATGAATATAAGATTTTGAAGATAAAATAAGAAATAAAAACAGAAAAAAAAACCCAAACTAATGCAGTGTGTTGTAAATCTTTCTCAGTTACTGTTTTCTCTGCCTCAGTCATAAATTAAGACTGTTGCTAAGGGCAGCTTCGTTTGATGTATTGTTTCTAATCTCAGGAGTCACTTTAGAAAATCTCATCAGACCGGTAAGAAATTCAGAATCCCAGAGCCTTGTCAGGCAGCTCTTGCTTGTGGTATGTAAGTGCTTATGGGCAGTGATGGTGCTGGGATTGTCTATTTTCTTTAATGCTGTCAGAAAATAGAAATCCATGGGTTAATGCCATTTCTGAGTGCCTTGAACTTGCCTGTTAGAAAATAGGAGCAGTATTGCTAAGTCAAATTGTTCTCCCCTTTAATTGGATGCAGAGCTGTCACTTCGTCTTCTGAAGTGTGAAGTTAAGTTTGTTATTGTTGCGTTCTTGTATAAAACTTCTGTATTTTGTAATCCAGCCTTTTGTAATAGAGTTTGTGTGGAAGATACTGAACAGAGCTAAACAAACAGTCATGAAAAGCACGAACACACACTGCTCTCATAAGGTTGTGGTTTGATTATCTGAAGGAGCTCCACAGAGCTTTCTAGATAACAAGAAGCACTGCTAGACAAAGCTGCAGCTTTTCAAATGAAAAAATCTATCTTCAGGATTGCTGTGCTGTGCTCAGCAGCGTGCAGACAGTGAGGTGTGTGATATTGGAAGAGAGCCTGAAATGAAAGACCAAGAGGTGAACCTCTCAGTGTGTTGAATGGATCTCAGCTTGGATGCCATCTACGATTCCTGATGCTCGGATTCGTCTGAATTGCTGTGGTTAGTGTGGAGAATACTATGAAGATGAGCAAGAATTGACCTGAATGTTTAATTAAATATATATATGTAGTTGGCCATGGTTATGTCAGTGAAGACAGTCTCACTTCCTTTAAGATGTCTCAGCCTCCCAAAGTGTGCCAAACACTGACATACAGCAAATCCAGTTCTGATTCAGTTACTCTTAAGTCTTGCAGTCTGTTACCATATGAAAGGACTTCATCTGGGAAGGAGAGGGAGAAGTACCCAACAGCAACATTAGGTAGTTTGAAGGTAGAATGGGTTTGCCAGCTTCCAGAAACTGTGCTTTTCCCCTCCTCATTATTTACATTGGATCTTAGACAAATATTAATCATGTGGACCTTCAATATAAGCCAAGTCTTTGAGTCATGCTGAATGCTGCTGTTTAGAAACACTGTTAAAAGAGCTGAGTAATGGTAGGATTTAAATGATATCTGTATGATTCTCATCTTTACATGAGGGAAGCAGTATCCTCAGTCCTAGTGTTTATTGGATGTGTTTCTCATATGGGGTTGAAGGTCTTGGAGTTACTCTTTGTGACTTGTGTGGCATCTTTGGGAAGAGCAGCTTCATCGCTCCCAGCTCAGGGGACTCCAGGGCATGCTGGGTTTGTTTTCTAGTGCAAGTAACACAGTCAGCACCTCAGCTCACTGCTCTGTGCACAAGGGTTCTGCCAGTGAGACTGCATTCCCTGCATTGCTGCCCTGCAGAGCCAGAATTGTGTATATTGGAGGTTGTACCCTGAGGCACTGTGTACTGGGATACTCATTTGGAGACCAAGGGGTGAAAAAATCCCAGAATTTGTTCCTTTGGGGAATACTGTGAGAGTTATGGCCAGACTTGTGGAGGCCTCTTGGCACTTGGATGTCGTGATGCCCTGAAGTGAGAGCTGTGCTCCCCTGCCCCATCAGTACTGCTTTTAGGCTTGGGCAGAGCACCTCAGCAGGCTGAAGGTAACCTGATGGATAAGAAACCTTTGAATAGCTTTTCTGCTGCCCTCTATTTTTCCTTTGTACTGCACTAATTACTTCTAATGTAAATGATGTGTGTCAATTTCTGTTTGGATCAAAATTGAAATGCAGTTTTTGATGGAGTTGCCTGCATCTGAAGTCTTGCATTAAAACTGAAGATGCTTATTCAAAACATACCAGAATCATAGAATCACAAGGTTAGAAAGGATCTACAAGATCATCTAGTCCAACTGTCCTCCTATCACCGTTACTACCCACTAAGCTACTAAACCATATCTCCTATATAGTTATAACCATGTGTATGTATGTGTGTGTGTATATATATATGTATATACATGATTATAACCATATAATACTGTTAAAACACATTTAGAATTTAAAGTTGATTCAACTGAAATAAATCGTATTTGATCTGAGTCTCTTCCTGGTGGCTTGTAGCACCGTCAGCATTCAGTACATTGAACACTGTTTTGCAAACTGGCAGGGCTGAGCTTGCAGTAAGACTTTAGGTCTGCGTGGTGTTGACTGTGTGTCCAACCTGCTGGGTTTATGTTGTTGTTGTCCTCATTTTTTAAATGTGCTTAAATAAAAAAATAAAAGAAGTGTCATTACTTGTGCTTTAAATATGTTACATGTCTTACATGCAGCCCAGGACAATGTCTCTGCCTCTTTACTCAGGGCAGCTCAGGCATGCCAGTAGGTTGAACACCCATTTGCTGTCAAGCAGCTGTGATGTCAGTACTATATTACATCCACTGCAGAGATAGGAGGGGGAGTTGAGTGCCCCTAACAGTGCTGGGTGAGAAGATGGCTATGCACGTGTAAGTGCTATTGCATTTCACAGGGGATTAAATGCATTTAAATACCTCTTGTGGCTGATGCTTGTGGGGCAGGAATCTCCTTCGCAGCTACTCTTTTTAGATTCTTTTAGTAACTTGGGTACCAAGAGCCTGAATGAAGGAAAACAAACAATCTAAAGCATGCAGAATGAGGTGGTCCGGAAGTAAAGCTCCTGTTTTGGGCACTACAAACATGATTTCAGTCTCCAAGGTACACAACAGAAAAGGGGAAACTCCTTCATCTAAGAAGCAGCTCAAAAGAGGGAGCTGAATTATTTTTAGTATGATACAAGTCCAAGTAAAAGCACTCTAAATGACTGTACAACTGCGTGAGCTCTTCAGTGCTGCTCCCCAGATGTTGATAAGCACCTGCTTGGGTAGGGCAGGTAGCTGGGACAGGAAGTCATTTGGAACTTCTTTTTTCCTGTCTATTATGTTTTGTTACAAATGCTGGTAGGCATCAAAAGTAAAATGTACTTTAAAAAAAGATGCAAGAAAGAAAGGAAAAATGACTTCTGCCACTGGTGGTAATTCAGAAGCTTGAGCAATGTGCAGCTCAGTCTGTGCAGCAGCAGTGCAGCCCTGGTTTGCAGGCTTTCCTGGTGACTTTGTCAAAAGGACGAACAAAGTGCTGAGGTCCTCAGCAAACAGTTCAGTTGTCTGGGGGTTGCAGTGGCGTTGCTAACGTTTGCTTTTTCATCAAGTCTGATAACGTTTAGCATTGTGCTCAGCTGGAGCTGGGAACTTAAGAACACTGAGCTATTTCTACTCATCTTTCAACCACAAATGCTGAAGAAAACACTAAAATGGTTGTGTGTGTGTGTGTGTGTGTGTCCTGAACTCGAAAACAAAGATCTAGAAGAATGATGTCTGCTTCTTGGTGAGGGCTGGAAACTGAGACAGTGTACTTGACTGGGTGGGTTGTTGTTGACCCAGCTCGCTTTGAGATATGCAGGGAGTGTTGATGAGAGCAGGAGTTTCAGTGGGGTGGGCTGATAACCTCCAGCGCTGCGGGCTGTCCGGTGGCTGCATGCTTGGCAAATACATCTTGTCTGTAGCTGTGGGCTTTGTCTCCACAGGGGAATCCTGCTATTTATAGCCTGATGAGTGTCATGCCTTCAGAGAAAAATTCTTGCTCTCTCTTATAATTAAAAAAAAAACAAAACAAAAACCTAACAAAGCCAAAAGTGTGTCACTTTTGTGATGATTGTTTTCTGATGGGGATGTTGTACTTCCTTTTCTTTCTTCCATCCTCTTCTTTAGAAAGCTTCATCTAGGACTGCTTTCCTTCCAACACCCAGTTAGGTAATTTCTAACTTCTGGCAACTGAACTCTGTATGTTAACGTTACCTAAATATATTTGTTCTTTTTTCCTTGCATTTTGAGATATGATCTCTAAAAATACATCTGGATTTTAAGGCATCATAACAGCATGAAGTGGAATGAGTTGCACGCTCAATTTACAACTTCCTGTTAGCATAATGCCAGCTTTATCTGGATGGGTTTTTATCTTGTCTAAAAGCTTTCTGCTAGATGCAATCAGTGTGTTAAAAATATTCTTTCTAGAAAGACAGACGTTACTTTGAGAACTCGGTGATGATGAAGATAGTACAGCAGCAGTGATACCCACTGCTTTAGCAGAGCATCTTCCTGAAGTGTTTAGTGTGGTTTGTTTGAAAAGAGGCAGCACTACATGAGGAACATCAAAAGCAGTTCCCAGCAGGATAAATATCTGAAACTCCATCTCGTCACAAGTGGTGCCTGAAGTGGCTGCACGATCTCTGCGCTCTTAATCCCTTACGTGCATTAGTAAGGAGGAAAACTGGTGCTTGAACAGTTTTCATTTTCCAGTATGGTATTTGTAGTCATTCAGTGGTTCTCTAAAGCTGAGCTTTTGGTGGATTTTAAGACCTACGAGAATAAGTGTCTCTTAAAAATATGTTTATGTATTTATATTCATGTATATAAAAACCACTAAAGTAGCCTGAACTCTGGACTGGGAGACAACTTATTTTTTGTGGCTTATAATTGCAAGTAATTGCCCAGAAAATGTGTTGTGAACCATAAGCGAAATTAAAATCAGATCTGAGGGCAACAGCTTTATCAGATATTTGGGTAATCAGTATAAAAAACAAATGCTTATATTCCCTTGTTTTCTTATGAAGGAGTACAGCTGTATGCTGAATGTTACAGCTGCATAATTGTGTGAGCTGCATAATGCCTCGCTGTAGCTTTGGTACCAAGGGAGCGTGTGTGTAGGGCTGAATGGTGAGGAGGAGGGAAGGGTGCAAAAGACTACGTATAGATAAATGCAGATTTCTTTTTTCCAAGCTGATGGATACATCTGAAAGGAAGCAATGTGTGTGTGTAGCTGGTAGTGCTGGGTTTTCTGCTCCTGCACTGTGTGAGAACACTCTACTCTTGAGATCTGCCAGCCAGAAATTATTTCAGTCAAGCTTACAGTCATCTGTGTGGATCAAGGCTCTTCCCTGCAGACACTATTAGTTTCTCTAAATGTCTGTCTTCACCAACTTTAAGCCTGACATCTTCTGTGTGCTTAGGGCCTGTTATGTGTACTGTGCAGTCTGCATATGCTTAGAAAACAGGAGGCTGCTGGAGTAGTGCTTTGTGCCTGTAGGAACCAGAGCAGACCTTACATCGCTTATCATTATGGCTCTACAAAATGAAAGGGACTGTGCCACTTCAGTCAGCCTCAGTGCTCTATCCCCTTAAAGAAATCTCAAATCAAGCTTGTAGAGGTGGGCTTTAGTACAAGACACTTCAAAATGACTTTGGATTGTCCTCCTCTCTTTGCTATGAAAAGCGTACTGGGCAAGTTGGTAGAATAGCTTCTGGGGATCGGTGAGTGTTTGAGGAGGCAGCTAAAGTAATACTTTGGCTCGCTGATCTGTGTGTGCCCACCTGTCTTTTCAAGGAGAATACTGGACTGAAACCATCCCTGTCTTGTTACGTTGGCTTGCAAGTTTTCACCTCACTAAGGTCTTTCTTGCCACCGCATACACATTTCAAACTGCAAAACAGTGGCAGTTCATTCATCAGGGGAAAGTGCTGTGGTCACTGAACAGAGTTTTCAGTGGCAATCGTGTTGTCTTTTGTGACAACAGTAACTTGAATTTCACATGCAGTTCTGGTTACAGGGAATGTGATTAAAAAAAAAAAAGAAAAAAACAACAAAAGAAAGGAAAATCTTTGCTTATATACTGGAACATTTTGACCTGGAACTGAGCAAAATTAACATAAGATGCAAGAATGTTTCTTGTAGAAGAATCCCTCGTTTGGACTGTGAAATATTCATGGCATTTAAAAATTCCTTCTCCTGTGTTTTTCAGTCTTTTGCTTAACACTGAATTTCTTGTTTTTCTAGAATCTAGTGTGTGTTGGCAAAGATGAGCAAGGGGTTTCGGTGTGTTTTACAGATGTACTTGGCTTGGATTTTAAAGATGGATTACCACGCTGATCTAATGAACTGTCAGCTTACTGTGTGTGTAACACTACTAGCCTACAGTCACTGGGAACTTCTTATTTCACTGCGATGTCTAACCTGGAACTTCCTTTGCCTGTTTTGTGACTGCTGTTAACAGCCTCAGTATTTGTCAGTCTGTTTGTCTTCCATGGAGACCACAATCAACCCAGAAATCAAATGCAGAGACGAATGCAGCGAGCTGCTACAACCCATCACTGCACGCGTTCGCTTTCTCACGTGCAGGCTGTGCACGCACAGTGTTGGCTGTGCTGATAAAATGGCACTGGTTTACATCCAGCAGCACTTTGAGGTGCTCTCTCACTGCTGCTTCCTTTGCCCTCCCCGGGTTCATGGCATATGCTGAGGGTTGGTGCTTACTGTGCTGAAGCCTGAAGGTGAGATTTCATGTACATCTTTGTCTGATGCTCTGCTAATACATCCAAGCAGTTATTGCAGTAAATAAAAGCTCTTTTTTTTCCATGGCAGGCTTTATTTCAAAGCTCTATTAAAATCCCAAGCTATCTGGGTGTGTGCAGTAGCAGATCCTTATGTTCTTTATGATGGGTAGGAGAGCAGGGTGTTTCAGTGGAGGGAGGAAAGTGCCGGCCTGTCCCTGTTTGTGCCACACGGCTGCGTGTTGCAGTTGGCACCCTGAGAGGTGAGGCTGTCCTTGTGTCCCACTGAGTGCTTGTTTGCTCCTGGATCTCTTTTGTCGCACGTGCCTTCCAGCTGTACATGAAATGTTGAGCACGTATATTCAGCAGTTCCTTAAAATTCAGTATGTTATCTGTTAGAGAAATGGGTATTTCACGAAGTTCTGCTAGTGCCATTCCTCTTAGAGGCGTTGGTTGATTATTTCCTGTTTTTGTACCAAAGCTATAATGGAGACGTGTCGCTTTAAAACACTTCCAAAATGTGCAGAAGTGCAACAATAGTGGTGACCTCAGAGAACAAGGTCACACCCAGGCTCATTTCCTGTTTTGTTCTTGGGGAAACTGGGGCCTGTGAAATGCTGGAGAGCCCTGGGTTACGTATGTGTGTGCTCTGAAACACGGGCAGCTGCTTGCCCGTGGTACAAAACAAAGTGGTACAGAACAATTCAGTTACAGTCTCTAAGTTATTTTTTAAATGCTAATGTTTTTTTTTTGTTGTTGTTTTTAAATTAATCATTATTCTTCTCCTTTCTGAAAAGTCTGTGGTGTTTCTCCCCAGCCGGCGTAAAGTGGCACCTTTCAAAGTGTGAGTTAAAGCTACAAAAGGGAAGGAGGTGCACTGGGGAGGTCTGGGAGAGAGAAAAAGGAAGAGAAAGATACAAACTGACGGGTTTGCACGTCTTGTGTAGTGTTATTTCAAATTATGCCTGCGTGGATTTAAGTGTATTTAGTTTATTGATGCAAAAACTCCTTGGAAAATTGAGTATCGGGTAGGTGGAAAGCATGTGTGGTCTTCTCCATTCACAGCTTTGAGGAGACATGAATGAGCTGAGCTGCGTAGGTCTCCAGTATTGTCACTAGATGAGGAAATATTCTATAGAATGCTTCTTTGGCACATCCCAGATACAGAAACTATTGCTCTGTGTGCGCTACCAGAGCTCAGCTTTGCAAGGAGAATCCTGCTGTCTGCCACTGCTGAGCGGCACGCTGTGCATAGGCTGTAAGCAGCAGCGGGAGGCAGGCAGGTAGCTGGAACTGTACAAGTGACTTCAGTGTGTGGAAGTTCAATGAAGCCTGGATTTGTGTGTTACCAGTTTAGCTCACTTGAGAGAGAGCTGCAGTATTTCTTGGTGCCGTTTTCCTATATTTAGCAAAGTGTTATAGTTAGCATTCCTTATGTTTAGCCACCTGTGTGATCGCTAGCAGGGATGATTGCATGGGAGTGAATCGTGAAGCCTCCTGCCTTGCTTTCTGCTGCTGTATGTTTACTGTGTGTGAGATTTTCAGCATATGCACTGAAAAAATGGAGAACTGATACGTCTAGTTGAGCACTTCAGTTCTGAAGGACTGTTTTTTTGGTACAGAGTACAGTTACAGCTTGAGTGATCCTTTAGTTGGGAGCTTTTTAGGCTCCAGGCAGTCAGACTGTTCTTTTTTTGAGTCTCCTTAGTCGACTTATATCTGTTACCAAAATAGCAGTGCTTTGTTGTGGGGAGGAGTGTACTTACACTCTTCTGCTTATTTTTTTTTTTTCCCTGTCTATATGGTAATTTTACATGGGAACAAGATAAATGAAGATATTTTTTTAAAGAAACCAAATTACTTACGATCCTCATTTGTAAACTGTAATCTCCTCTGGATAGTAATAGCTGTGCTTTGCAGCACCGAAGGCTCCTATCACTCTGTGCCTGACCGTACAGCCACCTGCCCAGTGTCAGCTGTTTCCAGAGCTGCATCCTACTCTGCTCCTGAGTCAGCAGCCTTCCGGCCGGCAGCACAGGGATCCCCCTGGCATGTGGAGCTTCCCTGATCCCACTCAGGCCGTGCTCACCTGCTGCTCCAGGCGGCTCCTGGCTACGGTACATCGTGTCCTTGGGTGCGTTTGGAAAGAGTTTTCGCAGAGAAAAAGCCAGCCTTTGAGTCAGCGTGCTACAGAGAAAGTACTTTCAAGATGAGAACTTGGAGTAATTTGCCTCTACCTGCCAATAGAACGAAGAATTAAGCCATTAGCAAATGACACGGCTGCTGAGTCAGGATCGGGATGAGGGATAATTTGTCTCTGGAGCACTCAAGCTTGTTGGTGGCTTTTGTGACACGGGATGTGCTGTGTAATCGTAGTTAATTATTTTGCCTTGGGAGGTGGCAGTTTATTTGGGTATCGCTCAATTCGCTGATCCGTATTCTCCGAGGAAACCTGCAGGGAGCAAAGCTGAGCCTGCAGGGACACAGCTTTAGGAAGGGCAGAGCTGTGCCACCGGGCTGAGCAGTGGCAGCTCCTCACTGCTCGCTCCCGTTACTGCTGGCACTTATGGGAAGCTTGTGGTGTCCTTGACCCTGTTTCCTGACTGCTCGACTGTGTTGCAGTGATATACCCCCTGGCTAGTGGCATTATTAAAAAGTTCCTGCACTTCCTGTTGCTTATCCCCACCAGGCCTCTTTGCTGCAGCAGGTACTGTTCACAGTACAGTGTGCACGTTGGCAATTGCACTGGAAAAGAAGCATCTGGCTTCATCTGATTTGGGTAATGGTCTGCACAAGCAGCTGCATCTTAACTATGGCTACTTCTCTTTTTCTTGCTTTTACCATACTGTAATATCAGAAACATCAAAGTCAGAGATACCTGCACACAAATTCCTGCCTTGCTGTGCTGATTCTGGCACCGGCCGTGTGTTCATGTGGTGGTTTGCCAGCAGCTGCTGAGTTAGTGCACATCTGGGAAAGGATCCGTGAGAGCTTCCTCCTCGCCCACTCCATTTCCCCCATTTCCTGTGGGCATCTCAAAATAGCATTAAAAAAATCCCAAGAGGAAGCATCTTTCTCACAGTTCTGCTAAATACTTAATGGTGAATGGCCATTAGAGCGTACGTGCTGTCACGGTGTCATCTGCAGGCAGCCAGCCCAGCAAAGAGGTTGGGATGTACTTCAGTGTGATGGTTATGCTGTGCACTATGGTGTTTATTTGCTGTAGTACCCCTGTGCTTATCTATGGCTTAAGAGTACCTCAGAATTTGATGTTCAGCTGCTGTGAACTGCAAAAGAACTTCAGTCTGAGCTTTCAGTTAATCTGGGTTTTGTAGTTGAGCTGACTTGGAGGCTGTTGTGTTTGGTGAGGTATAGATTGACCTCAAACCACTGCAGCATCCCTGCTGAGCAGTAACACCAATAATGGCCTTGCACACTTCAGGATGTACTGATATTGCTAGGGCTTCTCAGCTAAAAGGAATGGGATCTTTTTGTTGTTTCTTTGTTAAAGGAAAGGTAGGAAAAGGCATTGTCCTTTAATTGGGATTGATCCATTAGGATTGGTTCCAGAGATGGGTGAATGGAAGGGTTTCTGAAGTTGGGTTGTGTCCATGCGTTGCCATGGTACGGCTGTAATGCTGTTTAAGCTGCTGCAGCATCATATGGAAATGGCATTCACAATGGGCGGTGCAGATAGTAATGGCATTATAAAGTCATTAACACTGACTTCATGGCTGAAGTGCAGAGTGATCATCAGTGGTCTGTGAGCACCTGTTTTCTCCTACACTCACAGTGTTAGCTGTCGTTAAAAAGGTGCCCTGACTTCACCTAGCTGTGGCCGTTGTTCTGACGGAGGTACTTTTCTGTGGGCTCTAGGACAAAAAGGGGAAAGCATCTTAAAAAGGAAAATATGATGCTGTTGGAACTGACGGTGGGACCATGTTTCATAGTGGTACAGTTTAGAGGTTCAATTGAAAAACTGAAGTTAAGAAAAGGAATAGATTAACAAAGAAATACTGTTTATTTTACTGTAGCAGGAAGTGTCATACCTCTCAAACATGTGAATTGTTAAGAAGTCCAGGGCTGGTTGTTGTATTGGTAAGTGAACTGGAAGGAAAATCTTCTGCTGAAGGAGATGGTTGAAGTCTGTACATGTGTCTGGACTCCTGTGTCACTTGGTTGTATAGCTCTAGTGGGGATAAGGAGGAGAGCTGATCTGAGGAAACTGTTACACAAGCTGAAAAATGTTACGTGCAAAGTCTGTATATTTTTTAAAAATATATCTAAAAACTACCCTGAAAGTGTGCTTACATGTGGCCTTGTGCTTTTGTGAACAGTTGCTTTGTGTCCTTGTTGAGATGGGAACTGCTGTGGGTTGCTGTGGGCCGTACCGGTGTGGAGATGTTTTTACAGATGTCTCTTTATAATCTCTTCCTACCATGTAGGTGCTTTATAAATGAAAACAACATAGCCACGAAAATACAGAAATACAGAGAACCTCTTTGAGCCGTTGTCTATGATTTAAGGTTTTCATCTTAAATTAAAATGAAAACTGCTTTGTGTATTGTGTACAAAGATGCTCGATCACAACGCTGTTGAGCTTAAAGGTTTTTAAGTAACAACTTCAGTCTCTGCTCTCTGTTGCCATCTTGGGGTGAGGACTGACATTCTGGGAGGCGGCAGGGTGGATGAGAAGAGCAATGCTACAAATACATTCAGTAACGTTTTTTAAAGTACTGTGTGGTTTTTTTATTTGTTTGGTTTTATATTCAAGATACACTCCATTTAACTGCATTTTTCATTACAATTGAGGACTGGAAATAACTTTGGTTTTGTCGAGGTAATTATGCATTGTACTAAAGGAGTACCTATTTGGAGCTTCCTTAAAAGCAGAACAAATATAGATGCATAGTGATACTGAAACTTATTTCTCCTCCTCCTCATTGGCAGGTTTTCTTCACCCGTGGAGTGTGAAATAGAAACTGAAGCAAGATGAGCGAGCTGGAACAGTTACGGCAGGAGGCAGAGCAGCTGCGAAATCAGATCAGAGTAAGAATTGCTAATTCCTTATTTTTCTCCCTTTAAGAAAAGTTGCTTTGTTTAGTTCAGATCATGTTCAGAAACTATTTTGTGTTGAACACCTTAAAGGGTTTCAGCTAAACTAAACAAACTTGTTTAAAGTCCAGTGTATTTCTTCCTGTGGATGAAGTCAGTCCTGTGCTAGGGGATTTGCTGCTCTGGTATTTTAAACCCCTCCTGATTCCAGACGTCGACATTTCATAAATATTTCTACAGTTCAGACACTTTAAAACATAAGTTGAGATGACTTAATCCGCTCTGAAGCTTGTTTTCTGGGAGGAAGGCTGTAAAGGGTGGTTATAGTAAACACACTCCGAAAATTGTTGAAGTTGTATATCAAGCAGCTCTTGAACAAGATCCTTAAGAATTTTAAGATCTCAGTTTGAATGTATCAATTCAGTTCCAAAATGTGTAAGTAAATGTTTCTGTTCCTTCTCTCAAAGATGGCGTTGTCATTAGCACATAGATGGAACACTTCCTTGGGCAGAGGGGCACACAAATTAATGGTAAACAAGGGCCATCTACCCATGTTGGATGCCTACCTCTGTAGTTGCAGAACTTGAGCCTTATTTGTAGAAATTACTGGGAACTGGGGAGGCTCTTGTAGTGGAAATGCTGAGTCACAGCCTGAAGCAGTGATTGATCACCTGGTGGGAAGACAGGGCCAACCCAGGGCAGCTCAGGTGCTTGCAATGCAGTTGCATGACCAGAAGGGGTAGATTCAGGATCCATCCCTTCCCAGACCTCATTTAAGACTTGGTAGTGGAGACAAAGGTATCTTACTTGAGAACCTTGTCTACCTGAGGCCTTCCAGCAGCAAACAGCTCCTTTCCTTCATTTCTGTGTCCATGGCTGTCACACTTGGGCTTGTTCTCATTTGCTGCAGCCAAAGACTTTGCCACTCTGCTGTTATCACTGTGCTTTTAGTCACATTAGGGTGTTACAGCTCTTGTGGTTGATCCTTCAGTGTTGCTAGAAACTCTACAGCACAAATTGAAGATAAAACTATTTAAATTTAAGACAGCTATTTTAAACCATGTTGTCACACCTGCTGTGACAAGGGAAGTGAATGCAAGACTTGCTGTTTATGTATAGTATGTGGTTGGTATTTCAGCTGGATATTTCCTTTCTTGGCTGCTCAGCACCCACCGAGTGAGCACAGGGAAAGGGGCTGGCTTCAAATGCTTTTTAAGCACTTATTTTGTAGAAAGAGAGACTCAAAGGTTGCTAGGACATAACTCTCCTTAAGTCCTACATCTCCTGCTCCTCACCTTGGTGCTCAGTGTTGCATTTTGGATTCAAATTGTTCTGTTCTTTTGTTTCAGGATGCAAGGAAAGCATGTAGTGACACAACTCTTGCTCAGGTATGTTCCAAATCTGCGCATAGGCTGTTCCTTCATATTGAAATAACCCCTGTAGTTTATGGCTGTAACATGCTTCTGTTCAGTAACAGGAAGAATAGCAAAACAAGCATTTGGAAATGTACCACATGTATATATAGTTACTTTGGAATTGTAGGTGAATGAAGTGAAGCAGTTAGAAAGACAAGTTTATTTTTACCTTCATGCCTGACCAAACAAACAGCCACACCAAAAAAATCCCAACCAACCAACCAACAAAAAGAGCCAAACCCAAAATGCACTTAGTATGTCCTGATTCCAACTTACCCTCTCAATAGAATGGGTCAGCTCTTTTAGGACTTGCTCTATTTAGGATTTGGGCAAGTGTCTTTTAGCTGTGCTTTGGGAACAAGAATACTTGGCATTTAGAGTTTGCCGTGCTTGAAAAAGTAACAATGCAGTAAATATTAGAGGATTTTCTTCTCTTTGTTTCAATAGAGAACTTCCAGATTTGGTAATTTGAAGTTGTCTCAGTATTACATCATGATACCTTCAGAAGCTTTTTAAAGTTCCAGTTGTAGTGATTATGATATTATTCTCTTGTAAAACTTCCCCAGTGTTGCATGGTTTCAACACTGATAATCCTTTTCTTCTTATCTGTTGCATGCCAAGATAGCTTTTTTTAAGCAAAGTTTGAGTGTATTTAATTATCATGTATATAAAAATAGTCCTCAGTATCTCAAGGGTTTGTATTTATTTTTAGATCACAACAAGTCTGGACTCAGTGGGTCGAATTCAAATGCGAACGAGGCGTACGCTTAGAGGTCACTTAGCCAAAATTTATGCTATGCACTGGGGATCTGACTCAAGGTTTGTATAATTGGTCTTTAAACCTGCAACTTGAGGCTTAGAAATAAGACTGTCGACAGCATTGAGCTTTGTGAGGGATATGGCACAGACTGTGCCTTCAGAGGGAGGCCACGAGCCATGACTAGGATTCAGATTAAGACTTTTTAAGTGAAAACTTCATTGAAAAGGATCTTCATGGGTACAGCAAAGAGAAGTTATAAGGCTTCTAGGAGGGAGTTCTGTCACTCTGCCTTAGAGCAAGCAGTGTTCACAAAGCTTTGTGTTCTGTTCCCCTTTGTGTGGATTTATTATACTCCGAGTTATTTTATTTAGTTTATGTAGTTGTTTTTCTAAAGGCATGAAATGTGTTTTGTTTTTTGTCCATTGTAATCCTGAGCCCTTTTGGATGCAGGTTTGTTCTGTGGGGTGACATACGGTTCTTTGCAGATTTTCCAACAAACGTTGCACTTAATTAAAGAAGAATGGCAATAGTGAAAGTCTTTCTGATTCACTTGGTAATCATGCATGATGTGTGTCTGTTTTGAGTTTTATTTTTGTTTTATAATAACTTATTTTACTCTGTGCTTGTATTTAGACTACTAGTCAGTGCTTCACAAGATGGAAAATTAATTATCTGGGATAGTTATACAACAAATAAGGTATTTATAATCCGCGTCAATAATTAATGCATAATTTGTGTGTTTGCAAGTCAAAAATGACATGTTCAAAAATGAACAGCCTAGCTGTTCAGTGGAGATACGCTGTAGGCTGTGTTTCAAATTAATAGTCCTTGGTGATACATAATGTCTTTAGCTTTTAGCTGTTTTTATCTGCCTCTGTGATGATGTTTATTTAACTGATTTGGCTTTAGATTGTAGAAATAGACAATGTCAGAACTTAATGCTTTGGCTGTGAGGTCGGATGGGATGCGGGTGGAGAAGAAGCTGTTACAGCAGGAAAACTTAGGCAGAGTGTGGGGCAGTGATTTGTGGCTGTAAACTGTCCGTGGGTCCCATTTTGTAACCCGTCATTCAGAAACAGAAGAACTGCACAAAGAAATCTCACCTGAACAAACAAATGTTGTAGATGTTTAAGTTCAGAATAGCTTTACTATTAAATAATGTTGCACAGGAGTTCTGTATCAAGAACTCAAGAGACACGGTGGTGTTTTTCATCCTGATATGTATGTGAGCATAGGTTGCAATAAGTTCTAAAAAAGAAAAAGGAAAAAGATAGAGAATTTATGCTGAACAGTCTGTGTGACGTGTTTCGTCTGCTGCAATCCAAGAATTGTTACGAGTGACTGCAGTAAAGCATGAAAGCAAAGGTGTGATGTGGCACTGATGAGCTCTGTCTTTCTGAAGATGCACGCCATTCCTCTGAGATCCTCCTGGGTGATGACTTGTGCATATGCACCGTCTGGCAACTACGTGGCCTGTGGTGGATTGGACAACATCTGCTCCATATACAATTTAAAAACCAGAGAGGGCAACGTGAGAGTGAGCCGAGAGCTGCCAGGGCACACAGGTCAGCCATACGCTTGTGTCGGCTTCATTTTCTGCCTTTGTGTTTTATTGCATCAAGTGAAACAGTCTGACTTTGAGGTGTATTGCGAACTGTGAAATAGTTTTGTTGCCTTACAAAGTAGCTGTGAGAGAACTGTAGTGGCTGCTCTTGGATGGTAACCTTCAGCTTAAGCTCTCACATCTGACATTTTCGTAACTGTTTTGTTTTTAGGGTATTTGTCCTGCTGTCGCTTTTTAGATGACAACCAAATTGTCACTAGCTCAGGAGACACCACCTGGTAAGTTTTTTTTCCTCTATATTACTTGCTTTTTTTTCTGCCCGTAACCAACTGCATTGTGTTAACGCTGTCACTTTGTCTGCAGCGCTCTGTGGGATATTGAAACTGGTCAGCAGACCACCACGTTCACTGGGCACACTGGCGATGTAATGAGTCTCTCTCTAAGTCCAGATATGAGGACTTTTGTTTCGGGTGCCTGCGATGCCTCCTCCAAGCTCTGGGACATCCGGGATGGGATGTGCAGGCAGTCATTCACAGGGCATGTGTCAGATATCAACGCCGTTTGTGTAAGTGAATGTTTGTATTTCTGCATGGGAAAGAAGCGGGAGAATAACAGCAATAGGTGCATGGATTTAGCTCATAGTCTGTTGTTACCTTCATTTAAAATCAATGACTTAAGGTGGAGACTGTTGAATTATGCATAATGAAGATTGTCTAATAACCTACGATGCAGTTTGTAACTGAATTACTACTGTTATCAGCGATGCATTGAAGTGGTTTTGGAATAGCTTCAGCAGTGTTCTTGTTCAGCTACTGGGACTGTACTTTTTTAAGAAGCAAAGAACTGAGGATGGGAACTTTTTGCAGTGTGACGGAGTGTTAAAACTGAAATAGTAGATAAATACGATGTGCTGAGAGGGAGCAGAATAGCCAAGCATCCTCATCTTAAGCCTTTTTGTTACATAAAAGCGTATGTGGTGTTTTCTATTGGAGATGTGCTGGAAGGGAAAGTTACAAATCAGTGCTTACGTTGGATGTTCATCCTCGGCATAATTTTGTAATATTTATAAACTGGATTATATTTCCTCTCTGTCATAGTAACACTATGTTCTGATCTGCAAGATACAAGCTCTGATAAATAGGGAATGAAATCTAAGCTGCGTCTGTTTTTGATAAACATGAAAAATTATTAAGGCTGAGAAAATACCAAAGGCATGACCTGTAGAAAAACGCAGCTCCTATACTTAGATCTGAATCCTGAGATGTGTTGAGCTCTTTTCATTCCAATTTCAATCATTATGGCTGTTGTAAGATGGACTTAGATTTGGAGTAGATTTTGGCAATTGAATTGCTTGTTTGCAATCTTCTGTCTTGGCTGAGCCAACCTGGCTGACCATCTTAAGAGGGAACACAGTGTACACTTCACATAGGTCTTCCTGGCCCCCAGCCAGGGCACAAGTACATTTTGCTTCATTTCATGGCAGTTAGTTATGTCCCTTTTGATGCCTGTTGAACTGCATGCTGGAACTTGTCAGTGTAAAAGCGCAGTCATTCAGGTCATACCTGAACTATTCTAGAAGTGTTTAATTGTGTAGCTGCACAGGTAGCATAGTCTGCTAACAAGCTGTTTTTATTCAGTACATCATTCTGTCTTTGCCTGGTCACCCTGCTAATATCATATTGTGATGTTTTTGAAATACTGCATGAGAAATGGTTTTTTTCTGATGTCAAACACCTGTCTCTCAATTATAACTTCCAGTTTTTCCCCAATGGACACGCGTTTGCTACTGGATCAGATGATGCCACTTGCCGACTCTTTGACCTGCGTGCGGATCAGGAATTGATGATGTACTCGCATGACAATATCATCTGTGGAATCACTTCTGTAGCCTTCTCAAAAAGTGGCCGCCTCTTGCTAGCAGGTTATGATGATTTCAACTGCAATGTGTGGGATACTCTGAAAGGGGAGAGAGCAGGTAAGTGCGTGTGACTGCAGTGAGCAGTGGTGGGTATTGGAAATCTGTGCAGGGCTGGTTCGCTGTCAGTGCTGTTGCTGATATAATGACCTCTGCTTGCTTCCTGCCAGCACTGTTTTCTCTTGGAATGATACCTTTCCATTTTGTTGCATTTGGTTGTATCTTCCAGTTGTTTCAGTGCATTGGCCATATTCTGTCTCTGTAAGAAAGGTAGCTCTAAAGGTTAAGGAACAGCCACCAAAGTTGCATTACGTGTGTGGGAAGTTTATTTTGCTGAAATGTACAGAACTGGGCAATACAAAATGATGCATTTGCATTGATTCTGGCACCTGTCACAAGCAGTAATGCTTCTGGTGACAGGAAAGTTGTGCTCAGATAGAAGTAGTTTACAGTAGACCTTTTGATTTGAGGACTTTGCTTGCCTGCTGTTTGGAGGGAGGGGAGGTGAACTTTCTCACTTGGTATAATAGCTTAAACAGTGAAGCAGTTCTGAACCTTGACTGCAATTCAAAATGACAGTATATCCTTCTCCCTAAGGGATGCAGGCAGGCTAAATTTTAATAGACATGGATGCAATACCTTGAGAGAGGAGATGAGTGCAAGAAGTGCTCCAAGAAAGCAAAAACGATGTGAAGAGGCAGAGTAGTAGTGCTGTACGAGCGTCTGTTAGTCTGACGTGATACATGGCGGATTTTTAATCCTTGGATTTTGCAAAACTGGAGCAGTTTTAAGGTAGTTCTGTCTCTGTGGTGTTGTCAAAGACATCACATCTGGTTTTGAAACTGACTTGATGGCCAAGAGTGTGGGCAGCATTTCTGAAAATATGGGACAGTGCGGTACAGAGCGTGGCAAGGGATGAGGGGGAAAAGTTTAGAGGAAAGAAATGGAGGCAGAAGTGAGTTTGTTTGTGTTTACACATTGTTAGTAACCTCGCTGTACTGTTTCTCCATATGGCTGTTGTTGTGATATACAGTTCCTAAAGCTAAAGAAAAGGGAGGATGCTTGACCTCTTGTTAACATATTTAATCAGCCTGATTGAAGACTTAGTCTGGGAGGGCAGAGTAGCAGCTGAAGCCCTTGATGCATCCTGTAAATATTAACGTTCAGTTGTTCTTTTCCAGGTGTCCTTGCTGGCCATGACAACCGTGTCAGCTGTTTAGGTGTCACTGATGATGGCATGGCTGTAGCTACAGGGTCTTGGGACAGTTTTCTCAGAATCTGGAATTAACTGGGAGCCAAACATGTACATTCTCCACTTGAGACCTGGAGAGATCAATGCTGCAGCCTATAGCTGTGAAATAACATTTCTACCTTGTATTTGCAGGTGAAGTTTTTCTATTCACTGATTATTACACAAAAAGGCTTTCTGTAAACTAGAAAAAAAATCAAGTGAAGAAACAGGGGAGGGGGGAAGAAATCACTGACTTTTTAAAAGGGGCCAGCACACATCATCATGGTGACCGACAAACTAAGAGCCAGTCATTTTGTTTCGGATGGTTTGGTTAGATCGTCTTTGAAGGGTTTTTGCTTGTGCTCAGTCTGCTAATCCTGTACTTTTTTTTTTGTACATAACTGAATATACACATAATAGCAGCCAATCATGTAACATTTGTCTGTATGTAAAGAAATACGTTTGCATTTTTTAAGGAACTACATTTATAGTTTTGCTTTAACCTGAGGTGTCACTTCTGAGTTTTGTAGTGGATGAACTATAATTGCTGTTTTAAATGTTTTTGTGAATTTACTGTAGATAAAGTGAAGCCGATGGTATGTATGTGTTTTTATAATGGAAGGCATTTGAATTTCTTCTTTTTTTTTAGAGGCCCTGGAGACTCCCAGTTAATACCTACTGCCTTACTCACTCACTTCTTGACCTGCTTGCCTATTTTTAATCGTGGGGGTTCTTCCTTAAGCCAGTGGTTCCTGGTTCATCCATTGGCAGTGACGCCATCCAAACACCAAGGAGTTAATGCCAGGCAGATTTGCAACAACAGAGGGAAAAAACAAAATTCCACTTCCAGAAGTATTAGCCTCCTTACTGCGGCTTTCCGCATCTGCTATTCCACCCAGCCCTCGGGTATGGAAACCAAGTGACCTGCACTGCTGATGTTAAGTGGCCGAGTGCTTTGCTTTTTGACAGGTCAGCTATAAATGAGGTAGTTTGGCCTGTCACAAATTCTTAACAGAGTGATTTGGCGCGATAGTCGGTGTGCAGAAAGCAGGGGGTTTGCGGAGCTCGCTCAGTCACCCCAACAAACAGAAATTCCAGGGAACTTTGCTTAGAATCTTAAATATTTAAATGTGCAGTTAATCAACTATAATTCCCCTCCAAACTGGGGGTTTGCCAAAGCATACCACAACCAAAAGTGCTTGTTGTCAGTTATGTGCAGTGTGAATTATAAAAGGAATTGTGTAACTTACAGTGAACTAAATAACCTTACTTACTTGTGTGGCCCTTTAAAACTTTGTGCTATAAAGTTAGTGACTTGCTTGTTCTCCTGTGGTCACTTAGTGGCTCATTAGATGCTAATTGTTCTGCATTTCTCACACTGTAAATAGCCATCTCCTCTTCCTGATTTATTCAGATTTTGGTGTCAGCAGCTTATAAATGCCAAGTTCTGGCCAAGTATGGTTGAGTGTAGATAGAAGCAAATCAAGTGAGTGATGCCCATTTGAAACTACCCAGGAGGACTGCTTAACTTCTTGGTGCCTGGCAGCGTGTCTGTGCCTGCAATGGATGTTCCCTCGGGAATCTCAAAGCCTGTGGCATTTGGAGAAAGGGGAAATTGAGTCTGTTGGCTTTTCTGATGCGACTTGTCTTAAATACATGTGAGTTTTAAACTACCAGGTCAGAAGATAAATGTTCATCTGCCCTCAAGTTATGGAGAAGTCTGGGTATCCGTGGGTCAGGTACCAAATCTAAGTGCCCAATCTTTTGTAGTACACCAAAACAGAGACGACTTTGTCAAGTTTATGACGTTTGTAATCCTAAATTTCAGAACTTCCAAGCTGTGCCTGTGAACTTGCCATGTCTGAGTGGCGAAGGTGCCAATAAATGTACCGATCACAGTAAATTCACTTAACAAAAATTAAAGCGAAGCAGCAGATCTTGTGCTGCACAAGGGTACATTTCCAAGCAGCAGATTGCGGTGTAGGACCAAAATCACACGATATTGTATGTCACAGGAATTCCTCAGCATTTTGCTTTTCCATCTGCCTGCATTAACAGAACTCTGATGAAAGACTTGTTACTCTTTTAAGTCAGCAAGTTGAGATCTCTCAGATTTGGTTGTTTTTAGTGGTGCACTTTTGTTTTGTTTTTAACTCACAGCTGCCTTGAGCGAATGCTTCTGGAAATTTGTTACTACAGAATTTTACAAAAATATTCTTTTTCTAAACAGTTTTTTGCCATAGAAGTGCGTTTTGAACCAATTTCCTACCCAACGCTGTTGCACAGACAGGTGCCATTTTTACATTCTGTTTAAGCTGGTTTCTACTTGTGAAATTTACAGATGTATATAACTTTTCTTAGAAGTTTGGGTAGACTGTAAATGTGGTAATGGCTCTCGTACAGTTATTGCTGCAAACAGCATCACTGTCATTGGCTGATGAGCCTGTTGGATTCAGCTACCAGTAAGGAATGCCAGCTGCTTGCCTGTGAGGTTTCCCAAAGCGTCGTTATAAATCTCTGCCTGTTTGTGCTGTTTGGTTAACTGCTTCTTCTAGTGCTGCAGGTCCCGCCGTGGCTCCTTTTGTGTTGGTGCACAAGGAAACGTGGAAGGAGCCTCAGCACAACTGTGGAAACAGTATCTGATGCTTCTTGGGGACCTGTAGAAAGCTTGTGATAGATCCTGCCAAGGTGACGTTCGCTGTTTAATTACTGTTCTGTAGTATCTAAGGCTGAAGGAAAAAACCCAAAGCCTACAGACTTGATGTGATGCGCTGTTGCCACTGTATGAGGGCAAATAAGGAACTTGCACAAGATTGCTCTTCTTATTTTCATGTCTGTTGTTGGTGAGTTCACTCAATAGAATGGATGTGGTTTAATGGTTACATGCTCAAGCTCCCTCTAATACGAGGAAGTTAAGAAAATGAGCCTTTGTACGTTTTACTTAAAAGACGTAATTCCCAGCTTTGCATCTCAAAGAAGATGGTGCAGCTTGTGCAATTTCTAACTGCTCCATGGCAGCAAACAGTGCAGCAGATTCAGCAGCCCCAGTGGGTACATCTTAAACTGTAAAAGTTAGTTGCCAAACTGCATCGTGGCCTGAACTTCAGATACCTTCTGTGATTACAGAAGTCTAGTAGCTAAGACTGTCGAGGCACAGTAACTCATTCCTAACCTCTCTTCTCAAATCCTGTTGGTTATAGCTTGGAAAGTGGAACTCTGTGCTTTGCGGTGCAAGATTGATTTCATTCCGGTAGTTTTGTTTTTTATGTCAGCATTTTCCAGCATTGATTCAATGTTGCAATACAGGATACTAATCAGGCCAGGCAAGTGCCTAACCTGGGCTTGTTCTGGTGTGGATTCAGACATCTATTCATTGGTGGGGATGATGATTGAGATTCTGGAAACCACAGAAGCTTCTAAATGTAAACTCACCGAGTACTGCAGTGCTGGCCTGTTTTCATCTGTCTCCAGACCCTTTTTTCTTCCAACCATCAGTGCCATCTGCCTTGCAAACTGCAGCCGCTTGGCAGTACCTGGCAGAACGGATGGGTTGAAGCATTGACTCCCATCTGTGTATGGAAGCAGAACGTGGATTCTTGGGCTGTCCCCCAGTCTCTGAGAGGGCCTGACCTGGACTTTCCAAAGCTGAATGGATGTAGCAGCTGGTCCCGGCGTGCTTACTGTTGTGCATGGGTCGGAAATAGTGAACTCTTCAGTTCGTGTCCCACAATGAAGTTGGCGTTACTTTAAGGTAGAATGAAACCATTGTGAAAACATTCCAAGCGTGCTTAGTCGTTCCTCTTTGAGGACACCGTCACCTCCACTAGGTTTAGTGCTGTGCTTTAAGATGTTGGTGAGAATAAGTATTGGCTAATTCAAATAGTTGGTATCAATGGTTGTGTAGCAGAATGACTGATTTTTGAGATAGCGTTTCCTGTAAAAGTAATTAAGCATGGGTTGATGGTGCACTTTGTATACAGTAACCTGGCATGCATGCTGGTAAACTACTTCCTACACTTCAGAGGCACCACAAGCCTTTTTATCCAATTGCTGGTTATGTAAAATACATGCAGAATGTTAATGCAGTGTTGTTATGGTAAATGTGTGAACAGTGTTACTAATTGATATAACTGATAACAGATTACATGTGCCTGACATCCTTATACCACACAGTATGTTTAGGTTTTAACTAATATGGACTTCGGTGGAATAGTCTTAGATATTTCAAGCCTTTGTTTTCCTTACACGATGGTGCTCTATTTGTGTTTTTTCTTTTTCCTTTGTTTCTTTTTTTTTTAAAGAAGAAAAAAATAAAAGCATCTGAACACTTGTAGTACATATGACATCCAAAGGAGTCCAAAACTAAAACGCTTCTAACCATCTCCGTTTTAATTTGCCTTCAGTTTCTGGCATTGCTCATCAGCTGGGTTCCTTCTGTCACTTGTTGCTGACTACTTTGGATAACTGCGGTCATGTTACCAATTATGAAGTGATTCTGCACTGCCTTTGGATCGTGTATGTATACAGAAACAGTCTTAAAGCTTTTATTTAAGCTATTGAAGAAACCAGGGACTTGTGCCATTTGTTCTTTAACAGTGCTGTTGTAAAAAGACCTCCCTGTGAAAAAAAATCACTTGCTATGAACTCTGTTTATAGCTTTTTCTTTTTTTTTTCCCCCCCACAATGGATCTTTTCTTTGTATTTGTACAGTGGCTCAGTGAAAGATGTTGCCATGAGTTGATATTGTAACCAATAAACAAGTGCTTTTAACCAGATGGGTGCCACGCGTGGGTGCTCCTTTACAACTCCACCGCATGGCCCCCATCACAGAATGGCCTGGGTTGGAAGGCACCTCAAGGACCATCAATCTCTAACCACTGTCCTACAGTGGAAGCAAAGGGTGACTTTTCCTTACCGAGACAGTTGTGAAGTAACGTTACCACAGGAGAAGAGTTATCATTTTTTAATAAACATCTGCAGAACACATGCATGTGAAGGTTTCACCTGGGTACAATCTCTAGCAGTGCTTCAGACGCACCAGCACACCCCTGTCACCTCTCAGACACAACCCATGGGCTGTGGCTCGTTTCCATATTCAGTTTTCCTCAGTGAACCTCACGCAGCTCCCCCACTGCTGCTGCCAGCTCAGAGCTGTGCTGCTGCACAGTCACAAACCAACCCTGTACACAACGGTGCAAACAAACAGCTGGTTATTAACAGCACTCCACTACTATTAGCTTTTAATCTCGCTCCTTTTAGGATAGCCCTTATTTACTGGAATATAGCAAAACTCTGAAGTTTTGAATTTGAGTATTTCATTAATCTTGTTCATACAGAGCCATAAAAATATATAAATACTCTGAAAAGGCTTTCTCTTCTAAAATAAGTTATTCTTAAAAAGTCTGGTTAGAAAAACGAAGGTGCTCAGTGATTGCAGGTGGCAGCAGCCGGGCTGAGAGGCTCTGAGCTGCTGGAGGTGAGCAGAGGGGGAAGTACTCCATCATACCTGTCACAGCTCATAAGGGATGGGTGCTACAGCAGAACCGAGGAGCAGCTCAGGATGTTACGTGAGGAGCTCCCATCAGACAGCCTCCACCTCTCAGTGCTGGAGCCCGACACCCAAATCTTGCCCTCCAACATGTGGAAATGGGACCCAAACCACTGACTCAGCCACTCATTTGCTGCCCTTCACCTGAACAGCTTCCCACCGTGCTCACAGAGACAAGTGTCCAGTTTACCAACTAATTTTTACTTAACACCATCTTGGCTAGAGATGCAGGAGCCAGCAGGGAAACTACGGCCTACCGCATCCCAGGAGCGACTGCTCTACAGCTACCACCTTTTGTTTCCTTATCCAAGAACAGGAACATCTTCCCAACCCGATTCCACTTGCTTTCAGAACGCTCAGGACTGCTTGTCCACCATGCTGGAGTTCATTCCCTTCCTTAAAAACCCCAAACAAGCACAAATGAAAAGCAGCATCCTCCTCCCCTGGCTCTTCCTGGTCAACTAAGAATGGGAAAGACAGCAGTGCTGAGCAGCCTCCCTGCATAAACTCCTGGATGCCAGGAAGCCAGACCTGCCCCTCCTAAGCACTAACCAAAATCAAAAGGGATTTGGGTTTTTATTCTCAAGTGCCCAACGAAATTTAGTGTTAAAGACTTTTAACTCCCAATCTGCAAAACAAACATAACACTTGGAAGCGTCCCACAGCAATTCAGTTTGGTTCACCGTCCAAATTAAGCTTTACGATAATTCATGTAATCAAAATAAGGTTAAAAATATAAATCATTTCATGTGACCCCCCCCAAGAGAGGCGTCGGCTGTCAAATGTCTGCTTTGTCCTACAAAGGATCACCGGGAAGCGAACGCTGATGCTTTATTTACTCTTTTGAAGAAAATGCTTTGTAAAGCGATCTAGTTCGTTCTCCAGGTGAATGGCTTTAGTTCTGCAAAACAAACAAAAGCAGAATATTCACTTCAGTGCAGTTCCAGAAGCAAAACTTGCGTTTGGTCTCTACTTCTGAAACCCAAAGCACTGAGAAAACCAGAACTTCTGCTCCAACTGGAGCCTGGACCTACTCCTGAGTCCCTCAGCCACCCATTGCTGCGAGTTCCTGTTCCACAAACACCTGCTGCTGGTGGCAAAACCAAAATGGGACTGAAGTGAACGACAAGCTGACAGCTGCTCTAACACTCTCCTGCTCCCCAGGAAGGTGTCACCCCCCCCTAGGTTACCTGCAGGAGACAAATGCTCTAATGAAAGCCACCACTCCAACAGAGTAAAGTAAAGATTGTCTAAGACCATTTCAGGAGCTTTTCTCATTCTCGTGGAAGAAGCCTGCATTTATTTAACTCTTAACCAAAGAACTGTTTGCTTCTGAGTAAAGGAAAGACTGCAGCTGGGTATACCTCGCTTCTAGGCTGGAAGTGACAGCAAGCATCCACTGAGAGGTCAGCAGTGCCAGCAGTTGGCTCTTGGCAGCCACACGCAGACTCACCTTAGTTGCTTGGAGTGGCTCTGTATGTTCTCCAGCTGATCTATTTCTTTGGACAGACGGGCAATTTCTTTCTCCAGGTTTTTCTGGGTAACATCCACCTGCTGACAGAGCCGGGCAAAGGTGGTGGCCATTTCCCTACAGGAAAAACAAGTCTGTAATCGCAGCTTACAGAATCTTGCCACAAAAGCAATACAGGATCAATCACATCAATCACACAGTGTTGCAGTGTGCAGCAAAACACTGCAACCAAAGCCTCCAGCTGCCAGGGGATCACAGAACACAACAAAGTGTTAAAGAGTCCCGAGTCCACAACTACAGACTCTCACATGTAAATACCCCTGCAGAGGAGCACGTCTTACCTTCCCTAATTACCAACTTCACACCTACAGCCTACCAACACCTATTGTTGGTGCCGTAACACCTCCCTGTAACAATATTACAAACATCCCTCACAATAAACAGGGCCTGCAAGAACACTCTGCTGCCTTCCCACACCCAGCGCCACACCGACAAAGGTTCCTTATCGTGTGTATCACTTACTGCTGCACCTGGTGGCTGCAGTTTGCACTCGTAAGGCTGACGATCATCTGCAGCTTTTCGGTCGCGTAGTTCACAAACTGCTGCTTGAAGGCTCTCTCTTTTGCTTTAGTGGTCCAAGTTAGTCTCTCATAGAGATAGAGTAACCCATACATACTTAAGGAGAGAGAGATGAGTTTCCAGCCAATCGTTTTCCAAATCTGAAAAGGAAAAGTCCTTAGTTTAAATGAGAGTTGCCCTACAGAATGCAGTTGGACTATCAGGAAATCTATTTATTTCCACCTTTTTCTTTTGTTGCTGTTTTTGTCTTCAAGGCCCTTTTACTAGATTAGATTAGCAAATATATTATTATAGAGCAATAGAGCTCTATCCAAATGAGCTGGTACCCCAACGGCTCGGAGAACATCCAGGCTACAGGAGGAGGAAGGAAAAAGCAAAGCTCCCACCAGTCCAACAACATGTAAGGCACAATCAAGTCACCCCATAGTTTAGAAACTGAACGCAGTCAGAAGATGCCCAGCTACACTCGGCGTCATCACAGCAATTTTCTCACTACAGTCTGATTCCTTGTGTCCAGTGTACCGCATGTGCTCATCCACCCCAGCCATGCTAAGAAGTTACTACATGCTTCATGCTGCATGGTACGGAACCCCAGAAAGGGAAGAACAGCCCATCTCTGCCCTCGGTGAGTGCTGCTAATGCTACTTGCCACTCCGCCAACAATGATGATGCTCATAGAGGTCCGTGATGTCAGTGAAGCTAAACCCATTACCAAAGGAACCATGAAATCATCGGGTGACGCATTCTCTGGAGTTGCAGCAGGAAGGCTGGCAGCAGACGGGGTGGTAGCTAAGGGACGAGGGATCTAGAAGAGTGGAACACAGCAGCCTAAGTCAAAAGCATTACAGAACTACACAGAGATTAGTTTTATTGTCAGCTATTCAGGGTTCCATTCGTTTGAAAGGAACTGTTCAGCACAGGCATCTGAACAATGTTCCTGGTAAGCAGTGGAGGTTCTGACAGTTCCCTGCCACACAGGGACTAAGTCAGAATGAGGGTTCTGCTCAAAGATCCAAAGGTGACAAATAAAGAAGTTCCCCGGAGCGTTCAATCCAAAGGAAACCAGAACTTAGGCAACGTCTGCAGAAAGCATGGGAAAGATGCTCGGTTCCCTTTTAACCCTGAATAGAATCCAATAAAACAACCCTTGCCAAAAATATTTCACACAGAGGGACCAGGGGAAGGCAGCAGCAAGCGGGGAAACAAATAGGATTTAAAATAAAAACAACTGTAATTAAAATAAACTAAAAAAAATCAATAAATCCTCATTAAGGCAAAACAAGGCACTTAAAAGGTCAGCCTCATCTCTGAAGCACTCACTTGTAAACTGGGATCTGCCAGTCCCAGAAGTACTCGCTGAGCATGTTTAGGACCCAAGAACCGGTTCACAAGTGAAGTCCATCCCAGGGAGAAGTGGAACATGATATCCTCTTGAAAATCCGCACAGAGACTGTGACAGTTCAGGTCGTAGCTGAGGTCAAACTTCCTGCATGGGATCAGCAAGTGGAGCTGGTTCTGAGCACCAGAAGGCAACAATGGTTTCAGGTTTTCTAGAAACAGAACCCAACAGTGAGGATGAGTTAACACTGAAAGCCTGACAGCACATTCCCAAGCAGAATCCTTGCAGCGCTGACCAGCTTTGAGAACTACAAGAACCCAAACTGACTTTTTAAACAAACAAACCAACCCCTAGAAAAAGAAACCCTCGAGCACTTTAGCAGTCTGGATCCTAACAGAGCAGCCCTTCACTGCGCCCATAAAACAGCCGCACTAAAGTGACTTGTAGATAAAGCACCACTGTCCAAAAAAGGACACATTAACTTAAAGACCTCCAGCAATGGTAAAAGATAGGGACAAGTACAAATAAGTTTGTTTTTCCAGCCATTTGGTGGTGCCATACAGAAGAGGCAACATTACTGAATAAGATAACAAGGCTTCATGTAATTCAATCACCTTGCTCCCAATCTTTTATTACCAGAAACAGAGCAGAAGAAATGGCTAAGAATTAACACTGCATAGGAAACACTGCTAACAAAAAAATCCCCCAACATCTCCAAAAGAAACCAGTGGGTGCTGAATCAGTACCACACCACAACTGCTTTGTGAAACCATCCTGTTAATTCAGAGAGACCCAGAGAGAGGACTATACTGCAGAAACATGATGTGCCAATTACTCTGTTTCATGGCTAAAATGAGGTTACAAAAGGATTAGGCAAGTTCCCAGAGGGAAATCCATTTTTACTCGCTTGAATCATTAATTCAGGTGCTGTGTTTTGGTTCAGAAGTCCCTCAGCAGGGCATGGATCACTCTACTGACACTGGCTCATCCTTCTCCTCAAGCATCTGTTACTGGCTACTACCAGACTCAGTCCTGAGCCAGGACGGTTCGCCCTTACTGCTGTATCATGTAAACATTCCAGCACATTCAGAAAGAAAATGATTCCAAAAGCAAATTATCCCCAATTGCCTTCTCCAAACACAGAAAGTCAATATCCTGCCCGTCCCGCATTACCAATGATCTCCTGCTGCGACTGATGCATCGACTCATTGACTTCACTGGAGCAACGATCAGCCAGGTTCTTCCCCAAACCATCTTCTATGTGTTTGTTGAGTTCCTGAAGGTTTATAAAGAAAATACTCTCGTCAACTTCTGCTTAGCTCATTAATTACGTTGTTCAGAGGTGTGGTAAACACTAGGTGGTATTATTTGCAGTAGCAAGAAAAGCAGGTTACATGAAAGTAAGACGCCTTTGAACTGTGACTGCAAATCTAATGAAAGTGACACAGGGAGGATTTCTCTACCTTGTTATTGTAAAAAGGCATATGGAAAAGCATGTCTTTTCAATAAAAATGTGACACCAAAGAGCACACCGGTACAAAGCAGTCAGTCACAATTCAGCAGGTGATTTCACCGCTCTACGTAGAGACAGAGCAATCCCACCAACACACAGGAATCTGCTCTGGGCATTTTGCAGAGCCAGGCCAGGGCAGAGAGACAAACGGATCATCAAATCCAAGTTCTGTAACGCTTCAACAAAGCATCATATAAAACAATAAGCAAGTCATGAAAATGTAGAAGTTAAAGACAAAGAAATCTTACTGTCTTATAGATCTTCAGTACTTGAGGAGAAGGGTGGAAGTCTGAATAAAATTCATCAACTAGAACTGAAAGTCGGCAAATCTCATCAGTCATGGCAGAGGAGACCTGAAAGACAAAGCACGATGCCGCTCCGATCTTTTCCAGACAGAGTGGAAACAGGCTTCTGAACTAACCCAGTTACAACAAATAATTCAATTACGTGACACTCAGCAAGGAACTGACAGCGTGCCTTTTTCTTTATCTTTTTGCTCTTTGAAATGGAATATAGATGACAGTTCAAATGTACTTCGCAGGCTTGGGGTGGGGTGCATGAAAGGGACTGCTGTTCAGAAGGGAAAACATTTGAATCTGAGAGATTTTCGACACTGCTGTGACCTGCTGTTGTCAGGACGCTTCAAGGTCACAATATATTCCCTCCCATCAGCTTCTGCAGCTAACCAGAAAAACTCCATCAGTAAAACCTGCAGACTTCTCCTTACAACCACAGGCAGTTTCAGATGAGCTGACTGGGATGCCAGAGGCTGTGGGTAATGCAATTTTTCCCCAGCAGACACTGGAGATGCCCAGTGTTTTGTACACTCAGGACACAGACAGGAGAAGTGGATTACAGTCTAACAGTCCCTTACACATCAATTAGCACTGCTGATGTGAATTAAAACAACGTCTTATCAAATACTTCAACCCAGCCAAGCATCCTGGACTAATATAATCTGATAGCCTATATTCATTTATACACCCTCTGAACATAAATGTTGTCTCCAAACTTAGGAAAGCAAAAACCTGCCCCAAATTATGCTACCGCTTTGAAAAGCTCCTATTCCAAACACTTCAAAATTCACATCTGCTCAAGCTGAAGATTTGCTTTGTCCACCTTTGCAGGATTTCAGATCAAACTCTGGTCAGCCCCAGCTCTAATGCTGAGGGTGAAGCCATTTGTAAGAAGTCCATCCATTGCTCAACACCCACGTGCTGACAGATTCACTTATTCATCTGCCAAGCTGTCACGCACACACTCCTCCCTCCCTGCATTACTTACTTTATTTTCTACTTCCTCGGTAACGCGTTTGATTTTTTCCTTCGTATCTTCTGTCAAAATGTTCAGCTGATTTCGAACGAAGTCCAACCTATCCTTCTGATCTTCTCGCTCTTCCATTGAGAGCACTCTGATGAAGCAGAAAGGAAATCACCATTACCAGCAGGTATTCTCCCAGAAACCAAGCAAGCATGTACCATCATGACCCACCGAGCTTAGGGCGTACCGAGCAGCTTAAAGGCTCCAAAGTGACAGTAGTGGAACAAAGCAGAAGCACTGAGTGCCTCAGAATGACTGCAACGTAGATGTAAAATTTACAAGTGCACTTAAAGGCTGCATTGATTGAGCACAACTCTAATGACTGGGCTTTGATATATCTTAAGAATGAGCGTTTGGAGTTGGAACTACATAAAGAGGGATCTGAAATGAGAGGCCTTTAATACTTCGCCTTTCCTGATTATAAAAGGAAGAAAAGATAAATCCAATCACGCTGTCCTACTGCTCACCAGCACCATTCAGCTGTTCCTTACCAATGACATCAGCCCAATGACCCTGCAGAGCAAATGGGAGGCAGCAGAAACTAACCTTGTCACAAACAGCTCTCTCCAAAGGCGCTAGGCCTATTGTTTAAGAAAAACACACTTAAAATGTAGAGCAGCTGTATCTTGAATGATCAGCAGTTACATTAAGAGACAATTCAGACTAAGAGGGGTCACTGCACAGGTTTGGGCTTGTCAACAGACAGAAAGAAGGAGGTATCAAAATATTTTCCAACAGATTCACAGCAGGTTTTCATAGCAACTGACAAAGTGAGACAGGTTAATATGTAAACAGGCAGCTTGGCAATGCTGATATGTTTGGGAAGATGAATGTTTGACAGGCATAGCAGAGTCTGTTGGGACATAAAGACACTTTATTAACAGACACAGAAAGGAGGTGGATGCAAGTTCACAATGTACGAGAAAGAGAAGAGGCAGCAGCGGAAGTGGGGAGAAAACATATCCAAATGTCCAAAAACATGGAACTATGAGAGTGGAAATGTGAGTTATTACCACGTGCACTGAAGGATATTTTGGTGAGCAAAGAGAGTAAAACACCTCAGGATGCAACATGAAAAGAACCAGTGACCCAGCCCAGAGAGCTCACATGGGCTTTTCCCACTCCTTGCAGCACTTTTAAGCACTCAAATCACAGCACTACAGCCTCCCATGTAGTTGCTCAATGTTACCGTAAACAAACGTCTACAGGTACAGCAGCAGGCCCAAATGTGACTGTAAGTGCTGGATACAATGAGAAAAAAACTTTAAAAAACAATTGGAAAACCCACAGATTATCTCTGTGACCATAAATCAGTGAGAAGGAAAACAAAGTCAACCAAGATCCCTATGCAGGAGTCACAGAGCAAGGGCAAGAGTGAGCAGTGCAAGAGAGCAGTCGGACTGACACACCAGAGAAATCCTCCATTTCTTACCAATGGAGGAAAAAAAAGTGCATTTTACAGTCCAAAATGACCCAAGAAACCACCAGCATGGAAACGGCTCCTTAGATGAGCTGGAGAAACCAACACCAACCAGCCCTCCAACACACCTACCTTTTCTCTGCTGCAGCTACGTTTATGGCGTCCATAATGTTTTTCACAGTATCTATTATCTGTTTAGCTCTGATAGTGTGCTGTTCAAACTTGGTTTTCACGGCTGACTGCGAGATACACTCCTGCGAGGAGCCCAAGCCACAACACATTACTGCAATTCCATACCAACACTGTCTGGAATTTCACTGTCAGAAAGCACTTGCTGCTATTAGCGTGAACTTAAAGCCATGGGAAACAGAAAGAGAAAATACACAGAAATCAAAAGACAACAGAACTGAAATCTCAAATGAATCTGTAGCAGCAGATCTCTGCCTTTGTGTTCACTCACAGTAATGTGCAGAGGTTTCTTGTCTAAAACAAATGAGGAATGGAAACCAAAACCAAACTTGGTGTCTATGTTAGATAAATCCAGCTCTTCAGAAAACCCTCCTGCTGTCTATTGGGAGCAGTGACTGTCTAATGGGACCCCTGGCAATACTGCTTCGCTCGAGTTCTTTTTGCTGCTATAAATATTCACAGCTTCAAGCAGCAGCTCCGTGTCAGTAAAATATTACAGTCTTACGTCAATACTGACAGTCCAGGCACAAACCAGGTAATCAGGAATTAGAAACAAAAGTTGCCCATCGGTCCTTAACAAATGGCTGAAGTGTTACATCTATCAGTGCAGAACGCTCTAAAAAATGCTAATCAATCTGCAGTCTTGAATATTGTACAGCAATTCAGGGGCTACAGACAATTAACTGAAAGATGTTTAACTGCTAAATGTGGGTTAAAGCAAATCAGTTGTGATTGGGCATAAATTAAGACTTAAGTAACCGTGCACCATGAGGCACGTGGCCAATAAAAGGTGCTGGGGCTCAGTCTGCACTGTGATCTTCTGCACTCAGGGGGAAGAAAGCAAGCAGCTGGATTCCTTAGATTGGATCTGTTTGGTGGTGTTTTGTGTAGGTATTTTTTTTCTTTAATTATTCTTAACCTGTGGACAGCACAGAACATTTAAGTTGCTTTTAAAAGACCCGTCTATGACCTCAGCATACACTATAAAGACAAATTGCACCTATCCAGAAATAACAGATCAAAACAAAAGGAACAAAATGAATAAAATATATTCCCTGTTCCTCGATGAAGCAGATCTAGAAATCAGCAATGAAAGGCCAGAGTTTCAGAAATATCAGCACATTGTTAGAGCTAGACTAGACACAGAGGAAAGAGTCTTCCCAGCATTAGTATGTGGTAGGTAAAAGGACGACAGTCACTCACAACACAACCAGACAATCCAAGTTAGAGCACTAGGAAAAACACAAAGGTTAATTATACGACTGGAAAAGGTAAGAGGAGGACAGGAGCATTTTTGCTGTTAGTCTGTAAATTAACATTAGATAATGCTGTTATCTATTGAAACAAAGATAAACGCTTTCAGTGTTCCAATAATATAACCAAACCCACTGTAAGCCTTCCAGCATAGCCAGACAGTCTTTTGGTGTTAGGGAAGGACCCTGCTGCAGGGCAGTAATTCAGGCTGTTTTCATTGTAAATGACAGCCAGAACTACTATTCTGCCTTGCGTGCCTTTTCCACTCCTCCATACACCATTTCTGTTTGGTGAAGCAACTTTGCAAACCCTACAGCCTGTGACTTAACTGGTTTGTGGTTTTATGGAGAATATTCACTCAAGACCAACTGCATGCAGTGCACTGGATGCAGCAAAACGTTTGTTGAGATTTCAGGATGGATCATTTTGGCGGTTGTGGTCTTGGGACAGAAGATTCTCATCTTAGTGTCCAGCTTGAGAATCTCAAACCCAATTCACCGATGTGCTGAGTGTTTATAACACCAAATAATTTAATAAGTCACGTGTCTGCCAATATGAAAATATCTTGTATCAAATGCATAACTGTGACTGTGAGAGATTGTATAGAAAAAGAAGTGCTTTGGATACAGCGTGTAGCAAAAGTACATGGCAGCAATTGGTTTAAAAACTGAATTTCCACTTTTTCCCTACTAGCTGAAGGTTCCCTAATATAAGTCTAAGGACAAAAATGACAAACAAAAATGTGTGTTTGGTTACAAGCAGCAACTCAAGCAAGAAACTTCAAGTTTCACGGACAGATGTGCTGTCTGTATTCTGAACTAATTATTTCAACACCCTGGTCATCTTCCATAACAGTGCAGATAAAGCCTGAACAATCAAGGCATATCCAAAACCCCAGTTGAAGATAACAAATAACAGCTTTAGAGTTATCAAATTCCACAAGATAAATGGATCTTATCGCACAGGAATCAACTGATTATCCAGCCAGACCTACTGCTGAAGAACATGTGAACTCAGCTGTGACTACAGCTGGACTGAGGGTGAAGGGTGGTTTCAGCAAAGCACCAAGGATGCAAAAAAAGCGTTAGTGTTCAAAGCATCAGAACTAAGAGGCACGTAATGGCGATAATTTCAGAACTCTGGCTTTAAAAATACAAGTAAATATTTACTTTTACATTAGTGAAACACACTGCCTTACTGTTTGTGTGCTGGAGTGCAATAATGAATGACAAAGCTACGTGTGCAGAACAAAATCAGTCTTACAGTACAGCGGGCATTTTAGCAGCTGATGGTTATTAAGTGATACAATCATTTCTAAGAGCAGTCTCTTATCATCTATACTACACCAGTATTGAGATCTGAAAACATGAGCTCAGAGCCCAGCTTTGACCCCTTCTTTCACTGAACAACATTCTGTTCAATCTGTTGTTCTAAGAGGCAACTGACGAACAGAGCCAGCAGATAAAGCACAGCTGTCACATGGTTGGAATACCTGACACTCCTCTACTTGTTCACCAAGGTCACGCTCAGTAAAATTAAGCTACGCATAAACAGAAGTTACCTTCACATCAGTAAAAGAGGCAGTTAAAAAAAGTGCATCATAAATACCTCAAATATCTGCTCAAAATTTTGGAATTCTTGGAATCTTGTTTGAAACCCTTCAGCAAGTGCTCCGCCTGTGGAACGTAACAGACCATAAGGGAGAGAACAGCACAGCACGACTGTCCATATCACTTTTATCAGGCTATATGATATTTTTTTCTGCATTTGAGGAAAGAGAAAAAGAAAAGAGTTCCTACACACCACTCTCTGGCATTCCTTGGGCCTTCTGTCTCCTGGCACTCAGAACTTCTTTTGCTGAAACAAAAAAGATGCGATTCCTCGCTTCCACAGGATCAATAACTTTGAGCTCATCAACGAGAAAAGTCAGACAGCGCTCCATGTGCTGCCTGCGCACCTGAGGAAAAGGTGGGAAGCTCATGAGAAAAAGGCAGAAACAACTGAGCACTGCCATCGAATCAAAACATCCGAGCACAAAACAAACCATGCCTGACTATCCTTAGACATTAGGTGCCTTCTAATCCTACTGATGCAGCAGCTGCTTTTAAATCACTTAATCAGTCCTGGAAGCAAACGTATTTCCTTCTAGAACTGTATTGTATGTTACCAATCTCAGTCAGGTAGTGAGGTAACTGATCCATTCCCCGTATGCAGAGTACTGAGCATTCCAGCAAGCCAGATGCCCTCAGAAAGATATGAAGAGAACACTGACAGCTACTCCAACATGCCTTAACATGTATAATCTGTACCCACAGGCAGCAGAATCACTACAAAATTAAAGTCAGACAAAGAACATTTATAACAAGCTTAATGTGGAGGAAAAAGGTTCTGCAGTTAGAATTGAAGTTGCAAGTTGTTTCCATGCTTGGATCAAACAATCTATCCTTTAACCAGAAAGACAAAGCAGCTGTTTTCATTCTAATAAATATATTACCTTGGCAACTGATATAGATATATACCTCCATGTGCATAAAAGCAGGCACACACAAATATATCATCATCTCTTTGCATATACAAATACATCTAGCTAAGCAAAAGCCACCAAGTCACTTACATCTTCCATATATTCTGGCTCTGATGCAGAGGCATCCCATCTATTGTTCAAGATGAAGATATTTGGCTTAGAGAGACGCTCGTTCACTTTATGGAAGAAATGTTTTTCCTAAGAATTAAAACACAAACAGAAAACTTTCCAGGCATCCGAAACCGTCCTGCATTCTTCTGTAAGAGATCTGACCATGAACAGGGTTGTTTAAAGATTCATATTCAAAATAATTCATTAGCACAGAAAACCACAGACATCCAGCAGAAAATAATAAAAGGCTTCTGATGGTTCCAAAGCCATCAAATCTCTTAAAACTGATGCCAACAACACATGCCAACAGGGCTGCTACCTCGCCTAAAAAGGGGCAGAAGTGCAACTAATAAAGCTTCCAAACAGATACTTTAGAAAACACTGCAACAAAAAAATCAACTCTTCTACACATCTGTCACGTCATTTACTGTCTTCCTTTTTTGTTACAAAACTGAATCTTAACTGAATTGTTACATTTCCTGCTCGAGTTTCTATGGCTCGAACCACAGAAAAAAAGGCCACTGCTGAATGTTTCCATTTTAAATACTAAACAAAGAACTCACAGGAAGTCACTGCACACCGTACCGTGTTCATGAGAGTTGATTCAGAATTGGCAACCAAGACAAACACATCAGCATCTAAGCAGAATTTGTCAATCCAGCTGTCCAGCTCTGTAGTCACATCTGTGCCAGGACTGTTGATAACAGAAAACAAATTCATTTATCCAACAATGGAGTACCCAATTTCTACAAAGTGATGAAAACAGATTGGGATCACTCAAGGACATTACAGTTACAATGTGAAGTTTAGACCTTTAGTCTAATGCAGAACTCACGTTTAAGGCAAAGAAAAAGCTCATTACCAGTTAGCATTTATCTGTCACTTATTTGACCATAATGATGCAATGAATAAATACGCAGATCATGACAGCCAGAAAAGCATCAGATCTGTCAGCCATCCTGGCAGAATTGCTCTTCCTCCCCATATCCCAAGTTTTAGATTGTAATCAGAAAGAAGTTATTCATGATGTGTTTTTCCACTAGTAACGGCCTACTTAAAGTTATAAACCTATGCACAGTTTGCATAAGGTAAAGATTAAAATGAAATTGGGACTATAAAGCTGTCAGTTTTTAAAATTAAGTGGAATAGAAGCATTAGCTCATGTTTGCAAAACCTCACTTATTTCTGGTACAGACTGGGGGAAGTGTCAGCTCAACACACAGGCCGCATTAATCCACAGTGACAGTTACATTTTCATGGCACTCACTAGTGTGACATGTATGTCCTGCAACCCTTAAAATAAGCTTTTAGATACAAAGTCCAGGCCGCTCACTCTTCTTTCACGTGATCAGTCTGGAGCATTTAAGGACAAGGAATGAGCAAAGGGTTTACAGCTGCACTGACCTTGGTCACACTTCTATGCTGTTTGTTTTAAAGGTGTCAGCGTGCTCAGACAAAAGCAAGTCCCTCCTGCAGCACTCACAGGACACCTTTTTGTTCCAACCCCTACAATGCCAGAATCGGCAGAGCAATGGCAGGCAGCACTATGTATCAAAGAACAAGCTCTGTGCCCTTGGGAGAGGAGGGGGGGTAAAAAAGCACCACTCCATAACGTTGCAACCTGATAACCAAAGCACAAGCAATCAGTCAGCAAGTCTCTTTTTTAAACGCTGCAGTGGCAGATTGACTTCAGGAAGTGTTTATTGCAACAGAAAGCATACCTGTCCACTAAGACCAAATCGTCCCTCAGCAGCGCACACTTGGACTTGGGCCAGAAGACGTGGACCAGACAACCAGCCTTCAAATCTTTATCCATGTGAAGAGCATGAGCAAGCTGATTGACGGTCTATCAGAAACATGAAGAGAGAAGACAAACATGCAGTGTGTGCCACAAATGAGTCCGCAAAGCAGCCTCAGTTCTTGTGCAAACTGTCAAGAGAGTTATATTCACTTCTGATGAATATCCGTGCCTTTCTTTTAAAAAGATTTTTTTTCCCATCTTCTTAAGACTTAAAGAACAAGTTGTGCTTCAAAAACCACAGGAGCCACAGCGTGGTGTTCCTCACAGGGCTACATGTGATACTGAGAGCTGCCAGGAGTTTGCCTTAGAGCTTAAAGGCATCACTCTGAGCAGTTCAAGAAGGTAAGTGCCCTAAGGCCAACGAGAGAAATGCAGTTAATCTTTAGCAAGTAACAGAGCTTACTGACAGTCCTACAAAAATAGATCACTCAACGTACTCTGTGCTACAATGACACACACCTTAGTCATTTTCAGTTTCACCTTCTAGCTTATAAATGATACATGAGTTATCCTGATACTTTCATTAGACTGCAAATTGTTGTTAAAAGACAGAACCTTTGAGAAAAAGCTCCTGTGAAAAAAGGCCTTGACCATTCAGGAACTCTACCTTGACACTCTTCTTCTCATCCGAGCCCTCCGTCATGAGGTAGGCCTTATCTCCATCAGTCCCTTCCACGCTGAGAAAGCAGTTAGTTGTATGGCCAATCCCACTAGGAAGTACCTTGTCCCACAGCATCGCATTAATGACCGAACTTTTTCCGCTGCTTGTTCTAAAGAAAAAGAAAATGAGAGCACTCTGAGCACAGTGCAGCAGCATCAAGCACACCTTCCTTCTGAATTGAATGCACTCCCCTTTAATCATATTAAATCACACTATTTTGGGGTGTGAGAGATCATCAACCTAAAATAAGGCTTCAAATTAATGCAAAGCAGTTGCTAAATACTACTCCTTGTCCCACAGAAAGGGCAGCCTGCTCTCTGCCTTGTACCAGTGCTGGAATTCCCGGAGAAAATAACTGATGGAAAAGCTGTGTAACATTTTGGATAGAATTATGTTTTGATCAGGTAACAACTCAACATTCCTGCCCGCAGCAAAGCCAAGGGAGTAATTCCAGGGATGCTGGGGAAGGACACGAGGAAAAGGCTGCATGACAAAGGCAAAAGAGGGCTTAATAGTTTCTATGATGGCATTAACAGCGACTCCTAAAAATGTTTGTGAAATTACCACCTCTGCAATTTAATGCACTGCCTTCAGAAAGCATTGATCTGCACCAGTCAGGAAGGAACCAGTGCCCCTGACATAGCCCTCTAAAGCATCAGATGTGGCGCAAAAGGAGCACTGTACCAACGCTCTGAGATATGCCTCCGAGTATTGCTGGCTGGGGATTCTCATTACAGCCAACTCCAAATAATTTAATCAACAATAAACTCAACTTAATCAAGATCTCCAAAGGAAGATGTGAAGCAGCGTGCAGAAAGACAATCAAATTTATTTCTTGCATGCAATCCTTATAAAGCAAAAGTTGTCTTTAATTATGGCACTTAGACTTGTCCTTATTTTGGACAGAAAAAGTAGCTCAATTAAACCAGTCTTCTCTCAACTCAATGCAACTGTTCACCAACTCAGCGCCTCTGCAAGGATGTGAAGTTCTCCGCAATGCCCCATTCTGCAGTAACCCTCACCCATACAGATTTGACACTTAACTCTTACACAATAGTGTGAGGCAAGCACGGGCTGTAATTTGTTAACGGAGCTACGGCCTCTAACACTGCCTATTCTTCTTCGGTTGCATATATGTGGAAATGAACAGCTCCAATTTTTGTTTTTCAGTACTTACAGGACACACCAAGAGCAGTTCTTAAAACAGAAGTTCTGTACAACAAGTACACCAAACAAACAAAACCAACACGTTACACAAACAGAACATTCAGGAGAAGGCAACTAACTCTGATCGTCCTAAGTCAAACAATGGACCTACACAAAAGAATTACTTGATGTGACCTATCAATAAAAGCATGCAACAAGATGTATGTAATTAAACTACACAAATGGAAGACGATGGCGTCACAGAAATATTTAGCAGTCATTAGGGTAGGAGTGAGCACGTTCAACGAATAATCGTACAACAAAGAACTAATTCTGGTACATATAATTTACAAACACGGATAATAAGTTCTGAAAGGGATCAAATTCATTCATTACCTGCCAAAAAATGCCACTTTCATGTGTCTCCGTGAAAGCACCTCACCGATGACTGCTAACTTCTTCTTATATGCCTGTATTTCTGCTAATTCATCTTCTGTCGCTACATGTTCAAGCTCTGGGTTCCTGTATGTTGCTACACGTAGAAAAAAAAATATAAAGTTATCACATACCGAATGCACACCGTGGGATACAACATCTACATCATTGATACTGCACGTGCCAAAGATATGTCTATATTTTAATTATGTAGCAGTAAGAAAGCAAAAGTAACTTCCTGATGTGAGCCCATCATTTGACAGCTCTACACAGCACTTTAAATCACGTTAAATCACTACGGATGAATCAACAGGCTCACTGCTAAAGTTAAAACCTATCTACATCTAAAGAGAATGCACAGATCTCAGAACATGAACCACCCTCCTCAGCACACCAGGCTGCGTCCATGGGCTTAATGCCTGGCCCTACTCTTTTTGACACTGCCTCCTTCAGAAATCCAAGCGAGGACTGCCATGGATGTCAGAGCTGGGCTGACATCAGCAGAGTGATGAGTAACCAAACTATGTGGCAACGTGCACCTCCATGCTGCTGAAACCTGTGGTGTTGTAACCATGGGTTCTTTGCATTGTATCTTTATGACCTACTTTCCTATTAGACAAATCAACCTACTTAACAGGTAGCAGAGCCTGTCCGTGTTTTTTTTCTATGTGTAAGGAACTGAAACTGGGCTGTAAGTGGCTCCAAATCATGTGAGGTAGCTCAGCTTCCACCATCACAGGAAGCAGCCAACACCACATGATGCCGTCAACTGTTATTAGGCACAACCATCCTGGGTATGGCTGCTAGCGCAGGATTTCACTTTCCTCAAGCAAAAAACACAGTGATGTCCGAAGGCACACATGCACACTAGCAGCACACCGATGTATGCCGTAACACTGCACTGCTGCACTACCATAAAGCCAGTTCAAAGCAATGGACCAGGCCTCGTGTCAAGCCCCAAACCGACCTTCCACGAAAGCAGCCCCCTCCGTGACGTAGTCCAGCAGCTGCTCGAAGATGGCAGTGATGGTCTTTTTGGCCAGCACGAAGTGCTTCAGTGGCGACACGGTGGCTTCTGCCATTATGTAACTGTGGGGAAAGTTGCATAAAGTGACCAAAACACGCAGGGAACCCACCTTAGTGAAAATCAACGTGTATTTAAAAGAAACAACGATGTAATGAATGGAAGTAAGGCATTACCGTGGCACACCCCTACCCTTCCCCACCACACACGCTGACAGCTGCTCACAAAGCACGCCCACAGCTTCAGCACGGCTCGTTTCCCAGCACGTCTCACCCCACGCCTTCCACTTTAACCCCGCTCCCGCCTGGAGGTCACAGCCTTCTCCCTCGGCCAGGCCCAAGCATCGCGGACGAGGCCAAACGAGGCCAGGCCGCAGCTCCCCGCGCAGTCCTGAAGGACATCGGGACGGACAGCGCTACAGGCCGCGGACCCCCCTTCACCCCAGGCCCCGCCGTTACCAGGCAACCGCCGCGCCGCCGGCGGGGCCTCCGCGCCGCCACCGCCTCCTGCCCCGCCGCCAGGCCACGGGCTGACGTCACATCCGCTTCCGCCTCCTCCCCCTCTGACCCCCGGCTCCGCCCGCGGTACCAGAGCGGCGGCCGCCATGTTTAGCGAGGGTCCGCGGGGGGGGGGGAGCGGCTGCCGCCATCTGCAACGAGGTGAGAGGGGACGGCCGACTGTGAAATGGAGACGGGGCGCTGAGGGGAAGTAGCCCCTCTCTGCCCTTCACAGCTGCCAGGGTTATGATTTTTAATATATATACTGGGCTGGGTGCACCCAGCACCGCCCTTTAATCACATCAGCACCCATCGTGTGGTACATCTGCATGAAACAGCAGGAGAAAAGCAGTAAAAAGGACAGTGAAAATCAACGGCACCCGGTAAGCATTGGGGAGATGGTAGAGAAGCAGTAGGTCTCTGTGCTGCAGGTTCTTGCAATAAGGAATGGGATTTGAATCTTGTTCTCAAGTCCACAACTCTTCCATATAAAGAAATTCTCTCATCTGGTAGCCAGCGTGCTCCCAGAAGCTGTGGTACTCAATGCAGATATATAAGCTTTAGGCTCAAATGCGCTAACACAAAGAACCAAAAACCACTTCCCAAAGTGACCCTGTGATTGTGGAGAGCTGCTTGTCACTGCAGCAGAGAAACCCTGCAGGAATCAGTGTAAGAAAGAGCTGAAATGGAAAGGCTTACCACCAATCTCCTGGTCACTGCAGCTGATAGCTCCAACACGGGACTGATGAGGTACTGCTAAGGTCGACTTCAGTGTCCTGCAGCACTAGCATGGCCTTTCACCCAGCCCTGCATTCACAGTGACTGCACAGTGCCCTCCCTGGGAACAAGAGGCTGTCCCCAGGATTACGGTCACTCCTTCCAGCACTGCAACTTCTAAACACCCTCCACTCATGACCTATTTTCCCTTCCGCTACATACCTTTCTTGTTTAGGCACGCTGGTCATGCAGAAACAACCAACTTATTTCTGCTCCCTTTAAGGTGAGATGAGACCAACTGGTCACATACATTTCCATCTACTTTCTGATACATACAATAAAAAACAACACACCGCAATCCCATGTTTGTAAAATCCTACCTAAGTAAAACCTGAATGTATTTCTTAACTAGACACCGTGGTGTGTGTTTTAGTGTGGAGTCTGCTTTCATGCCACTCCTATGGCATATTCTTTTAATCCCCATTGTAGAGATTAGGAATTGACATAAGTCAATAAGAAGACACCCTGGAGTTCTGAGTCACCAAGATAAGATGGAAGAGAAGCTCCAGCATCCCCCCCAAACTGGTATACCCATATGAGCATAATCAGCCCTCCATATACAGAACAATTCTTATTAGCACTCCGTAAACTACATTATTGCTCCCATATTAAGCCAGGCAATATGAAATTAGTGATACGACTGCAAACACTGACATTCCCTATGGAACAAACTGAAAATATATATAGTTGGGATACAATTGGGTTGTCCTTGTCAAAGACCACATGTAGGATGTGGTACTAAATCATTTTGATACAGTGAAAATAAGTCTTGCCTTTTACTAAACCAGGACTAAATGGCTCATTTTCACATGTTCTGGAAATACTTCTCCAGACATCAGAAAGCCCATAAACTCGCTATATTCAGCCAATGTTTAGCTATAAAGCTTCAGACCAAGTCCCTTGGGAGCTGATTAACACCAAGTCTCACCAATCAAGAAATGTTTCATACATTAATTATGCTTATATAATATTTAGACAGCCTTACAAACTTACAATCAGTACAGAAACATAAACTCCACCATTTTATGGGTTATTTCTGATAGCTAAGACAGTCTAAATGACCTCCCTTAATTATCTGTATAACCATCAGTCACTGAGATATACAGCTATGGACTGAAGCTTAAAAATTCACTTAGTAAGACTGTAATGCCCAAAGGACACCATCTATCTAATCAGAACAGTTGTACTAAATCACTTCAAATTGGGTTTTTTTAGGACTATACCAGTGTTTTGAACCAGTACACAGAAGTTTAACACATACAGATTTAAAATGACTTTCCTCAAATGATTAGTCCCAGAAAGCTCATTATAAATCTATGGAATTCTGAACTAGTTTCCTTACAGAGGCCTTTTCCAAGTGAGGTTGGTGACATATCTCAGAGCTAAGCTTTCAGATATGAAAATTACATTGTATATTCTCAGCTGGGTCACTTCACACATCCCCTTAGAACTGCTCCTCAAAACACGACCCGCACACAAGCTGTACGTCTCCTTTGTGCATCAAAACAAAGACAGCAAGTGAAGGTAAATGAAGGAAATAAAAGGGATGTTGGTGGTCCCTGCTAAACGTGTGGATGAAAGCATTGTTGGGACAGCATTTGAAACTGAACGCTGACCAAAGACTGAAACAAATGATGAGGTAGGATAGGTACCCTCAAGAAAAGACACGCCAATTTTAAAAGCTTATCGAGAATACAAGGTGGTAAATACAGGCTGATGTATCAATTTGGACATTCTCATGCCCAGGAGTTTTTGCAGCACAATTGTCTTCAGCAGGCTGGTGCCATTTCCTAGCAGTGAGCAGTGCCCTGCTGCTGCGGAGGGTAACACCAGCAGGACATGCAGCCGAGGTCAGCATGGTGTCACCTCAGCATGGAGGGAGAAGCTGGCTTTCTCTTTGTCATTTCAAACTCCCAAGAGCTGCTGCTGAACCTTCCATGTGAAAGCGCAGATAACCATTGGAATTATCACAACATGCAACTGCTCCCACTGTCCCTCCCCCCAGAACGTGATCCGTCACACTGTACATGTGATTATACCTACTGAAACTCCAAGGAAAGGAAATTCGTAACACCAAGTCTTTATACATGCTTTGTTGATGTAAAAAACATTAGAACTGTACAAGTGCTGTTAAAACTGTATTTAATATCGTACTTTTAATTCCAATCCTAACAAGCTTATTGCGGGGAAAGAAAGTAATCAAGCTGTCTCATGTATCTGAAGATGACTTAGAAGATCTTTTTCATTTCCAAATCTCATTAAACAATCAGTACATTTATGTGGCAAGTCTGTTGAATGCCTGAAATCCAAATGGGTTTTAAGGTCTTCAATCTGTCCTGTTGAATATTCACAGTATTGACACAAATAAATCCCTTCAGATAAATGAGAGCTTAAATGTTTGCAATACTCCAACATACCTGAAAAGCCCTTTCCACAGTCATCACAAACATGAGGGAATATTTTGGTGTGTTCAATCGCTACGTGCCTGTTGACGTTTGTATGCAGCCTGCTCCTAAAGCCACACACTTGGCATACAAAGAAGTTCTTGCATTTGTCAAAACTGATCTTGTTTATGAGGCTGTACTGCCCACGCTCCTTGTTATGATAGCTGTCGCTGAGCTCTATCAGTCGGCACGCGTGTTCGTTCACCACGTGGCTGTGCAGATCTTCTGGGTCATTTGTTTCGTGCTCACAGAACTGACACAAATACTGCTCGTCACAGCTGTGTTCCTGGAAGTGCAGGTACAACTCGCTGCTGGAGGAGAACTGCATATCACACTGCTCGCACCAGTAAAGGTGGTCATTGAAGTGAGTGTCTGCTATGTGCTGACTCAGATTCTCAAATATCACCGTTTTGTAATCGCAGTATTTACAGATGTACGGGTCCTCCTCGTGCAGTTTCACATGTTCAATGAGCTGCACTTTGCTGGAGAAACTTTCTTTGCAAACTTTACAGACATGAGTGTCCGCACACGTCTTATGCTTCAGGATCATGTGCTGTTTTAAATCAGAGAAGTACTTGCTGTTGAACTCACAGAGCTCGCATTTGTACAGGCCGCTGCTGTTGGCTCTCAGCAAAGGCCATTTCTGCTGAGCTGTGATATTCAAAGCCTGGTTCTTCTCAAAGATTTTACAGCTTTCAAGAGGGATCTCCTCCAGGTCCTCAGCTTCTAGTTTCTCAGGTGACACAGTCTGTGTTTCTATATCATGGACTTCTACAGCATTCACTTCGGTTGTAGAAATTTCTACCGTTTGAATATCCAGAGGTTTTTCTTCTTCTGTAGGGCTGTCACCGAACAGAGGTGAGTCACACGAGTCTTTGCACACTCCATTATTAGCAGCTTTATCTGTAGGAGCACACAGATAATAAAGGTCGGTTAAAAAAAACCCACCAACAACCTGCAAAGCAGCTGGGTCCATATTTAGTTGGTTGTAGAAGCTCCTAAGTGCAAAAAGCAGACACTGTCACCCAGGTACTGGGACTACAACTAACACATAAATAACGTAAGCTAAAAAGCCTTGATTTCTTCTATCAAGCCAAGAAAGTAAAGTATCTGTTACATTAAACACCACTATCTGTGGCTTCCAGCAAACGCACACTTACCTTTATCCTTCTTTTTAGGGTCTGTATAGTGCAACCCTACGTTGGAATGTGACCCACCCCAGTGAGAAGCCCCAGCATGCACTGGACTCCCATCATCATCCGTGTCAATGCTCTGCACCGGACTGTGGTATCTACCTGCAAAGACACAAGGATTTTTTTTACTTCGTTGGAGGACTTTTTTACTTATCATAATTGAAACATGACTTTCAGTCTGAGGCATACCAGATCACAATGATGCTCAGAAGACAACCGCTATGTATCCTGTTCTATATTTACTTATACAAATTGGAGCACAATACGCTTATAGTCGAGTGTTACACAGCAAGACCCCAAAACGCACTCTTACCTCTGTGTTCAGAATACTTTATGTCTGGTTGTTTCATAGAACAGACACTGTAGCAGTGGTCAGAAAAAATCCCACTATTGTCTATGTATTTAGGTGCACCTGAAGAATCTGTGTCAGAAAAAAAAGAAGAGAGATTGACACTAACAAACGGATGTAGCTACATATGATTTAGTATTCGGCAAAATTATCACTGGCTACGTCTTCACTTCTTGCTTTGTGAGCACCATACCCTGATCTGGCACCATTCCTCTTCTGATCTACAGCTTTCAGCTGCTGCCCTTGTGTTCAGAGCATCACATACGGCTGCTGTCGAACCGCTTCCACAGAAGACAGTGAAAGGAGCACAGCTAATGCAGAGCTGAATGCTTATGGACTGCAATGCTTACGGACCCCTTAATCCCAGCTTCCAGGGAATTTCTGCCCTCGGGTGTTAGTAGAATTATCTGCACTTCATGGTTTGGCCAAACTTTCCAACGCGCACGGAGTCCAGAACAAACCTGCTCAGATGTGTGGTCTGAAAGTGGCCTAAGAACAGAAGATGCAGGTGGGTAACCTGCACATTCAATAGAAGTCATCTAAACCCACCCCTCACGTGATTGATTTTCCAAGTACAAACATCGCAGAGCCATGACACTGAGAAACATTAAATGAAGTGTACATAACTAGAGCTCAGTGCTGACCTGAATATCGAGAAGGGTGTAGTGTCTTCCGTTTCCTCTTCTTAGGATGCTCATTCATTTTGAACAGTCTGTGCTAATCACAAAGTGAAAACATTCAAGAATTGAGAAAGACTTCGATTATGTTCCCCCCCCAGCACCTGTCCTGTTCCAGTTATGAAAACATCAGAAGCACAAAAGTAACAAAGAACTGTTTCATATTCCTGCCTCAGGACTAAGCAGGTTCACCCGCACGGACCGCAGCCACTGAAAGCTGCATTAGAAGCAGCTCTCCTGCACGCTGCCGCCTGCTGTCGGATGGGATACCCTGTGGCAGGGGCCTTCAAACAACACTATGGTGCTAGAAATGGAAACAGAAGCAATGCCATCTTACCAAAATCCCACACTCCTCAGCATCAGCAAGCAGAGCAGCTCGGAGGCTGACAGCTGCACCGCTCCCACACGCAGCAAAGGCAGCAGCACAAGGCCTTCATCTGTGGAGGGACAGCGTTTAATAGACTTTAATCCTAAGATAAAGAAAAAACAATCCACCAAACGGCCACATCAGAAACAAACGCAAGAATTGATACTGACGGTAAAGCTAAAACCCATCACGGGGAGCTGATGGCAGCCCTTGGTTAGCACTATCAGCCCGGGCTGCCCTTTGTCTGCAGCTCCCGAAGGGAAACGGAGATGACACCAAATCCGCTCGGCCGATGTGTCGGCCCAAATAACTGCAGCACCGCAAACGGACCCCGAGGCGTTCTGCGGTATTAGGACGCTCACAGGCCCAGATTCAGATCCGAGAGGAACATCCGCATCTCCTGTCACGTTACCGACGCTCTCGTGAGATGAAACAATCGGCACGGAGCACCGGTTTATCGTAACGGGCCAATCTCGGGGCAAGCTGCTTTGACGCCGTATCAGAGGTACCGAACGCCGCCATCGCTTCGGTCGGGAGGGAAGAACCCGCAACGCACCCAGAGCGCGGCGCGGCCGCCAACCCCGCAGCTCCGCCGCCCCTCCCCGAGCCGCGGCCTAGCGGGGCTGAGCGGGGCAGCAGAGCGGCGTGAGCGGGCTCCGCGAGGGAGGGCCCGGCCACAAGACGGCGATGGGAGCGTGCGCGGAGCAAGCGTGAGTCACGGCTACGGCCGGAGGGATGCGGGGGGAGGAGGCGCCGAGCAGCGGCTTCGCGCTTCAAATGGCGCCGGGGAGAGGGATTAAGATGGGGGCGGGCGGGAGAAAGCGGGGAGAGGCCCCGCGGGGCGAACCGGCCGAAGGGAGGCGGGCGCCGGCGGGAGCCACGCGGATCCCCGGCGCTCCGGGCGACGCCGCGGTCGCCCCTCCCGCGCCTCGCCGCCGGGACTCACCTTCTGCTCCGCGCCCGGCACGCACCGCAGCCGCCTCCGGACGCGGCGGGCCCCGCGGGGGAAGGGGCGGAGCGGGGCGAGCGGCTGCCGCCACCACGGCGCCCTCTGGCGGACACGGAGGGGAGGGCGCGTACCGGCTCCGGGCGGCGATGTGTGGGGGGGGCGCCGAGGGGGCTGCCGGGAGGCCTTTCCCCCGCCCCGTTATTACACGAGGAGCTGGTTGGGGCGCGGCGCTGCCTCTGCGTTGAAAGAGGTGCGGGAGGCAGTCGGTATTGTGCTGGGCTTTGTTGATAAAATCGGACCTGCAGTGAGAAAACAGCGCTTTAGGGGCAGCTGATTCGGTTACAGCCATGCAGGCAGAGCTTTCACCCTATGGTCGTGCACTTTGAAAGCAGGCAGCACAGCTACAAGCACAGCGGTCCTTTTGAAGGCACATTGCAGAGGGCTCCGAAAGTAAAGCAGTTCAGCTCTCCGCTCGAGCTGGATTACCACTCAGAGAAGATTTTAGCATCTCTCTCTGGTTTGTGCTGTAACTTGCTCTAACTGGAAGCAGAAAGAAGCCCAGGTGGAAGCCACCTCCTGGCCCAGTATTTATCCCCACCTAAATTAACACATGTAAGCATTTCTACCTCCTTTCTTCAAGCCTTCCCAAGAAACCCCCCCCCAAAAAACCAAATCACCCCTCCACAACTTGAGCTGCTGTAAATTCTCATTTCAGAACAAGCGTACCAACCATATTACTTTAATTTAGTTTTTAGTATATACAGGAACACTCCAAAGTGTGATAAAAACCCCAAGTGGTATTTTTTCTTTAATTAACAGCATATGATACAGACGACGGAGATAAATAAAAAGACTTTTTACAGTTCCCCATGAACATGAACTACAATTAAGTGTCACAGGCCAAAAAAGTTTGCTCGTTACTTCGGTAGCACAGCAGAAGGGATTTTTTTCCTTGTAATGTACTGCATGGTTTTCTCGGTACAACAATACATGCATCTTACTGCAGATCTTCAACGTGTTTTGGCCCATTATTACTAAAAAATCATTGTTCTCTAGCTATTATACCACAGGACCTGTATTACAGAATGACATACACATCCCAACAACCCCCCGCCCCCCATAGTGGTTATTTCAAAGATAGCTGTCTCGTTTTAAAAAGGTATTCAGCACTGGTGGGTGTTTATACTCTCTTTTTTGATGCAGACACAGACTGCCACTAGCTTCCATAAAGCAGCATAAGCATCAAGAGAATACATGCTCCTGGGCTCTGTCTATGCAAAATGCCAGCAGAATCCTGGTCAAGGGCAGGGACCCCTGATCCTCTGCTCAGCACTGGGGTGACCAAACCAGCAGCACTGGGCTCCCCAGTACAAGAGACATGGACATACTGGAGCTGGTCCAGTAAAGAGCTATAAAGACACAGGATACCTATTGTGAGACTGAGAACTGGGATTGTTTTAGACCGGTGAAGAGAAAGCTCACTGTCACCTTGTCAGTATATACACATACCTAACATAGGGGGATAAAGAAGGTAGGAAAGGCTCTTTTTGGTGCTCTACACAAGGACATTAGGCAATGAAATAGAGGGAATTTCATTCAAACATCAAGAAAAAGCTTTTAGTGTGAATCCTCCTTCTCTGGGGTGGCCGGGGCAGCCTGCTCTAGCTGACCCTGCACCAAACATCAGTCAGACTGGATGGTCTCCAAAGGACCCTGACAACCTCAGTTCTGTGCAGTTCCATGACAACTCTTGCTGTCACAGTGCTGGTAGCAGTGACAGCAATACCTTCCAAACTTCAAGCACAGGAACCTGGGACATCAGGCTGCAGCCATATGTTGTTCTTTTTCAGCATCCTTTTCTCCAGCAGGCAAAGGGATTTTGGTGGTATAGGTGGAATAGGGAAAGGAGAGAAAAGATGACACTCCCAGATGATGAAATTATACATTTACATTTGCACACACACAAAAGAAAGATGATAAATGTAGACCACAGTGGTTATAAAGCAAGAAGAATTCATCTCCTTCCTCCCTTCCTCTCACTCTCACCCAGATGAAGCAGTAAGACAACTTAGGCCAGCCCGGTACAGCTGGTAATTTAGACTTTAGAACACTATTACTAAATGCTGGGTATTAAGCAAATACATACAGAGCAATGAAACAAAGCTGAATTAGACCACAGCTGTAAACAAACACAACTTGGACCTCATGGATGGAACTACAGCAGATGTAAGAACCTTGGGAGATAGAACTTCTGCTTCAGTTCAGCAACACAGTTGTCAGGTTTAACTGGGAGTAATTCTAATACTGGAACAGGCTCCTCATTGAACTGATAGTGTTACACTGAACTAAACTATTTGATAGCTACTGGGGAATTGGCACCAGAGCTTCAGGAGTCAAGATGTGTATTTTTTGGCTTTTCTCATGCTGAAAAAAACTTGTGTCACCTACAGAAAAGACAGCAAGGACACTTAAGACATGAATGCAAATCAATGGGAAAGCTAACAGAGCACTGCTTAATCTCTTGCAAATACTTTAAGTTGTTCTTAGACTGTGGGCATGCCCTTTTTAAGGGAGAGGAGTGTTGGAGAAGAAAGGGATGTGGACGGAGGGGCCCCACCTCTGTGCTGCGGTCAGGAATGCTAACACAGCACATCTTGTACTTTTGAATTCTATCTCGTAAAGCCAGAAGTTAAGAATGCTGTGCTCTAAATACCGCATTAAGAACAACTGCATTTCTCCCGAGTGTGGGTTTGCAAGTCTTAATACTGTGAAGGAGTAGAAGGAGGAAACTTAAAGTTTTCTTTAAGATAATAAGCAATAAACCTCAAAGTCCCATAAATAAAAGCTACTACAGACAAAATGACCACAGTTAGGAATTAAAGAGCTAAAAAGGCTAGTTAATAAAGAAAGACTGTTTGCAAATAAAACAGTCAGGGATTTAATTGGGCAGCTAGTGCCCATCACTGCCATTTAAAGAGCACCCTTCACACTGAATCATACAAACAAGTAGTCTGGGACTTCAATATACACAGAGCCTAATTCTGATCTCATTTGCTATTGTGAATCTAGAGTGTTTCTAATGAAATCTGTGTTATACCTGCACACAGCGAAGCCAGAATTTCCCAAAAACCAGAGCACCTAAACCTGGGTAGTGTCTGCAAACAGATTAAAAGCCATCCCACACACCATCAGCTGCAGGGCTGGGTGGTGAGCTACCCACCCATCGCTTCAGACAGAGAGAACCTTACCCTAAACTGAGACAGCTTTCAGCACACACACAAAAAGAAACAGATAAAGATTCGTTATTTGTACGAAACATATATTACAAAATTAAAATGGAGATTCAACAAACTGCAACGATATCTACAGCTACGTAGTATTGAACAACAAATGAAAGCCAAATAAAACCAACAACGAAAGCGTGGTTCTTCTTTCAAGTAAAACTGAAACAAAAGAAAGAAACCATGGGAACTGAAAAGAGACCTCGGGAAGCAGCAGATTACAGTTCTCTCTGTAACACCAACCGTTCCCATTGACTTAAAAATGTCAGACATCAACAGAACAGTAATTTCAGTGGCTTCGTTTTTGTTTTTCAAACGGGCCCAGCCCGCATCTGCAACCTGTGCAGACATGCAAAACAGGAGGAACTCATGATTATTGTTTAGAACAGGTGCTGGCACGTGCCAGTTATTAAATGACAAGGAACACGCCAGTTGTAGAATGACAAAGAAAATGCCTTTGAGTTGTCGACAAAGACATGCTACTGAGTGCTAAAGGGCTATTAACACTTTACATGGAAAGGAAAGCTGAAAAACCAAAGCAACCCTCCAGAAGACCAGCAGCAGGGTCAGCACATACAGTTCTCTATGAGCTTGGTAATTTCTATATTGCCTTTGATGTATAGGCTTATCTTCTCCACAAGATACCAAAGCACCGACAATTGTGGTTTTCTTTAAATGCCTTCCCTCCTCTCCCCCCTGTTTATACTGAAAGTATGTCTGAAACAACCTGCAGATGCACTCCTTCTGAGCAGAAACTGCATAAGTCAGAGGTGCTTTTTGAGCTACCTCCAGGAAAGCAAAGAATGTATATTAAGAATTCCTAATCAGCGGCAACCTGCTTCATTTGTCATTAAATCAAACACAACTAGCTTCACAGTTGAGGTTAAAGTGATATTTCACTGATTTCTTCCTAATGCTTTGCAGTAACACGTACAGCCCGGTCCTGGGCTCCTTGCTCCAGCAGCTCTCATACAAAGTTTTGCAGGAACAAGGTGTTCAGATTCAACTCAAGCCCAAAACAAGCTGCATAGTGCTTTGTGCGTCTGATACTCAGAATGAAGGGAAAACTTTCCAATGTCCATGAAGTGGGAATAGTTAAAGAAAACAAAAACCCCAATTCCAAGCAATCCAAAACAATCTAGAGCTCAGTTACAGGTGCTTTCACAGTCCATAAGCGGATCTTATTTCTGATATTGAGAATAGATGACATCACCCTATTTACATCAACCTAAGTCAATAGAAACTACATTATCTTTAGTGAATTTATATCAGAGAAAAGCGGCATAACAAGGAAAGGTAATTAGTATTAAATGCCTTGAAGCTGAAACCCCTTTTTTCCCCCCTGAAACACCAGCAGAGTGTTTTCCAAATGCCCATCTTGGTTACAGTAGGAACAATAGTTTAACACCCACGATCTTCCCTTTTCTGTTTTTAAACAACTATAATTTATCCCACATCACAGTATGTCTATCACTACGTTTCCTTTCTTTTATTATTTGATGTCCATATGAACTTCTACAGCTCATGCACAGCATATAGTCGCAGTAAGTTTTGGAAACAGAGCCTGATTCCTCAATACCTTCCTGTTTGTGCAAAAAGGGTGCAAAACACTGTATGCTTGAACTGAAAGACATTTATATCCGTATTTACACAAGTATATGGTTAAGAAGGGGTAAAGTACAAAAGAAGGCGGGCTCATAGGATGCAAGAAATTTGAGTTTTATCTTTCCATCCTGGTTGGAAAAGTCCAACCATCCTCATATAAAAAAAGTAAAACATTGTTTCATTAATAGATAAATAATGATAATGTAGCACCTAATGTGGCATTTGTGCAACTATTTTACTCTGTTAAATTAAGAGTTATAGCCAACAGGGTTTCAGATTTTGCAAACAAAACTATTTAAACTCATTGGAAAAAAAAGCCATGTTTTCAAAGAGCTACACCATTAGTGTTGATTGCAAAGTAATCTGTACAAAAGTAATGTTGCTTTAGGAAGTATGACCAAGGTTAGCAGGAGTCAAAATATGAACATGGAAAAATAAAAAGGAATATGTAACAGTCAATAAAGAATAATGGGAAGTCAGTTGCACTACTCCAAAGGGTTTCGTAGAACTACGGAAATGAAACTTCACATTTCCCACACACTATTCTTGGAACTCCCGTAGCTTTCACTAAGTCAGCTTTCCCCCCCCCACAACATTGTCAAGTATCTGTGTGTACAGTAATCAACTGCAAGAGCTTGACTATGAAAGGATCTCCAAAAACCACAATCCTGGCTTTACAATCCCCAAAGTCTTTCATAACGTAATTGATTGCACATTTTTAATATATTACAATTTGCTAAATTAAGCCAACCACTCATTACCTCATCAGTACGGCCTGCACAAAGTACAGTTTATTTATATACTTATATTCTAATCTAACACCAGCTGTCAGCATATTTTATATTACATGTGGTATTGCACTTTTTGAGTGGCACCTCGGTGTGTGTTTAGAAGTGAATGAGTTGAAACCCTGAAAGCCCCAGACCTTTGGAATTCACTTCAAGTGCTGCCAATCTAGCAAGCTTAAAATGTTAGGGGGAACATCACCCTCAGAATCATGGGTTTCACTAATTAGAAAACAAAAGAAAACAAACAGCCTTTTTAGTAGTTAGAAAAACAGTCCTGCCTGAAGTTGTGCATGAGGGCAATCTGACATCCTTTTTACTCTGAACTGTTTCAAAAAAGTGGTGCCAATTTAATTGATTGCACACATCGTAATTGTGTTGGAGGACAACAACTAGATTTACAAATATATATATATATATATTACACGCACACAAAACAGACAAAGCTATAAAATGTTTGGTAACTCCACATGCTTTGAGCTAGCCAACATATCTGCTGCATGTTGAACTGCTTATTACTGATCATAATGAAAACCTAAACAGCTATTTCTGACTCATTGGTTACTGGATTAAACAACCACTTCCAGAGCGGAGGAAGAAAGAGGAGAAATGATGGACCCAAAAGTTGAGGGTTTCAACATACGTTCCTTGAATAGCCAGCAAATCACTTCAGTAATGTGAAGAGTTTTGTCCCAATTTTTATTTATTTTTTAGAGTCTTAGGCCAAGTTCACCTCTGGCATTAGTGGGTGTGCCTCCCACCGCTTCAATGGCACTTGTGTCCTCTTTCACCAGGGTTGAATTTGGTCCTATAACTGGTCACCTTCAGTGACATTAAGAGAAATGGGAGCCTTGGACAGATAGAACTGGGCTGCAAAATTAAGAGTGAATATTGGATAAATCATGTAAATAAAGAATATATATTAATAATAGTTCCTATTATATAAATAGCCTTTATAAAAAAATAATCTTTCAATAATTTTAATAACGCACCTTTTTTTTAGGTTCTTGGAAAAGATGTATGAAAAAAATCTATTCAGTTCAAGTTAGATTAAAGCAAACCTAAGATGAACACTACAACTCTTTGTTGCACTAAACCCAATTCTGACCATTCAGTTTCCAGGTTAGTCAGTTTTGGGGGATGATAAGAAAGGTTTCTTTGTGAAGGTATGAATTGCACCCCTAGAAATACTGAGCAGAAGAAACACCATACTGAATGGGCCTATTTCCTACGGCTTCCTGAAACTGTGCAGATGACAGACTCAGAAATCAAAGGATCATCTAAACCCCATGTATGTTAATGCCTCTGAGCACATTTAAAAGGCACTGTCCTCTCATTATTTTTAGATCTTCGAGCTTAAACTCCTTCCCTTCAAACCACACTGCATTTAAATATTAACTACTGCTTGAACTTTCTTTCAATGCTTCTCAGTCCAGCATAGTAATGTAGCCTGCTGTCCAGCATAGTCATACAGCCTGCTGTACCAGACCTAAGGTAAAATGTGATGGACTCTGTATTCATGCTGGTCCTATTTTCTTTTTCCTTTTAATTTATCCTATCAAATGAAAAAAGGAAACATTCTTCCAAAGTTTACCTTTTTGGGCTTAAGGCATAACATGAAGTCACACATCATACTAAAGCTTAATTTTTGAAGAGTACAATTTTAGTGCTATCTGAAACCCTGTTTTACATCATTTTTCAACAGTTGTCTGAACAGTTTGTCTTTTTTCTTGCCAGAAGTTCTAATATCATTCATGGTTTGTGCAATTCCTATGCAACCAGTCTTTGCTGCTAACAGGTATTAACAGTGTAGTACCCACAAAGCGGGTTATTAGTTCTCATTTTCTTCACTTTCATTTCAGTTCAAAGCATGTTGCTTTATTGTGTGGAAGATCCAGTCCATTTTTGTTGTCCAGCCACCATGGTGAGCATCATTCATTTGCTTCATGAAGTACTCAAGAGCTTCCTGCTCAGTTTTGTCCAATGCAAGGGTCTTTCGAATGTACGCAATATCGTCAAAGGACTGCAGTTCTGGCATTCCTGAGCCAAGCATCATGGAGAAGAGATTTATGAACAGATTGGCATGCTGCCGAATTGCTAGATAAGCCTTATAACACATCTCTTGAAACCTAGAGAAGATAGAGAAGAAAAACCACAACCACAAAAAACAACACTCAGTATATTGCCTTGTTGGATGCGTTTCTTTTTCACTTCTATAAAAAAGGTTTTCAAGCAACTATATACAGATAAAAGGTAGACATTTATATCTTAGTGAAACCCAACAAACATTAAGAAAAACATCCTTATCTTCCTACTCAGATTATTTTAATTGCTGTAAGACTTAGTAATGGTCTAGCCTCAATTTTCAACTTAAGCAAACATTCAACAACTCTAAGGGAATACACAGAGCTATTTTACTTATTTGTGCCGACATTTCAGATCATAAAGCAAGTTTCCTGATCAACTGCTGCAAGCAGCGCTAGCCTGGTGATCATCAGCAAGAGATACACTTCTGTCCCACACCTTTATGAAGTTACTGTTCAGCCTTAGCTACTCTTCAGAATGCACTGAATACAGGAGCATTTCCTCTGTTGAGGAAATTGAGCTGAGTGAGAAACATCTTTTTATGAGAAACAACAATACTCTTCAGTTAAAAATTAAAGGTCACCAGAACTGCAGTTTGTGTATTTAATGTTCCGTAATTTAAATGGTTTCAGACAGGTACTTACCTTTCAAACTCCCTCGTTTTGGTACATTCTTGGGCTCCTTTACTAATCACTATTAAGAAGTCCTGTGTTAAGACAAAGGGCACACGCTCTCTTTTGTAGCCAAATTTCTTCTTCTTGTGGTCAAGGAAGTGGCCAAAGTCAATATGAAACAGCTTGGAAAGACAAAAAGGTATTTTAAGATTAGTAAGTCCTTGCTGGAAGGAAGTAATTGTAAAATTGCTCATTCCTCATATTTCAGACTACTTTTTAAAAAAACAAACATCAAATAGAACAGTTCTATTAGGCTGCAAAAATAGATCTTACTTGTCCATCATCTTTCACCATGATGTTACTGTTGTGGCGATCACCAATGCCCAGTATAAAGGTAGCAACACAGTAGCCAGCACAAGAACGTGTAAACAAATCAATAGCTGCATCATACCTATAGAAAGCAAAGAAAACATATTGCTACAGATACCCTAATAATACAAAATTGTCAATTTATTTATTTAAAAGGTGTGAACCAATTTTACTATATTCACTCAATGAAGTAGTTTCTAGACTTTACTGCATGCACTGGAAATATCAATAGTTACAGTTAAGCACATGGAATAGTAAACAAGCTATTAAAATGACAGTCTATCTTCTAAAGACAGGCACAAGTTTTCTCTTGGAGGAACTTCAGTTAAACACGTCGGCTCAATTCTTCTGCCCTCAACTTGCTCTACTGTTGGGAAGTCACATAACTACTCAAACTCATTAAATACAAAGCAAATGCAAACAGGACTATTGGGCAAATTGGAGCAGACTATTTCCCACTAGGATACATTTTAGTTCTCTTGAAGATTCCGTCAGAAAGAGCAAATGAACAAGGAAAACACAGCAACAAGAAATCTCACATTTCTCCTTTGTTCTTGTCCTTGAGCCACTGATGCAACGTGTGGCTGTTGAACTGCAGTGCTCCCTTTAAGCCTCCTTTACACTGAATCTGCATGATCGTATGAGAACTTCTTACTACCTCAATGAGTCCCACACAGTCACCAATAGACAAACAACCATAAGGCAACATCCTGCAAGAGAAAGGATTTTATGAAATAAAACATTTTAAGACAGCAAGCAAAAGGCATTGTTTTTATGATCTTTACAAGTGCTGTGTTACTGACTTTAGGACATGAAAGTCTGATTTAGTGTTTTACATGTGTATTGTATGTTGTCACTGGTTTTGTGAACAAAGCATACTGGACATTAGTCCTGTAACATGCCAAACACCGTATCCACCACTGCTGCTCTTCAGCTTTGTATGAGGATAAATTTTTTCCTTAAACTTTAATTAATGCATTTTTGGAGGCTTTGGGAATGCATTGGAGAAGCCTCTTAAGAAGGCATGCAGAATAACTTAACAGTATCTATTCAACTATATTAAAACTGAAGTCAGAATCTAAGCATTCAGAAAGTGACTTTTAGGACTTATGAATTCCTACGCATGGAATGTTCAAAGTGGTATTAATGGCCTAACTATACCCAGAAGGCCATTTACTCATGTGCTCTTTAAAGTTCATAAATTATTCTGTAGTCTGTAAGTGAAACTTGAAAGACTGATACAGTAAACCAATTTTCTCTTTACAAGTAGAAGAAATTATTTCATGTCTCCCTCTTTTTCCCCTCCCTACAGTTCTCTGCCCCTACCCCCACCAAATCTGCATTTCTCCTGTAAGTTGCATTTGAAACGTTTTTTCTGAGGGAAGTCAGAGCAGTCTTTTATTCAAATACTGAAAGAAACAACATTATCATGTTTAAACACCCCCTCTTAAAAGATCTTGGAGAGTCCTGCTTCTAAGGAAACCCATTTCTCTCCAGAACTTTCTTTCCTTATTAGGGTAAAAGTGTCTCACTAAAAGAAGAAAACAGCCTTCTAGCTACAATGGTATAGCATAAAAGGTTTTTGGTGATAAAAAGCACACAACAGAACCATAAATCATCAAGACTCAGTTTGATCTAAGAGACTGGATCACCAGTGCAGTGAGTAACCAGCAGCAGAACTAACTGCTGGTGTTGCCATGGAGGTGAGCTTCTCTGCTCTGGATTAAAAGTTATTTGCTGAAGGCTCTAAGTTTGGTGACCTGTTCAAAGCAAATGCTACAGATACCATCAGCAGACTACGGGGTGGCTTGTTTGCATGACATTTGGTAGCCATTCCTGCTATGTAGATCCTCATAGCAACTTGAATAAGACAAACATTTTTCAAACGGAACTGTTAACTTCACAGAATCCAGTTTAGCTAAGTGAAGGTTATAAAAAATCCACTTAAGAATATACAAGCATTCCTACTTATTGCATTTTACTTACTACCTTTGGGTAGTAGAGGAGTAATCTCTAGTAACAAACCAAAGCATTAACCATTAGGAACAGAATTGCTTAAGAATAACTTCTAATGCTTACCGAAGATCAAGACCTTGATTTTGCCAGATGTTTTCCATAATTCTAATTATCTGAAGTGTCAGCATGTCTTGACGCAAGTCTAGAATAATCAAATAGATAAGACAGCAAGTTCAATAACACAGGATACTGTCGCATCTTATTTCTTTTAGAAATACTTTTGAGTGGTGAAGTCAAATAAGGATTGTATAGATAAATGCAGGTTTTGTTCTCTCAAGAAAGAATGGCTTGTAGGGAGGTGAGAATGAATATAAACTTGCGGTGATGATTTTAAAGCTGTTTAAAAATATATGTTAAAACACAACAACGGAATTGTCACATGAACCTTACCATCTCCGTTTTTAAAGATTATCTCATTGTTCTGAAATAGCAATTCAGACATTATATCTGGGTTTTCCCAGTTCAACCACAGGGGCCTTTTTGCAGATGACATTATTCTGCACTCCTCAAGCCTATAAACAAAAAAAGAAGATAAGACATGAAACAGGGATATTTAGATTCTCATATCTTTTTCCATAACACTATTAGACTTTCCATGTTCTTCAAAATATTTGAGCTGGTATCAAATTAAGTATGCACAGGGAACTGAAAATCAACCACTGTTTTCATCTTGAAATTTACATTAGTAACTGCAGTGCTAGTCATTGGCTAACCACAAGTGAAGAGTTAGCTATGCTAATTTTTCCTCTGGCAGCGTGTGTTCCTTACACTTGGAAAAAGGTCTGCAGTTCCTACCACCTAACAGGGATGACAAACTATCATGTTGTTCTCTACTTTATTAAATAATTACACTGAAAATACCTCACTTAAGTAAAACACAGTATTTAGCATGTTAACATTCAACTGTAATGTTGTTAACGTTACTCAGCATTTACTTAGTTATCTGGACAGATTTCAGAACTGAAGACAATACCGAAGATTTCCCAGTTGATGAGCAGGATTAAGAGGAGAGATAAAGCCTTGTAAAGCATCCATAAAATCTGGGCGTCTCATTTGCTCAACAAGAAACTTCATCTGCACCTAAAAAATAATTACATTCAGGTTGTAAGAACACTGACTAAATGTAAGTGAAGATCGGTGACTGTATTGCCACAGGTTACACAATTCAAAGCTATCAATTCAGGTTCCATTAGCTTAAGATACAGACAATAGCAATATGCACACAAAATACTACAACTTACAAGATACTACCTACTGAAGTTAGTAGTATGAATACATTTCTAGTTAATCCAGTAAAATAGTTCTAGTGATTCCTATGACTTAATAGCAAAAGTTTTGATGTGTGGACAGCTTAAAATACCTTCTGGGTCTCATCTTTCTTTTCCTGCTTGAGAATATCTGTGAGGTTAATCAACTTCTCCATCGCCTCCACCTGCCTGCTCAGATGCTTTAGGTACATTCCACACGCTCGACAATAGGACTCCAGAAGTAAACCAAACCTCTGACTTACAGTTTTATTGTGCATTTCAGACCTACACAGACAGGAAGAACAGTTACAGCTTTAAGACAAGACCACTTACAGGTGTCAAAAATGAAACTGTACTTGTAACATCTTCCTGAAGGCTGCCTATGAGTCCTTCCCAGTTAAGTAACTTGGGTTGACTTCCCACAACTCATCTCATCTTGACTTAGCTGATCAGAACTCTTTACCTTTTACAACTAATCCAGCAGTTTCCAGGCTTTTCCTTTTCTCTTGACCCCATTCCCCTTATTGCTACATCCTGTCATTCTATAGCCCTTAACTTTGTTCAAAATCCATGCTTGCCAAAAAAAAAAACAACTACCCCCAAACAACCAAACTAAACCTTCAAGTTCCAGCTTTCTAAGCAGCTTAGTTTTCTTCTATCATCTAGCTAATCCCAGGCTAGTTATCTTGTTCTTACCTACTCTCAAACTTTGCATAATTCTAAAATGCATCCCCTCACATAAATTAATCAGCCAAGTTATTCCATTATCCTTGGTCATTATCAAAACAAGTAGAAAACAATAAAGGTTCCTTATTTCTATTTCTGCGCCTTATCTTTGGTGTTTCATCTTAAAACAGCATTTTCAGATGAGCTCTGGATACAACTGAGAATGCTGACGTCTGAGTTATACTCAGCCTTCTCAACAACAGGAGTTAAAAGAACCCATGTTATACTTAATAATGAAGAACAGGGGTATTTTGGTAATCAATGTAGGCTGTAATAAGGATTTATGAACCATAATTTTTCTAAGATTTATCTGTTGCATGGCTTGCTTTAGGCCTCAGCTATTTGTAAACGCACAATCGTGCTACAGCCTTCTAAAGACAAGTCTGCAGAGATGGGGATTTTCAAGGAACATTTTCCCATAGCTTTCTGGCTGCTTAGTATCAGAAGTAGCTCAGTTTTGGGGAAAAAATTGCTAGGAAGGACTGGTGGGAGGATCTAGAACAGAAATGTGTCAGAAGTTGTAAGCAGCCAACAATACAAGAGACTTCCAGCAATCTTAGACTCCCCTGCGATTAGAATAATTGCTATTAGAGGAAAAGTCAAAATGAAGCAGATGATATAGAAATTCATCTACTACTACTTTGCTTTTAAAACTGCAAGAAGTGCATTCTATTATCAAACTACGCATTCAAACTCTTAAAGTTTGCTTTCAGTTTGTCAAGTTCTAGTATTGTCCAAAAAAGTGTATGTTGCTTGTAGGAATCTCATCACTGCTATTCATGATATCATTAAGCTTACTTCAAATGCCAAAAGAAGAAGTGTCCGATCCGTTGATTAGTCAGTGCTTTCTTGAGTAAAAATCTCACAAGCTGATTATCTAAGTACTGCTCATATTTCAGAACCTAGTTAAGAACAAAGAGAAAATGTGGAAAAAAATCAGCTGCTGTTATTATTTCAGTGAACAGCAAATAGATTAAGACAGTTAAATAGAACACAATTCAAGTTTGCTATAAAAATGCTGTGTATTAAAATATCGAGGTCAGGCAGTCCACATGTCAGCATTTAAAGAATATGTGCTAACAGAGCACACAGACTTTTATTTCAGAAACTTACCATCTGATGCTTCCCATACTGTTAGCAAATATTTCAGCTTCAGCATGCTTAACATTTAAAAAAAGATGCTTCTGTTTGTGTGTTACCATATGCAAGGCAGCTCAAACAGTTGCCTGTTCCAGTTGGTAGAACAGTTCTGCATCTCTGCAGGATTTTGGCATTTCATACCAACACCAGAAACCAGAGAACTACAGAAAAGTAACTACATTTAATTTTTCAGAGATCCTCCTAATGTAATTTGCAGTGAAAACAATTCTTGTTACCTTTTCCACCATGTCTTCACTTTCTTTGTATTTTAAACTTGCATAATTAACAAATTATCAAATGTACGTAAGGCATCAAGAATACCAAAATGTTACATACCTGTACTAGCTGGATTAAGTACTGAGACAGTTTGTCATCTGTTAAGTACTTCTCTAGACACCGAACTGCAAAAGCTCGCACCATTGGATCTGGATAATTACAATCCAAAAGCTCCATTGCTTGTTCTGGCTTGATTGGAGGCCAATCTTTTACCAAGCAGTACATCTGTGGACAATAAAATCCAAGTACATTACACATTGACATTGAAGAGGAAGAGGTTGTAATACACACACAGTAGAAAGTATAACCACAGGAACTGCTACTGAATATAAACTGTTTACTTGCCATTCCCTTCTAAAAATAATTTGATATTAGAGACAGTTAACTTATTTTATCCACTTTAAAAGAATAACAACAAAATCTCTCATTGAAATAATAATCAGCAACATAACAAGGATTCAAGTAATGCCACCAGAAAAAAGCTAACACTCAGACTGAGCTCAAGAATGAGAACACAAGACCTTTTGTGGAACAGGCAAACATGCTGCACACAACAAATACAGAATGATCAACTAGTAACAGCAGCAACTCAAATGATCTGTTTTCAATCAACACAGAACAACTCATGTTATTTCACAAGAAAACATCCAGATTTTAACGCTTCTTCAAAACTTAAAACTTTATTGACATTTGTTACCTGAGCCACTTCATCTCTAGAATTCCATTTAACAGACAGAAGTAATTTGGGCAGAATTTCCGGGGTATTTACACAATAGTGTCTGAAAAAGAGAATGCAGGTTGTTCATACAAGATGTCATTTTTGTTTTGTGCGTTTGTTTTTGTTTTTTCTTAGTACCTGTGGCTCCAGAGGAAGTCCTTCTCTTGCTCAGTGATTTCAGACAAAGGATCTCGTGTGCATATGGCTCGCAGTTGCTCCTTGTCGCTTTCTCTTAATTCATTGTCTCTAGCTATTCTGGTACTCTGCAGAGTGAAAACAGTCCATTAACCCTCCACACATCTCATTCTACTGTCATACAATATAGAAGTATTTTTTCAGCACAGGAACATTTATATGACACGTAATACAGCTTTGTTGCTTCCTCCTATTATAAATGAGGACTTACAAGTTTAAAATAGAGAAACTGAAGACTAGGTCTTTGATTTCTATAACTGCTTTTATTCACTGCTGGGACAAAAAGTACATTTGACCAGTCAGCTTCATGGAGAAATAGTAGTAGCTGGCATGTGATGAACAACAATGTCCTCGTATGGCACAAAATGAGACAGGTCACTTCTGTCTCCAGTTTTAAGATTTCTAAGAACTGTTGAAAGGTTTGAAAGAATCAGAATTGAAAACGCAGAGTACAGGATGATAAAGCTAGGTTAAGTAAAGGTAGAACACTGTAGGAAAGCTTACGTAACAAAATGAGATGAATACATCAAAAACATGCTTACAGGTTGCATGATAAGAGTTTCTCATCTAGGTGTTGGCCAGGAATAGATTGAGATGATCTATCACCAGCATACTGAGAAGAAAAACATGGCAGCAAATAGTTCGATATTTTAGTAGCTATTCCTGGAAAGCAAGTTCTTCTTACCAGTCCCGCATAGCTGTAGTTGAAGCCCAGTTCACGTGAGATAGTCCAATTGGCATGTTCTTCAATCACTGTCATATCTGGAAACTTTACAGGATTGCTAAACCAATCAAATTCCAGCTCTAAACATGGAGTTTCCTATGTGAAGGGAATTTAGATTACTTCTTCTGTTGAATTATACTGATTAGAATATAGCATGTTTTGAACATACATTCCTGAGGAGGCAGTTCACATGCACATACTTACCTTGTTTGGATTTGATCCAGTAACACCAATAGGATTCAACAAATCCTCCAGCCCATGGGGTACTGCCCAAAGATTCAAAGCCATTTTCCCAGATACGAGAGTGTCCGTGTAGTCAAACATGTTTATATTTCCCCAAGCCAATGGACAGTGCTCCTTAAAGAGGTTAAAAGACAACTTTTCAGTTTCAACTTTGAATTATATGTATACCTTTCCAAGAAAGAAACATTAAAAATAATAATAATAATAATAGGGATTCACCGCAGCTTTAAGTACTTACAAGGTCCCCCCCAACCAAACATTTCTAATTTTCACATGTGTAGTAGAGAGATGTTAACAAAACCAAGTAATTCTGATCTATCATACAATAAACAGCAGGCTGCTTTCACTACTTTTAAACTCCAGCTAATAGTAAACCAGCAGGTCAAGTAAAAAAAGATAAAAATTAGGTTAACAGTGAAAGGCATGCTTTCAGTGGACTCCTTTGCTACTTCAAGAAGTTCAGGAAGGGGAAAGACAGAAACTGGACTTCAGAAAACAGTGAAGTACATAACCTTGCTATTATGAATACAACTTAACTCGGGCAATTGAAGCTGGCAGCGAGCAAACAATTAGAGAAGTTTCATTATATCAGAAATTGCTTTGTGTTTCTTTTGGCAACACTTGTTCAGGTCCACTTTTCTCTGATAAGTCACATATCTAGCACACCACTCCACTGTTGTGGAACCACTGAAATTGATCTGACATCAAATCTCTGATTGTGAGTCACGAGAAAAAACATTTTTATCTACGAGCAACTTGTTACATTTCCAGATTAGCAGAATGAAAGTTATTGAAGTTACTTTTTTCTTATGTACTCAGACCTCAAAAGACTACCACTGATCTTTCTGACCAGCATCATAGTACTGATATGATGTAGCACTGAATGGGCAAACTTCTTTATGTGGTTTAAAATAACACTGACAAATGAGTTATACATAAAAAACATCCTTATTTTAATCGGATTCAAATCAAACATTACACTGACTAATTACCAGAACAGCAACTGCCAAGTATCTTCCCAAACTTTACTTGAGTAACCTCTGCTTGTTTGTTTACTAAAGCTATGAAGCATTTTACCTCTTTAGCACCCTTCCGTCCTTTAACAGAGCAGATAGAAAGGCAGAGCCGAGCAGCACGTGGAAGATCAGGAATGTACATGTCATACAACAGCCATTCATTCCACCTGTAACATTTAAAAAGCAGATTAAAACAGGTTAAAAGAGACTGTGCAAGACAGCTGCATGCAATCAACTGTTATACTAAAAACAATGTTATATCCCTAAAAATAATAATGTTAATTCCTAAAAGTAAAGAACAAATTATAAGATGAAAATGTAACATAGAAATCCAATATTTCTAAAGCCTGGCCACATTTTTTGTGCATGATAATCACTACACAGAAGAGCAATTTTATTATTGCTAATATACTATGCTTGGTATAATTAGAACTCAATTGTAGAAAAATGTTTATAACTGCAATTTACAGGGCTAAACAAGAAAACGATATAGCACAAACCCTCTTCCTAAATTTGAGGGGAACCGTTGAATATATGGATGAGATTCCTCAGCAACAGCCATACAGAATAACACTGCTATGGCTGCATAAAGAAAGGAAAACCAAAACTGCTAGCAGCGATTGGACACTTTCCAAATGCTTGCTTAATTCTACTTGACTCTATTAACTGTGCTGCTTATACACAGTAAGTAAATGCAACAGGAAGCAATTAACAGTTAAAGTGCAAGGAACTGAAAAATCACAGCAGACTGAAACATGTTACCTCCTTAAATGTCTGTGTATTGTATCACTAACTGGAATATAGCCTCATGCAGTTGTGAAAGTAAAGGTTTCCTCAAACCCTTTCTACAGGATGACAGGTTTGCTATCCCACAAGGTTGTAACACATTAGCAAAACAACACTCCACAGAAGGAAATGAGCTTTTTTTCCACTTTAGTTATTCCTTAAGCAATCCAGAGCCTTGTGCATTGTCACTGTTTTTCCTATTTCATTACCTTCTGGTCTCTCCATCATTATGAAGCAGTTTGAACCATAAAAAAAATAAGTGTTTTCATTCTGCTCGCAGCTCTGTAGTTCTATGATAAGACTGCTGAAATAACTCTGCTATCGCTCTATTTACCATAGTAATAAGAGCAGAGATTAGTTCTAGAGGAATATATGTTCAAGAACTTCTTTAAGGAGGACTTCTCTCAACACGCACAACTGTGCTTTTGAACTCTTAAATACAGTTATTTTCTCAGTTCAAAGCAGCAGCAGCCTCCAAGGACACCGTTAATTTTCTCAATTTCTGTAGCCACTAATAGCAACATTTTACATTGAAATAACTGCCCCAAACCCTTCCCTAAAAATAAAGGAATTGGCAAATAAAATCTAGTTCACTTTTCTTATGTGTTAGTTTTATATAATATGTATCTGTGAGTGATAACATCCATGTTTCCCAACCACGTCCTTCACCATCTTTCCCACAGGATTTTCCCTCAAAAACAGCTAAGCCTGAATGACAAGTTTAACCATCTGCAGGATGAGCAGGAGGAATAAGCTATTTTTTCTGAAAACGGCATATATAATTACACCCTCTAATGTTAATATCTAATCATACTTAGTGAAAACACTCTGATACCTCCAAAGATGTGAAGGCAGACAGAAAATGCAAGTCAGGACTTATTTTTGAACACATATCACATCTAATCCTAGCGGATGCTAACATTTCACACACCTCCTTACTCAGGGTCACAGGTAAAAATTCAATTTCTTTTCAATATTTGCTCTCAATATGCTTTATATGCTCATATAAAGCTTCTTTTTGCACATTAATAGCACTTTAAGTTCATGTGATTTATTATTTTTTTTGACAACATTCACAGCAGGTCAGATCTCCTGAAAACAATCAGCCCAGTCCTGGCAGCCCCTTGCACATTACCAAATGATTCCCATCAGTGCTTCAGCTTTAGCACGTGTCCTGCAACCGCACTGGAACAAATCCGTGGATTGCATTACATCACATTGCCTCTTGCTGATGCTGGAATCTGAACCAGCAACTGGAACACCAGCTATAGATCCAGAGTAAAAAGCAGAGCTCAACTGCCCAGAGCTATGCTGATTTCATGGCACTAAAGAGCATTTACACAGGAGTTTCAGAGGCAGTTGTGAATGTGTATGTAAAACAGACCTGGTCAATACAGGGACTTTATCAATATACATAACATCACAGGACACAATACTTGTATTTGATAGAATTAAATTAATTTTATTTATAAATACAGGGATACGCAAAAATGTTCTTCAACTGAAGTATTGCCAGAAATGAGATAGATATACCTGAATAATGCCAAGCAGTACCTTCACTTCTTCAATACCATAATTCATAATCCCCAAAAGTCAGGATCTCTATAGTTTTTCTAGTTATCTTACCTGGGATTAGAGCAAGGTACCCTCTGAGTATTCACATTGTCACATAAAGGTTCTCCTCCATGGTAGATACCTGTTCTAACGTAGATCTGAAAACAACGTTAATATTAGTACTATTCTGGAAACACCACTATCAACAAAGTTTTCATTCCGAACAACATACAGTATGATTACAAAATATTGCTTTCTCGTTTGTATTAAAGAGGGAAGCCATGTGTTGAAAACTACGTATAATGCCATGAAGCATTTGCCTTACTTTGTCAATGTCTCTAATGTTCACATTCACATAGGTTGCACAGAGGATTCTTATTCTGAGAGCACTGTTTATAGTCCAGAGGGATTTGGCTGTAGCTTCTCCATTCATGTAGGGTGTAGCTGTAGAGATACGCCTGGAGTAAGAAGGCATTGTAAAGGTATCCAGTGGCAGCTGGGTATATAGGCTTTCTTTAGCCATCAGCATCAGATTGGGCATGCGACCAAGCATTATACAACTTCTTATGTACTGTAAGAAAACAGAACTGAAACTCAGTATATTTTTTAAGTGTGTGCTCTTGGTAATCAGTACCTAAAAGTATTCAGAAAATCATAAAAATAAAAGCATACTTCAGGAGCTCACATTTGTTCCTTTACGTAAATCCTTCAGTGTTTTTTTGTTGCAACATTCAACTGGGTAGAATGGCACAGCAGTACTTCAAACAGATTTTGAGGTATGAACAATGTCTTGTTAAAGGCTGAACGGAACAAAGCTGACAGAATGACAAGTGTCTTGTAGGGCTCTTAAGGTCAGGCACAGCACAGAGCTGTGGTTTCAGATTAGGGATGCTCCCAGAAGCAGGTTAACTATCTTTTGCCTTGCTTAATGCTGTTATAATCTCCTGTACCAAACTAGTACATGTGCCTTTAACATTACTAGCCACAGTTAGAAAAAGCACAAGGCAACATACAGAACCATTCATTTTCTGTTCAGACACTCTTATCAGCTTCACCTCAACACTGATCCTGCCAGACTCAAGCCTGTATTCTGTCTGCTCAGGAGTGACTGCTGACAGTATTTTGTCTGGCAACAGTACTACAAAGCATTAGGATGGGTTCGACTCTGGACTGTAATTAGTAAGCTCTTCTGCAGCACAGAAAGGCATACCAGATACTTCTGAAGAAACCACACTAGATCAAATAGGTTTAGTGTTTGATCTCATGACTATACAAAATTATTCACATATGCCTGCATTTCTTTCTCAGTTTGCATAATATTAAGTTCCTTCTCCCAATATTCACAATCCCCCAGTCCCCTTTCACAAGATCAAGAAGTTTACTGATGTAACTAACAGTAAGCCAAGAGAGCTTGCTGTTGTTTTGTTTTTTTTCCCCAGCCCCTAATGCAGGAAGGGTGAATATTCACAGAATTAATGGTTGCCTCATAACTCAACATCCAGTCTAATTTCTTTTTGCATTCCATCGGCTCCATTCAAATGTTCCTCATCTCTTGCCATCACAAATGTAGAACACTTCTCAGAGAACCTACCACCAGTTAATCACTCATGTTAGAGAGAAACTTCTACTGCATTTTTAGAAAGTTTAATGGGTGATGTAAATTCTACCATAAATTACCTTCCCTGGCCACATATTGAAGCACACAAAGCAACAAATACGCGCTTGAGTCAGATATGTATAAGCCAATTACCTTAAAGAAATATATTTTTCTTTGTTTTTGACTGATCACTTTTCTCTCACACACGTTATACGATTTTTTCAGAGTACTTCAAAATAAATTCATTTTGTTACTCACCTTATACTGGCTCAGTGGATATTTTTCTAGCAAGTATTCATCACAGCCACACACTTTCAGAATATACTTTCCCTGGTACTCCAACACACAAAGCTTCAGTTGTTCAGATGACAGCAACATACTTCGTGTTTTCTTCCTAATTGCTTCAGCAATAACTTGCTCAGGCACACAGTCGTGATTGATTTTTAAGGTGTACTTCTGCTTATCATTGTTAGGTGAAACTATTACCCATATCACCACTATTATTTGCCCTACAATAGATATGAAATAATGTTAAGTCTACCATTTTCAACGCAAGCAAACCATCACCCCTTCACACCCTAATGAAATAAAACCATATAGAATTACTACAAGACAACGTATTCACAGCCCAATTCAACAGAGCATTGATAACTTCTGCAAGGAACTGGGTTCCCTCAGCTCATTCATAATTAAAGTGTGAATTCAACTTTACTCCTTGAAGTTAAGAATATTATGCATCAAATACTACTGACTACCCACAGACCCACAGAATCATAGAATGACTCGGGTTGGAAGGATCATCAAGCTCCAAACCCACTGCTGCAGACTGGGTTGCCAACTTCCATACCTAATATTCAGCCTCCAAGAAAACAGCAATAACTGTTCCATGAAATTACTAGAATAGCAAAAAAAGGAATTTTGAAGTTTTGCTGCTTGTCTTTTGAACCTACATTCTATTAATCAAATTATTCTGAATAAATCAGGGTTATGATATTGCTGCAGTGTATCAAATATATGACATAAATCAGTGATATGCTTAAGTCACCAGCTGTGTTTTTTGATTTCAATCACTGAAAAAATATTGTGCCTACAGTAAATATTTATCTTACCTTTATCTAGTTTATTGTATATATGTTTGGGTAGCTCAGGTGAAGACTCTACATTTGGAGGACAGACATATAACGCTCTACTATGCGGAGCATTGGCATCTCGTAGATCTACTGCTTCTTTACAAACATTAAGAATATTTCTTCTGAAATCTTGTACTTCGGGATCCTTAACCATGTCAAACTCACAGATGGGCATGCCAATAGCAAAACCTACAGTGTTGTAGAAGCATGGAAAAATAATTACAACGGATAACTAACTAAACTAAAGATTCCTTCTACTACTGCCAGAAAAAAAAAGCACATTTAAAGCAAAATACAACCTAAAATATTTGCGTTAACCACTGGCTTCCACTTCATATACAAATTGTTTTTATGTCATCCAAGAACAACGCAGTCATCACAAAAAAAGTTAAAAACCAGATACATTTTCATTGAAAATCCTTCAAACCTTAAATTACCACTTTCATTGCTAATAACCATCAGGGAGGAAAAGAATCAGTAATAAACTTCTTTAAAGTCAGCAAATAAAGTTTACTGAGTGGACCACAGTAGATGCGGAGCCTGACTTTCTCTAAATCTCTGACAGGATCACTGATAACTGTTAAAGCCATAATCAGCTTTGCTTTCAACTCAACACCAGGTTTTCACATGTTTTGTGAGCTCCTGTAGCCCCTCAAGAAATAATGAACTTAACTCATTGGCAAAGATTTTCCTACTCCTCTCAAGGCTTCAGTCTCACATCTAGCTCCATTTATTTTCATTAGATTACATTTGTAATTAATGATTCGTGCATGAATGCTCAAATCTGAAAACTTCCCATTTTATCTCCATGCAGAGTTAGGCAACCACTGCTCTTCCCAAGTCCCAAACAGGCCATATTTCACAAAAACAGAAGAAGTTTACCCATGATACATTCACAACAATTAGATAATGTAACAATTAGGAGCACCCTAGAACAAGTATTTCCAGTTGACAAGTCTCTACCACTACACCTGTTAGAAACTAAGAGGAAGGCAGTATGCTTGCACTAACTGCATTTAGATACTTAACCTAGATACCAAAACACATGCTAGTGAATGAAATTATGAAATCCTGCTAACTGGCGACTAGCAAAAACATGCACTACTAACCCATATACAACTGCATGTACGTGCAAATTCACGTGTGAATGAAATCAAGAATAGTTTACAAATATAGGCTTATAAATAAATATAGGCTTAACTATGATCAACACGTTGGGATATTTGATGCAACAACTGACAACTCTGAAAGGTAAGCTTTGAGAGATACAGCAAAAGGTAACAAATACAACACTTCGATTCTTGTTTTCTATTTTGAAGAGGAGAAATCGGTTCAGCAGATTAGCTATGTTTAATACAAGTAATCTCACCTATTTCTCTGTTAAGGATCTTTTCTTCTCTGTTACCTACTGGTTCGATGACTTTTAGGAAAGGTTGAAATAGCCGCAGGTCACAAAGTCTCCGTGTTTCATCAAAAAACTCTTCTCTTTCTGCTTCTTGCGTAACACTTACAAAAATGTAAGAAGATTCATCTTGAAGGAGCTGATAGAGAGGGTATTTCCTAGCTTCTTTAAAAAGTTCGTGTTTGATAGTTAGTAATGTGGCCTCACGGAGGCATTCTAGAGTCACTATCATTCCATTTGGGAGAAGACACTCCACAAGGATCCTTGGGGGCATCAAGTGGATGCCCCATAGTTCACCGGATGATGGTCGGGGTGGCATTTTTAAGTCTTTTGATAATTTTGCACTTGAAGTTTTTCAAGCAGCGATTTGTATGAGTTAAACCTATGTAAAAATCAGAGATTTAAACATCAGTATTTTAAACACAGGCATCAGGATGAGTTTCAGATAACAGTTTTTCAGACATTTCTTACAGGTACAGATATACATGCATGGCTAGAACAGCATTTTGGATTATCTACTGGCTGCTCTTCTGACTGCTCCTGTGCATCAAGACATTTTCACTCAACTACACATCATCTGCAGAGTAGTGAATTACCTCCAAGGTCATCATGTATTATGCAGTTCTCAAACAGTGCTTTACTTATGCTTAGCTCATAATCTCATTAAATTCAGCATTTCTATTATGAGAAAATTCCTTGTGAGAAAAGGCAATATCAGACTTCTAAAGAACAGTCCATTATTCTTCCACCATTATCCAAGTGTTCTGAAAGCACAGGGTTAGGAAACCAGTAGGCTACTATTTCAAAAGCCACCTACCACGTATGTATACACATGTGTACATAACATACAATTACAACCCTCCTATTTTTCAGTACTTCTTTCCTGAAATGCTTTCTTCTGAATTATGACCATTACATGCTTTTACTACACTCCAGTCCTTAAATTGCATAAGAACAAGAATATTTTCCCAAATGCACTGCTTCCTAAGTAACACTCTGCAGGAATAGGGTTTCTTTTTCCTTCCTTCCCCTCCTTTGTAGTTGCAGTTTGGACTTTTGAAATTATCAGCAAAGAATAGTAAGGGGACACTGAAGGTTTAGAAAAATGCTTTTCCACTAACACTTCATACATATTTAGAAGGACTGCTTCTTTTTGAAAAGCAGCTTAAAGAAGCCTATTTTCCTTATCAGTGTAATGGTCTCAGCAAGCAGATACTGAAATGGAAAGTTCTAAACACGCTCATAGTGTATCTGAAGAGTCAAACTAAGAAAGCTTTCCAATGAAAAGCACTACAAATGAACCCTAACAGAACCATTCAGAGCAACTTGGAAAATGACGAATTACTGCTAACTCAGCGTAGAGATCAAAACAAATACAGAGAAGGTTAAGTGGCATCTTATTTTATTTTTTTTTTAAATCAAGTAAAGCATAAGGAAGACACCTCCCTCTATATAGAATAACATGTAGATAAAAACATTTCTTAATTACAAAGTGAAAACACATCACTGTTAAGGTATATACCAGCATTCAAATACCAAACAAGAATATGCAGCCGTAAGTACTTTTCTGTCCACACAAACAACAATATAGGTGGACCACAATCAAGTTAAGTATTCACAACACAGGCTGAGTTTCTACCAGCAGTCTTTTAAGTTTGGTGCCACAACCCTGGTTCGGCCTTTCTGAAGGACACTGAGGACCATCTTCCCAAGGCAGATGTTCTTCTACATCATGTTGGCACCCACACTCCCTGAGCCAGCTCCCTGCAGGCTCAGCTGGATTAAAATGGCAAAGAACTACTCACTCTATCCCTCTTGGTTTAGTTTCTGCTGTTTGAGCTGCCTTATTGAGAGACCGAGGTGAACACTGGGGTCTATGCAGGGCAGAAAGCACTACTGCAGCAGTGCTGAACTAATTCTGCTTCAGAAGTGATGGCTTACTTAGAGAGGAGGGAAGAAAGGTTGGCAATAATTGCCAACAAAGAAACGGAGGCAAAACTGTGAAACACACGCACATATTGAATCCTTCTCTACATTATATTTTCAAAAGAAATATAAACGCTTGGCTTCTGAAAAGATTCCAACGTGAAGTGCCAACTCATTATATTTTCTTTTAAAGACTTGAAAATGGGCCAAAAAGGACAGCCCAAAAAAAATCTACACTGCCTTTAAGAACAACTGCACCAGAACAGCAGCTTTTGTTTTAAATTGGGCAACAGACGCGCTGGGTCTGTGTGTGTAGTTGCTCTGTGTGCACATTCACTTGTGCATGGAAGCACGCCTACAGGGTTTGGATATGGAAAGCAAAAACATAAACAGAAACAGTTTTGAAGTACAGTTGGCAGCTTGCATTGCTGTGTACACTTCCAAATCTGGAAGGCTGCCTGGAATAAAAGGAATCAATTATGTTCTTCGACAGTCAAAGTATAATTTTCAGAGAATTCTGGAGAGATGTTATTTAGATCCAACTAAGGCTACATGCAAGCACTTCAAATGAACACCACATCACACGTGCAATCCAAAAATACCTGAAACCTTGCTCCTGAGCCAAAAGCTTTGTCAGAAAAGAAAAACTTGAAAGCATCTGCAGATCAGACCGTGGCCTTTTGAACTCATTGCCGCCTTCCTGATCTGTTAAGCATGTTCTCTGTCGCTAACCTTGCTAAGCTACTAACCTGGCAGATCAAATCTTAAAACTCAATTCAAAAATAATCAGTACACACAGAGGAAGAAAGAAGGAAAAAGAAGGAAGCTCACCAACAGATTTCCCAGGGTACGGATTTCTACTCACTTCAACAGATACACTTATCACACTAATGCTAACTTATATAATCTATTTTCTTATAGGATACAGTCAAGATATAAAATTTAGTTAAAGGAATTCTAAGTCTTCAAAAATATGTTTTTGATGAGCTCCAGCACAGTAAGGTTTTACCACCTCACAGTACTGAATCACGCAGAATTGAGGCAGCACAGTTAAGAGAACTTCATTCTGTCGAATAGTTCACTACAAGTTGCAGGCTACAATTAGCTTTCTAATGCTTTCTTCATGACATACAAGTACATTAACTCTGAAAACATTCACCAGACTCTGAAGTTTGCTGCTACTACTTCTGATAATTCCTTCCCTCTGGGGAATGGAGGTCAGTGGAGGAAAAATTCAGTAAGAGCTGTACCACACCCCAGTTAACAGAGGCTCCTAACCATAACATGTTCTGTGTTCATAATATAAACAAACTTAGCTTGAGACAAATTAACTGCAGTCAAAAACCCCCATATATCTTCCCTAAAGACATCTGAGCCTACTGCAGCTGTTATAGCCATCCTATCAAATAAAAACCTTGTGCATCTACAGCCCTGTAGGACACTCTGGCAGTGCTTTTCCTACTGCAAGCATTTTTACACAAAATTTTGTCAGAAGACTCTCAAAGATTCTTCTGCTGGTCTCAGTTCCAAGCGTTTTGCTAAAAAGGGCTGTTATCCTTCAGTACAAATGGAATCCACATCACAAAAAACAGAAAGTGAGAACAGAGAAGTGACCTCGCATGAACTCCTCTATTAAAAAATCTAGACAACCTTCTTGCTAGGAAGAGAACAGTATTTTACATATTAGATGAATTTTCACTGCAGACACTGTCCACAAATATTCCTCTAACTCCACAATGACAATATTTGGCTACTAAGTAACATGGTAAACACTATTTTCTTGTCCGTTTTGTAAATGTTCTGTGGAATGGTTCTCCAAGGAAAGAAACACCATCTAACATTAATGTGTGTTTTCTAAAGCAGATATAAACTCACCATGCAAGTCTGTGGGCCAGTCCAGGGAAAAAAAAAACTAGATCATTTTATTCACTTTAGGAGACTTAACTTGTCATCCACAAGCACCTTCTGCTACTCTTCAGGCTCTGCAAGGAGGAAATTCTTCAATTACGTACCACCTAACAAAAAAGCTAACAAACACAGAGGGAAGTAAGAAGCAAAAATGGACTGTACAGAAACACCACATCAAAGGCCAAAAACATGCAAGGCTTATGCAAAAAGGTACACATTCCACTAGCTGAAAGAGGACTGAATAATTCCGCATTGCTGTGAACATCAGCTAGTGTTTCAAAATCAGTTCAGAAGGGCAGACTGAACACTCAATACCATTTTATAAGTCTGTACTTGAAACTGAATTAATCATTCCAACTTTTACACCTCAAGTGATGACTACTGGCTTCTCAGATTGTAAGACAAATCACATTGCATGTCTGTTATAAACAGAATGCAGTAATGTTTTACAATAATTTGTAGTATCCTTAGTATCAAAGAGTTGCTCAATAAGATTGGTATGTAAATTTGATTTCTTTGCCAGTTGGAAGTATCTTTGAGACTTTTATCACTATCATCTAAGGAAAAAAAAGGAATCTGCTCATTAAACAATCCAACCATGTTTATAGATTCCAACTTTATGCGCACTTGTGAGTTTTATGTTCGGTTTAGCTTTTTCCCCCCTTTAGCTGTTTGCCCCCAAAAGCTGTTTTTGGTTTTGTTTTTCTTTTTGTTTTTTTTCTTTAAGAAAAAAAAAACCATCATGAAAAACAAGTTGTGTGGCAAAAATAACAGAACATCAAAAATCTACGTTCCATTTCATCCCCCACATTTCAAACTTTCAAGACCAAAATACTTTATTCTCATCTTTAGAGAGCTGCAACTCCAGTGCTTACCATGAAGAAAACTGGGCTGGGCTGCCTAATTTTGCTGCTGTCCCAACCTGCTGCGTGGTGATGGTGTGAATGCCTCCGACCAGGTATTTTCAGTGCTGTCCTTTTGTTCTTCCTGCTTGCCAAGCTGGCGCTTCTCCAAAATCCAAGAAGACAAAGATGTCTGAAACTCCTCTATGACAACACTGTTACACACGGTAGCAGGGCTGCTTTGTTTATAACAGATAGCAGGAGAAGACTCATGTAATGCAAGTTAACGAGTGCGAATTTCTTACGTATTATTTACGTATGTGAATTTCTTACGTGTTATTTTTCTCTTTATCCTTCCACCGAAGAGGCGCAAATACGCAGAATTCCTTATCTGATCACAAACAGCAGCTCAAGGGAAACAACATGCAGAGGGATCTAACAGCCAGAAACACATCTTCCCAGCATTTTGTTTCCTTCTGAAACAGAGAAGCAACAACATCAATGTTAGCTGCAGTTACCTACAGCTCTGCATTACTAGAAAAATTAACATTACTGCTACTATCTGTAGAATTACGGTGCAGAAGAGACACAAGATCATTCTCTCCTGTGAAGAGGAAATCTCACTAAGACTGTTTTAGTTTAGTTACGTATGAGAAGATCGGCTTTATCAGATGTTTCTTTAAAGTTCCCCTGCATGCAGCTATTTAAAATCCTTGGGTTCTGGTTGTGGTGACACTCTGACACTGTATTACCAGTGATGAGATCATCCAGAAAAAAAGGGAACTCACTACAAAGCACTGCCAGGCCATTCTGAGAAATTACTCAAGAATGATAAAGTACCAGATAGCAGAAAAAAACCCAAAGATGAACAGTTGTTTTTTCATTTGTCTGTTCTTTTAAAAAGCTCCAAGTATTACTATTTTCTTTTTCCTGTCAGAAAAACAAAACACCTTCATAAATCCAAGGGTTTTGACATCACTTTATTTCCATACCCCCATGAGCAGCCACGTTGTTTACAGCCTCGCTATCTGGGAGCCATGAAAACAAGATGACGGGAAAGAAGCATTTGCAAGTTGCTGGTGACCTCTATAACTCCCACCACGATTGTGCTTTCTCCCCAGGGAGCCCGTAACATACCAAAAGCGCAGCATTTGTCCTAGAACATTTTCTTCCAGTTTAAGGAAGATTTCTTTCCCTTTGTTAGTGAAAGGAAAGCCTGGAATTAAGCCTCTTTTTAGTTCCAAGTCATTCAAGAATTCCATTTCTAGCTTCACCTCAAAGGATCTTGTATTTATAGAGGACTTGCAGTCATTCAGCGCAGGAAAGAACTACTAAGGCAACGCGCCTTCTCTTTACACTTCCTTCACATACTTATTACTCCCTGCTTCAGGGCTGGGGGAGCAGTGGGATGGGAACGACTCTCCCATCTGAATGCTGGGATCAGGGCTGTGCAGCCAGGGCCAGCTGTGTGCTGGAGCCCAGGGAGCAGCGCTCATGCTCTTCTGAACCATTTAAGTCAAAAGCTGTGAAGTTAGAAAGTAAAAATCAGAGCAACGATTCATTTTGTACTAGGAGAAATAAGGTTTTCCTTTATTTACTCGTTCTTTAATAATCTATTTTGTATGGGAGACAAGCACTCCTTACAAGAACTTCAGAGGTGTGCTTTTATTTTGCATTCTCTCTGCTCCTTGCTACAAATACCAAGAGCTTCAATTTCAGCTTCGGCATGCAGAAGTCTTCTCTTCCTTTTGGAAATTATTACAGAACAACATCAAGAGAAGAGGAGAGATTCTTCCATGTAAATAGGCCACAAAGTAACAAATGCTAGCACATATATACAAAACTCCACCTTAAGTAATGCTGTTTACTTTCCTTTCTGCTTCTTCCCATCCTCCCACCTTCCCAGGCTATTTGGAACCCAGACAGTAAACAGGATCCGTACAAACAGGAAGTGCTGGCACACAGACAAGGACAAGGATCAGCAGAGCGAGCCCAGGTGCTCCACGCTCCCTCCAGCCGAGCCCTCACCTAACGCCTGCCTTTCAGAAGCAATTCCCTTTGCTGCAGCGAGATGAACCTCCAGTACTGCTGGAAAAGAGCTGCCCATGTCAGGAAGGGCAGGGAAAGAAATACGGTGATGCTGGAGGGGCTGCAGCCTTCACACTGCTACACTCGCCCCTCTGCTACAAGCAAAAGCTGAACTCGATAGATTTTGACTTATGATACATCATATACTATTCACAGAACTTTTCTCAGAGCCAAGGTTGAAAGCAACTGTAAAGAGAGATAAGAGGTTTCTGCTACACAGACGGAATTGCTCCAGACCCTGAATGCAGTTCATGTGTAAAATGAATAAGTTCTGAGGTGGCAGCGAGTAGCGCTGTTTCTGCAACTCTGCAGATTTTTGAAGTTAAATGTAGGGGAATGAACAGGAGCACAGAAACTTCTGTTTCATAATCCAAATATAAGCTGAGTTTCCTCTTCTTCTACCTTCACTGCTGCAGCCAAGCATTTGCAGAAGCAGAGGTTTGGTTTCTATAGACTCTGCAGCTTCCTTTCACAACAAGCACTGTTTGCCAGTAACAAATCAACAGAAGATGGGATGAAGCTTTACTTCTGACAGAGCTTTAACAAAGAACTGTGTGCCTCAGCAAAAGCTGTGGAAGTAGAGGTTTTTTTTGTAGTTGTTTTAAGCTTCGATACTAGAAATGAAACCTCCACACTTTTTCCATTGAGGTATTTCCTAACTCTCCTTTTTAAAATTATTTGTGGAAAGTTTGTGACGGAGTTAACACAAAGGCACAGCTCCCTACGTGACACATCTCAATTCTGCAGCTTAACTTTCTTGCTGTACAAAAGGCAGACAGTAATACAGTCCTCAGCGAATTATCCAGTACAGACACAGAGCTGTACTATAAGACAGCAGGCAAACACATGCAGACTTCTGAGAACCCTTCCCCTGCAGAAACTGCTGCCTGTTTGTTCACCAACTACAACCACCCCAGGAGAGTACAATGGCTTCTTGAGAATCAGTTAAAAATAGTAAACACTATTGACCAGTTTTGTATCACAAACAAGTTTATTGGAGAGTAATAAAAAAGCCATAAACGATAGCTCTGCTCTGTAAGAAGCAGGAACTTTCTGTAGGGGATTCCTGATGGATCTTTGCTCACCATGTCTGCAGATGGGGACTAGTGGTACTTACCCACACACCGAGTGGCACAGCAGGACACTGTTTGGCTGCGTAACATTTAACACCAATCCATACTCCAGTAGGGCTTCATCTCTGCCCCTAAAGCTCATCGGTTGTTTAGGTGCACTGCACCTACACGTGTCAGAAGATGGAGGGGGAAGCCTCTATTTGAGGAAACTCTTTCAACAGAATCACTGATTTTGTAAGTATATTTGCTTGCTTTATTTAAGTTGGAAATAATGCAAAAGTTTCTGTCAAGCCTGAAGGAGTGTGGGTTTATCCTTGTTCAAACTGACAGTGATGGCTAAATAGGACTTCTCTCTGCGCTTCCAGGTTGAGCTCCAAGGTAACAATTATGATTCCTCAGACAGTAACATATTTGCATTTGTTTGTTTGCTCTTCCTGAACATATGACTCATGTTGACTATGCATGTCATTAGGCCTTGCCTGCTTCAGCCTGAAGTATAAGAACAGCTATAGTTAACTGCAAACAAAGGGGTCTTCAGCCTGTTTTGATCAAGCATGTCAAGTGTTCATCATTTCTGTACACATCTGTAAGAAGCATCTGCTTTGCAAACCTTGTGTTCTGCAAATGAGCAAGCACTATTTCAAGCACATGCTGCTGAGACACTGTACTTGTTGTTAGTGCATCTCCTTCTCCTATGCTCCAAGCTGCTACCCACGTTGTTTCTCTGATGAGGTCAGGATTACCACCCATTCATGTTTACTACATCTGAAAGAAACCGCTAAAATTTGCCTCAATAGATAAGTACAAAAAACAGGAACTTTCCTAAGTAGTGACATGAGCTCAGAGGCATTTGAACAGTAAATACCATCAACTTGTCCACAACAATTTCAAGACTTCTCAGCTCTCCTGCTTGGAAGGTCACTTTCATATCCATAACAGATTAAGTGCTTCAAGACCACAGCAAATGTTGCCCATCAGTACAACCGGAACTCTGTTAAAAGGGATACATTACAGTGACAGAGCTTCCTCTTAGGAAAAAAAAAGCCCAGCGAAGATTAAACTTGTGTGATGTCCTGTTCTATCCCAGGGTTAAGTATCCTACATTTAATTCCTGCCCACAAAAACAAAAACAAAACAAACAAACAAACAAAAATCCACACCACCAATTAGGGAAGAGGAACCATATTGCAAATTACCTAAATCATGGCTCACACACCAGGACACCAAGGCATTTGAAGCTGTTGTAATGATGGTTACACATCTCAGATCACCTTGCAGTTGCTTGTGATATCATCTTGTCTGCTGATACACAATAAAGCTTTTGGAAAAAAGGTGGTTGAAGAGCTGGACTGCAAAATAATTTGACAACACACTTAAGCAGAGCCTCCAAAGTCAGGAATAGGTTTTGTGCTCCTTCTCATCAAGTAATTTTCTTGCTTCCCAGTTCACATTTACATCCTTTATCCCTAAGTAGCAGTTATGTCATCTTCTTCAACACGTTAAAACATTCCAAGCTGGAGATATCAAAGATCAAGGGAGTTCTGCTGAGCAGTGATAACTATGAGCGCTTCATCCTCCATGTCAGAGCAAGATGAAGAAGAATATAACTTAATCGAATTTTACTAAAAAGCAAATTAATTAAACTTCACCTACTCACTTAAAATGATGGTGTCCCCTTTAAATGCTTCATTTTAGCTAAATACCGTGTAAAAACAAAACAAAACACAGCTGGTTAAAAGTATCCTCTACAGCAGCAGCACCTCAATTAGATGCCAAAGGCTTTCTTGGGAAAACCATCCTGGTTCTACAAAAAGTACCTGACATTGAAATGGAAGACCGCACAGAACTGACCGCAAGAAACCACCAGAACAAAATGCAACAGATTAATTGCTTTCTTTCCACCAGCAAAGACTGTCTTCACAAAGCCGATAAGCAGAACTGGATGTTCAGCATCCACATAAACTTTTCAGAACCCAGGGGAAGCTTTTAGTTCTACTAACATCATTTCCACTATTAAAATCCAGCAGTAGGATTTGCTGATTACTGCGTTCAGACTGGGAACATAAACACAAAAATGAAGAATAAGTGGCGTGTTTTATACTCTAAGCATTTTAATGACCACAATGTGCTTATTTCAGAGTATTCCTTGGGATGGAAGTATTTACTTCCTTCCCCAAAGGGAGGTTTATCTAGAAACTTCTTAACATAATCAACATTATTTTACTTTTTTTTCAAGCCATGCCTGTAGTCAAGAGTCCAGTTAATGCTTTCCAGACTTAATAGAAAGTTACTTAATGCCACAAGCACCAAAGTTACCTAACGAGTCTCCCAACAAAAAGTAGTTTTGTAAAATCTGAGAAACAATTTATTACCATCTTGCCTGTGCGGTAAAGCACTGTTCATTCCTTGCTCCTTCCTCCTTTCCTTGTGCCTGTACCTGCAGACGTTTTGTGCTTAGTTTGCCCGCAGCTCTGCAGAGATCAGCATCATTCTTTTTCTAGAAAGTCAGACAATCTTACAGTTCCTTTTTCTTCCTTTTCTGCTTGAACTCATAGAGAAACATGTCATATGTGTTTTATTTTTCACCTCTTTGCCTTAGAAAAGGGTCATAATGTACAGCCAATAATGTGACTCAGCCGTCTCGGTTTCAGAGAACTTTACCGTAAGTCTTGGCCAATCCAGTAAACCCCTTGTATCCAACAAGCATGCTTCAGCGTTCACAATCCTCAAAAGCTCAATTTGTCAGCAGTTGTTTAATTGGAAGGTACAAGTAAAATAACTGCCAAATTCATCCTATGTGAAATCCATAAGGATAAAGTTAATATAAGGAAACCTGTCAAAAAGCAGACTAAAGATTTCTTTGACATACACCTAACCTACTATTGGTGACATAGCAACAAGGCACAAAAGCAAAGTACATCAAGCCCTACCTTCTACACTTGACTCAACTGCTCTTAAACTACGCTTCAGCAGTGCTAATTTACTTCTACTGCTAAGTTTGCAACATGGCAGAGAGGTGAAGGCTACACAAGACCTTCATCATTCTCTCTTCAATTTTGTAAAGGTAACTTGGTTTCTTTGAACTTTGTTTCCACATTTCTAGAGTTCAGGTACTCAGATGTAACCTCTCTAAAGCAGACCATAAACATTCCCAGCGAGTGTACTTGCTCAGTCATGCCTGCCAAGTGCTTTTATTCCCGGCTTTATTAGCTTTGAGAAAAGTACACTGTTACTAGAGAACAAGTGATTATTTCCACTGTCTCTCACACTTCTTGTTTGAAGTACACAGGGTTTCTACACTGCCTTTCACAAAGGGAGATCCAGAATTAACTAGGAAAACACCTTCCGCGTGTTCTATATAAAATAAAGACACTTGGTTGCAAAACCATCGCTCAGAGACTATAGATTCAACCTCACATAGACCATACCCTGTCTGCAGCATTTCCATTTGCCCACAGGTAGCAACACAACATGGAAAACAAACAGCACTTCAGAATATTACTTCTGGTTCATTTAATATTCCATTTACCATTCAAAAGTATGTTTACAGAATAATTTAAGATGGAAGGGACCTCTGGAGGCTATCCAAGCTCATCCAGAACTCAGAGCAACTCGCATTCGATTGGCGTATGAACAAACACCAAAAGAAACAAATCTGTTCTCTCTCTGCACCCCTCCCACATGGATGAGGGTAACACAAATTTGTAACAATTATTTGCCAGGACACATTCAACTTAAACAAAAATCCATCCTGTTATACCACAAATACTTTTGTTGCCTCTTGTACCTCTAGTTACAATTTAAGACAAGTATCATCACTTGGAGGAACCAGAGGGCTGTTTTTCTAAAGGAAGAGACAAAACTCCTAAAAGCACAGAACGTGAGGCGGGAAAAGATGTAAGAACAACTCCTACCTTGACTTACACTTCACGCCATCAGCCTGTTCCTTCAGTTGATGGATGAACAAACACTTCCCCTCTCTAATGCTCCTCCTCTACCTCACTTACACGCACAGAACACACGTGGTCCATTTTTCCTCATCTGGGAGATTTATTAAATCTCACATGTTTTCCAATAGTTACAAAATCGTAAGTAATAAAATAAAAGTCAGTTTTAGAACGTTTGAAATAATGCAAAGAGGGTTTTAAATTAATATTCCTGCTCTGGTTATAAATCATGAGAGAAAAAAAAGAACGTTTCCTCTTCAGTATCAAAGTTAAAAATAAATGGAAAGCCTTACTTCCCCGTCATCCAGAGCTAACAGATCGTGCATCTCTTTCTGAGTGTAACGTTATGGCTATTGATGTTGTTTAAAACTTTACGACACGTGAGCAAGCACGGTATGCATTTAAACACAAGGAACAACTGCAGCTTCAGAAAGAAGTTTGTTCTTCACATGATAACACCTTTCCAAGGTATTCTTTTCTTCCAGTACCTGGAAAGCTCCTACAGCCTACTTGGTTTTGTGAAACAGCACGATGGTGAAACTATGAAACTCTTGCTTTTGCATAAATCCTATTCCAAATCTTCCAGCAACTTCTAACAACAGCAGCCCAGAAGCAACTATTCCCCACTTGTTTCCAGAGAGCAGTTAATTCTGACTGGCACAGAAACAGTTAACTAGGTATTGAGCTGCTTTATGACTTCCAATAAAGCACAACTGCTTTGTAAACAGCTCGGTTACACCACCTTTTCCAAAGAATACTCCAGAAAAGAAAACAAAGTGAAACCAAAACACTCAGTTTCATTATCAGTGGAAGCAAGCTGTAACAAAAAGCAATACATTTCTGCCATTCAAATGGAATGAGAATTGGAAGCAGCAGAACAGCTAAAACATCTGGGCGTGGGTCTGTGGGCTGGGCTTAGTGCTCTGAAAAACAAGAAGCGTTGTCTCCAAGTTGCTAAGAATGGCATCATGTTCACACCCCTGAAATTCAGGGCACCTGCTCCAGCAGAACTCCAGCTGAGCTCCTGAAGCTGCTACATTTCCTGTCTTAATGACAATGACAATACTTCCCAGATCACAGGCAGACTTGTGCGGTTTCACCAACTCCCCTGCAAACACTATGAGCTTTGTTGATGTGAGGTTTCACAGTGACATTGTTATAATACGCTTCCAAATCGCTGCTCTGGAAGACCTTATTGCTGGAGAACAATGTTTCTTATTGTGAAATTTTATGTTCACACTGAGTATTATTTCCGAACAAATTATCCAATGAGTTCCTTGCAGTATATAAAGCATTAAAGCCCATCATCCAGAGGACTGGAATATTCCTGGGCACTCATGTTGTTTATGCACAGCGAAAGCTGGACTTTGATTACTGCACTGCATTATAGCATAGAAGGAACTGAAGCAAAGCTACGAGAACATCCCTATAAGTTAGCTGTGAAAAGAACAACTCCCATAATGTTGACAAAAGTGAACAACTTTCCCAGCACGGTGAATCTGGAAACTCACTACAGCTTAAATCTAAGGACGTAGGGGTACAGATCAGTGACAGTCCAGCATTCAGCATTCTCTATTACAACACTGAGAAGTTCAGATCCCAGAATCAGTTTATCACACCAGGCTCCCTGCAGTAAGGCCTCAAGCAAAGCCCCGCAGCCCACACTGCCCGCTTCTAAACACGCCTTATTGCAGACACGTGGTGTTTACGGGGCGATCTCCGTGCAGACAAATGCTTAACGCCGTCAAAACAAACCAACACCCCCAAAAAAACCGATTGATGGTAAAAACTCCGATCAGCACCAGCAGCACTAGTTCTTATACCGTAGTAATACGAGGAACACCCAGAAGAGCAACAAAGAAGTTCCACTAACAGCCTATAAATACCCGATCTCTGAAAAGAAGCCGCCTTCTCGCGTTCATCATCAGCGAGAAACGGACCTCGGGACGGCACGCAGAGCCACCACCCACCGACACAACGCGCTCGGCTGCTCCCGATCCACGGCCGCACGGAGCAGCCCGGAGCAGCACGAAGCAGCCCACGCCCCAGCAGCCGCATCGCCCCACCCGAGGGTCGCGTTTCCCCTGCGGGCCGCGCCGCCGCCTCGCTCACTCGCTCACTCACTCACTCACCTTACGGACGCGCCCTCCCCCGCCGGGCCGTGGTCCCACCGCTCCTCGCAGCCCCCGGGCGCCGCCCCGCGGGACCCTGGAGCGGGCGGACCGCCTCCTCCCGGGCACTGGCGGAAGCGGCGCCGCAGTCCGCGCACCACCCCCAGCGAGCCGCCTCCCGCAGCGGCAATAACAGGAAGGCAGCGGGGCCTGACCCCGGACGGGGAAGGCGCCGCCCGCCGGAAGTGGAACCGCGGGGGCGTGAGAGGGGAGGGGGAGAGAAAGCCGGGGGAGGCGCGCCGTGCGCATGCGCGGCTGAGAGAAAGCGGAGCGGGACGGTCGCGGTGTGACGTCATCGGGAGGCGTCATGAAGAACGGCGCGGCCTCGGGGCGCTCAGCGTCGCGCTGCCGGCGCCATGCTGCCACCTAGCGCGGGGCCGCAGCCATGGCGAGGGATGCCGAGCCCCGCGCCGCGCACGCGTGGTGCCCGCCCCGTCCCGCCTCACTTCCTGCAGCTGGGCTCCGCCGTGCCCGGCGCCGGCTTCCTGCGGTCCGGTCTGCGTGTGGTGGCGGCTCCGGCCCGGTACGTGCGGGCCGCGGGAGGTGGTGAGGGGACCGCGCGGTGCGAGTCTGGGGCGGCTCCACACAGCGCGTGGTGCCGCGGGGCTTTGTGCTGAGTGGGAGGGCCGCTGTGCTTCGGGTCTGTGTAGCCGTGTTTGGTTTAAACTAGATTTATGTGGGGGCTCCTATAGCGCCTGTGCGTCCTTGTCTGGGTTGAATCGTAGAATCCTGGCGTACAGGGCCCCGTCCCGCGATGCGAGTGGTTCGGCCGTTTGTTTTGTGCTGTGGTCAGTCCCTGCAGCGTGACACGGTGCATTTCGGGTGAAGCTCTGTAGGGCTGCGGCCGAACGGGCTCTCTGGGAAGGATGGAAGCGCTGGCAGCGTGCTGGGAAACAGACCGGCTGGGGAGGAAAGCTCTGCTGCTCTGGGGAGACAACCCACGGCTTTATCATGGTTTATATAAATCGCTATTCTTAATTGCCCCCGTGCGTTTAAAAACTGATTCCTTGTCATGTATGCATCTTGCTGTGAGCTCTGTCTGTGGAGGAAGGTCACAGGGTGTCCATGCCCACAATTACGGCCAAGGCACAGCTCTCTCACAAAAGAGGTTCTTTACTCGTTTACTGTTTTGTGAGCATAATGAATTTTGCAGCTTATTTGCGTGAGTGGAAATGAGAAATCTCAGTGTCTGAACTTCTGGACAGGTATCTGTAGCGACCAGCAGTGGGATGTTGAAAGGGCATATAAATAAGATGAAACTCAGTGGTTTTATCTCTTTGGAATAATGTCTGGAAGGAGGAAAACGGTGTAATTAGAGCAGTTGTAGTGATAAATCACCTTTAGAAGAACATCAGAGTTGTATGTGCAAAGCCAAGAAGTTCTGATTATTAAAATGGCCCATGCAGCCTTAACTTTATCTTCAGAGTACTGTTTACTTTGAGGAACAGCAAATGACCTTATAAATAATGGAGTATTGCTTTATGTTTTTTCCCCTGTGGATGCTGATCCTTTAAGCAGAGTCCTGCCTTGTGCTTGATATCCTAGCCTTGCATATGGAAGATGTGATGCAATGAACACTCATGCAAAATTAAGCAGATGGGTCCTGGTTGCCATTTACTGTAGGTTGCTTTACATTGCTCTCTGAAGTATTTATCTATAATTGACTCTCTTTTTAAGGTAAGAGGCCCATTACGATGTTGAAGTAAAACTCTAAAGTTTAATGTCGTGCTTAGCTACTTGCATAGCTGATGTAAGGTGCCTCCAGAGGTCACTGGTGTGATAACTGTTGTGGATGCAAACTGGTTCCGCTGTCAGAACAACTGAAATTAGTTATGCTATCTACAAAGTATTAGTTGCAGAAACTTCTCCCACAGTTCTGTTTTTCTAGCATAACCCATGCCAGAAGTTGGAGAGAAGCTGGGTGGCCGTGCAGAAGTTGGCCTGCTGATGGCTGGTTTACACGATGCTCGTTCTTCATTTGTTCTTTGTACAACATACTGTTTCACTCTGTTTCACTTAGTTCTCTCGAAGCTGTTTTGGATTTTGTTTTTATGGTCATGTTTTGATTTGTGTAAGGTTCACACCCTCCTGGAATTTTGCAAAGTCTCGACAGTGGAGAGCAGTTTAAAACAAAAAGCTTTCATTGGCCCTATTACTGACTCAAAGGCTTGTTCCCAAGGCAATGCATGCTCTACTTTCTTGCTGATTTTTTTTTGTTCCTACTTGTAGTTATAGTAGTAATTGAACTTTCTCCAATCTCATATTATTTAGATATAACAATTCCAGAAGTGCTTATGTCACCTGAGGGTTTTAACCCCATGTTTTCATTTTTTCCTAATGGAACATAAACCTTCATCGGGTCAGACTTTCAAAGGTAATAGAGGATCTAAAAATGCAGCCATCAGCTGGGATTTTCCAGGGCTTGAGTGCAACACAGTATTTATCTCCTGCTAATTCTAGCAGATTGAAAATCCCAGAAGTTATCTCAGATAAATGCTGTTTCCTTCTCCAGGTTCCTAAATACCTTTGAAGACAAATTCTATTTTCAAATGTGATTCAGAACCAAAGTTCCTAGGTGGCACTTAATTTACCTTTCCCACAATCTTCCAGAAGTCTTCTATTTTAAGGTGTACATGTGGCTCGCTGTTTGCGTTAACAGTCAAAGTCCACAGCACAGACATGGTTGCTATGAATGCAGCTTTAGCTAAAAGTGATCCACAGTCACCCCAGATAATGCAGCTGTCTACTGCAGGGTAATAGTGAATGGGATTTGTTATGATAAGAAGCTAATAAGACATTAAAAAAAGTAGCTGTGCCTCAATTCATAATATCACTGCTCTGCATTATTCTGGGAATGTTCATCCCGGGCTTTAGATGTGATTTATAAACTTTAATTAAATAAGCCTCTCAGAACCCCTTGTTGGAAATGTAACATTAGTTCTAAGAACTCAAATTAACTGAGAAATAATAGAATAAAGGTTAATATGGGATAAGCACTCCATTTTTGTAGAAGGAGAAGGTACAGTAGCTGCATAGGTTATACACAGAAAAGGAAACATGGAGAAGTAGCTCAAGGTCATTCCGCAAGACTGTGGAGGAGCTTGAGAAATGATTGTGTATGAGATCTACTCATGTCATTTCCCTCTCTTCTGCTTGTTGTTGACTTAGATGAGAAAAGTTAACCTTAGAATATTTTTTCTGAATATTTGTGTGATTACCTGGATGACATAGATGTATTCCATATTAATATAAATCTGCTTTGAAAGGTTTATGTTCTTTTTAGGTTATCCTGTAGCATCATGTAGTAGTTATGAATTGTAGTATTTGTTTATGTTTTAGATAGTGATCTTCTCCTTAGGCTGTCAGAAGAGGATGTGGCTAATGGTCATGTCCCTCTCATTCCTATTAGCACAGCTTTATTTGCCTTGTGTGTTGGACATCACATCTTCTAGCAGTCATGGAGCAGTGGGGTGTGTATGCTGTGGTAGGGTCTGCTTCTGAGTCAGGTTCTATGAGGAATCTTCATGTGTCGGGAAAGGTGCCCTGCGGTACTAACAGCCGTGTTTCAGGTTACAGTCTGTTTCTTATACCCGCATTTATTTTATGTCTTGCCCTGGTTATCTGTCATGCTGCTGTTCTTAAAAGTTGACTTCATACCTGCTTGGAATTGTAAAAAGGCATAAAGCAGAGGCAATAAAATTGCAGAAGTTGTCCCCTCTGTTGTTAGTGTGACTTGTTTCAGTGTTTCTGTCTTTGTTTCTGTCTAGATTGGAAGAGGACTCCTCATCCTTCAGAAATAGTATGCCCACAGTCTTCTTGGCCAATGATTCTTCTACAGCAAGCAGGACTTCTTCCTCCTCCTGAGAAACCTTCATCTCTTCCTATGTCAGTGGCTACAAGGCCCAGAGCCACCTCACCACTCTCCCCACCAAAATCTCTTGGACTGGGGCCTTCCTTTTATCACGCACAAGACGAAGAGCTTGCAAAGGTGGTGGAGCAGGACCCTATGCTGGAGGAACTATGTAAGCCTCTGTGCTGTAAGCTCTGCAATGTCACTCTGAATTCAGCCCAGCAAGCCCAGGCTCATTACCAGGTAAGCAGAGTAGCAGGGGGCTCAGATTCCAGAGCTGCTGCACCTGCATTGGGTTTTGAGTTCTGTGTTGAGGTGGCTACACGCATCATCTGAGTTAACTCATCTAAAGTTACCTTTGCAACATCTGGTGGACTGAAAGCTGTGTCTAGAACTACTATACACACACGGCTTCACCTTGGCTGAATTTGCTGGTTGCCCAGATAAGCTGCAGAGCTTTCTTTTAATGTATGATGACAGGATCAAATCACCAAAATTTTGTCCATGCGGGCAGAGAAATCCTACTAAGACAGCATGAGTAGGAAGGTAGACATAAATACATTTTCTTTGTTTTGTGCAACCTGTTTCCCACCTCTACATTTTCCCAGTGAAATTCAACTTATGATTCCACAAACATGATTTTTGTAAGGCCTGGACAGGTGTTTTTGCTGGAACTAGCTGTGCCCTTAGGAAAGAGTCTGCTACCATGTGCTTATCACTGCCTCCTTCCCGAGGCTATACACACCACTGCTTTGCTGGAGGCCATATTTATGCAAATTCTCTGATGTACTTTGGACAGAATATGGGAACTGTTGGGTCATGGCTGAACCACTGGTTGAGCATCTGGGGAACGGACCTGGTCAGCTCTGGGAAAACCGGTGAAGTCAATTCAGCTGCATGACCAGAAGTGGTGGAGCCTGGCTGTACCTCTTAGGCCTCATTTAAGGGCTGCCTCTGGGGAAGGCTCTCTCTTTGGTTTCTTGCATTATCTCATACTCCCAGCCTCGTGAAAATAAATGTGTGTGCTCAGGCTTATCAAAAAACATTTAACATTTTATGTCTCAAACACAAAATGCTGTCCTTAAGTGAAATGGAAACAGACTGAAGAACTAATTGTAACCTTACTTCTTTTAGAAAGTTGTTTGAAAATTAGGCTTAATTTGCTGACTGGTGAGCATTTGGGAGAGAAGGAGGGATGTTTGAATCTCTCGAGGTTAGGGTTGCTGCTTTCTGAGTGATGGTTCCTTTACCTGAGGGGCCGTCTTCCTGGCCATTTCTTTCTTTTTATCTCTGTCTTGTTTTGCATTCACTGTAAGATACTGTTACTGGGACAGTGATTGAGTTCTCTTTGCAGGGTAAAAACCACAGTAAGAAACTCCGAAATTACTATGCTGCCAATAGCTGTCCGGCACCCACCAGGATGAGTAATGTGGTTGAGTCTGTGCCACCTCAGGTTGTCTCCCTTCCAGCTCAGGTAAGGCATGGGGAGGTGACTGAGATTGTGATGTTTGCCTGCAGCCTAACCTCCAATAAGAGTAACTAGGTCTCATGCTTTCAGGATTACTGCAGGAGTTTGGAAAGAATTTTCCTGATGATGACACAGGAAGGTGGTTATGGCCTGTTGTGAGCTGTTTGCTTTCCTTTGAAGAAACAGATAGCAATCTGCTGTTGCAGCAGAATTTTGAACTTGAAATAGTCTATTTCTGCATGGCAAATACTTTGTTTCCTTTGTAAGTCTGATGTGCTGCAGATTAAGATTGTTTAAAGGCAGGTATAAAACAAAACAGCTGTAGCTGGATTTAAGCATGAGGGTGTGGATCTGCCCTGCAAAATCACAGCTCTGTTGTGTTAGTGAAGTCTATGTGGAAAAAATGCTTAGGTGCTTCTGCACCCATTGTCCAGGATTATTATGTAATTCCTCTTGCTCCTTCTGCAGTGGTTATTCCTGGGTACAGGGTGAGCAGAGGGATGCGTCACTGTGATTCAAATCCCTTTGCTCTCAGATGTGTTAGAGGCAAAAGAGATAAGGTTTGCTTTGTTCTTCTAGACTTCTGGTTGTCTGGGGGCTTAGCAGCTAACTTGTGTCTTGTACGTGAAAGTGTGGAGAGCCATAGCTGGGCAGCAGAGATGAAAGTTATGCTTCTCACCTCCAAAAGTTGTAAGCCTCTGTCAGTACGAAAGTGGGAAGCATTTGCTCTAAGCAGATTGTTACATGTGCTGTCAGAGCCACCAGAGGGAGACTCAACCCTGTGTAAAATGGCTTGTGGCACACAGAACGGAATCAGGGTCTTAAGTGGGCTCTGAGTCCTGTCCTTGGTGGTGGTACGTAGGTGCTGTACTTGCTGGGGTGTATGCTGCTTCTTTTGGCAGAGAGAATGGTCTGTGGCAATAAAAAGCCTTGTGAGGATTTGTGTTCTAACTCATGAGTCAAAATTGTGTGTAAGCCTGTAAACTTGCAATTTCCACGAAGACATGAAAGAAACTTTACTTTGGAAGTGCCGCAGTGACATGGCTGTATCAGTCTCTTGCCACTGCACAGTTTACAGAGCACTCTTCTGTGGATGATGCTCAAACACTGAGGGATCCTCATTGCTGTCCCAGTCAGCATGCCTGTCTGATGATTGTTTCCAATGGTAGAAGCCCATCATGTGGGGCTGCATCTTTTCTCTGAAATCATGGTCTGGGTGTCCTTGCACCTGAAGGGCAAGTCTAAGAAATCTGGCAGCTGCTGTTACTGCTATTACCTTTCAGTATCGTCAGGATACTGTGGAGAGATCAGCTGCACTGGAAACATGAGCGAGGAGTGCTGTTACATTTCAGTGAATCTTCCTCAGTGTGAAAGTCATTATTTGTTGGCTCCCAGGTGTCAGGAATAGAGGTGTTAAATCACTGCTGTGAAGTAATCAAGCCTCTGTGGCTGTTGAAGAAATGCAGAGTGTTTATTCAGATTGTTTTCCTTTCCATCTGAAGCATGGAATTTATATGGACTTCAAGGAATTTGAAGGGTTTGTGAAAAGCCGGGGCCAAGAAAACTAAGTTCTCCTTGTAAGAGTAGTTGGGGAGGCACTGGAATGTCCCAACCCAGCATTTTTATTCCAGTGCTCTTGTTGTCTGACAGAGGTGATATTGGTCTCAGACACTGTGATTCAAGTATTGCAACAATTTAACTTTCTGTTTCGCATTATGTTTCTCCCTTTGCTGCTAGATGGGATCCAGTAAACCAGGTGGCCGAGTGATCTTGGCCACAGAGAATGATTACTGCAAGCTTTGTGATGCCTCATTTAGTTCTCCAGCTGTGGCACAGGCTCACTACCAGGGGAAAAATCATGCCAAACGGCTGCGTCTTGCAGAAGCACAGAATAACTCATTCTCGTAGGTATTGTTCAACTTCACACTCAGGCTGAAAGCATGTGGCAGTATCTCTGGCAGTCTTTTTTGTGAGAAAACTCTGAATTGCAGCTGTTTGTATTTGTTTAATCTTCAGGGATGGATCAGAACAAGGCAAACGGAGAACGAGGAAAGAAGGGAATGAATATAAGATGATGCAGAACAGAAGAAATACGTACACGGTTCAAAACAGCACAGGTAATCAGAAGTTTGCATCTGTTCTCTTGTATTTTTAGAATAGTAATGAATGTTGAGCAGACTTGTTTTTCTTCTGTTTCTGAGCTCTGTTCTAGCAGGGACAGGTTGTTAAAGGAGCTGGTTCCAGCTCTGTTGATTCTTCTTGTCTGCATATATTTTCCCAGCTGCTAAAGTTACTTTGTTTCGTCAGCCTGCTTGTTATTCTGTTTTCTCTGTTAGTAACTTAATTTACCATCTGCCCTTCCCGTCTGTAAGGCTGCACTAAATGGTGACAATTTTCCTGCTTTATTTTCTTGGCAAGAGACCAGATGCTTTGACACCTACTGTAGCACAGCAACCTGTATGTACGCTCCTCTGTCCAGAATGAGAACGTGTGTTAGCCTCCCTCTAAGACCATCTGTTCCTAGAACCCTTTCTCAGGTGTTAGATGTTAACTTTTCCTTTTCAACAGTAGAGTTTTTTATAGTGTCCAGTCCAGCATCTGTTTCTCTTTTTCATTTTAAGTTGCATTATGAGCACATATTGGTTGAAACCCTGCTTCCTGGTGAAGCTTAGTTTAATTTTATCATTTTAGTCGTTATCATTTGGAAAAGTCTATGTTTTAAAATTCTATCAATGTCGTTTTGGGATGATTTTAAACTGGGTTAGACAGCTTATTGTAATCAAAAGACTGCTCCTATTCTTGAGTTAGGTGATTAAAAAAAAAAAGAATTGATTAATCACTTAAATGATCAATTAAAGAAGCTAATCTGTGTCTTCCCTTTGTGTATTTGTTGGACTTGAAGTTGTCAATGAGGTGCCTCCAGCTTTTTTAAATAGATAAATGGACTTTTCTGTTGTGTCCTCAGGTCCCTACTTCAATCCCCGCTCTCGTCAGAGGATTCCTCGGGATCTGGCCATGTGTGTCACCCCCAGTGGCCAGTTCTACTGTTCCATGTGCAACGCTGGGGCCAGCGAGGAGATGGAGTTCAGGCAGCATTTAGAAAGCAAGCAACATAAAAGCAAGGTGTCTGAACAGCGGTACAGAAATGAGATGGAGAACTTAGGCTATGTACAATGACGCACCACCCTTGGTAGTAGTTTGCAAATAGAGCAGCTTGTCTCTCGCCTGCTGTTTGCCACATGCCCTGCTTTGTGCTCCATTTGATAGGAGTATGCTCTTGAGCTATACATGTAACACCTGCAAACTCAATGGTATGGTTAAATTTTTGTTCTATCGTAGTTGGCAGGATGACACTGTGCAGGACATGAAGTGTTTTTGATGTTTGTTTGCTAGTTATCTAAGGCTCTTCATTGTGTTGAGTGGCTGAGGGGACTTCTCAGCCTTCTGCATGAATATGCAAAGCCCAAGAAGTGCTGGAAACTTCTGTGGTTCTGCCGCATGGGTGAACCACATGCAAAGCCTGTTCCCCTCTTTGCACGCCACAGAGTAGTGCTCCAGAATGTATCTCTCCAGCAGAGTCAATCTCTGAACAGCTTGTAAAAGAGGGGCAGGAATGGGACCTGTAAATGTGTGAGTTAGGGGTGTACTTGTCCACAAATTGCTAATTGTGGCTCTTGTTACAGCCTACAGTAAATTCTTTTCATGTGCCTGTAGAAAGGCTGTGCACACCTCTCTACCTAGGAGGGTCTTGCCTCTTACTCCTTTCTCTGTAATGCAGATTTCTCTCTGAGCATCTAACATTAGATATCAGCTGATTAGCCACATCCAGAAATATTCTTCTACCAAACAGTTAACATGAAAAAGAGTTCTTGGCATTGTGACCAAGTACTTCTAATGCACTGTGGGTGTAGCTCATCCCTCTGTGTAAGTCTCTGTGGCTTAATGAAGTGAATTGGAAAGCACACCTGCTTGGGTAGGATGTGCTATGCTCTGATTTTTTTTGGATAGTGTAGGGTTAAAGATAGGTTGGAAGGAACTGTCAGCTGTAACTTCTTTGCATACTGATGTAGAAGAGAGTGTTAGTGCCTGGCCTGCAGCTTTGTTGCTTTGGGAGAGCAGGGCTTACTGGGCCTTGGGAAGTACATGTTAGTGTATTCCACCTCCACACCATTCCCTGGAAAAAGCCAAAGGGATGTTAAGAGAAGAGGTGAAATGAATTTTAGATGAACTTTTTTCACCGTCTTTCTTTTCCCATCTCAAACTGGGTTTTATTTCCATCCTTGAAATGGATTTCACCAATTAGGGACCATAGAAATCTAAGATTAGGTAGGGTGTAAATGTCAACAGTAATGATCGAGTACAACTTTTTGGCCATGCAGAAGTAATCACAAAACTTTTCAAGCATCTTTTTAAATGTCAGAAAAGAGTATGTGTCTGTTTTAATTTTCCTAAGCAAAAGTGGAAAGGGGATAAAGAGCAGAAGTAGGGCTGGCACTCTTCTATCCATTTAGGTAGATGTGAGGAGATGTGATTGCAATCTGGCTCACAATGTTTCTGTAACATTAACTTCAGTGGCAAGTGCAGCATGTAGCTAAACCCTGTTGGACGTTGTTCTCCACAGCACTGCTTCAGCTGTACAGTGGTGGCAGATGCAAAGAAGGGGGTAAAGGAGGGTCCGTGCCTTCTCTCTTACTCCTCCATGGGTAGACTGAATTAAGTGCAGCTCTGTCAGTTTCGGTAGCATTTTAGCAGGGATAAATTTTACCAATGCATGATATTGAAGGTAACCAACCCTGCCTTTTTTTCTTTTTGCCATTCTGATCCTGCCTCTTGCATTCCAGAAGGATTATTTGCTTGCCTTAAAAAATGAAAAATGACTAAACAAAAAATCTAGGTAGTTTTTATTAATCTTTTTAGTCCACTTTGGAAAGGCTTGTCTCACTTGGCTGCTCATTAGGGAATGCTTCTTCTCAGAAACTGAGTGTTGTTGTCTCTAGCTATCTGAGCACCAGTTAGCTGCGCAGTATTAGCACTGTTTTCCTGTATCTTGGCAAGTTGAGCTCTTGCAAAGTAGTTGAAAGCAGTCTGCATCATTCCAGGCTGATTCTTGCTGTGCAGATATAGGCAGGGCAGTGGACATCCTCTTGAATGGGATTCCTTCTCCTTTCTGCAAAGCTGTATTAAATATGCTTTGTGCACAGGAATGTATTAGGAGGTAAAACAGGAGCCCAGACTGAAGAGCACTAACTAGGCAGTTCTGACAGGCTGTTTGTTTCTCCTGTGCTATCCAACCCACAGTTCACCTTTGCAACCCTGAAGAGCATTCCCCTTGCAAACATCTCCTGTCAACCTTCTCCCTTCATCCTTTGCTGTTAAAGGACTGGTTTCCTTTTTGCCCATCTTTTGTTTTCCTAGTCTGACACCACTGTGCGTGCAGGGCCAGAAGGAGCTGGATCAGCCTTACCCCAAGTATTTCACCAGTATGGTCCATGCTTTGTAGCTAAACATCCTCTTGCTGTAAATTAAAGCATGATCTTTCTCACAAGCTGCAATTAGTAGCAGAAAACCAACGCTTTTTAAAGTAACAGCTGGGGGAGCTGTAGGTACTTATCATGAGGACCAAGAAGGCTTTTTTTGGTCTGCTTCCAAATAGCTTACAATCAGCTGTTCACCTCTTTGCTTGGGTTTCTGCTCCCAGCCCAGCGACCTGCTCCTCATTTGGCATTTCCAGTGACTGTTTATGTCCTGTGACTGAGTGACTGCTGGAAGTGTCAGGACTCATTTTGCTCCATCTGACGTTAGCTCCTGGTACAAATGTGCTATGTCCCACTCTCCCCCTTAGTGCAGGAAACTGTTGATTACAAACGCCTTGCTATCATCACCAGGGTTCAAGCCAATCCAAACTCATGCTTTCCAGAATGAGAAGCAGGATGGACTGTGGTTTTATTTTTTTTTGTGAAAGCTGTTCTCCAGACTATTGTTCAGAACGCGTGTGGGATGGGAAGGATACCATGCAGCTGCAGTACTATTTTCCATACCCAGCAAATCATTTTCTCCAGTTAATCAAAGTATCAAAATCAAGAAGTAGAACTTCTGTGAAACTGTCACGTTGGCCAGTAGGTTAATGATCTTTGCTGCTAGAAACAGAATATAAATCAATGTCTTCATATTTATTTTACTGTGCTGACCACTAATTGACTTGTTAGTATTTAAGGCATTATGTAGGCTATTTTGTTTAAGTAGTAAACTCTACATCGCACTTTGCTTTTGGATCAGAAATGATATTTAATATATTTGTGAAAATGTTTTTCCTCTCACGGATGTGTTGTTTTCTTTCCCTTGATGCAAAAAGCTCCACCTCCCCCCCCTAAAAAAAAAAACACACACACACAAAAAAAAAGCCAGCAGTGCAGTCAATGGATTTCTTTGTTTATTTTTATGACAAGCCAAACTAGGTTTTCCTTTCAGCTCTTGCTAAAATGTCTTTGTTAGGTTTTTTGTTTTGGTTGTTTTATTTTTTCTTCCAATGATTCCTTTGGTAACTTGAGATTATATTTGCAGGGAATTTTTAAGCATTTCTTTTAAGGTGGGGAAGCAAACTGTGGAATCAATGTACTTGTGAGAAGTATGGGAGTGATACTGTTTTGTTTGTGTTTAAGCATTAGTTGTTATTTTGCGTTCTGCACTGATGGGTAAATGCTTTGCAATCTTGCCTACCATTGGTCTATTTTTGACATTTTACTTTTTTGGTATTTCTCAAAAAGAATCCGGAAAACTTCTGTGGAGTTGCTTAAGATGTTCATGAGTGCAACAAAATGAGTTTTTTCTATAAAGCTTTTTGTCCTTTTTCCTTTTCCAGATGCTCCTTACAGGGTATTAGAAGGGGAAGCTATTACCATAGCATGGATTCATATTTTGGCTTACTAATGCATGAGGTCCTTTTGCTTCATTATTTAAGTAATACTCTCACTGTAACCAATGGAAATCGTGGCCAAGTCTGGAGTAAATGAAATATTCCAGCTAAATATATTGCATTGATTAGGGCCAGGGGAATTATATTGCTAACATTTATGTCTTTTACTTCTGTGTTTGGGTTTCAATACTCTTCAGGTTATGAGGGGTTTTTTTTTGTTGCTGTTGAGGAATGTGTGTCTTACTCCATAAAGATTTGCTCCTGCTCCAGCTAAAGTACTTCGAAATCCTTGGACTCCAGTTGCATAGGAGCAGACCTTGAAACCTTTCAGGAATTTCATACTGCTGATGTTTTCTCATAGATGTGCTTTTGTTTTTTTTTTTTTAATTTTTAAATTTTTCAGCTGTGTGTACAAGGATGCTCTGGATGAGAAAGATATTTGTGGCCAATTATGGGAAAACAAACACCAGGGTTTTTAAGGGACTGACAGAGAATGAGACAGTATCAACTTGATCAACTTGTTTTCCTTGGAATTAGTAGCCAAGCTTCTATTTTTGTGAGCTTCTTCTTTTACCATCTGCACAAAGTCGGAAGTGAAGATAAAATATACTTTCGAATCAATGTGGTCAAATAGTAGTTCTGGGAATTTCTCCTTTTAAAAAAACAACAAAAAACAAGTATCACAGTTAAAACGTATGTCTGTTTATCTGAAATATCTGCAGATAAAGCCAAGACTAATTTTTTTTTTTTTTTTAAATAAAATCAGTTTTTCAGTCTGTTTTTTGCAGGGAAAGAATGATTTAATTTCCTTCTGCATCTGTCCAGCAAGATCATTTGCAAGTGCTTTGAATGTGTTTCATCTAGAGCCTTCTTGTCAGGTTGGTTTTGTACATTTGTCCTTCTTTCCTTTATGTTCCACTGATCCTGAGGGAATAGTTGATGAAAATGACTTTTTTTTTTTCTTCAATCTATAATAAATCATCTTCCTCTTATCATTGTGCAGCCTTAGTGTTTGGTTTTGCTGCTTTTTGTGTTATGATGCCAGACTGTATCACTGAATTGACTTTAGCATTGAGTGGGGCTGTGTGAGTAATATGTTTTAATACAGTGATAAAGGAGTAGAGCCATTGTAGGATTTGATACTCTGGGTGATCAGAGCAATTTGAACTGTTACTGAAAGCCAGTAGGGGGCTGAATTCTCCCTCTGAGCTGTATTGGCTTCAGGAGGAGTTGAGATGGGAACCAAGAAGTATGGGAAGAGCTCTTTTTCATGCTGTTCTTTTTCCCTGGAGAAGACATCATAAGCTCTGGAACAGCCCTAGGATGAACCATAGACATGCAATTCTAACCACAAAAATGTTGGGATGAGCTGAGCCTGATACATATATTTGCTGTTTTGTTTTTGTTTTTTTTTTTTGCCAGTGTGCTCTTTTGCCCTTTTGTTACTTGAGAGCTCTAGAAGAGAGCATATGCTTATGCAGCAGAAATGACTTTCCAAACTAAGAACATCCTGAACTAGAGTGTTAACGCCAAGAAAATCTGAGGCTTTCCAGGTTGAATTCAGGTGAGAGGAAAAACTTGGGTTATCCTTGGAGCTGTGTGACAATTCTTGTGGCGCAGTTCTGAGTCTAGATGGAATTGTCTGAACAGGCGTGTGTATGGGAATGTTAAGTCACAGCCTGTAGCAGTAGTTGAGCATCCAGTGGGAATGCAGGGCCAGCCCAAGGGAGCTCAGGTATATGCAATCTACCTGAGTGACTGGAAGGGGTGAAGCTAGGATGCACCCCTTCCTAGACCTCATTAAAGGGTTGGCAGTGGAGTCAAGGCTATCTTGCTGGAGATCCCTACATAACTGAGGCCTTCCAAAGGTAAGTGGTTTTTCTTCTTTTGTTTCTATGTCTGTGACTGCTGCATTTGGACTTGTTGTCATTTGCTGCAGCCTAGGATTGTGTCACTCTGCTATTATTGCTGTTCTTTCCATTTTGCTGTAGCATTACAGCATGTATCCCTGCATTCCTATGCCCTCTGTGTTTCAGGGGGTGGGGGCACTGCAGTGAGTAGTGACACCATGGTGGGATTATTCTGAGGTTCTGTTTTGTGGGGGTAGGAGCTGCCTGAGTGCTTAGGTGCCTTCTCCTATTGTAAGAATCAAATACAGGGTGTTTAATGTGTTCTTGTTTATAATTAATAGGGTCATTAAAAAAAGAAAAAAAAAAGCTTTATGTTAAATCTGACCTCAGCCCCTCATTGTTTTTTGTTGGACTGTGTTTCTTACAGTTGTAGGAGTGGATGAGCAAACCTCTACAGAGCAGCACGTTTCTGTTATGAGGTGTTTAAGTGCTGACTGACATAAGATACTTTTTAATACTTACAACTGATAATTGCATTCTGTGTTAATTCCATGGCAATTTAGTACAGTTAAACCTTAGTGACACACAGAAACACCTGAGCAACCTAATTTAAGTTTGCAGGTATTTGTTAAATTATGCAGCAAATAAAATAATACAGAAGGAAAATCTTAGACTAATTGTGTAATATAAAAGCATAAATAGCCTTCCTTCTGTTTCTCCAATTAGCCTGGTGTGTGGAGAGCTTTTTAAGTTGTCTTGTGACATTTTACAGCTGAGGAAATGAAGAAAAAACATAAGTGATTCATCCAGAAAGGCAGTGGCTGAAAAGGAAGATTGAACCTGAGGCCTTTAAATACCAGGGTTCTGACCCTGCCCCTTTTCTATGCATCCTCCTTGCTCACTGCCTGACAAAAACTATAGGATTTTAAAAACAGTTTGCTGAATAGCTCTTTGGTTTTCATTCTTTTTGTATATGATGACTTTACCTTGTATGAGGAAATGATCTTTAGCAAACGACTTAATAAAAATAATGATGCTTGAGAGAGAGTTCTCCACAAGGATTTTGTGGCAGAAGCAATACAAAGTGATAGGGGAAAAAAAAAAAAAAAAAGACCAACACAGCAGCTTTTAAAAGGATTGTAGATGCTCTATGCATGTAAAGTGCAGGCTAGGAATGCTTTTCTGTGTTCATTTATGTCCACTTCATATAAATTCTCTCTATTCCAATTGCTAGTTCTCTCAAAGTGTTTGAATGGGATGCTGCCTGTCCTTTTAGGAATTGTAATGAACTGTTGTAACAGATATAATACCTATAATTCAGTTGGACTAATCCCTTCCTGAATGGCACTCATTCTCTTGGCCTTATTCTGCTGGGCTTGCTTCACTTCTCTACCTGCATAAGACAAGAGCAGATCTATTTAAAGTCAGTGGAATTACACAAGTGTAAAGAGGCAGGAAGATTATCCACTGTATATTAGCTGAGACTAGAGCCTGCCTTTGGGAATGCTTGCTTTACACATAAAGATGTTAAAAAGTATGAATTGAAGCGCTGTGTGTCCTGCTACCAAGGCCTTTTTTTTTTTTCCCCTTTTTAAACAAGGACATAATGTGAATGAAAGAGTAAGGTGTAAAGTTGTGAGAATAATAGAATGTAGTTGCATATAGAACTAAACATTCCACATTCAGTGCGTCTGTAGAATTTTATGCAGCATTTACCTGTGGAGGCCTGGCTATGTACTTTGCTAAATGCAATGTGAAAAACAGCACATTAGACTGTCTATTGCCCTGGGTATTAAAAGATGAAATATAGGTATGAAAAACCTGTGGAAAATCAAACAGCAAAGCTCCCACGCACCAGAAGATGAAGACATATGGGCTAGCACCTGCTATTCTGGGGAGGCTATAAAGAGTATTTAAGACTCAAGAGACTTGCAAAAACAATAACACGATGACAAAAATCTTTGCAGCTGGCTAGAGAGTTTGGGAGCTAACTGAGTTGTCGTTTATGGCAATGACTCATTATTGCTCTGTGAACTTGTGCAGATGGGATTAATCCAGTAGAGGCTGGAAGCTGTCGTGCAAGGCAGGGCTGGTTGCTCTCAGTAGCTATGGGACTCATCCTTCTCTGCTTTGACCTGCTGTGCACATGTGCCCAAGTGAAATAATCCTTGTAAGGACCCTTCCACCTTGGTATTATCATGGGAGGAGAATGTAAATAAAAATAAGGCATGTTTCAAGGTTGCAGTGACCCTGGGTTGAATGCAACAATGCACAAAACTGAGGAGGTAGAAATTAGGGGTAGCAGTGGACAGCACCAATTTGTCTTCTGCCATTCCCACTGTCAGAAGACACATGCTGGGCATTCATTCATCTTTCAGGTCTGCAGTTATACTCTTGAAATTGTACCTGGTAAGATCTGAGTAATACTTCTAACCATTTGTATTAGCTTCCTTTGAGGCTGATCCACTAATGTCCAGGGCAAAAAACCAAGATGCAGGATGCTCAGGTGTCATTATGCTTGGCTGAACACACTGAGCTGCCTTCTTTTCTCTTTTCCCACCAGGCAAAATGCAGCAGGGCTGGGCTGAGTGTTAGCTCAATATCAGCAAGCACAGAAGACATGATAGTTTTTAAAACATATGATGTAACCACATAGCTGAGTCTCTGGAGGTAGCATTGGAGGTTGTAGGTGAACCAAGTATGAAGAGGCACCAAAAGCTTAGGCTGGGTGTGGATACTTGGAGTGATATCTCAGCTCTAAACAAGTTTCTCAGTGTAGAGAGTTGCATCAGCCTAGAGACCTTCCACGCATTGCTTACCGTCTGGTACATGAAACAGATTTCTGAAGGTACAATGTTAATCAAGCTTAGCATTGATGTTCATACAGCTTCTCACAGCTGCTGAGAAATTTAGGGATGGATCAGAAGTATAGCTAGAAATATGTGTGCTGGATGTATATTAGAAGATAATTAACTTCCAGGGGAGTTGTTCCTAATTTGAGTGCAGACTAAAAATACTAATTATATGACAATGGTCTTGACAATAAGCATGCACGCTTCTAGTTTGCATTTGTGATTGAGATAATGAAGCTGCCATTGCTTTTTCCTCTCACTAACTTCAAAGGCACTGACTTGATGTAGGAAATAGTGTCCTAAAGCCATTCTGAGAAAGTTGAGCCATATTTCTGTAACCATCAGGCTATCCATATAACAGACTGTATGGTAAATGGATGAGCAGCCAAACTCTCTGAAATGGTTCATGAAAGCTTTGAAGCTACAAATGCTGGCCAGTGTTTATTGTCATTGGTATATGACACCGTATTCCCACGGTGAATCCAGGGCAGGTCTTCCAAATGGGACCAGACCGTGCATCACCAAAATGTTAGGATTGTAAGTTGTATCTTGAGCTTGGATCATAGGCTGTAATACTTAGAAAATAATAGAATGTAAATGTCTCAGAGAGTTAAGTAATAATCAGAAGAAAAAAACAACTAACAGAAACATAAATACAAAAACTGTGGAGCTTACTACAGTGATCCTTTCAGCCATCAGACACAGATATAAGTCATGGATAGCATTTAAAGGCATTTTGCACCTTGATCTGCCTGGGTGTTTTGTAAATCTCAGCAGGTATTGTAAACTACTGTAGGATTTTGGTAAAGCTGGCTGCAAGCCTTGTGAAAACAAGGCTTAGGAACCAAACTGAGTTAGTCTTTTGCGAAATCTAACTCTACAAGGAGAGTTGCTAGTGTGCAATTGCACAGATGCATCTGTGGGGGGCAGCTATAGCCTTTGAGCCGGCCTAGAGATATCCAGAACAATTCCCTGGGATTGCTGGTGCTGCCTACATGAAAATTAAGGACAGCCTTGTCCTGTGCTCATGAGGATGTGGCACTGTTTACCTATCTCAAGGTAGATGTTCTGTGTAGAAGCCTATCATCTCAATGCTGCAGTGCCACAGTCAACTTAAAAATATCTGAGCATTTTTGTGGACACTGGTCAGGGTCACCCTGTGCTCATCTGGACCTTCTGAAGATGAGCTCAGTTTATTCCAGAAGGAAATGAAGTTGTGTCACATCGCGCAGGAGCATCGCTTACATTTGGCGTTTGTGATAAAACCATGCTCTACAATTAGAGCATCAGATGGCTGGCAGCAGTTTTGCCAGATGAATACTGCATGTCTTTCCCAGAAGGATTCAGTCTTTAATATTGTTTTGATGCTGGAGGCTTTTCCAATTTCTGTTTATTAGAAATGATTTATTTTTGTTGGAAGTGGTAGTGTGCCGTCTACAGCACTGTGGAAGAATTGTGGCTACAGTGCTTTGCTTTCTTAGAGGGGCTGTGTGACTGAAGACAAGGTCACATTTACAAAATACAGCCTCTGTGGGCTGCTTAAGGCCAGGTTGGATGTGGCTTGGGTAACCTGATGTAGTGTCTGATTTAATGGTCAGCAGCCCTGCCTGCAGCCAGGGGGTTGGAACTGGATGATCTTTAAGGTTCCTTCCAACCTAAGCCAATCTTTGCTAAGAACCAAGGAGTCTAGCCCTAGCCGTCAGGCCACCATGTCCTGGGGGCACAGGGTCACCTGCAGGTGTGCTCCAGTTCTTATGAGAGAAGAGAAAAAATCTGTAAAGGCAGTTTTTTATTAGTTAACTATTTGTGTAGTGAGAGGGACATAAAGTGCACACTGAGTCTGTACTCGGAAAGAATGGTTTTTGCTAGTTGAAAAGGTTGTGACTGTGTGAATCAAGTTTGCTAACGTAACAGCCCTCAGCGTTCCTTCCCAGAACATTAATCCTCATTGCTCCCTCTGTGTTGTTAATAAAGCCTGTGAAAGTCAGTTACTGATCAGGTGAAGCAGAGAATTGGGAATGGCTGCTTGCTCAGTCTTAACCAATTCCAGTCACTGCATTTTCATTGATGTGACCTTGGGGAAGCTATGACATTTCTCTGTTTCAAGGGAACCTTTCCTGTCCCTCTGGAGAAAGAATAAATGTGAGGTGAGGGGATTCATGGATATTTCATAGGAGTATAAATAATGGACAAGGTGTAATACATGAGAGAGAACTCTGGCTGTGCTGAATATTCATGGCAGTGCAGTGATGCGCTTGATCCTTCTGAGTGCTTTCTCTGAACAACTCAGGCATTTTCCTGACATGTTGGAGGAGGAGGTGGCAGGTGAACAACCATGTGGTGAGATCAGAACTCACCTCCTAAGATGCTCTAACCAGTGCTTGATTCTTCTTCCCTGGAGGAACGGCTGTAGTAACTGGAAAGTCAAAAATAGCACAGAACTGTGGCTAGTTTTGGAAGAAATGGGTCACGGTAATTCATAACTCTAGAAGAAACCCTATCACCTCTGCAGGCTCTGTTTTTCACTGCTGGTCCTACAGGCGGTGTGTTGTTTGGTAAGCACCATCCCAACTCGGATCCACTGCAGGTACAGGAAGAGGTTTCCTACTGGGTGACTAAAATCAAGGCAAATGGAGTATGATTTCCAGCGGTCCTGTAGCCTCTTGGAAACCTACGTTTTCTGTGCTTGAGCCTTCCTGGTACAGGAGTCCCATCTGCCAGGTTGAGGAGCTGGAGCCCTGGCACTGTGGCTGCAGTGGCTCTGATGGGTGCCTGGAGCAGCACAACACATGTGGTTTGCCTGTCCCCAAGTCTGTGTGTCAGTGCCAGCCTGAGGCTCAGCTCTCACACAGTGCTCACACCTCCTGATGGCAGTGTAGACGTGCTTTTAGAAAGGACAGTTACCTCCTTACACACATATTTCAGGTTTTTATTCAACATTGCCCTGTATTTAGAGTGGTGATGGAGCATTATGGATGCTGGCTCATTGTTTTGAAACAGGCGAGGGGAAGGTATTTTGTTTTGATTTCAACAGCACGCCCAACAGGATTTTGGCAGTGGTAATATCCCCTGGAAACAGAAGAGGGCAGCTGAATTTTGAGAAACGAAGAGCGCTCTGACAGTTTTTGAGAATGAAATAGCAGCCACTCCGAGCTCAGCAAAAGGGCTTTTTTTTTTTTCCCCATGAATGAATAAAAATAGCGCAGTATTCCAGGGCTCATGGTAGTGTAATTAGTGTGTGAAATAACGAGACCCCATCACCTTCTGCTCAGTCCCTGGGCTTCGTCTGGCAAAATTAGATTTTTTTGCAATTTTATTGCAATGTAATTAAAATGTAACCAAGGGAATACAGAACTCAGTCTGCAGAGATGTTCATCATCGGACTGAAAAGAATCGGAACGAAAAGGATTCAGCAACTTTGCTGGCTTTGCAGCTGATCTATTTGCTTACTGCTCAAACTGAAGAAACTGAAAAAAAACCAAAAGCTGTGAATTGTACATATGGAAAACTGTGGGGGGAAAAACTCAGATGTAAGAAGTTCTTCAAACCTTTAAATGGATATTTTTAATTGATAGTTGTTTTCAATTTGTATTTAACAACAAATGCATGAATTCCAAAACAAAATATTCTTTTTGCTTCTAATCCAAATGAAGCATCTGGTGACTTTCTACTTTTCAAAGCTTTGATTTCCACTGAAAATAGTTACATAAGTTCAATGTGAATTTGCCATTGGGTTAAGTCCATCTGAACCTGTATGCCCTGGGGCAGGGCTAGATCCAGTGTTCTGGACTTGTTTATATGCCTAAAGCCAAAGCAAGCAACCAAGGGGAGATAGTGCTGGAGCACTGAAGGCTAAATACCTACATGAAACTTCCACCTCCCAGTACATTTGTTGTTCTCATTAGGAAATACTTCTCTGAAAGAGTGGTCAGGTAGTGGAATGGGCTGAGGTGGTGGAGTCACCAACCCTGGAGGTGTTCAAGAAATGTTAGATGTTGTGTTGAGGGTTGTTGTTTAGTGAGAACTATTGGTGATGGGTGGATGTTTGGACTGGATGATCCTGTGTGTTTTTTCCAACCTTGGTGATTCTGTGATTCTGTCCAGTAGGAAAATTGGAAAATTCAGCAGAGATCCCTCCCAGTGCCTTCCCACTGTCTCAGTGCCCTTCTGGCTCTGAACGCAAATGGGAGTTTTTTGTATTTGGCTCCAATGAGTAGTGTGAGAAAAGCGAGCTGTCTTTCTTTTTAAATAGCTCTGAGGCAGAAACAATTAGAGATCCACAGTAATGAAACAGTACTGACTGAAAAGGCTAACCCAGAAAGACTGCTCTTCTGATGCAGAAAATAATGAGGACTGCCCTAAACTTTTAATCAGGATCTCAACTTTTATTTGCAGCTCCTGACAAGGACTGCATCCCTTAATAACATTTCTGTCAGTTCCAAACTCCTGAAATTAATATGAGAGCAATGAGGATTTAGTGGAAGCGCTAATTACAAATGCTGGAATTATTCTGCTGCAATTCAAAACCTCTGGTGTGGAGAAATTCTTAGCACGGATGGGCTGCCATCTAATTTCTATGAAGTTGTGCTGTGGAAGGTGACCCTGGCTTTATGCACTTTCATTCTGCAAAACATGGGCATCCTGCCTTCCTGTTGACTTCCACACCTTGTGAAGAATGTGGACAATAAATTCCTCTTGCTCTGGAGACTGTACTACTCATACTCCTATTGTGCGCCATTCCCTTTATTTCCCCCCTCATGATTTGTCTTAATGTCCTGGGTAAATGCATACCAACAGTCTGGGGCAACTTCCTATGGTTATTCATGCTGTGAGCCTGGTGCCGGCCCAACAAGATGCTCAAGGTGCCCAGGAGAACTCTGCCAGCATCCCTGGAAGGGTTTTATAATTCTTATGGAAGCAGGGCACACAGCAGCAAGCCCACAGTGCCCTCATTGCAAATCCTGAATACACTTTGCCATTGGGTGGCTCAGCCATTAGGGAACGAAGAATTAAGTCTGTAGGCTTTAAAGACACCTCCAGGGATGGGGCACTCACAGCTCTCTGGGCAGCTAGAGTAAGTTGCAGACCTGGGCTCCAACTATGGATCTTTCCTCAAAAGGCAACAACTTTTGTGCGATTCTTCTCTGCCTGTTTTGCAGCCAGCTCTGAAGCTTGAACCGTAATTTTAGTTCCATTCCAACTGTTGAATAGCATTAGATGATTCATCTCTTCTATTAACACAAAAAGTAATACTGCTTTCTGCTTTGTGCGTAATGCCTTTTGAGAAATAGATGAAGACATAAGGGACGTCAAAGAATTATTTAATCTAAGCCTTTTTCTCCAGCCCTGCATTTTCTCTCTTTATTGAATGATTATGTGTTGGTCCCTGCCCTTGCCCCGTTGCACTGGAGATGATGCAGGCTGACAATGGCCATCTCTTGTGAGGGAAGGCTGTGATGAGAGTTGCACAAAGGCACAAATGCCCCTGGGTGGAACAAAATGAAGAAGAGGGGGAAGAGACAAGCTGCATTCTCTGTGCTCTGTTAGTAAGCTGAAGCCACTATCAGAAAAATGCCAGCCCAAACTTTGAAAGTCAAAGTGAAGTCTGAATGACTGGACGTAAAACCTCCTTCAGCCAAAGAGGCAGCATGGAGATTTTCTGCACTGGTCAGTGTTTGTAGAGTCATACATGCTCATGATCCCAGCAAACATTGTGAGGAGTCAGTGTGTTCCATGGCAATGTGGACGGAGAGGTTTTTGTTGTTGTGTTGATGTTTCACAAGTGAGGTGGGTTTTGCAGCTGAAAGGTGGAGACCTGTTGTATGGATTTTGAGCTCTCATTACACGGTGAGGGCCTGGACAGAAGGAACACTGCACACTCCCTCCCTTTCTCTCCCTCTCTGCTATTAAGAAAGGGGAAAATACATCAAATAGGAAATTTTAGAAGTAAAAACAAGAGTCAACAGAAATGTTATGGCATTAGCTTTTAGGGAAGGATATTTGTTGCTCAGTTTCAAATATAAATATCCCCTCTCTTTCAGAGAAGTTCTTGCTGTTGTCAAAGGCAAAGCTGCATTTTCTCAGCACATCATTATTATGGTTATTTCCCCAGCACTGACAGCATTCTCACTGCTTTCTCGTTATTTAATAGATGTGTGAGAACCTGGTCCATCTCCCATTGAAGTCAATAACTATCTTTCTTAATTAGCTCTCAAATCATTACCAGTCTCTTAACATAGAGGTGCAGCTCCCATGCTGTTCTTGGAGCTCCCCATGGCTGAACCTAATGGCCATCAGAGTCTCTCTGCTGGAGGAGGAAGAAGACTCCAAAATGGCAGAACCAGCAGCAGACCAAGGGATGTGGCAGCTGAGCCTGCAGAGGGACAGCTTTGTTGCCCTGTTCCACTCCAGTAAATAGCCTGTGAGTGTCAGAACCGCCATTTTATTCACAGAAAAAGGAGTCTTTCCTCCTTTTCCCTCTGAGCTGTATCCCTGAGGGCTGCAGTGACCTTGGCACTCTCACCAAGAGCTGGGCTGGGGCCCAGGAATTAAGACATGCAGGTTTCTAAGGCCAATTACAGCACCTGGGAATGAATGATAACTGGCTCAGGCTCTGCAGCCTGGAAAGCTGCTGCATACCAGTGCCAAGTTCACTGCAGCAGGCACAGTGCAATTGATGTAGGTACTGAGGAGATGCAAAGGGAGTTGGACCTGTTCAGCAATGGGTGCTGAGATTACAGGGTGTGTTTGCTATGCGAGGTTCTTTACTCAGATTGTGATCTGAAGTGTTTGCAGTACTTCAGTCAAAAGGAGAAAAAAAAAAAAGGCAAGAAAGAATGTGCTTTGATGAACTTAAAGAGTAGAGCAAACCTGGCTCCCTGCTGACTGTACCAACGTTTGCTGAAATTTAGCTTATCAGCACATGGTGATATTTGCTAGCAAAACAGACTAAATGATTTAAACCAAAGCACCTGGGGCCATTATATACCTCCAATGCCTTTGAATAGAAAATTGTCTTGTATAGAGGCTCTCAGGCTTCTCTCATATCATCCTTCCCAGAGGCATTTGGAGATGTCTGTCCTCAGCTAGGATTGTGAGGGCTGTCACCTGTTTTCCTCACACAGCAAAGCCTATTTTACACTTGCACTACTTGCACTCTTGGCTGCTGATTTTTCACATCTACTGGGTACAACTGAATTAATTCTGTATATGGGATATGAAAGCAGAAATATGTGCTTTGCCTTGGGTTACGCTGGAGATTAATGTTAGAGATTTGACCACTTTTACTCAAATCCCAGACCCACATACTTTGCCCCCTCCTTCCTCTTTGTTTATTTGAGTTGATAACAAGACCCTTCTGACAAGGACAGCAGCACCTGAAGTGAGCCCTATTAATGTACACTGGTAGCTGGGGTGCAGGAGCAGACATCAGTAAACAAGGGCAAATATCAAGAAATACTGATGGAGAAGATGGGGTGCATGGGGAGCAGGGCCCCTTGCTGGCACCATGGGCTGCCCCAGCTCCAACATATTTTTTGCCCACTCACATCTCACAGCGAGGTTTCATTTACCTATATGTGCTAGCTCAACAAAACATCCAGTTCTTAACTGCTATGATAGTCTCACCTCTGCTGCCTTTTGAAAATAGAAAAATTCATGCAGCTAAAATGGAGTTTTGATGAGTATCTTTATGCTTTTTCAGTTCTTTCTTTGCTTCACGTCATAGTAAACTTCAGAACCTCACCTCAGCACCTGCAGGACTGCCTTCAATTTACATTAATTTCAGACACCACAAAGTGAATCCCTAATAATTCCCTGAGCAGTGTTAACTCTTTTTTTAAATAGAAAGAAGAAAAAGGTCTGAAAGAAATCCATATATTGTACATAATAACAATTTGCAGTGAAGCAAATACCTTTAATGCCCCAATGAAAGCTCTTGCAATAAAATATATGCAGTTCTCTCTCTTTGGCTGTTGATTCCAATTTCATAATGTTATCCCAAGCCTTTCCATTTTTTGGAGCAAAAAGAAAATAAGATCTCAGTTCTTCATGCTCAGAAGCAATACAGCCTCATGGAAGAGCGAGGTTTCCTCCTGGAGCTGGGGTGATTCCTGGACTTGCCTGGGTATGGTGTGGGAGAGGAAAATCCCCCTCCCCCTGATGCTTTTCCAGTCTGGAAGGAGAACTTTAAAGAACAGTCACTTAAAATTATGATATATATCCCATCAAAAAGGGTCCTGGCTTATTTCTAAAGCACAGAAGACTGAAAAATGGCTTTGTTTAAGCAATGTACTTATCTCCATTGGAATGTGAATGAAGATTAATCCTTGGTCATGTTGGAAAAGACTTAGCTTCGAAATCACAGTTCCAGTGATTTAAAATTAATGTATACAGCAGAATGAGCTCTTTTCCTCTGAGTTTGTCCACTGTGGACACTTTTTACCTCAATTTAATTGACTGCCAATTAATGTTAAGCAGTCACACACTTTTAAATCTGGAGTAGACGCCTTATCATATTAGTCTCCATGTTATCTGAGATACCTACCCCCACCAGTCCCAGAGACAGTTTTGTCTATTAGATATATGGTATACAAAAACAATATATGATATGTGACATTGAAAATAACAACTGTATCTTCATTTAAGATAGCTGGGTTTTGCACCTTACTACAGCCCTTCACAAGGAGCCAGGCTACATAAGGTGGTACGTGCAAGAGAATAAGCAGCTTTCTATAAATGCCAGAACTGTGCATCTCATCTAATCTTGTTCTGAGAGCAAGCACAACCACCTGCTGATGGCTGCTAATGATGAGAATGGGGCTGCATGCAGCTATGGCTGAGCTAAACCAGTATTTGAGAGGGGAAATTGCTGGCAGAACCATTTGCTTTCTGATGGTGAGGACCTCATGTCCCAAAGTGCTGGTGACTCATTCTTAGATCTCAACAAATGCGTTGCCCGGTGTTATCATGACAAATACAGCAGAAACCATCAGGGACTCTTTTCTTTGCCTAATGAAAGCAAAGTATTTAATCAAGAGAGACCAAATGGATTATTAGAACTTCGCTGTTCTGCTCCTGGGACCCGTGCTGAACAACTTTAATTGGGACTTGCTCCAGCACTTCAGTGGCCAGATCTGCTGAGCCCACAAAGTTCTCAAACCACAGCAAACACCTCAAAACTGGAGCGTTATGGGCAGCAACACCACAGTCTGGGCTGGGCAGTTTTCCTAGTTCAGCCATACCAAACATACATTGCCCATACCAATCACATCATGGTGAACTGGTGCCTTGATAGAGGCAACAAGGATGTTAGTTCCCCCCTCCAACATGAAGTGACAACAAAAAACCATCACCCTTGGTTTCCAAGATGAGCTTTGTCCTTATGATTCAGCCTCAGGCAGATCTGTAGATAACCCTGTATCCTGAGGAACAGAAGCTTCTGCAAATGTGACTGAGGGAAGCCCCCATACAACCACCGAACATGTCTTAACCAAGAACAGTAACAGTGTGGATTGAGCTTTAAGGAAAAAAAAAAAAAAAAAAAAAAAAAAAAAAGGCATTTTTATTTTTAATTATTATTTAAAGAAAGGTGGATATTTCCTATTGATTTTCTTTACTCAGGATTTTTGCAGTGATTCCATGAAGCAACTTTCACTGCAGCATTCCTGAAAATAAATGGACCACACATTACGTTCATTCATTTAAACCCACCAGATCTATTTAAAAAGAATAGGAGCTGATTGTGTTAGCTTTCCGTAATTGAAAAGGGGCTGGCTGCACCACTCTTCTCACACAGTAATTTGTCTGCTTGGGAGCTGGATCATCAGCTGCAGTTAAAACTGCTGCTGCTTTCAGGATGTTTGTTTTATGTCTTACTCTGTCGTGTTGGTTTTTTTCCCCCAAGCCATACTGAGCTTGGCTTTGTAACCTACACAAACTGTAGTGAATTCAACCAAGGCCTGTCTAAAAACTTGAGCTGTAGGATCCCACATTAGGATCTCAGAGAAGAGCTGCTGCACTGCTGTGCTGCCAGAGCCTGACAGCTTTCCTCATGATTTGTGGCCCTGTGGGATGAAAAGCAGTCAGAAATCAATGTTAGTGGATTTTAAATGAAGTCCTAAATTATTTCACCTTTGGCCATAGTAGATTAACTTCAGAATGATTCCTAAAAATTATATTGGTTTTAAATGCATGGTGGGTCCAGCTTTATATATCCCACTGCCAGAGGGTGGAAAAATAATAAAGGAAAATACTAGAAAAAGCAATAACATTTTTTCTGTTAGATTCCACATAAAGACCTCTAGATTTGCCACCCAGAGAGCTACTGATGAAAATACTACAATGCAATAACATTTGTGGAGTAAGAACCCCTGTACTGCTGCTGCATGTGGCATAGAGACCATAAAGATAGCATATATCAAACAAAGAGGGGTTTTTTAAGTGTACAAACAGAGGGTCATCTGCAAGTTGTTTTTCTTACTGGCTTCGGAACCAGGTGTCAGTAGGTTTAATCAATGTGCACTTATAGGTTAGTGTGATACAAGTGAATCTTTATTGTAGTGGAAGAGAAACACCTGTGACAGAAAAAAATAAAAGCACTACAAGTACTTCATCATTTCAGCCACAGCTGCTCCGCGGCACTTGTGCTGAATTGTAAGAGATAGTAAAACCCATAATCATTTCCTTCTTCTGCAGCTTCCAGCCAAAACACAATTAGAGTGAAATGCTGAGCTTTGCGGGAAGGAAGAGGTGAAACCATGACCCCCAGTGCCATCCCCAGGGTGGGGTGAGGATGAGATTGAGAATGGCAGCCCCCTGAGCAAGGAAGGAGGAGGATAACACTGAGCCCAGGAGCACGCACACAGGTGGGAAGACTGAGATCCAGCACAGCTGCTGGGTCAGGGGGTGCGGGGGCCACAGGTGGGCCTGATTGGGATGGTTAAGGTTTGGGGTCGTCAGTTCAGGCCTTCAAAAGTGCTTAAGGAAGCAGCTGCAGGGTTCTTCAGAAGGTTTTAGGCATGTTTCCTGGCTGCTAGCAGCACTCCCACAGGTATGTATCATGCACGGGAATGCCAATGGGTGACCACATGGAGGAGCCCTTGGAGGAGACCTGTGACTTGTCTCTAAAATTTGGCTGTGAGTTGGCTCCTGTCAGTACTGGAAAGAAATGGCACCAGCAAATGCTGCAGTGAGTGTTGGGCTGTGGGCGGCTTATGAGGGGGCAGCACTGGCCCCATCCTGCCTTACCCCATACTCAGCCCCTTGGGTTGCTCTCTGGCATTCTCTCCCCTATCTGTGAAGCAAATGGCTTCCCCTGCTGAACGTCAGAAACTTTTGGTCAAAAGAAGTCATACCCAATGTACTTTTTTCCTTAAAGAATCTTTAAAAAGAAAGAAAAGAGAGATCAAACTCCATATACTGATGCACATGCTTTATCTACTAATTAAAGGCTCTTATCACACCAAGCTCTACTTTAAAAATAGTTCATAGTTCTCCTATGGACTATGGAGGAAAAAGATATTCTTAAGTAACATGTGATAGAGAAACATATGCAATTCTGCCTCTAGAAAGGCAAAGTTGGGGAGGGGAGAGGGAGTCAAAGCAATGAAATATTTATCCCTTTCTTAAGTAAAAAGTGCTTGAACTCTACTTGTTTATCATATCAACTGGCTGGAGATGGAAAGGCCCCCAGTGCAGAAAGAAGCTTAAGGAAAAGGTGATGATGTCCTGCTTGACTTGAAGCAGTCCACTGTGGTTGAGGGCCTGGAGGTCTGGTAATGTCACTGGGACTTGTTTCTTTCCCTCTTGAATTGGTTGTGGTTGTTCCTGGAGCTCCTTGCTCCAGTGGCACCAGAAGGAGGGCTGCTAGTTTCCCTGTCTACCGTAGGTAGGTAGAGTAGATGTGGCACTGAGGAACGTGGTTGGTGATTATGGTGAGGATGGGTTGATTGTTGGACTCGGTGATCTTAGTGTTCTTTTTCCGAAAGTAATGATTCTATGATTTTTAGCTGACATAAGAACAGTTGATGTGCTGAATGAGGAAATCCAGGTGGGTTTTGGAACAAAAGAAACTTGCCTTCCGCCTTACCTTCTGCAAACCAGAGCATACTCTGAGGGTTTTCTGAATGTTGTCATTGTTGGCACCTGAAAAATATCAACACTGGTGTGTGGAACATCCATAATGCTCCAGTAAGAAGCCCAATCCTAAATGGTGTCCAAAGAACAGAAATAGGGATGTATTATTCTCCTATCCCTTCAGCCTGATGTTGTGACAAGGACAAAGTGGCCCCACACTCTGGTGGTGTTGGGGAGATGTGTGGCTGGGCGATACCAGGCCAGCACTCAGATTGGAGCCCCCTCCTCCTTGCTGTCACATCACCCGATTTACACGCGCAGCTGTTCCAGCACCAATTAGTCATGTGGTATTTGAAACATCAAATATTCTTTCCCTGCTTATCAACACTGTAATTATGGCCTGTCAGGGCTTTATGCTCTTCTTAAAATAAACACCCAAATGCTGGTGTTAACCCTTCAGCACTGTGCCTTGGCCAACTTGTGCATTGATTTAAATCTCCAGGATAAATTGAGTTGGAGAGTTGGTGTCTGTCTCAAATGCACAAAGCAGGCTTGCTTGGCAGGATGGGCTGTGCAAGCCTGGATTTAATTATTTGCTGCCGAAGCATGTGTGAAAAAGCTGCAGCCCACTGAGCCCCCCACGGCACCCAGCCACGGACTACAGGAGAGTGGTGGCTCTTTGGTGGGTGTTGCAGGATTTGGCCCAAACCAGGGAGGCATTAAATTCAGCACGATTCATTGCTCGTTTTTTCAATACCTTGCAAAAGGAGCATTTTTCAACTGCATCCTTACTAACTGCAAACCTCTTCTGCTGGCCAGTGATTTGCTGATTTGAGCCACTCCAGAGCTAGAAGTCCCTTGAATTGTGTGAGGACAGTGCACTCACAGGTACCAATGGGTACAGTTATAGGTTATACTTCTGCAAGCAAACACAATGATGTTTAAGGCTGTCCTTGTGCCAGCACATCTACCCAGAGGCCATCTAAATGCTGTGGAGCTACAGCTCTGGAGCACTGCTTTGAGCTCTGCTGATCCCTGTTCCTTGCACTTGCTGCCAGTGTGGAAGTGCAGTCAGAGGAGTGTTCTGAGTGCTCACTGCTTTGGACTGGACGTAGCCCTGGAGACCACAGAGATTAGCATGGCAGATGCAGGCATATGGGGCTACTCCTTGCCCTTCTTGCAGCCTCGGTGCCCCTTGTGCCTGCAACAGTCCTCTAAGCTGTGAACCTGCTAATCTGTGCTCTTGAGGCACCCCAAAGCTAATGGCAATTACTCATGGACTGTGAGATTCAGGTCTGGACTGAAACTCACAGTTTTGAGGGCACGTCTTAGTGTCTGTGTCCTCTTTGTCTCAGTGCGTTGCCTTATCTGCCATGAAACCCTGACAAGCTGAGTTGGCATATGTAAATATTATTTTTTTTCTTTCTGTTTATAATGCTTGATGTTCCATAACGTGCATATTCTTATTTGCTTCCTGAGGAGCAGGAGATGCAACATGGTGCAAGTGTGCTATGCATTGAGATTGTGTTAATTCTTTACATTTCCTATGCTGGAGATAACTTGGAGTCAGTGAGCATGAATTCTGACAGATTCAGACTAAAAGCTTAATAATAACAACAACAAAAAACTGGTGACATTAAAAACAAACACATGAGTGAGATAGACTCTGACACAGTCTCTGCTGTCTGCAAAGCACTAGTCACCATGGGGAAAAACATTTAGAAAAAAAAAAATCCAGGTAAATCAATTAGTTTTACTTCAGTTCTTCCTCATTTCTTTCACTGCCTTATCATGTTTCACCACATTTTGCTGTGACACGGTGATGTGCACTATGGCTGAGAACTGTTTGTGCATCGTGGTAGGGACAGTCATGGCTCGTGGAGAGTCCTCAGTCTGTCTGCAGAGCTGATGGCTGTGGTTGACCAGTTCCCATCTTTCCAAGCACACATCCACCCTCCTCTCTGACCTGGCCTATAAAAAAAATGCCCAGATGAATTGGGAGAATGTGGTCTCTGGTAGCTGTTGTGTCAGTGTGTTGGTAGATTTTCATTGCACTGGGGAATAGACAGACCTAGGAGATTCAGGGCAAGTCTGTGCTGGTGTCATTCTCTTCAATCTGCTCTGGCAGGCTTCTATAGGAGAGGTGACAGGAGCTGGTGGATGGGACTGGTATTGCTCCAGACTGGCCATTGGTAGAGTTAAGCAGGAAAAAGATCTGTAGGATTCTGGGGACAGAAAGTCTCTCCAACAGCCTCTCATCACCATCCTCCCCATGTCCTCTGCTGAAGGACATCAGATGTCTCCTTCTGACCCTGCCCTAGGTACAGGGGCTGTCTATACATGTTGCTGTACCACAGAAAAACAGCTCAATCTGCATGCGTCTGGTGCCCACCTCTGAGCTGGGCTGCTCAGGGCTGGCATGGCTGTCTTTGGAGAAGGAGATGTAGGATTCTGCTGGGCAAGCGGCAATTGACAGCAGCTCTGTCAGGCACTGAGGGCACACACAGATCAACAAGGGGCAAAAAGAAGTAGAGCAATAACTTACTAACTCAATTTCTTCCACTTGGGACAGGGCTAGGGTTCCGCCTGTGGAGAGGTGGTATATCACTGTAAAGGTGGAGTCTGTATCATAAATCGTATATACAAACGGTGCCGTGTGAAGGCTGTTCAAGCAGCTCTATTTCTGGCATTTTAAAACTTCAGAGTGCTTGCTTTTGCAACCTGAATAATGTTCTTTTAAGTGTATGGTTTGGGGTTTTTTTTAGTATGTAATTATAATCTTGTTCTACATAATTTAACAGCATCAGGGCAGGAGATTTTTATCCGAGGCTGGAAGTAATTGTCGCCCAAGCTTATTGCTCAGCTGAGATGACACGAAGAAAGGTCTAAGTGCCACTGTCAGCCACACAACAGAGCACAGAACGAGCCCTCCCCTGGGTGTGCACGCACAGAGGGATGATTCTGGGTCTGGAGCAGTGATTAAATCTTTGCCATGCTCTGGATCCTTTGGGTGGTGGTAGTGAATCCATAGCAAGCTGCTGGGGGGACAGCCAGCTCCCAAGCTGGAGGGCTGGTGATACCAAGGCTTCCTTGGCCAGGCATCTGGGTTTTGATTAGTGCTGACTCCAGCTACACAGTGCTCTGATGGGAAGCAGATGGCTCCTGGGCTTTGCTTCTCCTGCTGTTCTATGCGTGTTGACCAGAATGGCCACGTCATCACACAGAGAGAGGCCAGAAGGGGTGGGAGGGGACTCAGAAAGAATACAAGGGAGCAACACATTTCCCAGATCATTAATCTGCTATTTGCGGCCAGGATGATATTGGCTTGAGATGAAGGACTGCCAGAGATGGCAGCAGAAATCTGGGACTGCAGATGTTCTCCCTCTTTCAGGTGACTGCTCAGCAGCACAGAGCTAATGGTGGAGAACAGGGATATCAGAAGCAGTGTGTGCCTACTGAATTCCTGCTAGCTGACCATACTATTGTGCACAGGTGTCAAGTAAGGCACTGATGGTTTAACTCTGGTTGAATTTCCTTAACTTCAGGAGGAACTGTGATGGAATAAAGGCCTCCCAGTTTTGACAAAAGAGTATCTGAATTCCTTTTAATGGCAGTTCTAATTTTGATACTCCTTAGCATGGGGAAAGCCTTTTGGATAGCACTGCCTGTGTCCCTAATAGGATGTGTTAACTCCAAGAGTGAAAAATGAAGTGTGATAGTGTGAGCAGGAAATCAGGCTTTGAGTGAGGTCAGTCAAATTGCTCACTTGCAGCCAAGTCTGTCACAGCCCCAAACATGGCTCCTTCTCGCTGGTTGTATCCTGTGCTGTGGGGCCTGGCAGCTCTTCCATTCTGCATCTGGTTTAGCAGTGCTTGTGTTCCCTCCTTGCCCAGCACCCAGCTCTGCAGTTTGTTGTGGTTCTTCCTGTGATCCTCTATGGCTGTGCCAGTGTTTGGCCCCCGGGTAGCAAAACACCTCGGTTTTAGCAACCTGAAAGCAAGCCTGGCAGCATTTCCAGTTAAAGTGGACTTCTCCAGGTTGTTGGGGACATTGGCACTGGGAGCGGCCACCAACCTCACCACTGCTACCACTGCTGTGATGGTGGCTAAATGCTGCTTTTCTCCTTCCCCTCCTGGTGCTGTGGTGCTGTAGGCTCTGATGCTTTGCTTTACTCATGGCTGTAACCAGTGATGTTTCTGGGGTTTGATAGGGGGGGCTGCTGGTGGTGCGTCCCTGTGACCGATCCCTTGCTCCTCTGATGGTTGAGGAGAATGGAGGAGAAGAAACATGTCACCATTCAGCCTCTAAAAATAAATTCTTCAGAACGCTCACTGAACCGAGCAATTGCCGATAGCTTTGTTTCACATCAGAGGAACTGTTATATTTATTTTTCAAGTGCCCCTAGTAGGAAAGCTGCTCCTCTCCTGGATTTCAGCAGGCAGCGGTGGGTCAAACTGAGAAATGGAAACATCATGTTTTCAAAACATTTCAAACTAAATAGTTTATACTTTCCCCAGATAACCCAAACCACTCAGCGGAGTCTGTATGCAGTTGTGAAATGTTTGGGTACACCACAAACAGCGATTTCCTTATGGACTCTGAATGCTGGGAAGTGACAAGCTCAGGGCGCTCAGTGAAGCAGGAAAGTGTTCTTTTCCCTGGGTCTATGATAAATGATGAGCAGTGCAGCAGCTAATGGAGAGCTGATGGTATCGTGCTCAGGTTCTGAGGCCACAAGGTTGCATTGCTACAGAGATCCACTTGAAAAGCTGCAGCTCTATTAGTAAGGGCGTTATTGGATGAGAAGGGGAATTAGCTGTCCAGTTCTTAAGGTGTTGTCACACTGAAATTGCTGTTTCCCCTAGAGATTTCACTGCATTGTTGTAGGGCTGCAGTTTCTGTAACACAGGTGCTGCAGCCTACCTGGCCAGGCCAACAGCAGATGCAGCTTTGAGCCACCTTCACCAAGCTGTGCTGTGCCTTGTGCCATGCGAGCAGCCTCTGCTGGGCACCACTTTTGGGATGCATGCTTCAATATGACCAAATGCTGCTGTGCTGCCTAAGAATCCCCTACTGCACTCAAGAGGTTTGTGTTTGGCTAGCAGTGGTTGCTCTGTGATGTGGCTGTGATGAAGGAGCAGTGAGTCCCCAAGGTGGGGACAGTGGCCATGTCCCCAGCCTTGCCTTGGGACTTTGTGCCAGGTCTGCGATTGTGGCACTGTGTCTTCTCAAGGTGTGCAGCTCTCTCATTTCCTGAGCCCTCTTTCTACCTTTCTGTATTTACCTCCGACTTGTACTGATTGTACTCTGGGTACATTTTGTGAGATAAAAGGTGTCTGCTCAAACAGAAGAGCCAAACCCAACTGTGCTCTCTGTTGTCCTAGCTGGTGACATTTAGTAGGTCTGCAGCAAGGTGCCAAGTTTCAGATAATTGCAGCAGGGTTGGTCACACTTCTTGTTCTCAGCTGTTCTGGAGTAGAAATAAGACCTGAAGTAAATCTTCCAATTAAGAAAATACCTATTAAAAGGCTGTGTGAATGTGGAACCTGTAATATTACGTATGCCCTAAATCACATGAGTGGGTCCCAATGTGTCCAAGCACTGCACTGACATTTTCCTGTGGCACTTTTCCATTGGGAGTTTTGCAGCACTGGTTGCTCCCTCCTGCCCCCAGCTGGATATGGGGTGAGATGGTTGTACCAGGAAGCATCGCTGTTAAGTGGGCATGGTGGTGATGGTGTGGTGGCTGTTCTAGGTGATTTTAGTGACCTTTTCCAACCTCAGGAGTGTGGTGGATTTGCATGAATAGTCAAGTTCACTCCTAGAGCTGTGTGTGGATAGGGGATGTTTCTGTTTCATTTGTGCTGCCTACCAGAATATTAGTTTTGCAGGGACTCAAAATGTTATTGAAGTGGAGGTAGAGAAGAAGAGCAGCACATCCCCACCAAAGCACTCCTCTTTGGGGCAGCAGGAGCTGTCAGTGTTGTGTTTGCAGTGCTGTCACTTCAGTGGGAGGTTAACTGTGCCAGGCAGGTAATTCACTTTAAAATTACTGTTTTACCTCGCTCCATCCAATTACTCAAGTTATTTTGCTATCGCATGGATCTCTCTGTTAATGTCAACAAAATGATCACGTTAAGCAGCAGCATCAAGGTGCATCACCCACAGAGAGCGCTGACAGCAAGAGGAGCGTGCAGTGTTTCAGGAGCTCCATTAGCACCAAATGACACTATATATGGGCAGCCTGGTTGTCATGCACGGTCCTGGGGTGATGTTGGATTTGTGAGCTGAGATTGGCAGCACAGCCCTCCCTTTGGCATGGATGGCAGCAGTGGGGCGGATGGAGGGGACACATGAGCACCAGCACAGGGCAAGACCCTCTGCTTGAAGGGAAAGCAGTGTTGTAAAGAAAGAAAACTGGGAGCCATGTGGCTGTACTGGTCCTAAATATGTCCCAAAAGGGACAGCTTTGGCTGAGGACAGAGCAGAACTTTTTGCTCAGCAAAGGCTTTGCCACACCGGTCCAACTAATGGTGGGAGTGCCCAGAACCATATGAGTCACACAAATTGATCCAGAAAATATTCTACACAGAAACTTTTGTGAATTCCCTGCTGCGTCAGCACTCCTGATTTCTTAGCAGCAGGAGCTATAAAGAAAAGTCTAATTAAACAAGCCAGATCAGAATGCAGAAGATATTGAAATCTGGAAGATTTAATTCAATATTTTTATTACATACCTTTGGAACCCTGATTATCCCCACACCCTTCAGGTATTTATTTAACTAAGGAAAATTATACTGCTGATTACAAGATTGCAGCTCCATTTTCACCGCTTAGAACTTTTTTTTTAACAGCTCCTGTTACACTTGCATGACTTTAAAGTTTCAAAACATCTTGAAATTTTTAATGCTGTGTTGCAGAAAGGTACTTAGATAGAGATGAAGGAGGCAGAAGATTTGCTTTGCAGTCTTTTTGATGGGAAAAATGTTAGTTTCTTGGTTTGGATAAGCCTGTAAATGATTCTTTTGAGTCATTGGGCAGTGAATTCACAGCCTGCTGTTGTCCTTCAGACTACGTGCAAACTGAAAAACTATGAGAGATACCTTTAAACAGCATAAAAAGCAGCGTTTTCTATGTGGGGAGTAAGAATAAATTATGCAGAAATCATGGCTACAGGGTGTGTGAAATCAGACCTGCAATATCCTTCTGGTAAATAAATGACAAATAGAACAACATATTAGAAAAAAAAACAAAACCAAGAGTTTTTCCAATAAATCCTTGCACCTGGGCATTTTAAATCAGAATTCACTTCAGCCAGAACTACACACTGAGTTGAGGTCAGGAGAGATTTCCAGAAGTATTAGGATTATTATCCAACAGTTCAGTTAATAAGAGCTGTAGAATTGGATTAGATTTTTGTCATTTCGGATGTTACAGCAATAGGGACCTTTGCCTGACACAACATCATGAATATTGGATGGGATCCTGCAGTGCCTCTCCTCCACGTTATGATATTATCCAAGGCTGAAGGTTATGAATACATGAGTTATGTTGTTCACTTCTCAGCTGGTAAAAACAAAAAAGCCACCACCCCATAATCAAGTTCCGATACACAACTAGATATAATATAGCTTTTCTTTATATATATATATATATCTGTATATATATCAAGTAAAAAATCTAAAATAGTTGGAAGTAAAAAATGAAAAAATAGCTGATTGTGTTACTTTTTCTTTACAGTGATATGGTAGCAAATACATGGCAAATGAGTAATAAACCTTTACATAAGGTGTTCTGGTCCCGTCTCCATCTGCAGGGCTCAGACTGAAGTAGAAAATGGAACAAGGTGATTTTTGTTGGGTCTTTTTTTTGTGTGGGTTGTTGTTGTTGTTGTTTGTTTGTTTGTTTGTTTTTGGCTACAGCTTCTGCAGATGATGAAGATGCTGTTGGTAAGACAGAAGGAAAAGACAGCATTAAATAAATAGAACTCCAAAGTGTTTTGCAAAAGACTGTACGTACCACAGGGTAAAGTTTACTTCTGAACTGGGGGAGCTACCACATAGCGTCACCAAGTTTAACTTAGGCAGAAAATGCTCATGCTTATCCTGGCCTCACAGTAGTCCACGTGGTGCCACCTGCTCTTAGAAAAACCCCTGTTTTATTTCCCTGCTTTTAATCCCCTGCAGCCAATAATAAAAAGGCAAAACCAGAAATCCGTTGGCAGGGCTGAGCCAGAGGTGAGACCTCAGTGATGCACAAGTCATTCACTGCCCTTTGTCCAGGTGTGAATTTCCCCAGAATCCTTTACACTGAAAAAGTCCATTGACTGAGCTTGGCAAATGGTCACACTGAGCCCAATTCTGGCTGTAGAAAAGAAAGAAGTACAAGTCTCAGCGTCAAACAACATGATCAACACAAACAGTAATTTTTTCGGTTGTCTGCATAATAATAACATCATGTTTGCATATAGAACAGCTTTTGCATTATTGCTCTACTTATAAGAATATAGTAAGGAACTTATAACAGACTTGCACATTACAAACTTAAGGTTCTTTGGTGAAGAATGAGAGAACAGTATTTTAGCTGTAATTAACTCTTGGAGGAGTTTTCATTCTTATCTGTTGATCCTTTGGATTCTCTCACAGAGGAGAGAAAGGTATTGAGTCAGCTTTACCATCGCAACGATGGCAACGCCGCCGATCATCATGCACGTGGGCCAGAAGAGTGAGTGGAACAGCACGTTGGAGCTGTACAGTTTGGTCAATATCACATTCTTCTGAGTGCCCTCAGGGTCGTAGAAGCAGGAGAAGCGCTGATACTTTCTGAAGTTTTCCATCACAACATTCACCGCTGACATGGATTCCTCGTAATTCTTACCACACTTGGGTATGTATGAACACTGGGGAGAAATCAGAGGGAGAAAAATGCAGCTCCAAACCAGATACAATGTCTGTTTTCAGGTGGCAAGCAGGAAAATCTCAAGATGATTATGCTTTTCATAATAAGAGCGCAGTACTATTAAGCTAATAATAAATTTATCCCAGACAAAACTCAATATTTTGTACATCTACAGAATTTCCCATTGGAGAGCCTACAAGTGCTGTACAAATATTAATGCTTTAATCTGCACAGCGGCCTCATGAGATAGGTGAATACATTATTATTGCAAATTTACACATTCAAAAATGAAACTGATGAAGCACCTCTTCATCTTAAGTGGCATGCATACCCGTACAGAGAGATGGGTAATTGACTTGCTGTAAATACAAATCTGGCAGCTCAGATCTGGCTTGTATGGCATCAAAATGATATGAGTAGTCACAGGAGTTCACTCACAGAAGGAAAGGTCAGCAAGAAGCCTTAATACAAATCTTCCATTGGGGTAGTGCCTCAATTGAGGACAAATAGAAAACCAAGGAGACTTCACCTATTGCTGGGGCTCAGCCCTGGCTCTTGAGCTGTTGCTTAACTTGTTCTTGGGTCCTGCCATTTTCCCCTGCCTGCACTGCTGATCTTGCTTGTATGGGGTGATAGTTAAATTTAGGTAACTTAGTGATGGCAAGAGAGTTTTTCAGAGGAAAAGAGATGTCTTTATCATATTAATGTAACGCATGGGTTTTTATTACTATTGTTTTAAGTTATAAACTTTATAAATGTCCCTTTGTTCTTTTTCATGACTGCACTGTGACTTTTCATAGTGTACTGAGACAGATCTCTAGTCCTAATAACGATTCAAGGATTAACCTCATAACAGGATTTGATTGATTCATTGGCAAGTTTATTAGCCCAGAATGTGATTTGAAGCACGGCAGGAAGATTGTCTGGAGTTAGCCGAGTGCAGCATTAAGGGTAGAGCATGTCAGCCTGCCTTAATGAATATTTCATAGAGCCCTAGAAATTAAAGATGGAAAATATCAGGGCAGTAGTATCTCATCCATCTTCCTGCTGGTATAGAGCTGCTCCCCCCAGGATATTCTCTTGCACTCTGCCCAGCTTTGTCTTAAATGTCCAAAGCCGCAAGCCCTCTTCCAGCATCTGTGACTCTTTAATAGATCATAATCTAGTCAGTAGGGGAAAATTGTCAGTGAATCTGTACCTGATTTTCTTTTAGTGAGTCATGCTATCATGGCCCTAGCAGCAATATTGCCAGCTCTGATGCTTTGTTGACTTTTTTGTTGTTGTTGTTGTAAGTTTGGTGTGAGATATTTTTGTTCCTTGAAGTCACAGCTGCTACTGTCCTGAGAGAGGAGACTGAATGAGGACTTGGCTGCTGTTGCATAGTCCTCTCCTCTTGACAGAAAACAGCAGACATGTAAAAGCCCCAATGATGACAGATTCCTGGAATCGGAGGCTACAGAAATGTCCCCAGAGCGCAGTGGGGAGGTTCTGCAGATCTTGGCTTCCTGCAGGCTTGAGTATTCCACAAACACTTTTGAGGCAGACCTGATGCAGAAGCAGAACTTGAGCTGTTGCCTCCTACGCAGAGCCACCGGCCGTGTCGGGCTGGTTGGGCTGCCTGAGCCAACCAGGTTTGAAGTGATGAAGCCATGGAAGGCAGTCATGCAGGGGAGCTTGATATGCTTTGCATCACAGCCAGGCTCCTTGTGCCAAAATCATCTCTCCTCCTGCTTCAAGATAACTGGTGCCCTTCGCTCCATGTGCTAATGTCCTTGTTTCAGTTCTGCGCATTGTGTAGGTGATGGGCAGGCAGGGAGGCAGACGCTGATAATGGGATGCTTGCAGTGTTTTCTTTGGTTTGATTGTCATTTAGTTTTCTACAGTGCTTGGCAGGGAATTTTATATCTGCCATTCTTATGCTGTGTCTCTGAATGTAAACTACTAAAGCTACGCTGCTTTATTACAATTCTGCATTGCCAGACACCTGGAGGTCTGCAAATACAGAAGTAAACTTTGTCTGGACCTCTGTCTCAAGTAAGAATTCTGTGATAAAACATGGGAGAAGCGGCTGTTGTGTTGCTAGAGATCTGATCACAAAGAGCACACACTAGGTATCTATAAGGAGAACTTGCTAGGTTTCCAACCCTACTTTTCTAATTTAAAGGACTGGGCAGTTTGTACAGGCTATCTGCCTCTCAACATGTCCAACCCAAAGCCCTGCTCAGTGAGGAGTCACTTGGCCAGTCAAGCTGTGAGTATCTCCATTGAAGGAGACGGCACAACAACTCTGGGCAAGCATGTCAGTGGTTCTGATGATCAAACCTGCTTGCTTACCGCACTTATGAAGCATGGATATAAACCAGTGGTGACATGAAAGGAATTAAGATGATGTAGTATGGAATGGAACTGGGGCTTTTGGAACTGTTCTAAGCTGCTCAGCCCTTTCTTGGCATGACAGATGGCTCTGGGTGTAGGACACACTGCCCAGTGTACCTCCCCTGTCAACTCTTATAGTGTATGGCAACCAAGTAAGGAAAGTATAGCTGTGAAAGTATTTAAGCTGCCATGATTCTAGTATTGGCAAGGGGCTGGTCTTGCCTTGAGGCTAGAGATAAAGTACAGACAGCGAGCGCAATGACAAGCCATGAAAAACCGTGGATGCTTTTCTGGGATAGGCTTGAGCAGCTCAGCTGGCATCCATTTACTTCCCATTGAGACTGGCAGCAGCATGCCGTATGTCTCAATATAAATGGCACCTGTTCCTCACCACACCATGTGGGACAGCAGCTCCATTAGGTAGCAAGTCTCCTAGATTAATCATTATTTAAAATCAAAGTGCATTCTGCTCATTTTGCTGCTGGCAAGAGGGGAGAGATGGGCTGCAGGTGCTGCTTGGCATGCGTGGTGGTGCTCAGTGAGGCAGGGGGACCTCTTGGAGGTTGTATGTGCTGGTGTATAACATCTCTGTGCATCCTCATCTGTGCCAGGGCTCAGTGAACCAGGGCAGGCTTCTCTCTGGCTTATTTAGAAGGAGGAAAATGGGGAATGCAGACCTGCAAGGTAGGGGTGGGTAGAGGGGAAATAGTGAAAATGGTCCAGTGGCTGCTTAGGGTGAAGAGTTTGCTGGGACATGGATGCAGAAGGTGGGGGTGAGTTTGCTGGGAAGGTGTGATGAAGCAGAAGGAAGGTGCTGAGTACTGAGCATGGGTTGAGCAGGTGTGGGGTTTTTGCCATTTCCTCTGTCATTTGGGAAAATACTATCTAATCTGTAGCCATGTGTTGTGCTACAGCTGTGATGATCTTTGGGACTGAAATGGGACATCCTTCTAATCCCCCAAGATCTGCACTAGGGATTGTCTCAGTGCCTCTGCCACCTAATGCAGACCTTAGAAAAGGTTTGGGAGAAGGAGGTCCCTGCAGAAATGGACTGTGCTGGCCTGAAGCCTGGAGGCTTTGCTGATCCCAGCCAAGTATTTTACAGACACGGTGAGTGTCCGCTGAAAACTGTGTTTGAATTCAGGTCACATAGCCAGCAGCACGTGAGGAAAACCTGGGAATCCTCTTGAGAGCAGAGCTTAACCTGTAAAACAACCTTGGGTTGGAGGAGTATTAATTGTGCCCACATGAAATTAAGAGGTGGAGGTGTTTGGGAAGATTTCAAAACCTGTTTTCATCAAACAAAAATCAGTAGCAGAATGTGGAGATTTATGCTAAACCTCCTGATTTACTTGAATCCAGCAGAGTGCAGGCTGGTCTGATCTGTTTTAATCAAATCACTGGATTTTTACTTCTGTCCCAGCAGAGTCTCAGATCTACCCTAGCTTGTAGGTGCTGGGAAACAGGCTGTGGGTGCCTCTTTTCTGCACTGTTGGGGTGGAATGGGGACACTGCTGCATTTCACACCTCAACTCCAAAGGACTTCGTTTCTCAGCCACAGGAGCTAATTATCCAGCAGAATAACCAGCCCTGTGCAACCACTCGGTGCTTTGACTCATTTTAATATCGCTTCATCTTAATATACAGAAGTAATTTGGTCTCCTGAACTGCTGCCATAAATAGAAATACAATAGGTTACGCTGTCAGCTGCTTGAGCATGGGCTTTGCCTTTGCGGACTGCAGCATGCCTGTAGTTTGGGGTTCAGTGACCTTGGATAACTAAGAAGTTAAAGCCTCATGACTGAGCTGCATCATGTCTTGCAGTCTGTGGTCTTTGGTACCCAGTGCTGGGGATGTTTGGGAGGAGAGATGGGAGCCCCATACACAGCATCACAGAGGCAGCTCGCAGCCACCTGTGAGTAGGCACTGCTCGGAACAGTGCTGCCTGCGTGCCCACTGCCTGCATCACAGCCTCCAGGCAGGAGCTGTCTCTGTCCCACCTATACTGAGTCGTATGGGGTGTCATACTTGCTGAAACACAGACGAAGCACTGGGGGGGATGAGAGAAGGAGGCTCCAGCCACAGGACCGTGACACTGTGCAGTATGTGCTGTCTGCATGGGGTGGAAGAGGAGAATGTCCCCCTTCAGAGATGGAAGCTCTGCCTGGGTACTGCTCTCTGCTCTGCATTTACCAGGGAAGTAGGAGCTGCAAGTCTTCTATCACTTTTAAACAGGGACTGGCTATAACACAGTGAGCAGCCCTCCAGAAATCCATTTAGGAAGAAATTTCATTCCGTGCTCCTACCTCAGAATTAATTTTCATTGTTTCTTCGGTGTGGTAGAGCAGAAGCTTCTGGCCAGAAGAAGTGAGATTGACGTACACCTGCAGGCAGGGGTACTGAGAGATTTTCCAGCAGTCTGGGCCGCAGCTAAACGAGCAGTTGAAGGTTTCGGTGATGGATGCGTTGAGAAGCGAGCACTGAGCTTCTTCTGTCCAGACACTGAAGCAGAAAAAAGGAGATGTCAGAGCGTGGCTAGAATGGGTGAAAAGCACTGACCGTAGCTTGGAATTTACACTGGGGGTATATGTGGGGCATCTTGAAGGGCTTTGAGCCAGGACTGGACTTTCTCATGTTATTCTGCAGTGCCTAATGTTTGGGAAAATATCCCTATATGCTAATTTCTGTGTGTAGATGAGAAGGGAACTGGGACACAACCTGAAGAAGGTATATCTGAGATCAAAGGGAATCAGCAGAGAAGGGGATGGAGCAGCGTGCTCTGGGGAGAGCACATCTCAAGTGGGACGTTGTGATGGGATGTCATGAGCCGAGACTCAACCATTAACCTTGGCATCCAGCTCAGCTCAAGGAGAAAGACAGCCTCTCATTGCTGGGGTATGGGCATTCACAAGCAGAAACCTGCAGAAGCCCTTTTTTCTCACTTTTACCTTTGACTGCTGTTTTATTCACATGTGGGGGTAATAATGTAACACCTACCCACGGGAGACTTGTGAAGTGGGAATATTTGATACTTCCTAGTTGCTTCAGGCATTTTTTTCACATAGTTTGTCATATAAATCAGCTTTCCGCATGAGCAATTTTGACCTCAGCAGCCTCTGCAATTGATCCTGATGCTGCTGAAAGGTCTGTGAGGGCAGTTTGGAAATGCAAATACTTTGAAATGCTTAAAAGGCCTCGATCCCTGTCTCCAAAAATCTAAACTTTGCTTGGATTTAAGAAGGGACAAATACTTTTATTGCACAAATAAGATGCTGGATGGCATTCAGTTCATCCTCAAGTGTCATGGTTCTTTTTTCCTTATCATGGCAGAGTCAAGGGGGAATGGTTTTCAGTGGTTGGAGTGATATAATTGAGGATATTCATACCAGTTAATTTCAGACACTTGCAGTAGATAACTTAGTACAGACCCTGTGGTGGATAAGCCAATGTGTGCCAAGTTTTGGGCAGTGCTTCAGTTGGGGCATGTAGACTCCCTTTTTGATCCACAATTACACAATTTTCGTTCCCCTAACTTTGCTGATTGTGCTGGAAAAAGCATTGCTGACAGCCTTGTTACTGTCTGGGATGGATTTTAAATACGGCTGATGCTTGAAATCTGTTTTCAAATTCTGCATATGTATTACAGGCCAAAATTCCTGCTCTGTAGCAGAGAAGGAACCTAGAGAAGGCCTTGGAAAAAGTTAAGTACTATGCAATAAAGATGAAAGACGATACTTCACTTTCACAAATTGCTGTGTTCTGGGAGGATTTCACTTGTTAAACATGAAAGCAATAACCCACATGGAAAGCAACATGCTCCAAAGCAGCTGGATTTCTTTCCAAATTAATTCTCCATTTTTCATTGTTTCTCGAGAACGCTGAATACTTTTGCTCTCTCTAGAGTTTGCCTGGGCTTTGTAGCAAAGCGCTGGGGGGGCTGTTAGGGTTCAGCAGGCAGCAGAACAGCTGATGTGGATATTATGGTTGTGCTAAACTGCGGCAAGGCTAAAGCCTATGGATCAGATTTTGTCAAACAGGGATCTAAATTTTCCATCACTTACGCCTGCATTGCTCAGCTTGCTTTTGCTGTTGTTATGCCTAATTTGTTTTAGGGTAAGGAAATGCAGAATATGATCTGTGTTGACCAAAGGAGAAGTTATACAGCTTGAATAAAATCAGTCATAAGAACAAGGCATGGTAAGTGAGCTGGAGCAGTGTGTGTGAGGTCAGGGTAGCTGAACCAAAATTACCTTTGCATGTAGGACCGCAGCAGGGTGATTCCCAGGAGAAAGTACATCATGATAGAGCACACCATCATGGCCAGCCCGAGGAGTATGGCCCGGTCTTCTCCAGCTTTTAGGGCTGTGACTGTTTTCCTTTTGTCCAGTAGATCGTGATCCCTGATTTTTTGGTAAATATTTCTGAGGTTGAAAATAATACATTTTTATGTGAAGTTCATATTTAGTCAATGAACACTCCTTAGGGTGGGCAGTTCCACCTCCATACCCATCTTGTGGGAGAGAAAGGCTTAAGGGTCCTCAGGTGTCCTTATTCAATGGGTTCACTCTGACCTGGTGGAAATTAATTCATCTCCAAAACAAATGACAGCCATTTCTGAAAGGGTAAAAAACTCTTATTGCAAAGATAAAGATTAGACACTTGTGCCAGCTCAGTAAGTCCTTCTTTGGTGCAGCTTCATTGGCTCCCAATATTTATTCTATAGATGAATTTGATTTCTCAGTGCCAATTCAGGGTACTGTAACATGTTTTGGTACATAAGGTGTCTTCTCTTCAGTCGAATATGGTAAAAAGTCTGGTGTTACTGTATGCGGGATATAACTTGAAGAAAGTAGTCACTAACATTTTGTGAAGGGACAGCATTCTGTCCTGATTCCCTGCAGGTTTGTGGTCTGGGAAACATTCTGCCCTGAGTGGGGCTTAAGGCTCATGAAACACTTTAGGGATTTTGCAATTGATTTCTGTGGGTTTATTTGATTGGGAGCTTATTTGCTTTATTTAAAAAATATCTTTCTGGAAGCTCCGTTACTCATTACAATGAAAGCTCTGGCAGAAAATTATTCACTAAAGCTATTTGTTCTGGGATTAAAAAAAAGCAGATACAACAAACTGTTCCCCCTTCAGCAGAGTCCTTTCCATTTTCTACCCGTAAGTCCTCCTTTCATCTCTGAGCCTTTGATGATTCAATGGGTCATGAGGACACAATGGTGAAGAAGGAAATATTTGAGTACATTTCAAACACACTCAAACTTTGTGGGTTTAAAATGTACTTACAGACCTGAGGCTGGTCAAAATCTCCTGTGTTTTCTGTTACAGTTCTTTACAATCATCCAGGCAGCACCCGAAGCGTGAGAACCGCACACCTCTGAGCCCTGGCACCACCATAACATGGACATGGTAGCACACGCGGAAGGGATTCCTCTTCTACTGTCTGCAAAATGGCAGGTGAGCAACATCAACATCACTGCAAACCCTCCGCTCCTTTAAGATGAGCCACCAAATCTCACTCAACCTTGGAAAAAGGCACTGTGTGATGAAAGACCAGCCATATCGCTTATATCCACCAAAAGGGACAAAAGAACACAGTTGAGACAGATGGAAAACAGTACATGAGCACAGTAAAAACAAGAAAAGCCATGTTTAATCATAAACTCCTTAAAAGTGGAATTGAATTTGTGTTTAGGTGATTAGTCATAGTCAAGCAAAGCACAGGTGGTGTGGGGTGTTACAGCAAGAATTGTGCTTAGATGCTACTGCCGTCAGTCCCCCATAACTAAGACCTCTTGAGGTTTCTTCATCCTTCTGTAATTTACTCCTTTGGCTGTCCATGGTTTCTCTTCCAAACCATCCTTTAAAGCTTGTCAGTGTTTTTCTAGTTGGGAATGAAATGGTAATTCTGCCTGTCAAAATTTTTCCCTGGTGCTGGGGAGAAAAATATATTGTCAAGTGGTGGATGCCATTGCCTTCAAATAAGTGACGTAGAGTAATAATCTGATGCTACTTTTTTATGATTATTTGTCAATCTGTGTTTAACTCTGAGAGCTGCTATTATGATTTGCATTGCTCTCAAATGGAAGCAGGCAGGAAGGCAGAAATTGTCATGCAGTTCCAGAACATTACCCCATCACACAGCATAACTTATGTCAGCGCGTAGACATAAAACACAAAGCCATCGCTCACCAGTGTCACCAGAGCAGCTAGGACATAAAAGGGATACAAATGGACAATTTAAAAACAAATAGCTAATTGAGAACGGTTGCAAACGCTTCCTATGTGGCCTTGAGCTAAGAGTGTGTTAGAAAAAGATGGACTAAAGGGTCGGTAGAATATTTTGCTGCAGCAGGGAAGCCTGAGCATTGCCTTAGCAGCTATGTTACCCTGCCTGTGTGTTTGCTGCTCTGCAGAATGGGTTTTGAGCATGTGTGAACTTTTGGTACATATGAACTTTTGGCACAGCCCAGGGACTGGGTGAGCTGGAGGGGTGCTGTGTTCGGCCGGCTGCTGCTGCCCCCCAAGGCTGTTACCACATGGATCACTGCTCATCTCACAGCCTCCATCTAATAACTGTGGCAACTCCCCAGATATGATAGTGGCGTGGAATTGGGTGTATTTTGTTTTTAAAAATGTCACAGCTGTCAAATCACAAGGTCTCTCCACTTTCTGTAAAGACATTTAATAGAAAGCAAACCTCCAAGGACAAAAGGTATTTGATCTCATCATCATTTTCAAGCTGAAGTGTTCCCTTTGCCAAATTGCTCACAGGGTATGGGCTGGCTGCTCTCCCCTGGTTCAACTGCTAGAGAGGAAACCTTGGCAACCATGCCTGAGGGGAACAGAGCGGGGTGGTCCCCCTGTGGATTTGGCAGCAGAGTCGGGATCCCACTGGTCAGCAGCTCCTTATGAGGCCATCAGACAAGGGGAGAAGAGGGTGTAAGATTACATTAGTCAGCCTGAATGCTACAGCCAAGGAGAAATACAGTGCCTAATCACCTTTATAAAAGAGGTTCCACATCTTCTGCAGAGCTGCTCACACTTGTTGCAGCCAAAACTTTCCTCTGCCATCACTCGAGACAGACATTTTAGCAGTAGCTGATGAGGAGGACAAGGCTTGCCACTTGCTTCCCACCTGCTCTGTGGGCTGCAGGGTTGTTGAGATTCCTGTCTGCTGGGAATATTCAGAGTGACTTTGAACCTACGTTTTCTTCTCTGATATCACAGTTATTATGCAGAAGTCATACTTCTGATAGCTACCGATAGCAGAAGTCCTTGAAGAAAAAGGTCAAAAACCTCTCATATGTTAACCACAGAATTTCTAGTGCTCAGGGGCTTTTCTATTCAGAATCCAATTTATTTACATTTTTCCTTACTGGGAATGCTTACTTGCATCAATTCTTATTATCTGAAGTACTGCAATTGGATATGTCCCTGGAACCCATACATGAACCTCTGTGGTGGTTCCCATCTCTAAGAATGGACTTCATTCAGTTCCCTACCTTGTTACCTCCAAAAGACACCAAACTGAACTGCACCCAACCAGCGCTTTGGTTTTCCAAGCTTATAGCAGCGTGGAAAATATAATGAACTGAGAAGTAATGAGGTCTTGCCTAGGTTTCCAAAGCCTAAGAAGTAGCAGTTGGGGAGCAGCAGACTCTCAAACATAGCAATGAATGCACTTCTTGGCCTTGGTTCTACCGAAGCAGATGCCCAGGAGACACTCCCCACCCTGGAGGAGGCAATTATCCCCCAGCAGGTGACCCACTGCTGCAGCAGGCTGTTGTTTGCTGCCGTAAGTTTGCTGCTCCATCTGACAGCCTTTATATCTGAAGCTTAATGAGCACAGGATTCCTAGGAAAGGGTCATGTAGGGGATGTTATCTGTCTGAAATGTACTGACTGTATGATGTGGTGCCGCTGCCAGTGACCTTACATGTGTTAAAACTGACATCTGACAGCAACGGGTGAGTTCCTCCCGTTGTGAGCACTTGCTCTGTGTTCACACCTCTCTTCTGCAGTCCTGAGGCTGCAGTCAGCACTCTCCTGCTCTCATTTTCTCTTCCTCCAATTCCTTCTGATGGCTTGAAAAGGTACCTGGAATTACCACAGCTGGTGTATAGGGGTAGAGGAACATAAGCCTGGGGAAAACTCAATTACAGAAGAAGCTTGCAGAAGTACAGGAGGCAGTTAGATGTCCAGCTCCAACTGAATGCCCGTGGAAACCTGCTGCCAAGCTCAGGCCCTCAAAATACCGATTTGGGATTGGGTTATCCAAAGAGCTGAGCACCTCTGTGGTGTTTGCAGCAGAGTTCTGTGAATTAGGCTGTCCCCCAAAGAAACCCAACATCCTGTGGGCAGCTCTGGTATCTGGACTCAAAACCCATTTTCCTAGGTAGATGCCAGCAGTAATGTCTCTAGAATAACTAATGAGTGTGTTTTACTAATTGGCACTGTAGCTGCACTGACCTCCGGTTTTGTTTCACTTGAGTCTGATGTTTTGTGATTGTAGTTTGTAGTGACTGCAAGGAGAGCTGAAGGAGAGGAGGAAAGGGAGAAGGAGGAAAGAAAGGAAGGGGAAATGTGTTTGGTGGTGACAAGATGAGCTGCCCAGCAAATCTCATTACAAAGCAGAGAGATTTTAGAAGGATGAGCCTGAGCATTACTGACAATTGTTCTCCCAGCAATGATATTTAACTTCTCTCATTCCCAACTGAGTGCTGCCTTTGTCTGTAGACATAAAACCTCCCCTTTCCTTCTCTTCTGTGCAATTCCCTGCCCATTTGAGACTCAGTATTCCTGTGTCCATCAGCCTATTTCCTGCAGCAGCACAGCTGAACTGGGTTGGACCAGAAGCCAGCCACTTTTCCAGCTGTTTGCCATCACCCAGCTGTTGTGCAGTGCCATGCACACATGCTCCCCACGTGTGCATGCATAGAAACAGGAAGCACCTCTGGCAGCTGGATGCATCACATAGATGTGTATAAGGTACAGGTGGCTGGAAGGGAGGTAAAGGTAGTTGGAAGAGAGGAGGCTGTGAGCTGTGCCTGGAGCAGGGTGTGTGTGTGCTTTGGGCAGGGAGCAGGACATCTGTGAAGGGCTTGGAGCCATGGCTGCAAATCTGTGCTGGGGATTAGTGTGCTTTAAAGTGTGCTGTGTGCTGCAATAACCTCAGAGTGGGCCTTCAGAGAGCACCTGGGGGGAGCAAGGGGCAAGGGGCTTTGTATCTCTCCTCCCTCCCCCAGTGTCACCGCCATACAGCAGTGACAGGTCATGGTCCCAGAGATTCCAAACCCATCAGAGACAATCATCACTGATACCATTTACCTTTTCTCATCGTGTCTGTAAGATGTAGAGCTCCGGCCACTGGTCCAAATAAACATTTTAGAGGGTTGCCCAGTGTTGGCTTTGCTTGCTGCAGTGGGACGATGGAAGGACCTAGGGAAGAGTGATAGCTTTTGTCACTGCCCACCCAGAGCAGCAGACTAAGTTACACCCAGATCCGCCATGGCTGTGCCTGGGAGGGATTACTGGATAAACTTGAGCTGAGATGTAAAGTAATGAAAATGACAAATTGGTGGTGGGAATAAAGGATAAATCATGTTTGCCCCCCTGGTAAAATATGCACCACAGTGCACAGGCTTTGCACCAGGAACAAGAAATCGTTGGCAATTTAAGAAAAGGTTATAGCTGCATCCAATGTTATGGTGGTATTTTGTTGGAAGAAAGTGGCTGTTGTTTAAGCAAATGCATGCTTATTGCAATTTATTGGCTGCACAATGGCCCTCAGTGAGATGAGGCTCTCAGGCAAGGTGTCTGAATGAGGCAGAAGTATGAGACATAAACGCAGTGTTTTATGGAAATGTATCTGATGTGACAAAGATGTCTCTTCCCACAGAAAAATTACTGTCCCGAAACCATTTGGCCAGATCAGTCAGAGCTTTCTCTGAAGCTAATAAAGTATGGTTTGCTTGATGTTTCAACCTGGGCTTCAGGGATTTTTCTTCCAATATCACTTTCCAAGAGATTTCTCTAAAATCCCGCAGCATAAGCTCCTGCCTGGGGCTTCTTTGTTTCACAGGCGTGTGAGACAGGTGGTGCCTTCTCTAGTTCGGCCTTCTGTGTCTTCTGAAGAGGGGAAAGTCTGGGGGGTTTCATTTTAACTTCAAGCAATTAGATCTCATGAATGTGAAATACTGCATTGAACGGACCTCAAGAAGTGCTTCTCTTTTGTCTGGACCTGAAGGACTGCTCCGATTTAAGGAGTTATTTGCTATATCTAGTCCTAGAAGATTGTGGACACCCTGGATTAATTGAGTATGAACAACTGTCCTTCCAGATTGCAGTTTCATTGCCAGGCTTTAAGTATAAATAGTATGGATATTGCCAGTGGGGTTTCCATTCCTTCTCCTAATCTGCCCCTGAGTGCAGTGAAGTTGGCTATAATCTCCCTCTCTAGAAATGGAGCCATACAGATTTACACAGTGTTTCACGTTATTTCTTTGCTCAGCAATTTGTGCTTTTGGTTCTAACTGAGAAAAGTTTTAAGAAAAAACATGAATTATGCTGGATATTGAATGCTTTAATGCAGGTGTTCACACACTGGAGCTCACTGAAAAATACACCCAGCTGTTGATGCTGCCATCAGAGAAGGCACTTGAACTCCTCAGTGCTCCTTTCCTGGAAAAGTCTGTAATGCCGCTATCTACGTAAACATGCTAATTTCAATATTTGTGTAGTGATGAACCTGGGAGAATACTGAAATCCAGCTGAGGTGGCTGCAGGGAAAGACAGGCATGGCTGGGGGCCAAAATCAATGTGTACACAGATGGGCTGCTGGGTGACATAGCTGAGTGCTATCAGGCATGGCATGCACAGTAAATTGGTCATGAAAGTGGCTTCAAAGAAGGAAGGCAGTGGAAAGGGACTGTCCTCTGGTCTTTTCCCTGTGTCCATGGTCATCTCTGCAGGTCTGTGTGTCAGTAAACCTCTTTTTTTCTTGCAACAAGAATAGGTAAGCAATGGGGAATCAACAGTAAGAAAAAATCCTTCCTTCCTGTAATAACTGTAGTTTAGAAGGCAAAATAACATCTATCAGCCACCATCTAAGAATGCTCACAGAAATTTGTATTATGAGACCTTGGGTCTAACTCTACTCTGGTGTTTCTGCACCGAGCATTTCAGGAGAGTGCAGAGCAGCTACCTGAGAGGCCATGATGGGTGTTGGACTGAGACCTCAGCCAGGCTCAGCCCGGAGGCTCCTTAGTGCTGGAAAATAAAATGATGTTTGTATTTACCACTGCTGCCTTGAGGGTAAAGGATGGAAAGCCTGGCTGGCTGGGCTGCTGTGGCCTGATTGCTCCCAGAGATGGTGGTGAATGCTACCAGAGAGTCTGTTCCTAATTAGGAAAACCCTGGGCACTCGTTAGAGGTGATCAGCAGCTTCTGCTGCCTGCTTGAGTTGGCAGAGCTTCCTGGGTGAGGAGTAGACCCACAAACTCCAGAGCACATCACACAAGAGACATAGGGTGACAGCTGGGCAGTGAGGGGCTGCCCCATAGCGGGGATGCCAGGGGGGAAGAGAGGTGTCCTTCCTCATCTAACATCAAGGGATTTCAGAGTCCCTTGTGGTGCTGGCGACTATATGCCATATGTGATGGCATTAATGCTGCCTGCTTCATTAGCTGGGCAATCTGAGCTAACGGTCACTGTTTAACACACAATTGCACGCTTAATCTTGTGTAAAATCTTAAGTCTGATGACATCATGGAAGCTACACCAGAAGTCAGGTGGAAGTGACTCAATTCGTATCTCCTTTAGGCAGAGGTTATCTTTAAGGTGTGACATCTGCTGTTTCCTACTCACAGCTATGCAGTTAACTGCCAACCTGAGATTCTCCTGCCTGCATCCAGAGATGACCCTGAGGAGTTTGCTAGTCCTGGTATGGAAGTAATGTAAGAGCCAGAATCAGGACAAAAACAGAGTCTGAAACATCCAGCTTCCAGGTATGGCCCATTGCAACATGGAGGGGTAGATGAAAGTGGGGTTGGACCAGAGAGAGGTTGAGGTGAGGTGGTTAAAACTGAGCAGGTCAGTACCAAACTGGCAATTCCTGTGTTGTGACACTATTCACAGGGCAGTGTTTCCTTGAATTGCCTTTTTTCTCTGCAGGGCTCCATGTGAGCCCAGTGCCTGCTTCCCTGAATTCTACTTGTCTGTGGCCAGCATGGACTAAGAGGGAAAGCAATAAGTTAACTTACAGAAGAAATGCATTCGCATTAGTGGAAGACAGTTACCACTTAGGGAACATTTAACGCCCTGCCAGCAGCAACACTAAATCGTGAGGCAGTATCAAACGGTGTATTTCTGCCTTGTGACCAGACCTTGCTGTACTGTGAGCTAATGGGCACGGTGTGGGACAGAGCGACATAAATAACTGTGCTTGTTGGAGTATCCCAGGAGCTCTGGCTGCACTCAGTGACTAATCCAGCCAGCAAATGACCTTGAATTTGGGGTTCCTCATTACAGCAAGGGAAAACTGGGCAATGGGGAGCTGGTGCTTATGTACTAATGAGTTCAGGACGACTGGTTGCTAATGATGCTGCGTTAATGATTTCACCTCTATTTCTGGCCCTTCTCCTAAATCTTTCTTGAGCTGAGGGCTGAGCGTTCCACCTGGTTTTTGAGTTGAAGGAGGGTGATGCCTGGGATTGATCTCGCTGCGCTCCACTGGCACAGAAATGGCTGAGATGCTCTATGTCCCAAGGAGGAGGATGAGGCTGCTAGATATGACTGAAACTATCCCATGGGGATGTAACTTAGCTATGTGCAGAACACAGGGGCATATGGTTTTGTTTTCAAAGACAAAACTTTTAACTTCAGGTCATCCCTTATAATTATTAAATCCCTCTGCCCAGTATTATACAGGAGTCAAAGAGATGTTCAGAAAATTGAGTCATGCTTCTTTACTACATGATGACATCCAGTATGTACTTCACAAATAAATATTCCAAGGCAACCTCTAAATCATCCAGATTTTCATGTCATGATCTTTTTTTCTCCAGTACTGATCTATTTGTGAAAAACCTTTAAGCCTTATTATTCAGTTATTCTTTTAAGCCCTCGGCTTCTTTCCCACCTGGCCCCAAGAGCTACCTGCCTGGTAGGTAGTCCACACAGCGCAGATGCAGACTTTATAGTCTATACTCCTCGTGATCTTTTTGACTCCTCTTCCCTCTTTTTTCCCCAAAGCCTCTTCCTGTCCATTTCTACCTCCCTGTTAACTTGTTTCTCTCATCCTGGTTTCAGTGAATTCTGACTTAGCTGATCAAAAAGATCACTTTTTGAAGAAATTCTTGCATACACAGGTCAGCTACAAGAGAGAGAGAGCTGCTGCTTGTTATTGCAAACAAGAGAGTCACATTCTCTTTTCTTTGGTGACCTTCTGGGCTACTTCCAAGAGCCCTGAGAACATGGTTCAGCTCCCTTATTCACCTGAGGGCTGTGTCAGTCCTCCTGCTCAACCTGTCAGAGGACACCACCAGGCCACCTTCAACTGGCAGAGTGAAGAACCAGCCCCACTACTCCCATGTTTTGGTGCTGCTGAGTTTGTAATCTAAGCACGAGGCGATGCTTCTCTTGGCACTTCGCAGTTGCTGGGGATAATTGTCCCCTTTGCCTGTCAGGACTCTGCGGACATTTTTAGCTTTCTGTGCTTTGTCAGTTGTAAATTAATTTGAATCAACGTAGAAAGTGACACGTTGGACACGCGCTGTATTTATCATCTCTGCTGCTCCTGGGGTTCAGAAATCACCTATAACATGGGCTGGCTTTGGGAGGGTGTGCAGCAAGGTCAAGTGCTGGGTCACAAACCCCATGTTGGAGAGCAAAGGCAGTGCCATGTCCCATCAGCATTCCCTCCAGCTCCTCAGTGTCACACTCTTCCAGAAAAAAATCTGATCTGAGAAGTGCATGGTTTTTAAACATCCCTGAAGAGATGTTTCATTTGAGAAAGGCGGCACTAAAACCCTGTTAAAACCCTCCCTGTGTGGGAACACAAAGGGGGTGACAGGGAGAGCATCAGCTGCCCTTAGGAAACTGCAATGGAGGAGTGGGTTGTGGAGTGCTGTGGTTTGGAAGAGGGGTGAAGGCAGGGAGAGATGAACAGCCACAAGGCAGCACCCAAAGGGAAAGCAGAAACAGCTGGAGCAGATAGGGCAAGAGTGGCTTTTCTCCCACCTAAATCCTTGAGCAGCTCAATCATTTTTATCTCCTTTGAGTCCGACCCTGTGCCATCGAGAGCACCAGTCAGAACAAAGAGAAGGCAGAGGCAATGCTGAAAGGACAGCCCAGTGGGAGCTGAATGCTCTGGCACTATTTATTTTTGAGTCCACATTTGGATTAGCTGTAAAGAGCTGTGTGGATAAGCAAGCAGGCAATTACAGCTGGGACGTGCCGCTCATGAATGGAAATGGCTCCAATCTGCTCAGGACATATTGAAATTCTAATTCAGTTAGATTCCTTTAGTTACAGCGTGCATCACAAGCACTAAAAGCGATCGGATTAAAAAATAAATACAAGTCGTATGCTGTCTTTGCTCTGCCTTCCCCGTTCTCCTTTCTCCCCCTTCCCTCCCCTATGTTAGCTGTTGTTTGACTTTATTTTCTGTGGCAAAATAGAATGGTCTGCATTGAATAGCTTGTTAATTTTTATGAGAGTCTGGCAGTCTGCAGCTGGCTGAACGTGCTCACCGCTAACGGGTAGACAAATCCGGAGAGTAACTGAGGTTTCACATGTCATGTCTTGCTAAAGGCCATTACTCAGTGGTGTTTGTATTACCACAAACGTGCAGGTGCAAAACTGAGGTACAGAGCAAGGAGACTGTTTGCACAACTAAGGAATGGCCTTGATGGAGACAGGCAGCTTTAATAATTCCATGCTACAGACGTAACTGAGGCACGGAGCTGTGAAGTAAGCATCTCTGTGGCAAAGCCAAAAACCCAGTTCTGATCTCACAAGCATCCTTCCTGATTTTCTTAATACAAAAGGGTAAAATTTGCAGGATAAATACTCTGTGGTAATTTCTCATCTTTTCGGAACACCTCCCTCACTACCTGTAGCCTTTTGTTCCTTGAATACGATGAACTGTTGCAGTCAGCTTCACCAACTAGAATTTTGCATGCAAATGCCATAGAAGAAAACTGGAAATAAGTTCTCATGCATTAATTTCATATAATTTCCACTTTATGTGTCTTTATTTTTTTAAATGCAACTCTATAGAGGAAGTTGCCTATTGACTTTGGAGCCTAAGTCATGGACAGAACAGCTTCATCTCCATGGACTGCTGAACTTATTTTCTGTTTGCTTTGCCCACTGGTAGGAGTCTCCAGGCCCCTTGTCACAGACAGAAACCTTCTCTCCAAGTGGAAAAAACACTGAAGAACCCTAAATTTTACAGGAAAGGTGCATGATCCAGAGAACAATTTCCAGAATAAGAAAAGTGAAGTTTTTCTGATGGATTCATTTTCACAGACCAAATCCAGCCTGGGGAAAAAGGCTGAGAGAAAGTTAGAAATGAAATGGGGTACAATAAGGCAGAGGATTAGAAAGACGGGGAACATAACATACAAGGTAATAACAATGTGCTCACAAAAGAGAAAGTAAGAACGTATTCCTCAAAATAGTCATGAAATCTACAGAAGTAATGGAATGAAGTGGACAGGAAATCTGGTGAAGTGAGTCAAATGACTACTGAGATGAGGCTGACGAGCTGTGTTTGGTATAGTGCTGTGTCAGTCTACTGGGTAAAAATCACTGTAAGAACCAAATCATCTGCTTTGTGGGTGAGTTCAGAGTACGTTATGCTGGATTCTACAGATGCAGACATAGCCTCCTTGAAACACCAATAGCTTGAGAGCTTATGAATCTCTGTATAGATGTGTTCTTGTAATATACTTTTTAGCATAAAACCAATTTTTCTTGAGAGTCAGGAAAAAAAGATGATGAGAAAAAACAAAAGCAAAGTCTATATAGGAGGGAACAATGTGTCTACGCCCTCTATGCAGTCTTGAAACGACAAAGAGAACAAAATCTCTGCAGTCCTCTGAGGCCATAAATGCTCTGAACAGTGAAAGGGCCACATCCCCAAAACAAAAGTCCAATGTATTTTGGTCTAGAAGTGAAAACAATGGCAAGAACAGGCACAGATGCTTCCATTCCTCATATGGCAATAATCTATATTGATTACAGCAAGCGTCCAGCTTCGAGCAATGTCACTGCAGTGCTATTAATGTTGAAGAGTATTGAGTTTCTAAGGAGGTGAATGTCTTTTTCTCTCCCTAATCATGATTACTTGGTTTAGTACTTGAGCTAAGCTTTTATTTAACCAAGATAAATGGGTATTTCCAAAACCAGCCACTTAACACTATGCATCACATTATTACTCTCTTCTAAAATTTCTTGTCTTCTTTGCTATTTTACATAGCTGCTAAACACAAATAACAATAAGGAGGAGCTGTGCAGAATTCCTTAAGAATTAAAGATAAAAAAATAAATTAATAAATCTGATTTTGATTCATTACTTCCATCTATAGTGATAATATTTCCCCTCAACCAATCTAACATAAGGTTATACCTTCTATCATTTCCCTCTCTTGAAAGATGAGTACTCACATCACATTTCTGCAGACACTGCCAGCCTCGCTGACTAATATTTGTTGCTTTCTATTTGGAATCTCTCTTTGTCATTTAAGCTTATGTGCCAACACTGTAGGTTAACATTCAGAAGAGCAGATGGGGAATTAGAGGCAAAACTTCTGTCAGTGATAATGGGGCTTCTGTGCTTCATTTCCCTCAGGGCATGGGGAATGTTTCCCTTTTCAGTAGCTCCTTAGAACAGGGCTTTTCTTTCTTCTTCACAGACCAAGAAGGTGACTGCCTGCTGTAGGCACACATTGCTCACTGTCAAGAGATGGCACATAGATGAGCACATCTGTCCTGGGAGATGCTTCCAAGCTGAAGAACACCTCTTTGGGTCTGGTCATCCCCATGCTCTGTGGGCTTTGCTCTGGGCTATGTCACCAACACCATTCAGCAGACACCCAACAGCTGCTGAGTGACAGGAGCTAACAGGATCAAGAGGAATTCACTGTCCTAACAGGCCAAATGTCACACAGGAAATTAAAAGCAGTTTCTGCCTGTTAAGAGTGCATCCAAGGCAAGCTAGAGGCCTTACAAGAGTGCCACACAGCTGGTATCATCCCACTGTTTTCTTCTATGGGGCATCCATCGCTCAGCCAGGTCTCACCCAGCTTCTCCCTAACAACTGAAGGCTGCTGAGTCCCTGCTGAAGGAAGCAGATGCTGTGAACCAAGATGTGCAGATATCTGCTTTCCCTACTTTCTAGGGAAACTTCAAATTTGCCTCTTAATTTCCACTCTTTTTGAAGATTTTAACAAATTTCTTGCCTTTGTCTCTCCTAAGAATCCCCAAGGTCCAGTGATTTTTATTTTTATTTAAACTCATGACCAAGAATGCAGCTAAAGTAAGTTTAATCCAAAATGTTCCTCTTAAATGGCTTCTCCACAGATTCTGCTTGTTTCTAAAAGCTGGTATTTGAATTCCTCAAACTATGTAGGTCATTTTATGCAAAGATACCTGTGGGAAAGGTCACTGAGCTATCAGCTAGCACCCTGCAGCCAGCCCTGCTGCAACACTGGTGTGCTTCACTGTAATACAGCATAGGAAACAAATAACAGCTGGTCATCTCCCTCCTAATGTTCAGAGGGCTTTTCTCCTGTATTAATTTGATAGTAGTAATCCAATTAAAGCAAATGTCTTCAGAGGCTGTTGTGATGTGGACTGCAGTTTTACTTCATAAGATATAACTCTCACTCCTAACTGCTCCTCTCTCTTATATTGGAAATACTGTTGTGAATTTCCCATCTCAATGTTTTTATTTTTTTGAAAGCTGGTGTACAATCTTAATGAAGTCTATCATTTCAGTGCTCTTTGGTATGTACTTCAGAAGAGACTGGGTACTTGATTCTCCTCCTATTTACATCAGTGAGGCCAGGAGCTGAATTCAGAAGGAATCAAAGAGTAGGGCAATGGCACCAAAATTGTCAGCACCAGAGCAAATGTTTCTTCAGTTTGATTTGCTGTTTCAGGAGCACAGCCTTGGTCCAATCCCCAGCTGGACTAACACTGAAGGTTTCTGTGGAATAACTCCTTAAACTGGAAGGAGGTTCCAGAATCTAAATAGAATCCTTACTTAAAGAATACTCAAAAAGTCAGTTTTCACCTTCATGCAAGCCAAAAAAGAGATTCTCAGCGTCTGTAAGGATTCAAAAATTGATGTGGAACATTTTGTCCTGTAGTAAGTTTGCGATGCCTTCATAGTATTTGTATTTCCACCTTTTGCCACAATGGAAATTCAGGTCATATGTTCAATCAAAGTCAAGCATTTTATCACCCTTCTGCTCAAATATCTGCTTAAAAGGTAACACCAGCAGCTCTGTAAGCGATAGATGTATTAAGACATAAGGAAAGTCAGCCTTTTGCTCTGTATATAAGAAAAGATTTTTTAATTATATATATATTTAATATCCTGGTGGAGCCATGTGCTATGAGAACATGTTACCATCAAAAGTGGTCTGCCATCGACACCTCACAGCTGTAGGAAAACATGGTTACTTGAGTACTTTGGCTGCCAGAGTGCTCCCCAGTGAGATCTGTCTGCTGGTGGGAGGTTCTGAGCTCACAGCAGGAGCTTTGCTATCAAACCCACTTGCCAAGTGGGAACTGGCAATTCAGTTCCTCTCCCTTGGGTGCAGAGAAAAGCAGTATCTATTTAATCTGGAGTTTAGAAAGCTGGAGCAGAATTCATTGCCCAGAACCTTTCCATCTTCCGTTTATACCCTAAGGAATGCTTTTCTTCACCATTGCATCCAAAGCTCTCACTTCACTCACTGCTGCTGGAGCAATGTGTTTTTGGTAGCCAGCTCCTTCTGGAGTTTTCTGGTTCCAGGCTGGCCCTGTTCTGAAGATACCATAAGATACACCACCGGTGTTAAGGTGCAGGAATATACCTGCATATATCCTGGTTCTGCAGGTTTTGATGCTCAGAATTAATTCCCTGAGGTATGCAAGCACTGAGCAGTGGCCACTGAGCAGTGGTATCTATGTGCATGTTAGAATGAACTTTGTCCTAACAAATGATATATATAAGAGTATTTCCTGTGGCATCTACTCTGCCACTTCCATGAAAAACACAGAGCTGATCCAGAAGTAGTTAATTTGGCTGTTGTAATACAATCAAGGTGAAAAGCAGCACTGGAAGACCGCCTGTGGATTTCAGAGTCCCCATAGTTAAACTAAATGTCATCGTACTACATGTGGCTGCTGATTTCAGGTTTGCTAATTTGTAAAACAATGCGAAGAACATGCTGCAATTGAGAGCGGAGCAGCTGAATTATAGGTACTTATGCAGCACAGTAGGGACATGAATTCTCTTTATTGCACAAACCTGTCTCTAATTAATAGAAATAGTAGCATATTCTTGCTCTGCTTTCATTAATTCAGACCGATAGCTTTGGAAGGTTGGATTGGGTTAGGAACTGTTCTGGGTATTTTTGGAAGAACAGGACAGAACCACAAGACTTTCTTGACTTTTCAGCATGAGTCCTGATCTCCTTCAATGTGCAAGGAGCAAAATTACTAGCAGTGCCCTGCTGTGTGTAACAAACCATCTGTCACCAGAATTGTAGCTTTATTTTTTTCCCCCATACTTCTGGGAGAAAAGACCTATACTTCCCCAGCTGCCTGTCTGAACTGAGCATTATGAAATGTATTTTAGAACCTTGAGAAACAGCCACAGTGTGTCCAAAGCCTACTTAAACCCCAGCAGCTCTCCACTGACGCTGGCACCTGCTGATAAAAACTGGCTTCGGGCTTTACCTAACAAGCTGCAAACGATCTGAACAGCTATGACTCCTTCAAAGAGAGTTTTATAGGCCTTTCCTCTTCTCTGAGGAGGCATAAACATATCAAGCCCTCGAATTTTGCTTTATTTATCTCGGTGGAATGGCATGATATTGTTCCCACAGAAGCGCTGGTGATACTTCACCAAAGCAGACAGGAGGGAATGGCATTAGGAGTAGCTGAGGCATGAGTTGGTTTAGCCATTGGTGGTGAACACCACAATAATAGCATAGGCTTCAGCCTGGGTGTATTTTATTACTTTGGGTGTTTCAAGGACTAAAAGGAAGGGCTTTCTAGAAGGGTGTTGGAAAAGTATGAAAGCTGAATGGCTACATGAGAGGCAGAGGGCTTCACTTTGCTTGGCAGAATGCTTTGCCCCAGTGGGACAACAGCCACTTCCCTCTCAGGGTCAGAGGCATGGGAATAGATATGGCAGACAGGACTTTCTTCCCAATGGTTCATTGAAAAAATATTAATCTTCATAGCTTTCTTACATGAAGTACATACTGACCATTGAACTGCTCTAAGAAGGGCCTTTTATTGATATGACTCCTTAGCCAAGCGTAATGCAATTAAACGATTGGATTTCATTAAGCATATTGACAGGGTGTCAGTGACGATTTCCATTCCTCCCATTATTTCTATAAATAAAGTCATCTGACATAATCAGAAAATATGAACGTGCTAGACCTCCATTAATTCTTCCCCATACTAATCTAAGAGCTGGGCAGATGTTTATTAATACCTTGTTACACCGCATTCATCAGCTGTTTCCAAAAATAGAAGGGCTGAGACCTGATCTCTTGCTGAAGGTTAAATGAGAACAGACCTGCCTAAATCTAGACTTCTGATTAACTTTTGGACAATATTTTTGTTCTTTATCAAAATATTTCTGAAAATTTTACCCTTTCTTTCCCTCTCTCTCCCCCTCTTTAGTGTGCTTTGGACCATGGGTGAAGCTCAATGGTGCTCCAATCCCCCCAGCATGGAATTCCTTTAGCAGAGGTCCTGAAGTCTCTCTGGATTTCTGTGGACCTGAACAACATCTGCCTGTGACCTTCCCTCTGCTTCTCCCTCCTGGAAGGTATGTAAAGAAGTGTCCTAGTTGACACCACTTGGTGCTGTGTCTTTGCTGGTAATTGCTGGTAGCTTCTTGTGGATGGGTGTGAGAAACAGAAGGTAAGGGTGGATGTGCACTGAACTGTGAGGGTGCTGAGGGATGACCCGTAGGATGTCACACACCCCTCTAGACTCCTAGAGGCGGATTTTAGAGCTGGTCAGACCTCAGCCCCGAGTCATTTCCCACTGTCACCTGAGCTGGCTCTTCTCCCAAATTATCCACTTTTAGCACTCTTCCCCTTTCCTGGTACTCCATTTGCAGAAGTGCACATAAGCACCTATTCTTTGGGTCAGCATTTCAATTAGTTTTAAATTACACACTTCTATTTCCTAGGTCTTTACTTATTTATTATTATTTATATTGAGTCTTTTTCTGAGTGTTTGCATTGATTCTGATAAATCTGTTGGGTGCTTATCTCTATAAACAGATCAATAGCTTTTGGACTGCGCTTTCTGAAGCAACAGATTGAGAGGCTTGCTTCAAACTTGAAAGCCTCTGTATGGAATGTATTAATATATCCATCCATTACAAATGTATGATTGATAAAATGACTTCAACCCCACTAAAAAGTAAGTGGACCTTGTACCATTTCTTCATGGACAATTCTATTTGGCAGTTGCCAGTCTTATACCTTTTTACTTTACAGACTCCCTCAGTGCACAAAGGGAACTGAAGCTACCTGTGTTATGATGAAGTTCTTTCCAGAGCTGACAGGGTTGGGATAATTACAGGCCTTGTTAATTATGAGTCCCAGCAGACAAGGAGCATCATGGGTGTCTCCAAGGGACTCAGCTAATCCCTTGGGATCTAAAATGAATGATCTGACAGGAACCAATCTCCCATCTCAAATGGTAAATTCTCCCTTCTCCTAAACTACAGGAGAAAAAAAAAATCAACAAACAACCCTACATCCTTTAAACTGATACTGAATTGAAACTAGGCACAAAACAAGTGTTTCATTTTTATTTCTAGCTGCTCAAAAAAGACCTGTATGCACTGTCTTTCCCTAAGCCTATTTTGGGCTAAATAAGAAAACACAGTTCCACAAAATCTCTGTGTGAAGCCAGCAGAAACACAGTAAGATAATAGTGCTGCAAGATAAGGAGGATTAAGATTACCTCTGGGCTTTTTTAAGAAATAAAGGGTGAAAAAGTTAATGGAATGCTCAAATGGGAGATGTTGCTGGGGCCTGCAAAAAGTGATAGACTGAGATAGCTTGGTTCACAGCAGGCACTTTGTGTGGAAGACCGTTGCATGGCCAGCCTTTTCCATGTGGATTGAATTCTACACAGATTATGGCATAGCACTTCTAGGAGCTATGGGTAATGAAGGTGATAATTTCCAGCTGATGTACACAGAAAAGAAGTAACTGAAGCACAATGATTTGTCCATTAGCATAATGAGAAATACAACGGCTGGTAATACAATGGCATAATCGTTGCGAGGTGGGCAGTACATCTCCTGTTGGCTGGAAGATCCCTTGGAGGATGAGCTATTTGTTACCACAGTGGAAGGGGCTGTCTATTGATTATGCCTCATTTAGGAAAGTGTAATGGTTGCCTCCCATCCACTTGTGATTTTTCTGTGCCAATTTGTGTCTCGCTTAATGCAAGAAAAGGCTGTGGTGCAAGCACAGCAGTGCCTCCTGCGTTCTGCTTTCAAGAGCAGCACAAACTGAGACTTTACATTGTTGTGGAAATTAGAAGTAGCTTTAATCACTGTGGTGAGTCTGAGTGGAATATTCTGTGGAGACAATAACAGCCACTGACAATCCAAATGCAGTGGAGGCCTGGTCTGGCTTGTATTGAAGCTGAAGTAATATTTCTATTGTATTTAATGGACATCAGCCTCAGAAGAGCGCACTTCAGATTGAACTTCTCTGCTTTTGCAGAGATCCTATTAGATTTGCAGAGTTGATATTAGATTTGCTATGTGGTATGAGAACATGATTATTCAGTTAAATTACTTTTTCATTTAATAATACATTCTTTTCTACAAGGTTTTTTTTTTCTGAAGTCCTTTCTACCTGTTTGCATTCAGCTGGTTAGGGAACTCACGCTGGCTTTCTGTCTTGAATTATTGCACAGTGTTGCTCGGCAGAATTAAACAGCTCTCTCCCACTTCTCAGATGAGTGTCTCTGTACTAAACTTCTTGTCTCCTGAGCAGAGCGTTCCTGTTTTACTGCTGGGATCAAACCAGGGAGACTCTCTTGAGTTACTGGGAAACTTAAATCAGAGGAAATTCTTGACCTTAAGCATTTCTTCATACTTGAGCCTTTCCTATTGCAGCATGCAGGGAGGCTTTGTGGGCCTTTTTCCAAGGAAACAGATCTCTAAGCTCCAAACTGTATTATATTATTTGTAGTATTTACATTTGTAATGCTGGCAGTGTTCTAAGTGCTTTGTAGAGACACTGGAAGACAAAGTCCCTGCCCAAAGAGCTTAATATTCATATTTTATTCAAAATGAAAAGTATCCCTACTTTGAGTCTGTAAGACACCGGATTAAAAAGGCTTTTCTCCGTATGCCTGCATATAGAAATACAGCCCCAAGGGGAGCAAAGGAGGTGGCTGTGGAGAGAAGGGAGCCAGCACTGCAGTACACAAAGCAACCTGGAGATGCGCTCCCAGCCTGGGGTCCTCATGGACCCTCTGTCCCTGCGAGCCCAGCTGGGATCAGAAATAAGGAGGATATAAAGCGCAGTTCCCTAACCCTGACTGCACAGACTGCACTATTCCTGATATTTTGTCACATCATAATTAGTTGCTATTTCTATGTAAGTAAGATAGTGATAAAATTATTTCTAAAAATACATTAATTCATTAACATTTGAAGAAATTTGAGTAGTATTTGAAGAAATCTTGGAGAAAAGCTATATTCCTCCATGAGGTATACTTGAAGTTCAGTGGAAGAATCATAGAATCAGTAAGGCTATAAAAGATCACTGAGGTCACCGAGTCCAACCACAAACACACCCCCACCAGTCCCACTGACCACCTCCCTCAGTGCCACATCTCCATGCTTCTTGAACACCTTTCTGGGCAACCTGTTCCAACGAAGCGGAACTGGGATAACTTTGCCATAACAAACAACAGGGAGAGTGAAGTGGAGCACAGTGTTCAGGGAGGGAACAGGGAATGCATCTAATACATTTCCGAGCAGAATGCAAATCCAATATTACACACAGGGAGAAGCAGAGCCAAGAGTTTTAGAAGCCTAAGATCTCCAGCTAGCTACAGAAGTTTAACGTGTTTCCACGAGTTACATTTGTAAAAACAAGACTGGAAAATTGGAATTAGCAAATGAGTAAATTAAACTGGAATTTGAGCAAAGAGGTTTGAAAGTAGATTTAATCACTCCAGTCATCGCTGGCTTTGCCTCCAACATTTTTTCTTTTTTCCTTTGAAAACAGTCCATGAATTTTTACTGGATCTGAAGTTGTTTCCACTATAGACACGAGAGATTTTGCAGGGAAATCTGCTGGTGTTGTGGAACAGCAACAAGAACATCCCCTAAAGAGGCATTAAGGTTCTGACTTAATGACCTCCCTTTTGTGGAGCACTCATCGCAGATACAATTTCTGGGCTTCACTCCTGGCCACAACACAAGGACAAACACACTCAATGCAAACCTTGCTGGGAATGTCTGTAACAGCCTAAACCCAAATCTGTCTTTCCAGAGTTAATTACTTCTGAAACCTAAGCGAGACGCAAAGAAAACTGCAGGTACCAGCAGGACAAGTGACTCTGGCTATTGGCTGCACAGCAGGAATGTCACCCCATAGCAGCAGGCAGGGAAGAGCTGTGGGGGACCCTGAGGTGCACAGTGTGCCCAGCACCTGCACTGAGCTCCCTGCCAAATTCACTAAGCTAAATCCACCCCCATACAATGTTATGTTGATTAACGCAGGAGCTGGGGTGCTGACTCTGATATAAGCCAGAGAGCCCAAAGATGGAGAAAGCAATAAGCATTAGTAAAAGGAAGCAGCAGGTCGTGAATCACCCTGATGATTTTGTCAGTGTTTTGTCTGTTCCATAAAGACCCAGACCTGATATTTTATTGTACTGAGTCTCAAGGAACACTGCAAGGGTGTTAGAGGTAAGGAAACAGGTACAGAACAGTCCAACTACTCACCGTGATCGTACCTACTGAGTCACAATTAGATCCAAGGCTTCCCTCTGCAATTTGCAAGGTTAGATCACACTGATTTCATCAACAAGGTCATTTGAGCACCCACACTTAATCCAAAATCTAGGTCGATACTTGTTTAGGCGATTTACCTAATCTCTTTAAGACAATTAACTAGTGTTGATGTCCTAAGGAAAAGTCTCTCTGCCCTGTCTGGAGCACAAGGATTTGAGGTCAGAGTTAGGTGAAGGGTCTTTTCAAGGCACTCTGGAAACAAATCAAGTTCTCTTTAGAGACAGACCACTCGCAGAGAGGAGATTGCAAGTAATTTTGTGTTGCTTTTTGGCTTCAGCGTTTTGGCTGCTTTGGAAGCAACCAGAACATGTGTCACTGTTGCTGGAGCACTTGTAAGTCAGGAGCTTTTGCTCCAATGAGTTTTCCTGTTTCCACAGTCACTTGCAGTCCCTGACCAAGCAGACCTTGAATGCTCTGATGCCCTTCCAACATTGCCATATTCTGCCTCTTGGCCTGTCAGGCCACTAGCCCTGGGACCATGTGATAGCACCAAATTTCTTGTTATGGGAGAGGATGGGAAAGTTCACTCAAAGTCTCTGATGCTTGAATGCCAAGCCACTAATCTTCAGTAAGTCCTAATTCAGAAATCAGTCTTATTTTATTGGAAATACTTACAAAGATAATCTGTGGATAAAAGGTCAAATGATCATTTCAGGCTTTCAGGTTAAATTTTAGGAAGGGTTTTGAGGAAAAGGCCTTGAATCCTTGCAGCCAAAGCTACTCTGTGTATTGCGGTTGCTGGATGGATCTGAAATAAACCATTTCTACATGCTTTTGGCTGAGAATATGTGACTGACATCTCCTAAGATTAACCCTCATCTTTCTGATTGGTCCAAGAAAAATAACATATCCCACAGCAGTGATGTTTCCATGAGGCTGCTATCAAGTTATGTAGAATTGCCAGCGTGCAGTTCATGGTACCTACAATCTTCTTCTCCCTTAAAAAGATTGATGAAATTTTATCTGGATACAAAACCAAACAGAGCATGAAGGCCCACGGGGTTGGGTGCTGTGGATGCTCATCTCAGGTACCCTATTGCCTCACTGCTGGCAGCAACAGATAAATGTACCCATGCTCTGAGCTCAGGCTCACCAGATGGAATTGCATCCCATTTAGAGGTAATACTGAACTACTGTAGCCTCATGAGCAGAGGTCACTGGTTGTATCAACTCAGCTTATAGGCTTTGGACTGAGAGAGAGTTTGAAGCATAACTGGGGATCCTGATGCCAAATATCCTAAACCTGGGAGCACATCATGCAGCAGCTACACCTGGAAGCAGTACTGCAGCTCACCTAGTGAGATTTTATAGCAATGCTTGCCATCCACTCCATAGGAAGCATGTTACCTTGTCTGGCTGACAAATTGCAAAAGCAACGATTTTACTCCAAAAACAAATAAACCTCCCATTAGACCAGTGAGAAGCAATATTAAATCTCATTCTTCTACATTCAGGAAGCACTTATATAGGGTCCCATGTTGATATTTGGAAAAATGGCAGCTTATATGAGAAAACGTATGCACATAGCATACATATCACAATCTTCTTGGCATGGTGTACAATATTGGAGTCAAAAGTTATATGGCAGACATTGACTAGCACAAAACAATATTTACACACGAGACAGTCAAGGAATATGGTAAATGCAAGAATAATTGTTGATGAATTCAACACATTCTTGACAAGCCATTCAGTCCAAGCTGGAGTAGGAAGGACCCTTGTTTTGAAGTCGTCTGCTGTATTTGTTGCAAGCCACTGCTAAATCACATCCCTTTGTCCTAACTGTAGAGCTGGGCTGAGCACATGGCAAGACTTCTCAGCCCAGAGACCTTCCTATAACACAGGTCCCTATCCTTATGTACTTTCTTCTATTAATGCCAGACTAAAAATCTTAAAAACTGAAAGCATAATGAAAGATACTGCACTGATGTTGACTGTTTTGTCATCATACCATTTTTAATGTTATATATCCTAATGCTGAAACTCAACATTGCTAGGAGCTGTCAGACCAAACTTTTAATCTTTGCTATGTTAATTTCAACAGGTAGGAACAGTTAAGGCACAGCTTGCTGAACTTACTGAAAGCATGGCAAGTGAGAGCAATCAGCCTTGGAACTGCAGGTGGATGCTGGCTCCAGGTGCCCACCATCAAGCTCAGACTGGGAGCAGATAAATAGCTCACCCAGGAGCAGTGGTGGCTGGTTGTGGAGTTTTCTGCTAAGGTGTTTGGAAGAAGGCAGCTCTGGGATGTACTGGCTGAAGGAGTGAGGAACAGTTTGACGTGGAGAAAGAAGTGTGCATCCAAGGTACAGTGTCAAAAGCATTGAACTAGTCTCTTTCTGCCTATTTGTTACTTTCTTGTGTTTTGTGCCCTTTGTTATTGTAGCCTTTTGGGTGGAAAAGTGTGTTTTGTTGTGCTAAGGCACTGCTTTTTGTGTGTTTACCTTAAAGCTCAGCGAAGCTCATTGTATGAACTTTCCTCTTTGTGTAGGAATGTGGCTATGGAAGTGGAGTGCAGAAAGGCATCTATTGATTTATATCTCTTAGTGTTTGACAGGAGCAGATCAGGGGCTCAGTTCAGCTGTTGGAATGTACTAAATGCAGTCTGGTTCTGCAATTATTATGTATAAGTTATCTTTGATGCTGCTTTAGAAGTATTGTAGAAGGTGAAACAAAGCCAGCTTTATAGGCAATAAAAACAGAGTGGTATTATTTAGGCTAAAATGAGTCAATATTTGGAAATTTCCACTGTTAGCAAAAAGACCTTGCCTGAGGGAGACTGCTTGGTGCTGCCTGCAGTGAGCCTGCACCAGATGGGAGAGCAGCACAGCATCATGAAGCAGAGCAGCAGTGATCCTGTAGCTGCTGGAGGCAGTGCTGGGGGTGCAGCTTGAGGGTGGTGAGAGCTTGACCAGGAGAAATGGCAGGTGGGCTCTCAGAAATATGGGTAAGCACTGCTTTAGTTGCACGGTGGCACAGGATGAGTGGGGGGGTCTGTATGTCTGGTAGAAGGGGACATGAGCCTAGTTACTGAGGCATAGAGTGAGCAGAGCATAGCCATAGGTTTTAATTAATGGGTGGAGGAAAAAGCCAGCTTGAGTAAGGTGTGAAATACCTGGAGTCTTGTCCCTGGTTGTACTTGAAGCTGACTGTCTTGTACTGATGCTTGTCCTATAAAACTGACAGCAGTAATGAATGATAGTGTGTATTTCTGTAACCTCAGCACACCTAACAATGTGCCATTGACACCAATTTTGAGGGCTGGATTGCAGCCAGTTTTTGAAGTGGCAGTAGCTTGGCTGTGGTCCTACAGTGGGGAGCACTACTGTGTGCTGCTTGTGATCATGGTGGGGTGTGGGGCTTGCCTTTCCCTTCTCCTCAGTACCTCCCTTCCCAAGCAAACAGATCTTCCTTACACCAATGCTGTGTGTCCAGGGTTGTCTAGAAGGCATTAAGGATGTCACTTGCTCAGCCTGAGCACCACCTAGGTAGTCTCAGTGGAAGGTTCAAACTAGAAAGCTACCTCCTCTACTTACACAAGTTGTGCGTGTGTTAATCAGCTTCCTAATTGGAGCAGGTGTCTGTGGTACCAGACAGCAGGTGCAATGACACTGCTGGATGAGTTCTGGGACAAACTATAGCAGTAACTTATTTAATGCAACTCCAAGGGATCCAATTTTGCTTGTTTTGGAGAGGTACAAATCTGTGAGAAATAAATAAACCTCTTTCTCTCACTGGCTCATTGAGGAGGTCAAAAGTTCTCAGGTTATTTGGAGGCTGAATCTGTTTTCTGAGCTGTGAATGGAAATATCAGCCTTCAGGTTTGTGGTCTTTCTCTGAGAAAGGAGCTGCCAAACATCTTTTGCATGCAAAGGAGACTGATATAGTTGAGGGATGAACAACTTTAAAGGCTCCTTCAAATCCTGGAGTGTGGGTCTGCATAAACCATCTCACACAGAGCGCAGCTTGCACAAGCTGTGTGCTTACGCAAATAGGGTGAAGCTGTATTGCTTCTCGTGGGGCTTGAGGGCTTGATGGTGACACAGAGCTGACCCCCCGGTGTCTGGTTACATCCTTAATCCCTGAGTGGGAGGGAGCTGGCACCTGTTCTGCATGGAGGAGTGCTGGGTCTGTGCTGGGCTGTAACTGCCGGCTCAGAGCTGAGCGTGATTGCCATATCAGCAGCACCTGTGTGCTTGTTTGCTGGGCTTAGTGCTTATTTTCATGGATCAGGAGGTTGCAATCAATTCCAAAAATATCAAGAGTACAGTTTTAGCCCATTAGTCAGATCAGGAGTGGATGCGTACTTTGAAGAAATTGCTTAAGGGGTAAAAAAAAGTATTTTAAAGTATCAATCCTGTAATCACTGTGAAGAATTGACATCAGCAAGGTTTTTCCTGCTCAGTGAAACAAAATGAGTCAAAATTTCCAGACTTCTGGCTTTTCTGCTGATATCTGAAAGCAAGCAACAACATTCCTGTGGGCAGAAAGGGAGAGCTGCGCTGAGAGCGGATGTGTCCTGTGGCTTTAAGTCTGGGCAGTGATAGAGAGCTTTGGTGAATGCTATTGTATAGATATAGAATGATTAATGCGGGCATCTGAGAACGCTTAACTTAGCTTTTGGTGTTTGTTATTTCACTTATGGGGCTGTTAATATCTCATCAGGCCATATCTTAATGATTAATAGTCTGTTTTATCAGTAACACAGGAGAAATGTGATTATCTTTAAGTGGTGGAACTCCTGTACTAACTGGATGAATGGTATTAGATGGCTTTAGTACCTCAACCTTCAGGCTGGCTGGAAGGTCCTGATGCTTTGGAGCTGGTGTAGGTGTAATACAGGAGCAATGTGGTAGGGCAGAGCTATGGGACACTGCGGCTTAGGCGTCAGTGGGAGAGACAGGCTGGAGATCCAGAAAGAAAAAATCTGGTCCTCCCACACTAAGCCCCTCTGCTGATAACTAATTCTATCCAGGAGCAACCTGTGTCTCCTTCTGTTGGCCTGCAAATAGCAAGGGCCTGCAGACCTGTCAGCAGCAGTGGGATAGATGCTCCGTTCCTCTCCCTGCAGCTGAAACTTCCAGTGCTTGTCAACACCACACAGCATTGCTCAGGACTAATTAAGCTGAACACTTGCATAGACAGACTTCAGTTTCAAGCAGAATAAACCCAGCCATGCCCTACCCACATACTCATGACTGGGTTCATTCTATTTGAGGCTTTTATTCATTCTTCCATCATACAAGACATTTTCTCTCCCTATCAGCACTTCTACACCAGCAGTAGAGCTGAGAATTAGAAGCAGAGTGGTGGGGAAATAAGACAGTTCTCAAAGCTTGCCACATCTCCAGTGGGGAGGGCTGCTGTTCAATTCAAACAAGCCCAGTAAGGAAGCTAATTGCTGAGAACAGTGGGATCTTCCAGAGCCCTAATTAGAGGTGATTTTAGATCTCTGCAAGAGCAGGAAACCTCTTTTGCTTGCATACCAGTGAGTAAGACTACCTTACAGCTGGGAGTGCAGCTGGCCTCTTCTAGCAATGGGCATGGCTCTGCTGAGCAAATGGGGAGCTCAATGGACAGGAACTGGATGGAAACTTGGCCATGATTCCTCCTGCACCCCTGCAGTGTGGCTGGGATATTTGAGTACGAAGTGGCACAAAGCTTGAGCACAGTGCTGGGTAAAGTCAGCTGGTTTGGGACCCAGCCCAGAACATCAGTGTGTGTGCTTGAAGCACCAGGGTTACAGTCTGGCTGCATTGCTTTATCTAAATAACAACTTAGTTTTTAACTCCATGCTTTCCATCTTGCTTCATTTCTTGTGAGATGCCTACTGAAAGAAGCCAAATGCTACACCCAGCAGCATTTACCTATGAGCAGACACAAACAAGTGTGTGTGGGAGCCAGAGGGAGTTCTGCCACAGAGTTCAACTGGCACTAAAATAATTCCTATAGAATTGCATTTCTGCTATTGCACCGTAATCTCTCTGCTGTAGACCTCTAGCTTAAATGCACATTAAAGTCTGGGGTCAGGCCAACTGGCAGTGAGTTAATGGTCCATAGAGTGGCTGCTGCTGTGCTGCCTCCCCTCCATTAAGAGGCAATGTTGATGAAAGTGGTTGGTGTGCCCCAGTTAATAGGGTTCATGGCTTGCCCCTGCGCAAGGGAGGATGCTTGTTGCATTTAAACAAGATAGGAACTCAAGAGGCTCTGCAGAGCTTCTATATCCAAAAAGGAGACTGAATTGGGGTGGGGAAATCCTGGTGTGCCCCCATGGATAGCTTCTGGGGAATCATAGACCCCTGTCCCATTGTTGTATAGGGTGCTGCTCCTGCCTTACCCCAGAGAGTATTACAGACATCAGTACTCACATCTGCAACCTCTGGATGGACATGCAAAACCCAGGAGGCTCCTTTTTTACCAACACCCTTTTGCTGGCAAGCATGCATCATCTGGTTGTTGATAGAAATTATACACCAAATGATCTTTAATACAAAGGACAAAAATGTTGAGTCTCTGAACACATGCACTTCTCCAGCCTGCTCAGCTGCTTCAGGCTTTTGGTAGCAGCCTGTGAGGCTCGGTGCTATCCAGTACTCTGATTCTTGGCATGCAAAGAGGCACAGAGAGGGTGATTTCTCTGGCTCACTGAAAAGAGTAAAAAGATGGAAATAAGAGACATTTACCAGCTGTGGTGGTGGGAAGGGTGCTGAGGCCTTCTGCTTTCCTTTCCCATCGTTGTGCTGCTTTTCTCTCTGGGGCCCCATGTTGCAAATCCTACACTCCCATCTGGAGAGCAGTGGCTGCAAGCTCCCTCCGGAGCTTGTTGACGCAATCTGGGTCATTCTGGGAAGGTTGTTGGGAAGGATCCTGCGCATCCCTGTGGTGCCGGTGCTGGGATTTGCTTTCCATGATGTGAAGGGACTGGGCTGGCCCCATCCCAAGCCCAGCTCTCTCAGCCTGCTGCATCTCTGGACTCCCACAGTGCCCACTGGGAGGCCAGCTGAGAAGTGGATATGATGATCCCACTCCAGGGACATAGGAGGTACCTCATGGGATCCACCTAAGCACTTTTTTTGGATGAAGAGAAATCAATGGCTGAAGCTATTGCAGTAGCACTGAGGAGTGTAGCCTGGCTTCCCTGCCCAGGAGTGCCGGTGAATAAGGGGATTTCTAAAAGGCAGTGACACCCTTCTAGGGGAGGCAGGATTTGTTGAGGAGGGACTGAGTGGATTACTGTTACTGCTAGGAGCTAATCTGTAGGGCTGCTTTGTGGGATTCCCTAGTGCCCCCGTTTCGTACTTGGTATCAGAGGGTAAATGTGCAGAGAATTTCTGATTTTAGGAAGGCCGTGGAAAAGCGTGCATGCAATGGTGTGCAGAGCAAGAAGTCATCAGTTTGTATTTTAGCTGTATGTGTAACAGTCTCTTTCATTCCAACACCAGTTTATTACTGAGGGACCAAACAAGTTAAGCACCACAGCTCAGTGGTACCTTACTCTAAGTTTTAACATGTTATCTTAGTGTATCTAACATTGTTTGCAATATGTATTGTTTGCAACAAATCCAACTCCAGTGCTGTAGCTGAGATGCTTTTCAGCCTCCTGCTCAACACCCGCATTTCCACACAGAGACAGCTGCTCCTTGAGCCTCCCACAGTCTCCAGTCCACATTCAGTCCCCGTTCTCTGACCAGCTTGAAGGTAAAGCAATGGTCACCATTGCTGGTGCTGCTCCACTATCCCATGTGCTGCCTTCAGCCTTACTGCATTTAGGAATGTTTTGCTTTCTATGTGAAGGGCCCTCAGTGATTTCTAGAAATAATGTTACAACATGCATTCCAAAATGTTGCCATAAACCTTTAACTACACCACGAATGCTACTAACAGAAACTTTCCTATCTGAACAAGTGCAACTTGAATCTTGAAGCAGCTCTCGAACTACTTTGCACATAAACATCCTGCAGTCCCTTGACTAGCCCATCCGGTGTGTGCCTGGCAGACAAAAGTGCACCAGGAAATCCTTTTGGGAGCCTCACTTAGCAACCAAGCCTGAGTTCACTCAAGCTTTAACCACCCCCATGTGGATCTGCCCAGTAGCCTGCCCGGTGTGGTCCCCACCTCTCATGCCCCACAGCAGTCACCCTGCTGTGCCCAGTTTTACCTTGCCAGCAGCAGTGCCTAAAATGCAGGTCTCAACGTGGTTGGAGGGTTTTCCCCATCATCTGTGTGCTCCTGCAATTTCCAGCTCTGGTGAGCAGGAGACTTCCATGGAGCTCAGTGTGTATCCAGTTACTTCTCCCTGCTCTTGCTGTTCCTGGGTTGTTTGAAGTACTTTGTATTTCAGCAGAGGTAAAGCCAGCATTCAATGATTTCTCAGCATCAATCCATCAGAAGGAAGGAGGTGAGCAGACTGAATGAACCCAGCCTTGAGAAGCAGCGTTTCTTCTGCCAGTGCTTTACTTCCTGATGCTCCTCAGTACCCCTGTACTTACAGGTGTTCCTCTTTCCACCTGCTCTGCCTGGGCTCCTCATGTGCCCCCAGGGCATGGTGCTCACTGCAGGTGATGCCTTTGCTTTCACTTCTTCCTTGGAAGAAAACTGCAGGAATTGGGCAGAAAATCCAGTTTGCAGCAGAGTCTGGTGGTGGGGCAGCCCCTTTCCTGCCCTGATATCTTCTCGTGGTTCCACCTTTTCTCTCAGAAATGTCAGGGCTGTGATGGAGCTGCTGTGTGGCTTTCACTCCTGTGCTTGCTCAACCTTGTGTTTCCTTCCCTATGCGACACTGGGGGCTTTCTAGCCCTCCCCTCTGTCACCTCCATCCGGACCACTCTGCCTTTGGATGGTGTTTGCTCTTCTGAGCCAGGCGTGTGCTGGAGCAGCTCACTCACTTCGCACTGCTCTCCCACTCGATGCACTTGCTGTTTGCTCCTACAGCAGGAATCAAAGCTGCTTTTCCTGACAGAGGGAATGCACGGTCTGCAGTCGAGATAGGATCTTTTCCCTACGTTTGTTACGTGAGGTCTCATGAATTAAGAAGCTCCAACCCGTCTAGACCTTATACCAGTCAGTCTGATTCATCAGCGGATCTCCTTGGAAACTCGCTGTTCCTCTCTGATTTGTTACAAACATCTCTCCCAATTTAAAGATGAAATACAGTGAGAGCAGAAAGAGGAGCTATACCATGTAGATACCTCATAAAGAACTGTGTGCCTTGTGTGCGCAGTTGCACTGATATGTGTGGGAAGCAGCCTCTCCATGCTGTGGCACAGGTGGGAAGGGGCTGCCCTGTCCTTGCTGGAAATCTTTCTTTCAGGATGGGGTGACTGCAAAAAGACAGTCCTAAATGGGTGCCAGCAAACTGCCTCCGGCTCCTTTTACAGGGTAAATCTCCTATGTTTCTGACTCTTGTCTGGGCAGAAGTGCCCCAGAATCGTGTCCTCTGTTCCAGCCATGCTCAGATTTGTCTGAAATCTTGGCTGTGAACACACTGTCCCTACCAGCACAGCCTCAAGTGCTCAAAGCTCAGTTTGCTGAGTAATCTGGACTGCAGTGAGCAGCTGCTGATAAATGAGGGTTCAGGCAATCAAGCTCATTTTCAATGCAATTAATCCATGTCAGGAACATGACCTCTTTCTGGCTAATTGAAGTTTTTGCAGATAGTCTTAAGTGATGGTAATAAAGGGCTGAATCCCAGAGTGGGGGAGCCCCTGGGCTGAGTGTGATGCCCATTTGCCCTGCTCCCATGTGGCTGAAGTGACACAGGAGGGTGGGCATCTCACTGTGTCTCTGGTTTGTCACCTAGCCCAAAGCAAAACACGGGGGGAAGCCTCTCCTCAATCTCATTTCCATCTTTTTGCTTTCTTTGCGGAGCTTAAAGGAAAGAGTGAAGCTGTGATGCTGCCACATCTCAGTGCTGGTGTCTGTTGGTGGGAGAGAGGAGAAACGGGATGGTATCAGCAGGGAATGCTCTGGTGGAAGGCACCAGCATGGGAACTGTGGCTCCGTTCTGCACAACCTCAGCAAGTAATTTTTATGAATTAGATCTTTTGAGATAAAAGCCTTGTTACTGCAATGCAATGAGCTCTCATAGTACAAACTGGATTCATTTGTATTGGGAAGATACAGGCTTATTGTTTTTAGTCTGTTTCTGCAGCACCAGGAATTCTTAATGTGATAATCAGTCTGAGGAAATGAAAGTACAGAGGGTTGCAGCGCTCTCAGCAGGTGGTGATGGTGACAAGCTGTAATGCTGCTGGAGGTCTGTGGGTTGTTCACAGGTGATAACAGGAAGATGCACGAGTGATACCTGCATCCCTGCCCTTCCCTGTGCATTTCTCTGTGCTCAGCATTGCTCTGCCACAGTAGCAGAGGGCTTCTCTCTCACACAGCCTTGCACAAGTTGCTACAGAGCACTTTGGCCATTAAATGAAGTTGCTTTGACATATGCAATCAATTGCACCACGACCTGTGTTTGTGTGCTGCAATCAAAGGGTTCTGTGCACAGGGAGGAGGCTGAAGCCAGTGCTGGAGGTATGACTGCGGTGATGTGTGCTCTGTGGTGTTCACACTCATCAGGAAATTGCTTACATTATGAAGCAATTATCATGGTTTAAAATTCCAGTAGCATTTTGAAGGTGTATGTGCCAGGGGGCTTCCATTTGCAAAGAGGTTTTTATTGCACCAACTTGCCTAATGACTTTACTGCTTGAACCACATTGAGGTGTTTTAGAAGCCAATTTGTAATCTTTGTTGGAAAAACTCCATGTAGAACACTTGTTCCACTGCAGGCTGCTATACTAAAGTCCCTTTATGCTCTGTGCAGGTTTAACTGGGTAGAGTCCCATACAGTGTTAGCAGTAACTCTTGCAGGACATTTTCACCCATTGGCTTCAATGGGAAAAGGGTGAATGATGTCCATAAGCTGCTAAACAGTAAATGTGCTGCTGGAGGTACTGGTGTAGATTTTCAAATGTGGGATCACCACATTAATTGTTGTACCTTACCCATACATGTCCTAGCATAAAGCCCACACTCTTCTGGCAGCCAGTTTTGTTTCTAGATGTCACTGCTTGACTTATAGGCACTCACCAAACCTTGATTAATCCTGTAACATTTCTTTGCCGTACGTATGGTTCTGTGATGTCTTTAAGGTCACATGAAATTGTTTGCAGCCCCTTTTATAAATAATACTACAAAACATTTGCTACTAAATCTAGCTGTCAGCAAACAAATGCCAAGGAGTAAAATGATTATTACTGTTATTTGCTCTATTCCAAAATCCATTAATTTGCTTGTTGCAGTGTTAAGTAATGAACACTTCTGCAGCAAGGTCACTGTTCCATTTACATCACAGCTATCTCATGTGCAATACGCAGAGCCTATTCCTTGCTTCGGGCTATATATTAACATTATTTTCCTTTGTTTTCTTATGGATTGTCTACCATGGCTATAAAGATTACCTGTGTGACATCTCTTTTTAAATTCAGTGTATAATTATATTAAAAAAAAAAAAAACACCCCAAATCATATATTGCTATCTTAATACACCTCATTTGCTTTGAACAGGAGGACATATTGCTGTTATTTACATGACAACACAGGCTTAGCTGAGCTCTGTGGAATTTTGCTGTCTCTGACACATACTGGGTACAGGCAGAGCAATGATGGAAATAATGTGAAAGAAAATGATTCAGTTCAAGTCAAAAAGAGTAATGGAAGTAGTAAAACCGAGAAGACATGAAAGGAAGAATTACTGAAATAAATATCTGAGATGGGAACCTGCCGGAAAGGTTCACTGCAGCTGCACATTGCTGAGTGTCAACTGGGTTAATTTGCAGGGTGGTTGGTGTCATAGGAACAGGTGGTACTGAAGGAAAGATCTGGTGTCCTTGGACTGGGTCTGCCCATGGAGATGAGCCTTCCCAGGTATCCTTGGAGCATCCCTGATTTACTGCAGTTTAAGGTGGTTATGCAAACCTGCCCCCCCAGCTAGTAGCACAAGTGCCTCTTGGACTGAATAGCTATACAGTGCTTCATCTGCTTGAAGAGTTCTGGCCTCACCACTGCCATTTCCTCTGGGCCACTTTCTCCCTACATTGGCTGTTCCCTCTTCTCTTGGTGGGCTTCTCAGCCCTCCTGCCTAGGGACCAGGAGGCGAGTGCTGCTCTTCCATGCAGATAGAAAACCTTCTGAGTGATGTGAAGTACTTGGCTCAAGGTCACCATGTGCAGCTTTGAAATTACTTGATAAACACTGCATTCCCAGCAAATAACGCGCTTTGGGCTGTGATCTTATCCTGTAAATGAATCTGGGATACATTCCTCCTCTTTCGTTCTAGTCCAGTAGTGTATTTTGCCCACACTAAATAAAAGAAGTGGAAAATCATTAACTTCCCTTTCTGATATATGTCTTTAATTTCTTCATTCATAATGAGTTCATTGCTGCAGCAGCGGGGGTGAAATATGTTGTACTACTGGAATTCCTTTGCAATTCAGCATTAATTAATGTCCACTTCTAACACAGTGTTAACAGTAATGAGCCTAATCTTTCAGAGACCACTGTGGGAAATTCTGCTTTTTTTTTTTTTTTTTTTTTTCCTAGCAAGTTGTCAGAAATACAGTGAAAATTGTGCCTTAGCCTTTGTTTAAAGCTGCTGCTTTGGGATTTTAAGGGTTGGAGGATAGTTCAGCATGGTGCCCTTGTTCTCTGACCCTATGCCATGTAATGGGGACTCTGGTCTACCTTGCCAGAATCAGCTCCATCCTGGTGCACCAGAAGATAATACTGGACTTGTGTGCAGCCTCAGTTTAGGAGGTTTTCTTGGACTGCAGAGTAAGCTGCTGTGGGAGCCCAGTGGAACCAGCAGTTCATGCTGTATTGCAGGGGCTGAACCAGTCTCATGGCTTTGGGGAGGGATGTGCATCCCTCCTGTTTCACTGACTTTCCATCAGTGAAGTTTCTTGCTTTTGTTTCTGTATCCAACTTGGAACGTGTGTAGAAATTTCAGTCAATTAAAACACAAACAACGAAAAATAGGAATTACTGCACCCTGGGGGCAATGACATAACCCTCTGTATACAGCACTGAACTTGTTAGGACTGAGGAGGACTAAATAAAAACCCAAGTGGCAGCACAGGTGCTTGAGTTAATAGCACAAAATAGCACTTTAAAATAGACTGTAGAAAGCTTGAAACCTTTCTTTGCTACACCTGCTGACGAATGTAGCCCTGATTTATAATTTTTTATTTTTTTAACCAAAGATCCCATTGCATCTGTCTGTGCTGAATTAATATGCAAAAGTTTATATGAAATGATTTGCTTAGAGGTCTTAATGAATTTGGTTATCAGAGAGGCCTTTCTAATAAAGATAATAGACGTCAGCAGAGCTGGCAGCACTTCTACTGAGGCAATTTTTCATTGAGTCTGGAGTAAATGTTCTCTGATAAATCTTGTCAGTGCTGTCACTCTCAGTCTAATGGCAGAAGCAGCCTTTTAGTGCACACAACAGCAGAGCTATTCAGTGGCTTGTGGGTTCTGGCACCACGTTTGAGTGTTCTCCAGCCTTCCCTGTCTTGCTAATCCCTCTGCTACTAATTTATCAACTTACTTAGAACATAAGAGGTTGCCTCTGTGGGAGACTCAGCCTCCGCTGTTCAGACTCTTATGATAGATGCTGCCAGCTCTCCACGTAGGATGTGATGGACATGCTGCACTTCAACTGGCTGCCTTGTCATAGAAGCATAGGTAGAATTCATGCTTTGTTCTTAAAGCACCTGTTTTCCCTTTCTTCTTCAAAAAAACGTTTGAATTGGCTTTCTTTTGGCCTTCACAGCTAGGTGTTGCCTGGAACCTCACTGAGGTCTAAAAGAGAAACCATACTTTGTATTTCTTGCAGATAGCTTCATACAGCAGGCTCATTCATCACCAGGGATGCTGAGCTGCCAGCCAGCTGTGTATCTCTTGAACATTATGGTCCCTCTCACTGAGGCACCTACAGCCTAGGGCTGAGTCCACAGCTGTGAGCCCGTGTGTGCTATCAAGATGACAATGACCTTGTTTTCAGACCTAGGTCTGAAGCTGCCACTACCTAATGTAGGTTGTGTATCTTGCACTCTGAGACAAGTGAGGAGTTTGGTAAAAAGCCTTTTCCTGGTGCCAGGAGTGCCATGTTATGTGTAGGATCCAAGTTTGCTGTGTGAGCCTTCTGACAGGTGGTGGGAGGTTTGTTTGCTTTTAAATTCCTTTAAACTCTCTGCTGCTGATCTTACGTGCCACCAAACTCTGGTGTCTGTAGCAGAGAAAAATATAATCATAGAATCATTAAAGTTGAAAGAGACCTCTCAGATCATCTAGTCCAGCTGTTCACCTACCACCCATTGACTGCATCCCTCAGTGCCACATCTCCACAGTTTTGGAGCCCCTCCAGGGATGGTGACTCCACCACTCTCTGGGCAGCCTGTGGCAGTGCATTACCACTCTTTTGGAGAAGTTTTTCCTAATTCCTGAACCGAAACCTCTCAATGAGTTGGTTAGCATTTGTGAAGATCTGAAAGAAAGAAACTGAACACAGAATCAATGTTGTACAGCTGAGCTAGAGCTCTGTATCAACCAGATCTAAAGCTGGCTTTGGAGAAGTCCTTGGATAATGTGAACTGGCTTTTACTGCAAATGAAGAGAATAAAGCTGAAGCAGTTCATTCCAGCTGAATACCTGGTCGTTATATCTAATGTTGTGAAAGCTGTTGTGGAAGCACAGGCTAAAATGGCTATTCATCTTTGATCCTTCAGCAATATAGGAATATCAAGAAATCCCTGAGAGCAGGGTTAGAGAGAGCTCAGTTTTATCTACAGCCCCCTGAACACTGCAAAATGCTTCAGCTCAAAGGGGGCAGCGTGGTGTGGACAACCATGCATGGAAGTGTCCTTTGTGCAGACACCAGGGCCCCTTTGCTTCCCCAGACTGTTAGGAGAAAAAGCAAGATGGTGAATGCTGTGGTTTGCCTACCAAAGCAATGCTCTTTGAGAGTCCACTTGTATTCTGATCTTGTGTATGACAGTGGATGGATTAGTGGAGGTTGGGGGTGCTTTTATGGTGGATGGAAAGCTATTTTCTTCTCAACCCATAGTAATAATTACGTGTATTTTCAGAAGTTCTGTAGAAAAACCATTTGCCTCCCTCTGAACAACTTAGTGCACTGGTTATCTTGGAGACTGCAGGAAATGTTTGCTCTGTCTTGCTTGTCCTTTTCCCAACAATGCACATGCACAAAAGCCAATTTGGAAACGCTTATGCATTTTGATTGACAATAGAAATTTTTGCTTTGAATTTTGGCAAAAGAGTTTATGCTCCCCAGAATGCTTTTCAGTTAACTCTCATTTCATTTGCATGACTAAACAGTGGTTCTGCATTGCTTCATTACAAAAGATTTGCAGAGCTCCAAATGCCTTTCAATGCTGGGGGAAAAAAAAATACCAGCAAATCAAACTGCTGTGTATGGTTAAATTGCTCCAAAATAAAGAATTTCAATAGAAGCTGTTCCTTTTATCCCTTCAAATTTAGCCCTTGGCGATATGAAATGAGGAAGCTTCAAGCCCCAGAAGAATCTGGGTGTGGATGGTGAAAATGAGAGATGTTGTCTTTTAAGAAATAATCCTGGTTTCTGCCAGCACAATAATGCAAAATGCTGATGATTCACTGCTGGGATTCACTACCACATCAAATGTATTGCCATGAATTATTTAGCACATCTAATTGAATGTTAATTTTGCTATTGGAGATAAGTAGCCATTGAGCTTCGAGTGAGAAATCAATTTATATGTGTCATAGTTCTGATATCCCTTGAACTTGCTTGGGCATATCCACAGTGCTGCCTCTTTTTGCCATGGCTTTATGCTCCACAGGCATTGGTTTGGCTGGGGAAGTCCAGCAGCCCTAAGCCTCTGAAATTCTACATCCAGGAAGCTGTAAACCTCTCTGGCCTTGCAGGCTGGGGAATATCTCCACTATTTTTCATCCCTTTTGGAGCACTCGAGCACCTTTGGGCAGTGTGACAGATCCCTGGTTCCAGGAGGTTTGGGGTTTGCTGCTGAGCCACAGCATAGAGGAAACAGAGCCCCCTGGGGCTGGAAATGCTCTGCAAATGCTTGGGAACAGCACAGAGAGGCTCTGCAGGCTAAGACACCTAGATTTGGACTATCAAGGTCAGCATTGCCCACTGGAGGATTAGGTAGGATCAAGTAATTAAGGAAAAGGATAATTTATACCAGATTTCCCTCCAGGCAGAGCAGATGACAGTTTTGTTGTTGTTGACAATTCTATGTCTGTGTTTTTGTGCAGTAGCACGGGAAGGGGGAGGACAGGTAACAGGTTGTTCAAGCACAGTGCACATCATGGGGATGATGGTGATGTTGCTGAACCACTTCACTGCTGAATTCATTTGTGGCAACCTAAGCCTCTTCTACTTGAGTTGAATAACTTAAAGGTAGCAGAACAAGCAGCATCCATAGGGAAGCTCAAGCTTGGGTCTCAGCTCTGTGGTCTGATTGAATTGCCTCCATAGCTCATGTAACCCAATTGTTTGTGTGGTGTGGTTGGAACTGCAGGCTGGTGGGTCCTGCTGCTCTGTAGGAAGAGCTGAATCATAGAATCACTCAGGTTGAAAAAGACCTCTAAGATCATCTAGTCCAATTGTCCACCTACCACCAATACTGCCAACATTCCCTGTTTGCATTTGCTCTTAAGAGCCAGAGAATGTCTTTCCCTTGGAATATGCATTTGGATGAAAACAAATAATTGCAGCCAAAGGTAAACTGACCAATCAAGGATTATTTGCTACAAAATTACCCACTTGGTCTATGAGCAAATGGATCTGTGAATTGCTCTGGCTGGAAAAGGGAAGAAGGCTTCTGAAGCTGTCACCCCCTTCCTTTGTTTTGAAGAGAATGAAATGCTGTTTCAGTACTTTTAAAATTAAATTGTTGGACAGCTCTGAAATGGTTCAAAAATGTGCCTAAGTTTTAAAAAGCTAGATTTTAATATTTTAATGACTTGAAATAAAGTGCTAATTTCATTGTTTACATGAAAATTGTCCTTTTCAGATCAGTTTCAACTGATTTCTTTCTCTCAGGTCTTCCCTGGCCATCAGACTGGAACTGTCAATATTTGTCAATATCCAAAAGAGATACTAGATCCTTAACAAGTAGAAATATTGGTCTCCTAAAGCGAGCATAGCTGCTGCTGGAAGAGTTTGCACCAGGGAACCTTGCTGAGCTTTGGGGACAGAGTGTTGTGCTTGAATGCGCACCACACTGCCCTTCCTGACTCAGCAGCTCTGATGCAAAAGAAGTAGAGCCTGAGTACACTGATGCTTCTGGTTGCAATATAGATATCAAAGGATGATTCCCTCATTGTTCTTGCTTTTATTGCTGACACTGCAAGCTGCTCAACTGCAGCATCTGGAGCCATTTAGCTGTGTGCAAGAGAACATTTCTGGGTGTATATTAAAGGGCTGTGTTGGTGTGCCTTCCTCCCTGCTCCCATACTCACTTTGCACAACATGGGATGTTTATCATCTCCCCTGGTGTATGCGTTATCTCTTTTAATTTTTTTCTGTAGGTTCAAATTTGCCTTTCCCCCTTTTGGAAAGGCAGTGTGCACTTACACCCTTTGAAATTTGCACCTGAAAGACAGAAGCAGCATATCCAATTGCATTTGATTTGGCCTCCACTAAGCAGCTTGTAAGGCCCTCTGCTGTGGCATCTTGCTCAGAAATAATGTTATCAGATTAGCATAATCAAAGTGGGAATGGCTCCTAAAGCCCAGGTGGAGATAAAGCAGTGTAATCAGATGCAGCATGCCTGTCTTCTGGCACATGGGATGGGCTGTGATAGATGGTGACCCCAGCACAGGCAGATAAGAAACACCTGAGGTAAGGGGAAGAAAATAGGAAGATATTTCCCACTGTCTGTTTGTAGTAGTTTATATAGTGTTAAAAATTAAACTATGTTATATTTTAGCCTGTGCTGTTGTTAGCTGTAGCATTCAAGAGCAGTTATGACTTAGCACTGCTTTTATGCACTCCCTTTCTTGTCTTTTATGCCTCTTTACAGCTGTATGAGGCTATGAGGTTGCATCTCAGTGAGGAAGACATCAGCAGGACTGTGATGGGTGTGGGAGATGCTGTGGCATCTCTTCCATCCTAGCTGGATTTCCATTTGGCATGTTCTGTACTTGCAGACTTATGAATGGACAGCAAATAGCCAAACGTGCACCATCACTTCTCAGCACTGGCTGTGTGTCTGTCCTGCACAGCAGTTTGTTCTGGAGCTCCTGTTTGTAGGTGTTCCCTCTGTTATGATAAATGACAGATGGCTGTGGTTTACAATGTACCTTGGGCATACTGGAATAAATTGGTCTGTGTACATGTGTTCCATGTGCAGGGATGACCCCAAGAGACAATCTGATCCCAGTGCTGGCACTTTACAGCTGTGTATCCATGCAGTGCCACACAGACTACTGCACTTTGTTGTGAGGGACCTTCTGTAATGATCAGTGGGGCAGCCAGAGGCACACTTGTTGTGCTTTTCTTAATTTTACATAGTAAAGAACTGACACAGGGAATGGTGGTAAAGCTGAACTTGAGGTGAGAGCAATAGCACCATAGAGCAGATCAGAAGCTCCCAATCCATGGGAGTTTGTGCATTGATCTGTTTGGAAGCATTAACCTGAGGAATTTCTCCATCTACACTTGTTTTCATTTGGCTGCATGTTCACAGGGATTGATTTTCTTAAGATCTGAGCATTGAATTAGATGTTTTTCTGGATGTACTGTTTCAAACTCTGCTTTTGTAAGAAGGAATCAGCTGGGATTTCACTTAATTTGACTTTGTTATTGAGATTCTCAGGCAGTAAGCAGGAGGTTTGTGACTGCACTTTTCCCTGTAGCCCTTGAAAGGGCAGAGAGCTTTACTATCTGTAAGGCTTAATCATGTTCTCACCCCTGTGCAAAGCTGAGGGGCAGACTTTGGATAATGCTATGCAGTAGTAGGGTCATATAACTTGACATGGGGTGAATTCCTGCTGTGGTGAAATATGGTGACTTCTTAACAGGCAAAGAGGGCTATCGAAGAGGACTGCAGGAAGGCTTCCCTATTGTGTCTTCTTGGTGATGAGGCAGCCCATTTCCCAGCTGGCCCCGTCTGGATGCAGCCCTGCCTGCTCCTTGCTGTGTCAAAAGCCCCTGAAATGAACAGAACGGGCACTCATAAAGGAGGCATTAATAGTGTTTTGCTTCTCTGCTGGATGCAGGGTCTGAGCTCAGGCACAGTGTGTCACCAAAAGCTGATAATAAATAGATATGCAACACCTTTGAAATGCTAACTTCCCCTGGAAAGTCTGTTTCGTGACTATTTCTAAGCAACACAAAGCTCCTTCCTAGACAGTCTGCTCCCTTCTCTCTTTTTTAATAAGCAAGAAGCATAGCATATGGCTGGAAAGAATGTGACAAATAGCTTCACATCCACACAGCTCAGGAAAGCAGGGATATGGCAGAACTTCAAGGAAGCTCAGTTTCTAAGTGCAAAGATACTCAGAGAAGGGAAAGATGGGAGCAGCTGGGTCTCAGGCAGGGGACTGCCTCTCCCTCCTGCTCCCATCTTTTCCCCATGGGCTGGAAGTGGCTGTGCCTTTCCAGGGGCATGTTTTATTTCTGAAATGGTTGCGAGAGCAGCTGAAAGCCCAGGTTTCTGCTGTGCCAGGCTCTGTTTAACACAATGTGCACTTGCTTTCCCCAGCTGCATTTTCCCTGTGCTCTTCTGAAGTCGGGTTTGCTGCTGATCTCCTTGTGTGGGTACACTGTGACCCATTTCAGTTCAAATGAACTAGGTTAGATAAAGAGATGCAAAATGTAGGTCCTTGGCTGTTTTGCCTCACTTTGAGTGAAATCTATTGGCCACAGATGCGCAGTCCCTCGGCTGATGCAAGTCAATGCACCTCCTTTGACTTTGGAGGTTTGTATCATTGTTCCAGCTGCAGATCTTGCATGGCATCTGCTACGATTTATCCTGCGTGGTGTTTATTTTAATAGCTTGATAAAACTGTTATCCTCGAGGGGAGATGGAAGCTGGTAGCTGTGTGCTTAGTACAAATCTGCACCCATGTAGATTCCATAAGTATTTGCTTCAAAGATGTAAACACCACATTACCCAATTAAAGGAGCGTCCTTAATAATTTATCAGGCAATTAAAGTATTCATTGCCCTTTATCCCAGGGAGCTCCACCAGTGATATACAATCTGAACTTGAGTTAAAATGCGATAATAAATGAACAGTGATGCAGTGTATCAACCATAATGAGAACATTAAGGCAATGAAGGGTGGTTTGTCAAAAATGGAGTACATAACACAGTTAGCGGAGCTAACTTTATTTCTGGAAATACCACTCATCTTGGATTGGGGCATGGGGGGAGATGACTGCAGAAGAAATCTCAGAAATACATTCTAGGGAGAATTTACTCGTTGCAAAGCCAGATGGAAAAGGTCTGTCTTCCTAGTTGTTGTTAATAAGCCTCTTGAGACTGGGATGAGAAAGGGAAATGAGCTGCTGAATGAGAGATCGTAGCAGGAGCTGTGTTTCAGCTTAGCTCTGGCTGCTTGTCATAGCACTGTATCGCTTTGTCCTTCTGTAACAAGAAGCATGAAAGCAAAGGGGAAAGGAAAAGAAAGGGGGGAAAAAAAAACACAAATGCTTTTGTGACTAATTCTGGCCTAACTGTTTGAAAATGACCCAAGAGGTTAGGAGTCCCACTCAGAGAGTTTTAATCAGATACAGATGCTTCACTACTCTTCTGGAAATCTTAGTCACTGCTATAGAAATGCCAGGACAGCCCCAAGGCTCCTGTTGGTGCTGTTAGTCCTGCTGCTGGTGGTACCTGGGGCTGTGAATGTACACCCAGAGGTGATGTTCATACCCAGTTGAGAAGAGTTGAACTGGGCATGAAGAAGGGGTGATATCTCAATCTTCCATGTTTGAATCATATCCTCGGGTGGGTGTGGTGACTATAGGCCATTGTTATTACTTTTGAAGGGTTGTTCTTGTGCTGTCCAATTCTACATGTGAAGAAGGATGAGATGGAAGTGAATGCTGATAAGAATATATTGATTCCTCAGTTAGGCAGCCACAAACAATTTGCTTCAATAGAAAATCCCAAGCAAGACTTGTGCTCCAAATTGAGATGGACTTCACAGCTACAATTATTTTGACTGTCTGAATGAATGTGGCAGGCTTTGAAAATGAGTCCTGTAGTATCTCTTTTTAGTGGGTGAATTTGTGATTCTTTTATGGTGACACAAATTATTTCTTGGTTTAAGAAAGAACTGCAGTATATCAGGTAATGTTACACGCTTTCTGATCTATTTGCTGTCCTTCATAGGCCTGTATAATACTTGTGGAAACTTCAGTCATTAATACTGAAGGTTTAGTATAGCCCATCACCTGAAAGCATGTATCTTACATCAAAAGAAGCCAAATGACCAAAGATATGTTTCAGAGTCATTTGCAAGGGCAAGAAGTACACGGGCTCTATTCCTGCACTGTTACCAAACTGCTCTGTCACATTGGACACTTTGTGCTATTATTGTTTTTCCCTTGCTGATTTGGTCTCTTGTGAACTCTTTGGAGAATGAACAGCTGCTTGCAGCAGGATTGTGCGGTGCTTAGTGCTATATGGCAACTTGTAACAATAGTAGAGTGATTGGATAGTGAACATTATATTAACTAATTTGGAGTGGATTATATGGACTAGAACAGTGTACTTGAATGCAAGGCTCATCTTCTCACCACTACTTGCAGTACATTAATTCTGTTTATTTATATTGCTATGCTTTCCCCTTCATGTGATGTGAAGGAGAGTTGGTGCCCTGCCATGAACTCAGCAAAGGTTTTGGGGTGAGGATCTGCTCTCTACCAGATATGAGAAAGCTTTTATAGTTATTGATAGCCTCTGGAAGAAGTTTCTTCAGAACTACACGTGGTTCTGCCACCTTCCCAGTAGCATTGGTACCATTGTGCTGCACTCCCTTTCCTGATGGAACACACTGGGGAGCTTCTTCATGAGCTCTTATCCTAGTCTACAGAGTAAGCAGTCCTATGGGAATAAAATATCTTGGTTTTCCAGGTCACTTCAGAATCAAATTTTTCACTGAACAAATTTAAGGACGAAAGAATGCACTTCAAATAAGAGCATGAGCCATAAAAAATAATAGCAAAATGTGCTTTTAGTGTGATACTTAATGATTTTTTTGTTGTTGGTTTAACTCAGACAGATTTTAAGTTATTTGTTTTAAGCTGGAGCAGGCATCTCCCTCTTCTATCTTGAGAAAGGCAGAGAGAACATCCTTATTTCCTCCATTTGTAGCCTGCATGTCCTTGCTTTTCCCTCTTACCTTCTGCACTTGTTCCCTTCCTTTTGCAACTGAGCACTTGGATGCTATTCAGCCCACTGGGGGACTACAGCTGTTCTCTCACTCTTCATCATTCTGGTCATTTGGCTGACATTTCAACTGCATACTTAAACTTCCTCATTCCTGGATTCAGTCTGACTTCTTTGCAACCTTTTGTAGACAGAGCAGTACAACCTTTTGTATTGTTATGAGACAAAAGCAAATGTCTGTGCTTCTTAGAACAGTCATAACTATTTTTTTTCTTGACCTATTAAGATAGTTAAATGAGAAACAGCTTGTGTGGTTTTCTGATGCCCCGCTGCTGTAAAGGTTATGGGAACTGCTGAAGGTCCCTCTGCAGCTATATACTACCACTATTTTCTTTATATGAATGCTATTGCTTGGCATAGAATTTAGAAGAAGACCTGAAACAAAGCCAAAGACCCAATCTCCCCCCCTCAGCTACTTAGGAGAGATGTGCAGTTTTAAATGTACTGTGAAAATACCTGACTTGTGACTAATTCCAAGGAAGAAGAAAAGTTACTGCCTTGCAAAAAGTGCAAGATTTTCAGTATCATGTAAGACACATTGCTTTTGGTGACCATTTGAATCCATCTCGTGTCATATAATTTATGTTAATTAAATGCTGATAGTATCTGAAGAAGCATATTGATGGAAAATGTATTTGAGATACTATTATTAATTCATCACTCAGTAGCTGGTGCGTGAAATAATACATTCTGAGACTTTGATTTAGGGCATTTCACTTTTGATATTACTGAGCTGTCTCTTTCCAACAGAAATAGCTCTTTGCCATTTTTCTCCTAGAAAACAAAACAAAATCAAAGATCTCCTTGAAATCAGCTGAGTTGAATAAGAAATGTGCACTTCCAAGCCTATCATGCATGCTGATCACAGTTGTCCAGGCAGATGGACAATAAATCATTGATTTTTAAAATAATGTCATTCAAGTATGGAGGAGAACTTTTAAACTCAACATTATGTGCCATATTGCAGCCCTAGCTTAAGTCTCAGCAAGTATAAGGACATGATGGTCTTCCTGGAAGTTCAGCAAAACTTTGTGCCTAAATCCTCACCAAGCCTCAAGTGTCAAGAGTGCATGTAGGTGGTCTTGAACAGTGGAAAATAGCTGGGAAAGCACAGGGAGGATGGTTTCTCACAACTTCATGATGTTTACCAGTGTTGGAGCTGGTTTTATTCACTGGATATTTACTGATGACCTATACTTTATAAGCACCCCATAACTTAGCTGTTTCCAATATGCTGAACTTCTTTGGTGGAAGAGAAAGAGTCTGATATACAAAACTTGCTCTTTTTCATTAAAGGTTTTCCCTGCCACTTGCAGCTGTAACCGTTAGGTTTGCTGCCACCAAGAGGAAGGGCTGACACTGATAATTCCTCAACTGTGGGACAGGGGAGCTTGAATATCAGATGTGGGAAGAAGATGATGAGAGACTCTAATGTGCATTCCTCACTGACCCCATAATGCCTCTAAAAGGAATTTGTTGTTTTCATGGGAATGTGTATAATTAGGTCCTGAATGGCCTGTGCAGGTTTAAAGGTGCTCACCCAAGGCTTACAGCTTCTTCCACTCTATAAGATCATCATTGATTCAGGAGCTGGGGAAGCACTGCTGTTGACAAACCCAGTGTTAATGCATGGGGACTTCCATGCGTTCCCCTTCACTGCCTGGAGCCCCAGGGATGAGTTGGAAACAATGGAGAAACATAATGATGAGCTTCTATCTGGCAATTACAAATGTAATGGGGAAGGGAGTGGAGTAAGCAATGAAAACAGAGGTGAAATTTCACAGCTGACTGAAGCTGAGCTAACTGTGGGAGCTTGCTGAAGCTGTCCCATCCTCTACTCCCAGATGTGTGGCTACCAGTACTACCATGTAGGTGGCAAGCTGGATTATTCATAGGGTTATGGGGTTAGTTTTCAGGTGCAGCAGTGAGCTGAAGTTAGAAGGAGATGCTTTTGCTGAAGATGAAGAGAAATTGTAGCATTGCCAAACTGAGCTGTACAACTGAAGTTATAATGTGATGTGACAGCAGGATATGTGTACGCAGGTGCCAGCTCCAGCATGCCTCTTTGACAGGACTGATTCAAGCCCTGATGGATCACTTGTGATTTTCTTTCATCTGTTCAGATTTGTTAAAAATTGCTTCTGTTTGACCCATTAATGGAAAATTAGGAACAAGGATCAGCTCCATGCCAATACTAATGAATGCTGTGATTAGAAAATAAAGAAATGCCCTGCTTTCAGCTTGGGCCTGTTGTTTCCTAATCTCCAGACCTGCAACGAGCAGGTCTGCTCTGATTGTTACCAAAGGAGCTCATTTTGAGCTCAGGTATGTACAGTGCTTCTTGGTGTTGCCAGTCTTTAAGTTACAACAGTGTTCTACTGCTCCTGTTCCCTTACGGAGTGTGGAAAGTGTATTTGAAGATGCTCAGTCTCTACAGCAGGATAGCTGCAGAAGAATTAACCGTCTCCCCACATATGCAGACTTTTGAGATGAAAGCACTCATTCTTTTTCTCTTTTTGTTCCTCCCATCATTGTCAATCTCCTACTAATTTTCAAAAGATGAAAAAGATAAGAAGTCAAACCAGTGTAGTGCTGAACCAAAGGAGGCAGTAGGAATGTGCCAGAAGGGCAAGGGGATGTGGTCGCTTGCTGCCCTGGTTCTTCACAGCTTGTAATGCTGTAGGTTGGGTAGATAGACTTATATGACCATTAGGCTACACTGGGGAATTGTTGGCTTTACAGTGCTCACAAGCAGCTAGAAGAATTGAATATTTGGTCTTAGCCTCTAGAGACGCTTGTATTGCACCATCAAGAGAAATAAAGATCTGGGAAATGGTTTCTTAAAGCATCTGCGTGGAAAGGATGAAGATGTTCCAGATTGCAAACAGTCACTTTGCTCACCAAGACTAAATAACTACAAAGTCATTCGGAGTTTGTTCATAAACATTCAGGCTGCTGGATTCTTTACTTAAATGTAATTCCTGCAGCTTCTCAAATGGTAGCTGGAAAGCTTTCCATGCATCTCCACCAGGTTGCTTAGAAATGGTACTTGCTGCAGTGTTAGAATGCTCTTATGAAGGTAGGGCTGTCAAATATCACTTTCTAGGACTAGTGTTTGCCTTTGCTATTTGAATTTCTCATAAAAAGGGCTTTCAGGGCATGTTGCAATAGCAGGAGGTGAGGGGTCTGCAGTGCACAGCACAAGAAATTTTTGGCTTCTGCATCAAATGTACATCCTCTGTTCTTGCATTTCTGCTGGTTTATGTACATCCACCTGCCTGGGGACTTATCTCATTTGTAATCTATCGTATTAATTATTATTTGTGAAGGTGCCAAAGACACTGTGCCAGTGAGACAACTACATTATTTGTTAATTATTTGTTATTGCTAACAACTTGCTAGTAGAGAGCTGCATTGAGCGAATCCTCTCTCATGGTAGCAAGGTAGCAGCTTTATTTGCTTAACTTTCCTTGGTTGATGGTAGGGCTGCTAAAAGAACTGGGGGAAGATTTTCATGTAGGTGGTAACTTCTGCTGTGAATCTCTAAAATCTGACATAAAAATCAGCAGAAGGAATCTAGGTTTGCTAATCTACATCTGCATTACAACATAAGGCTGACTTATACCCAGAAAGCTAGGAGAGGGCTTTCCAAGGTGGGTAAGAGAGCTTTCATTGCCCTCACTGCCACTCAGGAGATGTATCCTCCTTTTGTATATCCACCCAGGTGTGAAACTCCTCTGGGTTACCTCTAAAGTTCAATGCAAAAGCCATGGTGATCTTCATTGCATTTAATTTTAAACACAAATGTTAAAAATAGAAATATCCCAGAGCTGAAATAATTTCCCCTTCCTAACTGACTGCCTCACTCACCAGGGTCCACTTACATTTTGCCTGCAGTTGTCAGACTGGAGCTCCCCAGTGCTAATCCCGGTGGTGGTTTTAACACAAAGATCCTTGGTCTTAATTTGCCACGGACTTTTATTAATTTCTCATCCCTCTGCAATCTGATTTTCACCATTCCCTGCACTGACTATTATAAAAATAGTGGAATTACAGATGCCATTACTCCAGTTTTTGAGGCCAAAGAAGCATATTCCTGGCTCAAATCCAGTGCTACCTTCAACCCACCTTGCTTCGTAACACTGCAGTTCATGTTGCTTGGTACTAGGGGACATCTGTGGTTGAAAAAGTGGCTTTTAGTGTAGGTAAAGGTCTGGAGCTCTGGTCCCAAATGGATGTGCATAGTTATGGTTAAGCCAGCTGCCACCATGTGTGGCTCCTGGATGTCACTGCTGCTGGGTTACACCTTGCTTCCGGGCTGGCTACATGTAACCTTGATGAGCTCCAGATTTAAACAAGGTTCTTTGAAACCTCGGGGAAGATTTAACAGGCTGTGTGAGACTTGTTTTGGGGTTAAGTTCTAATGATCACTTAACAGCTGATGTTTGGCTTGAAGAGGATAAGACCTTAATTAGTTATTTGATTGGTAATGAGTTAGGTTGAAACTCCTCAAGTGGATTCATCAGATCAGACTTTTCCTAGGGATGGGAGAACAGGAATGGAGGTAGAAAGCTGTACAATATCTATATATTTTGTCCTCTTGAAAGATAACCTTTCAGAGAGAGCTTCAATAGCCTGTATTGCTGTGTGCACTTCTGGAAATGAAGTAAAATCTGTGCAGGCTGCTGGGCACTGTCATGGTGAGCAAATCCCATGAGACTGTCAGGAGAATTTCTTAGTGTGTTGAGGGTGTTTCTGGGAGCTCTGAGACAGAGAGAAAAACTTTTCCAACTTCATGGGCTCATCAAAAATCCTCCTGGGACTCTCTGGTCACTGTGACTGCCTGCTCAAGAGATTTCTGCATCTGCTTGATTAGCATGTTGGATTGCTTTGGTAATCAAGGAAATTAAGTCTTTAGTACTATGGACAGATTTTCTGACAGTTCTAGAGAGAGTTGGGAGGGAGCTTGGGTGAAAATTCCTGGCACTGGAAGGGTAAATGTAGAGCTTGGCACTGTCATTATCTGTTTTATGGAAGACAGTTCAATCACTAGTGCGATCAATCTCTATAGATTGAGCTCGTGGCTATTATCAACTTTTCCTATGCCCTTCCTGCTCGTAATTTTAACTCCAACTGTCAGTTACTTAAAATGAAAGGCACAACAGTGCTGCAGAGAAAGAAAATGTAGCGCTTTCCCACCACATTTTGTTGTGCGCACCTTTCTCTGCATGAAGCTTAATGTCTGCCCATTGCCTACGAGGGCTGTGCCATGCATTCAGCCCCTTAGTGCTCTGTGGCTGTTGTTGAGCAGTCACAGTGCAATACAGACAGATGTGCCTGTCTCTGTCCCTCGACAGTTACATGCTCCTGTTGTAAACACTTTAAAGAAAAGGCTCTCAGGAGAGCACAGCCCATTACACTCAGTTGTAAGAGTCTCTAGCAGAGATGCATATATTAAATGGTTAGTATCTTATGTTTTGCAAGGCAGTTTTCCCTCTATTGCTCTCTCCAGCTCTCCTACTGCTCTTGGACTCAAATATTTTCACAGTCTTTTACTGATCTGCCTGGAGACGTTTAGAAGACAAGGTGGGAAAACACTGGAGAAGTGACTGTCGGTACTCCTGCACTCATGAGCAGCCTCAGGGCTGTGCTGCCGTCTGCTGCCTTCATTTCAGGTGGCCCCACAGCCCAACACTGTGAGCACCCCAGTGCTTGGCTGAGTGCTGCTGGCTCTATTTGGGAATGAGATGGCCTGGAGCTGGCATGAGGAGCAGCAGGAAAAGCCTTCTAATGTAAGCTCCCAATTTGGCTGCAGGCACGCAGAGTAATTTTAGCTCACATGCACTGCTTGACACCAAGGCGTTAAATTTGAGGCACCCCGATCTGTTTGCCTACAACTGTCTGTCTCACACAGACTGCTTCGTGTTGAGCCTGGGCATGAAGCCAATGGCTAGAAGCATTAGGTATGGCAGCAACAGGAGCATCCCATGCCAGAACCTCCGCCTAGGCTAATAGAAAACAGCTCAGATGCTTGCTCCATTTGAAAAAAGAAATGCCAACATGTCTTGGCTACTAAAGGCCTTTGTGTGTAATTGTGTAGAGACAAAAACTGCAGGAAGGGATGAACTCTGATGTCTCATCACCCGAAGAAGTGAATACCCCATATATTTTCATCTGACATGCATATGAATTAATGCCTTTTCTATACCTACAATCCCCTATAACACTACTCCTGGCTGTGTAAGGAGCAGTGAAGATCCCAGCACTTTTCCCTGAACCTCATACAACAGCAGTGCAACATCATCTTGACAGCTGCTCTGCTTGGTGCCCTGCTGCCTGGAGCACATCCAAAGCCATTCCTGCACCTGCCACGAGAGCGGAGCCCATCTGACACTGCATCTGCCTGCCCTGTCCCAGGTTCCTCATGAACACCGGGATGGCTCAGGCTGACATCTGTAGGAGCCTTGGTTCCACCAGCCTTGCTGCCATAGAGATTTCAATCCTTGCTCAAATGAGAGAGAAATAGAAGTGAGGAATGTTGTTTTCACTGTGACAACTTCTGTGCTAAGGGTGTGGCAAGGTAGAAGTTGGTCTTCAAAGCAAGTACGTTGATTATAAGAAAAAAACTAATACAAGGGACGTCTCCCAGTCCTTCCTGACTTTGTCTACAAGGTGTATGTGTATATACACCAGAGCTATCAGCAGAAAGGCATCACCCATAAAGAATTCTGCTGTTGGAAAGCTGAAGGTATCACTCATAAAGAAGCCCTCTTTGCTGCCTGTTAAAATCTTCTAATGAGCGAAAAAGATACAGAAAGTCAACAGCTTCTTGCCAGCAGGTCAACTTCAAATGTGTAATTGGTATCATGTTGTGATTCTACCAGAGCTAGCAAAAATCGTAACTGATGATCAGAAAGTAGCACTTTCTGGACACAGGTTTTTCTCCCTGGTTAAGTTAATTTAGCTGAACAAGTGCTACAGCAGCTTACAGCTCTCCCGCTCCTGGAGTGCCTGCAGCTATCCTTCATGGCCCCCTCCCATCACTGCCTAGGAGCTGCTTTCATCAGACGTATACTTGGGCACTGGGGCACATGGATTTAGAAAGAGAGCTGCAGAGATGCTGTGTTGAGGGTCTTGGGGGTCCTTTCAACAGAAAAACAGAGCAGTGTGTATCTTCAGGTCTCTTTCCCTTATTAAGGCAGTTTTTGTTCAGTTTGTTTGCCTCAATAGGCACTGCGAAGACTGGTGAGTGGAGGTGATGCATTGTCCTGCCATTCTCCCGGTGACCACCTCATTTCCAGGTTCCTCAGTTTCACCTCCTTTTACCTTGCGTGATCTCAGAGGTGGCGAAGGGGAGATGTTGTGATTTGACCCACGTCCTGCTGAACTCGGTGCATGTATACACAGGAAATTTCTGATCAAAAGTAATATATTTTTTACTTTAGGAAAACTATTGCCTGACAGTATCTGGGGCTATTTAATGGGCAGAGATGAACCGTGCTCATCTTCCCCTCCCTGCCCTCTGTCAGTCACCTCATGGTTGCACAGTTCAGTGGTGGGCTGTTATCTGAGGAAATGAAATTTAGCAAAAATATATATATATATATTTTATAAAGGCAATCTGCTCTTGGAGAGAGGATGGGGGAACATTACAGCTGCAGTATTTAATATAATTTAAAAGCTGATTACCCTGCATGTGGAATAACTACTTCTCATAAGGCTTTCAACTATGTATTGTACACACCCTAATTCATATTAACAGCTCCTTAGGAGCCATCATAGTTTATCAAGAAAGTAATATGCATTTTAAAAGCACTCAAATAGAGATTTACATGATAAACCTTAATGACTCCAGAATGCCTTATTAGTTATCCTACGCTCCCAGAACCAGTCACTCACTTTGGGCAAATTGGATAATTCAAGAAGCCCATAGAAAACTTCATCCCGGAGCGAAGCTATTGCTCACCCATTTGCTAGGATTTATTTCCTGTGTGAAGGAATGCTTTTACCTCTGTCTTTGTATGGAAAGTGTTGATTTTTGTGGACAGGAGCATCACTATGATCTCTTCTAAAGAAAACACCCTGTTAAATGTTAAAGCTCGTTATTTATCTTATAATGGCCTTGTATCTCTGGCAATATTTCCCTGCAATTGTCCTGTCAGCCAGATGCTAAGTTTGATATCAGTATAAACTGGTTTCACAGTATCTGTGAAATATTGCAGGAAGATAACAACATTACTGAGATGATGCTTTTAAATCATGCCAAGAGCAAGCCACTAAATTAAGCGATAGCTTCTGTAAAGCCAATGGAAAAATTATTACCGTGAAGAAGTGGGGTTAGCCACTGCATTTCCCCCAGCAAGATGATCAAAGCAACTGTGAAAAAGAAAGCTCAATGACTCTTAATTATGCTGAAGACTGGGACCCCCACGATACAAAGACTTACATGGAACCAGGGAAACTACATCCTAAGGAATAACAACCTGCTCCAAGTGGAAGGATTCACTGACCTTTCTCTGCCCTTGTCTAGACAGTTTCACTTTAAACCTCCCTCTTAGTGAGACTAGTCACATCATTACAAATGAATGGTGATTTACGTTTCTTTCCAGTGTCTTCTGAGCTGACCCTTTCATGCTGTCGTTTCTCTGTTTTTTGGCTACTCTGTATTTGCAGTTATTTTTATGGAAAAATATCAGTGCAGCACAGCCTGCTGGCATAACTGCCTTGTGTCTGCCTCCATGTGGGTAAGGAAGTGTCAATGGCTTTGGCAAGAAGTACTCACATTGTGCTGTGTCCAACCTTGTGCTCTATCTGAGCATGAGATGTTTCTTGGCCAAAAGGGAGGAGGGCTCCAGTGGCCCTTGCTCCTCAAGTGCTGCCCAACCCTGCCTCAGTGCTCCTAGAAAAAATGGGTCCATAGCTATATATATAAACATATATATAAACATATATATATATATATATATTTAAATAGCTATTTTTAAAAATCATTATTTTCCTTCCCTGTTGTTCTTTGAAAACTTGTGGAAACACAGTTTTATTGGTGTGTTTTGCAAAGTAAGAAAAAATAACTTTGGGGTCTTGTGTATGTCCCTCCTGCCCAGGCTGCTTTGAGGCTCTGCACAAGTTGTAGCAGTGGGAGCTGTGCTGAGCAGGAGGAAGGATCCTGGCTCACCCCCAGCTGACCCAAGCTCATTACCTGTTTATAAAAAGGCTCAATGTCCGTGAATGCTCTGCAAATCTGGAAAACTGGGCTTCCTCCAAATGAGGCCTGATGGTGTGAATGGCACACAGCTTAGTTTTGTGTTGGGGATGGAAAGGAGGAGGTCTGGGAAGAGTTGTGCTGTCTGAGTTTGCCTTTCCTTGCATGGGGCAGTGTCCTGCCCCTGCTCTTACCTAATGAGATTGTTTCAGATCCTGCTGGTCTGATAACTACTTTACACATATGCATTTAAAAGTAATGCTATTTCCCTGTAGACTTCTTTTCTTGTATCTCCTTCAGCTGCCTGATGCTGCTGATCCCACCTTGAGTGCTATGTGAGTTTCTGGCAGCTGGAAAATGAGCCTTAAGAAAGGGTGTTGTTTCTGTAGGAACACAGTGAAGATTTCCTTCCCTCCTACCATGAATGCTAGTCTTTGCTTTTGGAGCTTAAACTGTAGGTATGTTAGGTATCTATTTATTCAAAATAGAGAGTTTAGTTGTGAAGAAGATAAAAGCAAATCTGGCTTTATTGATTCTCTTTCTCGTTTAAGTGATCATAGAAGCAGCAGCCATAGCACAAATGCTTGGACACGCTCATTTCTCCTTTGGCATTTGCTCTCAGTAGCCTAAGTCCGACTTTGAAGTGAATTTTCTGCAAATTTGTTTCTACATATGAAGTTTGGCACAAGGCAGATTTGAAACTTGGCACAGAAACAGTGAAAGGAAAACTGCTCTGAAACACAGGGAAACAATGCTGGCAGCATTTCAGTGCTATTTACCTTCCCCTGGAAACCTCCCCTGGAAACACTGGAGCCAGTCAAAGGCCCTCCGTGCTCCCTTTGCAACTTGCATGCTCTCATTAATAGCCAGGTCCATTGGCTTGTGTGATCCCCTAAAGCCTGTTTCAAAAGTCTGTGCTAATTAAATAGGGAAGTGGCCTTCTCAGAGTGAGAGTGCAGCTCCAGAGTGGACGTTTGTGTGGATAACATGAGAGCTTTGAGTAATGGCATTTAAAGTTAATAAATGAGATTTTGGAGCAGCAGTAAGAATCTATGCTTCAGGGCTCAGTCTCTGTCACTATAAGACCATCATTGGTGTAGATGATTCTGTATTTACCAATGAAAGGTTGCTTAGTTTCTGACCAGGTTGTCCCCAGGCAGAGGTGGCAGCTCTTACATGAGGGGATAAGGCAAAAACAGCAGTACCCTTCAAAAAATTTGGGAGTAGAAAATACTGAATGGGATTTAACCAGTGTGCTGGGATCTGGGAAACCGCTGACTTTGATTTAGCCTTCCTTCGTGTTTTTGGACAATACGCATCATTTTTCTGAGGCTTTGCTCATCTGCTTTAAAATAAGAAAACAGCATTTTTTCCCCCTGCATTTTCAGTCCAAACACCAGCAATTGGCTGGGTAGGAATCTGCTCTTTCTGTGGGCTCATACAGTATGTGCCAGCACCGGGCAATCATGGAGCCTTGATTGAATTTGAGGATTTTGATTTTTAGCTGTGATGCTGCCACTCCCGGCGATAAGGATGACAGCTGCAGCTCTGCATTTTCTGAAGTTTATTGGTTTCAGCATTTGTTTTTATGTTTCATTTTCTTGTGGTAAAAGCCACTTTTCACACATAACAGCCTGCTTATTTGATTTTTAAATTGTGTGGATGGGTAGTAAAGGCAGTCAGGAGTTAGTAGAAGGTGAAGCAATTTCACAATATTACTAGGATCTGAATAAAGAAATCAGGTTTAATTTATGATAAAATGGTGTCTCTGTAACATATGTTTTGTCCTATTCATCTAGATTTAGCAAAGAAAGATAGCACAAAGCAAGGCACGTCTGAAATCTCTGGAGCTGGGAGATGCTGCCGTATATAATTTGTTACTGTTTCCTCATATCTCAGTATAAAATACTATAGATGAGAAAGATGAATTAGGGAGGCAAAGGAACTCTCTTTGGATATGCAATGTTTCCTAGTTGTGTTCAGGTGAAAGCCAGAAATATCACAGGCAGCATTATATCTGAGAAGGAATGGAAAAAAAATGCTGTCCTGGGAACTTTGTATCTAAGAATCCGAATGGTGGATACTGCTTTAGAGGGGAAGGCTTGTTTTTGTGATTACTATGAATCCTCATGAATGAAAATGTCATTCTTCTGGATTTATGATATAATACAGTGTGATTTAATGGCTGGCTACAAGCTCTCCGAGAGAAGAGCGGATGGCCCAGTTCCAACGATGCTGCAAATACAGCCTTTCCCCTCTGAAAAATGGCCATGCAGAAAGAGTCAGGAGAGAGCACGGTCACAGTCTGCCCTTCCACCTCCCTCTTCCCCAGCACTGCTCTGCTCCCACCTGCCCAGGATCTTGGCTGTTGTGCAGCCTTGGAGAGCTGCAAAATGAACCTTCTGTACCCACACTGTGGCACTTCATTTCCAGCTGCTGCTATCCCAATCTTTCATCACTCTCTGCTGCCCACGCTAAACAGTTCAGAAATATGAATGAGGTTCTTCAGGAAAGGAAAGCTGGGATCCTTCCTCATCCTTTGTGAGAAAGGTGGAGCAGGTTCCATGCTCAGCAGTCTCCTGGGCTATGGGTAGTGCTGGGTGACTGACAGCTACAGGATGACCAACAGCCTGCCAGAGCAAGGGCCTGTGAGAAGTGGCCAGAGGTCATTGCTTTGATACCTGCATGCTATATTTTGTTCAGAGCCTGTGTGGATTCACATGTGACATACTGCTGGTTCTGCACAGTCAGTATTGCACATTTGGGAAGCACAGAGCAGCCAGCAGAATTATGCCAATGGTATGTCAAACACAGACAGCTAATTACCGCCCTGTTCCACACTGTGCCCCTCTGAGATGCTGCAAAGAAACTTATATCCGGGTGCAAAACTTACATAGCAAATGCACATCCACTTGGGTTTTCATTTCTTCTTTACAAGCTATACCAGAGCTGTCCAGCTACTAGGGCTTGCAATCTTGCTTCAAGGAGTAAGAAAAAGGGCAGAGGGAGGCTGGAGCTGAGGACACCAAGCACTGTGTGGGATGGCTCTGGTTGCATCAGGGATGTCCACACTGCTGAAATGCTCACAGGCTCAGCCCTGCAGGGTTCATTTCCTAGCATGTTCCTCTTGGTGCTCACCAGGATCTGTACCCAAAACAACCTGTGTGCTCACATGGGTGGCTGCAGTGTACTGTTTCCTCCCACCGTGGGGAATCCCAATGGTATCTAATGCTTTATACGAGCATTGTGTTCGCGTGCCTCCTCCAACACATTTAATTTATCTTTATGGCCATGTGTTTGTCTACCACCTGGCACAACCTGAGGCTTTCAGCAGCCACACATCAGACGCATTAATAATAAATATGCCAATTAGGTATAATTAGTCTGATAGCTACTTTGTGTTTTGCATCATGCATGAAGGTGCACAAAAATTGCCATGTGTTCAGTGCACTGTCTCACAAACCACACACATGGGTACTCATCCAGATCCTGTACAAGGGACTTGTTCCCGAGTCCCAGCTTAAAGCAGTAACAGTCCTGTGCTTCATCACAAAAAAAAGAAGAGACTTTCAGTGTTACATGAGTGATGCTGTTTCAGACTGTTTTTACCCTGTAGAAAAGATGTGATGGTGGTGAGTTTTTCATAGGGCACACTGAAAATTGAAGACAAATGGCCTTGTTGTCCATTTGCTAGGGAAGTCTGGAGGAGCTCTTCATGCCAAGGGCTTTTGAAAATCCATTCTTTAATTTTGACAGGACCCTTTGAAGTCAGAGTGTTGTTATTGCTGGTGTTTGCAGCTTTTGGCAGATCCCAAATTTGTGATACTGTATTTCTGTCTCTGACCAGCCAGCATAAGGCAGTGCACAGCCATGCTGTAATGAATAAAAGAAGGGCAAGTGACTTTGTCAGACCTCTGATGAAGTGTTCACGGTTGATTTTCTCAACTTTAAGACAAGAATCAGGTTGATCTTTTTTTTGTCCAAACCTGTTTGTTCATCTTTAGTTGTCAAACAGGAGTAGAATAGGTTTCTGGTTATCCCTGGCACTGTGCTGAATAATCCCTTCTGTTGGGTTATCAAGTGCCATCATCAGCCCTCCATCAGGATCTTTTGCTGACATCTCTGAAGGACATTTCCATATTCTGATCCCTCCAGGGTAAAGCAGTTTGACACCTAATACAGTTCTCAAGGCAGAATGTGTTATGAAGGCAAGATTCTGCAATAACATTTATTCCCTGATTGCCTTTATAAACTCCCAGCGCATCTTAGCCTTTTTATATTTCTGACACATGCACAAGAGATGAAAGTTATCAGTGTGAAGAAAAGCAAAAATCATTAAGGATGCTGTCACAGGTGACTATGATATTTATTCATGCACATCTGGGGGACTTCTAATGCTTCCGGTATAGCCCAATAGAAATTATAGGGTTGATGGTTTTTTTTAGCATTAACAGTTGTTAAATATGTCAATGCTACTGAAGGCAGAGGAGCTTTGCATAGAGAAATGTAAGAGCAGCATGACAGTTGGTGAAATTCATTGATGAATGCTCGTAAGATTGATTGGAAAGAGTTATCTCAACTTCTCATGTGTTGGGGGATTTTAAATTAATTATGTTTTAACTACTTTGGAGACAGACCTGAGAATGGAGCCCAAGTGGAAGCGACTGTTTGATAAGCAGGAGAGAAATAGAAAAGTAATCAACAATTTAGCTGTGTACGGAATGAAAAAGAAATAAACCACTGAAAATATTATTATAAAACCATTAACATAAATAAATTGCGTGCTCTCCCCTCAGAATCCTTTTTCATTTCTAGTCATCCTATCTCATAAATTCTCTAATAGATGTAAAAGGAGTGCAGAGACTGACAGTGAAAATGATTAGAGATATGAGGAGATTTGTGCACAAGTGGAGGCAGTGAACTGGGACTGCTTGGAGAAGATTTAGCTTTCGTTTGGGGTGTTCCTGAAAGCCAAACACTTTCTATCTTTTTCCTTGGTGAAAAGGAGAGAACAAAAAGAGTATTTCTGAGTGAGATGTAACTAATGTTCAATGAGAAGGTCTTGGGGTTGTAAAGGAACATGTACACTTGTGCTTTAATAATTTTGGTGGTTGATTTTAAGTCAAATCTAGCTGGCTTTGCTGAGGCAATTAGCGTTACTATTGCCAGAGGGATTCTCACACAATTAAGGTGAGCAACGTTTGATTCTTCTCACAGAAACAACTTGTCTGCACAGAACTGGCTGACAGAGGAGTGGTGTTAGGGCAGGACAAAGGTGGGTGCTGACAGAAACCTTCAAACACAGATGAAAGCCTGGCTTCTTCCAAAGAAGTTGGGCAGACATATGAGCTATCTGGAGGAAGCTAAAATCTAACAGCAAGAGGTGCATTCTCACATGGAACTGAACTGTTGCTGTTTCCACAGCTTCTCTAAAGGAAGAAACGTTTAATTAGCTCTACCATTGCTATTTATCTAAAAGAGCATCTGAAGTCTTCCAAAGATATTTTTTCCCCTTTCCCTGCTATTTCTAAGGCACCTTTCAATGTGGTACATAAGTACCATCTGGATATCTGGCTAGCAACCAGCAGGCTATGATATGGGAGGCTTTTTAAATACAGGGAAGCAGAGCAGAGAGTAGAAAGAGTAGACAAACAGCAAACAGTTTAATGAAGACTGAAGAGGATATCGATGAAATCATTGAGAAAGAGGGTACAGAAATCCATTTGTTGTTGGAGGTTTGCTGTTCAAAGAACAGGCTAAGCACTTCTATGAACTTCCAAAGGCATATTTAAGCTTCCTGGAAAGTGTACTTTGCAGGATAGAATAATTAAGGTCAGAGAAAACCACTAAGATCATCTTGTCCAACTGTTGGTCCATCATCACCAGGCTCACTAAACAGTGTCTACTGCATTGACTCCTGAAATGAATATCCACAAAAGAAGGGAAGGTACAGCACTCAGCATAGGTATGCTGGATTTCTATTAAGGAAGGGAACAGCTTTGAGATAAAACATACCAATTGCCAGACCTTCTCCAAGGTAATTTCCAAGGCAAATTCAAGAAATTTAGTTTTTATCTGGATCATAAGAAATGAAGAAATTTTACAAAAAGTGAATATTTCTTTTCTGATTGACCTTAAGAGCTACCAAATGCACTACTGCAGGCTGTTAGTGTGAACAAACTGATGTTTACTTATTCAAACTCGCTCAGGTCAGTGGACTTCACTGTGTATGGTAGTACTGATCCCCATGTGGGTGTCCATGCATGTGCAGATGATGATGTTGCAGCCTGGCAGAGTTAAGACTGCTAAAGAAACTCCTGTTGTTGATTAATGGGAGTTTTCTTTCAACTCTGATAATTCCGGAGGTGAATCATGACTTGTGGAGTTACAACAGAATCTTGCAAGTTCTGTGATGGCTTTTGACAGCTTGGTCCCAGCAGGGAGAGACTCCTTGCTTGAAATCTATCAACCTCTTCATCACATGGGAGAAATGAAAAAGAAACCTGCCTAGAAGCTCAAACCGAGTTTGAAAGGGAATCCTCTCCAACTGAGCTGAGTCACTGCAGACATCTTTACATGACAAGCATATTCATTTAGGGAACCATCTAAAGGCGGGTGCACCTAACAAAGACATCCTGTTCACGCTTAATGCACCAGATAAACTGTCTTAAAATGTGGAGTTATTTTATGAGCTCTTAGTGAATAAATGCACTCGCATACGTATCTCTGAAGAGATTTTTAATTAATTGCTTTCAGTCTTATTCTTTTAGTAAAATTAGAACAATGAAGGCATAGACTGTCTGTGGAGTTTGGCCGAGGAAAGATTATACTAATCCACTTCAAATATGACTAAAGCAGCAAGAAGAGATAAAAGCTTTTTATTTTTTTCTTTCAAAACTTGTTTACCTGTGACAAAATCCTGCCATATCAGCTGCATGCAAATTGCTGGATTGTCTTAATTAAGCTCTACTAAAAAAAAGATTTTCCCGTGGACTTCTTGGACTTTACAACCAGAGGATAATTCCTGTGATGATCTTTGCTAGATGGAGAAATGCACGTTTCATGCAATTAATAGTTAGGAGGGCAGAAAAGCTTTCAAAGAGCGGATCTGTCATTGAGATCAATGTCTTATATGGAAGTAAATGAAGACAGAGAAGTTTTCAGAAGCTTACGCTGTGTCCTGATGCTTCATTAAAATGGGTCTTCAAAAGCCAGGACACTCATCTTCCACGAGATCCTCTGGTTAATAAAATGCTATGGTTACAAATGAACTTCCTTTGTTCCCTGCCTGGATTAGTGCTCCTTGAAGTATATGTGCTTTGTTGGAGGGATTGAAAGCTGGCCTAGTTGCATTGATGTTTTCCACTCAGTCTCTCTACCTGAAACGCTTATTTCCTGGATCAGTGAACTTGGCCAAATTACAACAGACATCCTTACACTGGCTCTACAAGGACTATTTTTCACAGCCATCGATTCTTGCCCTATCACCACAACAGCAGCTCTGGAATTCAACATACAAGCTCAAAAACTGCTCATCAATAGATAGAAGGGCCTCAGCAATCAAAGAGCACAGGCAAATTCTTGGGGCTATTTTGCTCTTCAGTTCTTCTATAACTCTTGGGCTCTGCTTTATGTTGCTATGGTCAAGATGTGGTTATCTGAAAACTGTTTCTGCAGCAACCTCATTGAGTACTTAGGGAAGAGGAGTTTGGGGGTGTTTAGATGGAAAGTGTGCTGTGCCAGGGCTGCTGCTGCTCCCCACATCTCACTTCTGGCTCTGCTTTCCTCCTGCTTTTATTGCACCAGCTCTGGTGCTTGCTGAGCCCCAGCTGGCATCCCAAAACCAAAGCACTGTTTCCTGGATCATTTGTGAGCTGATCTTATTTGCCAAGAGGAGTAGAGGGATGGGAAGGGGGAGGCAGCAGGAGAACAGGGGGTGACACAAGGGCAGCCTGGCTGCTGGGTCTCTGGGGCTGTCATCCCAAAGCTGCAGCTTCTAAGGTCAGCGTCAGTCTGTCTGGCAGCTGCTCTGAAGAGTGTGCCTGCTCCCATGGATAGAGACGGGCACAGGTCTCCAACAGATTTTATATTCCTTTGTTTCCTCTGACTTTGATTTAACCACAGACTGTGATGCTTTAAGTACCAGATATTAATTAGAAGTGGTAGGCAGTGTGTCCCAGAGGGACCATACTAGTGGCCTTCTCACCATTCTGAGTTTGACTTATTTCGAGTTATTGCTCTGCAGTATTATTTATTCACTCAGGAGCCTGATGTTTATAGGGCCCATCTAAATTTGCAAATAACTAATGGCTGTCAGGAAGGAGTACCACTCTGTTGAGGTGGAAAATAGCCTGCCTGCAAATAGAGTACAGCCAAGTAAACTGAATGTTTTCTGCAACACTTCGTTAAGGCAGCAATTTTATCCCAGCCCTGGTACTGGGCCTTGGAGGCACAAAGGGCTGTGCCATGCAAGGACTTCTGCTTGGACAGTGACACTGGGAGATGGACCCTGCTGGGCTTACACAGAAACTTCAGTCTCACTCCAATCTCTGATCCAGACAGAGAAGTGGGGAAATGGGACAAATACTCTTTTGTCTCCTTTGGTCTTTAAAATACTTCTGGTGGTGGTTTATATAGGGCAACTCAGTGGTACACAGAGCCAGGAGGAATGCTGAATGTTCCTGAATGTCAAAATGGCCAGGTGGCTGGCGCTGGTCCTAGCTGCCACATGCCCATTGCATCCACTGCCTGGGCATCTAGTCATAACCCCCGTTAGTGCTTTAGGGTCATCTAACATCTCCAGCTGTTTTCCCCCTTTCTCCTGAAGGACACCTTCTCTGCTGTTTTTGTATCTCTCAGTTCCTTGGGGCATTTGCAGGCAGGCCACTGCCAAGGGGCAGCGGGCAAGACTACAGGTTTGGGTGAGGTTTTGACCAGGCTCTGATGCAGGCAGATACCTAAAGAATTTGTGTGTTTACTAAGTAGTTTTGAAAGACTGTTGAGTGCCTCAGAGCTGACAGGTTATTCCTGCAGAGCTACAGAAATTGATGATAAACAAACAGTGGGGAACTCCTGATCATTAACAGCCGTGTTGCTGCCTCTGATCTTTCAGGGATCTTGGCAGAAGGTGCTACAACTCCAGGATTGTTGCTGGTTGTCCCTAAAGAACTTTTATCAGAGATGCAAACATGGCACCCAGCAATGAGGGCCGAACAAGCTGTGATTTCTCTGTTTTCTCTCTAAAAATGAACTACAGCTTTATAAATGGTCTATACAAAACTATCCTGCCTGGAACAAGCACAGAGATGGGATAACTGTGGCCAATAGGTCAGCTTTATAAGAAGAAAGCAAAAGCAGTATTTGAAGAAAGAGGCATAGCAGGAGTTTTAGCACTATCCAAGGGGTGTTTTAGGTTGGGATTTCACCCCAGACAACATGAAATCAATTTTTTTTGTAGTGAAGGTCTTCCGTGTTTGCTTTGTTTTTTGTTTCCCTAGTTTGTCTAGTTCTATTACTCTTCCCAATCCAGCACTGTGTGTGCCCTGACAACATAAATGCACAGGTACTTCCCATGGTGACTGTTGGTGCACGGCTTGTTTGCTCTGTTCTGTTCAGGCTTGTTTCTACTTTTAAAATAAACAGGGATATGTAGGATCATTGAGGTTCAAAATCACTGAACATTTGGAAGAGCCAATGAAATAGGACGTCACACTGCTGGTCGGCTCAATGCTGGCACAGCAGTGCCATCCATTCAGGAGGCGCCTGACTTGTTCTACATGCAGTGAAGTAGTTGGACTTGATAAGAGACCCGTGGCTTCCTATTTGACATAAGTACAGTACGAAATTAGTTCAAAAGGCAAACACATCCCTGTTCTATAACCTTCTCCTCCTCATTTGTTTCTGAGTCAAAAGCGCTTGGTATTTTGACAGCTGCTTTTTTTTCTTTCTGAGAAAAACCATTTGACAGAAACTCTTCGCCCAACTGCTTTTCCCTGCTTTTCAGCCATACACCAGATGTTAGTTAGCTTCCTTTCTGTCTGCTGCTTCACTGCTCCTCCACATCTCCCTGGCATGCCGTCAGCGCCCTGCATGACAACACTGAGCCACGTCACCCCTGTTCCCGCAGCCGGCACCTGCAGGGGGGTACAGCTCCAGGTCCTGCCCTCGCCTGCGCTTGCTGGGATCAGGAACCTTGAGGTAATAGCCTCCACTCACCAGCTTCATCGCTAAAAATTGTTAGGGCATATTTACTTGTTCATGCTGTGCCAGACCCTGTCTCATAATGTTCGCACTCTGCAAGCACTGTGAGAGAGTGGCCCATGCCGTGCGTAGTGGCTGATGCTGACTGTTCCTTTTAGCAAAGCTGTAAGAATTCAAACGTTTGCCATGAATATTCATATGAATCTGAAAGCTGTTAACCCGGCTCTCACATCTGCCTGGCGGGAGCCCTTCAGCTCTTATGTGTTGATCGTATGACTCCTTGCAAGACAGGAACTTTAAACCTGACTGCTCAGATAGTGATGGGAATCCAAGATGAAATTGTGCGCTTGGTTGTAAAATCTGCTAGTTACTTGGTTAGTTAGTTACACAAATCATCTACCCTAGGAACACCACACGACTAAAGGAAGCAACACGGTATGAATTTGCGAGCATTTGCCATTCCCAAAAGATCTGCCAGCTAAGTGTTATTTACTGATGAAATTCCCAAATAATATCAAATAAATAAATGAGAGAATTGCATGGGCTCCACAGGCGATTCATAAAGCAGGAGGACAAGTGAGATTCATAGCTTAAAGGACTCATTCAGCTTTTGAAGAAAACGGCGAAATTGTTTCTCAGCACAGTGAATCAATCTGATGCAGCTTACTTCATTATCTGCTGTGCATTGGCGGAGCAAAGGGAGCATGAAGAGATTTGGAGTCACTTCTGACAGGCTCTCAGACAAATGGATATTTGCTACTGGCAGACGTTTTTGTAAGTGGCAAATTTGTCTGGAATAGTTCTGAAAGCAGATTTAGTTTTGAATCATGGGATTTGCAATATGTCTTATTTACAGTCGAAAACACCTGAAATATGAACCTGCTCCTGCAACAAAAGTTTGCTTCGCGTTTTCCCTTTTCTTGAATGCTACGTGCAGCCTTGTTCCCTAAACACCGCCTACATGTTCACTGGTACACTGTCCCACAGGTCTAGAAATGCTACCTATGGTGAGGCTGGGGATTGCCCAAGCCCCAAAGGATGGAAAGTAAGAAAGGAGAAATTGCCAAAGCCTCTGGATAAAAAGGAGATGGAGAGGAAAAGATGGGTGTTTGGCTTCCGCTTGCTTGTTTCTGACACAGGTTTAATATCTCTGCGTAACATCTCTAATCCGTATTGCAAACTACTAGGAACATTTTCTTGAGAGATTTTTTTTCCCTATTATCATTTCGTACCACATAGCAGTGTAGATAGCATGGGTTGAAATGATTTTTCCCCCAGCCTGCAATGCAAAGCCAAGCAATGCGCTTGACTGAAAAGTTGTTGTTCGGATGCTGAATATTTTTAAGTTGTATTTCCTAGGGAGAATTCTCACTGTTCCCAAGCTAATATTGCCTCTCTTTGGCACAAACTGTTTTTGCTGTGACTGAAGGCATGTGGCACCTTTGTTGTCATCAGTGTATTGTTATTGAATGAATGACACCATGACCCACGCACAATTTGTTATAATCACTGAAATTCTCCTTAAAGGGAACATTTGCTGGGATGAGTAAATTCAGATTCCTCTGTGAGTCCCTGCTACGCTGGGATCCTTTTCCTAATGAAGCTGTAATGAAAACACTCAATCTACCAGAATTCTCTAAGTTGTGAACATCTAACAACAGCATTGTAAAGTATGCCTGTAGACACCCACACTGAAGTAGGTTTAAAATGATATCACAGCCTTCACTTTAATACTTAGCAGAGTAAGCGGCACTATATCCCTTGCTGCAAGACATGACTCTCAGCTCCTTTAAGTGTATTTTTAATAGCTCCTGTGAGAAGCATTTCCGCAAGCAGAGCATTTTATTGTTGCTAAATACCTCTCACTCTGAAGTCTCTCTGTTGTTTGGGAATTTGAAACTTTAATGCGCAAGTAGAAACAGTTCATCAGCCCAGGGAATGTCACACTCACATCACACACCCCAAACAATACTGATGCTGCATATGCACCTACATAAGGCTTTTGTTCATTAAGTTCCTGCTACTTATCCTGGTGTTACACACAAATGCAAATACAGAAACTTGCAGCCCAGCACTGAGCAGGGCCACACACAGACCTCACTGTCCTGTTCTGTTGTGCAGATCTGACTCTGCGGTCTGGACATTTTTAGGTCTAGCAAAGCCAAGCAGGCACATCAGTAAAAAGTCCTCCCAAAGGCTCCCAACTTTGCATATCTCCTCCAAGACTTCGGTTGAGATGAAACCAGCCTTGTTCAGAGGCTGTTTCTGTAACAATGATAACTATTTCTCCAGTCCCCAGCCCTGGCTGCAGCCCTTTGGGTACCCAGCAGAGCAGCGATCACATATCTTCCCCACACCACTGTTTTATGGAGGGGGGGGGTGACAGGGGTTGGCAGCAGCACAGCAGGGAAGCCCTCCCTCCTTCTGGCTGAAACTACAGTTCTCATCCAGCAAAACAATGTCAACAGTGCAGAGGAAGCTTTGATCACGCAAAATGGATGGGCACGTTATGTTTTCTTGGTTTTTGTTTTTTTTTTTTTTTTTTTTTGTTTGTTTTTGGTTTTTTTGCAATAAGTTATAACCCAAGGAGTTCCTCACCAGAAAATCCAGCCCCTTTTCATCTTCCCCTTCCCAAATGACAGCATTTTCCATGTTAACAGCAGTCTCCTCCAGCTGACAGATCTGTCGCTTTCCCCTTCCCCTTTTATTTTAGGGCATCCTCCCCTCTCCACCCCAGATGCAGCTCGCTAGCTGAGGGGCGAAGTGTTTCCCGCATGACCTCTATGCATTCCGCTCACGGGAGCGCACATGCAGCGGGGACGACACCGGAGCCGCTTTGTCCCCGAGACATTTCTGCCAGAAACCCCAGTGCTGGCGGCAGCGCTCCCCGCAGCCCGGCCCCCACCTGGCTGCACAACCCGGAGCACCCAGCAGCAACAGCTCCCTTTGTCTCGCATGCAAATCCTACCTCCGACAGCTGTCACATCTTCCTCCGAGGCGAAGCCTAATTGTTAATAAACAGAGCTCCAGCCGTATCCTCCAAAGTGCCACCAGTTGTTAAGCGCTGTCATCGTCCCCTCCCGGTGTTCCAACCCCTTTGGACCATCGGTGTCACAACCCCTACTAACTCATAGCTGGGTGCTCCCCGCTCAAAATGTCTGAGATAGTTTGGAAGGACAATGGGAATGACAGGCACACTAGACAGCCATGCTTGAAATTAGTTATCTCCGGCGCACTTAAGGCTGTTTGCAGTGCTTTAAGGCATTGCTCTCGGGAGGGTTTATTCACCCAGGCTGGGCGCACTGCTCCTGCCGCGATTCAGTGCTGGGAGAGAGCGGCTGCTGGAAACGCAGAGATCGCTCTCACCCCACGCATCCCCCCGCGGCTTTTAAACCTCCCCGGGAGAGGAAATTGCTTCAGTCATCCTTAAACTCACTGAGGCTCCTGTGCCTGCGGAACTGGGCTTCACACATTGTTTGGAAACTAAGGGAAAAGCTGCTCCGGGAAAGGGAAGGAAGGGACTGGAGCTCCTGAAGCCGATGCAAGCAGCAAAATGAGGGCAGCAGCACCTGAGGGGCTGAGCTGGGTGGTGAGGAGCTCACGGAGCTCCGTGGGGCAGATGAGGCAGGAGGGGAGCAAGGGGTTGTGGGGAATGTGCCAGTGGCTGGAATTACGTGGGACAGAAGCAGGCTGCACTTCCCAAAAGGTAAAATGCCGTTTGCAGAGAAGGTCTTGCAACCTAGATTTGCAAGTTGACAGAATGCAGGATAGTAATCAATGGAAGAAACACGAACAGTGTGGTATTTGAGGTGTGTGGAAGAGGTGTCGTAACTGGATGCTACCAGACTGCTGTTTTCAGTACACCTGTGTGCATCCTTAGATCCCAGGTCAGAAATATTACTGTCCTGCTGAGCATTTTGCTCCTTGGCTGCTACTTCATCACCAGCCTGGTGAGGACAGATCAAAATTCGTTGGCTAACATCTGCCGTCAGTCCGGAGTTGCTGGTCCCAGTGTGGTCCCTAGTGGACAAAAGGAAAAGCCACCAGTGCAGCTGCACCTCCAGCAGCAGCGCACAGAGACAGCCTGAGGCATTTGGCACTCTGCTTCTCACCAGCACCTGCCTGAATTTTTGGTACCATTCAGTTCATGACCCTGGGATTAAAACAAACATACTGTGCACAGTGACAATCCCTGCTTTGTGGTCATTTAAAGAAATCTTCCTCTACCAGGTGGTAGCATCTCCAGCATCTTTCTAAGCACTAAACTTACCCTCAAGGGGGAAGAAAAAAAGGAAGGAAATAAAAGTTGTCCTTGTCCTGAGCAGTGTCTCACTTAAGGGCTCACTCTGCCATTGGTTTGTGAGCAGGATGGCACAGCAGTTCAAGAGGCATCGGACATTCCTGCTGGAATCATACAGATCTGGGGGTTCTAACTTTGTTGGTGACTCTTTGAGAGCTTTCAGTGCTGAAGTGGAGACAATTGTGTTTACAGGCAGGCTGTAGCAGGGGATCATTGCCATCTATGAGCATTGTTCCTCACCCCTGTATGCAAGGTGGCTCATAAAGAATGGATGGCTCTAAGCTCCCCTCACATGGTCTGCAGAGAACCCCTGGACCTCCCTGCTACAGTGATCCCAAAGGAGACCTTTTGTGATGAGTTAAAAGTCATTCTGACAACAGGCACAACTGTCAGAGGGAGCTACATGTCAATGGCCATGATCTGCAGCAAACCCTCTCTGAGAAAGCCCATTGCTTGCAAAGGAATTGCAACAACTTAAAAATGCTTTTGTCTACCCAACAGATATGTGTGTAAGAAACAACCAAGGAGGGGAGGAGAGGAAGAATTCAGGAGCTTTGTAGTTTGCATGCTGATTTTAAGTCAAACAATATAACGAATGGAGAAAATAATGCATAATTTCATTATGAGTCATCCTAATTATAACAAGAATTTGATAGAAACATAACTAGGAAGTGTAACTATCTGTTACACATTTCTAATTACGCAAGGGAAGTACACAATATAATTAGAGCTGCAGGTTACACATACAATAACCTTTTCTCCTCCTGTGGTGATAAATTCTCTAGGAACATTATGAATTTGTTTTGAAACTGCATACCTATCAGACAGCACTCTTTCTACTCACTTGCTGTGTGCTTTTCAAAACATGTCTGCATTTGAAACAGCAGCAGGGAGACTCGTTAATCCATACGTACTTGGTGTGAGCCACGTGCTGAAGACATTGGAGTGGTGATAATGGCTCTTCCATGCTGCGTCAGCTCAGCATTAGACTGGCAGGGCTGCAGATGCAACATGCACAGCAGGTAACGCTGTGCATTAAGAATGTATAATTAGAGCATAAATGAATCATAGAATCATTAAAATTGGAGAAGACCTCTAAGATCATCTAGTCCAATGGTTCATCTACCACCAGTACTGCCACGTATCTCAGTGCCATATCTCCATGTTTCCTGAACACGTCCAGGGATGGTGACTCCACTGCTCCCTGGGTAGTCTGTGCCAATACCTCACTACTCTTTCAGAGAATAATTTTTTCCTAATATCCAACCTGAACTTTCTCTAGTGCAACTTAAAGCCATTAGTCCTCACCCTATCACTAGTTATCTGGGAAAAGAGGTTAACCTCTTTGCTATTTCCTCCTTTCAGGGAGTTTTAGACAGCAAAGTTTGTTTTAGCCAGAATAACCCTTTAAAAGAGGCCAAATTCTGTCATGCACATCCAGATACTCTTGGGCTTTGTGGTGGCTGAAGTCAGAACAGCTTCACTGATGGCAGATATTCCATAGAAAGGGTGAGTCCAGCATGAGGGAAGACAAAATCCTCATGTTGATACTGGCTACGTGTTTTAATTCCACCCCTGGCTTTTTGATGAAAAAATTACTAAGTCAGTTGATGTCAGTGCCTCCATTTACAGCTCTAGATACCCTCCGTTCTCTTTCCTGTGGTACAACAGTCAACACTGTCTCTGCTGCAGCTTTGGAGTGCTCATACTCAGCCAGGCTGCCAGGTGACCAGTTGTAATCTACAGCGCTAGCACAAAGCCAGAAATCACTTGTTTCCTGATGGCGAATTGAAGGCCCGTGTTTGGCCCCAGTCCTGCAGTCTCTGTTGTGTTGAGCACCATAAACAGCCAGGTGTCCTGCAGCTCTGTCCATTAACTGAGTTACCTTTCACAGAGTGGTTAATCACTTCCACATGCTGCTTGATTGTCCCCTTTCCATGCCGACTGGCTCTTTCTCACATTGCTCTTTTTGAGCCACTCGCCTTGGAGAAAATGACTACATCTGGAGCACTGTTAAATGACCCAGAAGTCTCTGCCTTCCAGGCTGACACTATTTGATGCAAATAGATGGCTTCTTGCTGTGAAAATCTCCTTGGTTGACAATCCATTGGGTACTTCTGGAGATAGTTATCTGAGGAGTTAAAGCACGGGCTCTTCTCTCTGCATATTGACACTCTCACCCTCACCCAACTGCAGGTATTAAATCCTTCCCGCGCTGTTTCGGAGGAGGCCTTCCTCCTCCCTGTTTGTTCGACAGCTGCTGGTGCACGTTGCTGATTCTCTTTGCCTTCAGCTTTTGCCATCTGCCATCATTAAGTCGCCCAGGTGTCGGAAATCTTCTTGCTCTTCTCTTGTAAACATTATTCTGCCTTCTCCTTCAGTAATTCAGCCTTCATTTATGTAAAGGCTGATAGATCAGGCTAGCTGTTCGCAAACATCTGCTACATTTTGTACTTTATGGGGGTGGATGGGGAACAGAGGATGTATACTTGCTGGCAAAAATAAAGGCAGCTTAACCCTTCCGTCACTTTCTGCCTCCAAGATCTTGCTGCCTTCCTGTGCTTCTAGATTACTGTTTGCCAGTTGTATGTTACACTGATCAAATATACCATAAAGCACAGCTAATTTTCAGAAACATCAAGGCTTCCACATGTTGTAATAATGTCTATAGCCCTCAGTGGTACTGAGGAACAGCAGAGGTGGGAAATGTCTGAGACAGTTATCAACAAAGACATCAGAATAATCCTTTTCCCCTCTCCTGCTGGTGCAAACAGGGGCTTTGCTATTTTTTCTGCTTGGATAAGAGTCAGGCATCCTTTTGTGATTACCCGGAGGGGACATTCAGACTCAAACAGCATCTTTCACAATGGCGGGTAGTGTAAACTATTGAATTCCTTTGGCAGAGATGATGAAATAAAATGATTTCTGGTGTGCCCAATCCTCCTCAGTAAATCACTGAAGATTGACTGTGAGTTTGAGCAGCAACAAAACAGAATCCAACAAAACAGGCTGCTTGCACAATGCTGCTTGCTGGGCCCGATGGATGTTTACTGCTTCAAGGGCAGTAAAATATGTATCTGAGGATGCACACCCAGTTGCTGGGGCCAGTCTCCAAGATGCGTGGAGAGTAATTCCAGCAGAATTTCATGCTCTGGTGATTTTACTCTGCTCTGTTTGGGGCTCAGCAGCAGTGCTCTCAGAGCTTGATTTTGTGTGCAGCCATTGGGCAGGGATGCTTTCCTGCTCTGAACAGTTCTGCTGAGAAGCAATTGCTGCCTGCTGCTTTCCCATTTGTTAAGCAATGGATTACTGCTCAAACATTTGCAGCACATGTTGGTCTAAGCTCTGCATGCATTTCTCCCAATTGACTCCTCTCCTGGAATGCCATGATCAGAAGGGTTTCTTCTTTGTTCAGTTATTTCCAGAAGCAGTGTCCCAGTCATCTCTGCTGTGATTTCCATGCTTTGTGATGGATAATTTGTTGCGTTATTCATCTTCCACTGAAAAAAAAACAAACACAACCAAATAGCCACTTAGATGCTCTCTGATTTTATATGGCATCTAGCTGTTTCTTTTCTACCTCGTGCTGGCTTTATCCACATTGTCCTGTTCCTACAGTAATTTTACTCCTCTGGCAACTTGATCAGGATACTGCTGGAGAATTGATCCCTCACCCTTTTTTTCCCACCCCCTGCAAATCATTTGCTATGCAATGCTCTCCTTTCTTCAGGACTCAAGTATCTCCTTTAATCTCTTCTTGCTTTTATTCTTTATTCAGCTGCTGCTTTGCTTTGGTGGAATAGTCACTTCTCTGATGAAGCTCATGCTTCTATTTTCATTCTCTCTCTTTTTGAAAGGTCTTTTGCATCAGCGAAATGTTTCTGTTTTAGTGCCTTTGATGACTTGGTGCTGTGTGCTCAGCTCTGCACTCCAGGTGCTAAGGATCAAGACGTGGAGAGGAGATGCAATGCAGGAGGGAAAGTGACTGTTGTGTTGAATGAGGCCATTTTCACTGGAGCAATGATGTGGTGTGGGGGCAAAGAGGCAAATACTCTGGGAGCTGTACTGTGGAGGGGCTGTTTTGTAGTGCCGTGCCTTGGCTTCCCCACCTGTAAGGCAGAAATAATGGCACTGCTCTGCTTTACAAAGTACTTTTTGAGCTTTGGCTGAAAACTAAAGCGTATGTGTATATGTAGATATTAAAAATTCTCCAAGGGTCCAAACCTCTCAGTGCTCCTCTGTAAATCAGGAATGACTAGCGGGATTTCACTGTGCTTACTGAAGTAGAGTTATTAGAGATTTATACCACAGTGGTCAATGTTTGGTCTGAAATGTATATCTCCAAAGATATATGGGCTGTATATGAAGTTACTTCCCACATGTGAAAGACTTACTGCGCCTGCACAGTGCTGCCTCATATTCCCTGCCATCACAACTGCTGAGGACGTGGGATGAGCTTATGGATAAAGGACTCAGTAAAAAAAAAAGGTGCTTGGAAACCAAACTGATGCTCTCTAAAAGAAAATGTAGAATGATAAAGCTTTGCCTTTATCACAGGCCAGAGGGGTACTCCTTTGGCATAAACACACTTTTTTCCATTGATAAAAGAAATCTGTGCTTTCCATCCTCCCTGATAGGTTTTTCAATCTTGCGTATAAAATATTAATGTATCATCAAAGGCTGCAGTGAAGAGGACTCCAGAGGAATTTAGCCAGCGAGTTATCTCGGTTTTTAATTACCTAACACTATTTATTTACATCTGCTTGAAATTATTTTACACTCATCATGCCTATTGAAGTAATGTTTCATCATTTCTCTACTTAGTTGATATTAAAAACATAACAAAGTAAAAGGAACAACTTGTCCATCAGCTCACCTGTAACCTGACCTTTCCTCTGCTCCGGGAAGTTTTGAGGTTCTCTAAATTCTTGTGCCTGTACTTGCTCTATTTTGGGACTCTTACAAATAACCTTGGTAGGCAAAGAAGACACTCTGCAAGCTGTGGGACACGTCCCTACTGTTGTGAGGGGATAAATGCTTAAAATATACATTGCCTATGGATTTGTCCCACAGGACCGAAGTCCTGTGCTTCTATTGCAGGGCTCCCAACCTTACCCTGCAGCCACTGGCTATGTCTCTGTGGGGAGACAATAAAAACAATATGAAAAACAGTCCCAGAAAGACTTTACTCCCTCAAATAATGCTCAGCTGCAGCTGGATGTTGTAGGATTTCCTTTTTTTTTTAGTTTTCATGCTTATATTTATATCAACCCTTGGTGCAGCAGACAAATGAAAACACAGTGTGGCCATGCCTAACCTGGGATAATGTGAGGATCAGTGACCAGGTGCCAATAGGTGAAATGACAGTAAGTGATGCCTTTCCCACACACCGAGATGAGGAACACACAGCTTTGAGTCCCAACACTGAAGATGTGCTTATTCTTCCCTCTTTCACGAATAAATCAACCACAGGCATTAATTGTTTTGGACAGCTCAGTCCTTTCAGGGTTTCCTGCCAGGGACCGCACTGTTGTGTCAAGAGCTGTGCAAACACTGAACAAAAAGACACTGTCCACAATTACTGATGCACTTTACTTCAGTAGCCCCTGGGCACTTTAGCTACTGGAACACTCCTTGGCCCATATGAAAAGTCTGAGGTACTCTGATGATATTTCATGTCATTAATTTTCATATAGCCATCTTGAATGAAATAAAGGAACAAGATTCAGCATCTAAATATTTGGTATGATACATATGTGATATATTCTCCATTCTTAAAAATGTAAATTCCGAAGTGGGATTTTGCTCCAGAGATCTTTCATTCATTTAATGACCCTCAATAATGTGTGAGTACGATGGGAGAGTCACCTAAATGTACTCCTCAGCTCCTTTACTGTTGGGCAATGCAGTTTTACAAAGGAATTCTTTAGCTTTCCTGAAGCCCTTCTGATTTCAGTGGGCTGAAAGGAATATAAACGAGAAGGAAATTTCCCCCTTTGCTGGCATCTGATTTCTAAATGGGATTAATTATGACAAGAGCTTCTTTTTATCCTGCATAATCAGGATAATTTGCTAAAATTTCCTTTCTAGGTTCATAAAAAATGTTTTGTGAAACATTTAAAATTAAGTGTGGTTTCTCTCTGCAGTTGGGTACAAATGTAGCTGAACTTTCAGCTGGACTCTGGGTCTGTCTTTGTTAATAACCATATTTCAGTTTCATTACTTTCTCTAATTCCAGCCACTGACCATTCATTTCATTTTTGTAATAGGAGCAGGAGATTAATTGTCCATGCAAGGCTGTGTGAAACAATCCTAGCACAGCCCGAGTGAAATGCCCTCATTTTTCTTAATTTTCATTAACTCCTCGACTTTACTGCTTGCATGTAGCACAAACAAGTACTAAAATGCCATATTGCATTCCTGTACGACACGGCTTGGAGGTCTCCTCATGAGTGATTGAAATGGCCTGTGTGCTGAAAACAAGGATTTGAATAACTTGCAAACATAAACTCAGAACACAGGCACCTATCAGGTCCCCAGATCTATGTTCTTTTCCAGGAGTCACCAAAGGATATAAAGCTGCTTAAGAATTAGATCCCCAGCCAGAAGGCTGTGGACACCTAACAACCTGTTAGCTGCACCACCCTTTGGAGCAAACCCAAGCAAAACACATTTAATATTCTCCAACTTATTTTCATTTCTGATCACCTGCTTCTGGGTACTTAACAATTCTCTGATACGTTTAAGGGAACAGCTTCACTAATTGCTGTGGGAAGTTATATGGTATTTTGTTTCCACTGGTGGTGTGGAAATACAGCTCTTACATTGCTTTTTTAGAACTCAGCCTGTTTCTTTCCCACACCCTGATTCTGTACTTTGGCACTGCAAAAGCCCAATTATAAACTGCTTTTGAAGTAACAAATGTAAAATGCTCCACACATGTTGAAAAAGAAAGCCAACAGCAAAGTAGGTAATAGAGGTTAGCTGCTATTTTGATCTGTCTTTGCGGGAGTCAATATGTAGGGAATCTATCTCCAGACAGGGCTTGGAACCCACCGCCTCTCTGTATAATACCTGCTTTGCATATTTGAAGAGAAATGTATATTCAATATGACTAAAGGCTTGCTTGTCCAACTTCAATGTTATAAAAACATTTACAAAAGAAAATGTCTGCTTTTTGACGGAAAGAATGCAACATAGTTTTAGCAAAGGCATATTGGGTCGCATGAATTTGATTCTTTTGTTCGATAATTTGTTTTCTTGGTAGAAGCGGTGCAGTAGATCTAATCTCTCTGGACTTCTCTCTAATCTCTCTGGACTTCAGTACATGACATGGTGAAAAGATTGGTCAAACTGGAGGAAACAGAGATTAGTGGAATTGTGCTGGAAGTCACTGATGGCTCAGGGAAAATATATAATGGATTGGGGGAAGTTTGGGATGCAGTGGCTGCCCTTGGACTCCCTTTAGGATTGTTGTGAGAGGTTGATGGCATTTATGATTCTCACGGGAGTTTATATTCCTCATGGGAATCACGTCATGCATTACTGATGTGAAATCTAGCATTGAGCATCACTGAACCAGGGCTGAAGAAACCCCACCTGGAGTAGCGGGCAGTCCTGGCACATCCATTCAGAGAAGGTGTGCTAAAATAGGATCATCTGCAGAGAAATGCAGCAGGCTCAGCCTTTATTTGGCATAGAGTGATGTGATGGCTGTCTATAAATGTAGAGTTAACACTGGAGAGCGAGGAGAGAGATTTAAACTCAAGGCTAGTGTTGGCACAGGAACAAATAGGTATAAATGGGTCATGGATATACTTAGGCTGGAAATTCTGAGGTTTCCAGCCATCAGAAGAATGAGGCAGCAGATTGGTCCTTTTGAAAAGGAAGTGGGGGTAAAAACAAACTAGCTTCAAGACGGGGCTTCACTGGTTGAAAGAGATCTTGTGACATGGTGACTTGTGACTGGGCTTGGTGACGCAGAACCTGCTCCCAGTCCACTGCTTTTCTCATCCTGCCATGAAGGCTTCTGATTCACAGCAATTTGTGAAACTCTGCAGGTCAGGGGCTGAGGAGAACTCGAAGGAGAGCTCGGAGGGGAAAATTTTCCCCTGTCTGTGGTGCAAAAAATACCAACTGAAGGCCAGCTCTGTGAGTCCATGTGTGAATATCCCCAGTGTGCACATTTGTGAGTGTCAGCATCTTTCTGGCCTCTGGATAAAGGCTTGCTCGATGCTGGGTACTCCAGCCAGGCAGCTTGGCTGCACTCCTCTTCCTGCCCCACAGGAAAAAAAGGAGTCAGGCTTCCTTGCAGCTGAAAGATTCATGACCAGTGCCCAGAATTTTTATCTAACTCCTGAAAATAGAACTGGTCTGAGCTTCAACTCCCAGGCAAACAGCAGCAGCAGAAGGTGGAGCAGTGGCAGTCCTTCCCCCTTCTTGTTCCTTGGGCTTTTGCTAAGTGACCTCCAGCTGCTGCTGCTCCTGCTGTTGTTGTTTGGGAGCAGCACTGAGGTGGGCAGCATCACAGGGCTCTGGCACCTGCAGAAGATACACACACTGCTGCAGATGGCTGCTGCTCTGCTGCAGTGCTGCTTGCAGGCCAGTGATCTTGGGGTATGTAGGCACAGCCTTCTATGCACCCAGCCCTGCATGGCAGTGGCTTTCCTGGTTGCAGCCTCCTGCTGATCACACCACCATGGCACAGGGATGCAAAGAGCATTCATGGCAGTGCTGATGCTCTGCACATCTCGGGGCTTGGCACTTCAACCAGGCTTGCTCATGTCTGCTGTTAAAGGTCCTAGCTCCCTGTCACAGCCATGCATCCACAGAGAAAAGTTCTCCTTCTGCTGGCACAAAGTAGGTGTCTCCTTAGTTCATGTAAGAAAGGCAAGCTGAGCAACAGCATGGCTGAGACATCATGTACCCATGAAAGTACCTCTTGACACATTTTCTTAAGAGTGACTGAAGCAACAAGGATGCCACTCAAATACTTGTTCTTATCTAAGCAAGCGTGTTTTCAGCTCATCCCCCAGCAGGTCCTGTCTTTGGGGCATGAAGGTACTCACAGAGTCCAACAAATTGCTGTCATAATTAAGTCAGGAAGCAAAGGGGACTGACTGTTCCTAGAAGCGACTGTATGCTTACTTTTAACAAGTTCAGGCCTTGCAGTGTACTGCGCAGTGTTCAGACAGCATTGTCTGAAATGGAAATAAAAGTGGGTAAGTTGGAGTCCAGGTACTATCAGCACTTGAGAAGTACCTGGCACTTCAGGAGAGCAAGCACTTGATTTTGGGAAGCTTCTGTGTGTCATAGGTTAAAGATGGAAAAATAAGCCTAGGTTTCTGATCACTGCAGAAAATAGTTTCTGAGAGGTGAAGAGCTTGTGTCAAATATCCCTTCCTTAGGAGCTGGGTGACAACTTTTTTCCTAGTGTTTCAGTTTGCTCACTTGGAAAGCAAATATTTTTCTGTTGCTGAAGATATTTGTAAAGACAGGCAGTGTCTGTGGAGTGCTTTGAGGTCCCCAGCAGTCCAGAATTGCCCTAATCCACTGGAGTGGGTAGGGGGTGCTGCTCAAACCCAAGGTCATGCTGACCTTGGCTGCTGGACACAACTGAGCTGCCTTTTTTGTTGCTCTTAAGAGTAGATGCAGTGAAAATGGTTCGCTCCCATTTGCTGTTTTGGCAGATCCTCTTTTACTGTGAGAGCCCGCTTCAAGTCAAATGGTCAAATTGTAAAAGGTTTCTGTCCATCTGGTAGATGCCTCAGAATGAGAGGAAGCCAGCAAAGATGACACCACAGCATATATCAGCTGCCTGAACTCAGCTATTACAGAAGACTTTTCCCCATCACCTCATCTGAGTATTAAATAGCTGAGGAGTAATTATGTCTAATGTTTCCTGATCTCTTCCCTCTTTGCACATGGTAGGCTGTCCTGTTTCTGAAACACTCACCTCATGCTCACGGCATTTGGCCTGCAGCAGCGAGGTTGAGTCCATCCCCAGAATATCTAAAACATTTTCTTCTAATAGATTGCTCACCATAAGCTAGAAATGCGTCACACACCAGCCAGTTATTTCCACATCATAAACTCCTAATGCTTCTTCAGACTGATGGGGTTTCGTATTTGCTAAGACCTGGAAATATGCCAAATATTCTTCCATGCATGATCCTTCTTTTATTTTAGCCACTGCTGAGCTAATCGTTGGGTATTTCTGGTGCTTGAAAGCCCCTCCATTTGTTTCTGAGAATTAGCTTAAAGCACCAACCACTCTGCAGCTTAGCAGCACCCAGCATAGCGGGGACAGGAAACAGTTGTGCTGCGATGTCACATATCAGCAAGGCCAGCAGGTTTGCATTGCAAGCATTCTCAGGGCTTCAGGGAATTCCTGGGGCTGGGAGCTGAGCTGTCCTCATGTCCAGGATCCCACTTGGTGTGCTTCCAAACATTGTCCTGGAGCTCTGTGTGCTGCGGTTTCTCTTCTCCCATATCTCTTCCTTATTTCCTCCTCTGCTTGCCTTTCCCACCTAAAACCAAGTTAAGCAGCCTGGCTGGGAAGTTTGAATCATTAGTGTTTACTGGAAGAAGAGGTGCTTCCTCTTGGTGCTTCAGAGGGTGGTTAGGAAGTGTGGGCTCTGAGTACAGATTTTTTTCAGTGGTGGCTTGACTTCTTCCCTCAGATCTCTGATGTTCCTGCTAGGATGCAATTATTTCTAGTCCCAAGAACCAAAATTTAACTCTTGTTCAATAATCACTTTGCAACCTGGTTTCTGATGGTTTTACCCACATGCTTTGCCTTCCACGAGCTGTCCCACCTTCGAAGCACTTCCTCTACTCACTTCTCCCTTTGAATTTGTTCAGTTTATGGCAAGACTTCGGTACCTGTTTGCAGAATTTCCCCTTTTCCCCACTGACTCCAAGCCTGGTGTGCTTTCCAGAGTCTCCTGCTGCTCAACACTAGTTAAAGCTGTGCCAACTTGCCAGCAACAAACCCTTCTTTATTTTTTTTCGTGTGTGTACGAAGCTTCAAGCATAACAATCTGCCTCAGTCCTGAAGCTTGGCAGACAGTGTCTTTGCCAGCTTAAAAATGAAGATAATACATTTGGCCATTTATCAGTAATGAAAAGTAATCATTGGTGTGATGCAAGAGTTTATGAGTTTATTTAACTAAAAATGAGTTTGATTTAGCACGAGAATTTTGCAAGGGATTCATGCTCAGCATAGCTTTATTGCAGTGCTTTAAATCCCTCCTCCTTCCTTTTTTAAGGTTAATGCAGTTGTGTTCACACAAAGGTAAGAATCTATGTATTCTGCAACAGTGTACTTTGTTCTCCAGATTTCTCCAGAAAGCTAGGTGTTAATTACATCCACAGACTTGCTTGCATATGCACATGCATGCAAATACACACGGGCACATGCACGCCTGGTTTGTTTTCTCTTTGCCCTTTCTAAAAGCTCTGACCTTGTAACAACTCTTCTCCTGGTGCTACAGGAACGGCTCCTTCCAGCTCTGCAGAGCTGCTCTCCATAAACAAAAGATTTCCCTCCTCAGTCTGTAGCACAAAGTACCTGCAAGCCTCCACTCCTGCATCCTGGCTGCCCCGGCTGACAACAGCCCTCAGTGTATACTGAGAACCCTTCTAATGTCAGCTCCCCTGGGGACTACGTATCAAAAGCTGGTAATAATAGTAATACATTCCACTTCAGCCTCGCTTCTCATTGAAGGACGCCAAAGCATTTGATCAGTGCTGGGTCCTGACTACGGGCTTGGAATAACTGAAGAAGAAGGGTGTGTTGGCATCTTCAAGCCTAGAAAAAAGATCTCTTGACTTGAGTGCAAACATCACCCCAGTGCGTGCTGTGTCCAGGGCCAGAGGCAGGATGGGAGCTCTGGACATGGCAGGCAGGCAGGCATGAGAACATGGAAGGAGGGAAGGAGGAAAGAAAGAACAAGGCAGCTGCAGTGATGAGATCCTGCTTTTACTGCGTTCTGGCTGTGTGAGTCAAACTGGTTCAGCCGAAAGCATTCCTAACTCACAGCAAGCAGTGTAAATCACTGTAAACAAAAGCCAGCAAATCCCCTCCACGCTACCTGTGTGCCTGCTGATGTATACTCTTACAGCCATTCCTACCTACACGGCAGTGTAAAGATGGACCAAATCTCACACTTTAAGATAGATGAAACCTCTAAACATTTTATGGTGTCTAGAAAATAGATTAAACAATGCAGTAGGTTTACCATGACTCATAATGCACAACAATTAATAACAGGAGCACAGTTACTGCCCAAATCCCTATAAGCACAAAACAAAAGCCTTCCTGTAATAAACACAGCATCGTGCTATACTGCTTAATTCCACCCCAAAACAATTCAAATCCCCTCTGCCACCGGAGGGCTTTGCAGTTATCAGAAATCCAATAGATGAAACCAAAAAGGCATGGCAGAGCTGAGGCTGTCCAAATTAAATCCCGAGTTTCTCTGTAAATCCATAAACAGAACATAAAAATCATTAATTTATCTCCTGCCTCCTGACAACGTTGTATCCTAATGTATTACTGGTGTCTCTTCCCAGCAGCTGGTGACAGTCAGAAGAAAATCAGGAAGGAAAGGGCTCATGGCTACCAGCACACACCTGGGCGTCACGCACCCTATACCCTCATGGTCAAGATGCTTAACCTTTTCATGCCCCATCTCCCTCTCTGTCCTGGATAACAACTGCTGATTTACTTCACAGGGCTTTTGTGAAGCTCCATTTGTCAGTGCCCGTGATGTATTATTTATTGTCAAAGCCATAAACAGTCGCATCCTGAAAATGCTGAGCACATCAGCTGCATTTTGATTTCTGCCAAAACCTGTTTCACTTAGGACAAATCCTTTCTTCTCCTTCACTACTGTAATAGTATTCTATTAAATGATGATCAAATTTAATAAACTAATCTGCATGTTTAGAGCCATGAAGTCAGCTCCCAATTAGAGGCCTGATCTAATGGGGGAAGCTCCAGGGAAAGCCTCTGGATCTGTGATGCAGTGGTGGCAAAAAGCTTTCCCAGTTTGGAGGACTCTTAGGAAGATGCTTGCAATGGGTATGCTGCAGGATGGCCTGCAGCAAGGTGTTACCTGTGTCTGAAGGCCAGCTTTTAGGGTATGTCCTGCATAGATGCTTAAAGAGCAGCAGGATAAACGTGATGAAGGAGCTGAGCAGAGCCCAGAAGAAGCATGTATCTCTCAGTTAATTCTACAAGGGGTAAATGTGTAGAAAATCTGAAAGTACGTTTTCTATGAATCTTGGTGAAAATACAGGTCTGGTTTTAATAATTATTCCTTTCTTCTGGAGATTCTGGGCTATCAGACTCCCTTGTTCCTGTTACAAAACTTGATGACAAACTAGGCAGCAGCTTGATTTAACATCCTGACTGACCTTATCTAACTGACCTTGCACCAAAGCAGCACAGCGTGCTGCCAAATTTCCCAGTTCTCTTCAGTATCTGAAATCTCAGGGGCGACATTTCCTACACAATTTTGCATCTGCTGACCTTATCACACCGGCCAGAAACAAAGCTGCTGGGCAGTCAGGGGGCATGTGAGCACACTGCAAAGAGGGAGCTCTGGGTGCAAAGCTTTTCTCTAATTGTGCCAAAGCATGGGCTGGCCCAGATGATGCAAAGGGCTGAGGGCAGCAAAGGCTCTTGCTGACATTAATCTGGCCTCCAAATTTCCAGGGAGGTGATGGAGTCACTATCACTGGAGGTTTTCAATTAAAGGGTAGATGTGGCACTGAGGGACATGGTCAGTGGGCATGGTGGGGTGGGGATTTATGGTTGGCCTGGGTGATCTTAGAGGTCTTTTCCAACCTCACTGATTCTATGATTCTATGAAATTCATCCAAATATCAGTATTTGACCCAAATCCTGTCACACTGTGGGTGTCTGAAGGAGGTTTCAATTTACAAAGTGCTGTGTTTCCAAAGTGGCAGAGCTCTATCCAACAGTTACAAAAAATAAATAGAGAGAGAATGTCAGAAACCTCTGCCATGGCTCTTCAAAAGAGTGTTATCTTGTCACTTGTTATGCAAGCAAAAAGTGGGCTTAATGCAAAATGCCACTGGCTTTTCAATCATTAATGGCACAATCAAGTAAAACACATAATCTGTCACGGTGAATACAGTGTTTGTAAACACGTGCAATTAAAGTGGAATAAGATTCAATTATAATGGGTTATGTGTGCATAATAATGCAGATCGTGCAATTCTTATTAGTCGGGCTGTAGTCTGAGCTCAGTTTGGGAGGAAATTATATTGAAATGTACTATAATGAAGAAGAAATTTTAATGAGAAGACAAGGTTGAAAAAATATTACTCAAAGCAAGAGAAATGAAAGCATCCGGAGGCAGAATGCAAATGACTGCACGGAGCCATTTGACTACATCTCCGGCTCTGTGCCAAGATCACACATTTACACTTAGCTGCTGCCAGGACCTGGGCAGAATTGGGCACTGCTCAGGAGCAGGATCCACCCTCCCTCCTTCTGCCTTCTTCTGGTCAGCTGCTTTTTGGGTGGGAGCAAATATGTTTTCTTCATATTAGCACACGGTTAAAATCCAAGGTAGATTTTATACACTTCCTCATTTTCCCCTTTGTTTAATCACTCGTGGAAGTTGGTTTACTTCACATGAATTGCTTTAATTAACTGTCGTGAGGAGGGGAGCAGGACCAGACTACTCAGAAATGCACAGAAAATCACTGGTGAGCAGCACGTAGCTGGTACTGAGCGCAGGAGAGCTGATCTCAGCTAAAACATTCAGACCTTGTCTAATTCTGGAACAGGCAGCTCACCAACTACTTGATAAAAACCAGTTATAATGGGTACACGTGTATAACAATGCAAACGGTGCTGCTCTGATTAGAACAAGGCGCTGAATTGACTCAGTCAATATCTGAGAAGTGAAAGCAATACAGTGTATGAAGTTAAACAAAATAGATGAGAACAACAAAGTGCTGTGTTGCATTACTTACACAGTTCTTAGGAGATTGAAATCCTGAGGAATAAGTTGTATCAGCTAGGGCACGGCATTAAGGATATCTGCCCTGAGCTTGCTGCTGTCAGCTAGAGCAGCTTTGCTGAAGAACATGAAGAGGAACTTCTGCATATAAGCAACAAGTGACTGCAAGTGTGGGAAATTAAATGGGAAATACAGATGCAAACCAGAGGAAACCCATGTGCATGCATCTGCATCTGCTCCCAGTGTACTGCCAACCGTAAATGCACTCAGACAATCAAGGAAAAAAACATTCCAGAGACCAGAATCCCAACTCTTCATTCTCAACAAAAGCTCATGAGAGGAAATTTGAAGTTATGGGAAGGAAATGATGTTGTCGCTACTACTCCCAGTGAGCGGTAGCCTCATACAGACAAGGCTGTGTGTCCTCCCTTGTCAGGAAATGTTTATGGCTCATCAGTCTGTATTTCCTCTTTCTCACTTCGTATTCCTCGTACTTTCATTGACACCCTTCCATGCTGCTGAATTTTTCCCTCACTTTGGTGTTTCTGCACTAGGCTATAATGTCTCTCCACAGCCATTTCTCTGAGTGACAGTGTATTACAAATTCAGCTCTTCCAGTACTGATTTAGCTCCTTTAATCTTTCCTTATAAATGAATCTCTCCATCCCCTTGATAATTTTTGTTGCTCTTCTCTGAACTCACTACAATTTTTCAATATCTCCTTGCTAATAAGTTCCCCAGAACTGAGCACAGCGTTCCAGGTGCAGAAGAAGCAGAGCAGCATCCAGGTGGGCAGGAGCAGGGCTGCCCCAAATGTGCTGCCCTCCCCAGTGCCCTGTCTCATTCCCAACTTGTCTCCACAGGTTTTGAATCTCCTTTTCTCCTGCCAATGAAAACTGATTGGTTTCTTCTGTTCCAGTGCAGAGAAAGCTGGTCAAATTCTCCTGTGCTGTATCAAGCACTGGGTTCATTTTGTAGTGCTCTTATCCTGCTGCTTATGCCTATGGATCTTTTGTGGAGGCTTTTAGTTCCTCCTAATGTCATCTCATCTGCATACTTGTTAACATGTTGCTTTCTTCTCTATTTCTGCATAAACAGGCAAGACCTTAAATAAAACTTCTAAAATTGTGCTTTGTGGTTCTTCCAAGGATTCCTCATCTTCTGCTCTCTGCTTTGTCACTCTCTGTTAACCCCTCTCTATAGCCTGCTAGCCTGTTTTCAATCAAGAAGGCAGTGTTCATCTCCAAGCTGATTTAAATTATTTCTTCTACAAAGGTTTCATGAGGCACAGTATCAAACGCTCTACTCAGATGCAAATATATTACAACTCCAGCATTCCCTTCATCCGTTAATTTTCTGTTTCTATCAAAAAAGCAATCAGGTTTGTCTGGTGAGATTTATTCCCACTGGACCAACGCAGTCTGAGACTTTGTGCTGCTGAATTGCCTCCATGGCAGCTGGGTGTGTAAGCACCCCCAGAAATGAATGTTGGGGTCACTGTTATGTTCATCCTACACTGGGGTTCTGCTAATTGGAAGTTCTGTCTTAATTATAATTAGTGCCAAGACTGTGATGGGGCGCAGCATCCCTGTAGGGCTGTGCCAGGGTTGTTGTCCCTCCACCTGCTAGGAGCACAACCTTTGTCCTGCAGCAAGGTCACTCCACACAGCTTGGGAAGCCCTGCAGCAGCACGCCGTGCTCAACACCATCTGCAAAGTGCCTGCTTCCCTGCCAGGGCTCTCAGCAGTGGCATGGTGCCTGGCCAGGATGGGGACCTCCTGCCTGCAGTCTCTTGACAGATTGAGGAGCAATGAGCTCCTGGCAGCAGTGGCCTTTGTCATGAGGGACTGCAGCCACCTGGGGACAATTGTGGGACCTTTGGATGGGCCGGGTTTCATCTGGCTGCATTTCAAAGCAATACGGATTTCTTTCAGAAAGGTAGAGTCTTCAGCAAGACGTGTTTGGGGATCATTTATTTCTCCTTCTAAGTGTCTACATGCACTTTTATTTATTCACCTCCCAGTCTTCTGTTTACAATTCAGGAGGGATGACCACAGGCAGTATGGTATTCTGCCACTTCCCCCCATATCCTGGACTCATCTCTATCAGCTGATTTGCATGTAGGATTATTTTCCCTTGAGTATTTTCTCACATGTTGACTAGGAAGAGATCTTTTATTGGCTTTTCCTCATTTCTAAATTGTTCACATCTCTTTCATCTGTATCATTAAAGACAGATTCTAGCAATCATTAGCTTCATGACCATCCTAATTTACTAATTAATGGACATTTTCTCTCATTCCCCTGAAACTCATGCAATAAGTGTCTTCCATATTCCCTTTAAATCCTTTGGCAGCATTAATTCACTCTGAATTTTTTTGCTGTCCTTATCCATCCCCCACTGAGCATTAAATGAATCTGTATTCTTGTTTGATTCCTTCCTCACCGTTTCCTATTTTCAGTACAGGTTTTTTTAACCTCCCATCTCTGAGCATTCCTCGTGGAGTCTCTGTAATTGCAGCATATAGCAATACTTTCATGCACACTTATTAGTCATGCAGATTTGTGAACACTCGGCTGCCATAGAAATTGGATGGGGTAAATGTGGAAATGGCCCTTTGTGAAGAGTGGATGCGGGACTGGTCAGGATGGGAACCACTGCCATCAGTCCTCCAAAGCTGAGTGCCTTCCCATGGGTCTTCATGCTCAGGAAGAGCAATAAACATCTTTCCCTCAGTAATTAGTTCCTTAAATAACTAGTTAATATCTGTATAGTGCTCAATAAGTGCACATTATTTTTGGCATTTCAGAGCCCTTTCAGACTGTGCTGGCAGCACGTAGTTCTTGGCATTAATGAGTTACATGACTTTGCTTAGGGGGAGATGTGTTTAGCAGGATTAGTTGCCATCTCTTTGCTATTTTGTGGGAGAAGGAACATCAGCTCCACTGGCCTTTAGGGCAGCTGAGAGCCTCAGCCTGGGCTCCTCAACCTGCTGCAAAGGGTTTCCTCTGGGTGGGAATCACAGCCTGACCCTGTCCAAGGCTGCTCCCAACACAGTCCAGTGGAGAATCCTTCCTCATATGAGGATCTGGTGGGATGAGGGGTAAAAGGTAAATCGTCTCCTTCTGGGCCAGGTAAATCATTGCTTTTTTGATTTCAGCATGGACATTGGTGATGTTAGCCTTAGTGCTGAGCGATGTAGTTACTTAATAGGGTATATCAAAAGCAAATGGAAGTGTTGCTGTTATGTGTTATATTGTTCTTACAAACATACTTAAAGCTCCTAACTAAGCTGTTATTCTGGGAACCTAATGCAAGGCAGCAGGTACTACAGTTCCCCTGCCGAGTCTATTTTCAATATTAATTATCTTGCTGTGCATTAAGTAGTTTTTGTTTTTGCATTAAAGGGTTTATGAAGATTAGATGATTAAAATGATAAAGACTAATTTTCTCAAGCATAGCCCCTTGGCAGCAGCCAATTGCAAAGAGAAAAATGTGTGTACTTAGTTGCTGTGGAAGGCTGGTACAGTGAGTAAGTTATTGTATGGAGGGGAGGGACCAGTGGGAAAGGCTGTTCCACCACAAACGTGGCTGCTGTCCTGCTGGCCATACACTTGTGCTGCGTTGATGTGGCAGCCATTCATTTTAATTCCCAATAAAGCAGATTTTTGTCCGGGAAATCAATTTCTCCATATGAAAACCAGTGACAGGAATGGCTATTGCTTGCAGACGTATGACATCTGCTGCAAAGCTAAGCTCATTGTGTCAGCGGAGTATGCATTGCTTGCTCTTTGAGGAGGAGGGGAGCTCTGCAGTTGGGTCTGGTTTCATGGCACTAAGCTGGGCTGCCAGGTGAGTGCATCTCACAGGGGCAGCTGTCACTGGAAGGAGATCTTATGTCTGAAGGAATCCCTTGTGTAATAGCCAGGTTTGTACCTTAGCTCCCTCACTGCCTGCTGATGAGGGAATTCTGAAGGAGAAGTCCCAGCCCTGCCTTCTGGGAGACTCTGTACAGAGTTTGTATTTCCTTTTCTTTCCCCTGGTTATAAACATGGTGACACATAGGCAGCATAAATTGTTTTGCCGTAACAGTCTTTCCTTCCTGTCAGGTAGAGGAGCATACATAGTACTTGCTAATGCTAAAGCCATAGGCATTAGAATCACTGTTATCATTAACATAGTCATCCCCCATTGCACAAATGAAAGTGAAAAGCAAAAGGTGCACTGTGGAGTACAGTGCCAAGAAGCTGAGGACATGTAGGAGAATTGCACCGATTATTTTCTATATTGCATGGATCATTTTCTACAGTCCTGTTATGATTTCTACATTTTGGAACACTTCCCTTCATTGACTTGCACTCTGAATAGGTGGTTTCTGTATGAGTTTGCTGTCATTAGTATTATGAACTGTTATTTGTTAGTATCATGAAGTCTTTTCAATGCCTTAGAATTTATTACAGGTTTCAGAAATGCCTACATTTATCCATTTTACACCTTCATTATCTGATCTAGCCTCATCATTACACCACATACATACAATGGTATTATCACTGCTGTCTCATTTCATTTTATTTTCCATTTCTTAGAAATAAAAGCACTAAACATTTTGTAAGAAAACATGCCTGAGCATAATCAGTCCCAGTATTATATACATCTGAATCTTGGGTATTGACAGAACATGTCCATTGCTCAGAGGTGGCACAGTGTGTGTTTTAGGCCAGTACTGGTAGACTGGGCCAACAAGAATGTCCATGCAGGATCTCAAAAAGCCTCTGAAAAGCCTGAAATACCTGTAGTGATCCCTAAGCTTTCTCAATATCCACAGTGAAGGTTCCTCACATTGTTAAATATAACACCTGTCCTTGGAAGATGAATTTGTCTTACTTATAACATCTGATGTTAAACTAACATCTAAACTTCTAACATCTAAACTAAACTTCATGCCATGTGAGGCTCCAGAGCCAGCTGTAGGGAGTGGAAAGAAGGGAGAAGGCACAGAGTAAAGGAAGGTACAGCTGTCTTGAAGATGAACATAAACACCACCCTCTGATGGAGGCAACTGTTGTTCAGTTCTTAAATTGAGAAGGATTTTTAAGGATCAACTAAATAGAAAGTAAATCCAAGATGAGAGGAACAGAAATCCAAGATGAGGGGACAGAAAGGCAGCTGCTAAGTGTGTGACACGAGGTGACTTTTGATTAAGAAAACAGCCTGCCCACAGTGGGAAGAGAAAATGCACTTGGAGACCAGATCAGCTCACTGAATATCCCTCCTGAGAGAAAGCATTGTAATAGCTGACCTGAATCCATTTTTAGCAGTGACTGTTCTTCCAGCTGGAAGTGTTTTCCAGCTACAGTGAACTCACAGTCGACTGTAGGCAGGATCTGCTTTGCTGGACTCTGCAGTGCTGATTCTCAGCCACAGACACTTGGAGGAGGACAGCCTTGTCCTCTGGCAGCATGAGGTGGCTCATGGCACTCTCTGACCACAAGAAATACAGAGTTACAGGAAGTCTTGCAAACTGCTGCAATAAAAGCAGATAATTACCTCTGTATTTTAGGGAAGCTTACAACGAGTCTGTGTTAGTAGTCCCAAATGCAGGGCATCAGCCACGTTAAAGGCTGAAGGGAAAAGCTCCAGTTTCTCAGTTTGCAAAGTGGTTTTAATAAATCAACCTACTGAGAAAATATTAGAAGTATTTTGGAACAAATAATGTGATTGAAAAAGGCATATTTCATCCAACAAGTCAATTACTACACCCACTGATATTTGTTAAGATTCAATTTGGTGAAAAAAGAAATCTGTGTTCTGCCACAAATTCTGGCCCACTTCCCATAGATGCTAATCCTCAATTCTTAGCCAAAATTTGCTGATGCATTGTCTGACACAGAAAAGGGCCTCTGAGCTCTGACATAAAACCTAATTACAGGAGGTACAGTAAAACAGGGCAAGAGACGATGAGAGGGAATGGTTTTAAGCTCCAGGAGGGAAGGTTTAGTTTGGATGTCAGGGAGAAGATCTTCACAGAGAGAGTGATAAAGTGCAGGAAAAGGATGCCCAGAGAGAATGTGGATGTGCCCATTCCTGGAGGTGTTCAAGGCCAGGTTGGATGGGGCCCTAGGCAACCTGGTCTAGTACCAGATCTGGAGGTTGGTGGCAGAGGGTTGGAACCTGATGATCCTTGGGGCCCCCTCCAACCCAAACCATTCTATGATTCTTGTAGTGTTGAAGACATGCGTGATGCTCACTCTTTTCCAGCAGCAAAATACCCAACATTAGTATCACTACATTAGTTTCAGAACATGCACACAGACACATACATATGCCTGTACTGAAAAGCATAAACTGCCTCCTCTTTGCTCAAAGTCCAAGCGCCTACAGCAATATCAACAAATGCCATAGAAATGAGAAATAATGCTCCAATTCCCAGTGCAAGAAAGCTGTGGTGTTTGCATGTCCACAGCGGGGAAATGTGAGGATTTGGCTAATAGGTGAGATGTCAGAATTGATTCCCCACAAAAGTGTCTTACGAAAGCTTGTCTATTCACAGGGACCTGCCTTGTGTCTGAGCAATGGTGGCAGCTGAGTCCCCACAATAAGCTGGGGCTTGCATCTCTGTGGGCACCGGTGCCTCCAGCATCAGGATGGATTCCCTAGGTTCCTTTCTGTTTTCAGCACTGGGGAAGCTGTGCTTTGCTGACACTTTTGCCCAGAGGCTGTTTATCCACACAGACAGGAAGAGTTTGCTCTACAAAGCAGCAGGGGAATGACAGTGGCTGGCAAAAGACAGGTAGCTGCAGGAAAGTATTTTCCATCTGCTCCCATTTCTGCACCCCACCATTGCTCTTCTCTGCCATCCATCTCATTCTCACCACATATCTGAGACCTTGTTCTGAGCAGCACGGTGTAATTCTAACACATCAGCATGCCATGCAGCAGCTGCCAGAGCTCACGTATAGGCCTCAAATGCATTTGTTTAGAGCAGGGTTCCCAGATGGGCACAATTAAACGGTCATTCTCTGAGATGTGACTGACCATGCACCATCCCTTTGCTAAAAGAGGATTAATATTTCGGAGGATTCGCAGTCTCTATGACCACTCCCTTTGAACAACAGCTTTGAATGTTTCTGCTCTCCTTGGAATCCCAGAATCACTAAGGCTGGAAAAGAGCACTAAGATCATCTAGTCCAACCACTGACCCAGCCTCACCATGCCTACTAAAACATGTCTCTTGGTGCCACATCTACATGTTCCTTGAACATCTCCAGGGATGGTTAAATCACTTGTGCCCCTGTTCTTAACCTAATGGGGTTAACTCCTACCATGATAGCAGGAGCTCAGTTTAACCCCTTCTTTTTCCCTTGGCAGCGCAAGAAGCCAAACTACAGCTATAGATAAAACACGCTGGAGACCGTGCTGTCGGATCTTTTCTCTGCAGTCCCCGCAGAAAGCAGTTGGCTACGGCTGGCCATCCGGCTGCAGTGCTGGTGTACTCGACGGTGACCGAGATGCTTCCAAAAAGCACTTTGTGGGGATGCGGAGCGCTGCAGCATCCCCCCGCCGCGCCTCCCCGCAGCTCCCAGCCCATTGCTGGGGGAAGAGCAGCACCTAGAGGCCCCGGGCGGCCCTGCCTCGGGCTCCGCAGGCACAGGGGTCCCCAGGGCTCCGGGACTTGGGGGCACTCTGTACTTCTGGTGGCTGGGGGATTTAGGGATGAAACCAGAACGAACCCAACCTCTCTGAATCCCAGCCCTTTTCCTCCCGCGTTCAGCCCTGCCAGCCTCTGCATCGAGATCTGGCAAAGAGAAAAAGTCTTATTCCTTTCAATCCTTTATTAATAAACTGAATCCACACTAGAACTATGTATGTGGCAACATGTTTGAAGACAGTAATAAGTACGTCTTCAAACACAAAAATAAGAATGATTCAACTTCTTGAGAGGAAAAGGTTGAGTTTCCCATAGTAGAAGAGGAGACTTGAAGCCCAGACCTTATCTAGGGTCTCTCATTACATGTATAAGAGCCAGGAAATTAAGTTAGACCTCATACTTCAGCTGGTCTGTAACTAGGGTTGTTCTCCAGTCCCTTATTTGTGCAAGTCATCACACTATAAACATGACGATTAGACTGGTAGAAGTATTTAACAGTGAATATTTTTAGGATGTAATCATTCCAGACTCAACTGGGAGTAAAAACACTGCTTTTAATGTCAAAGATAGGGAAACTGGGACACATCATTCAAGCTTGTTGTGACTGTTGGGATCAGAGTCCTTCAGCTCCAGACTACGGCCCTTAGTCAGTCCTATGAACTATGTTGTCTGTCAGTGCTTGGTACTGCCAGTAAATTAAATAATTGCTTAGTGGAAGAGGAAAATGAGGCAGTACTGACAAGGGAGACAAGATATGCTTTTCAATGAGACCTGAAAATTCAGACAGAGTTGATTAGGCTCATATCACTGTGCAATCTGGAGATACTAAGCAACCAGCTCCCTGCATTTACTTCAGTGGGAATATTGACAAGGTGGAAATGTTCCTCCTGAAATGCAGAACCTATCAGGGCTGCGTGGGGGAGGGAGGAGAGTTATTTTGGAATGGGAGAAATAAAAACTTTCATTGACCCCCTTAGAGAAACCTGCATACATCGGCATGGTCCCAAAATCCTCCTTGAGTTTATTTTGCAAAGATAGAGGAGTCTGTAGGTAACTATCCTACTGTTACCAGTACAACAAGCACATCTATACGGTGAGGTCACATCTATGTTGGGATGGGGTGAATAACAGGAAAGTGATGTCTGAGTGTGCTGGGCTTCAGGACAAGTGCTCCTGTTCCTGGCACAGGTTTTGCCTTGGCAGTGGTTTGGATACATTGGATGGAGGACAGACCAGTAGGTGAAGCAATTGCCCTGCACTGCCTCTTTAGGCCTTGTGGATGAATGAAGCTGGGACAGATACTGGAGTGGGGGAGATGAGGGACTGTTTACAATCCAAGGTTTTGTAAAGTTTTTCAGCAAGTTTCTTTGGTTGCAGAAAGGTCTCTCTCAAACACTCTGCCTTTCTGGGACTGCTCTGCCCTTAGTGCTATTGTAAACCTATTTGCCTCGTGATGATCGATCTGTGGGCCGCAGAAGGGCTCCCTGATCTGCCTGCTGGCTGGCAGAGATGTTCCTGCTGACTGGGGGAGAAACGTGCTCCAGGGCTCCTGGCTGTGGCTCTGCTTGAGACCTTGCACGGCCAAGGGGGACATAGCGTGTGCAATTGGAGGCAGTCAGGGTACCCAAGGCTTTCTGGAAAATGAGCAGTATTTCTGGCTGGCTGGGCACAGTGGTGAATTTACAGAGCTCTTTTGCCTCAAAAAGGAGCAGCAGAGGTGAGGAGGGATGGATCAGCATTGATTAAGCTGCCAGTTCTGCTAATGTCACTGTGGACACAGTCACTTTTCTTTGCCAGCAGCAACTTAAATAATAAGATGCAGAGGGAAAAGGAGGGAGTGTCAGTGCTGAGCTACTCACAGTGCTGTTGGCAGTATTTAGATGAGGAACTTGTGGTGTGATGGATGGCCATGATGCAAAGATACATGGTGATCAGCTCTGGAAACAGGCTGTTTAAGGACTACCCCTGACTAGTCTGAAGGTGACTTCACCAAGAGCTGGTTGCTAGATACTAATCAATTTTGTCCCACACAGCTGCTGGTCAGGCCCTAGGGTTCACAAGCAGAGATGAGCTTGTTTGATCCTGAGCAAAGCTGTGAAGGGTAGTGCAGCTTTTCTATCTCCCTTCCCCTGGCCCTGCTCCCCATGTCCTTGCTGATCAGCCACTGTGTGTGCTCACTGAACAGGCACTCACACCACAGTCTGAAGGTGAGCTCACTTCTCAAACCTATCAGAAATATTCTTCCAAATTCAAACTTCCTTCTGCCAGGCAAAGATTTTCCATACAGCTCTATCTAAACACCCCTAGCTTCATGACCTACAATGAGGTAGATCTTGTATTTCACACGCTGGCTTTCTATGTTGTACTGCCGGACATAAATTAGGCCTCATGCCTTTCATTTCATGGATACTTTGGTATCCCATGGTCAGACATAATGAAATGTGTTTTGTGGTATATATATATTTTGAGCTTGATGTGCATTATATATAACAAACCCTGATGAGCATCTCTGAGAAGACCCTATGGTATAAATACCTAGGCATTGTTGTTTGGGTCCACATCTCCCTGGTCATTACAGAAGGGTGATCTTTTGATGTCTTTCAAAACAGTACATCAAGTTACTTCCAAGGAGGTTTCTCCTTAAAAATGAGTATAGTTCTAATTTTGTAGGAGTTAACTTGAATGTTAGTAACAACTCCAACGTTTGACTTAATGTATAGAACATTAGGAGTATATATCTAGTGTTTCCAATTAACCAGGGACACGGCCTTTCCTGTCTGTTTAATCCAAGGACAAAAGTAATTTGTTAGGATAGCAAATTGCCTTCCACTCCTGCACATTAGCATTAGAGTATCACTGTGAAAATAATCCATACTATCTGGATTGTGGCAATGGAATTGCTACAAGTGAAAGCTGTTTTCTGAACTAAAATTTGGAGAAGATGAGAGAGAAAGAGAGACATGAGGGGCATTGTTAAATAGATTTTGGTATTTCTTGTTTTGAAAGGCTTCTACTGAAAAGGAGAGTACATCTATCTTGCAGAGGGTTTCCTTAGAGGGTTTAAATGAAGACTGAAGCTTTAAGAACAAAGTGAAAATGGAAGAAGAAATATACTGCCATGGGTAGCTCAGAAATGAGGCACTGGGGGTTTCACAGTTTTCATTAATCCTCTCCTGCCCTGAGGGTGTTCCTGTGTGACCATCAAAATGACACACGTGCAGCTGTGTGGTGCTTTGCCACATCTCTGGGTTTGATGTACTTTGCTCTGGGGATGGTTAAACCTCCAGCTGTTCAGAATGGCAGTTTGTTTCCTTCAATAAACATGCTCGGATGTTTATCTGAACTATTGAAGTCCACAGAATTAGATTATAAATTGTTTCAAAGAGTTTTTCAACATGTTTTCAGATGTTGATTACCAGGTTCTAGCAAGAAAAACCTGTCTTGCTCAAGCACTGCTTTACTGTTACATCAGGAGCTGGGCTGGTGGCTGTGCCTGGGGTCTCCTAAAATCCTTGTAGTACTTAAGGCTTAAAAAAACATAGCAAGAGCCACCTTACTAATACAGAGGGGAGGAAACCAAGCTCTTGTCTACCTGGCTTGGCAATAGGACTGCAAAGCTCATATGTAAAAAACAGTCACTAGGTGCTTCCCTATGGAAGTACAGCTCATAGCGTTACATGGCAGCATGTACTTGAGTAAAAGGAAGCAATGGGTGAGTCAAATGCACTCCTGGGAAGGCACTGTGCTTCTGCACACCCAGCTAAGCCAGCAGTGTTGGGAATGGTTTGGTTCTGATCACCTTATCAGCTTGGGCATTCTAGAGATTTAAAGCATTGAGAAACAGTTTAATAATAACTGAGAAGACATTAGCATTGATTTTTAACATGCTGCAAAGGTATGATAAAAGAGTAGGTATGTGATGGATAACAACTATGTGAACCATTTGTTTGGCTCAGCTCAGTTGGTGCTGACTGAAAAAGACAAGAGAGGGAAAAATGGATCTTCTCAGCCTGCCATGAATCTCAGCAGTGGAAGGTTCAGACCACCAAGGTTATAACAAATTTCAGAGCTTCTGTTAACACCCTACGGAATGATGTACCGATACAGAGATTGTTACTGAGACAGTATCCGATGCTTAGAGACAACAGGTTTATTTGCTTTTATTAAAAGAAAAGAAAAAGGAAAAAAGCAGGAAGTGTGGCTCAGGAGTGTGAACTGGGAAAGAGGACAGATATTTCCAAAGCTACTGCCAATCCCCTTACATGGACATGATGAGATATTGCGTGGTACTGGAAAAGGATCTGTGACTCAACATGTGAATCTGCACTGAACTGCATTCACAGGTTTAAATTTATTATGAGGCTTAAGGTCCAAAAATAGGAGCCTTTCAAAAAAATGTATTTTAAAAAGGTATTAGAGGGTGATTAAAAACACCATTAAACCTCACCTCTGAAATAATGGGAGCAGTTGTACATCTCGGCAGTGGAAGAACTAAAATCCAGGCATTTTCTGACTCGGATAAATCTTAAGTTTCCCACATGTGCTTTTGCAATTGTAAATCTGGAGTAAGAGTGCTGCAGTAAGATGAAAAGTTCTCTTGCCCTGGCCCTTCTTGCTCAAGCGAAGACATGTTTTTTAAGATAATTTGGTTTGTGATTAGTAGGCAGCTCTACATTCAGGTCTTTTGATCTCTTTACAATATTCCTGAAAGTATTAAATGCATGTGTAATATACAGGATCCAGAGAAACTAAAACCAGTTGTTTGGCCTCCTAACACACAGATGAAGTGCATTTCCCCACTTAAAAATCAGAGCAACTGTGTCAATACAGTGGAGGAAGACGTCACTCAGATGGTATCGCAGACTGATATAGGCAACTAGGTATGTTCTAAAAAGCTATGTTTGTATGCACAGCCATTCTACTCCTGTGAAGGGTTTTAGCTCTTCAGGTGTTTGGCAACACGAAGACCAGCTGTGTGCATAGCCTGTTAGCTCTCCTCCATAGCAGGAGGACTGTGCTCTTAAAGCAAAAGCAAACACACCAAGCTGGCTTCATCTAAACCATCCTGCATCGCTTCTGTTACTTGTCTACTAGTGCAGGCCAGCTGTCTAGACAGTGAAACAGAAGCATCAAATTACAGAAATAATAGAAAATGGAGAGTGAGAGGCCCCTTAAAGGTCATCTTGTCTGCCTGCTCCCTTGGCCGTGTTCAACTTAACCTATACCACAGCTTCATGGCCTGTCGAACTGGTATTCAAAAGTCATCAGTGATGGAGATTCCAGCTTTACCCACAAACAAACAAGTGAAAAGTAAAAGCTATGTTAACAGCTGAGCAGCTGATCGGTTCTGTCTGTGATGCTGGTCTGTCAAAGAAAATATCTGCTGCTGAAATATCTGTGTGCTTTACTAATGCTTCAAGGAAACATGCTAATCCTCAGGGGACGTGCACATCTTAGCACTGGGAAATGGGAAACGCGTGCTAATTTTGCCTGTAAGATGGTGAGCAGTAATCTGGATGTTTTGGCAAGATGGAAGTTTGGGACTATTGTACTTATGTGGTTGCCTTTCAAACTGTAATTGTAACAAATGTGATTAGTCTGCAGTTCTCCAAGAGAAGCTGTACTGTGACAGGGATGGAAGTATTCCCTTCCAACCAATAGAGGCCAGGCAGTGCTCATCCTGAGGATGAGCTGCACTTTTGTTTTCTTTTTTGGAACCTCATCCAAAGCACTAAAATGTAATGAATTAAGACAACGCTGAATTGCTGGCCTAGAGCTGGCTATTTTTTCTTCCCATGATTATTCTCCTGTTTGATAACAGTTATTGTTTGAGTAGATTTGGTTGAGTGCATCTTTTGCCTTGTTTTGTTGTTGCTTTTTTAATACAAGTTTTTAGAATGAGGTCCCATAGGAAGAGTCAGGGAAGCGGAAAGCAAAAGAAGGGGGGGCAGAGAAGTTGATGTAAAACCCCACTTTTAGACCTGAAACTTTCAGGTGATTTTTAATGTCTGCAGATGTATCCAGAGGAATAAAATATATATTGGAGAGTTAATTTTGTAAATAGTTCTCAGTAACTCACTAGAAGTTTTGGATATGTAATTGGATTTTTCCTTCCTCTTCCTTAAACACAGAAGTATAATAAGGAATGAATAGATAACTGTTGGTTGCAATATAGCTTCATACTGCCCAGGGCATACAGCGTCAGAAAACTATTTTATGTAAAAGCAGAAATTTCATTAAGAAACGACAGCTGAAACACTCTTTGTTAAGCGTAATTTGCTGTTCAAAGTCACTTTTCGAAGTCTCTGCTTTGCTTTCTGTCAGATGCAGAGGCATGATGTGTGACATGGCACACATCAATTAACTCTCAACATAAAAAGGTGTGGTGATTTTCTCTAATTGAGGGGATGGGAAGGCAACTATTTCTTAATGATCTTCTGAAATGATTTTAGATGGCTGTCAAACATCTGGCATCGATTAGTAGGCAAGTCAACTGAATGGAAGATTTTCGTTTTCTGTTATTGCCTGTTCCCAATGCTTTCTTTCTGAGAGTATTTTACTTTCTGACATTTCTGTTGTTACTTTCCTCCATTTTTAAGATGTCTTATATTCAAGTTTGCCTGACGACTTCAATATGCCATTCCGATAATTTCCTTTGGGATCAGTCAGTTCTTTTCCTATGGCTATGTTACATGAGAGGCTTTTTGATCTCCGTGTGACTACCATGTATTGTCCATGAGCTTTTTTGGTTTTGCTTTTGTTTCTTCCTTCTTGTTGGCTACTCTGGTGCATTTTATTCTTATGTCCCTACTGACTCCCATCATGTTATTTAACAGGTGAATACTGTTTTGAGTACTTTGTACATTATTTCTCTCAAACTCTGTATTCTACAGTTGTCAAGTGTATGGGAGATTGGTAATCACAGCCTGAACCTCTGATTAATCAGCTGAGGCAAGTGTGGGGTCAGCTGTGGGAGCACAGGTGAGAGTGATGTAGCTGTGCTCCCGGAAGGGGTAGAGCTCAACTCCATCCCCTCTGAGACCTCATTTAAGGGCTGACTCCCACTGAGGCAGCATCTCTTGGAGATTGCTCACCAGTGAGGACTGCCCCAGCTACTTCAGCCAAGGCACCACCACTGGTGAGTTTTCCTTTGCTTATTCCTTCTGTACATTTGCTACCATCTGTATATTAACAGCCAATACATCAAGATTCCACCTTTTTATTTTAGAAACCCATTTAGAATAATGTGGGGCAAAATGTGAGGAACAGAGAACTTCTGACTCTGAACGGCTCACAGCAGAAAGCCAAGCTCTGTGCTCCAGATGAGAGCTCAGGAGGGAAAGGCTGGCTGGTCCCACCTCATCCTGTCTTCTCAGGACACCACTCTGATAGCTTGGAAATGTGGCTGTCCCTGTTTCTGTCTCAGTGCCACTTCTTAAAGCAAACATCTGCAGCAGGAAGCCTATTGGAGACATTGGTGGAGGAGGATGTACTCTGAAAAAGCAAATGTTCCAGTGAGCCATAGCTGTTGCTTTGGGCAGAGTGACTCAGCTCTCTGGGCATAGGTTTGCCAGAATAAATGCAGTTTAACTCAGTTTTTCCCTGAAACTGATGAGTAAACTTAATTTGAGGTCTGGTACTGCCATGTAAAACTTACTGAACTTTTTGCTATGGAAAGGGATGAATTAAGCCAGCATATTTTAGTTATCATCTGTGCTACACTGCTATATATCTAATAGGCAGGCACTTAGAAGCAGTGCACGAACACCTAATAAATGAAATTCCCTCCCCCAAGGAATTTGTGTCTGTGTGGGAGAGGAGATTGGGCAGGAAGCGAACAGGAGCAGCCAGAGGTGATGTGGCTGACAGAAAGATGATTCAGATGCTGCAAAATATTTCAGGGAAGTGTTTGTTCTGTTTGATATACAAACTAACTTTGTGCTGTTTGACCTGCACTGTTTTCTGTCAAAAGTCCTAAGCAGACGTAAAATTGAATGAAAAGAAAGCAGAAAATAACAGATTCTTTTTCTTGGAGCTGAAAAGTCACGGTAATGCATTTGGAAACAAAGAAACAAAACCATGCCATAGGTGCACATGTAACGCTTTGGGTGACTTGGGGTTTGATACCAGAAACAGTCTGCAGAGAAGAAATGATTATTTTCAGAAGTATTCAGAAGTACAGGAAAAAAAACCCTCTGCATCTCAGTAAGTTCCAAGATACTTGAAAGATAATGTAGAAAATGGAAAGAAGAGATGGCTAGAATTTTTCAGTTTTTATTGCCTGCTCTCGACACACGTGAGCTGTGTTGTTTGGATCCGTATGATACGTATGTCTATGATACGTACCCCTTTCTCCCCACAAACCTTCTCCATGTTTGTACAGTGCAATATACCAGACTATTTTCATCCACCCAAGTGCCAGATATGACACCCTGTGGGTAGAAGATCTGCATGTCATCAAATCTTGCACTGAATGGTTTTCCTTTAAAGACACCATTTTCAATGTATCTCAAAGTCCAGCTTAGCTCTAAGTATCTCTTTTATGCTGGTACCACCAAACTGTATCAACATTATAGGATTACGAAGTGGGATCGCTTGCCCTGTCAGCTCTGTGCTAGCATTATGGCTTCACATTGATACTTCCAGCAGGGCAAGTGCTGTATTTTATTAGTTACAGAGATTCATTGCGCATCCAGAAACTGCCCTCTGCACCCTGCTTTTATAACAGGATTCACTACAGCTGAGCAAATACAACCTCTGTAGTATATATGAAATACAAGAAGATAATAGTAGCAGGACAAACTCTCTGATTATCTATATAGTGTGTGCAGTGAATTGGGAGTACAGAGATGCTTTGCACAATGGAGGGGAAAAAAAGGAGGGAAAATGTATTTAAGGTCTGCCATGAAGGCCCAGCAAAACCTGCTTAAAGGATTCCTATCCTAACCAACTCTCCATAATCCCTAACAAAGGCCTGAATACAATTACTTCTGCAGTGTATTTCCAAGCCAGGCTTTAGTTACATTCTTAAAATTGCAGTCAAACTGCAGGAGAAAACAAACCCAAATAAATCCAATGTACCAGGTGTTATCAGCCTCCAAATAATGAGCCGAAAGCAAACCCCCAACCCAAGCAGCTCGAGCCATTTGTTTCTACTTACCTCCATTTGTCTCTTGGATATTTGAAGCAAAGGCTCATTTTGTCCTGCAGATTCGGCGCTGCTGCTCAGTATTGTCTCGCCTGATTGTAAAAAGGCTCCTGACCAAAAGGAACAGGAAAGCAGTACGTAAAACAAACACAGAAGCCCAAGAGGAAAGCTACACCCTAAAGACCAGCACTAATAGCAACTGAGAGACAGGGAAAGAGAGAACACTCCCAGTTACTAACTTTTTCCATTGATACATCTGTTACAAAACAATTTTGCTGCAAACTTCTCTTCCTTCTTGCAGGCAATGCTTTGCTGTAAGTGTAGACCTCAGATAAAGCACACAGTGAGTGTGGGATTAGGATTTATTTTTTTTTCCTCTTTTTTTTTTTTTTCTTTCTTTTTTTTGGACCAAGTAATCGAATTAGTGAAACATAAGCTAGGAGCTCAGTTGACTACTCTAAAAGCATAGTTCTGGGCAGCAGTTATCACAAGGTGCATTTGTCCATACTTAAGCTGTTGTTTTAATCCAAAAATCTTCAATAGAGAGTGATATTTGAAACAGTCACCTATGGGACTTCCTGGCCAGAGAGCCTTGGTGCAGCAGAAGTGAATGTTTAGATGATTAATAACTTAATTTTCTAAGGGCGTGATGAGCAGGTGGAGAAAATATGCCGAACTGTCATTGCCACAGAGGGATTTTTCAGTGCCAAAAGAATAAAAATGGAGAAGGAGAGTTAATGATTTCACCTCTAAAGACTTTAGGATGAGGGGAATGTGCAGGGCACAAATGGGATTTACTGCAGCAGCAGAAGGCACGGGGCCCAGTTGTGTGCACACTGTCCCTCAGCGGGTTTTGGCTTCTCCAGGGCTGTTCTTTAGTGTAGGTCAAAGAGTAGCAACGTGTGCCCGCAATGGCTGCGTGGAAACTTTTCACACTGACATTTAATATGTGGCTTGGAACAAATAACAAACAATTTGGTTTAAATTAAAAAGTTTTGACAGTTCCATTTTGCCAAGCATTAGTCAGGAAGGAAAATTGATGGATGTGTCATGTTGGAAAATTCCCAGGGTGTAGTAAACTCATTTGTTTTTAGTTTTTGTTTTTGTTTAAAGTTAGGAGCAGATTCTCCTCTCATTTCAGCACAAATCTGGCCCTACTTCAGTGAGGCTGATCAAGTGGTGGTGACAGAAATTAAGGTCATGCTATTTACTAGGATAAGGGAAATCTGCTTTGAGCCCACAGCTGGGAAATGCTGCGTAGAGCACTAGAGGTGGGAAAGAACCACTGCAGACATAAAGCTGATGCTGGGCCCATGCAGTCAGCATCTCCTTTGAGCCTTGTTTTCTGAAGGAGTGTGTGTGGTGGGGAACCACGCTCAGGATGATCAGGGCACCGACAGCCCCTGCTCTGCAGTCTGCCTGTACTGCTGGTGTGCTGGCAATATGGGCTTGTTTTCACGCCTGCTGGCCTTACTGCAGGGCAGCTCAGTGTAGCTGAGGACAGCTCTCAGCCAGCAGTGCTCCAGTCAAGCTTTAATTCTTCAAGACAAGGTCATTACTGATTTGCTGCGCTTGCCTCGCTGACATGTTTTGCTGATCAACTTATTCACTGCGTGTGGCCCTCTGCACAGCAGGGAGCTGCTACACTGGGAAAGAGGGTTCTGTGTGAAGCTTTAAATAAGATTTGTTTTCCTTTTTTGTGCATTTGGAAGAAGCTCTGTGCTGACTTGTCAACATGATTTTCTTCCATCTGTATACATTTATCCTTGAATTAGAGCATCTCAGAAGCTGAAGAAGGGAAAAATCACTTTAGTCCATCTAATTTATCCGGGAGGTCAAATATACACTATTACACATTTTCTGAAGGTAATATTCCAGTTGATATGTTGCTTCTATTACTTTGCATAGAGGAATGTTTTTATCTCAGTAGCTCTCCTTCTCTCCAAAGGCTTGCAGTGGCCTTTTTCTCTCTACCCTCCTGGTAGCTACAGTGCCACTGTGTCACCCTCATTCATCTCTGCAGTACGGATGCTTTCAAAATCAGCTTTTATTAAGTGTTGACCAAATAAGACAAGTATTTTCTTCTAGTTTTCCTGTGCTTCCTACTGTCAGACCCTCTAATTGCATCGTTTTCTTTGTTTTTTTAATTGGGACGCAGCTTTGAAGCTGAAAATGCCATAGGTCTGGCTGTTCAATACGACTCTGCAGTCCCCATATGTGCATCTGCAGAGCACGAGTGGTTTGCAGTCTGCAGTTTGATGGCTAATCTCTGTTTCTGTGCCATGCTTTTGTCAAACTTAAAGCGTTAAGTACTTTTCTATTTGACAAGTGTTGGAAGGCGTTTCTACAACGGTGCTGTTTGATGGGTCTCTTTATCACCCTTCCTGGTGGTGCAGGAGGTACAGGGCAGGATTTCCAGTTCATTAGACAAAGCAATTTACCCTTAATGGTCAGATTTTCTAAAGAGCCCAACATGTTGAGCATTTGCACAACTTTGGCCTGAAGCAACTGGCTTGGAGTCACTAGTGAAGAAGCCTGGCCGTCAGTTGGAACCTGCAAACCTGAAGAGTGTACATGTCTCATATGGTGCTATACAGAATCACAGAGCTGCAGGGGTTGGACGGGACTTCGAGATGGAGTTCAACCCCCTGCTAAAGCAGGTTCCATACAGCAAGTCACGCAGGTGGGTGTCCAGACAGGTTTTGGGTATCTCCAGAGAAGGAGACTCCACAGCTCTCTGGGCAGCCTGTTCCAGTGCTCCATCACTCTGACAGTGAAGAACTTCTGCTTCACAACTGCAATTCAGTGCTATAGATTCCAGTGTTACAAACGTAGCTGTCTGCAGGGTTAAGGCTATGGGTTATGTGACAGGGAAGGAGGCAATTTCCAAGTCTGATTTCCAAATTTATGCAACCAGACTTTGTCTCTCAGCTCTCAAAGTGCTTCACGGACACTATACGTGCTGATAGGGTCAGTTGCTTTATGTAACACAAATACATGTAGGGTGAGGAGATGTCCACTGCAATGAGGTACTAATGAACTCTGCAGGGCAGGGGAGGCGACTGCAGGCGACTGCAGGCGACTGCAGTCAACTTCGTCTGGGAGCAGAAATCGATGCAAATTAAGTTTGTTCTACAAGAGCAGTTGGAGTGCTGGGAAAGCAAAGGAGCTGGAAAAGGGCGTTTTGGGAAAGATGCTAAAAAGTGATTTGCAGGACATTAAAGGTTGCTGTAAAATACTGGTAATCATAAAAAGCCTGCAGACTGCTCTGTAGTTCTTTGAAGCAGGGAAATCTAGTCTTGGGAAGCAAACGAGGAAAACAGAAAAAGAGGAATCAACCTGTACTTGGAGTACAGACTGTAAATTCATTGCAATCGGCACTATGGGTTGCAAGGAATCTCAGTGGTGCAGAAATGGTGGATTGGGTCCATGCTGCCCCTCTCTGACCGCGCTATTGACCTTTTAGAGCTAATCCGTGCGAGCAACCGATCTCTCGGGGTTCTGTTTGCAGAAGCTGTTGCCGGGCTGCTGCTCGGAGCACCAGAGAGATGCTGCAGAGCCTCCTTCGAGCAGCACGGCCACGCGCCGGAGCTCGCGGCGGATTCCCAGCTACGGGCCGAAGCCGCCGCGTCGCCACAAGATGGCGCTGTCGTCACGGCAAAAGAGCTACTGCAAAGGTAGCTGCGCTTTTAGCGGCCTTCCGAGATGGTGCTGAATACACCTCGAAAATAAACAAAACATAACGTTAATTTCGTGGCCAGCGATGTGGCGAAGACTGAAAAAGGGGAAGAAAAAAAAGCTTTGGAAGAATAATCTGTAATCTCTGAGTCTGCAAATTGGCCCCAAGCATGGAAAGCAAACGTAAATGTGGAGACAACTGTTGTGGGTTAACCTGGGCAGAACTGCAGTTCCAAAGAAAAGCAGGTACGTTTGTAGAAAGAAAATGGCAGAAAATGCCGAAGTCTGATGTGTAGAGCCGTACAGAGGGCCCTTCCCAGTGCAGGACCAAGCTCATGTCCTGCTTCCAGCAAAGGACCCTGAGGCGAGAACTTCCATCTTTTGCGGTGCTCATTTCTTAAAGGTTACTGTTCCTCCTTCGTTATATTCCCAGTTAAATGCACCTGGATATTCTTATCAGCAGAAACAACTGAATATCTTTCTTTAATTCCTGCTGTTTTGGCATCAGAATAATTCTCAGCTCGCTCTTTGTGAGTTGATTACACCATCTCCCCTACTAACCAGTGACATTTACTGGCACTGCTGCACCTCTTGCTGGTGTAACACAGGGCACAGTAAGCCTTCACAGGCTCCTGAAGTAGCTCCACAAGGATGATGACAGTTTCATATGGAGGAGCCCTGAGAACTCTGAATGCCTTGGAAAACCCTGCAGGAAAAGCTTCTCAGAACGGCTCCGCCTGTTTGGCTTTATAAAGTTAAGAAAGATCTGATCAGAGTCTTAAGTAACCTTACGGATAGAATATGAATTGATAACGTGATCTTCAGTCTGCTGAAATAAATGCAAGCTGATAGCTGAGGGTAGTTGAATGCAGATGCATAATAAGCTGCAAAATCCTAACGGGATAATTTGCTGTCAGAACAACTCTCTGGAGGCTTTGGTGGATATCCACCCCTAGGAGTTTTCATGTGACTTACTTAAAAATGCTGTAATTGAACATAGTTCTGCTATAGTATTTCCTGTACCTCTTCGGTAACAAAAGGAACCGGAGCCAACCTAAAGCTGTGGTTCATTTCTGTAAGACCAGCAAAAGCAGCCAGACAAGGAGTTTCAAGTAATAGTGCAGAAAAGGGAATGGTCTCTCACATGGAAATTATTTTTAGAACAGCTGAGATTAAAGAGGTTACTCTGACCCAGAGGCTATTCTGAGATATTGGAGGATTCCTCTTGCAACCAAATTCCCTGGGAGGTTGTAAGCAGGGTTTAGCAGGCAGAAGTTGTGGTATCATTTCCTCCAGAGAGAAACCTTGCTAAGATCCTTTCAGGTTACAGGTGTGCATATGGCAACAAAAAGGGAAGGCGTATTTCCAGTCCCAATTGCTACTTTGCCCCAATATCCTATGATGATACAAACTCACCCTGCAATTTTATGTTCAAATGTGGATAACTGAAGTGGCATCTGTGCCCTTTCCCTTCCAGCCCCTTCTCCTTGTTCCAGTCATGTATGTTGGCCTTAGGCAAAAAAATCTCAGCTTCTCCTGTGTCAGAGTGCCAGATCAGAGTGTAAGCTCTGGTAATGAGCTCATATAGATGGTGTTTCTGAGATGGAAAGTAGAAGTATCCTGATGGCTCATACTCACCTTGTTCATGCAGTGAGCAGTGCTTATCCATGTAACTTTTACAATTTGTCTTGCAGTTTTGATTTTTGTTGCTGGGCAAAGGTCTCCCTCCTTGCAGTTTTCACCCAAGAAGGGCTGCATCATTAGGACAAAACAGGGTTGAAGATCCTTTTCTTGCTACTAGCGTAGAAAAACCTGAGCAGACTTGACCTAAGTCCCTTTGAAATAACTATACATTATTTTTCAATTCCTTGTGGCTCCTCAGCATACATGCAACAGAGTAGGTGTCGGTTGCCAATGTAACAGTTTGGAGAGGAAATAAAAGATCCATTAATCCCTTGAAAAATCCACGTGTACTTTGCCTTGGGGTTCTACACTCAGCATGACCTCAGTTTGCTGTGTTACTCACACACAAATTTGCTTGTCTTTAGTTCTGATGCCAAAAGTTCCTTTCTGTGCTGGGCTCTGCTGTGAGCCTTCAGCTAGCCCTTGCCAAGACTACTTTCATTCACTGTGCCTTATTTTGGCACCCTGTCTTGGGAACTAAGGATTTGCAGCATACTGAGGAGTAGGCACATCTTCCACAATGTGGTTTTTTTTTCCTTCCTATTTCTCGTAATTTTTTGTTACCTCAAAGCTTGATTAGTTTGATTCTATTCCCAACTTTGAATGCAACGCTCACCTTATGTTTTCCTGCCATGCGGTATTGCTGCTTAAAGATCTGAACTTCTGTTTTCAGTTTTATTTTGCGTTTTGCAGTTCTCTAGTGTTTAGTCCTGAGGTATTGCTTCTGGTGAGCCTGCTGCCTCTAAGCCTTGTTCTCATGGATGCTGCTCATTTGCTCCGAGGAAATTTTTAGTGCAAAAGCTCTGTCCATGGGGTAAGGCATCTGTGCAGTGCATGGATGTGTGAGGTGGGTCATGGAGGGCATGGCTGCATTCAGTGGGAGAGCATCAATAAAGTTCACACTTGCAGTTTCTGCAGCCTTGGCCACTGCAGTGGCTCCTGTTGTGAGTGTCAGAATTGACCTTTTCTGGGATGGAAAATGATGCTGAGAGATTTCCTTATAGCTCCCATAAATGCCATGAATGCTTTAATATAACTAATGCATTGAAAAGTCACAAATGTGTGATACATCCAAGACGTGGGCACTTAGCCAAAATAGTAATTCTGTCAGTCCGCTCACTTTTTTGGAGGAGTGATAATGAGGGATTTCCTTTAATATCTATAAAGGACACCTGGGCCTGCAATGTTCTTTTTAGAAAGGTTATTCCAGCAGTAGGTAGGTATTTTCTTGTCATTATACATGGTACAGTATCTGCTCCCAGAGTCACTGCTTTACTACAGAGCCATTTTATTGAAGTATTACTCATGGATAATGGTCACATTCATGCCATGTATTGCCAAATGAACATAACAATAAGTGAGCAAATATTACTGCATGTGTACATCTGGGAGCTTACAGCCGCTGAGGATTACCAGTGCAGACAAACCATAAAATAGCCAGGCAAGGGCTTAATCCTTCTGTGTGCCCCACTTGCTGCAAGGAGTCCTTGTCTCTGATGGTCCTGGCACATATATTTGTCCATGGTCAGCTTTCAGCCTCCAAGACACAGTGCTATCTATAGAAGCCTCAGACTTGTTTGGTAAACAGCTGCCCTTGCAGTTAGGAGACACATAAAGTACCTTGTTCATTTGTGTGTCACAGCAGCCCAAGAGATTATTGTAGACAATTATGATTTTTAATTTGTTGAACATACTTTGTATGGCAAAACGTATTGCCAAAAACATAGCACTACCTCGGTTTGTCTTCTATGAACAGGGCATTTAGGTTGAAAAGCTACATGAACCCTGCTGGTATTGCCATGGGAGGGTCTGGATGCAGAATTAACAACTACTGCCAGGCAAGAAATTCCTCAGGAAATGCAGGTGAACCCTGGAGGAATTCTGTTTGCTTTGGTGACCATGGTCAGTTGTGAGATGAATAAACTTTATGTGCAATTGGACTTCATGTCCAGTGTGCACCTAGCCAGCTATGCGGTTAGAGAGCCTTCCTGCTGCTATCACAAGTATAGATTCTCAATTTGCTTTGAATTTTATTCTTTGAAATGAATCTGATTCATCTCTAAGTAAAGACTGTCCCCTAGTGACTCTCACGCTGGATGTGAGCAGGGTCACCAGGCATTTAAGAAGGGTCATCAGCTTTTTGGACTCACTTGTGTTCTGCTGCCCTTGCCAAGATTTGCTGCTGATGTTATTGATACTGTGAGGTTCTTGAGGGCTCTGCTGAGCCCAGTCCTAGGGCTGCCCAGATCGATCATGAAAGGCAGATCCTGCTCAGAGAAGGCAGGATCACGTGTGGGCATTGATCAGGTTATAGATCTTCTATGCTTCAAATTAGTGGGGCATACAAAAGCATATTCTTCTTCAGCAGTACTTTCTCTCTTTCGTAAGTGTCTCCCAAGAGAAGTGTAATGTATCATTAATTCTGAAAAAGGGAATGTTGGAAAGATCAAAGCCTTTCAAATGGCAACACATTTTTCCCCCCAAGAAAGCATTAAAAACAACAAGAGTAGATTTAGGAAAATGTTGTTAGTCTCCCACCTAAGGAAAAAAAAAAAAAAAAAAAAAGTAATTATTTTGGCAATTAATTATTTCCAAAAGATTAGAAGGTATCAAAAAATAGCCTGTTCCAACTGTAATTTAAAGCAATTAGAAAAGCCCTATTTTGCAAAATTCTGAGCTCTGGTAAAGGACTTTGATATTAAGGGTCCCTCTGGGATTTACCCATTCTGGTGAGTTCCCTTCAGCAAAGCAGCGGGTTTGTGTTCACAGCTTTGCTTCTCTTCTGCTAATATCTATCAGTCTGCCATGCGGGTGGCTTTGGGGTGTTCCCATTGCCTGTCTGGATGTTGGTACAGATACTCAACGAGGAACTTGTGCACTGATATGAGCTTTTTTCTTTTCTTTTTTTCTGCTGACTGAAGAGGAAGAAGGAAAACCCAAGCCTTGAATCAACCCCCTATCGCTGCTGTGCAATCCAAATCCAGGCCTTTGGTGGCTCTGGGAAGGTGGCAGGAGCTCTGCTTGACACCATTAACCTTGACCGTCAGGGTAAGCCTGTGGGAGGAAGAGACTCTACAACTTATTGCTTTGACCCTATAACATACCAGATTAGTCCTAGTTTAATTCCAGTAAATTCAGTAAGGTTCCATCAGGGATCAATTTGTTCTGAAGTTTTTATCAGTGCTTTCAAATATAGAAGTGTCAGGTATTATTAGCAACAGAAGTCTATCTTGTGAGATAGTTGTGAGAACCTGATACAAGCACGATTTTATTTCATATTGGCAGAGAATATAGGAAATGCTGTTTGACTCCCTTCACAGCATGGATTAGCAAAATTAGACTTGTCTCCTTTGCACTAACAAGCCCCAGAACGGACCGTGAGCTATTAAATAAAGGAAACTCCTTTCAGACACACACACACGCACAAAAGCTGTGGGAAAATAAATCACACAGGCTTCTAGGTGGATAGATTATTAAAGAGTTCATATCTGTAGGGCATCTTCTCTGCAGGATTTTTCTGTGCACAGTGATATGGCTGTATGGTTTTATTTACATTTTCTTAACAGTTCACATGACTTGTTTCTGTGGGGAATGCTGCAGTTGCCTGGAATACCCTTTTATATTTACATCACACACATGCACATGATTCTGCCTACATACTGACTTGGTGCCGTGTGACTAATCAGCAAGTAACTATGATGGGCCTGTTAATTTAACAGTTCAAGTCAAGCTTTAATCTCATAAGAGTGTTGCTAGGTCTTCATTTGATTTTACCATTTGCTTATTTTTCCTTTCTTTGATTTTTTTCATGAGTAATACTTTTGGAACCCAGTCAAATCTGGAAGCAGGTAAATCCTGTTCTCTGAAGCTGCATGTAATATTACTTGCTCTAGGCAAGATTTGCAGAGAAGCTCATTTCTATTAAAACATCCAAAAAATTGACTGGAATCTACCTTGCCCTTCAGGAACAGTCAGACCTGGATGCCTGTTATCTCCTAGTCAGGAGCTTCAGATTTGGGGTAACATAGCCCTGAACAGGCATTATGAACACTTGTAATTTTCTCTGAATCTTATGAAAATCTGCCCTTGAGGTTAAGCCCTGAGCTGACTGTGGAACAGAACGACTTCACTCATTTTAGTCCCATGGGCCTTGAATCTGGCTCCAGCTAGTTTCGCTTGCAAATAGAGCTCAGCTTTGAGTTGAGGTTTGGTGAGGACAATAAGTGTGAGTTAAAATAAACCTCATCTATGTTTGCCTTTTCAAAGCATTTCTCCGTAGAGGTTTTGTGCACAGACTCTGTTCACACAATGAACAATGATGTTTCAAAGTATTCCTGGAAATTTCCTCCCATTTCTGCCACCTGCATACCATCCTCTGCTTGGTTTTGCAGAGGATTGTGTTAGGAAAGTCTTGGGTTCAGAGCTCACACCTCAGGCAAAAAAGCCTCAGTGTGTAATGAGAAAATTGCAGTTTCTTCCTCAGCAGATTCTTCTGAGCAGCAAAGAAGCGTGCCTTTCATGACATTTCCCCTTCTTCATTGCCTCTCCCCTCACCCCTTCAGAATATCAGAAGTCTTTTGAACTCTTCAAGGTACCAGACTGCCAAATGTCAGGCAGGAGCATAACACCACAAAGTGTTAGAGCTTCATAAGGCACCAGAGAGCTAGTCAAATGCCACAAAAACATTGCTCATGTTCAAATGACATTATTTCGGTTCTGAATGACTGCGCATTCTGACCACAACCACTTTCCTCCTTATTAACTAATCTCATTTGTTCACACTAGACTACTTTTGCTCGCATGCGTGTTAAAGGAATGACTGTATTTTCTGAGGATTTGAATAATTGGACATTTGTTTCCATAAAGATCATTAAGTGCATGCCACATATTACCCGTTATTTCATTAACTATTTATCAATTATAATGTCAATTTAAGAAGTTCTAGTTATCCGGTCATCTAAAAATGCTGTCATGCAACTTGTGACATAATTTCATAATCATTTTATGTTACAAAAGTCTGTCATTGCTTCTGAAGATGGTGTCACTTGCCCGTTTTTTCCCCTCATCCTAAACAGTCCCATCTTTCATCACATGAATTCACTTGGTCTTTCACAGGAGGCCAAGAACCTGACCTAGGTTAAAACCAGCACCATAAAGCGCAGACAAGAACTTGTGCTGATGCACAAAGGAACTGGCAAGACAGGGAGTACACATGAGTTTCTGGATGAGAATTCATCTTCTGATGGCCTGTGTAAACTGGAACTGATTGAGAAACAACACTGTAAAATGACTGTTACCCTTGCCTGAGGAAGAACTGGTGCACAGCCAAAGCAACGAGTTTGTGACTGCCCTAGATGGCAAACGTGTTTTAACTACTCCTAGATGTGGGTGCCTCCCCTTGCAAGGGCAAAGAAACCTCCTAGGTGCCCTTGGGAGGCCTGTGGTCTCCATCACAGCACCATATGCTATACACACAGGTGGGGGTGACAGTGTGGTTTTGTACAAAGACATCAGGCAGCGGTTCTCTATCCCTACTGGAGAAATTGGCCTAGCTTTATCAAGAGAAAAAGATTTAAATCAAACAACCACTTTGTATTATGTTAAGCTCTGTTCAGTTTAAGAAATTTCTGCCTGTATCCCTAGTGCTGTCACCATGCTGCATTTCCTTATGCATTTACAACCCCGTCTAATCACCTGGACTGGCGGCCAAGTCTGTGCCAGGAAGATTACTGCTTTTAAAATGCAAGTTACTGGCTAAAGAGCATCGTGGTGTAGTTGCAAACCCATCACACTTTGGGGCTCTTACATGTTGTAGCAAAACTGAAATGCAATGTCCAATTGATTACCCTTTCTGTCTGAAAGAGTGCTTCTGCAGCTCAGCCAAGGTGTTCTTGAAACAGATAATTGCATCAGTGCTTTTCACAGGATAGTAAAAATGAAGATTAACCCTTGACCAGTGTATTTGTCCTGTGCAGGAATTTTCCTTCAACTCTGCCCCAGACTGGCTCATTTTACAGGCAGAGATCAGCTTCTAGAAAAGCTGGGTTCCTCTTCTTGGCATGCCTTATTCTTCCACTCTCCCTTTTGCTTTTCATACTGTCATATGGTTTGTTGACTGTTGGTTAATATATTTCTCCTATGGCCCTGGATAATGTGTCTGTTCTTTTGTTTCTCTTGACTCTGGAACTGAGAAACAAAGCAGAACATCTCAGCAATGCACGTTGTTTTTTTGACCTCGACAAATTGTTTTTGAGTTTGATTTTTCTCTTTCCTCCTTCAGTGTCTCCAGTAATCTCAAGTCTCTTGAGCTCCTCTCATCTTCTCTTCAAGGTCTCTTCCTACTGTGTGTTCCCAGAATTGTTTGTCATGCAGATAAAGAGCAGCATCAGTTTGCTAGAAAGGGAATTGTCTGTTTAAACATCACCAGTCTAACATGTATTGACTTTTATTTTAGGAGGTAACATGTAGAACAAATAAAATGTAAGTTTCTGGGGCTTTCTGCTTGGTCAGGCTGCAGCCCCTCCATCACTGCTACCTAATGACACTGTGCAATCCACCTCCATACGCTGACCCACCTATAGATTTTCCCTGAGGATTTAATTTGTGCTGATTTATTTACATTACAGCCCTGTGTATGTGCACATTTTAAACTCCAAAATGGTACAGTGATAAATTTTTAGCCTTCTATTCTGCTTTGCATCTGAATCAAAGCCCTTTCAGTGGTTTTATAGAAAGCATATCACATCACTGCTTAAGCTCTCTTTGAGCCTACAAGCTGAAGGTGACCCTATGCTCCAAGCACACCTGCCATAATCAGTTAATTATCCTGTACCATGGCTGCTTATCAGACCCTAGCCTGTAAGAATGCCATGGCCTGGCAATGGGAGACTGTCACACTCATGTGTGAAAACACCCTGGCATTGCTGAGAGGCTCATACAGTGTTGTAAAATGAGTGTCAAAGTAGTCTGTAAGAGGGTCAAAGAAGAGCCCCCTACTTCAGGGGGGATGCACTGCTTCAGCTACCTGGGAACCTTAGGAAAATAATATGAAGTTTAAGGCCTTTCAGGTGGAGATATGCCACAGCTGCAGGGCTGATGAGCCATTTACTTCCACTACAAAGTCATTAGGATTAATTCAAAGCACCTGCAACCCTAGTGAAGCCGGTTAGAAAGATGTTTGCAGCAGCTCAGAGCTCAGTTTTCTCTGTAGCATAAGGGCTCCATTATCTTCAGTGGTCCAGTGAGATCTGTAAGGGACTGATGAATTGTGGTTCCACCAAGTTCTTTGTGATGAGCATGTGGTGGGTGTGAAGGATCATAGTCCTCTGACTGACCTGTCCTGCTTCTGAGGGTGGCCAAGCTGTCAGCAGCACTGCGTGGAGGGGTAAGTACTTGTGTGTGCCTCCTTCAGGAGTGATTATAGTTATGTATGTACTCAGTACTGTGCTCCTGTCTTTGTCTAGGCCTCTACCCAGTGTTGGAGGGTCTCAGTTGAAACTTAGTGAGCACCTTCCTGACTTTTTGCTGTCTGCCGCGTGCTTCCATCCATGTGTTTGTTATACTGGCTGCTCTGGGTAAAAGTAACCCCTTTTTGCAGAAGCCTGCTGTATCTTTCATTGCGCTAACTTTGTACCCTGGGTTTTAATGCCACGTTGGCTGTGTCCCCTGCTACTTTGCTTGCCATTTGCGCTCAGAAAACTCTTAATGCTGGCCTGTATTTATTGATGATTGAGCTTTTCATGGTTTTGTGAAGAAGTGCGTGCTGCTTTTGATCATAGAGGAAATTAATGTAGGAAACCACTTCAGGTTGCTGACCTTTTGAAATCTTAAGCATGAAGCTTTCTTTTCTTTAGTGTCCTTATTGGAGGTTATTTTCAAAACACAGACAGGCTTTCCATAGTGCAACATACCACTCAAAAAGGCTTTTTTAAGCATCAGTGTAATTTTTAGAGAGGACAGGTTGTGTACCGGAAAAAAAGCACTCTAACACAGTGTTTAAATTTACTGTAAGCTGTGCTAAAGTAATACAGAAAATGAGGCAAATTAGTGTCTCTCAGCCAGCTGAAGTCCACAGGTTTCACCTGTGACCATACCTATTGTTATAGATTGGCTTGGTTTCCCATGATGGAAAGCGTTAGCAGAAATAGCTAATGTACTTAAGAAGAAAGAATGAACCTTGTTAAATGTGATGAGCTACCACGTGCTGTTAAAGGTAATCACAGTGCAAAGCACAAAACCATCTTTGATTGCAAGACAGCTTTAAGGACACAAAGAACTTTGTGCTTAATGTGCAAGATGAAAATGTATAGTACTTGGCTGGCAGTGTAATTTAGCTTGCTAATTCTGTTGGTAGCTCATGGAACTGACAGGTGTTGTCCATGTTGCTCTTGCAGGCTGTCTGGGTTCTGAGTGGGAGGATGCATCTGCTAGTGGGTCTGATACCTAGTAACATGTTGTGTATTTTTATTTCTTGACTATACATAACAGGCAGTCCAGTCAATGTGGTACACAGCACTTTTCTTATGCTGTCATTCTAAGAATGAGGCTGTATTTTAGTAATTTACTGGTAAGAAGCTGTAGTGGCTTCCTGGAGAAGTCTAGGTGACATTACAAGACTTTTTTTCTTGAGCTGAGTCTTCTGGTGATGTGCTATTGAAACCTTGAAGTTCTCACGAACATCACGCTTGTTTTTAGGAAGTATTTTAACTAATGTCTCAGCAGTGCTGAGACAAAGAAAAACAGATAATAAAGGAAACATTAAAGAAAACTACAAACATAAGTTGCAAGCTTTCATGTAAACAGTGTGAAATAGGATATGTAACTGAGATCTTAAAGTACTCCAGGTTACTCTGAAAAATGAAAATGAGAACAAATAGTAGATTTCTATGTTTTAAACTTTCTGGTCTTCACAATGTGAATTGGTCATTAAAGAACAAAGTGTTGCATGATGGTATTGTGAGACTCTTGGGACTGCTCGTGGAGGCCATGGCGTGGCCAGACCTTCATTGCACTCTATCAGTTGCCCAGGTCCAGCTCAGCCTTGAGGGCTCTGTGCTGCCTCAGAGCCTTGCTCCCAGCACAGCCCCTGAGTGTGGGCAGCTTATAGTTGTTATAGTCTGTTTTTTTTGCTTCTCTCACTCATTCAGATTTATCAGGTGTGCAGCACTTCTTACTCTAGAGGTCAGTATAATGTTAAGAATGGAAATGGTGCAAACTTGCTTCTTGTTCCCTGATGAGATGTTCCAGAGTGAACTCTAAATTATATTCCTTCCAATTTAAGATGGAAGAGAAATTTCGTACTAGGGAAATGTACTTGTAAAAGCACAACAGCCAATATGGGAAGCTCAGAGGGCGTTAAAGAAAACAATCATTGAGCCTCTTTGTTGAATGGAAGTTATGAATACGCTAGTAGTAATTTTCTGAAGCCATAGACAATAACATAATGTGAGTGGGTGATGGAAGAAATTGCATAGGGTGAAATTTAGAGAGCTGACAGCAGCCTATGCATCGCTTAAGACCTATTTCTGAGGGCTTAATTGCAGCTTAAATAGCACACAGGACTTGTTCTCATCTTCTGCATAGAAACAAATTCCATCTAGAAAGAGCACTGTGAGCAGAACATGGAAATTGTAATCTGATCAGCTGTAAAACTCCTGCTTTGGGGAAAGGGTGTTCTGTACTGGGAACAGATGTTGGCAGTGTGGATTTATGTTGTAGTGCCTACACTATAAAGGTCTAGTGCTATGTTTCACCATAGGATGCAGTGATGTTAGTCCAAAGAGATGCCAAGAGAATATCAATCTTTAAACAAATGGGAAAACCGAGTAATGAGCACACTCCAGGACGTGGTGATTATCTACTTCACTCGTGAGCTATGTGGCTGATAACACTAAAAGCAGTCTCACTTACGAGTGCTTTGGAGGCATTTATATTACTTTTGGGCTGGCTGTCCACAAATATTCATTCTTAGTGGTTTGAGGGCTTATAAAAAATAATCTTTCAGTTTTGTTGTTTGGCTGTGCAAGAGAAATCAGAGCTGGGGAGTTGTGTATTTGCTACAAAATGGTTGTGAGCTACTTCAGTAAAAGAAGATCCAGAGAAATATCAAGATGGAAAACCACTTTGCACAGTGACTATTAAATGCGTGGGTTTTCAGTCAGTTCTCAGGATCTTTAGAAGAAGGTACGGTGGTAAAGCCAAACCCACTGAACTTGTCCTTATCTTTACATGCTTGGATTTCTTGTAATATTTAACTTTTTCTTTGCATTTCCTGGACTTAGGGTTCTTAGTTCTGTGACAATCAATATTCCCTTGCAATGTATTTTGACATATGTTCCTGATAAGCATTTACCACTTGAAGTCCTAACAAAGGTTATTTTGGTCAGAAAAGAAAAAGTAAATGCAAGTAGTCTCCCACTGGCTCTTCTGAAAGCAGAAAGAGACAAAATATTAGGACTACTCTAACAGCACTTTTCAAAGCATGAAGCTCTATGGGTTTGTTTTCCTTTTAATTGAGAAGCAACCTGCAAATCATTGCTGTTCTCTGAAGAGATCTGTTATTCAGATGTCTGTTAAATAGTTTGCATGCATTCTATTCCAGTTCAGGGTTTGTTCACAAACCGTTCACAAATTGTCTACTTTTATGATTCACAGTGTGTGATTGGGCATGTGGTATATTTTCAGCTCTCTGATTTAATGACTGAAACATTTTGACAGGGAATAACAAATGGTGAATGGCAACTAGTAAACAACATACAACTTGGGGCATTTGCAAGCACTTTCAAGAGTATTAGCAATTGGAAGAATGTTTCTGAAGCCTGGGCAGCCTGACCCTTATGAATGACAGTGATTCATATCTCAGCCATCTAGCTACAGTTGCATTTAAGTCAGTTTGCCATTGTTTACTCAGCTCTACAAAGCCTGCAAGGGAAATCATTTACTACGAATGATGCATTTTTCTCTCAATTCAAGCCTTACGCTACTTGTAAGTAGTCTAATTGTGAAACTTGCCCACAAAGGAGCAAATTCTCTGTGAAGTGCATGTATAATTAATGAAAATAACACACCTTCCTCTAGAAGGACTGCTGACATGCATGAGTGCCATATTCTTGTGTGAGATGTAAGCACAGTGCTACAGCCAGTGTATCTGACTTTAGAAATGCTGCATCTCCAAGATGCAAAACTAACACGTTCATTTAATGATACCCTGTTACTTTTCTCCAGGCATGAAAATCAGCCCAGTTTGAGTTGATAAACTTGAGCCTCAGTTTCCACACGTTTCTTCACTTTTTTAGCTTGGCAATTAAAAAATGACCCCGTTCCAATCCAGAAGGCTTTGAAATGGTGTATGATGTGATTCTCACATGGAATATTTTTAACTTTTTTTTAATTTTTTTTTTTTTAGTTGCTTTGTCCTAAGATCCTTGAACTGTATAAATGATTAAGGTTTCATAACACTGCAGGCAAAATTCTTTCCCTTGATCTGAGCTGCAGATATCCTTTGCATTTTCTGCACACATGGTACTTTCATTTCCATCAATGGGAATTCCACGCGCTGAATAAGGAAGAAATATTTGCATTCTGGATAAGTGCCTTATTTGGGCACTTTTTCTTGCTTACTTGTGCAAAGCTCCTACAGACTTTGATCTTGTTGGCAAGCTGCCTGTTGGATGAGAATCCCTGGTTTGAGGAGTTGGTAAATGGCATTTTAATGGCAAGGGTCAGTAATGATTGCCGTACCATTTCTCTTCTTTCCCCACCACAAAGCTATCATCTGAAGTAAGGCACTGCAGTTCTTTTCAGAAGATTAATAGTTCTCTGCTAGTAACAGATTTTCCACTAGCCAGAAAGCCGTACACCCACTGATGAGTTTATCATTTGAACTTTGAATCCAGTCGGGAAGTTGAGACGTAAACTCTTCCATGATGGTGATTTGTGGTATATTTCCAGTTTTCAGGGTCAGGTTAATAACCAGTGTAACAGTGATATAAGCACATGTCGTTGAGAACATGAATCAGAGGAAGCGTCTGACAAAGACCTCACTGTGCAGGCAGCTTTCCTTGGAGGCTGTGCAAGCCTGATGTGTGTCACGAGGCTCCAGGTGTCAGGCTTGAATGTACCACAAGTATTAACGACCTGTGTGTGTATATACAACTGTTCTTGGCTGCATTTTTTGGTGCTTAGTGTTTTAGGCAGTGGCCTAAGGAAGGATTGTCATTTTGTTCAGACTTCTCGGTTTTTCTTTGCTTTTCCTTATTGATATTGCGTAGTTTTAAACTTTTTATGTAGAATGAATACTTGCCATTCTGTATTTGGTAATCTTGTTATGTGTTCCTGTTGAAATGAAGATACTAAGAGAGCAAAGTCAACTCCAGATCTTGAATGTGTGTCCTGTCATCCTGAAAGCTCTAAAATGTATTAAGAAAAGTGGGGAAAAATTAGTGGCATAAAGAAGGATTTGAGCTGTACAAACATGAAATTATTACCCATAGAAAAATCTGGTTTTTTTTAATTATTTTTTTTGTCAAGTTTCTGTTCACAACTGCAATAAAAATTGAAAATCCTTATGAACAAGAAGTTCTGTAGGACTTGTACAGTGTAGAAATACTTGGCCTTTTGTTTAGAACCAGCATAACGTGACACATCTTGGGAACATGTTATAAGAATTGCAGTTTAGGTGTCCCTTGCCTCCATTTGGCTGGAGGGATTAGATGTTCTTGCAGTGTGGTCTGTCCCATGACACGCTCTGTTTTATGGCTTCCACAAAATACTAAACACAGAAGAAACCAGGAAGTACTTCCTGTGCCACGTTTTTAATCTTGCAATATATTGTTTTGGTGTATTATTTTCCCCCCATTACAAATTGCTTTGAGGAAAACCTTCCAACTAGCTCTGAATAATAATAAGTTCAGGTTCTTATTCAATATATATACTCTGACATGCTATGGCAACTTCTCTTTTCTGAGCTGGTTGATCTAAACAAATCTTTACAGCATTCCCGTCCTTTAACAGCATTTGAAATAATGCTGCATCCCTCTTCTGTACTGACTCCTACGCAAAGAACTTGATGTAAGCTGCAGATTTGGGTGTGATTTAAATGCAATGAAGTCATGCAAGTTTTGTGGTCTAGGCAAGCAGCATGTGAGATTTAGTTGTACGTTGGCTGGACTTGAGAGAAGAAACACTTTTGTTCCATTGCAGTGGCTTAAACCATGCCCAGAGTCATGCTTGTTACTTGTAGCTCTGCTGATGGCCTGCCTTTCTGCTTCTGCACAGGGACTCCTCTGCTTTCCCTGGGGAGAGATGGTAGTCCCCATTCAGCAGCTGTTGTTGTAGATTTACATATCACTGACATGCAAACACTAGTTCTCAAAATAAAATATGTATAATAATAATAATAATAATGTGTATTGCATGCACTTAATTCTGCATATTGAAAATGTGAGAGGCTGAAATGCTGAGAGAAGGAGCCCATCCTCACAGTGTTCTGCCTCCTGTGAACACTTTGCTGTTGCCGTGAGGTGGTGCAGCAGCCTCTGCTTGTGTCGCATGAAGTCCTGCTGCCTGTGTGGACAGAGAAGCTCAAAGGCTATCATATAAATTAAGAATGAGTAATTGGAGAAGATCCCCACTTTTCTAGAAGCAATACACAGACTGGATAATAGGAAAACTAACTAGATGATAGGGTTTCTAGCTTCGCATTTTCTAATTGCTTCAAATGAAACCCTATTAGAAACAGCTGGTCTGATTCTCAACTGATAAAAATTGTCATGTATTTTTCAGATTTAAATAACACTCCGCTGGCCTTGCCCAGTTGTAAACTTTGGCCTGGATTATGCGATAGCTATTGGCTTTGAATGGAAACTTTAGTGTTACTTTTATGGGCAAATTTATTTTAATTTATAATCAGAAAAATCTAGCACATATCCAGGTATCGTGTGTCTGCAAAAGCAGTCAACAATGCCAGTCTTCTAAGAAGGCAGAATAAAAGCAATGCATGTATCCACATCATTGCTGCTCAGGGCAGCAAGCTGAAACAAGAATCCATGCTGTGTGCTGGGGGCTGGTGATCGAGGGCTGGGTGCACTGAGCCAAGGGCATCCTCAGCTTCCTGGCTCCAGCAAAAGAGAAAGGCATTGCACTTCAGGGGTGCCAAGATCCTTGTAGAATTGCCAATACATTAAGAGAAATGAAAGTAGCTTTCTAGCAAAAGTAAAATGATTGATTTAAACAGATTTATCTTATGCGATACGGGGATTCTTCTTTAAAGTACAAATGTTTTCTGTTTCATTCTAGGATAGATTCTCATCTACTTAACATTCAGGAGAAATCACAAATCTGGCCCTTATGTTTTCCTTATTGGGATTTGGATTAGTGTTGAGCAGCCCGTTGCTATAGACTTTTTCAGCAGAGTTGTTCTATAGATTTATTTTTTTTTTCTGACCCACATTGAAACAATTCTTCCTCGTGGATCTAAGGCCTAAGGGAATTGGGTTGTGGTATCTGAAGTTAACAGTGATGCAACATTATAAGTAGGATGAAGGAGTCCAATTTCGTTCCTTCTACTTTTCCATCGTGCATTCATTTAATAAAGCATGTATGGGGGTGGGGGTGAGAATTAGAACAGGATTAAAGTAGGAAAAACTGTAGATTTTTTTTTCCAATAACCATAAGCTAACTACTTCACTATAGAAGACCTATTGGCTATAAAAATGATTTCTATTTCTGACCTAATTTAAACTGATTTCAGAATAGTCGATGCCACTATACATTGCTTTAAAAAGAAAGATTTCGAATGAGCTCACTCAAGGAATGAAACATCACTGAAGTTTGTAGATATTTGCAGCTGTGGGACTCATTTTAGTGAATAAATTGTCTGAAAGAATTGAATTCCAAATTACTTCCTAAATTAATGACAGTTTTCCTGCATGTCTCTAGTTTTACACAATTCCATAATCAAGCAATACAGAGTCACGTGAGTAATTAAGGTTATAAACCTAAAGCCCTACAGTACAGAAATCAATATAAATATACTCGGCAGCAAAGGATTGTTATGTTAATGTGTGTATTGATCAGTTACAAAATTATTAAAAGGCCTCTGTTGAAAAGCGCAAGGTTTATAATAGGATGTTAGTTGGTTAAAATTCTTATATCACAGACAGCAAATCTTTTCTCTGATAAAACAGCAAGTTAACAAAAGGAAGCAGATTGTAAAACTGCGATGAACTTGTTCATTTTTCCCAGTATAGAAGATGTAAATAACTATTCATGTTACTACTATTTATATGTTATTCCAAATCATCTGTTTCATGTTAGCCTTGCAATAGTTGATTACAGCTGCTCCCATTTGGAGTTAAAGGATATTAGATAAATTTAAAATTGATCTTAGAATTTTAAAGGACTTTTTCTACCAAAATGTCAACTTGAAAATGCATTTTATTTGATGATTTTTATTTTTTTTTATTTTAATTTTAATTTTTTTTCTGAAAAAAATGGACTCAGTACATTGGGAGTAAAGCCTAAGTAGAAGAATACAAACTGAGTGACTGGCTTAGAGACCATATGAATAAAAAGGCCTCTGTAAGCATTAGACTATATTTCAGTATCTTAATTATCTTCAATATCTCATGCTTTTCTGTTCAGTCTTCATACTTAAGATTTTCTGAAGGATACTGCTCCCCCTTTCTGGACAATCCTCAGTGGGCTTTTCTTCACCTGCAGCTTATTTTATTCTGTTGATGGCCACATTTATGAATGTGGATACATTTAAGTGTTCAGAAATCATCTGTCATGTTCACCTTTCTTCCCTATGATCTCCTCCTCCATTTTATTTTTTTTTTCTTTTACACCAATGAACATTGCAGCTTTTTAGAAGTTTCATCAGATGAGCGATGCTATGGGTAAAATGTTTCTTCATGTGCCAAAAAGCTGATGTTCATGTTCATTGGATTAGAACACTTTAGCTGATAGTAACTGAACCTCACTGGGCTGAAAGCATAAGGTGTTCTGCTGATACACACCAGAGTTTGTGGGGCTGGAGATCCTCTTGATAGATATCACTGTTTTTATGTGAAAGCAGGGAATGTGTAGAGGAAAGAAAAGCAAATACAGTGCAAAACATCATTCCCTTCTTCACATTTTGTTTCCTCCTGCTGTTCTCAGTAGACTGTCATCTTCCCTGTCATGGATGAAAAAGACAAACACTGTTTGCACCAGAATCTGGCAGTAAATCTTCTGTTTGCTTACATGGTTGCTTCCATCTCTCTTTCTGGGTAAATTTGCAGAGTAGATGCCTGAGCCATTTATCAGTGAGTAGGTCTGAGGAGGGAGCATTTGAATGAGACACCTGCTTAGAGGCAAACATGGAGCCTTTTAAATCACGACCTTGTGCTGCTCTTTATTTTAGAACTAAAAGAGAAATATGCATCTCAGTATTTACTGCCTTTTTATTAGAAGAAGCTGTTTGCTATTGCTTACAAATTTTACTCATTTTAATAAGGCCACATCGTAATCATCTGGGTTGAAATTAGGAAACATGCTTAAGATGTTACCCACTGAAGGCAAATGAAAAGACTGGATTTGCTCTTTAGCTAGCTGAGAGCATCAAGCTGACGGAGACTTGCACAAATGTGACAGTGCAAAGACAACATGGCCTGACTTGTCTTCACAACCAGAAGAAGAGTGTTTCTCACTTTGGGAACACCAAATGTCTGTGACTGAACCTTTCATTCATCTATCTCTCTATGTCCTTTGTGCTGAGTGAAGGCCACGGGGCATCTCCTGGGGATGTTTTCCCAGTCTGTCTGGTACCCGAAGTGAGAATATGCCAGGACCTCCCACATGCACTTAAACTCACCCGCAGGGGCTGGTCCCTTCCCCTATGCATCTGGTGTTCAGCCTTGCTGATGTGTTGGAGGTTTTGGCAGGACTTGAGCTGCTAAGGTCAAAGGCTGTTAAGATGCTGGGACTTGTGCTGTTAGGCACCAAAAAGCTCAGCTTTCAGGGCCCTGTCACAATTTTATGTGTGAAAAGTAATTATCTTAAAAATGTGGAGGAACAAAGGGAATTTTTTTCCCCTTTTAATCCCTTTACATCTCAGTTTTGCATCTGTGAAAAGAGAACAATATAGCTTCACTTTTATGAGCAGCAGTATGTGTTGTATTCCTCATGAATCATGCAAATGCTGTGTGATGTCCCACATTGTCATAAAGTGTACGAGGAAACAAACAGTGGTATTGTCAGAGCACAGCAGCACCAGAGGTGGGAGGGAAAAGGCTGAGAGATTTTTCCAAGTGAGGAAATAAAAGTAAAGCACCAAGTAGTTGCTCGTCCTGCAAATGTCTTCTCGTTTTCACTGAATGAAGCAGAGGTTCCTGAAGAAAGGTGATGTGAGATGTGCAAAATATAAATCTCCATGTATAGCAGGATGGAATTAAGCAGTGATAATTCTGGTGTTTCTGTGCTTTCATTACCTAATTAAAATGAGGTCTTTTCAGCTGACTGCAAGCCCCGTGACAAGCGTTGATAAAACAGTACACGGGAGTAGATGTTAGCAGTGTTTGGGGATCCCCTGACTAATGGAGCTGATCTATCATAGATTCCCCTTTTTGTGATGAGCCCCTCGTGGCAGGGCCTGTGCTTGCAGGCTGTTCACTTCGGATCCTGGTCCTGGCTAGTGATGGAGGGCAGCACTTATCTATAACTGTTTTACCTCTCCAATGAGCTCGATTACAGGTCACAGTGCAAGAAACGTTGCTCTGCCTGTCCGTATTGGTCCTATGCTCTCCTACACTTCCAAATCACATAATCAGCTTTATAAATTCAGAGTGCTCAGTATGTGAGTTGCCAGACACATCACTTGTCTGATGCTGAAATATTTTAATTCCATCTCCCTCTCGAATATTTTCACACATAATGGAACATTTTGGCAGCGTAGATATCCTTGAGCCTGCTCAAGTGTGGATGTTCCCATTCTGCTGCTATGAAGGCCGCAGATGAGAAGAGGTGGTATGACTCAGTCTTATTCGAAGGTATTAAACTACTTCATCTTTTATCCCTACAAGCAAAACCCGAGAGGCTGTGGGTGGCTATAATGCCAGTGTCTCAATTTTTTTTTCTTTGTATTTCTGTTGCTCAATAAGCATTAATGCACTGTAGGAGAGTTAGAGATTTTATTTAGCTGGAGCTGTAAAAGTGCTCGTTCCTCTCTAATTTCATCTTATTTTTTCCCTTTTACTGCTGACGACTGGCATCATCTGTTTGTCTCCTGGAGGGTTCTGAACTCAATTATGATGATTGTCTCTTGCTACCCTTGTTTTCTGCGCACAACTTCTATATTCCTATTGTCTTAGATTTAATTTGCCCATATTCAATCCCTATCCTTAGCAAATTTAAGCCTCAATATGGGAAAGAATGATCCTAATTTTTAATATGGGATTTCTCACAGACTTGGGAACGTTGTGAGCTTTCAAAAGCAACAGTGTTTTCCTTAAGACCTCTATGGATGTTCTTGTGCTTTCTGCTCTTCTTGCTGCCTCCTCAGCCCAAGATGCATAGTTCATGGTTTGGCACCTTGGTTTCACGGCTCATTTAAAAAATTGCCCTGTCCCTGATGTTTTCACTCAAGAAAATTCTATTTAACTTAAATACACACCTAAACTAGGACCAGGTCTTAAAACATTGGGGTCTTATGACTGTATAACAGAACTGCTTTTTCTGAAGTGTGCAGCTCCTTTCCATACAACCCTCCAAAATTAATATTGCTCAAAATCAAACTTCTGTCCAAAATGCGGGAGGGGAGGATGTTTTTAATGAAGATTTGCTGTTAGAATATCTTCCTATGCCAAGTGTAAATGAAATAATTTTTAAACAAACCAGAAATATCAGACATGTTGTTTCAAGCTGTGAGATTAAAATATGTACAGAGGTGGGTTGTTTTGTTTTGTTTTTGTTGTTTGGTTTTTTTTAAGCTTGTGTTCCCTTCTTTTATTAAACCTCTGAGGCAATTCAATGATTTGATCTGGATTTACAAATAATTGCAGCTGAGAAAGATTTTTCTCAGAGAGGAAAAAAAATTATTCACAAAAATACGTGTTTGGCTCCAGCCAAGTAGCATATGGGGCTGTGTAATTCCTCTCTGCAGGATGCGTTTAACCCCAGGTGACAAGCATACTGTCAGTGCTTAATAATTCTCAGTGGAGAATATGTCAGGAACGATGTTATTCCTGGGACCTCAGCTTATTTATGCATTACCTGTAATGAACCCTTACCTGAGGATGCTGGGCTGCCTTTCACCAGTTCCTTTTTGTGCTCTTCATTCGATGGCCCATGAAACACACTGGGCAAGGAGAATTGTGCAGCAGAAATGATCTTCAAACCTCGGGCTACCATAAACTGAGCAATAAGTATGTTCTTTGTTGCTGAACCAGGCTTCTTTTTAAAATTCCTTTCTGCCTCCTTATTGCTTATTGTCCTCCCATAGAGATTGAGGGCAGAGGAATGATATAATGTTTGGTAGTAAATTGGAGAAATTATGACCACAGGGTTCCATGCTCCCTAAAAACATTTCTGCTATTCTGTGTTGAAAGAAACTTTAAACCATAAGTCCATCCTTACTTCAGAGTATGCTAATATCCCTCATTTCTCCGGTCATTATAATGAATATACTTGGGTAGCTGAAGTTCTGATACAATATGTATGACTGAATGAAAAATAAATTAATTTAAAATGGTTTGCAGACATACAAAAGGTTTATTCACTGCATGTAACATGCTCAGTAAAATAATATCCTTTAATATGCTGAACTCTCCGTGCTTTTCATGAAGCTACATCTAATTGTACTGCTCGGAGTTGACTAATTCTGCCATTGCTTTCCTTTGAGAGAAATAGCATTTCAAGATATGACTAACGCTCTAAGTAGTCATTAATTCTTAATTCAGAATGAAAATGAAACTTTTATACCATATATATCAAACTGAATACCATACAGATACATGCAGTCAGGTCATTTATTTTGACATTAATATTGGTTAATATTAAATGTTAAGGGGAGGGTAGAAAATAAACCCTTAAAAAATAATAGCAACAGCCAAATAACTTACTAATATAAATATTGGTTTTATTGACATCTACATGTTAATGAATTATAACAAGGCTTTGTTTGTATTGCATGATATAACCCACTGTCTGGGAATATTTTATGTTTTGAACATGAAGAATGAGCTTACAATCATACCAGAGTGAGTGAACCACTACTACTTATATTTATGTCACGAATATTGAATCTGACAGTCCTTGTTTTCAGTTTGCCTTGGTGAAAGAAGGTAGAGATGTTTGTATGTCATTCTTCAAGTAGGTTTTTCTCTTGACAGTTCCAGGGGAGCTCTCACGTAGCCAGGAATTCTATTTTATGGGTCTTGTGGGCTCTGCAAGGGAGAACCCATCAGAAAGAATGCTACTATAGCTGTGTTTTGTTACTGCTGCGGTTATGGAAGATGTCATAATAACATGGGCTAGCAGAGACCTATTTAGAACAGGTCAGCTTGACTCTGTATGCTTCTGACCAAGCTGGATACAGCTGTGTCAGGGACGTGGTGGATGACAGCATCCCAGAGTCCTAAGGAGAAGAGATTCAGTAGCAAGTGTTTCTGTTCCCCCTGGGTTGCTTATCTAGAAGATGAGAATAAAAAAATAATTCAGAGAATAGGCTAATAGAAGTTCAGAGACCCTCTGAAGACATGCTTAAAAATATTCCTTCTAAGGATCTGGAACTGAACCCAAAGACTACTGGAACATTTTAATGTGTGGGAGACTGTATTCATCATAAAACCATCTCTTTGCAGCCCCTGAGCATCAGACTGAGCAGCTATTTTTCTCTTTTAGTCCTCTTTTTTTGCAGGACCTGGCATTATAAACCTCTTGGGCAGCAGTCATTGGAAATAGGCTTACCTGATCCCTTGTGATAACTGGAGATGAGCAGCGTCCTAGAATTAAACCCTCTAATGAAGAGCTCAGGGTGGGAATTTTGCCTGTTCAAAGACATTTGCACCTTTCTATTTCTCAGAGACAGTGCTACACAGAAATCACCAGCTGTCTGGCTGCCAGCCTGGTGACAATACAATTCTTTCCAAGCCCCTGACCAATTGCTTTTTTCGTCTCCAGGATTGGTTGTTCCCTGCCTCTTGCATTCAGTCTGTTAGAATAAAGGTAATGAACTTCAAACAATAATTTCAATGCAGCTCTAGCTTCTTTGCTGATAATCAAGACACAATATACCGCTGAGGATGTGCTCTGTATTATGCAACTCATTCACCCTGTAATTATCCCTGATTTTCCACCCCCTTCCCGTTGTAGCTCAACAGCTACAGATGCTGATGTGACCATGCTGTGTGGCTCCTGCTGTTTGTTAACTGCTGAGATCACAACCAAATTGGTGGTGGTGAGCTGGGGTCTGTGGAGATGTAGAAATCCGAGTTCATCTGTTGTCAGGGTTCTTGTGAATATGTCCAATAACTGAAGCTTACTGCTCTGATGAAGGTTTTGTGTGGTCAGGATCTTATAATATTTCCTGGCCGAAGTGCTAAAATACTTTAAACCTTCCCTTTCCTCTTGGTTCTTCAGTAGAAGCTGGCCTGGGAGGTTGCTTGAAACGTTAAGTGATTCCAATACTGCTTCAACTTGGAGCTCCTTAGAGATCAGCTGAGTGATGGATTAAAGGAGAGGAAAAAACATAATAATCTATCTGAAGCTGCCCATTAAAGGTGTGGAAAAGGAAGTGCAGCAAGTATAGCCAGTATGTCTTAATTGACTTAGAAGTGGAGAATCCCATCCAAAGACCACCACTTCAGCCTGTTACAAAACTATGACACCATGGCTGTGGACCCTGATGGCTGTGCCCGTATCTCTGCCCCACTGTCTGCCAGCAGCTCCTGCAGCAGCACACCAAGCTCTGATACTGTTTGTGCAGCTGTTGGCACAACCAGCTGGTGTCAAACAATCAGAGATGCTAGGCTATGACCTTTGTCCTTCTTCCTGTATCCTGGTACCCAACTCTCTGATGCCCTTCTGTATTTCACACTGTAAATGTGCCAATTTCACCAGCCTGTTTCTTTGGAAATAACTCTTTCTTTCAACCCCTCCGTGAATGCTGGTGTCAGTGGAAGCCTTGTGTTCCTTAAGGGACTTTTGGCCAGTTCACTGTTGTTGTATGTTGAATGTGGGGCTTGCTGGAATTCATTAAATAAGCAAAATTGCTGCAGACTTTCAGAGGAGAATGGGGAAAAGGTACTGATATGGATAAATGCACCCCTGTGTAATGTAGTCTCCATTAAATTCAGCATGTTTTTTTTCAGGATTCTGAAATATTCACCATTATTGATTTCCATTTTCTCCTGCTGGATTTCCAAATTATAAAACAGAAGCCATCCCAAATTCTGCTGCTTCAGTCAGTGCTACTGAAGGGGTTTGTTCTTGTGTTTTTGCTGGGCAGTGTTACCCCTATTCCAGATGCTGTTCCTCAGGCAGCAGCACCTTCCCCTAATGAGCCAGGAGGTCAGATTTATACCTGGACAAGTTTGCCCACTGACATTGTATGATGATATTCTTCTGTACATATTCTCACCAGGGCAGTGGTGAGCTGGACAAGTGCATGGTTGATCAACAAGCCATAGCACTCCAATATTTCCATCCTTTTTTTCTTTCTGTATGGACTAAACAAAACATAAGGCAACTCAGGCATTTCCAGCATGATCTCTTTTTACAGACCACAGACCTTGTAACCTTGGGTTAGATTCTTTCTTGTAATTGAAGTTATATGAGCCAGGATGCACTCAAGGAGCCTTTTACTTTTATTTATTTATTATTTTTAATTCTTGATACTTAACCATTTTTTGCATTGTGAATATTATGAACGCTCACTGGCATTATGATAAATTGTGACAAACAACAATAACATACAGCTTTAAAATGAAATGACAGGAGGAAACAACAATATGAAATAGTGCAAGAGGTATACTCATCTGTCCTAGAAATAGCTGTATTTTGGGATCAGGCTTTGGGTGGAATTGTTGGTCTTGGAAGGTGAGGAAAAAAAAAATCTCTTACCTGCTTTTGTTCCTCCAACTCAGCCCATGCCTTTGGCTTTATGGCATTAACTTTATGTGCAAACACAATCTTATCCAAAATTTCACAAATTCCCTGAAGCAGTTTCATTGATTTCCAACAATTTCTTGACTTGAATTTAATTTAAGTATGGTTGTTGAACTGCAACCAGTGATATCTGACTGCTGATGGGGAAGGTGAGTTTCTCCTTTCGATATTCTAACCTTGAGTCTTCATGAGATTATTATCGAAGTATACTATTAGAGGGTTTACTAAAATAAATGAGGCAAAAGCTGACAGCCTAGACTTAGTTGCATTGCTTTGAAAATTTACAATGTCAAAAAAGGGTAAAGTAAGTCTGAATGACAGAAGCATTGCTGTATAGAAACCAAAGCTGCAAGGAGTGTATATCTATGAACCCTGTATGGGCTCCCATTCATCCAGTCCTCCTGTGGGTATAATTATGGTATTTGACTTTTAAATCTCTACATGCGCCACCATGGTGAAGAATAGGATAATAATAATTGAAAAGTCTGGTGTTACCTAGCAATGATGCAGTTTATGCATTACCACTGTGTTTTAATCCTATGCTTCATAAAAGACAACAAGACTTGCTGTAAGTCTTAATCTGTCACTAACACTGTAATCTAGTTGGGTGAGCTGTACTTTCCTTCTTGCACAGATAAAATAGCTCAAAAAAAGTGGATAATTCAGAGAAACTTGGAAATGAACTTCAGGGAACAATTACTCTGCATGCCAGTTGCTTTTGTCCTCTATACCTGGCCTAGCTTCAAAAATGCTTCTTCACTGAGGAATTTCAGGTTGTCAAAACTAGGAAGGATTTTTGTTTGAAGAGGGAAGTCGCCTGTTCCTCTCTGTGCTGAGAGGGAAGTTCATGCTGGGGACCAGCTGTGGCTTCCATTGACATGTTTGATCTCTATGTGGGCACATTGGCAGGGATGAGATACCGAATGTGCTTCTTTATCCCTGTTCCTTGCTTTTTAGACAGTAAACCCTTCTGGGCAAGGGCTGCTCTCTCCTGTGTGAAAAATACCAGCAGCCAGGACTTTGTGCATGATGATTTTTTTAAAGCCATGGGCACTATCTTCACTGCCTGGTCTCTGTAGAGTTCCAGCTTCTGCTACTGCTTCCTACAACTGAAGATTTAATTTCACAGATGCGTATAAAAGGTGTATTAATTTTCCCAAATGTTAAGCCTGAAATATCTGTTTGTTTGACCTTCTAGCTCAGTCAGGACTGGCATGAATTCAACCTCCTGCTAAATGAATACTGCCTATTGATTTCAGACAGTCTTACACCAGTTTGAATATGTTTAAAAGGCATTCCTTCAGCTTTCCAAGGATTATAAATCAAAGTATTGTGAAGCTGTTGGGGATGGGCTACCTGGACAAGATACTCCAAACAGACATCCTTTGTGTGGGTGTTTCTTAACAGATCATATTTTTCATGTGATAAGGCCAGATCCTGGGTTAGAGGCTGAACACCCAGGGCAATCGGGGCTGTCAGATAATATTTTTTTGGTAATAAGTTTTGATTTCTGTGTTTCTGTTAGAGGGGAACTGGTAGAAACTTTTAGACTAAAAAGGAAACGTGCTTTGGTCTCCCACTGGGGAAAACTAGGTTTTCTCTTGTGTTTTATTTATGGAAGAAAAAAAAATGTTTTCTGACATAATCTTTAGAGTATAGGATCTTTGTGTGTTATTTCACACTCTCCTGGAAGTGGCTGCATTTCAGTGGCAAAAGATTTATTAAGTGTTCAGGATGCTCTGGGTTGTAATCGTCCTCATGTATAGTCACTGGAACTGACAGATTAGATTAAAGTGAGTAGAATTAAGGCCAGTGTGTGGTGACTGTGATCCAAAAGTTGTGAAATGCAACTTTATCATTTTCTTGGAGGGGGAAAAACCAACTTGCTGAACTCACTGAGGTTCCTAACTATGATGTGATAGCAGTAGTTACTTACTTAGCCTATTTAATCTTTCTGTATTTCTGGAGTAATTCTCCCCTTTTAAAAACATCCACACAATCTTCTTATTCTCTTCCTTTCAATATGTGGTTTTATTTTTAATCTTTCCTTCAGTGATTCACTTGTAAGTTAGAACAAGGCAATTGTGTGTTTATTTTGTGTCTTTGGTAAATTTGGAAGCCTCAAGGAGAATTAAGTTTTGTGCTTCTGATGATTATGGAATATTTTCATCTTATTTTTAATTCATCATTGTATGGTCAGTCATTCTTTATGACTGTTACTACAACCCTTTCTCATCAATTTGTCCTGAACACGAGGTGGTTTATTTGGTTATTCCATCCACGTAATCAAGAGAAGCTGATCAGCAGATGGGAAATAGCTACATTCATGGCTTCTACACAGTCTTTTCTCTTTGACTGTTCAGTACCTGGAAAGCTGTAAATAAAGGAGTGTGAAATCCTCAAAAAACAAACAAAAAAAAACCTGTCCTATCTCTAACTGATAAAAGCTTTGTTTAATCTTTGTCATTTTCAGGTATTTATGTTCTCCTCTGGCAACACAGATGAGCTGGTCATGAAACACCTACAGATGACAGCCTGAAACTGCCTAGCCTTGAAAATGGCTGTAAACTCCATACCTTGATGATTTCCAGCGCTGTTTTCCAGAAGATTCAGGTAGGTCTGCTTGGCTTTTTTTCTTTTAATGTTTCTGGTATCTTCTACTTGCCGTCTTTTATACTTGATATTAAAATGTGTGCTCATCCTTAGAATTACAGATCTCAAAGAAATGCTGAAGTTATATTTAATAAGGCATTCATTGAACAGTATGTTTTCCAAATGCTACAAGATTATTTAAAAAGCATTGTGATGTTTGTTGGCCAAGTAATGAGTAGATTATGCTGTAGGAGGTCTGTAAAATTTGTAGTCCATGTCATTTGGCGTATGACAACCAAGAACTGTTGTTATCAAACTGCTGGGATTTGTACTGTTTGTAGGCAAGCAGAGACTGTGAGACAGGAAATGTGGCGTTCATGGTTTAATGCATGTAATGAGCTATTGGAATTGTTTAGAGATGTCACTGAACACTTTTCTAAAGTGCAGTAGTAGACTGGTGAGCTTTGAGAGGTGTGAATTTGTTCCGGAGTAAGACTTTGTGCAAAAGATACTGTGAAATTAATACTCTCTTATTTTGGTTGAATATGGTTGGATGCTCTAGGAGGAGCCATGTAATAGTGAGAATCTTCTGGAGCTGTGTGTCAGCTGTCTCATTTTGAAAGAGAAATGATTTCGGGACATGAGCAAAAGATTAGATCATCTAATTAAAAGTAGACTGATAACACTAGAAATGTTTTTCTCCATTGTGAGTTAGTAGGATGCTGTGAGCTTTGAAAGTTACAATCTGAACACTTACATAGAATTTGTTTAAGTTTGGACTGTGGCCTGGCAGAATGAACAGGAGGATGTGACTGATATGGCTTTGGTATGGTCTTGTGTTTGGACACAAAGTGGTGTTCTCCAAAACAGTACTCAGAATCCTTAATCTCTGTATAAGATTATTTAAGGCTGTGATCTCTAAGTATACTAACTTCTAAATGAAGCCTGATTTCTAAGTGCTTGAAGGCCAGCTTTGCAAAGGAATTCAGATGCTGGTTTTAAGTTCAGGAATATGTCACTAACCTCAGTGACTATTTCCCGTGAATTCCATATTCTTTCTAAATTATTTTTGCTATTCTCCTTATATTTTATATTGTGTAGTAGACAACTTTACCATTTTGGTAAATTTCCTTGGCACTTACTTAGTATGAATTGTACTCAAGAAAGATTTGGTATTTGCTCTCTGTTTCTAGAAAAGAAAAACCAGTCACCCTTAGCTTGCTTGTTAGGACATCCTCACCTTTTTAATCCATGCCTTTTAAGAGAGTAACAGATACTTTTAAAGTCCTCATTATTCTGTGTTTGACAGCTTTGGACAACATTTGCTACTATCTTCCAAATAACCTAAGTCTTTCTATAACTGACGGGAATGTTCCTAATTCACTGTTCACAATCAGTTTGTAAGCACTTCTCAATTTGCTTCCTGTTCTAATGCTTGTTGTGTACTTGGATGACTTTCTCCCTCTTTTCTGCTCCCTGCAATATTGCAGATATTTACTAGAGACCTTGAATTAGTGTGGTATTTTTATTTAAAACAACCTAATTTTCAATTGAGAATCTGCACAATCTTCACGGTGTTGTTGTATAACTAAGTGATACGTGGCTGCTCCAGCCTCTGTTCCACGGGCTTGCAATGAAGCGAAGGGCTGGAGGTAGCAAGAGATTGTGACAGGAGGGAGAGTGGAAGTGCTGAGGATAGTGAAGCCAAAAAGCAGGACTGACAGCTTTTCAGCTGCCTTTAGCTGCTTAATTAACAGGATGGCAGTGATTTGTACCTATTATAGCAGGATAGTTTCCATGATTTTTCTTATTTCTGTTAGTGTAAGTTCTTTTAAAGAGCTAACTATGGCTCTCCAAATGCAGGGCACCCTGCATGGTGGTATTTATTCATTTATTCTAATGTCTGATTATTTAGTATGAGGTTTTTACTTGTAAAATTGCACAGCAAAAACTACAGCAAAACCAAAAATCAGTCTTTTTTTTTTTTTTTTGAACAAAGTTTAAAAGAAGAAAGTAGCATGCAATTATTTCTTTAATAGCCTCTGGGACAACTCATCTGCTGGAAAGATGTAAATGGTATAATGGTATGCCAAGCTGTGAGCTGTGGCACTCTTCACTAATTCTTAAGTGAACACAGTTTCTTGACAACCTTCTGATTGAACTTTCCTCCTCTTCCCCTCTTAGACCAATTTAATTCAAAGTATCAACAGAAACAATTTCTGTGAGGAAAATGGAGAAGTTCATAGGGTAGCTGAAGTTGCATACCCTTTCCCGTTAATGCCTCTGAGTGTTCATTCCATTCATCTATTATTTATCTTGCCCCTGAGGTGTAACATGAATAACATTTCTAAGGCATTACCACTAGACTTCTTGCATATGGTGAAATAGTATTTAAAACAGGGCCAAGAAGTTTTACACAGCAGTTTACCATAAGACATTCGCTATTATAATTGTACACAGAGAAAAACTGTTAAAATAGGCATGTGTTCCTCTTGTGGAGGTGTTGTTCAGAGGATAAATCCATTTTTCCAGCTCTAACAAAGAGTTTTTCTTTGACCTTGGGCTTTAGCAATCTCTGCTTCCATTTTCACTCTCATACTTTTCTCCTTTAATATTTTGGCTAGACATATGGCTTGTGCTTATACCCACACGGTGATCCTATTCCCTTCAGCCTTTGCCGTGACCTCGTGTCACAGTGCTAATGGGAGCAGCAAACACGCCTTTCCTCTCTGTGGGGAATAAACTGCATCTGCTATCATGTCAGCATCTTGGTGAGATCAAGTCGTCATCTAAGGTGTGAAGCAGTGCACCCCCACCCCTACTATCACCTCTAGGACTGGGTGTGTAAGACAATCTGTAGTAGTTTCATGGGAATTAAACCCCACACTTGTCAGAGAGAAGTCTGTGCAGATTGACTCTCCAGGGCCATCACTAAGCACTGACCCTCTTTCCCCCCACCTTTTTTTTTGTTGCTGGTAATGATAGATATGGCACAGTCCCTGGGCTGAATAGTACTCGCAGCCATGCCAAGTATCTCCATCAGAAGGAGCAAGGTTACTTCAGATTTATGCCAGTGCTCCCAGGAGATGACTGATTTTCAATCAACTTTGAGAACTGCCGCGGCAATGCCACTGAGCTCATAAAAAGGATAAAATGTAAATATTATTGAAGCCTAACATAGCAGACATTAGGTGTGATATTAAAGGAGTTTTTATCAGTAGCCTCTCCAAAGATTTATATCTGTTGATCAATGCCTTTGCTAAATTAAATACATAAAATCTTTACTTGAGACATAACAAAAAGTCATGAACAATATCAGTATTCAGGAAGTATTAGTGACATTCAGCATGACAAACTGTGTAGGAAGCTAGTTATCATAGCCCTGTGATAGTGAAAATGGCTCTGTTCACAGCACAGTTATTACTTATCTTTCTTAAGGCTGAAAGGCTGCTTAAAAAAAATAAAATAAAATCCCTTATATATTTGATATTTACATTAGCATCATCATCATACCAGCTAAGCACTGGATGCTTTGTTTCTGTCTCTGCTCTGGTTGGATTACATGGGAGCAGCTTGACCATTTCGCCCTTCAGGAAAACAAGCAGAAACCTGAGCAACTGTAACTGTTCTGTGGTTTGTTTGTTTGCTTTGGTTTTTGTTTGTTTTGTTTCTTACCACGGTGCCAAACACAAATGAGAATTAAGTGTTTTCTAAGATAAATTCAGAATCTATCTTAAAATAAACCATTTGTGATGAATCTAATGCATGGAAGCATACTCAGTCCAGACACTCAGACCTGAATGTATGCATCTCTTCTATCCTAAACTAGCTGAGGAGAAGTGGAAAGCTTCAGCATTTTGAGATGTTATATAATAGAATTAATAGACCCAGCAAACATTTCTTTTTTTAATTCCTTTGGCATATTTGAAAATTACTAAGTTTCTAAAGCACAGGAACCAATTAATATAATAAGTTATTTTAAGGACCTATGTGTATCAGTCTTACATACAACAGTCATACATCAGGACTATGGTGCTGCAAGATGTGCATCTTGGCAAACAAATGCTGTAGACATGCAGGATAGGTATGTTCCTGAGATGAAGCATCCCATGGTGCTGGGAGAAGTAAGGGATGTAATCAAAAGCATCTGGCATATCTCTGGTAGGATCTCTACTTTATCAGGACGTGAGCTCTTCTGCAGAGTTGTGAGGTGTCATCAGCTTGTCCCCAAGGTCAGTTGGGGTTAAGCCTGAGCATAGCAAGCAGTGGGGCATGATTTCCATGTGAACTTGGAGGCTATCTATGTACCAAGGTTAATGCAGGAGAAGATACAATACAGCCATTATTCTGAAATGTGATTCAGGAGTGTGACACAAAGCTGCAATGTGGAACATGCCTGGAACCAGATTCCTCCCTCAGTCCCCCTGGGTTGTTAGCGTCATCATGGCTTTTACTTCATGTTTATCTAGTGTTGTTGCTCAAGGTCTGTGGAACATGCCCATTGAATAAGAAGAGAATAACAGGAGAAAGAGCACTATGTGCTCTGCCAACCTGCAGCTGTGACCTTCCTGTTTACTATATTTTTTTTTAAACATTTGTTAGAGGAATGAAGCAGCAAATCACCAACAATAACAGAAAAATCAATACCCGCCTCTGCTTCTTTTGTGAGATCTGGAACATGGCCTCAATCTGTCAGACTGAATTACAGAGACTGTGGGTGTCAGCAAGGGCTCAAACAAATAGACCTGCCACTGCTCATTGATAAAAGGCTTAGGTCTATATGAGTGCCACTCCTGCTGCCTCCACCAGGCGTGGAGGAAACACCAACCTTTCAGCTGAAAGGCGAGTTATGGAGCACTGGTTCTGGTCACTTTTACTTTGCATGTGAGATTGCACTAATCTCTGGAATAAAAAAGGTAAACAAACAATTTGACAAATACAAGACTCTGGGGCATTACCTTGCTAATGAGTGTTAAATTAGGTGGTTATAATTGAATGGAAGGTGATATATGAGCACAGAAACATCATTCTAAAATACGCCATTGATCCACTAGCTAAGAATCCAGTGTTTGACAAAGGTCAATACATCAGAGAGAGGAACAGTCCCTACCAAACTCATCATTTTCCAAGGCAACAGTAAAGGCTGCATCAGTATAAAGAGGAAAGCTGCTTCATGACTCCAGATGGGTAATTAGTTTATATCCTGGAGCATGAAGATTAACATTCTTTATCACTTTTAATTTTGCTAGTGGACTATAGGCTACTGCAATGAGCTTTTGAGTAATAAACCCTGTCATTTTTGTATTACAAAAAAGGACCTGGTTTGGAAGTCCAGCAGTCTTTGTGTTGTCCCACTGCCATTTCTGTGAAGGGACAAGGTAGGACATCTGCTTTTGCCATCAGAGGAAGAGGATTGTCAGGTTTGGGTCTAGAGAAAGTGAAAGTTACCATCAGCAAATTATAGGTACAGAAACAAGTTTATGAGAGGAGCTGATCATAACTTCATTATTACAATATGAGAGAGGTTCAGACCACCTTCAGTTTTCCTATTTAAAGATGCTTGGCAGCATGAAATAGAAAACAGCATTAAGATCTGAGTAACAAAGGCTGCACTGATGAGTTTGCAGCAAACTGCAACCCACACAGCAGTGCACAGCTTTAGCTCTGTGCTGTGCGAAAAGCCACTCTGCTCCAGAGCAGCCTACTTGTGCCCAGGCAGGCAGGAGCTCAGCAGGCAGCCTGCTCACCTCCCTCGCCCTGGTTGGGATATAGGCATTTACTTCTCAAGCATCCCATTCTATGCGTCTTTCTTTTAAGAGCACTGTTAAGCCTAATTCAACCAGGTAACTGAGGGCCTTGTACAGGCCAGCAACTCCTGCTCCACCTTTTAACTAAAATATTCCCTTCTTTATTTCAACATGTGCTTTGAAGATATGAATATTGCTAGATTCCCATATTGGAGAGAGAGAAAAAAAAAAAAAAAAAAAAAAAAAAAACAACAAAACAGAATACAATTCCATTCTCCTCAGCTCTGAGCAGGCAGTGGTTAATTTCACAGGCTGGTTAGAACTTATGTTCAGCAGAAGAATCTTTCCTTTAATCCATATCAGCCTTTGCAGCCTTTCTAATTTCATGAAATATCTCCTTATTCTTGTCCTGTACTGTGGGTAGAATAGGAAAATCCAAAGAGGTTTCCATTGCCTTGTTCATTATTTTTTGTGTCTTTGTCATTCTACATCTATCTGTGCATCAATGAAATACTGTTAATAAGGGATCAGAAGCCTTTTGTTGAGAAGATATGGCTGATCACAAAAGACGTGTAACTGATAACGTGGTTAAGGCAGATTATACATTGGACCTAGGCTAACACCTGAGAAAGCAGTGAGGAGCATACTGCTTTTCTTCATAAAAAGAGTCAGTACTATAAAGGGAGCAAAATGAAGGTGAAAAGGGAAAAAAATAAAAAAATCTCCCTATTTGAGACTGTATTCACTTCTATTTCCAATATCCCTTTTTTTGTTGAGTTTCTTGTTTTGATTCCCAGTGTAGCAGCAGTGCTCTGTGAAGGATTATTCTTGCAGTATCTCCACTATGCAGACTGTTATGGTAACATTTGCTCTAGTAAAGTGCAAAAATCTTGATGATCGAGACAAGGCTATGAACTCTTCTGTGACTGAACCAGACCTAAATTTGCAACCTTCATTAGGGATCTGATTCAGCTTCCTGTGAAGTCAGCTGGACTCTTTCCATGGAAGTCAGAATGACCACTTAGAGGCTAATAGGCTTGTAAAGGTTTGTACTAACTTGCTTTTTGTAGCAACAGTAGGATCATTTATACACAGTCCCAAGAGAGGCTACAACAAGCAATGGATATTTAAAGTGATACATGACAATAATGACCATGCAGCCTGCAGCTATTTTAATTTTCACAGGAAAACAAACAAACAAAAAAACCACAAGCAAAGAAAAGAAAGATGAATGCGTAGTATCAAACCCAAGGTCCCCAAATCATGACCCAGCACGGGCTGACATGTGAGTCAGATTATCTTGCTCTCTGACACACCATGTGGTATGCCTTCAGTCAGATGGTAACCTTGTCTTCTCTAGAGACAGGAGCATCTACAGCCAAGATCTGGCTGTTGTTCTCAAACCCCATACAGGCTGAAATTCCTATATAGAGCCTGCATTTTGAAAAAGTCAAGTCAGAAAGCAGCTTGCTATGAAGTGCTGGGGAAACTCCTGCATCACCAGCTATGGCCTGATTTGTGAAAATATATATATATATATGTATATATATGAAAGGAAATGTGATTTTGTAAGGTGGGTAGCTCAACAAGGCAGGTGGATTGCTGACACCCAGTACACAAATTACTCAGTATGTTTCTGCTATATATTTTCTTGATTTGTCTTGCAGTAATAGTTCTGCAAAACAGTTTAGTTTTAGAGAGCCAGTCCTCTGTTGGTTCAGCATTCTTCCCAACTCTGTTTCAGAGATTGCTGCAGATTTTAGGCAGTGAGGTTTTCTGGTAAGGTTATATGAAATGCAACTGGAGGTCTATTTCAGGCTACTAAGAATGCTTCATGGAAACAAAAGCTGTTCTACTTGATCATTCTCTGCTACTCATTTGCAGAAGCCTTATCAACCATTACAATGTCAGCAGACAGCCAGGCATGTACACAGCCTGTCATCTCAGAGATGCACTGAGGATCAGCTTTGGAAAGGGATTATGCTGAATTTTCTTTTCATCTGTATTTATGAGTTTTTTGGCTTGGTTATGCACTGTGCCAATCTTGTGTTTGCCCAGAGGGAATATGAGCCACAGCATTCTTCTTGCCAGCTATTTCCTGAATACCTGTGGTAACAATTTCCAAAGGGCTGTGCAACTTAATTTTTTTTTTCATCTAAATGGAAAAGTATTGCAGCAGTGCTCACAGCAAACAGCAGGGAATTGAAAGAGAGTGAAGTTGCTGCAAATTGAAGAACAAGGACAAAATGACTTACCCTTGCTTAGAAAATAAGCCACAAAGCACAGATGACCTTTTAAAATGAAACAAACAAATATGCAAATGCCAATGTGGCTGCATGCCTTTTGGAATTGTTTTGTGAGCACAGTTTCTGTTGGCAAAGACGTGGCATGAACCACGATCAATCAATCAGCTTTAGAGGTGTGAGCAGTTCTGCAGTGCTGGCAAGGCATACTTATTCAGAAGGCATGCATCCATTGCTGTTTCCTACACAGCAACCATGTAGCATCTCAGTAGTTCAAGAATAGTAAACAAAATTCATATTCACCACGTACAGCACTGAATAATTCACAATCTGAAGTATTTGTCCTGCACGTCAGGTAGGGTGGTAAACATAAACAGAAGGATCCTTTGCAGGAAAGCCAGCCAGGTGACAAGGATGTGAGAGAGAAAACCAAGCAGGACTACCTTGCAAAGCAAAAATGAATTAAAAAGAGTTGCTCCTGTCATTCACCCCCGCAGGCTTTTGAAGTCAAGTGACTGTTTAGTGCTGTGGTTGGTGGCTCCAAGAATAAATCTGTAGCACAGAGCTTGGGAGAGCTGTGGTTTTATTCATGCTTCTGCTTGATTTTAAAGAGGTCACTTAGTCTGTTTTGTTTTTTTTTTCCACCTTCTGTAGTTCAAATGGGAAACCTTTATATACCTAATACTGACCTAGGGCTCATCTGTACCATGTTGTGTCTCCTTGGAAGGCTGGAGTATCACCTTTAAGCAAACCCTTCCAATGTGGGCTTGTCTGGCAATGAAGGGTCTGCCACTGAGAGCCAGAGCTGGGCCCAGTGCAGGAGCTGAGCTGCCTGCTGCAGGCACATTGGGGGTGGGGGGAAGGGGGTGCTGGTGAGAAGGCTCAGAGGGTGCCTGAGGAACAGGGAGAGTGGCTATGGAAAGGACTTGCGCTGTGTTGATGTGAGCTGGATGATGCTATCTCTGTGTGCAGCTGTAGGGAAGCCTATGTTACCTGTGTTGGGCCGATTTGAGAGCAGTGGGCTCTTAGTTCATTGCACTTCCACTTGTATGGAAATGGATTACCTGCAATATCAACCCAGTGCTGGAAACTTGTAGTTCATGGAGATATAGAAACGTATGTTCTCGTTGGTCCTGACAAAAATGAAAACATGAGTGCGAGTACTGAGTTTTTGCTGGCAACTAATCACGTCGACTTTTCATGTGTTTCTGCCCTACCCTGAGCTGCCCATAGTTATAGTGCTTTCAGTGGCTCTCTACCAGAAATTCAGCTCCTGCAGAATGATCGCATGCAGCAGTGTTCTTTTCCCTTTCCTTCTAGTGACTATTTTAAAAGCAGCAAATGGCTTTTCTCTTGGCTCAGCTTAATGAAATCCCAGTCACCCAGCAACCAGCCACTTAGCAGGTGTAGCCGTGGACACAACAGAAGTGAAACAAGAAAACCTCCAGGCAAGCACCAAAGTTTTCTGTGCAATTGGTGAGGGATTTGGGCTAGCTGTGCCCTTCTGCTTGCTGCAGCGTTTGACTGACAGCAGGTAGTTAGGCTGAATGTAAGCAAATGCGTGCATGAAAACCTTAGGAAGATGTTTTAGCAATTAGTTTGCTCTCCCTGGGAGACTTGTTCAGAGGCTTGGTGCAGCTGTAAGTGGTTTGAGGTGGTGGAGGGAGACAACCACTTCCTCACGCTGACTCAGACCTCCCCACCCAGCATGTGAAAGCTATGTTCGTTCTTTAATACTCTTTGGAAAAAGCTCTTCTTTTTTTTTCCTCTTTTTTTCTTTTTTCTTTTCATTCCTTCCCCAGAGGCTCCATGGGCACAATTGTCTTTTATAGTTGCTTTAACAAGTTGAGTCAAATTTAGAGGATGAATTCCCACAAACTGATTACATGGGTAAAACAGAGCTCTTCAGGAGGGTGTCTCCTGAAATGGTTGTCAGCGGTATGGTGATGCAGAAACCCACAGCTGCTCCTGTAGTGACAGTGTTATGCTGGAAAGAAACCTCAAACTCATCTCAGAAAGCATGGCCTGTACCATGCCTAGCAGAATGTGCCTGCAGTATGCTACCAGAGCTTGGGTGCACTGGTCTTAGCTGTTTAGGCTGTGAAATGTAAATGGTGGGGAGACTGCTGATGTGTGGGATTGACAAATAAAAGCAGAGAGTGTCAGCTGCTCTAAGAGGAGCCTGTGGTGGGGCTGTGCCTCTGAAAACATGCTTAGCTCATGTGCAGCATGGGCTCTGCCTTGGTGAATTCTCAAAACCTCCAACTAAAACCAGATGCTGGTTAGATGCAGGATTTTACACAAGTAATGATGCTTGGTTTTTTTTCTCCTCTGCTTTGCAAGAAGTATATGATTTCTTGTGCCAGTTCTGGTAGTGTTTGGTTGAAGCCTTGAGAAGATCACAAAGAGCTGAGAACTTCCTATCCAGGTGAACTCACATTTGCGGTGTTTGCTTCAGTCTGGTCTCATTTAGAGAACTGAAGTGCATGTTTCTCATCTGGTTTTTATGTTGAACCAAGATTCCCAGATGGGGCTGGTTATCTTCCTGAGTGCTATCCCAGCTGTAATGGCAGGGTAGCCTCGTGGCTCCTGCTATTGCCATGCGAGAGGCCTTCTAGGAGTTCAAAGCACACAAAGAACATGTGATATGAAAAAGGCCTTTGTAGTACAGATTTACTCTACAATAGTTCTGTGCTCAACAACAGGTTGTGGTTTGAAGAAATATTGCTTCTGTCAGCCTTGCATAATGGAAACAGTAATCAGCATCCATTAGGTCAGAATGTATTGTCAATCCACAGTGAAGCAGAAAGGACTACATCTCAGAAAACCTTTTCATTAAGCAAAGAAAATTGATACCAGTGCTTGGCTCAGACCAGCACTTTGTTCATAGAGTTGAGTGAGGATAATGGCTGCGTTTGTTTTCTTTTCATTTGTTTCTCTGTGCACAGTTATTTTGATTAGGAAATGTCCACCTTTCATTCTAGATGAACAATTCTAAGAACTTTCTCCCATCATTTATCATCTTATGTATGCAGTCAGTGCTTGTGTAAAAAAAAAACAAAGTTAGAACATGAAGTCAGGACAAAATATTTTGGCTTATGTGATTAAAGTTATGGAATCTTATTTTAGTTGAAAATTATTATTATTTTTTTATCTGCATAGTTAACTACAATCTTTTTTTTTTGTCCCCCTCTGTGGATTGTCTCAGAATAGTACAGATGATGCTGGTGAGTAATAATGTGCTTAAGAGCAGGTCATCATATATGAGTATTAACAACGTTGTTATGCAGGCTATGTGGGGCCCTGTAGCTGCATAGCCAGCGTATGGAGGGACTGAGGGTTGAAGGGAGTAGGATGGTGTTTTGACAAAAGGGATAACAGAAATTCTTTGTAGCAACATTGTGTGAAGATAACAATAATTAATGCTCAGTCTGATTCGTTAAATAGAAATCATTTCTGTACTCTAGCCTTGCAAATACCACCACTATCACATTACTGTGACGAACTGATGATGATGAAAAAGAGTTGATGGATGAGTGGTCTCTTGCATGCTGTTATCAAATGTAGTAACTGCAAAATGAATTGCTGCTACTCGCTCCTATTGCTACAGGATTTTCTCTCTCTGCGCTTGTCCTGTTGCTGTTAAGCTGCCCTTAGCAGAGAGAAGGATGCTACCCAAGCATTCATGCTCCTGCATTGCTGCAGAAATTGCTGTGCGTTGGATCAAGCTTGAATCAATGCATATAAATACAGGGAGTGAGTATGAATGTGAAGAATATGTGTAGGAAGGATTTGTACTGATATCAGATATAACATGATATATCCTTAATCCCAAATTAAGCGTTGTTGCAGATGGAGAAAGTCTCCTCAACCTTTTAAGTGAATAAGCTCTTGGAAATCCTGATTTTTGGCTTCTTTCTCTTGCACTGTAGTTCCCCGTTGTTTGTTACTCTACTTACTTGCCAGTCTCTGGGTACAAATGGCTCTTTTCACCACAGTAACTGAGCATCATGAATAAAATGAGATTGTAAATTCCTTTAGGGGACATCTAGCCCACATGTGAGTGCCATATAAATAATGATCCATCTAGAAGGAAGGTGCTATACAAATATGAGGCTGTTATCATGGTTACTTCCATAGCATGTAGGCCTGATACTGGGTGTAACTGCCACAAAGCATTTAACAAGTCCCTTATTGCAGAGTCTAGAACAATTTCTCCCCAGACTAGCTTTCTTCTGTGACTGCATGTTTATCTCCCAGACTTTTGGACCACAAAATGTCAGCTTTATAGTTGTTTTCCACTACCACACATAAGAAACGTTAAGCTCAATCATAAAATTGCAGCTAAGGAGGAAAAAAAAGAAGTGCATCTAGCAATATTAGGCTAGCTTCTTAATGCCAGCACCTATCTGTTCAGTGTTTTCTTTGACTTCGTATATGTCTTATCACAAATCTGGGTTGCTGAGAAAGGATTTTTCTGGCAGATTTTCATCCTTATCTGATGTATGTATTTTGGGGGAAAGATCTATTTGCTACGTTTTTGTTTTTTTTAATTCCCACCCCCCCCTCCCCCATACAAAGCATAAATCTAACTGTGATGCAGCAGTTTTGAGTAGGAAACTTTACAATGGATTTGGCCCTGAGCTGTGGTGCAGGAAATTAAGGTCAATGAGGTCTTGTGTGAAGGAAAGGTCTGCAGTAACCCAAAGCACCAGGCACAGTGTAACAGCTGTGGTAGGTGTACATCTCTGATAGGCTAACAGCATCAAGCTGTGGTAGGTGTACATCTCTGATAGGCTAACAGCATCAAAAGACGGAAAGTTTTCCTATAAATTTAAGACTTCTATCTCAGGAGAAGCAATCCAGACTGATTTACAACATTTTGCTTTGGCTTTAAGTTCTTTTAAAGTTTAAGTTTTTTGGCTTTTTGCTGTTAAAAAACACACTAAACAAACAACATCCCAACAACAGATAAAAAAGAAACAGAACTTGCAGGTTTCAATGATGTTGATTCTCTACTAATATTCTCAGAACAATTTCTCCATTAATTTTCTGAAATTTATCTTTCTGGGAATGTTTCTTTTGTCACTTTGGTTTAAATGTGACACAGACTAATGACCTTATTAATTTTTCTGTCAGTTTCCCTCGTTTCAATATTTTAATTGTGATTTTTATCTGAAAATGATAATCTCAAAGCTTATTTCAATTATCGTTTTAGAAAATCCTAAAGCAGCATGTAGAATTGCAGCTTTTGTAGCTGATGTTTTAGCTCAGAAATTCTGCTGGAGACCAAGCAGGTTTTTATAAGGTTGACTCAAAACAAACAAACAAACAAACAACAACCAACCAAAACAAAACAAAAAAGTAACCAATGAAACAGGAATGGGAAGAAACATGTAAATGCGTAGCAAACATGGTATTTGCTGACCACCTCAGTCTTGAAGAATGCAACTGTCCTGTTGTGATTTGGCAGTTATATCATCTGGCATGTTTTCCGCTGCCTGCAGGGATAACAAATACCAACAAGTCCATACCTGGAGGCCTGAACCTTGCTTTAACTATTTAATGTTGTGCAATGATTAGACCGTGTCTCTAGGCCCATTTACTCCATCAGATTAATACATCAGGCAAGAACACGTAGTATAGAGAGAAGTATATCCTGACAGATATAATCAAACAGCGTTTAAATCAAGGGAGACGACCGTGACATTAATCTACCCTGGTATAACAGCCCATTTAAATGAGTAGGAGGAGGGAGGTGGTACAAGTGAGGATAGATGGTGTGTTTAAGTAGAGAAATGAAATCTGTAGAATGACTTCAGTGAAGATAGTTTTGATTGAAGTCAAGTAGTAAAATGAACAAGTGAGAGAGATAAATTTCTTTAAGCTGGAGACACTTCAGGAAAAAGAATGTGTGCATATCAGGGATCTGTAAGCTGCTCAGACCCATGCAGATCAATGGTGTTGATGCAGATAAGCTAAATTGTTCTATGCAGTTAATTTCCTTGTGGAGATCTAGAAGTTGTTTTCTGCCTTTTACAGAACAAACCACTTGCTGTGAGCTTGAGTTAGTAGGTTAAGGCCAATTGGATCATAAACAAAAGGATTTTTCCAGCCTGGTATAAAATGGAGCTGTGAAGTGGAAGAAATAAGGTAAGACAAGCTTGTAGATGAGAGAAAACTACTGAGGACGTGTGCTGAAGGTGATACTGAAAACTAGTGGTGTCGCTAATTAACTGGAGCAGCAATGAACACAATCAGGAAATCCAGACATGCAGTGGCATCAGTACCTGGCTTTGTGCAGTCTGGTGTATGGAACTCATGAAAGGGAATTTCTGGGGTATCAAACAAAATCCTGGCTTGCTGTTAGTGCTCTGAAGGTGCTGCTGGATGCTGAGGGAGCACATGGGCTATTTCTGAGACCAGCTTGGCAGGGAACTGATGCAAAACACTCACTTGCAGGTATATCTCTAGGCACACTGCCTCAGCTTGGATTTCTGCAGTGTCTCATTTAGATCTTACTTTTGGTGTGAAGGTGGTTTTGTCTCACTGGATGACTTAAGTGGGAGAGTAACCTGTAAACAAGAGAGAACAAATTAAGTGTGCTTTTGTCCTTTCCCCATGACTAATGCCCACCAGCTTCCCTGAAATTATGCGAGGCTTTTACACCTGACATACAGCCATACTTACTCAAGAGGCTTGAAGTGGTGTCTGACCTCCTCTTGATTCCAGGCAAATCAGGTTATTAAGAGGCAAACACAACATGAAGCGTGAGTAGTCTTCAGAGTTGCATAGAAAGCTTGGAGAGCTCTGTTCTAACAAAATGCCATTATCAGCTACTACAGATTATGCAAAAGGAGATTAGGATTGGAAGGGACTTGCTGTGCTGTTCTGGAATGGCTAATTAGATGATTCACATTCCATCCAGAGATACAGAGGAAACCAGACCAAGTAGGTAAGGTATGTATGCCTATTATTGCATAAGTCTATCCAGGAAGGACACTAAGACTAGATCAGACTTTCTAGACAGAAATGCTAGGAATTTTTGTCAACATAATAATAAATAATCCTGAGGCGACATCCTTCTCATAAAAACTTTTCTAGTTCAGAAATAGGCCATAAAGGTGCATACAACTGTTACACCTCAAAAATAATTCCTTGGATCAGACAAAAATCAACAAAGGAGAGGCGTTTTTAGGAAAGCACTTTATAAACACAGACTTCTTTATTTATTTATTTTGGTCTGAGTCTTTTATTTTATTTTATTTTTTTCTTTAAAGGGTGGTGTTAACCACCACTTCCTTTGGCCCATAAAGAAGTTGGGGTATGGAGTGCACAGAGCTAAGGGCAAAGCGTTAATGAGCAGCAGATGAACCACATGTCTGTTCGCTGTCATCCCACCCCACTCAACAGGATTGCTTAAAGCTGGACTCATCTGGGCCTCTTCTTCCTGTGCTGCTCTTTTGTTTCTCTTGCCTGTATTTTAGGACAAGGGGACTGTATTAAGAAAAAACAAACATATCTCAGTAGGTCTAGTCTCTTCATTAGGATTTTCTTTCTGTAAGGTTTTCACACTATACTTATTTAGCATGACAAAACAGTCATTGTATTAAGTTTTCCAACTCTTCATCTTCCATTTGGGATTGTGGGCTAAAACTTAGAACAAAAGATACAATAAAAGACAGGCATAGCGCCTTCATTAAGAGGACAGGGAGCTTTTGAAGTACGTTCCTGAAGTCAGCAAACAAAAACTAGGCAGCAGAGAGACCTGCCTGTTACAAATGTGCTGCAGAGATGAGACTAAGCCCAAATGAAATATTATGCTTTTTAGTCACTGGTCCTGCTCAAGAGTGATGAAAGGGATCAGTTGACTTTCTCCTTAGTCAGAGCTTTCATTGCCCCTGAGGAAGGGATACATTGGTTACATAAATGACAATTAACTGAAGTACCCCAGAGCCTGGGAAACTCCAGAGCGGAGAAACACAAGCCTTTGTAGGTGGCATGCAGAAACTATCAATCAGAAAAAGTGTAACTTTTTTTCTTCTAAGCTACAATTGTTCCTGCTCATATATTTATTTCTGAAATCCTACATCCACCCCCTGAGGCTCAAAAATAATGTGCAATATCATTACAAAACCAAACTCTCACATTTGAAATGCACAGAACATAATGAGGAAACCCTCATCAAACTAGAGCAACCACTCTTGCTATTTTGCCTGTAACTGTCTCTACATCCCAGATGAGAGCTTGTCCCCACGCACATCTTCTAAAGATGTAAGACCTACTTTAGAAAATGACATTTCCTAGTATGGAGGGCAGAGCTATGAGAAGCCCTTGGGATATTGGAGTGACTTCAGATTCCTCTCTCCACCGAGTTTATTCAGCTGTGCTCTATCTACAGTCTATACGATTAATTAATGTGTGATAGATTAGTAACTCCCTAATAGGAAATCAAGCTTTAGCCGCAGGCAGTAGCAGAAGTGCACAGGGTCTTACTCTGACATTACTTGTGCTGATAAAACCTGAGAGCAAAGCTGCTGAGTCTAGCAGGCTGGCAAAGTCAACCCAAGGAAGATGTGGGGCAGAGCAGCCAGCAAAGCCCCCCTGTGCCCCACTATCTGAGGGAGTCACTGCAAGCAACTGCAACAAAGCATTTGCATGTGAGCAACAGATGTTCACATGCAAATGCTTGGTTTATTCTCAATCCTTTTGTTTAATGGGATGAAAAATAAGTGTCCAATTGGTAGAAAATCATAAGCTCCTGGTAGTTACCTCTGAAAGGTTTTCTGTCTGGGTTGTTAAATAAAACAAGTTCTTCTGAGGATCAAATCAAAAGAGGGAGTTGTCTTTGTTGCATATAAATATTCCCGTTTTGCCTAAGATCTTAGGAAAATGAAATCCTAATTGCAAACCCACTCACTATTAGCATTCCATAAAAGAATTGTGGATGAACAATTGTTTGAGACACATCTGCAAACACTATATTTAACCCAATTGCTCCTAACAAAACAGATTTCTTTGTACCAAATCTGAAAATTGCAGTGAAGGAAAGTGTGCTTTTTTTGCAGGTGAGAGTTTTCAGTAGAATGTTGCCTCAGTCAACATTAATCCTGGGGCTGTGGCCTGCAGCACAGGCAGCCCATGATTTGGTTCCTTTACACCCAATCTTGGAGTTATATCTCTAGCAGAGGGTAAAAACCTTAATCCCAGTGGTGTACCACCAGGCTTGTCTGTGCCTATATGGTTTTGTTAGATTCCCCTTTGTATCGGCATACAATCCTCAGAATTTATAGGAGTGCTTTATCAGCAAAAGCCCCATGTATTCCTATGTCATTTTTTTCCCTCTCTGTCCAGATCTCGCCTCATTAATCTGTGTGTTGCAATGATTTCATCTGGTTGCAGTACATTACTGAAGTCAAAGTGACTTCAGCTGATATTTTGCTAACAGACCACCCAGCTATGCTCGCTATCATCCACCATACTGAGAGCGAATGCTCTGGGAGGAAGAGTGACGTAGCCAATCCACCAGTCTGTGCTCGTGGTATCTCATGTTGCTGCATTTCACTTTGCTTGGATCATATGTTCTTCTCTTCCATTTCCTTTTGTCAGTTTTTCCTCTTTGTGATGTTCTAAAGTCAGCTGCAGATGATCTGTCACCATCCAACACCTGAACATGAAAGGGCTCTTCACTGCACAGCACGTATTTAAGGTTCCCTTTCCATAAATGCTCCTCAGGATTCTTTGGCAACCTGTGCTGTCTAAAAACAATTATGCCAGAAAACCTGTTTTGAGAATAGCTGTAGAAATTTGCATTCTGTCCCAGTTTCTGTCACAGACTTCCTTTCTAAGGATGGAAAATTGCTCAGTTCTTATCTGTCTCAATTCTCCAGCTCTAAGGCAGGAATAATAACATTTCCTTTCCCCAGTGCTTTCTCTGTATATTTAGATTAGAAGCACAAAAGGCACAATGGCTGTTTGTGTTCTGGGATAGCTGCTAATGCACAGGATCGCTTGTCCTGGCTATTACTAATACACATTAAAATAATGCTGTCAAGTACAGAGAAAAGCTGGTTTAAAATTTGAACCACTATTGATTTTCAATATTTCCCAAAGTCTAATGAGTAATAAATGAGGAGCGTTGTTCCTTGGCTGTGCTGTCTCACATTAGTGCTGGTGCTGTCACTGAGCACGTCCTGCAGTCCCCGGCAGCTCTCCCAAGCTGCACCTGACACACTGCAATGCTCTTACAGCCCTAGGGCCTGAAAATGAGTGTGGCCTTTCTGCAGTGACCACATATCTTTTAAATCTTTCCCTTTGGCTATTTAGAAAGAAGGTTTTAGTGTAACTTACAGTTATAGCTGCAGACTGGACCGCTAAGTAGTCTACTGTTCCTCGAGAGTATTTGCAAACTGCTCATGTTTCTCTTTTGCTGTTATATTTATGTATTCGGAGTGGTGAGAACAGCTGGTTGGGAGGCTGAATTTCCTCCTGGCGGGTAAAAAATAAATAAACCTACAAACCTGTTGCTTTAAAAATATCTTCATCAGAGTGTTCTCTGAGCAGTTTTTCAATTTTTGCATTCATAAAAGGTATCGGTGGTGGAAAACTGAATGCTTTCTGACTTAAATATTACTTTTCTGTGAAAATCCTTTTCACTAAAAGAGTAATTTTCCTTCACAAAGATGATGTGACCATTTCTGTAATAGTGAACATGTCTATAATTGGTTTTGTCATACCACCATAGTGGTGTTAGTGCAGACAGAGCTCTGGGCTGCTTAGAATTGCTTTGTTGCCAAATACCAGGCGTTGAGTGCAGGGCTGTGGGAACATCCATTTCTCAGGGAGTTTTGAAATACCTTCTTGTCTCTGGCAATAAGTGAAGTGTTGGTAATTTGAAAAGTGGTCAGCAAGCCTCTTAGCCCAAGATTCATGCAGTTAGTTTCTGTATTAACAAGTGGAGTGTTTAGTTTCTGATGCAGTTTAGAGAAGTACTAAATTCTCTTCTGGTTTTTCAAAGTGTGACTAGCGGCCATTTAATCTCCTGTGTTACTGTTAACCATCTGCAGTATATCTGATTTGCTGGGGTTTCCATGATACTTGCTTTGTTTTTAGCAAGCTTTGAGGTTTAGGTTAACTGATGTCTTTATAGAATATCTGACTACAATTGGCAGAGCTAAAATTTGTAGCTCGCTCATGTCTTTTCTCTTCATATCATAAGCAATTCACCATTTTTATGATTTTACCCCTACCCTGACCCTGGGGGAAAAAAAGCTCATAGATCACCTCATAGCCTGAGCCCTGTCCCTTGCACAAGACTTCTTGTACTGTTAGGTTTGACAGTTGAGAGATAGTGGCTATAAAAGTCCATTTCCTACCCGTGGAGGGAAGAGTTAAGGGCAGGATCATAAAAGAATGAAAAGCAATTTCAAAAGCATTTCCTGCTCTTCTCACTGCAAGATGGCACGATTTCACCAGTCTTCTGTGTCTGAAGAAGGGATCAGCTCCTATTTACAGAGATCCCTGAAGGGTAGGCAGGTGAGGGGCTGGCAGCTGTTTTGGCAGGTTGCTTGCTGAGATATTGCTTCAGAAGCACCGCTTAACAACTTACGTTGGATGTGTGGTTACAAGCCAGCAATTCCTCATAGAGAATTATGTGGTAATCCTGCATTGGGCTACCTACGTGCCAGCCATTCAGTTCTAGGCTCAGCTGAAATACATCTGGCCCTGCAGAATGCCCAGCAGAAATGTGAATATCATCTCACTATCCAGATATACTGCAGTATTTTAGGCTAGGAGTCAGTGGAATTGCTGTGGTCTCTGTTATTATGCTCTGCCCCCCTTACCTTCTTGTGGTTTCCGAATCTAGTATCATTATGTGTTATTCACTGGAAGAGGCACAGTGAGGTTATAGAACTGTTCATCTGTGTGTCATAAGCATCAATTCATTAAAAGGAAAAAAAAAAAAAAAGTGTAAATGCATTCTTAGCTCATAAAGGTTTTGAAAGAGGTGAAGAAGTTTGTAACCAGAATTGGCATAGAGAAAGTACTGAGCCTCTGTCATTAGAGGATTCCGAGAATACTGATAGCAATTTCTGCTCTTGTTTTATAAGAAAGTGGCAAAGCATTAGCATGAAGTATGTTCCCACAAGTGATCTGCATGGGGAAGCAGTTGGATTTTTGACCTACTGAGATGTGACATTACTTTGGATGTTCTCTTCCAATTCTAACCATACTGCTGGTTTCCCAGTTCTGCAAGACAGTGGTTACTCCCTTCTGTGATAAACGTTTTATCATTTACAAATGTGGCTGCCACAGTTCAGCTCCCAGGTCTACACAGGTACACATCAAAGTCTTTCTGATTATGTTTAGATTTTTTGAAAACAAATTACTTCTTTCACTGCCCCTCAAGCACACCAGTCTTTGAAGTTAAATGTCCTCTCAAGCACAATTAGAGAGTTAGCTTCAAGTGTAGAGCTGATCTGGCTCTTGATCATCAAAAAGCCTTTGAAATGCTTCATTTAGCCTTCCTTAAGGAATCTGGACATCTTCAAATACTTTAAAGTATCTTAAGTATTTATTTGGTTTTGGTGTTTTGTTTTTCTTTCCGACAGAAGAAGTGGAGATGGAATGTATTTTTGGAAGCCACTGGTTTGAGTACTTAATTAGGAAGACTGGAACATTTTGTCAGGGTTTGCTCCCACTTCTCTGGGTAGCTGCTCTCTCCACAGGTTACTGTCTGCAGAAAACTTGCTGTGCTCTGGATCTGTTTGCTTAACTTTCGACAGATAGCATATTGTTTGTGGAGCTGAGAGATACAAAAAGATAACCTTGCAAATGCTGTCAGTAGGGCTGGAGCCTGGTTTTTTCAACTTCAGATTTCTCCAAACTGGAGTTTACCCTGTGTTTATGGAAGAAAAATTCCCCGTCTTGTTTCATTATTTTCGTTTGTATAAAACTGGATGGGATTATTATGGAAAAAAAAATAGGCTCTGACCTTCAAAATGGGAATTTCACATGAAAACATTTCTTTGTGAAAGTGCTTTCCAAAATGCATATTTTTTCATTTTTCAGTTTCCTTTTGCATCCACAGCCAGCCCCTGCTCTGGTGGGTCTACAAGACTGTCACTGACCGTGGCAGCTCCCTGCTCTGCTTCTTCCTCACTTTATGTATCTTGTTTAATTCCAGGAGTTAGTTCTCTGGGGGAGGGAATGTCACTTGATCTTCAAAGCAGTCTCCTCTGAGACTTGAAGGAGTTATTATAACTGAAAATAGTACTGTTGTGTGGATTTTCTCAGATCTGCAAGGGTTCTTTGCTTTGCCCAAAAAAAGAGAATGAAAAGCTTGATATTTTTCCCCCAGTGATATTCCACTTTGAACACGTATTTATCTGAATACTGATTCAAAAGCAGAGCATGAGATCTCCAAACCAAGCTATTCCAAACAGCAAGGCTCCTGTGAACCACTTGGAGCTAAACCCTTGGTGTTTTTCTCAGCCTTGTAGGAGAGAATGAGGAGATCTGGGAACCTTGTTACAGTCCTGCTTCTGCCTCTGGGTATAGCAGTGGTTTGCCTCAGCTGTCGGCTTATCTTAGTGGAACAAAGATACTACAGATATTTTCTTTCTTTCTTTCTTTTTTTAAATTAAAGCTGCTCATTTATTTAAGTCTTCTATCTCCCTGCTGATAACTGGGATAACAAAGCCTGCCGATGTTGTCTCTCTCAATATATATTTTAATACATCTGACCTGCTTGTCATATTCTTGGCAACACAGCCTGTGTGCTTTAACAAGACTGCTTTGGAAAGGAGCTAATGACACATACAGGGGATTTGCCTGAATACCAGTGGACTTATACAGCTGCATGGCATGAGAGCTTTAGGAACACAGAGAGTAGCTCTGTGCTCTATTGCTTTAAATGTACATCCCAGCAGGGCTGGACCTATTTAAAAATCCCCAGAAGTCTTGCTAGTTAACTTCCCTTTCATGTAATAGAAAAAAAGGTTGAATGAGTCATGTGAAGCCAGCCATGAGATTAATATAGACAAAGATGTCATATCCTCATGCATGCAGCTGTGAATGGCATATCTACTTTGCCATCTGCAGATTAAATGGACATAGTGTCTCAGTGGCTGCTGCAGGGCTTGGTATAACTCAGTTATCATCAGGCAGATTTCCTGTTGCCTAATACCCAAACACAATAGTTGTTTAGCGTCAGACTTTGGTTTCTGGAGTAGTTTCAAAACCCGCCAGCCACAGTATGTAGTTTTATAACAACACCACCGTTAACTAATTGCACACACTCACAGAATTATGAAACCCAAGAGGATAATTTGGTGCATCATTGAGTATATCTTTGTGAATTTTTCATTGGCAGTTTAGATTTAGCTGATACTTAAAATGAGAATATTTTCCTGCAGGTCTGTTTGCGCTAATTTCTTTCCTCCTGGTAATCTGGGGCTTTCTTTTCTGACAATTACAAAAACAGCATTCTGTTTAATTACAATATTTACAGAAACAGCTTTTTTCCATATTGCAAATTTTAACTCCATGTGTTCCCGAGATGTTAATTAATGTCTATATTTGCACATCTGTCTTGACCTTTAGGTACCATCCGTTCCATTTGTAAATTGGCAGTTGAATGTGAGTGCTGGACTTATAAAAAGCATTTGAGGACATAAATTATATTTAGCTTGCAGTCTTGGTAGAGAAATATCAGAACTCGCATCTTTGTGGTATCCTTGTTATGATGGATATCACTGAGAAAGTTCATCTAGATTCTTCATCAGAACTTATTTGTGAGTTCACTCTAAGAGGCCAAAGCCAGGACAAAATCTGTGCTCTTCAGTAAATGTTCGATGCAGTCACGCAGTTCCCATTTACTTCTGTGAGTCACCCATGTGCACAGAGATGAGAAGTCTCCCTTGTTAGGGCTTTAAATGTTTCCATGGGAGTTTGCTTCTTTGAATATTTTATTTTCAGCTTTGTTATGGTAAGATGATTTTTCTGACATTTTGCTGATCACAAAGCAGCTGGCCCCATAAAAAATAAAGCACACACACAAAGAAACAAATGACTGGGTGTCTGGGGAAAAATGTGAGTTCTGTGTCTGAGCTGCAACAGATTGTCATCATTAAAAGAAAACATCAGCAAATGCTGGAATGACGGGCGTTGAAGAGTTGAAACTATTTCTCAGGTTGGAAGACAACAGAAAGGTGGTACTTTAATGGGGCTGTTGTTCATTTTGGTTGCATCGTCTGGGTCTGATCATTTTTAAAAGTATAAAACAATAGCGCTGAATACAAAAGAGAAATTTACCTGGAGAAACCCTATAAGGTACACGTGGTTTAATCGTAAACATCACACCATAACACTCAGTGTAAAGTCCTGCAGCTGGGGAGGAAAATCTTCAAGCAGCAGCACAGTCTGAGGTCACCCACTTGGGAAGCAGCTTTCCAAGAAAGGACCTGGGGGTTCTGGTGGACAGCATGCTCAATGTGTCAGCAGTGTACCGTTGCTGCTAAGGCAAAGCATTAACAACAGGTCAGGAGAGGTGGTGATCTTTCTGCTAAGAGAGGCTCTGGAGTCTCCTCTTTGGAGATCTTCAAAAGCCACCAGACATGTTTCCTGGGCACCCTGCTCTGGGTGGCCATGTTTGAGCACAGGTTGGACCTGATTGACCTAAAGGTCCTTTCCAGCCTTAACTGTTCTGTGGCTGCAGATCTAAATATAAAGCTGAACACATCTGCCAAGGTTGGAACACCATAAAATACAAAAATGCAGATGCTTGTCTATGTCGGAAGAACTTTGGCAGAGAAAAGCTGAAATGCAAACTGCAACCAGGAAAAAATACACACATACACAAACACACAAATACAATAAATCAATAAATAAAAGTCCACAAAGCACAAAATAGACAAAACAAACCCAAACACACAAATATCTGTCCTAGGAAAAGCCAGTTTCTATTATGATCTCTCTTTTATCTTTATAATCTAATCACAGTGGCAGATACTCTTGCGCCTTGTTCTGTGTCCCTGTAGCACCTCTTTGGCCAAATCCTCCCAAAGACTTCTCCTCTAAGAGGCCATGCAGTTGGATAATGGAGTGGTCTTGGATTAGTTGGAAGGAGATGTGAGCAGGACCTGTGGCTCTTGTTGCACTACCTCCATCACTGGTACAGGAGCGGGAGCTCCACTAGTTCTAAGGAACAAATATCTATGACTTTTTGTGTCAAAGAATTATCTGTAGTAAAAGAAGTGGTCTGTGAAGGGCAAAAAAAACCAAAACAAAAAGCTAATGGTATTTAGTGAGGATGTAGTTCTTTCCCTCTAACCTTCTTTTAAGATTTTAATAAGTACTTTGTCTTCTGAGTTTTCCATTTGTTTCTGTATCTATTTATTTTCCTGATTTATTTGTTTCTGCTTATCTATATTGCATGAGTCATCATCCTGTTCAAGTCCCTTATTAAGGAAAGTAAATAATCTTCTTAAAAAACTTGCGTGTCTCTGCTTCCTCCACTTATAGTTGTTTTCTCCCTCATTATTGGAAATTAAAGGCCAGAAAATGGGCTTGGCCCAGAATTTTCATAGGATTTATTATTATTATTATTTTTAGGTTTTCTCGTAAAAGCTTCTTAATCAAAAGCTGGAACTGAAGCCCAAATCACTTCTACAATTTGAAAAGGAATAGGTCAGCGCTTGGGGTTGATATGAAATGTTACATGTTCAGAAACAAAGAATTCTAACCTCAAGTTGAATAAAAATGTTCTTAGGCAGACAGCATCCTGGCTGCTGGCCCAGGCAGCTGTATTGTTTTTCCCCAGGCTTGGTTTCTGGTCAGTCAGAAGTGATGCAAAATATGGAATCCAAGACTTCAAGTGATGGAACTGAAAGTGCTGTTGTGCACTGATGATTTACCTTATTCTTTTGCAACAGCTTTACTGTAGCTGCTTTCATTACACTCTCATTTTTCCCGTTTGCTTTTCTTTCCTTATCTGTTCTTCCCTTCTCTCTCATACTCACTTCCCTGACCCATTCTCACCTTGTTTCTGTCACAATTCTGATGCCATTGTCCTTGCAGTGATGCACCTATGTGACTCAACACTGGAAAAATTATGTAGGAGTGCATGTCCTGCAGAAAGCCAAGATGGATTTCTAGGCAGGCTGTAAGCATCATTTATCCTGCACAGCCAGAGTTGGGTCCATACTGCAAAGCACTCTTCCTCACTCATCATATTTTGTCTTATCTGGTATCTCACAAATCTAATATAGATATTTATTGCAAATTGCTGAGATAAGCCTTTCAGGTCTTGGAGTGGTCTTGTGATCTTCCAGTTTGCCCCCTTTTCTAGCCAGGAGTTTTAGCTTTTCTTTTACATTTTTGATGGTTACTCAGTGTTTGTCTTATCATTTGAAAGAAAGAAATGTGAAGAAGTGTCTGTCTGATGAAATATTTAGGCTTTTAAGACTAGCAGCCCATAGGATACCACAAACTATAATTTATACCTGTTTATAGCACTTTTGCTGAAAGTATCCTGCTAATCTACCTAATATATGTTAGAAGTAACAAAGAATTGCCTTTCCTAGAATCTTGGCATCCTATTTATTAAAGACAATGTCTCACGCTATGTGTTGAAGCCCTGCATGCAGTACTGGGCGACCTTTTTTTTGGACAAACTCAAATGAATGATGCAATTCTCCTGTAGGCTTTAGGCTCAAGATTTTGTCACTTTCCCATATGAGGCTGTATTAATTGGGTCCCAGTTAGGTCCTGTGTTGTGCATCACTGAATGAAACATCCCGTGGCTGATGCCCTCACAGAAGCTGTTGGGTTGAGCACAACGGGATGGATGTAGTTGCCTTGTGCTAGTGAAGGAGTAGTGTTCATCAGTCTGCTTTTCTCTCAGACCTTATATCCAAGGGAGCATGTTGTCAGATATGTGCCTGAGGACTACATTTTCAGATTCCCTTAGGGTTAAATATTCAAGGTGTCTTAAATGTTGTGGCTTCATAACACTTTTACCCTGTGTTGGACATAAAGTTGGGCCACTTATACAAGACTAAGCTTTCCCAGCTCCTCTCCTCCTCTGCTCCAAATGGTCTGTAAACCTAGAGAAATGGTTTTGTGGTTATATTTAGCTGTGTTTTCTGTCACTCTGAACCTTGAACAAAGGATTTATATGCCTAAAATTGATCAATGTATTTCCTAAATGCAACTCCTGATTTGATAAAAAGCATCTTCATGCAACGATACTTTTTCCTCTAGAGGTGTTTCTTCCTACTTGTTATCTTTAGGTGGATGTGGTTTAGACCTGCCTCTTCCTGTAATGCTTTCACATATGTTGTTAAAGTGCCATTAGCGTAGCAAATTTTCATGTTCAGACTCTAGTCATAGTAGACATGAATCTTCACAGGAGAAAACCTTAAAAAGTGATCTAGCTTAATTTTTCCTGCTGAATGCTACCCTGATCACCTCTTTGTGACCTATTGTAGGAGGAACAAGAATTAAGTCTGTGCTAACAAGGTTTCCATTCTTGAACTCCAAGGAATTATCTTTATATGGCAAGGCACATTCTGTCTCTAAAAACTAATTTTTGCCATTGAATATTGTCATCACGTGTGGCAAAATTTAATATTTGTGATTGTTTGTGGCAAGAAGGAATTCTATCAAAAGCTAAATCCCAAGATCTTCAGATGGCGGTGCCTGTATTTTATGTGCTACAATAGAAATGTAATTCAGGTCAGTATGCAATGCACAGGAGTGAGTGACTGAAAAGACTGCTGCTGTGCTGGAGTTCTTCTGTCACCTGAGGGAGAAACAAAAATATCTGAGAGACAGTAAAAGCTCATTTCTTCGTCTGCAGGAATTTCATGGAGTGTGATGCTCGTCACATCCAATCTTGGTAGATGGCTCGGTGGTACAGAAAGCAAAGAACTGAACTGACTCAGGGACCTGGAAGTAATTACTCTAGTCAGGCTTCTGGAGCATGTCTGCACAAACTCACACGGGTACCAGATGCACTTAGGGTAAAGGCATTAAGTTTTCTTCCTTGGCTCAAGCCTGCAATATGTTTTTAAGTTAACTGCATGCCCCACACTTGGCTTTGGCATGCAAGATCAAAAAATAAATCCTATTAATACTTCCATTTAAAGTAGATATTCAGATTGGAGTAAGCTGAGAAGTCATAAGCACCCAGGTTTGCCCAGGATTACCCCTAGCATAAATTATATACACATAACAGAAGTACGAGAATATCAAGTGAGTTCATTTAAATTAATGTTATTAAAACAAATGGAAAATTGATTTGTGGTAATAGAGGGCTTGATTTACCCTAGCTTAACTCCATTGACTTTGGTGGATTTGTTCCTGCTTCACTTTGGTATAAGTCAAGGGAATTCCAAGCCCAGGAAGCATAAATGCTAAGACTAAAGGAAATGTTTATTATCTTATGTCTTATTGCATTCAAGGCAGCAGGAAATGTGTTTCTTCTGATTTATTCTACTATAATGCAGACAGTGGCCAGGAACAACAGAAATAATGATTAGCTGTTTATTGTAGTGAGTAGCCCTAGTAACTTAATATTGTGTTAATACAAACATCATTGTGGATTCAAATTGAGCTTGTACTTAAGGTATTCCTAAAGCAATGAGCAGAACTCAGGCTTTGATGGTTCACAGGCAGAGCTGGTTTCAAATCCTTGGACTCCACAGGGTGTTAAGCTGTAAACTGCCCATGTACCCAGCTGCGGTCCTTCCTCCCACCTTTTTAAAGTGCCTTCCTACTGCTCCACGAGTGAAAAATTAATGGACCTTCCCTCATTTGCTTTTGTGACGAGAAGGAAGCACTTCCATTAATGACACTAAGAATAGGATTTACTGTAACTTGGGCTCAGATGGTATTTGTGGTTCCCACACATCCTGTAACAATATGCTTTCTAAACTTAAACGGATATTGCCACACCGACTGTTACAGAAAAGCAGAAGGAAGATGATGAAGCAGCTCCTACAGGCTCTTTTTTTTTCTGAGACAAATTTATTGGCCTTGTGTAACACCTCAGCAAGGTAAAAAAGAAAAAAAAAAAAGCCCTGACATGAAAGCAAGACAGTTTGTGAGTGTGTTTTACCAGTGTGTCTGCCACGTGATTTCCTGCCATTAATTACTGATGCGAGAGGTAAAGCAGAAAAACAGACTCTTAGAGCTGGATTTTCACTCTTGTGTGGTAGAACTAGGGCACAGATACCAAGCTCAACCCCTCTTTTCCCATTCCTTAGCTCACCTCTCCTCCACCTTTCCAGCAGTTCTTCCAGCAGCTCCTGCCCAGTCCTTTTGCACACACACCCATCTGTACCCCTTGGGCAGCTCTCTTGCTGCTGCCAAATTCAGCTCTGGCTGATGATCCATTGCCTCTGCCCCTGACCTCTTGCCTGAGGCTGCATGTAGACCCGTCAATCATGGGGATATTTTTTGTGAAGTCAACTCTTCAAGCAATTAAGGATCTATATGTAGGCAGCCAGAGCATCTTGCACAGTGCTTGGACCAGCTAAAACTTCTCTTCCCCGTTACCAGGCTCTGAGTAAGCCAGTCCTGCATAGCATAGATAAATACCAACCATCTATCATCCCCCATATGCCTTAGGAGTGTAATTTCACGAGCTGCCTGTGTGGGAGAGAAGTGTGAGAAGATGCTGCGTCAGTGTGTGGGCTGCACAGGGGACAAAGAGGTTACTTAAAATTTATACTGGAAATAGAGAGTGAGTAATAACGTGCCCACCACGGACCTTCCTTCAGGAGAGACATGCAAATGAAAAATGAGTTGAATGATTGATGTAACGACCAACTGAGGAGGAAGCTGGGAAGTGGAGGTGTGAGCCAACCCTCAGACAGGATAGAGCAGCACACGGGCATGTGCTGCAGAGTGCAGTGAGGGTGCGTGTACATGTGTGTATGCGTGTGTGTGTGATTTGGAGCTCAGAAAGAGAAAGTTCATGTGTACCTGCATGCTGTTGATCTTTTTGTCTTTCTTTTCCCAATGGGACTGCGAGGGGACTACTGACGTGATGTTTCGTGCCTGAGATCAGAGTCCTGGGGGATTTCTAAGGTGAATGCAGATCAGTGTATCATATCCACAGGGAAAAGAGATGGAGTTTGTGCCTTGGATGGGTGGATGTGAACTGGACCACCAGATCAATCCCTTCAAATTGAGGGCATTGTAAATCGAGCTCATAACCAGTCATTGCCATATTCCATTTGCTCTAGCAGAAAAGGCTTAATATGCATACATGAAACAGACAATAAACTGCTGGGAGAGCACACAGACTATATTTAAGTCGATAGAATGATCTATCCTGATGTGGTATTTGTCAGCTGTGTTCTCCTAAATCCTCCTGTGCAATTCTCAGGCATTCATGTGTCACGCCATTACATGTTAGTTGTTTTTTTTTTTAAGCAATAAGGAGCCTTCAAGGAGAGTCCCTCCTCATGAAAATAAGATGGAGGGAGCATTCTTTTATTGTTCTTGCTGCCATTGGTGTGAATTGGATAAAATATTTTCTCTCCTCTCTATTCTTATGTATCTTGCTGCTTGAGATCATTACAACTGCAAAGCCAGTTTGGTGAAAAACATCACTTTCCCATCCCCTTCCTTCATTTCCTAAGAAAATAGATACTTTGAAAGGCATGAAATATAATACCGAGTGCTGCCTTCCTAAAGAATGTCTAAAATTCCTGCGAGACAATGCATTGTTTCAAAACAAAGCTATTCCAGGCAATTCTATCCTTGTATGTACAAAGCTATTCATCGGAGAGACTTTCTTCCAGCACAAATATTCTTGCTCTGGGGCTTTATCTTTTAAAAGAAAAAAGAAAGTGTTTTAGAAGATCAGTTTCACATTGTTACAATTTAAAACAAACCAAACAAAAACAGATTCTGCAGAAGTTCAACCAACAGACATTCTCCCTGTCCGTGTCTAGCTAAAGCCAGCACAATCCCTCTGGAACTTCTTTGACAAACTTTATTTATTTAACAGTCAGCCTCTGGTGTTTTTTTGTACCATGAATGTTATATCACGCTTCACTTTTAAAGGAAGAGTACAGTGGAGTTTGTGCATTTTATAGTCTTACATGAACCTCAGCATTGTGGGAACTGTAAGCCAATGTGTCCCTGTTTCGGTGCAGCTGACCCAGAGAACTGGCACTGCAGCTGGCAGGGGAGAGAACCAGAGGCCTGGCCTGCTGCAAGACATTTTCTTCCAGTGAGGATGTGACTGATAGATTTTCATGCACTTTGGTTCACAAAATCACAGAGCTGAAAAGTTATGAGCTCTGTAAAGGCACTGCTGTTTCCAAAGGAAATATTTTCTACAAGGTAGGTAGGTTTTGGCCAAGTAGAACAGCTCAGCTGGTGCTTTATGTACTCTCCCCATGCATGAATTCATTGCGGGCTTGACCAAGAAAGCTTGGCTAATGCTGCCACAGTAAAAGATAAAATGAGCTCAGAAGTATGGATAGAGCGATGATGCTCTCATTTCTTTCAATTATTTTGCAGAAAACACAGCCTCAGACCATTAGCGTTGCTTCTGTTCTCAGCACCAGCCCTGCTGGCTGAAATTAGAGCTCAAAACCTATCCCTCTAACCTTTGCGTTTTGACTCCACTCCAAGGCATTGGTTTTGTTATTACAGCAGGAAACAGATATTCACAGAGCAAGGGCAGAACACTGCAAAGTAAATTGTATGTGTCCAAGTAGATAAAGATCTGAAGGTGTCCCTTTTCATTTCAGTGCAGATGCTAATGGGGAGGAAGCTGGTTTTAGCACCCATTGGTAAATAGCCACTTTGCAGAAGCATATGCTTTTTTGCAGCAGTAACAAAAACACATCAACAACAAAGAAACCAAACCAGAAACATCCGTTCTTTAGAAATATCTGTTAAACAAAACCAAAAAGTGGAAAAAGAAAATTAGCAGCTGCTCTTGCACTAAACTTTAACGTACGGATTCTGTTTTCAGAGAACTATCATTATAGCCAAATTAAAATATAGCTGAAATTTTTCTAAATAAAGCTGTCAATGAAGATAAAAAGTTTTTATGTTGACAGTAAAGCAAATGATTTTTTCCACTCTGTTGAAGTTTTGTAATGGTGCAGTATATCTGGTTGACTTATGGCGTGCTAATGACAGATTAACAGCTGCAGGAGAGACAATTGCACTGAGAATCGTTCTCAGTGAGTGAAGCTGAGTGTGGGCAGGAGCTGGATTAGGAGGCAGAAATGGGTGGAGGGTTTATGCAAGACTGCACATTGGTGACACGAAGAGTGGATTCAGGATGGGAGAAGCAGGGCTTCCTGGTTTTGGGGAAGCCCCGTGTAAGAGGTCGCGTCTCAGCACTGCAGGAACTGAGCTGGGGTGTTGCTGTAGGAGAGGGACAGTTTGCACCAGGAGAGGATGCTAAGTGGGTTAATGAGTAATTATCCAGGATGGTGCTGAGGGCACTTCTTTGTAGCACAGTACATGGGAACAGGGCTGTAAAAGTGCCTTGTATGAGGCAGGATTTGGCTTCTCATGCCCCTATGCTGCAGTGTTTTAATGCGTTGCTAGCATGTTCTGCCACCACAGACATCCCAGTAACCAGCCTGAAATAGTTATTTCCTTGGGTTTTTCCCCAAAAAAATCACATGGGAAGAAAAGGTCATGCTAGAGAAATTTGTCCTATTTCACCACACAAAACCGGGAGAGCAGTAAACGCTGCTCTGTCCCGCTGCTCTCAGGGTTGCCACATTTCCAGCTGGGGGGATGTGAAATGGGGGCAAGGCTTTGGGAATTTGCTTTCTTGGTGCAAACAGCCGTTGGGTTAAAAATTCACCTCTGTAGATTGCCCACTTAGAAGCTGCCCAGAGGTCAAGGACTGTTGGCTGCTTTGCTGGGTCTGTTCCCCCCCTTGATTCCTGACTCCTGAATTTTACCACTTTTAGCACAGAATGCGCATTTAGCTCTTCATAACTACTGTGACTTGGAGATCTTTGGATGCCTCCAAACCCACTGGCTGCAGTAACCCAAATTCACTTGGAGATACCTTCACCATTTAATTAGACTGCTTATTTTGGCATGGAGAAGAAAGAGGGGGAAAAATGCAGAGTATTTACAAAAGATCAGCTTTTGCCTGGAATGTGACATCTGAATAATTTAAAGAGGTTTTAAGAACAATGCTTTATTTTAATTAGTTTCTGAACCATTTTCTTTGCCTATTCCCCCCCTCCCCCCATGTTCTCCCCCCCAGTACTGTTTATTTTTGATGACATCTGCAATCCTTAAAAAAAAAAAAAAAAAGAGGGAAAAGGAAGCAAATTAACTTGGTTCAAGCCACATCAGCACATCCCTTGGAAGATCACAGCAGTCAGCTGTAAAAAATGGGTTTATGCTGGAAGAAAATGAGGAGCTCAGAGGGCTGAAAATGTACTTACCTATTTATTAACTGCATCTATCTCTATTATTTTTGTATGACACCAAAAAGTGTTCTTGGCAGCTCACAGATGTGCACAAAGGATGTGAGATGGACTGCTATGGCACTGTTTTACTAAAGGCAACTCTGCATTTACTTCTGCCAAACCTGAACAAAGTAAATCCTTTGAGAAACTCGTCTGTATCTGAACAGGCGCAGTCTATGAGAACACCAGGGGAGGAAATGAGCTGTGTGGCTGTGATTGGCACTGTGATTAAGGAACACCACGTTAGTCTCACAAGATCCTTTTTGCTCCTTGCAGTTCCCTGCCCTGTGGTGCTTTGTGTTTTGCCTGTGTCCTGTTCCTGCCAGGCAGCAGGTGAAGGATGTTTTGGAGCCAGACTGCCCATGTAGCCCACCTGAGAGGTGAAGGCATGTGAAAGCAGGCTTGGCAAAGGGGATGACTGTAGAATTACAGAATCCATAGAATGGCTTGGGTTGGAAGGGACTTCAAAGATCACCTAGTTCCAACCTCTTGCCATAGGCAGGGTTGCCAACCATTCAGTCAAGCACTAGATCATGTTGCCCAGGGCCTCATCCAACCTGGCCTTGAACAGGTTGGGGATCAGGCATCACAAAGACCTTTTGCAGACATATGAGAAGGAAGAGATCTGGTAACCAAAAGCTCAAGGAAAGAGATCTGATAGAGTGATAGCTCCTAACTACAGTTTCATCTAGCTATGGCTGTTTTAAAGTAGGACTGGTTGACCCTTTTAGACCTAAGTTGCCCATACAATGAGCTTGGGTGCAACAGAGGGAGATTGGGTCCCTTCTAGACCTGGGGGCTACAGAAGTTGGCTGAAAGACATACAGATCTTTCACCCATCACTGTCAATCCATTTTCAACATCAATACTCCTGTGTATTTCCTGGAAATATAGGATTCTATAAAATAAAAGAACATGAAATATCATGGTAATTTTTAGATGATTTTGGATGAAAAATGAAAATTTGCCTTAACTGATATATCTTGCAAATTAATATAAGGCTCAGCTAATATTTCAGGTAAGAAAGAAAAGCATGAAGCAACCTGTCACAAAAAGACCATGTCTGAGATGTTTCATTTCGATATTTGTCAAACAATGTTTTAATTTTTTTTATTTGAAATGAACATTTTGGATTGTGAAATGCACGTCCTCCCTCATTTTTTTCCACCAAGCTGAAAGTGAATCATACAGTTTTCCATCCCCAAGCCATGTTTATTTTCAACCTTTTCTAAATGCCAACAGGATGAAAAAAAAAAAAGAGAAAAAAAAGTTTTTAGTGCAACTGTGTGAGACGTGGTTTCTGAAGGGGCCGTGTTGTGACGAGGTGCTGTACACTGACTCACTGCTTCTGATCTGAGTTCAATAAACTGAGCATGTAAGGCAGGTTGCAGAGGTAATTCTGTTACCGTGTCATTCTTGTCTTGCCAATCCTCTCGTAAGCATTATAAACTAATGTCTGACAGTTATAAAGTGGATTATAGGCCGGTCTGTCTGATGTGACTGAGCTGCATCCATCGAACATACATCACTCAGAATCTCAAATTGGACTTGAACCTTGCTCTGTGAAGTTGCAGATAAGTGATTTGTCACGTTTTGCTAACACCTTTCTTCTGTTTGGTGTGTCCCTCGTGGTCCCGTATTGCAATTCAGTATGCTCATTTCAGCTGTGTTTTCAGGATGTAATATGAAAATTACTAGGCATTATGAAAAGGTCAGCTCTGTTAGACTGGCAGAGTAAGTAGGAGGAATGCAGTTGCTCTTAAGATATTCATCATCTGTCATTATGTCTTATTAATCATCCCAAGCAGATCTCAAATGACGGTTCATTAGAGAGTGCATATCCTGCAGCTGGCAGCAATAGGTGTATCTTCTGTATCTACTGGACCTTCTCTTCTTGACTTTTTTGTGTTGCTGATTGAGATTCTCATTGTGGCATTTTGATTAGTGCAAATATGAAAGGCATACCAACATTTTACCTCTGCTAAAAGACCTTGGTTGGAGGCAGATAGATATTCCCTGGCAGGTACGTGGCCTTGGTGAGCAGAAGGACTGTGTGGGCAGGGATTAACCTACATGCACAGTTTCCCTGCTGAAAGCGGACCCAGAGGCTTGACAGAATTCAGGAGATGCAAAGCATTGTCTGTGTGAGAGAAATACACAATGTCAAAAAATGTTTGATATACTTGGTGTAAAGGAAACATTAGACAGCATAATAATTCAACTCAGCACAGCCCAGTCCACTGTTAACAATGGAGATGCAGCTGTTGTTGGAATGTTCCCTGAAAGGTCTGTGCATGTCAAAATGGGCTCTGGAGCACACAGACTGGATGGGGTGTGTCCTTGCAAGGCTTTCAGTTATGTTCTTTGTTTCTGGATTTCAAAAGCAAGTCCGAAATTAACAATGCAGGGTATATGCAACTGAAATATTGATCTGCTCAGCTTGTGCCTGTAGAACTGAAGAGCAGACACACACTTCAGCACTTCAGAACACCCCATCAGAAGGAACAGACGTATCTTTCACATCAGAATGGCATTAGATCTGAAACGGGCCAGAGAAGGTGGAAGCACACTATAAAACAGAGTATTCAGAGATTATCCTCTGAGTTGTATATTAGAAAAAATGCTTGGTGCCTTCTCAATATTTGTCTTCAGACCTCTGATATAAAGGTTTAAGAGTTTCTTTTTGTTCTGTGTCTTTTGATGGGGTGAGTAGAAGGGAATAGAGGTGCAAGCCATACTGGGAGTGCATCTTTCCTTTGCTCCCCCTGTAAGCAAGAGAAATGTACCAAGTGGTTTGTTGGTGGAAGCAGCCATAGTGCTCTTGAATTTCAGACCTGCCATCAAGGGGAGATCCAGGGAAAGTGAGGTCTGGTACTGTGTTACATTATTTCTGCTGCAGCAATTTCAGAGAAGGTGTGAACCTGGTTTGCAGTGCTGTTCTGACCTGACTCATCAGAATGATGAAAATGAAGCAGATGCAGACTGCTTTTTTTTTCTTTTTCCCAAACCATAGGGCCAGACTCCTATCTTGTGTAAACAGGCAGAGAGAGGTGTGTGAGATAGCTGGTGTTACACAATTCTACTCAGCTCCAAGCACCGTTTGCATGACTGTTTTCTAGCAGAGGAAAACTTGTGATGAAATACCAGGAGAGACAAGGAGATGGGACAGGTTGGGCTCTGACCAGCACCAGAACTGGCCTGTGGGGATAGAAGCTCTGGGCTCTGCTGAGTCTGTCCACTTCACCTGCAGATTTGCTTTAAGACAGTGGGATTTCTTGCATTAGGACTAAAAGATACCAAATATGGGCATCTTTGGCTTTGTATAAGTTCTTCCTCTAGATTATGTGCAAGAAATAGGAGAAAAACATCTGATTGATGCAAAGAGGTGGCCATGCAGTAGGCAGGAGAACTGTGCTGCGCTGAGCAGAGTCACAGCCTTTAGCATAGCAGTGGGGCCAGCGCATGTCTTTTCCTTCTGTGTTTGTAGGCCTCCTGGCACAGAGGAGCATGCTTTCAGAAACCACAGCAGTACAAGTAAGAAATGGATAAAAGAGGATTTTGTTTCCTTCTCCTGGAGAGTTTGGACCGTTTTTAGTGGCCTATGTAAGATGAGCCACACTGATAAATTTTCAGCACTCTCTCTGTTTGCAGTACTTTGGTGGATTGGTACATAGCCAAAAATAAAATAAAATAAAATAAAATAAAATAAAATAAAATTGTAATTTGGCCACCTTTCTCCCATTCCCAGTATTTTTTTTACAGACATTAAATCTATCATCACAGATTAGTACGCAACAACCAAATGGTTTTATGATAGCCATCGGAGCTCAGTTGCTTAGGGGGTAAAAGGTTGGGTTTGCACTATTGCATCCATTTATGGTTAAGTAACCTATAACCTATAGTTGTAGAGAGGGAATTTGTTTCATGGACGTTTCAGGAACAGCATGTTTCAAGTTGCTCAAGTATCTGATGTGTGACGTATGTGAAAAATATGATGCCCTGTGATGATGCAGATGGTGGGACCAGGAGACTGAAACTGGCCTCTGGTTGAGCTAGGGGCATGCCATTGGGCTGGGGGCAGCAGCCAGTGGGCTTTGTCAGTTCTTTCTAATCAGTTCTTTTGTCAGCCTCCTCTAGAGGGTGACAAATGGCCATGAGGAAGGTTGTCAACATGAGTTTAAGATACTTCTGTCGTAACAATGTAAGTCTTTGTCATAAAATTGTTATGGCAACTGTGCCATAGGACTACCTGTTATCAGAGCTCTTCTGGCACTTCCTTATAGACAGACTGGTAGTGAGGAAGCTGTGGAACAGAACGAAGAAAATGAACAGCAAGAAATCATTTGCTCTGTTGTGAGCATCAAATGAAGTAGATGTTCTCTATGCAAAGAGTATAGACCCTCGTACAGGGTACTGTTGAGGCTGACACGTCATATATAACCTTAAAAAAATCCTCACAGTGCAGGCTTTGGGAAGTGAGGAATGATCTGATGAGGCAAATGAGTTTTCCCCATACTTTTGTTTTCTCCTGGGCTGCAGTAAGACACTGGGTTCGGAGCTGGAATGACCTTTGGCCTGACATAGTATGATGATTGTTGTGTTGGGATGCATTGTAATAGCACAAAACATAACATTCTGCAAAAATAAAGTGATTTTGTTTGGTATGATTGACACAGACTTGGAAGTAACATAAGGACTTTGCAGCAGAGTAACCATATGCAATGCTGTTCTTTGAGGCAGAAAAAGAAGGTGGTATCTACTAGCAAGTATGGAAATGCAACATGAAACCAACTCTGTTGCTTAGGTCATCAGCTAACCTTTTAAATAGGCAGAGGACAAAATATAACTGCTTTTTATTTTCCCAAAATAAACACAGAAGCTGTAAGCAAGGTATCTTTCTATGCACGTCACATTAAGAATTGTAGCTACAAAAACCCCCTCAGAAGAGGGATTGTATCCACCAGACCAGTGAACTCAGCAGCATCAGCACAGGGACGATATGATGCAGGGACTTGTGAGAACAAGGGAAAGGACTTGCATTGATGTATCAGCCATGAATAACCTATGAATCCACTCCCACCATAAAAATATTTAAAAGCTTTTTTTAAAGATTGATATATTAGGTAACAAAAATTGAAAGAGAAGCTTTTCTATGTAAAAGTGAAGGTAAGATTTGGAGTTTGATGGCAGGAATTGTTAAGCAAAACGCTACTCAGACACATCCACTTTGTCAGCAACATCCACACATCTCTTGCTTTTGTGAGGGACTGCAGAGATGGTTATGATACAATTATATATTATGGTGCTATTGTTGCATACAGAATGTGAGCAGGGAAAATGTTTGGAAGGAGGCACAGAAATATAAAAAAAAGAAAAAGAAAACCACCAGGACAGCCAAGCTGAATAATACCAGCTGGGGACCTGACTCATCTTGTAATGTCTGTGGCACACCAGATGCGTGCACAAGTATTGTGCTTACTGCCCTGTGGGAGTAGCTGAAAGGAAGAAAAAAGAAGTTTCTAGAACAATACTGGCATAAGGCATGTATTTTAATACTAACCCCCCTGATGTGTTATGGTTTTGGATTAATTGTGTGGGCGTTTGGTGTTCGAAGGAGAAAGGAGAGATACTGCAATGAATCACCTCATCTTCCCCTCCTGGCATTTGCACCATGGGCAAGGCCAGTGGGACATCAAAGCCATTTCTTGCTGAAACACAAAGGCACACATTGACCTTATACTGTCTTTTAAGGTCACGTGGGACCATTTTGCTTCACTTAGCGTAATCAGCTCAGCAAACACTGCCCCTGGAGAGGGCTGTCCCACTTGTCTACCCCTTCCTGCTCATACCGGGTACAGCAGTGATCTTTCTTCTCTCTGATGTGTCCTCCACCCATTTTCCCATTGTTTCTGATGTTCTTTTTCTTCAGTCTTTTCCGGCTTCTAACTTCTGCTTCTGCCTTAGTGTTGTGAGAGTTCAGCCCACGCTGTGCATCTCTGCCAGGCGGTGGGCCACAGGTGCATGGGGCTTTTCCCCAAGTGCTGTCTCCTTGGAGGTGTGCTCTGCAACAGAAAACTTGGCCACGAGTAAATCAAGGGAAGGTTTCCATTAAGTCTAATAGGAATAAAGCCTCAGCTGGTGAGACAAACACATAGATGATATTTCTACACTACATGATTAATATGGGGAACCAAATGTCTGTATCAAATTCAGTGTCTGTTGTGGTTATGCCAAGTTTCAGGGCTCAGACAGCTGGCAACCACTAAGGAATTTCTTTGGAAACGCAAACCATTTGCAAACAACCCTAATTCTTTTACTACCTTTTTCCTTTTCTTAGCTATTTTTACTCCTCCTTTTCATTCCTATTATGTTTGCAATGGATTTTTCACAGTCATTTTGAGACACACTGGTTTATACTGCAGGGAAGACAAAGCCCTGTTTGGCTGAGCCAGCCGAGGAGCTCCCGCTGCATCTCGCTGCTGTGCTCTTCAAAGGGAAGCTCTGATGTAACGTTCCTGTGGCCAGAGAGCAAAACAAGTCCCATGGGAACAGCTTCATTTCCTTTGATGTTTGGTGGATTTGGCTGTTCAGCATCACTTGATTCACCAGCCTGGCAGAGAGCTGGGATGCCTGCAAAGCAGGTCACGGCTGTCGTAATTTCACTGTGGAACAAACCCATTTTCAGATGCTGTTTCGTAACAACATCCACGCATTCCCCTGTTCTGCAGAAAGGTTGGGCAAGGGGTGAAACCCTGGCTCAGCATTTGCTTCTCCTGGGCCCCACTGCGGCTCCTGCACATTGCAAAGCCAAGCCTGAGTCCTTGCTGAAGCTGCAGCAGTGGAAAAACACCCAGAGCTCTGCTGCTGGAATAGCTTACTTTGATGTGCAGTGTGCCCAGATACTGTGCTCACGGTACGCACCAGTGTACGTGCATACATATATATGTATGTGTATATGTTTGTGTGTATATATATGCGTTATTATGGGAGCCTTATTTTGGGAGTCTGAATAATAGTTCCGTGTGGAAAATCTCTGAGACTGTGTCAGGCTTTTACCTTTAAAAAGCACTGATATTTCCTAAATCTACATTGACTGTGTGTTCCCAGCTCTCCCAACAATATCAATGATGAGAACTAACCAAATGCTGAGTTGTATGTTCTGCTAAGCTTAGGTAGGACATGGTTATGCTTGCTTAATTCCCCAGTACCATTCATTGCCATAGGGCTTGTGTAGGGCTGAAGTAACCTAAATAGGCAGTGTTGCTTGTCAGAAGTGGGGATTTTAGGGTTCCCATGGATGTTGCAAAAGTGGCAGTGTTCGGTGCTCAGCAGGGATGGCTGTGATGGTTCCTGAGTCTGTAGGGAGATGCTGTATCAGTGTCAGACTTACAGCCATTGGTGGGGCAGTGCTGATCCCCCAGATCAACCCAAGCGTCCCTGCCACCCGCTGCTCAAGTGTAATTCTGTAATGACAGCTCTTGTTCCCACTTCCTTCCCTGTCATACATGGTTAATTGGACTGAGTTACAGGCCTGAGGATGTAATGATATAGGAACAAAACATAAGTGTGCCATACATGGAAAATAGCAGTAAAAAGAGTTAATTATCTTTAACACTAGGAGGTGTCAGCAGTGAATGAAATCAGATAGCAGCTTGGGGTGCCTGTCTGCACGTGTGGGAGGAAGGTGTGGAGGCTGTATGTTTACAATTCTTGCCTTTCCAGAGAGTTGGTACAGACCTGTGCTCCCTGACCCTGTTCAAAAATCAATGAAAATCCTCCTTGGCTTTGATTTTTTTTGCTGTTTCACTTAACCTTTAAACTTTATCTGTTGGGCAAGCCAGGAATCAGCAAACCAGAACAGTGAATGAAAGCCCAAACCTCACTGTGACATGCACTATGCTGGGGCTTGGGCTGGAATTGAGCTGGGAGGTCTGCAGCACACAACCACTGCTCTCTACCTGCTGAGGTGCTAGGTTGCTGCAGGATCCACTGTTGACTTGCATGAGCATTTGTTCCTAAGTCACGTCTGGTTTTGCTATGTTCTTCTCAGGTGGCAGGAAGGGCAGAAACAAGCTGTGATCTTGTTTTGTTTTGTTTTCCATTTTGGCTGTGGGTCCTGAAAGAGAAGCACATGTCATTTGGTCACCTTCTAGGCACACCACAGGACTTCCCCTACAGAGACCATTTTTTGGTCATCTTCCCCACTGTGCTACAAATGCATCAGCCCTCAGAGTCACTTTGCTGCTCCTGCCCATCTCCCACCAAAACTGGTTTGCCTGTGATCTCTCTGTGTTGTTTGTTTGTTTTGCCAGCAGCATCATTTAAATGCTTTCACAGGACTCTCTGTGACCAGGAGGTTGCAGAAGCACCTAAACAAGCACTATATATATAATTAGGTGCAGAGACTGTGACTCTACATGACAGCTTTAAGTGCCTAGAGCCAACTGTGAACCTGCTCTAAGTCCTCGGCAATTGGCTTGGTGTAGTAATGCCCAATCTAAAGATTTTGTGTGTGGAGGGATTTAAGCAAGCTGTAAAAATCTGTGACTTCAGCCTTTGTTCTGAGATAGGTAATTCCCTCTGAATGAAGTTTTGGGACTGGATTGCTGTTCCTGAAAGCTGGGGTTGGTCTGAATGCCTCTGAGCATCCATGTTGCTGCAGTGTATGTGGAACAGAGGAAATCTCAGACTTCTTGTCCTTTGGGGTTCTCTGGATGGCATATGCCAAAGGGGACATGATGGGGTCAGTGAGCATCAAACAGACAGATTTCTTTGTTTATTTGTCTGCTTGTTTATTTTTGCTAAGAAAAATACATTCTAAGTATTTGTAGGCAATTAAACATTAGGCCAGGATTCCTTCCTGCTGCTTGATGCACCAAGCACTTCATCTGAAGAGAATGAGGATAAACAGAGAGGAAAGAAAGGAGGGAGATTGAATTCATCAAAGAGCCATAGGAAAAAACAGCAGCAGCAGCATGACAGAGCACCCTGGGTACATCTGGTGCCCACAGCTACAAGTGAAAAGGTGCTCTGTTAGAAATCTGTACCCTTTTTTTTCCCCGAGTAATTTATCCACTTTTCACTTCTTTTGAAGCTGTAAGCTTTACTGTATACATTTTCAAGGGTAAGGACTGTGCTCACAGCTTCTGTGCTGCGAAACTCCAAAATGGTGGTGTCAAGTTTAAAAATGTTTCTCTGGGGAAAAAAAAACACCACAGAAAAAAAAAGGTGTCAGCAACACCTATATCTGCATAATTAGGTGTTTAACTGAAGAGCAACCTATGGTGGCTCGCTCAGGGTGAAGTCAAATGCCAAATGCTACCAGCTTCAATAATTTGCTGAGGTTTTATAATAGAGATATGGGTGCAGCACATTTCTTTGCAGAGAACACAGTAAAAAAGGCTATTTTGGCTTGCACCACAATGCTGCATAATAACAGTGTTAAGCTGTGTGCCAGCTATTCAACAGGATGCTCCTTTCTTTGGATCACATATCTGTTATCTCTCCAGACAATGAATATCTGATACAAAATAAAAGTGATGGATGCCAAGTGAACCAGTGAGTGGGGAGAAGTTACTGTGGTTCATTGACTAACCAAATTACTTTGGGGGTATTTAAATGTATCTCTAGCTTTTTATTCTGCATGGACTATTATGGATGAATTCTGTGATGATTCAGCCTTGGAAAAATTAACCTGTGGTGTTCCTTGTGGGACGCTGGTGATGGCAGGGCTATGATGCTGTGGTGAGGGTCTGTAATGCAGCCTTCAGGACATGAAGGGGCTGAGTCTGGACACCAAAAGAAAATATTTCAACATTTATTGACGTTTCATTTAATTTCAGAAGAGCAGTATAGCTGTTAGTATTTACAAACTGTGCTGAAACTGAATGTAGATTAGAAATGATGGTCTGTGTAGCTTTAGGCAGCAAACCGAGCACTGCATTAATGCATTTGCTTGACTTTATCCCCCATTTCACTGCTGGGCTTTCCATTCCACCATGACAGAAACTGAGGTGGATTGATGAGTTTACGGCAGAAAAAAAGAAACACCTGTTAACTGAAGCGGGGAAAATGCCTCAGCAAGTTATCTGCAAAGAAGTAAACAGATCCCTGCATTGGCTTTGCTGGTGGTTGCACCCATCTCTTACTCTGTTCCAAGGGGATCATAACATGTGAGTTTGTTTGCAAGGATGTTTGCATAAGTGGCAAAGAATGTATGTAGAGAGATATTTTGGATTTAAAACATAAGTATATGCAGTAAGAGTGGCCAAAATAACATGTTCCCATCCATGTATCTTGTCCAAATTAATGAACAAAGCGTGCTTTTCCAGTATCAGATACCGCATTCCTTATGAACAGCTCCAATTGTCACAAAAAATATTCAGACAGATGGTTAAGTCACTTTGGAAAATATGATGCTGCTTTTGGACAATTTATACCCAGAAGAAATCTTATCCTACCCAACCAATCCGCTCAACTTTTAATTCAAGCTTACAGAGAATAGAAGCCATCCAGTTAGCAGGAAAATGCTGTAATCCACCAGTATGGAAGAATACTTGAACAAAAACATATTTAAAATAAATGCTTATATTGGTCTGCAAAGCATGCAGAGCAGCACAGGGATACTCCTGTGGGTGTTCCAGTGGGCATTTGCAGTTGGATTTTGCTGCAGACAGGCAGTTGCCATGCAGAAATGCAGACTCGGTGCACGTCATCTCGGGTGGATTTATGGCTGACCGTAAATACATCACAATGTTCTGCTAAAAGCCATAAACTGGTTAACTGGAAGTTGCTGTGTCTTTCTCTGCAGCTGTTGAATTAAGATGATGGCAAAGTAACGTTGGACTTAAAGACATCTGGGAGGCTGGGGAACTGAAAACCATCAACATGGAGGATTATTTTTGCAGATAAGCATATATAAGCTGACAAGTAAAGCCTTCAAGTTGAATATGTGAGGCCAGTGATGTGCAGACAAATATTTATTGAAATCCAGGGAGTGGGAGAATTTATAAGGAAATAGGAATATTGGTTAATGGGAAACTAAAGGGGACAATCAGAGACTTCCCTGCCTGTGGTCATAACCTTCCAATAGCCTCTACCATTAGCCCAAATTGTTATCTGCTGGCTGTAAAGTGTTACACATCCCATTTAATTAACATGTTAAAATTGATCTTGATGGTGTGAGAGCTCCTGGAGAAAATGAAATAAATTCACGACTGATGTTAACAAAGACACTGTTGGCAAGTGAAAAGAAACCAGCCCAATGGCCTGAGAAATGTCCAGCTACCTCCTTGGTGTGGGTGTCAGCCACAGCTCCAAGCAGGCCACGAGGACAGGCAGCAGCAATGCAAGCATCCCCCAGTGCCTGCCACTAGGTGACATTTAATGTCTTAAGTACTTCTATGTGCAAAATATGTTCCATATGGGCACATACCAACTTTAGGAGCAGGGAGTTCAGCCCTGCCATATTGGGAGAAATCTTTCACATAGGACTCAAAAGCTGCAGCATGAGCCAGCAGCAAATTGCTCAGCTTCAACTTAGGCTTCGGCTTGCATTTCATAACAGACCCTATCTTGGTGTCAATCAGCAAGATTCCTGCCCTGCTGGCATTTCTCACATGATGGAATTTGCTTGCCCCTGGGTTGCTTGATCCATGCTGCAACCCACAGTGCCAGGTCAGACTGCAGCCATTCATTACCCTGAATGCACCAGAGGGGTCAGCTCCTGGGTGCCAGCTGCTGGCTTGCAGATGGTGCATCATGGGCTGCAAGGGGACTCTGCTGCACACTTAACATATCAGCCGAGTCACCCTCGCTTCTTGCATCACGTGCACAGCTCGGCAGAAAATCCTTGCTGTAACCATGGGAACACAATTCTGCTTAAGCAGTGTTGGCTTGTCAGGATGTTGTTTGAAACGAGCAGCAGTGATTGGGGCAGGTGTGCAGGGGAGAGAGCGAGAGTGTTCAGCTCTGCTTTCCTCTGCCACTGCTTTAATCAAATGCAAGAAAATTGCGTCAATGAAGGTCTGTAATTTCCTTTCAGCTCCCCACCTTTTCCCAGGTGTTCCGTCACTGGATATTGCTTCTGCATTAAACACAGCCCCACTGGTCTTGTTTTCAAAATCAGGTGTTATGGACACAGCAGTGTGATTGATCTTGCACCCTGGAAGCCCTGCAAAGCCCTCAGAAGCCAGAATCCTGGGGGTTTCAGCTTCTTTGTAGAGCTGGTGTCAGAAATACGGACACCACGGTGTATGTAGTCCCACAGATAGGTGAATCTCTCTTGAAGCTCCAAAGTGAGTGAGAGCCAGGTGAATAGGTGCTCCCATCCACCGAGCTCTCCAGCTTCTGGCCATGGAACTGTTTTCTGGTTGCAGCCGCAGCCACTGTGTGCCTGGTTGTATTCAGAGGGGACAAAAGGCTCCTTGTTCCAGGGGCAGCCCGCATTTTCTTCAGGTTTTCTCTAAGAAATCACCATCTGATGGAGCTCAGCTGCACATGGAATCATCTCAAGTTTCCACTCTCCTCCACATAATACCCCCACCCACAGCAGTAGGGTCTAAACTGCTCTAAGCATTCTGTCCCTAATTAAAGGAACCATTTAAGACATGTTTAATTGCAACTGAACTAACACACTCCAGTGTCTCCCTGAGGAAGGATTTCCTCAATCCAGCTCTCTCTGCCCTGGTTTTAGTGGGAGCTGCAGGAGAAATATTTTTTTCCAAAATGTTAATGCAAGAAAATCCCCCCTCCCCCCCCCCCCTCCCCTCATGCTTTTTGCTCCTTCTCTTTTGTGTGAATCCATTATTTTTTTAAAATTCCAGTCATCTACATGCATGACTTAAAGCTGAACCAAACCCACGTGAGTTGGGATATCAGTTCCCACAGACTTATTGGAGCTCTGGCTCATCTCCCAGTGCACCGGGCACTGGAGCTGTGCTGATGTGCTGAGAGGGTTCAGGCTATGCTCAGATGTGAGCATTCTGGATATCGAATGGCAGAGGATATTGGATTGATATCTTGCTGTCGTCCCCTCCAGAACAATTGCTATTCTATTTTCTCTATTTCATCTTTTATCTGTTCTGTATTATTGTTTTCTGCAAATAGAGGGGGAAAAAAAACACACAAAAAAACATCTAAGGAAAGACTATGCACCAGCTATTGCCTGCCCCCTCAGGAGAAACCATTTGGGAGCACTGTAATATATATGTAGGGAGAAATTGCTATAGCTATTAAGCAGTGAACAGAGACAAAGCTGAACTTGCATCCTTGCTTAGCTGCTCAACACAGCAGTGCGATAACTGCAAAAATACATTTCTTGGTGTGAAAAGATGGGAGGATTTAGGAAGTAGGATCCATTGTTTTTCATATGCCAGATTACTACATTTTCTGTGATGTTCTGTTAGGTTGTCGTGGGCAGGAGAAGTAGCTTGTTTCCACCAGGGGATGTGCAAGACAGGCACGAATCTGGAGGCAATTTGTGTAAGAAGTACACAGCCACCTCCAAAATTCACCTCACTTCCACCATGTCGTGGGGCAGGGCCAAAGAACAGATCTATTAAACCAGTCTGCTAATTCCCCTGCTAAAACTGAGTCTGGGCAGCATTCCCAGGCACTAAACCTTACCAACAAATCTATGGGCCGTGGACTGCTGAGGCAGAATGGAAATTCTCCCCAGCTTTTCACTTACCCAGCCCTGCCTTCCATAAATAACATTTATGGAGAAAGCCTGATCATGCTCACTTGAGGGAACATTGTTTTGCTTTCACAGCTACACCCAACATGGGACGGGTACCAAAACCTCAGAGCCACAGACTTCTCATCCTGCAGGGGAGGGCTGGGCATGCGTTCTGCTGGAGCTGGGGCTTCCCACCCATTCTGCAGCCCACATGGGCACTGTGGAGCTGGGATATGGGGGTGCTTGCTGCTCTTTGTGGCTATATGCTGTGTAGCATGGAGTGCTGCATGCTGCTCTGCACAGCTGGCACTGAGTCCAGGAAAGGCCTGGAGAATATCTCTTTTGAGACCCTGGGGCTTGGGGCACTGACCTCAGAGGAGCTGGGAGTGTACAGGTAGTGTGTGCTTAGGCTCTGTAGGGAAACAAAGGGGAGGAAATGTGATGGATGATGATGATAATTCTTTCTTTGCTTCGACATAAGGATCTCAAGGAGAGTACATTGAGACCAGCCTCAGCCTGTTATTTTTGCCTTACTTTTGTTTTTTTAACTGTCATTGGCAACAGCAGAAAGTGCAGTTCAGCTCCTTTCCCCTCCTCTATCAGCAGCAGTCTCTGCTCTCACGAGCCCTTCAGTAGCAACGAAAACATTAGCAAATTGAGCTAAGTGTGAAAGGAAGCTTCCAAGATGTGGTTTGGTTGTTTAGCAACCTCTTTGCTAACAACAACAGTGTCCTCAGAGGGTAACAAGCCGGACACCTTCAGTGGGTATGTTTGCACTTCTGGGGACAAATTGCACACCAACACCCTTCTGGAAAGGGGAGAGGAGACAGAGAAGAGTGCATGATTTCACCTGCCCTGCTGGCTGTAGCTCTCCTTTCCTCCCTTCCCACCCATAGGACAAGAGGGAAGAACCAGGGAGTGGTCTGGTTTGCATTCAGATTGGTTGTCAACCTCCAGGAAAGTGCTTTCCTCCCTTTGTGACTGAGCGTATCTGTCTGACAACCCCAGGTTGTCAATTGGAGAGCAGGCATTGCTGTAAAGTGCTGGCATTTACAAATGAAAAAGTCATGGCATGTTCCCACACTGAAGGCGGTGGGAGGAATGGTCGTGTACTATTGGGGCTGGCTCACTCAGACTTTCCAAGAAGGATCTTTTTCCCTCTTCTAAGGAGTCACATTGATGCTTGTGAAAAGTGCTGTGCTCTCGTAAAGTTCACTGCTGTGGCAAGGGATTGCCCCTGCAGTCACAAATCCTGCTGGGAAAGCAGCGGAGCTGGATAGCTGAATGATTGTATAGCAAAAAGGTAGTTAGCATCCTTTTCCTCTGACAATTATCTGCTGTATTTTTAACCCCTGTCTTGTTATCCACCTCCAATATTAAATTTTTCACAGGGACTCTGAATGATCTATCATGGTTTATATGATTGGTGGTCTCCTGGTCTCAGTTGGAAGCCCCTTGCTCAGCTTCCAGCCATGCCCACCCCTGGGCTGGAGGCAGGCAGGGCTGGGGCTCTTGCCAGTCCTTTTCTCAGCCTATCTCTGCTGCGCTGCACAGAGCAATTGGGTGCAAAGCACTTCATGTCAAGATGATGATGCATCTTCTGTCTGACATCATGAAGTCATTGGCTGATTTTTTCCCTTTCTCTGGTTTTTAACAGAGTAGGAGTTTGCCTTATGAAAATAAAACCAGCGTATTGGTTTCAGAGTAGACTCAGAAGATTTGGAGAGTTGGGTCACATCCTTTCCTCTGGCTTGTCGAGTGATTTTGGCCAAGCCTTTTGAAGTTTTGCATATTCATACTTAGAAAACAGGCACAGAAGTATTGTGCTTAGCTGAGAGGATAATTTTTAATTCAATTTTGCAATACATAGAGAATAGACCTATGGAAGGGCAGGCAAGTGACAAGCAGAGCAAAGTGAAAGATAGAAGCCTTTGTAACCGTATGTAACAATTATTTGGAGTCACAAGATGGCAGGATTCTAGACCAAATTTCCTTTTGTCCTGCAAATCAGAAAATAGAATCTTCTACAGACATCTGTCCAGTGAGGTGTGGATCTTCTTAAGTGCCAGGGGTGTAGTGTGTCACCACAAAGAATCCAGGTGCAGAAGTCAGGGAGCTATGATGAATAATCTGCAAAGGCATACCCCTAGGCATGGCAGTAGTGGGGAGTGCCACTGGCATTGGAACAAGCCTGTGTGCTGAGCTGTCACTCCTCAGGCTTTGCTCCAAGGTGTGTGGGGTTCTTGTGGAAGAGATGCTGCAACCCATGTGTGACCCCATGCTCGGAAGTGCTGTGGCTGTGGGATGAGGCTACCAGCTAATTGCTGTGGTCCTGATTCCTCCCTTAGGTGCAAACCTGGAATGTGTCGGCTGTCGACCTCCAGAGCCATTTTACTAGGGGGCAATAAACCAATATGCATTTTCCACTTAATGACGCAGGCAGCATTATTTCATTTTTCATTGTCTGTGTGATGTAACAGTGCTCAGGTCATTGTGGGGTTTCTTAAGAGGAAGGAAGAAATGGATAGGACTTCTGTGGGATGTCTCTGCTGGCAGCCCTCCTTTTTAATAGAGGACATCAAAAGGGATCACAGAGAGCTGACAGGAGGGGCTGAATGTGTAGCACTAGGATAAATAAGGCTCACAGTCTCTTGGATTTAAAGGACATCCCTTCATTTTTGCTCAGTAAAGTTCACTCTCTCCTTTTTTCCACTTTTCATGACAGATCTGACAAAGACAATTTTCTCTTGTAAGGCTGAGCGCTGCCAGATGCTCGGTTCTGTAAGAGAATGCAGTTTTGATCAAACCAAACCAATTACCCTATCAAAGTAGGTAGTTTACCATTCAGAGCTTGTCCATCTTCCAAGACACTGCTAAAATCTTTTGTTTGTTTGTTTTATGTGCTTACGTATTTTTTAGATCTATGCCATTATTTGCTTAGACTACTGTGTTAGAGAGCAAACGACACGCTGCCAAGGAGGTAACGTGCCTTCAGCTAAATAAAGACTTAATTGTGGCACAAGTAATTCAGCACACAGAATAGCAGATGAGTACATTCAGTCTGGAAGATCGATGATGTTGACAGCTTCTGAAAATTGTAAAATAGGACTGTTATTACAGCAAGGTGGTGGGTGAGGAGCAGCAGGGTCCAAAGTAGGTCTTGTTGGCAAGACAAATATATTCTCTGGGGCTCTGAGCATGGTTTGGTTTCTCCTTTATTCCTGGTGATGGGATGGAGCCAGGTGAAACTGCTTCCCCTGTGCACAAGGCTGTTGGTGACAGCACCCAGCAGCAGCGCTTCCAACCCAGAGTAGGAGGGCACTGTGGTAAAAATAATCCCGGATGTTATGCAGGTCATTTGAAAAGGGTAGCTGATTTTTCAGAGCCTGCTGGGAAGTGTTCAGCAATGGTTTTTTTTGTTTTTAAAGGTCATGTATTTCCAGAAAGGGAATTACTCCTCATTTTGAGCTCAGGTTTGCAGTCACTCCATCAGTTTCCTAATGTGTGGCTCTTTCAAAGGCTCCAGCTTCTCAGTTCTTCTCAGTGGCATCGCCCTTTTTTTCTCCCTGCACCTTGTTGCTTTCCTCCAGCCTTCTCCCATTCCTCTACCACTGCTGGCCTCCATGAGCTGCTTCTGCAACCCTTCCCCAGTGCTCCTGTATGAACTCTCTCATCCTTTTATACTCTGGATCTGTTGATGATGCCTTCAAGATGTGCCACTCTATCTCTCCCATAAGAGCCCACCACAGCTCTCCCTTTCCAGTTTCTCCCATTCAAGCTGCAGAATGCCAAGCGATGCATTACCTATGAGCTGACAGGAGCTGGTTTGGGACTGACGTTTTTTGAAATGCCCATCTCAAAATATGATTTTGCCAGATGATGTGGTCTTTTCCTTCATTGTGGTTTTACTTAATTAGTTTTTGACTTGCTGCGGTAAAAATTGAGAAGTAAGGATTTACTAATCTCCAAATTGATTTGCACACATGCTATAGAGAGCACGGTGGAAATTACACTGGAAATTGAACATCATACAGAGTGATAAATAGTAATTTGGAGGTATATTAACCTGCTTCCTTTAGGTAAAGAAATGTCTCGTACAATAACTGTCCTCATTCAGGAGCTGACTTTTCTTCCTGATGAGGCATTTATCTTATGGCTTGATTATCTCCCCATGAAAACACTTCACCTCTGCCCTTTCCAGATGCTGTATAGAGTGTGCTTCCATGCAGACTGGCAGCTTGCAGTGGCACAAGGGCAACTGGGAATATGAGGTGTTTTGCCTACCCTAAATCACCAAGATGGTGACAACTTGTTGAAAAGCCCCATGATGAAACCCAGTTCCTTTTCTTTCACTGAAAGATGCCTTATCTTGCAAAGAAAAATGGGACAATATAGCAAGGTCGTGTGGAAGTGCAGACAGTTGTGTGCCGAAGCAAGAGTCGGCACTGCTCTGCATGCTGACCTGCCCCATGGCATGGGGATATTTAGATACAGAGTGAAAGAGGGCTGAAACAAAGCCAGGTGCTGCTAACTCACGGAGTCAGACCTCCTCCAGTGCTCCATTTGCTTAACCTGACCCAGGACAAGGCTTATTTCTTTATGTTCTTCTATTTCCTTATATTTCTATATTCCTATTCCCCAGAACAACCTAGGGCTCAGTACACCATCCTCTCCTCACCAGCCTCCTGCTGCAGTGCTGGATGAGACTGCAGCTCCTGTGGGACTGAATTCAGAGGGAGAGCAGAGTTGTGGTAGTACAAAGCTTCCTCTGTGTGGAGCGAGGTAGGGCAGTGGTGAACATTTTAATGGTGGTCTCATTAAAAGGAGCCCCAACAAAGCCACAGGAATGACAGGGACAGCTGCATTCCTTCTGAATTTCCCCCCTTGAGTTTTTGCTGTGAAATGAGTTTCTCTGTTGGGTCTCGCACCATGCTCCCCTCCTCTGTGTGGCCCCAGCAGCACCCGGGCACCTTCTGCACCACTATGCCTCCAGGGCACCTTAGGAGAGGGAGTGCTCAGTAATGCCTTGTGTGGGAACAGTTTAGGAGTTGTTGTCTATGCTTATCTACACAGCAATAGCTAATTCTGGAAGATACGCCATGTGCCAGAAGTGTCACTTTCCTTGTTTCCTGCAGCTATTTATCCCATTGCTTTGGACAGATGTGGTGTTACAGAGGCAGCCTGGGACACACCTCATGCCTGAGAACTGTCAGTGTCCATAAGGGTGTCCTTGGGTCAGGCTATTGAGTCCCCTTTGCGCCCAGCCTGTGCCTGAGCTCACCAGACTCAGGCAGGCTCCCAGCAAAGAGGGGATGCATGTGGGTGCTGGGGGGTCACAGGGGGATGGCTGAGACAGCTAATTGCATTTGAACAATTAACACCAGCTAATGGAATCACAAGGTGGATCATTTGTAAATATCACCAAAAGTTGATTTAGTTGAAAATAATTTGGGAGTTCTGAACTTGAAATAAGCTCCCATGGCCCAACCAAGTGCACACAGCTGTGAGGCACCCAGGTGGGAGATTGGACTTCTTGTACTCATCCCCTCCCTGTACCTTGGTGTCTGAGCACTCTTCATTGGAGATCTCATCACTTTGGTGGCAGATGTGAAGTCAAGGTCCTGACTGAGTGTGGTCATTGGGGAACCCGCAGCGTTCCTAGCAGTGGTGCTCTGGCCAGCTTCCAATCTGGGTAGTTACGTTGTGCTTCCCCAGATTCCCCCTGTAGTTTCCACTGGATACAATTTTCTTTTTCACATCCTGCCTCAGTCCATACTGTAGCCCTGTAACTAATTAATTTATGAGCTCTGGAAGTATAAAATGCTATGTAAGTGCTGCAAGTACTTTTATTACCAGCGTCCCAGTGTGATGCTGAGCAGCTGTTGTGGGCCAGCCCCAGAGGTGGGGATCCTGCAGAAGAGCTCTGAGGCTCCTTGCAAGGACATTGCAGACCTGTACCAAAGCAATATCCCTGGAAGAAGGAATAAGGGGTAGATTGCATTTATTAAACTTTAAAAAGTTTAATACCAGTATAATCTTCTTCTCTTAATCTCCTTGAATGAAACAGTTTAACTAATACATTCTTGTGATGTTGATTTACTCTCATTTATATTATAGTTAGCCACACAGAGATTAGCACCTCCTTATGCTAAGAGCTGTAAAAACTGTAGTAAGGATTGGATCTCATAATACAAATAAATCAGACAGGCAAGGAGATGAAAGTAGAACTGGGCATTGGAACATAGAAGCCACGGCTGCACACACTGGACTTTAAATTCCGCTCTGTATCCCAGTCTTTATTTCCACCTATTGTGACTCCTCATACCTGGAGGTGATTACCAGGTAGGATGGGGCCCTGATCTGGTGGGTGGCAACCTTGCCTGTGGTATGGATTGGAATTAGATGGTCTTTTAAGGTCTTTTCCAACCTAAGCCATTCTATAATAACTTAGGGTACCCAGCCTGAAAGATACACACACGCAGCATTTGGTGCTCAGGGCTTCTCAAGGAAAAGGAGTGGTCTTTTCATGGAGTTCAGGCTCCCTGGGAGCTGCTCCTGGAGAGGAAGGGGACAGATGCCAACACACAGAACTCTCTGAGTCTCACCACAGCAGTGCTGGGCAGACTGAGGGCTCTCCATCCCATGGGATGAGAAGTAGTTATTTAAGGTTATTTGGTAGCAATGCTAACGTGAGCTCTTGCATGGAGGACAAAACAACCAGCCTGTGACAGAGCAGGCCATTGGAGCGATGGATGGCTTCATTTTAAACAGTAAACTTTTAAGCTTAAGGAGCTCAGAAATGAAATGATGTTTTTAAAACTAAGACAAAGCACAGGCTGTGTCACTTCAGCTCACAGGAGAGCAGTCCTTATGGTGGCTGCTCTTCCACCCTGCCTGCCGCTAGCTCTGCTGACAGGCTGTAATGGGAGATCCATCAAACCTGGCTGCTCACAGTGAGGCTCTCTGGGAACCAAGAGGAGCAATGTGCGCTTTCATCTCTGCCCACGCAGCTTTTGCAGTAACACAACTCCAGCATCTGGAGTGGAACTGATCTCAGTTTGTGCTGATGAAAGCTTGAGAAAAATCAGACTGACTTGTCTTTTTTGTTGGTTTATGACCTAGTCCTCCAGCCCTGAGGCACCCTTATACAGAAGGCAGGATACACATCAGAACCTTCATGCTGCAGTAATTGTCTGTGGCTGAGGCTCCGGCAGCCCCTCCGTCCCTGCAGCCTGTGCTTTGGATTCTGTATGGCTTTTCTTCAGCTCCTCTTTGCGTATGGGCAGACAAGAGGTTTATCTCCACACATGGGAGAGTGTGCTTGAAATGATCAAAGAGGGAAAGTATTGATTTCAGCCAAGCTTTCTGTGGCTCTGAATTTGGAGAGCCTCAGATTGGAGATAGTTAGCTGTGTCCAGGGGAGGCCCTCGCACCATGCTGACTTGAGAAGAAGAAGATAGAGAAATGTAACTCCCAGAGAGGGATTTGGACAGTCTGAGTAGCCCAGGGATGTAACACATGGTGCAGAGGGAGTTTGGGTCTGAATGCTATTTATTTTAAACTCAGAGATGCACAGTAGTTTATTCTTCTCCTGAAGTACAAGCCCAAACCCAAAGGCACCTGGGGTCTTACTTTTTTTTTCTCAGTTTTCTTTGTGTTCCTTGCTGTTGTGGAGCTCAAGTTAAGATCATGAATTCTGGTGGGAGCAGAGCATGAGGGCTGGTGCCAACCAAAAGAAGAACATGGATAGTAGAATCACCCTGAAACAGCTGTGCCTCTGTTATGTGTCTACATTATGTACAGCCCAGAGCATCCTGCTTCAGCCTGGGATTTGCTAGCATCTCTGATGCTGAGCCAGGAACAGGGGAGATAGAGCTGTGTGTGGTATAGCAGCGTCTTGCTCATGGTATGGCACTGATGCAAACCAGTCTTTGGCACCAATTCATGTGAAATGCTGGATTGGAATTAGGACAGGGGATGGGGACTTTTCCGTGTGCTAAAGTGAGCTGGTGACACTCCGCAGCTGGATTAATTTGCCTGTCTCAGAACTGGAGGCTTCCACAGTCAGCCCTAGGGGCTGGTACCCTTCATGTTCTCTACCAAAATGCATAAGCCAGCAGAAAACCAGCAAACCTCTCCCCAGCCCGATTACCTGCTCCTGCACTTATTTGTCTTCCTCATTCAGTGATCGAGAGAATTGTTCTGTAATCTTGGTAATTATTATATTTCATGGTTTAGTACAAGGGAACGTGCTCACTTCAGGGGTGCTGTTATTTCAAAGGGACAGAACTCAAGCCCAAGGACGCTGCAGGGGTGCAGTGTACCATCTGTTTAGCTGCTTTGTTTATGGTAAGCTTTATGAAACCCATTTTGCTCAGGAGGATGAACTGGATGTGAATGGTTGACAATGACATTTAGAAGAGACAGTCTGGCAAATAAGAAAGCATAAGAGTCTCCTGTGGACTGTTAACTACTGAATAAAATATGAATAGCGCTGTGTTATTACTAAAGTGAGCTATTTTTAATGATTCCGCTTATAACCTGCCAACCCTCTGACGTAACAGAGGCAGCACTCAAAAGACATGAATAATAAAGAAAGCTGTTTAAAAGTTGCCCTATATATTAACATATATTCTGACACGGGTCTCAGGTGTCTCTAATGAAGAAAAATGTTTGCACAAAGAGCTAAGAGGAAAATCATGGATTTCTCCTTCCCACCTGAAAGTTATTGATTTAATTTAGTGTAATGAAGCAGAAAAAAAATCTCAACACGTTTTGATTAAAATTTTCTGTGTTGTTTTTGGACAGAAGCAGGGAGCTTTACTCTTACTAGGTGAGGAAGTTAACAAGATTTAGTAGAGTTGCCTTTTTCTGATTTAGTAGTCTGGAATAATTTGCACCCAAGAACTTTGAAAGTCTGGATGAGATTAACATCTCTGGTTAGCAGATGTTCATTTTGAATAAATCCTGGACTACCAGTAAAGAGTAATAGCCCACAACAAGTCTGAGAATACAGTGTTCTAGTTCAGATAGAGAACTGAAAGGAGGGGAGGTCTTCTGGCCAAAATCCAGCTTCCCACATAGGTCCCTACCTGAGCTTGTTCCAACTTCCCTGTGTGGCCACACTCCCCCTTTGCTGCAGTATCACAGCACAGTGCTGCCTTGGCAAGTGCTGCTGTCCCCTTCGGCAGGAGCAGAGTGCCAGGTTAGAATGTTCCCAAGCCCTGAATGAGGAAAGCAAAGGTTAACTGGGCCAGGAAGCAGCCTGGGGATTTGTTGGTGCCTGGAGCATCCTTAAGGAAATCTGCCACCACCGAGAGATAAAGAGCCAGGCTGACACATGGCAGGAGGAATAATACTCTGCTGGAGGTGCTCCCTCTTGCTGTAAAAGATTATGTTGTTCAGGTGAGGAAATGACAACTGGAGCTGAAATAACAGAAAAGGGGCAAACCAGCCCCAGCCCTCCAGGCTAGGTGAGTTCACCAGAGAACTACAGTTGTTCCAGATCCTTATGGCTTCTGCCTCCCGTCATTGCTGGTGAACCAGTGATTTATGCACACACTTGTGTTTCTCCAGGGCTTTGACCAAGATTTTGTCTTCATCCAGCAAAATTAGTATGGATGACTTCCAAACCAGACATTCATGAGTATAACCCTAATTTATGTGGGAACTTCCACAACTTGAGCTCTCTTCTCCACGGCACTCGTAGTGCCTGTAGTGGTTGTGGGTGCCCAGCAGACAGATCTTCCAAAGAACAGCATCATCAGTCAAACACAGTAATCCTTTTCCAAGCAGAAGTTGAAGAATTTACCGGGACCTTGTGACATGTATACCTGAAAACCTCTGAATTTGATTTAAAGGTGCTCACAGAGTAGTAATTAACTCAGAACCACCAAGCGCAAATGCAGTTCAAGGAAGTAATATTTCAGCTTTTCAGCACTTAAATGGAAAAATGAATTAATCATTGGCAATTACTGAGTTAAAAGACTAAACTCACAACTCAAAATGCTCCCACGCAATCTCATTTCCAAAGCCTTCATTAACCGAGCTAATAATTACTACTGCAGTTATTTTAAAAATTTACCAGTCAGTTTTGCAATGAGTAAGAAATTCATGTTGTCCATTCTATGGAAATGTCCCATTTGAACATAAATCCTTGCTTTATTGGATGGTAAAAGTGTCTCGTGTGCTGGCACAAACCTCCTGGATGCACTCCTAAGCCAAGGGTCTGCTCAGGCTGCTCATGGACTCTGTGGTCCCCATCAGGGCTCTAAATGTGCGGAGAAGTATTTTTCCTCAGAGAATGAAGCTGAAATGTCTGGTGGTTTCTCATCAGCTCCCATTTCAGCAAGAAAAAGCTTTCACTTGGTTCCCTGTTTTTGTTCTAATATAAAGACGATTCAGTGTCAGTAACTGAAGGAATGATATCAAACTCTTAACAAGGACAATGCTGGAATAGCAAACAATTGTGTCTTATTGCAAGCATCTCTCCCCAGAGTGGTAGGTTCTCAGCCAAAAGGAAAGCTTGGAAATGAGAAAAGGTAGACAGGAGAGGAGGTCATGGAGAGGGGCAGCTGGCAGTGTGGAGGAGGAGCTTGGATGGTGGAGAAAAGAAAGACAACAGGGAAGAATGGGTCCATTTTGCTTTCATTTTTAAAGCAGTATCCTCATGTATGGAGTAGCCCAGCTTTTATCAATCGGAAATTTAACAAACAGACTGATTAATCAGATCTTAAACATAGGTGTTTTGTTTTGTTTTGTTTTTCTTTCTGGCTTGATTATTTCCTTGTCAAGAAAACGGGAAAAAAAAATACTGTTTTGTGTTATTGCTCAGTGATTTTTTTCCCCTTACTCTTGCATTAGCCACTAAACAGAAGAACCTGTTCTCTGCAGAGCTGTGGGTGCCTGGGGCATTCCCTAGCTCTGGGGTTGCCAATTCAAAGCAGGACGTGCTGGTAGCAGAGGTGAGCCCTCGCTCTGAGTCCCTGCAGCGCTGGTTGTGTTTATGGAGCTTCCCTGGGTGAATAATTTAAGGCTTTTGCCACACTGTTGTACAATCCCTTTTGGGTAGGGAATTGTAAAACACTGATCTTGGTTCTGTTTAGTGAATAGCAGGATGGTGAAGGACCAGAAAGAAGAGTTCTGGAGAACAGAATGAATCAAATGCGTTATTTGGAAGCTGTTCCGCAGCTTATTTTTGCTTCACCTTTGCACAGTCACTGTGTTCATGTGCACATCAGTGTTTGTACAGTTTAGCAGACCTTGGCAGAGGATCTGGGAACTGCAAAAGCTGCACCGAAAGGCAGGGAGTTAGGAGGGGAGGCAAATGCATCTTGAGGCCCTGCTCCCTTCAGTCACTCACTCTTCCCATGTACTGATGGGCATTCAGAGCTGAAGCTTTGCTTTACTGCTGACTTGACACCAAATCTTATCTTTTTGGCTCATCTGTGATGGGCTGAACTTCAGAAAATTCTCACTGATTTGGTCTTCACTCTGCAAAACAACCCAGCTATTGGCAAGTGCTTAGCATAGAGCTTCACAGCTTCTGGAAACAACAGGAAGGAGGGGTGGACTGAGAGCAAAATCAGAACATGTCTAGGCACTGAAATCCCCTGGCCTTGTTTTTGTTGGACACTGCAGCATGTCTTTGTGGTATCAGTCATTAGGCAAAGCATTTGCAATAATTTATTCGGTGCATCTTGCCCATTTTTATTCTTGCTAATTATACTAAAGCAGAGTTTGATGTCTGTATTTTATTTTATTTTTTGGTATCCAAATCAGATCCAAAGCATTGTGCCAGCTTACTCCTGCCTGTTGGGCCTACAGAGAAACTATGAGAAACTATTCACTTGGAGTATTTACCGCTTAATATTCATTCTTCCAACTCCACAACTGGGCAACCGTGTGATCTAATACTAATTTTGGAACTTGGCTGAACCTCTGAAAAACCTCCAGAAAGAATAAGAGATTCCAACTTCTCCTACCAGGCTGATTCAGTAGGAGTTGTTCTACGAGCTTACTAACCTCAACTATGCCGTGTTGTATGGTATCTCTAGAAAACTTTTCAACCAACATTTTAATGAGCATAGATCTTTTCAAATATATTTGAGGAGAAACAATAAAAAGGGCTACAAACTGAAGCAGATCCATGGGCTTTGCACACATCGCTGAACATTGCTATGTGTTTTCCAAGCTGCGATGTTGATGGCTTTTCATCTGATTTCCATATAATAAGAAATAGAATCGTTTTTCCCTAACTGTAGGCAATTGGATGAGCCATAAGTCAGAATTAAAATATGATTATCTGTTGCAAAGATCACATATTCCTTTCAAAGTTTCATTATTTACAATCCTTTTCTTGGTGACATTTCAATTCTTAGGAAATTATGCTCTAAATTGTACCTAACATGCTCACCACCCACACGTAACACATGCAATAAGCTTATGAGATAGGAAGGGCGAATGCTTCCATTTTAATTTTGTTTTTTAATGAGATTTTGGAGTGGAGGATGAGTATTTTACTAAAATATACAGCAGAGATTTCACAGCAAAAGAGTCTAACGGGGCTCTCAGCGGCACTTATCTGCAATATTACTTTCCTGTCATCTGGGCAGCATTCATCCCATTCTCTCAGAAGCTCTGAGAAGGTTCTCCGTGCAGGAGATGCACACAGGGTTTGCTCAGCTTCATAGTGTGGATGGAACCCATGGAAGCATGGCAGTGTGTAGAAGGATGCATCCCCAGGGGATGCATCATTCATTGGCCACATGTAGGTGCTATGGCAGATGGACATGATGTGTGGTGCCTTCAGCCTCACTCCTTCCTCCTCTGGGAGCTCCAGTGTTTCCCTGCTTGTTTATCAGCACCAGTGTTTGGTTCCATGTGCAATTCATCGTGGGTTTCCTCCAAAAAGGAAAACACGTCCTTTATTTATTATTATTATTCTGAGAGAATGTGGTAGAACACACTTTAAGGGGAAAATTAATTACAAGCTGTAACTGGGTCAAAATCTGATCTCTCATAATCTGCTGTGACCCTGAAGAAACTCTGTGGGACTGAAGCCAGGACTGCAGTTATTCTGCCCTTCCTTAGTGCAGGAGCACAGAATCTGTTCCGTTGTCTACTGGGAAATACAGTTGGAGATGATTTTGTCTTCTCTTTCCGGAGCTTAATTGGCTTCTTTGCTCAGAGCAAGAGTGGAATACTGAAATCTATAGAAGATATACCCATAATCATAAAAGATTTATTTAAGGGTATTCCTTTCTCATTTCATTACAGCAGCAGCGTAGCCTAAAACCTACCTATTTCCAAAGGCTTACAAAACTCTCCTCTCAAACCAGTACCTAATGCACTGTTCAGTGCTAAAGTCCTTGTGGGAGCTGGCAATATTAGAATTACAGGATTCCCATATAGCAGCTGCAGGATTTCCAGCAGGCTGAGACTGCCTGTAAAGACCATACGGATTTCGCTTGTCTTCACGTTAGGAAAGTATCCTTGTTTTATACACCAGTGTCCAGATTCTCAGCAAGCCTCCAGTGTTTACAGCCACAAAATTTGTCAGCTCATATGTCTGAATGCTGTGATATTGTAACAGCGGATGCACCAGAAATTCCCTGTGCAGCTCTGTAGTTACAACTCCCATGTCCAAAAGACAGCTGCAAAATGTGCTCATTATTGCTGAGTTGTAGCCAAAGAACTACTGCACCCCAAATATCACAGATGGTGCTGCGAAGATGCGGGGTTGGTGTTTGCTGACAAAAACAGCCTGGGAGCTGGGGCTTGTGCAGGGGAGGGTCATTGCTGGCTGGAGACTGCGCTCAGTGCCATGTTGGAACAGCATCAATGGACAATGTTAGGTATGAGTTTCCCTGGGAAAGTATTTGTATTGCCATGGCTTCCACAGATCTTAGTGGATGGAGAAGCATCTCAAGGCTTCCCAGCTTGGCAGGGGACACTGGGTGAGCTGCTCAGGTGCAGAAGGGCATGTGTGAGCTGGGACTTGGCCCAGATTGCTGTTGTTTTTTTGATCTTAGTCCTGACACCATCTTTTATTGCTGCAAAATTTTAGAGCACCCTGATCTAGATTTTCTTCAAGCCTCTCTCTGATCCACAATCTATAAATAGTCTTTGCATTCAGCAGCTTAGATGGAATTAAAAAAGGAAGGGGTGTACTCTTTTTCTGTAAAGCTTGCGAAGCCCGCAAAGCTTGCCTTTTGAAAGCACTCTGCTTAGTAGGAAGGGGAGGAAGTAATGGGTGTTTGACTAAGCTAATGCACTCGGTGAACCAGTGGAGAGCTGCAAACTCACATTTTTAAATAAATGTCAAGATTAATTTTTAAAGTTTAAATGCATATTTTGCATTCTCACTTGCTTTCTCTGATGCTTTCCAAAGTGAGAGACCACTGTGGCCGGGCTGTCAGGAGATCCCTGGAGACACCAAGGAGGGATGTGGGAAGGTTTCAGGGAGGAATGTAGTAGGGATTCTGTGAGCATCACGGCTCCCATGGTGTTTGAAGTGTGGGCATAATTCCTTCCTTGCAGAGAAGCCCTTAACCCACTGCTTAGCTCACTCTGACAAAAATCAAAGAGCACTTTACCTTTCCATTGTGCTGTTTATTTCCTTTGGGCGATACCAAATTGAAGCTGAGTGAAACACATGTGTTGCAGCTCATCAGTGCAACGGCATCTCCTGTAAACAGGGTCACTGATGTTACGTCAGAGCTCTACTGAGCGCAGATTTAATTTAATCATGGTATTTTCTAGTGTCAAGGCCCATCTGTTTAAAATTAGCACTGTGATCTCTATAGGCCCTTTTTAAAAAGTTGGCGGTCCAGAATCCGTATCCCATAAAGGTTTTACTGAGCAAACGACATCCAGAGTGCTAAAAGAAAGGTTATTTTCTAAGGATGAGACTGTCTTTGGAAAGCTTGTTGATGAACAGTAAAAACAAATACATGAGCAGGTAGCTGTGCCATTCGCTGAGGTCCACATGGAGGAATTTGACACTAGGAAAGGCAATAGGGGTAACACAGAGGCAAGGTGTAAGCAAACTGTTCCTTGGCAAAGGAGTGGGAGGAGAGAACCTTCCAGGCAGCAGACCAGCTGCAGAGAGGAGCAGGGAGCAGCCAAGGGTTCCTGCAGCCCTAACAGCTGAGCAAGACCAAGGAAGGATGACGCTTATGTGTGTGACTAGTAGGGTGTTCTCCAAGGAGATCTCACTGAGCCAGGGCATTAAGCAGGCTGGTATTTGTCTTCTTCTCTCCTCTTTTGCTGTAAGTTTCAGGTAAAATCCCCAGAAGGGTCCCCTAACTGCCAGCTCTAACAGCTGGAGTCTCTGCAGTCATTCACCAAGGGGGACAGTTGGGAGTCACTGGGGATTGATTTATCCTTCATAACACAGCAAGGTGTGAGCCTACCAGAAGCTGGTGACAGCATAGATTTGCTAAGTATTTTTTGGATTAAATGAGCCTATAACACAACCTGGGAACACTCAGTGTGTGAGTTTTCCTATCCATGAAATGAAAACGCTACGGGTTTCTCCCCCACATCCACCTCCCTGGCCACTGCATTCCTTTTCCCAAGTAGAAGTGATCTCCTGCTTGCATCCAGGCAACCCAGCCTGCCCACCCCCCGTTCTCCTTCTGAGCCTGTCCTTTTCCAAATATCAGCAGAATTTAAAGGCAGAGCTTGCAGTAAAAAAGAGCTGTGCCTTAGAAAAAGAGCCCCTTTAATCACAGTTTGCAATGGCAGCTTGCGCAGTAAATAATATCTTCTTAAAATTATGTTGTTGCTGTTCAGCAAACTCTTTTCTGTGAACAGAAATGTCACAGTGATCCCACCCCAGCTACTGTCCCTTAGGAAGCCCTTTTCCCACCCCATATCTGGGTCTCCTCTCTCAGCTGCCAGTGCTGAGCCTCTGCCTTGATGGAGTCACCCTGGTGATTCAGGTCTGCAGTTGTTTTCCATTTCTCTTTTCAAAACTGCTCTTTAATAATAACCAAAGTCATTATTAATTCCTTTTTTTAGCCTAAAACAAAGATTATCAGGACTGTCTCTCAAGTACGCACTAACACTCTTTAAAAGCAAGTATTTTATATAGCACCTTCAGATTAATATGTATGCAAATAACATTTTACAGATTAATTAGTATGCAAATTAAGCCATGTGTTATTTGTCTATGCATATATCTTCTTGAGCCTGCTGCCTGGACAGGATGGGGGCTCTGGTGTTTATCTCTCTTTCTCTGGCAGTTGTGTGCACTTTATTTCGTCTGCCCCTGCCCATAGGGGCCACACAGAAATGTGAGGTGTGGCTGCAGATATTGAAACGGAGGAATGTAGCTACAGAGCCACACCATGGCCTGCAGAGCTCTCGTGGTGCTTCCTGCATCCTTTTCTTCCTCTTTTCCCAACCAGCCAAGTGTGGCTGATCTCTCAGAGCATCTGGAGTAGCAGCCAGTTCTCCAAAGCCAGCTTTCCCTGCGTAGCATCACTCAGCACACAAACAATGTGGGACCAGTTTGGTGGGAGGCTTTTAGTATGGCCAAGTGAGATGATGAGCCGTGGGGTGGAGCAGCCTTCTGTTTAATTTAAGAATCTTTTCCCTATGTTTTGAGCCCAGCAGTGAAATTCCTGCATCCAGCTGCATTTCACTGCCTCATTACTTCATAGATCATCTCAATAATCTGATTCCAGAGCTCCCACACTGTATTCCCACTTCTCCAGCCATCAGCCAAGTGAGCTGGGTTAAATTTCTCGCAGCGCAGAGGGAACTAGAATAGACTACGCAAGAGCCTAATTAGCAGTCTTTTCCTTTTCCTTTTACAGCATATTGAAGTTTTCTAGGCATTGAGCCATGTTCTTTCATAGCCTTTCTCCTTCCCTCCTCTCTTTTTTTTTTTTTGGTAGCTTCTAATTTTTTATTAAAGGATAACAGCATTATTGGCAGTACAAGATACCTTCTTGCATACCACTAGGCAGTAAAAAGAGAGGTGTCAAATATACAAGATAAAAATAGAGTTAAAGCAGTGAGGCACATTGCAGGAGCTGTACGTACAGACATAAGAAAACCTGTATCAGTAATTTGCTTTCAGTCAGTTCATATCTTGGAGCTTAATTCCAAAGATGACCAGTTTTACCTTCAAGGGAAAAAAAAAACCTTCCAATTTTCTTCATTGGGCTGTTTTTCTGTGGCCCAGGTTACCTGCAAGGGTTGCTCCCCTGGTGAGTGGCAGTGTGTCTTTCTGTCCATGTGTCCCCTACGCCAATAGCAATGAAAGCTGCTGACCAGCCAAGCAGGTGGTATGTGTTCAACAGCAGCGCAACCATTGCGAGTTTCCTAGAAGACAAAGGATAAGCACGTGTCTAGGATCACCAGAAATACAAGGACCCGTGTTATGGTCTTGAGAGTTTCTCCGCAACCATCCACAGCACTGACAGTCCCTGTGCACAGTAAGGAGCTATTGAAATGATGGATGCAGCATGCAAACACATTCAGTAGTCGGTTCATTGCCATTGAAGATTTTCCTTTTCCCTGAGTGTGCTGAACAAAGCAGAGCTGGGGAGTAACTGTGGGAGGTCCAAGTCCATGTCCTTCAGCTGCCTCCTGGGAGGCTTTAATTTCTTCTCCTGCAGCCTTAATGAGTGCCCTGGGCAGCCAAGTTAGATGTTTTTCCTCTGTCCCAATCAATGTTTAACAGCTCACACCACAATAACAGAGAAGGACTCACCTTGAAAAGTCAGTGGTTTGCTGGACCACTTCCAGTTGGCCCCTGTAAAACTGGACCTGCTTCTTGGGGATTTGATTAAGTTCCCACTGAATTCAATAGCGTAACTGCTATTAAAATCTACTGTAGCAAGTCATATCGTAACAAACGTTGGATTTTAATTTATTGCAATAACATGAAATCTAACGCTGGCTTTGCACAGTGATCCCCTGGAAGGGTGGAATGTGGAAAAGATGAAAGAGAGCAGGAAAAAGCAAAAAGATGCTGTTAATTCAGAGACAGATGTATTTATTTCAAGTAGATTATTCTTAGAAACACTCATAGCATTATTTACAAGAATCTTTAAAAAACTGCAGTGCTACGAAACTGAGATTCATCACTGAGGTAAAACATTTCATTATTATTTCTCGAATCAATTCCCCAAGCAGACTATGAATTACAGGATTTCAGCCAGCCTTTTCAAGAAACCTCTTTTAAAAATTTACATAGCTTATAACAGATTGCCAGAAGTATTGCAAGCAGCCATTAATTTACTCCTAACCAATTAAAGACTATGCTAACACATGCACTGATATGCACACACTTGTTCCTAATTTTTCTCCTGCCGTTAAGCACGAACAAAAAGACATGCCTTAGAACTAAAAAGAATTTGAAGGCATTCTCATGCTTTCTTTTTTTTGGACTCAAGGGCAAATGTGCCTTTGATAAATATCATCCTGTTTTGCTTTTCCAAAGCAGAAACCTCTTTACAAATCACTACAATTTCTCTGCTGATGGTTGGCAGGTAGATCTGCAACAGCGGCATGCAATCAGAAACAAGACCTCATTTAGCTATTGGGATTAACTTGCTAGGGTTGGTGATTTAATTAATTTATTGGAGACGATGGGTTGAAGAAAGATGTGGAACAGTGGCATTTGGGGATTCTTTTATTTTTTAATGTTTTTTTAATTTCTAAATTGACAAAGGAGATTTACAGAAATCACAGTGATCACAAACATCTTGGGAGCCCTGTGTGTGAACCCATTTACTTGCTCTTTTTGTTAGCAGGGGTGGTACTACTTGAGTTAAATATCATTACTTAGTCAACTAGGTACCTTCTACCTCGAAAAACCCTGCATATTACTGGGTTGCCTTCCAACAGGGGGATCCCCTTCATTCTCTGCTGTGGAAACAGCTGGGATTACAACCCCCATTGCCACTGCTGATTGTTTGAGCCTGGAGAAGGAATTAAGGGGAAAGTAAAACAGCAAAGGAAACTGGCTAGAAATAGGAGAGCAGGAAAGCAATTAATCTGGCCGTCAGTGATGTGCTCCCCCAGTGTTTCAAAGCAGCGGGCATGGTTTGTACACTGAGCTCACACTTGGTGGAACAGAGGTAGAAGAAGACTCCTAGCTGAAGCCAGGCCTTCCATTTTGCCTTTGCAAGTGAAAATCTGATTTATATCCCATCACAAGAAAGTTTGTGTAATGAGTGGAACTCTCAGGCTAATTCGCAGGGAAGCTTGGGGCTGAGATGATCAGAAAAATGGCAGGTCCACCTGCAGTCAGCCTGCAGGAGCTTTGGCTTGCCCTGAGGTTCACCTGAGGGTTTGGTTCATGTCACTGTGTTGGTGCAGTCACACCAGGGCTGTAGGAGTTCATGAAGGCTGGCATGGCCATCAGGGGATCGTGCTTCAGACTCTTTCTCCTTGCCAAGTAAAAGCCGGTATGAAAATTGCTCTGCAAAGCTGTGGTCACCCTTGAGAGTCATCCATCTGAGCTGCTGGCTGTGCTCCACAGGGCAAGAACATTCCTCTGCAGCTAAGCATTTTCCAAATTATAATAAAACCCAAGTAAGACAAATGAGGTTGAAAACATTGTGATCCCTGCTGTGAACTTTCCACTCTGTTTCAGCTAAATCTGTAATACTATGAGCACTGTAAAAAGGCTTGAAACGCTGGATTTACAGTACAAGTACTGCCTTGTGCATGTGATGGTACCTGGAGTTGGCAACATGCTTATGTACTCATATAGCTACAAGGCACCACAAGCACTTCTTTGGGAAGGCACCATGGTTATTCTTCCTCTGGCAACGGCAAAGCTTGCCACCTTCAGCAAATTACTACAAATTTCAATAGGGAAAAGAAAATCAGCTGCACTCGAATGAAATTTTTGATGATTGCTCTAACTCTTCTGATGGGCCCAAACAAAAGATTTGAGTTTAATGTGTGTGTATTTTGAGCTGTGCCCCTTGCTGACCCTCCAGTTTAATTTCCGTCCTTCAGATGAGATGAATGGAGCGTGAAGCAGGTCATATCTCAAACACTGACACATGGGTTACAGACAGAACTCACGGGCAGGAGAGGCAGCCAGTTTGTAGATTAAATCAAAGCAGTTCTGAATAGATGGGAGGTCAGAAAGGGCCAGCTTTGACATTTGATAGGACCTTGTGATCAATCAGCTCTTTCTTGGGTCTTCCAGGTTTCTTGATGACAATGCTTCTTTAAATAAATAAATAAATCCAGATGGGATATGCTGAAAACTGCCAAAACAGCCCTGGATTGTGTAAAACGAGAGGAATTAATTATTATCAAAGATGATAATAGCAGGAGTTGTTTAGAGCAGCCAGCATGGAAGTTAGTGCTCTTTAATTGGAAGCATTTCATCTGCATGCAGCTGTAATCAATTTTTTGCATAGTGTGTATTATGTCACTAAGATTTTGGTAATAATCCAAAAACATGATAGCAAATGTTGGTTGTTTATGGCACTCAGGAGTAATCAACAGTCCCTGATTAAAATCCTGCTGTTGAGTTGAAAGAAAGCTGAGGTGATATCCTGGCCTCTAATGAAATGCGCCCCCTGCTAAGTCATCCCTGCCAGCATGATTTATCGAGGGGGAGTGTAGGAACATCTCAGAGAAGGAAATGTTTGGCTTCAGACATGGACTGGGTCTTGTAAATAGCTATTTTATGTGAAATTCTCCATGGGAGGAACCCCCACCTACTTTTGCCCCAATCTCTGCCACATAAACACGCTCAAGTAGAAGCTTAAAACCCTCCCTCCTCCCCCCCCCTTTGATATATTGATGTACATTGTTTTCAAAGGCAGTGTTAAGCTCTTCCAGGAGAGTATGCATCCTAGGAGGGTCTGTTGTGTCCAAACAGAGCAGTGCACTCAAGATTATGAGAGGATTTTTTTTTTCTTTGGCTGTTTTTTCACCCCTAGAAAAATAAATGATGTGGTTTCTTGCTCCTCTTCCTTGCTTCATGCAAGAATGGAAAATACAGCATTTACTTGGGGGCTTGGGTGTGGAATCTATTCAGAGATCATTCTGAAAATATTGTTTTTCAGGAAAATATTAAATTTAAGAAAAGCTGCCAAAAGTTTCTTTTGGAGCATAAAAGAAAAATAGATGCAAAAACCTCATTTGATGGCAAGGGAAGTGCTGTAATGACACGGAGAAGAGCTGATGAGGAAAGCAGGGTTTGGAAGCTGGTTTAGAGAACAGTGAATTTCCCCAATGAGCCACAAACTTCTCTATGTGGTCTTAGCCTCTTGCTCATGGTTCACAGGCTAGGGCTAACATTTCCTTACCTTGGGGGATAAACTCCTTTCATCTACAGCAATATAAAGACAGTAGGTCCTGCAGTGATGGAGAACCATATAAGTAACTTGACAGGCAGAGTAATGGGCTTGTGTTTCAATGCTCTGCTAAATAAGGCTCTGCTGGGTATCCCTGGACACATGCTTTCAGGAGAATGAAAATGTCAGGTAGTCTCGTTGCTGCCATAGGAATTCAGTCAGGCTGTGATCTCACAGATCTGATCAGTCAATGCAATGCAAGGGTAGGATTTGGCCCCTGAGACAGGTTGTGGCCATCAAAAGATATTAGCTTTCACGAACCCATTGGCAAAGAGAAGATGGGAGTGGGGAGTCTGCTAATTATAGCTGGAGACATGGAGCCAGAAACTCCCATCTCCTCTTTCTCCTTGCCATTTGGTGTCTTCTTGCAAGGGCTGCAGGCTCTGGGCAGCTGTAATTCTCTGTACTACAGGAACTCCTGTAAAGAGTCTATTGGAAGTAAGGTCCATCTGCATGCCTGCTTGTCTGCCCATTCTATGCCAGTCAAACCTCACTCATCTCAGAAGGTCTTGAATTCAAATGTAGGCTAGTGGATACAGAATGTTGAAGTATTATAGGTGTTGTCTGCCTATATGTGATGAGGAGTTAGTATAAATGATACCATAACTTAATCATAAATATCTCAACCCTCTCCTCTGTACATCCATTTCATAGAATCCCTCAGTCTACTCCCTCCCCCCATCATGTGCTGTTTCTCCAATGCTTAGCCATCTCCTCTGTGCTGTCCTTGTTTGCCTCAAATCTTTCAACGTAGAGGTTTGTACGTGGCCATGTTCTCATCAAGACACTCCAAATCTTGCTTGAATGAGAGGGGAAGATAGTGAAAGCCAAATACATATTCCATGCTAAGAATACAGCAGATCTGGTCTTTATAAGAAACTCAAAGTAAACGCTGTTTATGTAGTAAAAGATGCATTCAGGGAATACCTCTTCTGATTAGCAGTTTGGAGAATGTTGGAGCCTGTTTTAAGTTGAAGGGGGGAGTGACAAAGCAGCACCATGGCTGGGGATGAGCATCCAGCCTGAGCTGCAGCCCAGCCACTGCTTCAGCTGAGGCTCCATAACAGCTCAGAAAGAGCCTGGCTAAATGCATAACTAAACTGTGCTATTTCATTTCTGCTCTCAATTATTTTTAAAGATCTTAACCCTTTTCTTCACTGAAATAATAGGAAACTGGGGATCGTTTCTTGCAAAGCTCAAAGCATTAGTTTTGGGCTGGTAAAGGTCAAGTGCCAGGACCTGGAGGGCAGCTTTTGTCAGTGGGCAGTGTTACTATCTCTCTGGAGAAGTGGGCATGTGCAAAGACATTCCTCAGCTCTGGGCAGTCCCCTCGTGTTGCTATTTGCTGCTTCTTGGACAACCCACAGAGGTACTCTGACTGATCGCAGGTCTTGTTCTTTACACCTGAACGCTCAGAGCATTTAACACTTTGCTGTCTCCAGGCTTCAGAAGATGAACCCTGGCACTAAGAGCAGTCTGCAGGCTCCTCAGCTGCCTTCTTCCATAAAATCTTCAGTCTATCTCATCTTCAGGGACTATTACTAAAACTCTTTCTATTTTTAGGGATCTGTGAAAAGCAAGTTTTTTTCTAAAACCATTACATATATTGTTCCTATTCCAAGTGCTGGCTTTGACAGGAAAGGGCAGCAACCAGAAAATCGTTTAAATTCCTTCCAGTGGAGCAGATGCAGACCCGGTGTAACAAAAAGCTGCATGCTTTGCATGCATACGCCTGCACTGAATGCCAGCAGTGGGTAGGAAGGCAGCTCTCTGAGACCTTTAAGATACCCAGTAAATGGGTGCCTGGTGCAAGATGCATTGCTTGCCTGCCTCATTTTAAGGAGCCATAAATGCATGCAGTCCCTTCTTTAGGTGTAGTCTGATACTGACAGACACAGAAAGACATGAAGCAGGAGAAAAAGAAACTTTGGTAGAGTGAATCTTTATTGCTACAGTTTAGCAAAACATGTCTGAGGGAAGCAAGAATGGCCCTTCTGAATCCTTGCATTTATTATACAGCCTGTGGGAGAGAGGAATGCTTTAGGCAAGCTTGCTGCACAATTTCTTGTAACAGCTCTTGCTCTGTCTATATGTGCTGAAGAGTGTACTCGTGTAGGAGAGCCCACTGTGATTAATGCCGTTTCTTTCCTCCCTGAGATCTGCCCTTCTGGAAGCATCTTTTCACTTGAGCACCTGGTCTGAGATAAACCAATTTGTCACCACCATGTTTGATCATCCACTGTGAAGAAGGGCAGCTTAGGTACAAGGAGCTTGTTCAGGTAGCAGAATAAGGATTTATGAATATGATTTAACTCTTGAGGTACTGAATTCCGTTTTTCCTGTGGACTAAGCAAGAACTGAAAACATTTTGGAGCCGTGGATTTCCAGGTGCGGGCTCCAATCTCAGTTTTGGTGACTGTACGATCATGAAAATTAGAAGGGAATGAAAATAGGATCACTTCATTATTAATTATATGGTAATTTATTTGGGAAGCGTCTGCCCTTTTTTGTTTCAAATAATCTTGCTTTATCCTGATTCAAACACGTTGCAGGATCTACAGAACATATTTTCCCACTTGTATTCACAGTCTGAGAAAAGAGTGCCATTGCAAGCTGCCATGTTTTTCATGCTTCATTATTGTACATTTTCTAGCACGTAATGAACTATCCCCATGAAAATTTGCTGTGAATTGTATTGTAATTGCCTAGACATGGAGGAAAATGTGGTTAGAATAAAGTAACATTAATGTTAAAAATAGGAAAATTGCAGTTAATTCATGTGAAGAGAAATACTCCATCTCAGAAAGAAGAAAGGGTGATGGAAGAGAGCTGGTAGAAACAGGGAGTCCAGCAAACCCCTGGGACCTGGCCCAGTGGGGGAAGGAGATGGCAGCTCTGGCTCTGGTTAGGGAAGGGTCAGCACTGAGGTCCTGGTGGCCACAGTTAGCCTGCTGAGGATGACACCTGCCTTGCATAACTAAAGTATTCCTAGAACACTGCTGTTCTGGGGACCTGGATGGGTTAACGTGGAAAATTATGTAGCAAGGCAAAAATAAATAAATAAATAAATAAGAGGAAAAGAGTGGAGGAAGGACTCAATGAGAGGGAATCCTGTAAGTGCAGCTTGAAAAAAAGAAGTGTGATTTTAAGATAGAGAAAACACAAATAAAAATATAGATATGAAGAAAAATGCGCAGTCCACAGGGAGGTGGTTCTCGTGCAGCAGGGTTTTGCAAAGCGGGCTGGGAAAAGCTCTGGGGGCTGTAGCTGAGCAGCAAATCATTTGCCTAACAGTGAGCAGGACCGAGTGATCTAATAAAGCTTTTCCGTTCCTCATGTCTGGAACTGGGAAATTAATGCTGGATGCGGTGCCAAACTACGTAGGTGAGATGTGTCTCTGTCAGCATCGGGGACAAGTTAATTTTGTATGTTGATGATCGCATAATCCATAGCATTCTGTACCAAAGGAAAAGCAGGCAGTTAACCTGGGAGCAGAGAATGTTTATTTCATGCTTGCCTTGGGGTAAGAAGTAATGGCAAATGTTGTAGAAACAGCATGCTAGATACCATCTTGTCTTTTATTTAAGTGTACTGATTTATCTCCTGCGGGAGGTGGTGGGGTCCCTATCAGCTCCTCAGTCATTTAAAACTCGACTGAACAAAGCACTCATGAATAGACTCTTGGGAGCAATCACAAACTGCTTGGGGATGGACAAGATTAAATAGGAGATTTTTAGCCAACTATCATTCTGTGGTTATAGAGCACTAATTAGGCTTTGAAGTGCACGGAGGCTGGCATCCCCCGCATGGCATCTCGTCCCATCTCTGGTGACCATCGTTTTGGAGGAGGGCTGTGCAGAAAGGGCCTGTTTGTCACGTGTCTCCAGGGTGTGATGATCCCCAGCCACACGTGGCTGTCAGCATGACAAGATAATTACTTTATTGGTGGGTTTTCAAGCAAAATATGGACCCAAACTTCCTTGTCCTACTCATCAGAGATACTTCACTGAATTTAAAATTACCATTCTTCCAAATGAAACAGATTTGGCCCTAAATCATAATCAGCTGCTGGCACCCTGCAATTTAAATCTTTTCCACAACAAGGAAATAAATCTTTTTAAAATGTATATCAAAATCAGTATTGATTATTCCAAGCAGGAGTGCTGCATTCAGAGCAGTAAATCTTTTTTTTTAGGATCCCGAGATAAAATATTGCAGCAAAACTACTGTATAAAAATCACTACGATTTAATCATGTGGTAAATTACCAGTATTTTTGTTTGTGGAATTTATAGGGCACCATTCCTTTTAGATTGAAAGGGAACATTCCTGATTTAGCTCTGATTACTCATCTACAGATGGGGTTAATGTGATGTGTCTCTTTGGGGATGTATCTTCTTTAGTAACGATGTCCTTATTGTGTGCTCTATGGATCCATTGTCAGGATGCCTTTAAATATATCTTTGATGCCCCATGGAGGTACCAGCAAATTAGATGTTGAATTAACAGGTAATTCAATCCACCTTGGTGTTAATCTTATTGCAGAATAACAAGCTACATAAAAGCCATTTAAGTGCGATTAAAAAAAAAAAAAAAAGAAAAAAAGAAAGAAACATTCAGCAAGATATAATCTCTTTAATCAGAAGCAGATTTTACTCAATTACCTTCAGTCTCCTCTGTAAAAACAGCATGACTAGAGCTGCTGCACTCCCAACAGGGCAGCCTGGCTGGGATCAGGGCTGGCAGGGTGTCCTCTGGGCTGTCCCCTCCTTCCCAGTCACCGTCTCAGGCATTCAGGATGGGTTTGGAAGAGCAGCTTTTCCTCTGCTCCTCTGCTCACCTCCCTCACTCCCAAATTCCTGGCACTGATGCTCTGTACAGGCTGAGACAACCCACACTCCACTCCTGATGCTTCGTCTTCCCGTTGTCTTTGTTGGCTAACTGGCCCTGTGGGGAGATGAGGGATGATGATGATGGCCATGGTGGTGATGCGTTGATGGTCAGACTAGATGTTCTTACATATCTTTTCCAGTCTTTTTTTCTATGGTTCTATGATTGCATGATCAGTGTGAAAACATTCCTTGGAACATAAGAAAAGTGCTGTGGTGTCTTTCCTGCTGCCCCTTGGGCTCTGTGGTCAGAGGGCTATAAGCAAGTCTCTTTGTGAGGACCTGCGCTGGCACTGAGCAAATAACAACATGCAGAACAAGATTCCCCTCTGCTTGTTCTTTTGTAATTTTCGGGTTCATTAGCAATGCAAAACTATTTGCTTATCCACTACCAAATGTCTTTCCATTGTATGAATAATTGCTTGGTTTGTTGAGAAAAGTGCTCTCTTTTCATTAGTTTTCACATTGCCTTGTTTGCTTCTGCTTGTCTCCTGTGCTTCTACTGTCTGTGCCCAAGCTTAGAAGAGAATTGCAGACTTCAGATCTTCCAGTCAAATGCAGAATTTAAAAGCCTGTGTTCTTTCTCATGAGAGCTGAGCTCCCTGTTTGTGTGTGCCTCAAGGCAGCTTAATATAAAATGGTCAAAACCTAAAACTCTTTCCTGGAAGACAAGCCATATTCTTGGAAATGCTCTCTGCTATGCACTCCTCCCTTGGAACTAATTTGAGACCATCCTGTACCAAACCAACCGCCAGCAGATGGGAAATTCAGAGTCCAATAATCCCTTCCATTCATTCCACTGCTTTTCTGTACAAGGCCAGTGTCAGCCCTGAGTTTTTTGAAGAGGGATGTTGACTCTGTCTGAGCAATAGCTTCAACACACCTTGGTGTGAGTCTACAGCTGATCTGTACGTGCAGAGGTATCTGGATCTGAAAGAATGAGCCTTGATCTCCTGAAAACTCATGTCTGGTCAAATCTTGTTAAAGCCTTTAGTTCAGATGGAAAAATTACTAATGATGGCTGGCATCCCTTGCCCTGGGCATACGTTTCACCAAATGAGATGGACAACCACGTTAGCTTACATATGTGTGGGGGTCCAAGCAAAACCACCACACTCTGTGGGACACTGAGTGACACAGATGTGATGGATTTAAACAGGAAGGGATGAGGAAAGAGTTTCCTGTGCAGTCAGGACTGCAGAAATCCTCCAAGAATAAGACTGTGTTCACATTTCTTCTCATATCAGCAGTCACCTTACAGGCAGGCATGCAAAACAAAATACTGAAGGAAGAACTGAAGCAGAGAAGCATCACTAGTCCCTAATCTGTTCTTCCCAACCACTGCACTGCAACAACCTAAATCTTGCCTTTGTATCCCACTCTATGCTGTATTCCCCAGGACCGCCAGCACTGTCTGTGCCCCAACACCAGGGGGACACTGCCTCGTGTCCTTGGGTTGTCCTGCAGAGCGTGCACACACCACTGGAACATGCAGGCAGAGCATGAGTGAGGCAAGAATGAGCTTTACTCTTCCCAGCAGAAAATCCTTACAGTGAATAGGGCTCTGCACACTAAGGCTTCTCAGATGAAAATATGCTTCCCTTTCCTGGCAGTCTAAAATTTCTTCTGATGCTGATGATGCCTTGAACAATGACAACTTTCATTCATCTCTTCTGGCTGTGAGATTGCTGAGAGTTCATGTTTTAAGCTCTTTCACTTTCCTGAAGGCACATAAAAGCCTCTCATCACTGCTCAAGCACAGTCCTCCATTAGGAGTTATTTAAACAGGAACAGCTTTCACTGCTCCAAACGTCTTTGTATGAAATCCTTCTAGCACTGTGTGTGGCATCAGCCAGGGGCTGATCTGGCACACACTGTGCTGGACATACTGGTAATGGATAGCTAATTATCCTGATTTATCAGCCATTCCCTTTCCGAGACACTATTGATAATTTTAAAGCTAAAATGTCATATAGTCTTTCCATTCTCCCAAATCACTAAAGCTTTTTGTCATTGTCAGATATTAAAAATAAATAAATAAATGAGAGCACTTTCAATTGCTACGGTTTTTCTTCACATTCTTCATTTGCTGAGCCATTTGTATCAGCCAAGTTATCTTTATTTGCTGAACTGTGTCAGGACTCTGGGGTTTGCCCTTCTGGCAAAATGCAGTTTGATCCCAAATTTGTTTGCAGCTTTTGTCTTCCTATCTGTGTGGCTTTCCCGACAAGCAATAGTAAAATGAAACTATTCCACTCATGCCCACAAAGAAGATATCTTCTTTTCTGTGGGAGCTAACACAGGAAAAAGAATGGTCTTGCAGTTAAGGTAATTTGGAACAAAGTTTATTCCATGCCTGGCTTGTCTCAGCCTTCTCATGTGACCTTGGATATGTAACTTAACTCATGACAATTCTCCTCGCTGGTAATCAGGATCTGTAAAGGTAGTGTGGGTTTAAAGGTCAGGCTTTCAAAAGTGATGAGTGGTTTTGTTTCTCTGACTTCAGCTATGGAGGCCTCCAGCACCTCTGAAAATGAAGCCCTGTTGCAGAAATAGACGTGAGGAGAGGCATCCAGCAAGGCAGGCACCTAGAATCAGTAGTGGCTTTTGAAAATCTTGGCCTAAACCCATGACTTCTTCTGAAGTACTTTAACATCCAAATGTTTGAGAAGAGAGAGTGATTTAAATGTTTTGAACTTATTCCCAGGACTAAAAGTTTGCAAGACTGTGTCATGGTAAATATATATATATATATCCATAGCAGATGTAACAAGGAAATTCTCACAAGTTCATGCGGAAGAGGATATTTTCCCCAAATGTTGCTGATTGGCTTTAGTCTGGTCTTGTCGTCTTCCTTCAAGCCTGACATAAATCTTCTGAGCAAAGACACTTTGGGGAGCCAAGCAGATGTCTGCCGAATGGCTGCGTTTCACTGCTCAGCAGCCCGCAAGGCAGTGCCCCGTGACCTCACAGGGCACACCTCTGAGGACGATGTGCTGATTTACACCCCAGCAGCATCTGCCCTGTAATATTTCCATCTGTTTGCCTGCTTACTTGTTGTCTTTTTGCCCTAAGAGGGGCCGGCCGGCAGACAAGAGTCCAGGCCCTGCAATGGGAGCAGTCCCCCCTTGTTCTTCCAAGGCTGCCACAGTGGGGCTCAACAAGGGTGGCTGCCACCCCACAGGTGAGCAGTATCTGTGGGTCAGAACTGGAGAAAAAGGACTTGGAAGAGAATCTCAGCCATGACCAAAAATAACCCCGTTGCTTAAGAGGGAGGGAAGGCACGTGATAGGTGGGACCCCTTCTGAGGAATTTCGTGCTTGAAAGGTGAGGCAAGTCTCCTGAAAAGGTTATTATCTCGAGCAGTCAAATCCTTCAGCAGGTTGGGCCTTTTTCTGTGTACCTCAGACAAAGAGCCAGCACAATCAAAGAGCTCTAAGATCTTTTTTTTCCCTTTTTTTTTTTTTTTCTTTTTTTTTTTTTCCGCCTCTGTGCTATTCCCTTTCATTTCTGCTGCCCACAGAAACTACGGCACCTCTCTCTCTTCTGCTGAATATACATCAAATAGAAGGTGAGGCACTGGCAGCCTTCACAGGAGAAGCCAGGCGGTGACGGGGAGTCTGTCTTGCATTCGGTACTAATTCCTTAATTTCTTTTTCCTCCAGTTCAGGGGAAAAAAAAGTAATAAACATAAGTAGCCCAGAGCAGAATGAAAAAGGAGCCTGTGAGGTGTATGATGAGCACAGGAGGCACAGTTCAGTTCAAGCCAGATCTATCTGTACTCCTTTAGGAGGAAGCCTTTCCTTGAGCACCCCCTAAAAGAACAGATTGGTCCAAACCTCAGACCAGTGCAGATTAATGTTTCTCCATTTCAGAATGCCTCCCTCTCTTCCCTTAGTCTCACCTAAAGCAAGAATAATTTTTCTATTCAGACCACAGCCATGTGTTGTTCCCTTCTGCAGATGCATCAGATACAATAATGGCAACAAGCATTGCTTTGTCCCGGAGGAAAGGATTGCTATCAACTTGGTTTAATGTGCAATTTATTCAGCTTGAATTAACCTTGGAAATGCTATTGCTGAGGCTACTGCTGTTCTTGTGGCGCACGCAGGCTTTGCAGAGCCTTTGCTTGAGGGGCTGTTTCTAACACTTGGCTAGTTCTCTTCAAGGGGTGTTTTGCTGATTATCTCGCTTGCAAGCAGGATTCCTGACTACCTGACGTAGATACCACATTTCTTTTTAGGAAAAGCAGCTGCATAGACAGAATAGTACAAGGTGACTGAATTGTGCTTGCTCTGTTCACTGGTCAGACAGCAAAACGGCAGCCACACAACGCCTGGGACTATCACAGCAACACCCCCGGGGCTCAGAGAAGCCAGCAACAAAACTATCTTTGTGCCTCAGCTTGTTGTGCTGGGAACGAGCCTTGAAAGTTCACCTTTCTGAAACCAAGCCTTTATACGTGTGGGCACCATCCAAGTATTTCTCTGGATCTTACACTGGAAGGTGAACTGAGAGTACGTTTTGGCTCAGGTGCTGTAATGTGCTTTTATTGCTGTGCTTTGAAATACATCTTTTCATTTCTCCCTGGAGCACTCGGCCTTTCTGGCAGATTGAACTCTGTCTCCCATAGTGTTCAGGGCATGACAGTGCTTTATATTTGTCTGGCTTTCGTACTGCTTTGCTGAATGCCTTTGAGGACCACCCTGCCAGGGCTCTGACTAGTGATGCTCGTGTGAGTGACACATACGAGTGATTTCAGGCTGGCTTTTCAGCCCACCCAGACCTCCCTCCTTGCTCAGTGACTGGCCAGAGTTTCCATGCTCAGCCCTCCCAGAGTGCTCCCAGCTCCCAACCCTCTCTGGCCCCAAGTTGTGTCCCAGCCCAGCACAACATGCCCACTCTGTGTGCCCACGAGCCTCCAACAGCCCAGCAACAGGGGAACGCAGCCATTATGTAATGGCTTCTCCCAGCCAAGAAAAAAAATCCCTTTTATCGATCTCCTGTCTGAAAACCTCAGTAACGCCGTGTAATTGATGAGCAGCTGTTCAGAAAAGCTGTTTGGAGGAAGAACATTTATAATTAAAGAACAGGCACTTCAAATTCAGCTCTCCCTCCATTTTCTCACTGCACTTCTCGGTGCTGTCTCAGGGCTCAGCCACCCTGGCTGGGCTGTTAAGCTCCCAGCATCATACCAAGGCATGCCTTTCCCAGAGAGCAGCCTTGCATTCTCCAGTTTCACTCTCTGTGCCACGGAGGGGAACTATTCATGGAGCTGTGTGAGAGAAGGAGATTAAGGAAATGGCAAGACTAACAGATGGGGAGCAGGCAGTAGATGACGTGTAGGCAGGGCTGATGTTACAGCAAGTCTTATCTTGTTAGCAAAAATATGTTGCAATAAGCAGAGTTCTGGGAGAGAGACTGGTTTTCAGCATGCAATAGAAGCCTTTATGTTGATGTGGAGCCTCTCTGCAGCTAAAAATGTCTTACTGCTTGATGCCCCAACACCTCTGAATATTTAGATCCGAACCCTCTGTTTCCACATTTCTTCTGATCTTGGGGGTGAAAAGGTTTTCTGTGTTTTAATGCTGAAAGCATGACCGTCCCCGTGCATGTGAGGGAAACCTCAGTGCAGGTTGCTCAGCCTGTATGTGTTGCCCAGACCAATACACGTACACAAGTCCAGGTACAGCCTCCCTGTCCTCCCTCCGAGGAGCTCTGAGAAAGGACTATGCTGGAAACAGATAATTTAGCGTGAGGATTATATTGTGCATTTATATGTAAATTGCCAGGGAATTGACAATTGCTTTGTTTGAATTGTAATGATCTGATTATGTTTTTGTTTTTTGGATTTTTTTTTTTCTTAGAGTGCATTTTAACTAGTATTTACATCCTTTTGCATTCATCTCAAACAGCAGTGCTCATGTGTCCTCAGGCTTTCAGCTGTAAATCCTTGAGCTGTCACATTCCCATTAGGAAACCAATTTCTTTGACCTCTCCAGCTAATGTAGACAGGCACTTTTTTCTTCATTATTGGAAGACTGCTTATTTTAATGTGAACAGGAGAAATTCTCATGTCCAGATGCTTGGGTCCCGCTTACTTTCAAGAGCTTTGTGCTGCTTATTCTGCCCCACACCTCTCTACTCAGTGCCTTATTTTTCTTATAGGAGGGAAGGGAAAAAACAGATCTACATGGCCCGTTACAAGTCTGGGCCCAGAAATGACTTTTTCATCTTTAAGGGAGTTGGTAAAGTGAGGAAAGCCAGGGGTTAATCACCTCCTCTCGGCCCATCAAGTCTCAGCTCTGCTTGCAAGGTAGGGACCAGCACATGGCATCATCCAGAGTCATTCTGAGATGCAGTCAGCGCTCAGAAATGCCTCGTCTCATCCAAACCAAACCTGTGTGTTTCTCTTTGGCCTGGCCCCACTTCTTGAGTCTGTTTCATCAGTTGATACAGGAGATAAACAAAAATTAGAAAAACACAGGCCTGGAAATATAAACAGAACACTCGCACCAGAGAGAGGGAGGATTGCAACATCAGCAACTCGTGGGGATTGGATGCAGCCATCTGGGGCTTGGAGCCAAATTGTTAGGAAAATAAATAAATAACAAACATAAGGCCAACTGTGATAATCCCCTGACCTTAACTGTGGGAATACACCTATGCAAAAGCTGGAATCAAACCTTTCCCTTCTAGCCCTCGTGCTAATTCCTTTGGCTTCAGAGGTGCAAATGCTGTGGACTCTCAGCCAGTCCCTCCCCATCCTATCTGGGCAGAAATCGCCCCTGTTGCTGGTGTCCTTGGGAGCTTCTCTTCAGGCTCTCCACCACCCAAGGGTGCATCCTGAGTACAACCCTGAGTCTTTCTCAGCCTCATCCTTTCTGTCTGACCCAGCTGTGTGTTCCCGAGCAGCTCTCATCCAGGTGGGAAATCTCCCCGGGCTGTGTTGTTATTCGGTTTAAATGTCTCAGATCTTCAAGTTCTCTTTTTCAAGTCTCAGACAAAAACATGACAGCTACCTCACAAATCAGCCGTCTGAGGGGAAGAAAAAAAGTCACATTTAATTACTCCTAAAGGGGAACTTAAAAATGAGGAACACTTATTAGTGCAATATATTTTTTCTCCTGTAGCTTTGAACTGATCTCTAATAGCGCCAGCAAAGTCCCGATGTAACCTTGGAGTGTGTTTCATTATCATTCAGATGGAAACTGCTGTCTTATGACCCGCAGTTTTAAAATATGGTACATTTTTATAATTTCTAAGTAGGCAATCAAGTGGATGTAACACACGAAATGATATCCAGTCCTGGCACCAAACCCTGCCCTTCGCTTGCCCATGCTGTGCAGCACACATTATGCCTGGGTACATCCGAGGGCTGTATTTCTGCAAGGTGATCCTGCAGTTCTTCCCTCTCTTCTGCCATAGACATGCAGGCATTTATCAATACAGGAATTTCCATTTTAAAATCAATCCAGCGCTGCCTCCCTCCCTCTTCGGCTTTTCCGAGGACTGACCTGTCTTCTGAGCTGCTCTGTGCACGATATTCTTACTTCTAGCTCTCTCCTGCATTTCTCGTGGCGCTGCTGCCCATGACACAGCCCTGCCAACAGCCTTTGGGGACAGCAGGCACACCATGTGCCAAGGATGGCTGGAGAACGTGGAGTGGCAGACAGCCCGAGACACTCCTTCCCCAACCAGAGGGGATTTCGGTGAGGCTCAGGAGCATCTGCCATAGCCGCATTTAGCTCAGATTGCGACACGCACACTGCTCACTGTGGGTTCATAAATAAAACCAGCCCAGGCTAAGTCTCTCCTGACACTGAATGAAGGAAGCAAGGGAAGGCTCTGCTATACTGTCCTGCTAAGTTCTGTCAAGCTTTTGTCTCCAGTCCTCCCTTAACGTGTGGGTGAAGATTCCTAAAATAGCAAGCTGGAGTTCCTTTCCCTGGCTGCCCAAAGCAGGAATGTTTCCATGCTGTTTTTTTTCTTTTGCTTGACTACACTGAAATTAAAGCTGAATGTTTCTCCTTCGGTGCTGGACCACATTCAGGAGACGCAGCCGAGATCCACCAGCCCACACCAACCCATGTCTGACCACAAGCATGTGTCTGGGGCAGAGCCCTTCAGACCTCTTAGTCCTTACCATGGAAAACAACACTTGAAACTTGCTTCCTTGAATGCCTACTGAGCAGAAATTAATATTAATCAAGGGAAGCTCTTTCCCCTTAATAACAAGCTGGTGCTGTGACATTGAAGCATCTGACGCAGCGGTGATCTATAGCAGCAAGGGTATGGCTTGCTCCTGTGCCAGGCAGAAGCAAGGCTTGCAGAGCATGCAGGTATTTTCCCCTCCAGAAGTTGATTTATGTCAGCAGCTGCTCACAGGCTCACCACTGGAGGAGTGGGGATTTTTCTCCTTAAATTTAAAGGCAATTCTGGGTTCTGAATTTTATCGATTCTAGACATCAATTTCCAGCAGAGCTGCAGCAATCGAGGCCATCTGAAAGTAGGATTTCTTTGTCAGTTATCTTTTACAAATCTCCCAGGAGCAGCTGATGGACACAAAGGGTTACAGGCTGTAGGATGCCCTGGCTGAGAGTGGTCCATGGTCCTTGCAGGTACTGTGCCCTTCCCAACCATCACAGGCACCCCCTGGTGTGTCATCCCCCCCAAGATATCTGAACCACTGTGGGATGAATGAGAACACTTGAGAAAAAAGGAAAGAAAGCTTCTCTCTCAAATACGTATACCTCTTCTTAATGCCTAATGGAGAAAGGCACCTAATGGTTTCCGGAGCTCGGAGGCTTGATGAAAACAGAGCACAGAGGTGCTGGAGTGACAATATCTGTTAATGAAAACACAAAATATAGGGTTTGGGCTGCTGGGCACTGGGCCCACAACTCGGCCGGAGCATGTTGGCTGCACTGTGCTGTGATCGGCACAAGTGATGTTCAATTCCTCCCCTTGTCAAAGGCTGTAAATTAAAAACAGAATAAAAAGCTTTTAGGGGATGCACTCCTTGACAGTTTAATGTAAGTGGCTATGGGATCATTTTCTACAGAGTGGTTTATAACAGGAAAGAAATTACAGCTCACTTCGTAGCAGGTATTTTACTGTTATTGCAGAGCTTCCCAGTGAATTTGACTTTCCAAACAAGTATCACACGAAGCCAATAGGACATCGGGTCCCAGCAGGGTGCCAGGTGTCCCTCCTTGTCCTCCTCTGGGTCTCCTGACCTGCTGACCAGCTCTGCTGGTGGGGAATTGGGGCACACAGCCCTTGTCCAGGTCTCCCGCTGTGTGTAAACCCACTGACTGGTGTAGGAGTGGATAAGTCCCCAGAGAACATGATCTGAGTCAACAGAAGGTGTGGATGAAGCTTAGTGTGTAAAGTAGAAATTATGAGTTTATGTTTTCCAAGACAAACATTGTAGTCTATTTTTCTTCGGTATATTAATTCATTTTCATGTTTCCAATTTTAATTCCTTCAAAAGGTTCATCTTAAAGTAGGATGAAATGGACACATCACTCAACCCTAGATTAACTTCTAAAGCTTTGGGAGGTTTTAAAAAAATATAACAACCCCACATATTTTTTCTTCAGTTTTCCAATTTTTGCACTGTCATGGCTCAATTCTCTGAATAATAACAGTGCATCTTCTTGGCCGTTGATTCCTGAGCCGACAGTACAAACCACCAGCAGTCGGCCTGGCTGTGGTGGAGTAATTTGTGGTTGCTCTGTGGAACCTGTTCCTTTCGTTGTGCTTTCACTCAGAATGTGGATAATAGACTCTTAGCAGTCAGGTCACTGTGCTCCTGCTTTTTTTTTGCCCCTCATTTCAGCCAGTTTTATGGCTAAATAGTAAGAGCCACCTGCATCAAAGTTTCAGGAATATTTGGGTCATGCTGAATTTAATAGTAAGATCCATGGATTTATAACAAAGGCAATGTTACTCTTAATGTTTTGGGTTTTTTTATTATCACTGTCTAAGAAGTTTCATTAACAGTATGGACTTGGCTCAGTGCTGGTAGATGTGAGTGGGAACCCTTCTGCTGGCTCCAGCCAGCTTTGTATCAAATCCTACTTGCATTTGAAAATGCAAATCAACTAAATGCAGTATATCAGCTAAATACAATCTAGGATAGGAAAACGTTGGCTTTGGAAGGGAAAGGTTGCTAAGGTGCACCCTTGTTTTTCTGCCTTTTTGTGCATATTTTTTTTTTATATGCTCATCATAAATAATCTTCTTCACAGATTTGACCCTTTATTTTCTGCCTGAAAAGCATCTCAGAACATTTAGTGCTAGGGAAGAATACTAAGGGATGTTTGTTTCAGCAGTTTTGAGTCGGATGTCTGGAATAAGAGGAGTTTACGTTTGCTAATCACTGGGTTATCCTCTAGCAAGGACATGCTCTTAGTGCAAAATCAAAAGATGTCAAATAAATGCATGAGAGAGAACTTGCTGGAGAAGGGAGAGTGGAATTGGTGCCTTCCCCACTGTGCTAATGCAATTATTGTTTTTAGCAACATCTTAACTCTTCTGAATGGGATAATAGATATTTTCTGGTGGTTTGGGAATAGTAAAAGCAGAATGTGCGGCTCTTTCCCATCAGGTGAGCAGTTCAACATCAGCATTCTTCTATCAGCCGCAGCTCAAGCAGCATGGGGCTGCTGCAGCTCCGGTCTCCTCACTCACACAAACCACTGCTGCTCAGGAGCTGTGCTGTGCAATGACCATTCAAGGCAGAGATGCCTTTGTTTCCACTGTATATCCTTAGATTAATGCTATCCATATTTGTTCTGCATTAATCATTTTTATAGTCAGCTCTGTGGGATTCCTTCTATAAATAACAGTCTCAAGTCTCTCTCTTACCATGTTTGCCATAGCTAATTCTTTACATTGGGTGTCTCTAGCAGAGCTGTAGCCTAAATGAGTGCAGATAACATCATAACTTAGGCTTGGTTGGAGTAAACCAGGATTTTCTTGGTTCTGCTGCAGATCAGGCCTTTCCAGTAAACCCTTCTATCCTGTTTCTACAAATACTGTACAGTGGTGATAAAAGGCAGGTTCTGGTTTCGGGCTTAAAGCTGTCACGTTAGCAACTGGCATTAAATACATAATTCCTGCTATGCCTGCATTGTCCATAGACAAAAGTCTCTTGAAGGAGAGGTCTCCAGAGAACAGAGGAACAGGGAACAGAGCTGTGAACACATGGCTGCAGAGGGTGCCTTGGAATTGCAAAGTTAGCAGGGGAAGCTGAAAATGTGAGATGTCTTTTTCATTTTGACCTCACCCTCTAATAGAGTTTGGCAAGTCTGCCTGGCAGATAAATTGGTTCATATTAGAAAATGGGCTTGATTTATTATGAAATTGATTGCTGCCCTGTCCTGTGCTGAAGGCATTAGCAATAACAGCATAGGGTGCCTCAGCACTTAACTAATGGGCTTCCCCAGCCTATGTGCTGCTGCTGGGTGGTTATAGGCAGCCAAAACCAGCTCCTGAACCACACATCTTTTCCAGTGCAGACAGAGTCCTCCCCAGTCAGAGTGCTTCAGGGTGTTGGGCTTTCTGAATGGGCTGATGAGAGCATGCAGCCATCTTCTGCTCTGTCACCTGCAGGCAGAGTGGCTGGAGATGCCCCTTGAGCATCTCAGGCACGATTTATAATGATGTTGGCATTTTCCAGCACGTAGAGACTGCAGGAGAGGGGCTGGTGCGACCTTTACAACCAGCACCTTGAAATATCAAAACATTTTTCTTCTGACTGTTTTCAGAAAGTGGAGGAAATATGGGAAAGCATTCATCAGGCATCTTTCTTTTCTTTTTCTTTGGTGATACTGGAAATAATTTTTTCCACTACCACCACCCCTTAGGAGAAAGTTTCACTACTTTTTTGCAAACAGAACCATTTTTGCCCACAAAGACCACAATCTGCAGTGCAGTTCTCTCAAATCCCTTGGCAAAGCAGGGAATGGCCCTCCGTCTGGGCTATTAAAATGGAAATGAAACCAAACATGGTGGTCACTTGGACCCTGTAGGTTATTGGGGTGTGTTTCTTTAAAGGGAAACTTTAATCTACTGTTGACAATATGTATACAGTTGTAATAAACACACAGAAAATAGAGTAAGCTCAGTGTCCAAAGCCGACCTCTCTGTTAAAGCTTTTCTCCTTGGACATTCATCCTGGGGCCTACCCTAAAAAGCAAATAATTTTCCCTGTTTACTTTCTGTAGTGGTTGGGAGGAATCGTCCCACAGCTGTGCTTAGAAATCACTGAGTTGCAGACACTGAAGCATTTAGTGGTTGGTTTAAGTAATATTCTTTTGGTATTTCTGAAGAAAAAGGGTTGCCAGTGATTGAAGTGTGCCTTTAGATATTTTCCTAATGTAAAATTTCACTATGAAAGAACCGTATGGCTTGAAAGGAAAACTCATTACAACAGAGCTTGCAATTGGACAGAACAGAAAGTAAACTTTTCAGAGTAACTGAAAACAAATTGGTTTGGGTGATGAAAGAAGGTTAACTTCTTAGAAATATTTTGCAACTCCTGCCTGCCAGGCAATCACATTTTTCCTATCTTTTGGACATAACTACTTTTTGCAGTTGGCTCCTGTACCACCCCATGTCCTTTTATGCCAGCGCCATATGTGTCCTCCTGTCATCCTCACCTGTAGCCCTAGGTCTGGTGTTTGCTATTGCTGCTGAACCCCAGGTGCTCACCAAGGTGTGTTCTTCTCCAGTGAGGATGCTCTTGAGCTGAAGAAAGTCCTGTAGCACCCACATAAGCAGCTCCAAGAAGGATTCACCGCAGATAGGCAAAACAGGTTTGGGGTTGGTTATTAGGAAAAATGTATTCTCAGAAAGAGTGGTGATGCATTGGCACAGCTGCACAGGGAGTGATGGAGTCACCATCTCTGGAGGTGTTCAAGAACTGTGGAGATGTGGAATGGAGGGATGTGGTCAGTGGGCATGTAGGGAGTGCATGGACATGTGGAGTAGATGATCTTAGAGATGTTTTCTAACCTTAATGACCCTATGATTCTATGAAAATATTGTTTTTCCCATTATACAACCTCCAGTGGCACCAAGGAAATAATGAGAACGATGGCTGGGAGATCCATATATTTTCCTGCTTAATTTTTATAGCGTAGCACATTGGCCTGAGAAACAATTCTGAATATTGTGCATAATTGTGCAACATATCCCTTTTTCTGGCTTGTGCTTTAATCATTAACACGTCCGATTAGCAAAAGCTCAGAGTCTGAGATGTTCCTTTGATTTAAGGGGTTATAAATTTTGGATGCAATGTCATAGAGTGAATTTTACAACACAGCTGAGCTGTGGGCTAATTAAAAGACTACCCTAGTACTCTTCTCACCCAATACATCTCAGATTTGTGACAGCCTTCAAGAAAACTTATGAATTATGCCATGTGCACCATATGCAATCTATTGATCTCTCTGAGTGTACATATGCTCTGTGTGTGTGTGCTAAAGCCCATCTTTGTGGTGGTTTCTTCACTATTGTGTATGTAGATGAAGGTTTCTTGTGTCGGTGATTTTATAGCAGGGCAGATCACAGATGTATGGCTTCATTTGCAGAGTTACTAGTGCTCTTTGACTTCAGATGTTTTGGATGCCAGAATTGGACATCATGCCTCAGAGGAAGAGAGTTCACCTACTTGCCTTGCCTCAAGGAACAGAGGTGGGGTTTATTTCTCTTTGTGTTCCTTAGGTTCTGGTCCAGGTACCTGATACATATCTTTTCCTAAGGAAATATCTGCAAAGAAGAAGCTTCTTTAAGTCATTAGCAGAGAGAAAACATAAAGGGGAAAAGAACGTATGTTTGAGAAACAAGATCTGGGGTGACCAGGAGAATGCGGGAAGTGATACCAGGCTTTGGCTAGTGAAACCCAAGGGTGAAAACTTGTGTTTACAAGGACCAGTCTTCCATCTTTATCTGTCATTCCTGTCCTGACGGCAGTGGATTTGGCAATAGATCAACGGGGAAACAGAGGGACGGTTTCCTCCCTACCTACATGTGCAGAATAATGATTCACATCAAGATAGATGAGTGAGGTTTAGATGAAAGGGAGTTTCTGGCTGAGAGTGCTCATGTAAAAAGTATTATTCAGTATGGGGCTTTTGTGAGCTCCCAGTGTAATAAAGGAGAATTGTGTAAGCCTCAGCAGAAATGTATCACTAGGTCTTTGTTTTGATGAAAAAAGCTGGAACCTTACACTTAGCTTTCCAACCTATTGTAATTATCTGGTGGTATTGAATATAGTGTTAAGGTTATCTGATGGGTAAGGTATGAGCAAGGATCAGGTTTAGTCCATAAATTAAAGCTGCAGGGTGTCAGCTCTAATTTACACGCATGCAGTTTAAAAATTGTCCTGATGCAACAGCAGAGCTCCCTGGGACTGACACAGATAGGCAGCATATGGAGCCTGTGCAGCAGGAGCGGAGACACCCGGCACTTGGCACTGCTGCTCTGCATTATGCAAATATCTGGGTTATGCAAGAAGGAAACAAGGGCAGAATAAATGGAGGGGATCTGGTCTCTCTTTAGGCACACGCAGAGGCCTTGGTGGCATTAAGGAAATTTTCAGATGTGTGGGAAAGAGGGCAGGCTCAGCTCTGTTTTCTGACCCACGAGTGTGCAATACCTTTTGCTGCAGGAGTGGTGGTTACTGCTGTGAGCGTGTAAGGTTTTGCACAGCAGGGGCAGCCTGCAGCCTGCACAGTAAGGCACACTGTTCCATGTTCTCCCATACCACAACGCAAGCCCAAATACAGCAACCAGCATTTCCAGTATGCAGGGCTCTCATTAGTGTACCCTGTAGAGCTTTATTCTCTCTGGAGACAAGCTGCCCCTTCTGCTGCTGAGGTATTGGACAGGGAGGAGGCAGGAGGAAAAGTGGAAGATGATATCCCTCATGGTTATGTTGTGTATTCCTTAAGGTACTGCTGGACCGCATAAACAAAGTGCAGAGAGTACTCACCCTCATCCCCTTCTCACTGGTAGAGCTGTTCTGCTCCTCCCTAAACATTTCACCAAGGGTTTTCCTTAGGATTCCATGAGGAATCTGCTGAGAGAGCCTCAGTAAAGGTGCTCACTTTACTGGAGCAGCAAAAGAGCAGAGCTGAAATCGCACCCCACTCCACTGCTGTGGTTTGGCTTTCACCATGACTGTTGTGAAGGTGCCTGCCCATTTGCAGGCATTTGCTGTGGGCTTATTTCAGTATTCCTTGGCATTCCAGAGGTGTCTACCTGATAAAACTTTTAACTAGGTAATTACGTCTAGTTCTAGCTTCTGCAGAGCCTGACATGTAAACATATGGCTCAACAGCATAACATGCTTTCTCCAGGCAAATATCGTGGTCACTGCTGCAAAAGAAACAACAGAAGACAAAGTCTCTGGTTACTGCTCTAAGCTCCAGGGATCCCATACTTGAAGATGAACTCACGCCAAAAGAAATTTTAAAAACCCACATCATTATTCATTCCCAAAATGGCAACGCCAGATTTTCTTATCACCTCTGCTATCTTGGGAAAGCAGTGCTTTCAGAAATGAATTCTTTTTGTTGAGTCCTTGAAATTCAGCGCCAGTCATTTTGGATTTGAGATCTCTTTATGAAGGTTTAGAGATGGAAATTTCAATCCGCAGACCCCAGTGGAGGTGCAGAAGGAGTATTTTATTGTATTCATTTAGAAAGCAGCCATACTCTCCTGTCCATCAAAATCAGGGAATGCTGTTGTCTAGTATTTAAATTCAGTACACTAAGCAAAAGCTGTAAACAGTATTTGCAAGACTTCCAACATCTTTCCGTAGCAAATTCTTTATGGCACAAATCTTCTCTCTCAGAATTTACATTTCATACCTATTTTCCTGAATCTTCAAAGTTAGAGGACCAAATCCTTTAGCAATACTACAGTGAAAGCTACTGACTCAGGAATAGCCAGCGTGGGGGATCTGGCTTAACTTCTTGGCTTGATGTAACATTTCATAGATCTTTTTTAGGTATTTCCCATTGTCATGGCAACTCTGATCAAAAACCCTCCCATGAATAGCCCTGTCGATTGCAATCTAAGCTCCTGGCTGACTACAGCCCGCAGTTCTGCTCCAGCGTGATTTCACAAGCTCCTCTTGCCTGACCTTTCATCTCCTCTCTTTCCCCAGCTCCCTTATTGCTCAAGCTAGAAATATCTCTCTTGTTTTGCAAGAAAGCTTTAAAAAACTTTATAAGTGATAACTAACAGCCAGATCTTGCAGCTGACTTCAAGACAGAGCTGCCCTCAGAGAGATTACAGGCTGTAATAAGCTCTTCTCCTGCACAACAGAGCACAATAAATCCTTACGACCACTGCCTCGCAGATCCTTGATCCCTGTCCCTCCCTAAAACCACCCTGAAAGCTGAGGAATGGGCTGAGCTTATGGAGGAGTGGGCTTGGGAAAAGGGGACCCAAAAATCCCAAGTCCCGATGTCCCTGCAGTGCCAGCACTGCTGGTACCCATGGAAGCTAAGAGGGATCCTAAGCGTCATATTTTGGTTTCCTTTGTACTCAGTAGCTGCGGTAGGGCAGAAGGGACATGTGCAGGGGGCAGTTCCCTTCTTCCAACAGCCTCATCTCGGCTATACCCAGGTGTTTCTTGCTTCTGAAGGGAGGGCAGGGGTGTGTTCTGACCACACTTTCCTTCTGAGCATTTGCTTGCTCAGCTCTGGGGCAGCAGGGTGGAGAATCCATACCTGTCAACACTGCTAGATCTGGCTTTTTCTATCTGATTTTTCTAAGCTATTGGAACAGGCACACGGGAAATTGCAGCACTATGGAAATCAATAAGAGATTTGCCCTTGGCCTTCTACAGGGCCAGGATTTCACCCGCTGTCTCAAAGGTATCGGGCTTACCAGCAGCTAAAATAGCTTAGTGAAAAGAATATACATTTTGCATAGACATCTCCAGTCAGTATTGTTATCACCAGGCAGGGAAAATGAGGCAGGGAGAGGTGAAAACTCATGCCCAAGGTCAGCCCGACAAGACCCAGGAAACAGAATAGTCTCTGGAGTTTCCCCTCCCACACAGGAACCAATGCTACCATTCATTATTATAAGTGCTTGTGAAAAGAGGTAGGAAGGTAGGAGGAATAGAAATTGCAGAGATAACATTCATCCTTCATATACACATCTATATTATAAAAGTGCTATGTATGTACACATCGTGGTGTCTTGTCTTGTATCTTCAACCCTGCTTTAAGTAAAAAACTCAGACTTGTTGGTTTTCATCAGGCAGAATTATTATTCGGCTTTAGAAAGAACATCTTGCCAAGTGTTGCAGTTCAAAAATAAGGAAAACAGCTCTGCCAAAATGCAGCAAATGTGATTACACAAAGCCAAGAAGACCATAATTAGATCATTACCATGGAAACAACCTAATTACATGTGTAATGCAGCAAGGTCTGAGTTGCGTATCCGAATGTGTTTTGCTATTGTCTAGCAGGGCCGTAGCACTGTCGTTGCCTCGTGTTTTTAAGCCACCTTGATCACTTTGGTTGGGTTTTCTTGGAACGAGTCCCCCTCCCCATTTCAGAAAGAATTAAGCTGTGCATGAAATGACTCCACAGGGCTGCCTGAGGCTTGGCACCATATGCAGGAAAGGGATCCTGCCTTGAGAAATGCTTTTATTGCACTGTGACATAGAGTTCCCTAAATAACTGCCTGCAGTCCCACTGCCACGTCTAGGAATTGCCATTTTGTCCATGTGAAAGCCTGGAGGAGAAAACTGAGTTTGCCTGAGACTTGATGAAGGTTGTCACCTTCCTCTGCCTCATGTTGACTTCTCTATAGCAGCAGTCATTCACCACCAGGACAGTGTTAAATGGGGATGGCCAGGTGGATATACCCAGGGTCCCCGTGTGGGGATGTGCATGAATAGAGCTGGGTTATGCTGCTGGAAACAGAAACACTTCCAAAGGACAGAGACACAGTTCTCATTTTCAAGCAGGGAAAATAAGGCATGGTGAAAAGAAATGTTAAACAGCTTGGAGGATGAGGCAGAGTTGTGAATAAACTACACGGAGTCCAAAATAGTTTTGGAGAATGAAAATGCCAGGGTAGTACATAAATGGCTGCACACCTTGCAGCATGGAATTAAGCATGCAGGAAGAGACAGGGGAGTCAGTGATGAACTTCTGTTGTTATCTCCACATGCCCGCAGCCCACTGCTGCTGAGTCATGAGATTGCAGTCAAAATGACCCATTGGATATGTACATGAAATCATGGTAAACACTGTCATCCCTTTTGATGCACGCAGGATTTCTGTGCCTGTTCTGTGGTCAGATGGGCTATACCTCACCCAGCAGGAAGGGTAGGGGACGGTTCATTAGCTAAGGGGTACAGTAATAAGGCAAAAGCCGACGGGACTGTCTGGCAAGCGTACTGCTCCTGCTAATTAATGAGGAGAGATGGTCGCTGGGCCAACTGCAGATGTTGCTGCAAATTATGCCGTTGCGATCCTTGCCAGAGAACTCTCTCTGCAGCTAACACATCTCCAGGTGTTCTTGCCACAACAATAGTCCCCGCTGTTCGTTTTGTCTCCTTCCAGGGAAAATAAAACGCTTCCTTTTGGTGGGCAGAAATGCTGATACAGAAAAGTTTTTCAAGCCCAGACTCTACTCCTTTAATTTCTCCTCCTCTTGCACTGGTCCCATTTTCCTTCTCTGATTTTTCCTCAAACTCTCATTTTCCATTCAAATTGCCTTCCAAACCACAGAATAAGGCTAAAGAAAAGCACCTCAAGCAGTGTTGATTTCCTGCTTGGTTTCTGAGACATGAACATGCAGAAGACATCTCAAGAGAACTGCCAAGCCTTCTTCCAATCCAAATCTCTCTGTTCTGCAATGAGGCACTGACCCTGACACTGCAGGCAGTGGCACAGACACGTGTGGCACTGATGGCTCTCTCCAGTTCCTTGCAGGTTATTTTTCTCTCACGCATCTACTGTGCAAATTCATGCAAGCTCACTGGGTAAATCCAGATTTTCAACTTTTGTGCAAAGTCAGCGGAAGAAAAGGAAGAAAAATCCCAGCCCCCTGCTCTCCAGTTTTGCTCTGTATGCAAAACCTGTCTGCGCAGCGCTGCCGAGCGCCGCTGCCCTACTTCTTTCCCTCACATAGCTCAACTAAAAATACACCCAGATTTCAAGCGAGGCCCTGCTGTGACCCGTCTGAGCGTGCAGGCATAGCTGCAGCCTGCCCAAGTGTGGATGTGCCCATGCTCTGCTGGGCTCCTGGGGCAATGTGTACCTGCTCTTGGTGCTAACAGGGTGAGAAAATGCCCACAGTCTTCTGAAAATCGATAGCTCTTCTCCCCATCGGGTCAGCTGAAACATCCTGATGTGGGTTTGCAAGAACAGTGTTGGAGAAAGATGTGAGAAAACTTCAGAGCTGTGTTCTACTGTGGCTACTATTAATGCTATTTCCAATAATGTTAATGCTGGATACAGAGGGCAGCTTTAGGCAGTAGCACGTGGGGTTTTTGTACAGCTATGGAAATAGGTGACTGCCTCCACAAAGGCAAGAAATCTGGAGCCCCTGCAAGCCCTGTGCCACCAGGGTTGTATTCGGACCCCAGTGCTGCTCCTCCGGGACTGAGCTGTGCCAGGTGCCGTGTAAAACATGAGCAAAAGCCAATCCCTACCTTCAAGAGCTTCCAGATTAAGGGTTTTTCAATTTGACCACAAAGAGGGCTTCATATTTCCAAAACTGCTCCCAGTGGCTCCCATGGGCCAAGTGTCAGATGGCATGAAAAATGGAGAAGTCCATTTAAGACCGTGGCTGAAATTCTTAGTGCTAGACGTCGCATGCATTTTTATGTGCTTAAATAGAAAGGCAACTACCACGCATATTTTGTTTAATTTGTGTGGTCCCAAGAAAGCATGATAAATAAAGGCTAGCAGAACCCAATTTTAAAAGCAGTAGAAGCTAATAGAGATGATTTGTGTTGAAGCGATGGTCTATAAATTCTTCCACCCTGGAAAAAGTGACGAAACATTACCAGCTGGCTTCTCACGTTACCCTGTGCTGCATTCTTCACAACCACATGTCCTGCTACAAGGCTTCAGCCTGACGCTCACTTCGGCTTGCTTCTCCTTAACTTGCCTTTGCATAGGAAGGGAATTATCTGATGAGACAGGGATTATTTGCAAATGAGGGTGTACGTATGCAGGACTAATTTATGTGATGAATGGCCATTCCTGCTGCAAGTCAGTTCTTTGCACCTGCAGGTGCACTGGAAGCACAGGCTCTTTGCATAGAACTTTTCCCTGCTCAGGACCAGCATTTGCAGTGGCTGGGAGCTGACCCCAAATGGTCCTACAGGTCTCAGGTGTTGGTGGGCTGCTGGTTCCATAACTGTGTAGCTGCTTGCTGCCTGGCATCACGTCCTCCTTCCTCCAGAAACCTGTTTGCAAGGGCAAACAGATATTATTCCCAAAGCCTTATGACAGTTCCTTGTCTAAGAGGGGGATGGGGCTCTGAAGAAAAGCTTGATGTATGGTTGTGCTTCACAGGGCACCCCCTGTTGCAGAAGCCCCTGTGATGCCATTCTCTGGCAGCCTCAATGATGAATAAAGTGCTAGCAAGAACCATAAAGGTATATGGATTTAATTAAGGCTTCTGAGAGCTACTGCATTTTTTCCTATTAAATATTAATTTCCTTTTTAAAACTTTTGAGCTACTTTGACAGCACAACTGGTCCTTTAATACCTTCTAATTAATTAAAAATTTCATACAAATATGTATTAACAGCTTGCTGTGACTGCTGAGGACATTTCAGTAGTATTTGAATGCACTGAACCAGAACAGATTGCATGAACTACGCCAGACCATACAGCCCATGGAAAGGCTCACCCAGCAGTGAGGTCTGGCTCCCTGACCTCAGCATCCTGACAGTGCTCCAGACAGGATTTCAGCCCAGGAATTGGGACATGGCAAGGAAATGGCTGTATCTATCCCTTAATATAGGGTGGGAAGGAGCAGGAGCGGGCTTTGTGAGGCCACTGGTGACAAATGCAATCTTATCCATTGCAGTTGGCAATTGCTGACATCCTTATTAGCGGCACCGTGTTTATCTGCTGAGCTGTCCTTTCTCACCTGTCTTGTTGATTCTTGTGATGTGTTGTTTTATTGGAGATGTTAACAGGAGCTCTGTGACACCCAGAGTCAGCACGAGGACAGAGCTGGTGGCTGGGGACATGGCCAGAACTCGTGTCAGGGTCTCCATCACTAGGTCCATGTTGCATGTGGGGTGTTCAATCTTCTGATGGCCCCAAGGCTGTGTTGAAAATAGGGGAAAGGCAGGGGGAAGGAGGAAGTGGGGTTTTAGCCACAGGAGATGGATGTATCAGTAGGATGTGCTTTCCTTTATGAATTACCTCAGTCGTTTCCATTTTCAGGACGAGTTCCCAGCACTTACGCATTACCCTTCGCCTTGTCTAATGTGGTTCACATTGATTTTTCCCCTTGCTCTCTGCTGACTGTACAGTCTGGAAAACCAGAGAGCTTAAAGTCAAGGTCAAGTTTTTATTCCCTCAGTAAACAAGCTGGGGAGAAGGAGTGAGGGAGTGAGCACTTAGGGCAAATATACATTCAGAAAGCTATGAAACAAATATATCCCTTTTAAAAAACCCTCAGAGGAAGAAACCATACAAAAGATGAATCCTTTCAGTTTGCAAATTCTGCATTAAATAAAATCCCCACTCTTGAGGAATAAATGTTAAGAGGAGACCACTCTGTGTGTGACCAAAACAAAGCCATCCTGCAGTGTTTAACATCAAACACAGCATTAAATGCTGCGTAGCCAGGGAACAGAGAAGCATTGAAAATTTTATTTATTTTTCTGGCTAAGGAGCTTAAATTTTGTCCAAGCACCGAATGCTTTTATTTCTCATTATCATTTAGAATCATTAAGTTTGGGATAGACCTCTAAGGTCACCAAGTCCGACCATCAGCCCATCCCCACCATGCTCAATGGCCATGTCCCTCAGTGCCACATCTCCACAGTTCTTGAACACCTCCAGGGATGGCGACAGCTCCACCTCCTTGGGCCATCTGTTCCAATGCCTGACCACTTCTGAGAAGAATTTTTTCCTAATATCCAACCTATCAAAATATCCAACCAATATCTAAGCATTGATTCCACTACATCATATTCTCACTGTTATTTTTACCAACTGATGACCGCATATATTATGTTTGGCCATTTGTAATTAGAAGCAAAATTAAAGAGAAAAAGCCTGGCTGCTTATCTATAATTCATGAATTCTCCTGAGTCTGTGCACTTGGCTGGGAAAGTGGTAAGAAATGAGTTTGGCTAAAAATTTTGGATGTTTCTAGCTTCACGCTGAACTGGAAGACAAGGAGCTCAAGTGTTTTGGGGCTTCTGCTTTGAGATTCTTCCAGACAGAGAAATGGGTCAGCATGCAAATGATGCTGGAGCTAGGTGGAGATGCAGAAGCTGGTTCCTTGGGCCAGACCTGGCATCATCAGGCACTGACAACGGCAACCCCACAGGTGCTGGTAGCCACAGCCTTCTGAGCATTGGCTTTGTCCCTCCTTGGCAAAACTCCCTTCAAAACCCAAAGTCTGATGATTTCTGCTTTTTGCATTATTTTTCATCAGATTTGTTAATATGTGTGCAGTAATAACTGTGACCTGATGTTCTCGCTCTTTGAGAGCAGTCTGGAAGCTGAAAGCTCCAGTTGGAGGCAGCACCGCAGTCTGGGGACAAAACAAATTATCTTAGGCAATTTGGTTCACCTGTTTTTAACACTAATATAATTAAATGAGACAAAGTCTGCAGGGAGAGGTAATGCCTTTTATTATAACAAACTGATATTTGTTGAGAAAAAGCAGGTGCGTTTTCAGGCACACAAGCTCTTTTGCAGGTTTATTTGCCAAAAAGCCTATCGGTGCATCATTTGGTCCAACCAATGGTATTGCTTCTGTATATAAGTCTTGCCTCAGTCATATCCTTCGACCGTAACAGCTACAATAACACTGCTAATATAATTAAAAGCAGTTGAGGATGACAGAATGCCATTTCATAGCAGAATTGGCTAAGAATAGCAGGGTGGGGCTGTGCTGCAGACACATGGATATTTGTGGTTTTTCCCTTATCTTCACTCTGTAATTCTGAATTGACCTATACTAGTATTAATGGAAGTCATGGGGTTGCCATTGGCGCAGCACTAAAACAGACTTTGGGTTTTGCATACATATTCAAAACACACTTCCCACCTTGTGAAATGTATCTCTAATGCAGAGGATAAAAGTAGGTCATCCATTTTCTCCAGCATCCTGCTATCTCAGTAACATTAACCGAAGGGAACAGTGTGTGCAGATTTTAGCCAGCATCACCGTCACTGTATTCCATCAAATTATGACCTTTTAGTTCCACTGTTGGAGTGATTCCCAAGGAAAAGGAAAAAACAAAAAACCCACAAAAAACAAAAAGCAATAATGTAAATGATGCGCAGATAAGAGAGAAGAAAATAAAGGGGAGAGAAAGAAAGAAAGAAAAAAATGAAACCTCCCAAGGTGGAAAATGTATTGACAATAAGCCAGCTTAGCTTTCCCTGATGGAGAATGCAATGCTGTTTATTTTCATATGATATTTTTAAAGCTAATTTTCCCAAGGCACCTCACAACCAACTTCACATGCAGATACAAATAGAAACAATTTGTACACTGCAGTAATTCTTACAAGTAGCAAATCAAGACTTGTAAGAAGGGAGTCAAGACAGGAAAGATAAGAAGTAGAGAATGATTAAACGAGGTAATTCAGGAAATTTAGATATTAGAATTTGTTCTCTGGGTGAGAGCAAAACACGCCATCAAAGAGAAGAAGATTAAGGAGTTTTTACATATAGGATTAGGCAGGGTGTGCAAAAAATTGTCTTGTAGTGATGGAAGCGGTTGCTGCAGGTGTTGCATGCAGAGCTTTAGTTTTTTTCTTCTGTCTTTTTTTAATTGGGTTTCCAAGGCTGCACTGTTCAGTCCCCAGACAAAATTGCAGGCTGCCTCAGTCTGGGAGGTAGCATGCTGCTGACATGCTCAGAAATGCTCCAAAAACTCTCTAAATAAGCACTGCCAATATTTATTTCTAAACATCAGAGAAGCGGGGAAATAGAGTAGCACTTTGGTTGCATTTGGAAACATTTGTGCAGCTCCAGCACTTGTCTGCAGCACCCTTCTGGGATGGAGCCACAGAGGTACAGCCACTGCCAGAAGTGCAGGCAGAGCAATTGGAGGGGGAATTCCAAAACTCGATGTAATTTTGAAGGAAAGCCACTTAAAAGATAAGACAGAAATGCTGTGTTTCAGACCACGCACTGCCCCAGGGCTGTAACTCTCTCAGGAACCTCATGTGTCTGCTGCTTCTAGGTAAAAATCTGGTAAAAGCACTGTGTTTAAAACTTCACAATATCTTTGAGTTAGCCACGCTTTAGTCATTACCTACTAAAAGACACTGCATGCCCTATAAGTGATGTTATATGACTGGTTGTGTGCATGTGGGTGAGGGTTTAAGGTTACCTGTGTGCATGCTGAGAAGCTGCAAACCAGAGGCAATTCTACTCCTCTTTAGAGCATTTAATGTTAAGCCAGATTTGCCCGGCACTGAAATCCTTAAAACCCAATCTAAAGAGTTTAGTTTAGCCATCATTATTAACGCAGCCACCACAAACACATCAGCACCAGCAGATCTGATGACAGATGTACTTTGTCTGTTCATAGAGCCCCAACTGTGTTAAAAAACAAACAAACAATAAAAACTGGTGGTGTTTGGTTGTGTTTTTCCGCCAGGTTTTTGTCCTCTTCTAGTACTGCAGAGGAATTTGGGACTGCTTGTTTGCTAACATAGCAGAGCAGTGAGGGGTCACTCCTGGATGCTGCTCATTGCTTACTGCCGTGACTGCAGCAGAAACCTCACACTCGCTCTTTTCCCAGGGTACATAATCCAGTGGAATATTATTCTAATGCATTTTTTTTTCTTCTTTTTTAATCTATGATGGATAAATTTGTGTTTCACATGAAAGAGGCTGGGATTTAATAATGCAGACAGTGCCTCATTATGGGAATGAAATCCCTGCCTATATTTGGCCGCACAGATTTAATTTTTGTTAACCTTAAACTGGAAAGAAAGCTGAGCGCATTGAGCAGCAGTGACTGGCAGGGCTGGCTGCACCAGAGACTGTAGTACGATTGCCCTGGGCTGAGACTAATAATAGAGCTGGAAATGGCTTTTGAATTGGGCGGTCCTGGAGAAGGACTTTGTAGAGCAGCAGTGCATGCCCTGGGTCTCTGCAGAGGTGTCACTGCTCCAGCTGCCAGGGGTTGTTAGGGGAGGGGGCATGGGATGGAAAGGGCATGGGCTGAAATAGCTGCTAAAGGCACGAGTGAATGAAACAGAAGACACTGCTAACCACAACTAACAAGATCCAAAAAGGCATTCTGATTGAAGATTAGGAGTGTCAATAGATACTGATGACGAATGGGCTGAAATCTTGCCCCTGCTCTGTTCAACATGACATTTTTCCATGGGTGCTCAGGTAGCAGGGATGTGAGCAGTGCAGATAGATCTCAGCCCTTTGTCACACACTTGTGAAGTATCCTTGGGTTTGTTAAATACCAAAACCCATCTGACCAGGCATTTCCTATGTGTTAGGATAGCCCCAAGGATCCAGGTGACTTCTCTGGGAGCTGTGCCCTTAGGAAAGCTCCCATCATGAGTTCCTTTGGCTCTCACGGTCCTCAGTCCTCGGGGCACTGAGCACAGAGATGGCAGTCTGATGGCAAAAGGGGTTCTTGCCCTGGAATGAGTGCTGCTGGTGGGTTGCTAAGCCAAAATACAGGCGAATCAATGTCAAGCACTGGGGGCAGACAGCAGGCTGTCCACTAGCAGAGCCAGCCCCATGGTGCTATTTTAAGAGCTGAAACTCACACATGGGAAGGGAAGCAGAAAGCAGATTAAGTTGCCATTGGAAAGCAGCGTGGCCGCATGGCTGGGCCTTATCATGCATTTCAGGTAGTGAGCAATAGGACACGACAAATTCGGCTTTGTTCTGCTGCTCCCTTTCTGCGCGATCAGAAGATAAGCGCCAGTGAGGGCTCTCATTTTGTTGGCAGAGCACAGAGCTGTTCATTAACTTGTGCTGTTAAATAACAGCCTGATAAGGGCAGCGCCTGGCGGAGACAAGCCCAGGTGCAGTCAGGCATGGGGGGCGGCTGTGGGGCACGTCTGTGTCCTGCACCAAGGCCACCAGGTCACCCGTGCCTGCACGTCTCCATGTGCCGCTGCTGTGCAAGGTGGGGAGAGGTCCATCCCAGCAGCCCCCATCTGCAGAGAGAACATGAGGATGTTGAGTAAAAGACAGGGTGCATTGCTGGGTGGAAACGATGCTTTTCTTTAGCAGCAGGAGATGCTACATGAATGCTAACAGGGAAGGAGAGAGTTGGATATGGATTGTTCAGTTTGGTTGTCATGTCCGAAAAAAAGCCCCAACCAACTGAAATAATGGGGAAAATGAGTAAAACTAAGCATTTTCCTTAACAGGAAAAGAAATGCTCTTTGTTCTCTTAAAACTATTCCAAAATATAGGTCAGTTTTTAAACCACAAAGCTTGTTTCAAAACAAGAAGTCAAAATATTTTGTTTTGATGCTGTTGAAACAAAACGTCTCGGCTCCTCCAAACCATTTCTTTTGACATGTTGGAATGAAACATTTGTACACTTTTCTAATTTTTTTTTTTTCACCAATGCCGTTGGTTCCTGCATTTTTCATTGAACTCATCCATTTGAAAAATGTCACTCAGCTCTAAAAATTACCATACATATAGAGCTACCTCTGTTACCACATTATGTCTCATGTAAGCGTGCCAAATACGAATTCCTCACAAGGGAGCTGGTTGGGCTTCAAGGCTGACCAATAAAGCCTGGGAAGATGTGTTGCCAATTAAAAGGGTCGAAGTGTTGATAAACTTCCCTTTGACCCACACTGAATGGGTCAGTGCCAGCGAGGCTGCCAGATGCTGCTGTGCTCGCTATGACCCCCAGTGCTCCAGCACAGCACTGCTGTGTTCTTTGGAGTCACTGTCTGCACACACCACAGTTTCATGAGTTCACACTGATTTAAATATAAATCCCCTCTTTGTCTTTAATTCGGGGCTGTAAAGTCCACAGAGCCCCAAATATACCCAGTTAGTCAGCATGTTTGTGAATATTCTGAGATGCTGGAGGTCAGGAGGCAGTTTGTTGGCTTGATGTTAATTATGTTGTGGAAGTCATTACTCTAAAATAGTCTCAAAAATACAAGTTTAGCAAAGCTTGGAACCATTGGAAAACAGACCAAGCTAAACTCACATGAGGGCAGTTGCTGTATAATGGGCAGATACTTTTAACTATCCTTGATGTCTTATAGCCTACTCACATCCAGGAACAGTACTATAGGTGTGATGTTAGAATAAAAATAACTGCCTAAAAACAGGACGCTGAATTTTAGTTTTCATATTCAGATTTATTGAACCTAGGGTCCTTTAAAGAAACAAATCACAGATGGCAGCTATCTGCAGGGGACACCGCTGCCCCAGTGCAGCTGATGAGCTTGGCACCTGCAGTGATTTTTGGGGGACCCCTTTCCTGAGGGCTTTCTCTCAGTCATCCCTAGCAGCTGGGGATCCAGCAGATCCTTGGACACACTGTGTTGTGTGTCTGATGGCAGTGGATAAGCAAAGGATCCCCCAACATTCCTGTTCCGCCAGCACACACACATACATTTTATACACTCCTTCCCCACTCGCTGTGCTCTGCTGCAGTGATTTATGTGTTGTCTGTCATCTGGAGCACCAGGGACGCAAGAGAATGAAGAGCAATAAACAAATAACAATCAGCAAACATAAAACAGGAATGAGTCCACAACTGTGCCCCTGAAAGGGCCTTGAAGGCTCTCAGGTCTCTGGGGGAAATGGGAGCTCTGCAAAGCAGTTACATCCTGCAGAGGATTGGCCCAGGCTACGAGCTTTGAGGATACAGGATGCCAAGACAGGTTGCATTTCTGCAGGGATGCCAAAACAGCACAAAAGGTGACAGGAGCCTGGGCTGTGTTATGGTGAACCACCAAACTCAGGGCCTGCGGGGCTGGCATGAAGGAGCCTGGTGAGGCTCTGACAGAAGTGGGCCCCTTTCAGAGGTTAGCGCCTGGTAAATTATTCCCTCCATTTGTTATTTGTGATGAATAATGAATTATTCTCATAACATTTACTGTGCTGTTCATTTATTATACAGGACGGGGGTATGTTTAGAAGCTAATTATTGCTAGGAAGGCTCTACCCTTGCAAAATACATGACATCTGCATATTTGTTTATCAGTGCTTTCAGGGGGGCTGTTTACTGCTTTAGCCGGACAATTCCTGGCCCAGGGTGATGCTGGAGATGCTGCACAACCGGAGGCTGGCAGCCCCCAGCCCACCAAGGACACGCTTTCTTACCTTAGAAGCATTATATTAGGAGACTTGTGGTGAGTAATGGCCTTAAGAGTGGTCTACCAGCAGCTGTAAATAATCAGAGAGAGTTATAAAAACTCGCAGTGCCGTGCTGCTGCTTACCAACAAATTTATCCAGGCAATTACTTTGAGAAATGTTTCTGAGGAGGTCTGAGTGCAGAGGACACAGCAGGAGGCTCCCAGGGCCCTGCTATGAGGGGCTGCACCATGAGAGCTGCTGCGTGCACCGCTCTCATTTTGCTCCCTCCATGGAGGGGAGCTCTGTGGGTTTCTCATGAGGTGCAGAGCCATGGGGCAGCCCCACAGCTGACCTTGTGAGACTAAGAGGCACCTAGAGTGGGGGTTGAGCTTGTTCTGTGCTTTCTAATGCCTCTCGTATTTACATGATGAGCCCAGTATCAGTGTCCTCCTGTGGCCTGCTGACCTCTGGGTAGCCCTTACCACAGCTGAGCCAGTGAGAAGCTCACAGACCTATGGGGAGGGATAGTTCAGCTCCATCTCCCTGAATAATTGATTATCACTTGTTTTGATATAAACCCGATCTTCAGCGATACCCTTTTGGCTGTGGCCTGCTGTGCCTTTGTTTTCCATTTTGAATCCCCAGCAGAAATCTCTCTCCACCTACTGCCTTTGTAACCCGATAAGAGCACTATGAGCTGCCAGTAAATGATCTTTTATTTTATTCTTCATCCTTGTAAGGGTAAATTATTGTGTCAGCATAGAGACGATGCAGGTGACTAACCTCATAAAATGCAGTAAATGATTAATAAAATCTCAGATAACAATAGCTCATTGGGCAGATCATAACTCGCCCCTCCAAGTAGCTGCATGCCTTTGAAGGGCATGGGGAGAGGTTTTCAGCTGGGAGTCACCGGCAGAATGCCAGCTCAGTGCCAGGTCAGGGCTGTGCTGAAAGGCATATAGGGCTCAGTGGAAGAGCATAGCCACTGCCCCAAGTGGCTTCAGCCCATGTTAGGGGGGCTGTGGCACTGCTGGGGGCTGGGATCCCATCCAGGCAGTGCTGGGAGGTGTCAGACAGCATGCTGGCCTGTTCAATGTGTGGTGATGAAGGGGGCTTTGTTAAGGTTGTAGCGAGGTGGGAGTCGGTCTCTTCTGCCACCTAACTAATGGTAGGACAAGAGGGAATGGCCTTACATTGTGCCAGGAAAGGCACAGGTTGGATATTAGGAACAATTTATTCACTGAACGAATGGTCAGGTGCTGGTGCAGGCTGCCCAGGGGGGTGATTGAGTCACTGCCCCTGGATGTATTCAATAAAAGGGACATGGTTTAGTGGGCATGGTGGGGATAGGCTGACAGTTGGATTTGATCTCTGCTGTCTTTTCCAGTCCTAGGGATTCTATAGTTCTATGATTTTATAATGAGTCTCAGAGTGTCCGCTCCTGCAAATACTGTGTGGTATTTTTTTAATACCACCCTTTGCACATACATGCAAAGATGCTCTTTGTGCTCACTGGATTTTGTAGGGCCTGCAGAACCCAGTGCCAAGTGCAGTATCCTCAGCAGTGTCCCTGATGGTTTGGCACTGACCTGCACAGGCGTGGTGCTCCCACAGCACACAAAGATGCCTTTCATACAGCATCAGTTCCCCGATGGCGTCACCCAGGACTGGAGCCTCAGATGCAGGGAAGTGAGCTGTGCTCTTCCATGCGTCTGCCTTTATTAATATTCCAGCATTGGCCAAGCCCTTGTAGAGCTGTAATGAGAACATCCTCTTACGCACTGTTTCCAGAATTTATGCACAAGCAATACATAAATATCAATTAATGAAGCAACTATGCAAAAATTAATTAAAACATGAGAGGATAGGAGCCTCCGTTCAACTCCCTAAAAAGGAAAGATGTGTTCAGAAAGCCCTCCCTTCTGCTCAGAAGAAAGATCTCCACGCCAACGGAAGGAAAACATTATTTTCTTTTAATTGCACGATATTTCAAAATTAATTTCCATAAAAAGTGAATGGAAGAGGGAAAATCATGAATTTTGTAAGGAAATCAGAGGGCTGCAGTGCAGGCTCTGTGCAGCCCTGTGGGCAGCCACAGCCCAGCCCCACTCCTCCACCATGTCTGCAACCCCACAGCAATGCTGGTGGCACCAAGCCTATACATCTGCAACTAAAGCTGTGAATGTGTTAATTAGCCTGAATTAAATGTAAGAGCTACAGAAGAATACAACTGGAGCTGAAACACAGGCATGTGGAAAGATTCCACTTTTTGCCAGGTGTTTCAGCCCCACTCTGCACATGGTTTTCCCACAGGAGATAGCAGGTGGAGGTCCCACTGGTTGTCACTGCTTGTTTTGCCTGCAGTACCACGTGGGAATGCCAGTTCATGGACACTGCTTATCTTCTGCGTAATAGAACTATCAGCTCTAACACTCTGCACTTACAGCCTTTTATCTGAAGGGCCAAAAGGGCTGGGTGCTCATTAACAACACTCTGTGACACTGCATCTATTTATTTATTGGACATCCAGAATATCATCTACTAACTTCAATGGGTAAAAATCACAATATTTTGCTTGTACCTGGGATTTCCTTTACAAACAGTGATGCCAAGTCTCCGTGTGATCCGGGCAGCTCAGTGCCTATATCACTGTGCACATTGCCACACAGAGCTTCCCCAGAGTGCCAGGCTCTGCCCCCACTCTCTCCCCAGGCAGGAGCAATTCCCACTCCTCTTTTACAACCTGCAACAAATTGCCACTCATTCACAAATAAAAGTGAAGATAGTACCACTGACACCTGTATGATGAGCCACTCCTGTTCCTTTGCATCGGGCTGTTAGTACCAGGACAAGAGATAAGGGCTTCAAGTTGCAGCAGGGGAGGTTCGGGCTGGATATTAGGAAAAATTCCTTTTCAGAAAGAAAGTTGAGGCATTGGCAGAGGCTGCCCAAGGAGTGATGGAGTCACTGTCCCTGGAACCAAGAGGTGTGGCACTGAGGGACGTGGTTTTGGGCATGGTGGGGATGGGTTGGTGGTTGGAATAGATTATCTTAAAGGTCTTTTCCAACTTTTGTGATTCTACAATTCTGTGGTTCTATTCATTCTGCCCACAAGCTCTGATTTGTTCCCCTTGTGCTGAGCCCTCTGTCTGCACCAGCCAAGGCAGCGGCTTGTACCAACTCCCCACCCAGCTAACCTGATTTACCATGCCTTCCTATACTCTGTTTATGAGGCTGTTTTCTCATAATGATTTTTCATGTGGGAGAATTTCTCAACATTTGCCCATCGTGTGACACCAGGTGTTCCTGCAGTGCCAGAGCCTGGCCAGGGCACGGACACCACTTTCTAGGGTGACGATGATGTGGAAGCGGCTGCTCCACTCTGTCTCAAAAGAATGACGAGCATGATATCGTTTCCTCTCTTTTCTCTGCCTGGCTGAGAAACACCAGCACAGGTGTGAGAAGGGCTTGGGTCAAGCAGCAGGCTGCAGATGGACTGGGCATCGGCACTGTGAGGAACTGATGCTTGTCCATGTCCTCTTGTCCCTTCGGGCTCCATCTCATTCAGGATATGCAGGAACTGCTCCTTAACACATCACTGCAGCACTTTCACCTACTGCCCTCAAAACCTGATTTTCCACCCCCTTAAATCTCAACCTCAGAGACATTTTGTGCTGGGCGCCAGGCTGTTAGCAAATGCTGCATCCGACAGTGGTGTCATATTGTGAGATAATGCTGTGGTAGTTTCCAGTGAAGCCCACTCAGCCCCAGGGAAGGACAGACAAAATGTCACTATGCATTTGTGGCTTTGCTGATTATTGTTTTGTTTTTTAATCAGGAAAATAATGCAAAATAATAAAACATCAGAAGCTTATTTCGATATGGGATTACACCCAGCTTTAGCAGAAACACGTGTGGTTTCTCACTTATCTGCCTCTGAGTGCAGAGGACACATCAGTGTCTCCAGACAGGCTGGGATGGAATCGTAATGTAATGTGATTGTGAAACACTCAGGACTGAGTGCACAGGCTGTTCTGGATCGAGGTTAGGGCACTTTTGTCACAGTGATTGGATTCGGTCCATGGAGGAATTACTCTGCCCAGCACTGTCAATAGCCTTGGGTTCTTTGAAGAACACCACTGAAGGATCAAGTGTGTATTTCATACCATTACTCTCTAGGATCAAGATTTTGATCCACTGCTTACTGTCACTATTGTTACCATTTTTATTGCTGTCACTCGTTTCCTTGTGTACTTGAGCTCCAGGGCCTTAAGTTCTGAAGAAAACTGGGACACAGCCCATTGGAAGGAAGGTTGGTGGTAGGGCAATGGTAGCAGCAGTGCCGTTGTAAACACACTTTTCCTGCTCATACCGTGCATTTGTTTCCAATTAACTTATTCCTGGAATTTGGCATACAACATCTCATGTGCAAAGTCTGTGGAAAGTTTTATTAGAAGGGGAAAAGCTGTGAATGAGAGTTGCCAGTCCTGGATTTGGTTCCTGGCTCAGGACTTCCCTGTGCAAACAGCCACTTGGTTGTTTGGCTTCGTGCAGTACTGCTGCGGTGCAGGGCCTTGGTGAGACATCTCTCCGTCCTTCCCTTTACCCAGGTATAAAATCATTCTAAGAATACTCCTCTCTCAAGGTTGAGTTGACATTTATGGGTTCACTTGGAAATCTTGGAGGGGAAGTGCTATTAAAGCACAGAGAATGATTATTAACGGATGGAAAGGTATTTTAATGAAATATGCTGGCAAGCTTCCTGTTACTGCACGGTGCCAGCATTAAACAGGCTGCTTGAAGAGCTGCCTACCTTCTCTTTCTGAGTGATGGCTGAGAAATAACTGGAGCTGCTTCCCTTGAGCATTATTGCTCGGTCGCTCATGCCTCTTGCCATCTCTCTTTCATTTCCTCCCCAATAAATTCACTGTCAGCTCAGACACTGAAGGAATCCGCTGCTGTAATGTCAGCCTCCCCAGATTTTCTCGCCATTTGGCAGTGTTTCTCCTGGTGGTCCAAGTGGCAGGAGTATGTATTATTATGTATTCCTTTACATGATAAGCCCCTGAATTAGGTACAGAGTTTAGAGGCCATGGTGGAGATGGGTTGACAGTTGGACTAGACCTCAGTGGTCTTTTTCAACCTTAATGATTACGTGGTTTTATGAATGCCACCAGTTCTGCCTCTGCAAAGCTTCCACTTGCCCCAGACACTGCTTGGTGCAGCCCACACAGATGGAGCAGGGGGGGGATACAGTGAGAAATGAGCTGTCTTGGGCTAGGTTTCATGTGAAGAGAAACCAGTGACACAGTTGACATGGGTGGCATGAGGACACGGTGGTCATCCATGGAAGCTGTAGGCAGCTGAGCTGCTGAGCAGACCCACAGCCATCAAGCTGTGCCTGGCCCTTGGGGCAGCTGTGCTCAAACATGGAAACTGCTGCAAGTTCTCCCTGTGGGCACATTCCCAGATACCATTTCCTTGTGAATGAGCTTTTCTGCTGGAATTGGACCTAAGTATGCAGTGCCAGGAGGGCCGTTCCCTTGAGCTGCTCCCACCCAGAAGTAATGCTTCTTTATAGCTGTGGACTGAGGAGGACACACACAACCTGCTCAGATATTGCTGCTTCCAGAATATAGCCGCATCCTGTGCGTCAGCAGGGCTAGCAGAAGTTTTTCTTTAGCCATTTACTTTTTCTTTCTTTCTTTTCTTTTTATTTATTTATTTATTCATTTATTTTGCAGAAAGAGGTATCTTTGGAAGAATCTCCCAGTTCCTCATCCTGAAAGCTTCAGGATAGCCAACAAGTCCGGGTACAAGCTTGGTATCTACTTCACTCACACCAGTCCTCCTGAACGTCAGAGTGTCAAGAGCCAGAACTTTGTTTCCTGGCCATCTCCAGCTGTTATTGCACCTCCTGGCACAGGAAACAGGTCAGTAATTCCTCACATGTTCATTCAGCCTCTGCAGTGTGAAATATGAATGGGAAACCAAAACAAACCCACAAACCCCTACAAGCAGAAATTGTTGTAGAAAGATTGATGTCTGCAACCCAGTGCTACCTTCGAGGAAAGCAGCGAGAGGCAGCCAAAGGCACCATCTGTTTGTGGTGGAACGTGTAAATTTATATCTATTTCTGAATTCTTGAGTTATGAAACTGCAAACATTTCAGCTGTGGTGTGCACAGCACATGGAGCAGCATGGGGAGCCACTGTGCGTTTGATCCCAGCACACGTGGAGCACCTGCTCACATCAGAGCAAAATGAGGCAGGACCATAGCAGCCAGCAGGAACCATTGCAAATCTCCTGTGTCTCCAGGGGCACCTGCAAAGGTCTTTCAGTGAATTCGTAAGAGCTCAGCATACAAAAGTAACCACCGCTTGATGAGCCAATTTCCCACACTATGTATCAGGCATTTTCAGCACTCTTGCCCCCTAAATTAGCTGGCTTTCTTACTATGAATGACTCCTACTTGCATTAGGTGGAAGCCTGACTGCAGAGTCCTATTTTCCAGCTCTTCTATTTCCTTTCAGTTGTTTTCCTGTTCTGCTCCTTCTCTTGATCACTGTGTCTATTTAGAGCGATCACTCTTCAGGGCAGAGGTTACCTGTGTGTTTGTTTGTAGGCCAGTGCAGCTCAAATCCTCACTGAATTTTTCCTGTGCTCCTGTATCACAGACAATGATAAAGATGGGAAAGAAAGGGAACAGCCACTGGAGCGTGGAGCATTTCCATAAGCTGTTGCAGAAATGCTAAATGTCATTGGCACACAATGACTGTGACGCTTTCCGCAAGCATGAATATCCTCAGTCTTCAGTGGTCAAGGTGAACATTTTCGTAGCCGTGTTCCAGCCTATTAGTCAGGCTGTGTATTGAGGGCTCACTCCTTCTAATGGAGCTGCCCTGCTTGTTTGTCTCATGAATACATTGCAGCCCCCTTGATTAAAGTTGCATGGAGTCTTCAGCTGTGTCAGTGCTTTAATTTGCATTCTACTTGGCTTGCAAGCCTTGGGGCTTTGTCTTATGTTATATAGAATATGCTATACAGCAATTAGCCTGGAACCAAAACAACATGCGTTTGCACGGTAATGAGCATTTGCTTCTTGCAAAGACTGACTTGCATTGAAGGGGCTGTATTCCAGTCATCTTCCAATCATTTAACGTGATGCTATCCTGCATTTTTCACAACTCTTGGCTGGGCACACTGCCTTGGGATGCTATGAACACAGCTGCTGGGGCTGTTTGCTACCAGTCCCTGAGTGCAAACAATGCAGATCAGGCAAAGAGCTGGTCTGGTCCTTTAACTGTTGTTCTATGTTTGCCTAACATTAGGCTTTGAAGTGTTATCAATTGTTTGAAATAAATGATTTTATAGTTCTGAAGCATTAGTTGGATGCCATGAAAAGCTTTCCCCACCTTTAACATATTCTTGCTGTCTTCTCATTTCTCAGGGTCTTCCCTATTTATTAAGTCTGTCCTTGGATAATTACAGCTCTCCTCCTCTGTGACCCCCTCTGATCATATTATAATTTCCTCTAATCTTCATATAAAATTTCCTTAGATTCAGGATCCGGTATCAATTTGAGTGTTATTGATCACAATAATGTGCCACATCTTAAAAGAGCCCTTAGCATGTGATGCATCTTCTTGCAGCTCATCACAGCAGAATCACTTTGAAACGCAGCCTTGTCCCTTTCCCTGTAATGGGAAGAAATGATCTCGTCTTGATTATACCATTGTTCCCCCCTCTTGATGTAGGATTAACATCAATCAGCTGGACAGCGTGATTGATTTTCTAATTAATAAGGCATTTGTATCAGCTTGCATAACCACACAAAGCTTAATGGGTTCCCTACTGTATCTGAAAAGCTGGTTGTATATGTGTGGATTTGCTCCTGCACCTGGAAGCCCGTTAGCCAGCCTGCCTGGGCTGTCCCTCACACAAGGCGGTGACCACATTAAGGAGTGCTTCACCAGCCTGTACGGGGAGACAAAATGTCTCTTTCATCTGGATGATGACTTCAGTCCCAAGGCTGAGTTCTTCCAGGGTTCAAACAAGCTGGAGCAAAAAGAAGCAGTGCCCTGGGTTGGGAAGGGAAATAAATCGAGGTGTGGGAGGAGGAGAATGAATGTCGATCTGCAAGCGTGTAGAAAAGTGTAATTCCCATTTGGTAGCTCCGTGCTGTTCTGTGAGAGGACAAAGGCACAAAGCTTCGCTCCACTGCATCTCCCCTTGGCCACATTGGCCCCTAGGAGCAAAAGATGAACCAAAGACTGAATCTTGCAGGAAAGCCAAACTATACGAGGGCAGATGTGTTCTGTGATTTCCAGCTCTCTTGTAAATTAAACACAGCACAGGCAGAAGCATGGTCCAGCTCCTTCTCAGTCTTCTGTCCTGACTTATGCTTTTGCTATATTATAAATCTGAGGGTGAGAGCTATACATCAGTGCAGATTTTGGCACTTCACCCTTACATACTGTCTGGAGAAGGAACAAACTCTGCAGTGTTAAAATAAATAGACCCACATACCGGCCTGGGATGATTTACATCACTGGCCACCCAGCTTGTAGCTGCCACAGGTGGGGCAGGGATGGTTGCCGGCTGTGGGCTCACACAGCAACCAATCTTCAGGCCATCAAGCCTTTTGTATAGCAACTTCTCAATGCTCTACATCACCTAGTGAAGGAAAAAAAAGAAAATAGTGGCTGGAGAAATCAGATGTCAAAGAGGCTGAGTCCCTGGAGCAGCGCCTTGGGTTCCAGCCCATCAGATGGGATGGCACGTCTGTGGGGATGCTGTGCGAACCTCCAAAGAAGAGGTTTAAGCTAAGATGTTTCAACCCTCCTTGATGAGATTAGGAGCACATGTTGTGATGATACCTCAGTGACGTGCAGTAATGAATCTGAGCTGTAAGCACTCACACTGCATAGGAGACTTTCCATCAACAAGTAGATGAAGCTCAAACAAGAGACAAAGAAGGTGAGCTTTTGCTTTGTACCTGCACTGGAAGCACCTCCCACCCAATACCCTCCATTTCACAACATGTACCATGGAGTACATGCATCCATCTTAGGAGTGCTCGGATTGTTGCTGTAACCTTTGGTTGAAGCCCCATGGGACGCTGCAGCACTAAGTGCAAGCAGCTCTTCTCACCAGTTGTTAGCTTGATTCTCACTTAGGCTTTATAATTTTCCTATGTTTTATCCTTTTGGAGAATTTGTCATCCCTAATTAATCGCAGATCTTGTAATATTTTGTGTAATTGCCTTATTGATTGATCTAAATGTGCAGCCATTTATTGTTTCACTTACTCCATTGGCTGAGTGGCATTTTCTTTCTTGAGACGTTCATTCTTTGCTCATTGGTTTGAAGTCACTGGAGTTATGCTACGGATTCACAGATTGCTTGTAAAACCAATTAGAAACGTCTTTTGCAAATAGTATTTTTTCATTTGATTTCCCCAGTATGTTAGAAAGAAGGCAAAATATTAACTGGGCTTTCCTAAATAAGATCATCTTCATTTTCTGTCCTTTTTGGCCCTGTGGCAAGAGAAGGCAGTCAGAAGTCCACACGTGAATTTGGTTTTATCCTGCTCCATGCAAACACATTGAACTTCTTAGGAAATTTTCTCCTGGGTGTTCTCTCTTGGAGAAACCTTCTCTCTGTTTGGCTGGGATGTGCTGGACCAGTGGCCCACGTACAGACCTGGTGCTTGCACTGAGATCAGGATGGGCCATGAGCATTGGCTGGAGCCAGGTTTGAGGCCACCTATTATTCCATTGCTGCAACAGCCAGGGATGCAGACATGGATGCAGACAGGCTGCACTGGCAGCCCAACTCACTCTCTCTCCAGCACCAGAGAAATGATTTGTAGACTCAGCCAGACAATTTGGAAGCTGGCCCTGAGTCACCCTGAACATGGTGTAAGAATAGAGGATTGAACCCATTGGGCTCTAAATGAGTACTGTTATTTTCAACATTCACAGATGTCACCTTAACAGCGCAGGGAAGCTGGCAGGGTTTCCCTGACCTGTGAACAGACAGTAAATGCATTCAGGTGTTCCAACCCCCAGGGGCACAGCACCGCACTGCTGTTGGGTTGCTCCCACCACTGGGCCCCAAAATATTTCCAAGGAAGGCTTGTCTTTCTGTAATAGCAGGAGGTTGTGCCATGTCCCCGTGATATTAAAATCTCTCTGTATTTTCTGTGGGTATTCTGTTAATTAGGAGGTTTCTCCTCCCAGCTACGCTGTAAATGGAAAGGGTTCATGCTAAACCGATTGCCCTACTTACGTAGCTACTCGGAGGAATGCTAAGATGGATTAATATGCATAGCAGAAGGCTTATGACCCTGGGAGACACAAGAACCTGAAATAACCTTAATATGCTGTCAACTCGCATTACTGAACCTCAGTGAGCAAGAAGAGCCTATTTAGCAGTCTGTCTTGGAAGAAAAGTGTGTATCTTTTATCTGGCTTTTTCCTCTCTCTTTTCAAATGGAAGTGTTGCTCTTCTCTCTCCGGGCTCTGTTTTCACAAGGCACGATAAAGCCCCACCAATTCCCCCTGCTCATCCCAAACCAACCCACACACACTCACACACGCAGCACCCGAGGTGCCCACGCAGCCCATGGGGATTTCCCACATCTGCTGGGGGAAAATGAGTGTGGAAATAAGTCAGAGATGCAGTGATGCATTTTCCATGCTTATGTATAGGAAGCACTGCATTTCAACATGACAGCCATTGGGTTTGAAAGCCCTAGTAGCAAATACATAACAAAAGAAAACAACAAGTACTTGTATTTTACTATATAAAGGAAAATAGAGAATATACTGAGGAGAAAACCTCACCTGTGATGCACATAGTGCAGTTCAGGCCAGTAGACCCACAGTGAGGTCTGGAAAGTCCACTTCTGGTCTTGGAAAACGGCTGTGGCTGGAGAATTTGGAAACAGCCAGAGACCTTTGTAGAACTTATCCCTTTTTTTTAATACTTATTTATTTTTTTATGTATTTATTTACTTATTTTGCCAGAAGTGAATGTGCAAAGCAGAAACACTGGGAAATGGAGAAAGGAGGAAAACCAAGCCATGAGGTGGGGGGAAGGAGCATGCAGCCCTGTCCTGGTGTGCTGGTGGGGAGCTAAGTAATTGGAGCTGCTTGCTGTCATGTGCCCATGTTCTCACAGTGTCCCTTATGGAACACACTGCATGCTGTGGTGCTATAAATCCTTATTATCTGTGTCTTCACAACCAGAAGATTCCCATTACCCAAAAGAAGGGCAAATCTCCGGGGACATGTTAATGGCATAGAAAACTCCTTCTGTTATCTTAAACCTTGATTAATCAACCTTATTTAGAACATGATAGCGGGATAATTGAAGCTGTCTCCATGTTTAAAAAAATGCAGTAAGTACTTTAGCATCTGCAGCTCCATTTCCTTATTACATCAATATTGATGCTTCCCGGAGAACACTGTGAAATCCCACATTGAGGGACAATTCCAGAGCTCTGTATTTTCAGGACACATTAGCTGGGGGTTCCTGGTGGCAGCAGAGCGGGGGGTTGCTGCTTCTCTAAATCCATTCCCACTGCTCATCCACGACCTGCAGCCTCCTGTCATCTGCCCATCATCTGGGAAAATAATGACTGTGCGATGACAATGTAATGGATTGCTCATTAGCGTGGTTCTGTATGTGAAAAGTGCAACTTGGGGGGTGGGGGGAGGGGCTGCTTCTGAAAAATGGCAAATTATTTTTATGCATCGAACACAATCATGAGCACATCAGGCAGCTGTTATTTTGGAGTTTCTAGAAGCAGGCTTTGAATGAGATGCTTAGAGAATACTTAGAGAGGAATTAAGCTTTGAAAACATAAACCAGAGGGAAAGTGTCCTGTTTCCATCCCATTGCTCTTTGTTTCCACTGTAGAATTAAAGGAAAACCAATACGCTTTCCTGTTTTTTCTCGTTATCCCTAAGGTCCCTGTCTGAATTGGAGTTGCTGAGGCATTTTCTAATGTTTTCCAATTAACATCCCTTGATAGCGTCTTCAGAGGCTTGAGGAAATGCAATGACAGCACAAGTGTGACCCCATCGTCACAGCTTCTGAACTCTGACAGGTGATTTTAAGTAGAAAATGCTGATTTGGGGCCCAAACTGAGGGATCCCCTCCATCTGAGGCAGCTGTAACTGGGTCCAGGAACAGAGCCCAGCAGCCCTAAGGGAAGTGCTTATTTGGCATCTCCAATCTGGGGCTTAATCTGGGGAAAGAAAGCTTAATTTGGGGATAGAACAGCCTTTTTCTGGCAACGAACATCAGCCCTTAATAAACATATTGCTTTTGGCTCTGTGTGGGTGCTGGGGTAGGAAGCAGCCAGAGCAGGATGCTGACAGCTCACTCTGCCTCAGGACTTCAAGCTGAGGACAGAAAAGAGCTGCATCACCGCTGCTCACTGCTGCATGATAACTTGAGCCAATTATATGTGCCTCATTTATCTTTTAGATAAGAAGCAGAGAAAAATGGTTTTTCTATTTCCATAATCATGCCACTAACTAGACAAAACGTGGTAATCCATAATGAGCCAGGGAGGGAATTAAGCAGAGAACAGGGTCTTTTGATGACTTGCCAGTTTTCTCAAGCATCATTCATGCAGGTTATTGACATAGGACCAATTTTTCATCCTCACTTTAACAGGACTTCCACTGCTAGAGCAGAAAAAATGACAGGCACAAATGTTTGCAGGCACAGCTTTGTCCCTTAATTTAAGACTTCCTCAGATTTACAAGTCCTTAATTGTACCTACAAGTCAGGTACCTAGGAAATAATGTTGTGTACAGACAGGTGCAGATATTGCTTCTGCATGGTGGGAAGCAAGGCTCTGGCTCTTGCCCTGGCTATCCACAGAGCAGATTTTCCTCCTCTCCAGGCACTTCCTTACCAGCAATGACCTGGCAATAAATCTCTGGGCCCCAGCCCCAGGGCAGCAGAGGACCATTCTGATGGTCCCTATGTGATGCTGGGAGTGGGGATTATAGAAGAGAAACAATGGTGCTGTAGGGTACAAATGCATTCCCCCCAGCATTCCCCCTGCAGGGAAATGTGCGAGCATCCTTGTCAAAGCTGATCATTTTTCTTCATTCTTCTCTTTTTCTTCAGCCCAAGTGAAGGCTGGGATGCACAGTGCAGTAAATAAGACAACACGAAAAGGGGAGGTTTTTCTGCAGCTGCAGATTGCCTTACAGAACACACAGGGAGAGCAGACTCAGTTCTTTGCAATTCCTTGCTCGCTGGTCCCATCTCATCCTCGTCAAGAGCCCATGTCTTTAAAAATAATGATATTTCTCTCTTAATTCACTTAGCGTCACTCAAACACTAAAGGAGCAGTATCTGGAGATTACAAGAAAGGGATGGAAAAATGGAAAAAGCCTTCTGGGTATGATTTTGTTCTCCAAAACCTGATCTCCATACCTACTTTTTGCTTTGTGGGATAAAATCGCTGCTATTTGGGTGTGTCAATCAACCTGCTGTGGGGCCAGCAGAGATTTACCGCCATCATTTAGCACACCGCTTGTAGATTAAAGGGGCTTGTCCTTTTCACTTTGCCTTATTTACGATTTCCAAATACTAAAGCACTCGGGCAGAAATTATGGCTCTGTGAGGCCGTAGATATGTCCATATTCATCCATCTGAGGGCTGGAAGTTCATCAGTTTGTCTTTGGGAGTGAAGCTGAACTGAGGCCAAGCCCACACTGGACTTGGAGCAGGGTTGGTACCAGCCTTACACCAAACCTTTGGCTTACAGCCTGAGCCCAGTCCTACCTGTACTTTGATCTCGGCTCCACAAAACTCAGAAGTTTCATTTTACACAACAGAAATTGCAAGGCAGCTGCCTGCCAGGAACAGGGCAAAGTTCACCCAGTGAGGTTGTGGGTGTATTCCCATAGCTAGAAACCCGTTTCCTTAGACACGGTGTAGCTGTCACAATAAAAGAAAGCATAGTGATAATAATAAATAATAAAATAGAATAAAATAGTACACAATGAAATATAAAATAATTAATACCACGGGTTAAAAGGGATTAGGTGGATGGAGTCATCTCATTACTCACACAAACACAACAGCAGGAGCTGTAGCCTGAATATGCAAACAGCGCAGAGCCCTAAATATCCTAATGTATTTTAGAGTGGTCATTTCTAATTAGCACTTGAATCCAGCACTCCACTTAGCCTAATTAGAGGCACAACAGAAAGCTGTTTGAGCTCACATGCATATCGGAGATGTGGGATCTCTGGCATCTTGCTGCCCTTCTCCCCTACCAAAGGCAAGCACAGCACGTCAGCACCCAGCCCCAGTGCGGGCTGATCCCACAAAGCCAACGTGCTGAAACACGCACCGTGCGCTCCGTGGAGATGCTTCAGACGTGGAGCAGGAGGTGGGCGCTGTGTTACTGGGAGCAGTCAGGGCAGACCCACATATGGGAGACGTTGCAGTGCTGGGGACAGGAGGGTTAAAGCACGGCGCTGCCAGGCGAGACAAAGCAGGCATCGTTCCCGAATCTCGCTTTTTAAAGGTTTCTTTTTTAATGGCTTTTTCAAGGCGAGGCGGGCACACCCCCGCGCATCCCGCAGGCTCCGTGGTACCCGCCTCGCTGGGAGATGGATTTAGCAAAGCACTGCAAGATCTTGCTGTGAATGAGCAGAGCCAACGCTCCCAGCTCCATGGAAACCCGCACCCCGCTCACAGCTACCACCGAAAGCACAAGCCCTGTTAATATCCAACACTGCGCAGGGACGTGGTAAAACCTAGCAACCCCGCGGCAGCTGTTATGCAATTCTCCATTAATAGCTCAGAGGGATTCAGCATCCTCTTAACATTTGCTCCCCCCTCTGCATTTCTAGATGGGAGTTTTTTGCTTCCCTGCTGCTAAATCTTGAAGTGGGAGGGAACAAAGGGATCGCTGTTGCATAATGCAGCCTCACAGCCATGCCCTGCTCCCACTGCTTTGGAAACCCAAGCAGAAGGCAAAGAGCAGCCATGTGATAGGATCGAATTTATTTATTTTTTCTTCTCCTTTCTTGTATTTTCTAAGTTGCCAGCTAAAGGAACTAATTCTCTCCATAGAATCATAGAATCATTACAGTTGGACAAGACCACTAAGATCACCAAGTCCAACCCCAACCCACTCTCACTGTGCCCACATCCCTCGGTGCCGCATCCCCAGTGGAACATCTCCAGGGATGGTGACCCCATCACTCCCTGGACAGCTGTGCCGCTGCCTGAACACTCTTTCTGAGAAGGAGTGTTTCCTAATATCCAACCTGAACATCTGTTGGTCACTGAGTGTCACAGAGCCATTGAGCACAGTCCATCTTTGGGATGACAGTCACATCACATGGATCCGAGGAGCCAGAATGAGCAGGATGACACATTGCTGTGGTCACCCCATTCCTTAAGGCAGTATGGGGTTTGCTGGAGGCAGGCAGGCTGGGAATGATGCTCTTCAGACACCCAGTGTGATCTTTACTCAACCAGGTAACTCTTAAGCACTTCATTTTTCTCTAACAGTCAAAGCACTGCATGAGCAATGAGGAAAAAATGTCATTTTCAAACACAGTCGTGTCCTCAGTGAGGCTAACATGCATCAAATTGAGAGTTGTTTTCAGAGCGAGAACTTGTCTCAAAAGCCCCAAAATGGAGAGAAATAGGGAAAGAAGTTCAACAGGGTTTCAAATTCTATCTGAGCGTCAGGGCTCTGACCACAAAACAATAGAAGAAGGTGACAGAGGACTCACTAACAGCTCACAGTCCCTGATGGGTAACTAAGAAAGCTTGCAGCAAAGAGATGCTACCATTGCTTCAGCACTCCTAGCTGCTTAATCAGGGATCCCAAGCCCTCATAAATCAAGATCAGATCTCTGTGGGATTCCTGTTACCAGTGAAGGCAGCTGGAAAGACAGCTTAAGCCAGCAAGTTTCCCAGCCTAATGCTGGGAGCCTGGGGGCAGTGATCAGGAGCTGCCCCTTCCATTGCTCAGAAATAAGAAGCACCCCTCCTGCCCTCACCTGCCTCACAACAAACCCTTGCTCATCCAGGGAGGTGATCCATGGTTTGAATATCTATTTTGCACTTGGGCCTAGAGCAAGCTATGGCATCAGCAGCAACATAAGGGATAGAAGCAGCTACAGGGGAAAATGAAAGGGGAAATTAAGCTCTTTAGCACATGGGCAGGAGTCGTGTTTGGGTAGAGGCAAGGATTTAAAGAAATAATAATTACAAACCAGAGAAAAGCACCTCGCCTCCAGCAGAATAAATGCCAAGCAGCTCCATCCAGTCAGTGAATGGAGAAGGTTACTTGGTCTGCTCTGCTGCAGGTTGGACGTACAGAGAAAGGCGCGTGGCAAAACGACTGTGATTTCAGTTACTGTGGTTGATGTTTGGAAATAATCTTTAACTCCTTGTACAAATGGCTCTTACCCCATCCTTTCCTGTGAATTTCTCAACCCGGTGTAATTTATCCTCCAACGACTGGCCCATGACTTGCCACTCACATCTCTGCTTTTCGCTCCCTGTTTATGATGGGAGGTGGAAGCTCTGTGTGGCCAGTAAGGCTGGAGATGGGCACGATGTGCTTTGGGATGAAATAGAAGTCTTGGGGCAGAACAAAAGTGGCCAGGCAGCACCTTCCCAGCTGCAGTAATCAGCAACATTTGATTTTAATACTCCTCAGTGACCCTGTTTTCACCCAGGAATTGTGTGGCTTTTTTGAGCTTATTTATACTTCTCTAACATCTTGTGGCAATCACAGGCAGATTACAAAGATTTAATGCATGTGAATAGAGATATGGGGCCATTATGTTTGGGAAACACTGAGCAAGATTTTATGCATACTTTTCCACCTTAACAGGAGAGCAGGCATCAGATGGAATCTGGCTGGACTCCAAAGCAAATTAATGATGCTGATGTTCAGAAAGGAAACACTGCTGTCCTTAAATAGTCAAGCATTGTTCTCAGACTTCCTGCAATAATCTGCGTCTTTTTACCCAAAAAGATTCCTGTCTGTGTGGGTCCAAATTCACTGTCAGTTCCTGAGCCTTCCCTGATGTCTGCCTGCTGTGTATCTGCACTGTCTGTGGTTTCTGTTCTTTTTTCTGCCTTGAACCACCCTCTGCTGCAGCACTGCCTGTGGCACTGGTGGCACAGAGCACAGTGGATGTGTGCCTCCTGGGCAGCCGGTCTGCTTGGTGTCAGAGCAGTGCATGGTCTGGAGAAGCTCCTCCTGTGATGGCTGGGAAATCATTAAAATAAGTTACCCAGCCCCTGTCCATTTCCACATCTCACTAGGATGGAGGGAATTCAGAACCCAACTTGAATGAGCAACCAGTGCCGTGGCCAAAAGTCATTGCCTGATGCTGGGTGTGAGGAGTGGAAGCCCTTAGTCCTGACTTGGCATCAGTTTTATCTACTGAACGTTTTTTTTCCACCTCTAATTATCAAAATACATTGCAGAATTTGGAGTTCAGTCTGACATTTCTTATGGGTTTCCCAATCCACATATCTTATTTAAGTTCTGCTTACAAATATGCAGTGACCTACAAACACTTCAGTAATGGGTTTGAGCCAGGAAGGGGCTGTGCTTTGCTGCAGTGATTATTTATTCATTTAGCAGGGACTGATGGCTCTGCTCAGCTGGGAACTGTGCATAATTAAAACCACAGTCCTTGCCCCAAGAGGTTTCCAGTCCAAAAGATGAAGCAAAGGCTGTGCCAGAAGAAGCTGTGGGAATCCCACATGCCTGGATCATACGCTTAAAAAATGTAATTTTCTGAACAGTGAGCTCATGTGTACACCTAGGAGACCCAGCCTGCTTGGGGCTGGCAGGTACTGAACAGAGCTTTGTTCATGTGGCTGCAGTAGGGCAGGGTCCTCCCAGGAGCCATAGACACCACATCCTGACCCCCAGCCCTGGGCGGGCTCTGGTGGCTGCAGCAATGCCTGCTGTGTTTGCACTGCCCAGCAGCAGCACTGCATTTCCCTGCACACAGAGAAAGGATTGCGTGCCTGAAAGCTCCACTGTTGGTTTTGTGTTGGTTGTGGGTTTTTTTTTTCCCTTTCCTAATTATATAATTCGACCTAATAAAAACTATTGCCTCCCCATACAAATCTTATGTCTCTTGAATAGGTTGGCACATTTCCAAATAGAACCAGAAAGTGCTTCTTAAACAGAAGTTTGACCATTATTGTTATTAAAATAGAAAAGGAAATGGAGGCTCGTTCACAACAAAGTGATATTTATTGCTCAGTTTAATTGCTTAATGTAAAGCGCCTGACTGGGGATTGGAGGGGGCTGATTTGCAGGCTGGTCACCCTCCCAGAGCCACGTGTTGTGAAATCACATGTTAAAACTCAAGGTTTGAAATGGCCCTGGCAGATGGGAGCAGAATAAGAGCTGTGCAGCAAAACCCGAAGCAAGTTTGAGTGTTTCTGTTGGGAAACCATCCCTACTGGAAGCTGCCCGGCATGCTGGAAGAGCAGCCCATGGCCGTGCTGGTGGCCAGCAAAGACCCTAAAATGTGAGCCCACCTTCCTTAAGCCAACACTCATTCCCTGTGTAGGTGAGGATTTTCCCTAAGGACACCCACACAGTGCTTTGTTGCCACGCTCGCAGTGCAGGCTGTGCCTGGAGCACACTGGTTTTTCCTGCTGTAACCACACAGCTCTGAGCTATTCCCATAGTACTGCCTGCAATCAGCCCTGGTATGCTGAGGGGCATATTTGTCATGTCTCGGCTAGTCTCTCGGAGAAGCAGCCACAGGTCAGGTTAGTTACTGAATTTATGTGTCAAAGGCTGCAGGAATGAACCGACGGCATTTGTTGTATTGTTCCAGACAGCAGCTGGATATTCCCGGCATGCTGCGCCCTAGGAGTTCCCCAGCTTTCTGTGGCTGTTTGCAGTCCCTCCTTATTTGGCTGATGTTGCATCAATTCAAGCAGAAAAAAGGTGCTACCAGCAAAGGGAGAGCTGATGTCTCCCTGTAGGTGACAGCTTCCCTGGGGTGCAGGGAGCTGCAGCAGCACATGGCAGGGGGCAGCCAACAGCTCCAGCTGTGAGGTTGGATTCTGCTTTGGGGACCTGCTCTAAGGGTCAGGCAGCAGCATCCCATCCCCATGCAGGTAGAGATAAGGGCATTGGGTCCCCTTCCAGTAATAGGAGAGTGGGCATTGTTGTGGACAGGAAGCCATTCCTGATGAAAGCAATATCTGAAGCACAGAGCTGTGCAGTGCCTTAAACTCAACAGGATCCCATGGCCCCCATGAGCTGTGGGTGTAGAAAGAAAATAAATCCCAACAGGCATAGGTTGCTATCGCCGTGAAACACCGAGGAGCAAGTTCTTAGCTTTGGTGGGTTTCTTTGCTTTTTTTTTTTCATTTTGGTTTGGTTTTTTGTTTTTTTTTGTTTGTTTGTTTTTTGCAAGGTGAAATTTGGGCCATTGGCTGCTGCTGGAAAATGCCTTAATGTCTTCCATGCCCTTTGTGCAGCCATGCCCTGCAGAAGGGCTCTCCCTGCACCCAGTGGGGAACGCCCCATTGCCGGGCTGGGGAAGTTTGAACCTGAACTCGTCTGTTTAGGTTTGACTTTTCCTGCTGGAGTCCCTGGCCTCGGCCCAAACCTCAAAAGTAATCTACAGCCAAATACTTTTGAAGTTGGTAATGAGGCACTGCAGTGTTCCTTACAAAAGTGAGTCCGGTCGGTCTGCAGTGCCCCGGCAGTGTGTGGGTCTGGTGCATGGGGCTGCAATGTCCTTCTGGGCACGGCCAGGAACGAGCAAAGTTCTTTCTTGTTTCACAGCAAAGCAAACACAGCAGGCTTTCTATTGCATGCCTGTTGCTTGGGGTTAATTGCAAGTGATCACGTCCCTCCACACCCTACATTCCTGCTTGCCAGCATTCTGCAACATGGGACCTTTTTAAGCCCTTCCAAGAGGGTGTGAGCCCCATGAGCTGCTTGTTGCTGGGCTCCAAAGGGACCTGCTCAGGCTAAACTAGACCCTGTGACCCACCTTGCTCTTTGATCAGGAGCTGCTCCTGAACTGCTTTCCCTCCATAATGACATTGGTGTTGTGTTGGCCTTCTATGCAGGTGTGTTTTTTTGCACAGTCTTTTAATGGAAAAGAGTGACCCTGTGAAAGTGTGGCTAAATATTTGGAGATTCTCAGGCTTATAAAACGTCACTGTCTGAGCAATCAGCTGGTGATGTATCTGACACAGTCAGGGAAAGGGTGAACTGCTTTGGTTCCCCCAGTATTGATGGCTAATGCCAATCCAATCTGGAATGAAAGGAATCAAATCTGTCTGCAACCTCTGGCTCTTCCAAAAGAGCGTGTGTTTTAATTAAATGGAGACCTAGGCGGTTAATCAGCACAAGTACTGATGGTGTGATTAGCAGGAAGCACAGGATGGAAAACAGAGAGCAGGTCTGGGGACTCAGGGGGCACCCAGGGAGCCTCCATGACTTCAGGCAGCCCTGGGGATCTCTGTCTGGGGTGCTGGTGAGGCCCCCCCCCCCCCCAGAAAACAGGGCATTTATCACAGTTACCTTTGTGAGGAGTAGTGTGAGGGGTTGCAAAATCTATTTGAAATGCATCGTATTGAAGGGGGGAAAAATAAAGCCACCCCAGAAATAAGCTTTTAGAATTGAAAGATCAATGAAGAAACAGCCGCCTGGCCACCCCCTCCCTGTGCAAAGCACACACTTTCTTCTGATGACAGCTCAGCCTGCAGCGGTTTCAATGGCAGGAGGCCAGCAGAGCACTCACAGAGCTTCAGCTTAAGGTGGAGCTGCTCGCAGTTCCCTGCCTAGCAGTACCCAGCCCCACAAAGCCAGCAGGACCCTTGCTGCAGCAGGGGAGGTGTGGTGGGATGTTCCCTTTGGAGGATGCCCACATGTAGGGGTTTGCTGGCAGCCCCGTGATCTGGGAAGCCCTATGGAAGTTCTGTTCCCAGAGGCCTCCTGCAGCTCCACTGGCAAACACCCCCCACGCTTCTGCTGCTTCCTAGAAGTATGGCCATGCTGTGGCACCAACACCCCAAGAAATGCTTGGGGAGGAAGTGTTCACAGCTTTACCATGGAGTGTTTGCTCCAAAAACCAAGAGGAATGTGGGCAGCCCATGTAGAGACCCATCCTCCAATGTGTCACTTGTTATAAAGTCGAACCTGCCTGGTATAGGTATTCAGTCAGCAAACTTTTACTCCTTGTGAGCCCATAGCTCAGCTGGTGCAGTGTATGTGCCTTTTGTAGTCCTTTTGCTCACAAAGTGGAAAGGGCTGTTTGTATGTTTCTTCCAAAACCAAACACGTATGTGCAACAAACATGGGGTGGGTGCAGCACTGGGATTGCAAAGGCCCTGCCTTCCAGAGGAGCACTTTGTTCGGATGGTGTTTGCCTTGGCTTTGATGTTATGGGGCAATCAGTATGGCTGTGATCATTTTCATCTCATTGTCCATAATGGCTTGGATGAGAAAGCCGTGCCCAGCATGCAAACAGCATCCTCAGCCATCAGCCCTCCCAAGCATGGACCAGTCACCCACTTCTTCCAAATTACAGAGCCATCCACCCCAGTGAAATGCCACTTGCCACGCATGCAGACGGCACTGCCTCCATCTTAATCTCAGTACAAGTCATTCCATATCTCATCGGTTTATAAGGTGGTACGTGCATTTCAAACCACACCTTTTGCAGAGCCTGCCCTGCAGAGATGCTTGGTGTGCTTTGTCCCAAAGAGCCGCACGGCACCAGGTGAGCACGACCAGGAGCTTTGCAATGCCCAACTGCCTCTGCACAGCACCATCACTGAGACCGGAGAGCTGCCAGCACAGAGCCTATAAATCCCCAATGGTGCCCCATTCCTGGCCCTGACTCACAATTGTAATAAAAAGAAAGAAAACATATTGGGTCTTTTAATTTGCCTTTTGGAGTCGGTGCCTTCGGGCACATATTCCAGCTTTTCTAAAACATGCGGGCTAGGAGCTTCCTTTCATTTCTCAGTGAAAGCTGAGAGCCTCACTTATTACTCGCATCCAAGAGCAGAGCTTTATGAAAAATTCCAAATATCAGAAGATGGGTAATAAAATCACAGGGGCTGGCGATGCAGAGACTCCAACTAGATACATAATATCCCTTTTATAAGCCTCCAAGAAAAGCACGCGCCGCTGGGATGCTGCTCTGCCACGAGAGAAACGAATGCAATGAGTTTGGGTGAACCGCAGCAGACACAGGGCTCAGATGGCTGCTCCTTGGCCAGGGCTCAGCTTGCATGGCTGTGGGCTGAGGCAGTAACCGGGTAAGCAGAAACACACGCAGGAGTGGAACTGGGAGAAAGAGGGGCAAAGGTGACTGGCACCCACACAAGGATTTTGGCAATCGCGGTGCCAGCACCTGGCAAAGGAGAGTGGAGAGCTGGGAGGTGCTGGGAAGGCGGTGGTTCATCAACCCCTGCAGATGTGGAGGCTCAGCCAGCCTGCTGAAATTATGGGGTATCTGAGAGCATTTCTTGTTCAGTTCCAGCTTATGCTGCTATTAAAGCAGCTCTGCTGACCCACGCCAGGCCCCATGATCAGCATCCCACCCAGCCTTAGCATTATTCCCTGGATGCTCCACACAAGGGAGCCCAATGGGGCCACAGGGAATGAATGCCCTCACCTCCCCATTGCCCACCCCCTGCATAGGCACAGCAATGGCTGCCCTCACCTTCATGGGGAACATCTCTTGTCACTGTGCATGGAAATGGCAAGATAACAACCTCGACTCTTGGTTCCTTTAATGTAATTGGAAATGGAGTTAAGCTGTGACTCTAAAAAGGAAGTCTAAATTAGGTTGCAAAAGAGAAAAGGATATTTGACAGCAGGAGCAGGCTCTGGAAATGCAGTCATTGTTTCTACTTATGGGTTTTGAAATGTAAATAATTTAACACCCAGCTAAGCAGAGGAAAATCTGCTATTTTTGGTTTATTCTGAACAAAGACATCTGTGTATTCTAAAACATACAGTTCAGCATTAAAAAAGAACCACAACAATGCAGCAGTAATGCCTGCGGGAATGCCCTTAGGTATTTAAGACTCAGTGCTGGGGTCTGGCTGGCTGTGCCCCACATTACACCGATACCCTCACAGCAACCTCCAGCCTCACCAGGTCATCGCAATAAACCCATAAATAAATGATTTCTATTGGTGAATCCTGGGGATTCCTTACAGATTTCAGCCAGAGGATGAAAGCACAGGGAGGGGTTGGGAAGGCAGCACTCGAGTCTGAGCTGACCTAAGTCAGGACACTTGGAGAACAGCTCTGGGTTGGGTGGGATGTAGGGATGTGTAGCTGCCACCAGGCATCAGCTGCTTGAGATCCCAAGTGGTGCTAAGAACCACACTGAGATTCAGACTGGTGCCATTTAGAAATGAGGGCTACTGCATGCACACAGGTGTTGCTCAGACGCAGGATACAGCCTGCTCCTTTAGAGATCTTAAGTCAGTTGCTTTGCTTTGGGTAATTAGCACAATTAAGCCTGATTCGGTTTGCTGCTCTCTCAGCTCTATCAAACACACTTTTTCTTAATAACTTATTTAGAGAAAGGGTTAAATACCTCCAAGCCGTATAAAACTACCCCCAGGTGCTTGTGCCTTCACAGCTGTGCTGAGAGACCTGCTGGCATGGGGAGGCATCTGGGGCAGGAAGATGGGATCTTGGAAGGATGAGAGGTAGTGGCCTGAAGTTGCACTGGGGGAAGTTTAGGTTGGATATTAGGAAAAAGTTCTTCTCAGAAAGAGTGGCGATGCGCTGGCACAGGCTGCCCAGGGGGTGAGTGATGAGGTCACCGTCCCTGGAGGTATTCTAGAACTGTGGAGATGTGGCTCTGAGGGAGGTAGTCAGTGAGCATGGTGGGGATGGGCTGGTGGCTGGACTTGGTGGACTTGTTGTCACACAGCAGAGTGGAGAACACAGCTCACATCCCTCACTGCTGCTCCTTTCTCCAACCCAGGGCTACCACCTCCCCTGGCCACCAGCACCGTTCAGCCAGCGTGCATGCTGAGGGACCACAGAGCCCTGCAAAGGCCTTCGTGTGAGATGGTTCAGACTAACAGGTGAGCTCAGAACATTGGCTGTGTTTTCCCCCACCGAGCACAGCTCCATCTCCCATCCCTCCCTGCCTGTGAGCACAAAGGAGGGTGAGTCACCGCAGGGAACACCACGTGCTCCCATAGTGCAGCAGATGGGATCAGGGAGTCTGGTACAAATTGTCCTTTTTTCATTCATTGAAACTCTCTTAACCCTCCTGAGGCTGTTCTCTGTATTGTTCGTGAGCTGGAAATGAAGCAGCTCCTTCACAACTCGGGGTTTGCTGTGCCAGATCTAGGTGTGACTTTGCCTCTTATTAAGAAAATGGTGGATGTTGCTGAAGGTTTCTTATGAGCGTGTGTGTTGGGCACTGGCATTAGTTAACTGGGTGAGCTGCCTCCTTTCTTCGTTCTCCACCTTTCTCTGAATGCTCACAGGGTGCATCGAGCTGGAATTGATGTTTGCAGCACGTTGACTTTTGTAGCAGGAAGAAAATCAATGGGAGGCTTCTATTTCTCTTTTCAGACTGAATCATAAACATTTTGAGCCAAAGCAACAGAATTTGTCATGGGCTGAGGGAGAAACAGTCAATCAAAATTATCCCAAACCCATGTTTTGGATTTCCATCGCAGTGACACAGTCAGGCTTTGCTCAATCCTGTTTCCTATAACAATGAGTCACAACACAAGTTTTCATTTTCAGTTCCTTCTGTATTTAATGGATGTGCATAGGGTACTACAAGGCCTTTGGGGATGTTGGCAGCTGGCTGCATTCCTTCCCCTTTTCCCTGCAGGATAACTTTTCCCCTACTTTTGGTGATATTCATTCATAAGACTTGCATAACCTCAGGCTCTTGTCTGAGATCTGTGAGATTTGCTCTGGGTAAAACTTAGTTTTTGCAATTACTATTTTTTTTTTCCCCTGCATAAATGCATTTTAATGGAAGTTTCCCCAGCTACTTTTATGTTGTGCTATTTGCAGAAACACAGATCAGTGTTGGGGGGGAAAGCTATTCTGGTGTTTACTCATTTCAGCCCTATTTTGATGTCTGAGCCAGGAAACAAACCCGACATCCTGAGATCAATGCCAGGTGAGCACCCAGCTCAGGAAAAGTGAGAGTGAAAAACCAGAATCCACTGCCATGAATGGAATGAGTTAAAATCACTCCAAGCGATGCCTGGCTCCGGTGAAGTCACAACCTGCTGGCAGGGACTCTGCAAGGAGAAAAACATCTAAATCCATTGGATAAATTATCTGTTGCAAATTATTTCTCCAGCTGTAATTAGTAATCTTCATTTTACACAGTAGGCCTCTAATGACCTGCTTGACAACTATGATGCCTGATAGACAGTAGGGATTTGCATGAAAATGAGTGTTGTTTCCTCCCTTCGAAGCCATAAAACAGCAGCAGCAAGGATGCTCTGCTTTGCTGTGCAGAAGTGGGATAACCATGCAGAGAGCTCTGGGTGAAAGGAGATAATTCAGCTGTATGTGAGGAAACAGAGAAAGAAGGAAGCACTAATCTGAACCAGAAATAATAGCACCCAGTGCACAAACAAGCCTAATCAGATCGGTTGCTAAGTGGAGTCATGTGAATAGCAGATGATGGAGCAGAAGCACAAGATAGAGCTCAATGAAAACATGGGGACCTGGCACTGGAGAGGTCTTGCTGTGTTTTCTGTCATTGAATTAACTTTTGCCTTTATATAGGGAGGGTCTTTAAATTTTGGACCTGTTTCAGGAGTGTTATCGTGTCCTGTCTGCTCGTGATTGACAGGGTTTGGCTCTTTGTCTGCCTTGTATTTCGTGGATTCATACAGACGGTGCTATTGCCAGTCAGTAGAGCTCAGATAGGGTTACAAAGAGCAAGAGAAAATCAGGAAAAGACAAGGAGTCTGTCCCCCCGCAGCTCCAAGGGCTTCTTCCTTTCTCTGGGAGCTGCAGTATTTTTGGTGATTTCAGCAGTGTTATTCCCAGCCCGGCGCAGCTCTTCTTGTGCTCTGACAGCTCAGTGCACCTGGAATTTATTACTTGACAAAAACTGGCAACTTCTCTCAACTGGGAAGGTGTTCTGGAGGCAGGGATTTATCCTTCCTTGCCTTCTGGATAACTCGCTGCAGTGAATCCAGGAGTGGTCGGAGCAGCTGGGATCAGGACCTGAATAACATCACATCAGTTCATGAAGAAAAATGCAGGTTTTAGTTGCTGGTCAGCATCTTCACTTTGATTTTTCATTTAGCAATTTGGTGGGAGATATTCCCAGCACAAAATATAAAAGGTGGAAGAACCCACCTCCGGCTGCTTACCCACAGGTTGATCTCTCTCCTTTGTTGTGTGTTGCTGATCTGAGTTCTTGCTAGATGGATGCACTGAGCACACAGTATGTGTCATCTAGGTTGGCCTCTGCTCCCTTCCTCCACCTCCCCAGTCTGCTGGCAGGGCTCATTGCTGGGTGTGCACCATCCCAAACAAGCAGTGCAGCAGCAGTGGCCATGGGCTTATGACCTCATAGGCTTTCTATCAAAGCACATGGGCTACTTTGGGGGCCAATGCATTTGGCATCAGGATGTACCCAGCGGGCTGCATGGACGGTGGGGGAAGATCCACTGTAAAACAAGGAGCCCCTGCTCAGATCATGTGCATTAGAACTGGCCTCCCTGTTGCATTGGAAGTGTTTTGATTTTTGTTTCCTCTGTGGAGCACAAACAGATTTTGAAACCTCAGAAGTTGTCATGAAACAAACTCGCTGTTTGCCAGCCAGCTCTCCTGACGGGTCACAGCTAGCCCTTGCTCGAGCCTTTTGAAGTCAGAAATTACACAGAAGCAGCATCTGTCTCTGCACGGATTTGTATGGAGAAACGTGACTTGTGACCATCTTTTGAAACAAACTTAACTCTTAGGTTTATGACTTTCCATGTTCTGTCCCTCCTTACTCCCAGCAAATACCTGCAAGAAACACCACACCTTACATGTGGGAAGAGAGCTGCTGCCATGTGGCACGCAATGCGAGCATGGCAGTGCCCTCTGCTTCTCACCCCCAGGAGCAGGGGATGCCATCTGCCAGTTTATATTACCAGGCTCAGGGTTTCATCTAGGAGAGGATCATAATTTCAATGTTTGATACAGAATGCTCTGATGCTGCCAAATATAAGTGAAGGACTTTTTATTTTTTTCCAATTAATCAGTGCTGCTCTTAACCTGAATTCAGGCAGTTGGGGTTTTTCATTCCCCTCTCATCATGATTTCATTTTCTCATCCCCGTCACCACGTGGATTGTTCTGCAGTGACTAATTCTGAGGAGTGTAAGCTTGCTGCTGAAAAGCAGCGTCAGAAACGTATGGTTATCCAGGATAATGGGTGCCAACGGCACAAATCCTACAGCTGTGTGTGGGGGGGAAGATGACAGTCCTCTGAATGCAAAATTGTTTGCATCCCATCGTCACCCGACAGCTTCTGCAAAAGAAGAGCAATCCTTTTAAAGTGTCTGAGAAATAACATCACAAGGCAAACGATTCCAAGTCACTGTTAAGGTTCCTTTGTGGTGATTGCAGCAGTCCCTCAGAAGGGTTTGCTCTGAAGGTTTCTTAATTTTGTGAGGATAACTCAGGAAGTGGCTGCGACTGCGCTGGGTTAACACACAGCTTTGTTTTCTCAGTGAGCTTTTCTCAGGCAGCCTGAACTCTGTCTGGTTTCCATTTTTACATCCGCATTTTGGTGCGCAGTGACAAATATTTCTGGTAGGTGCAAGGAAGCACCGCGTTTTTTCCTTCAGAACTGAGGTTTGGAGTAATTTCTATGTACTTTGAAGTAGTCTTAATGATGATGGTCATCCTTTGAGGAGGAGAATTGCCTCCTTCATTCCATATTTTGCCAACGTAATCTTTTAAGTATGGCATCTCCGCAGGAGGTTCACAAGTGTTTGCAGCCTTGCAGGGCTTCTCTGCTGCACTTTTCAGGAAGGAAAAATGTGATGTGATTGTACTGGGTGCATCGCGGTTCATTTTGGTTATCTGAAAGAATCTGAGCAATCATTGCAGATCCCTTTATGGCAAGGAAAGAACTTCATTCTTCTCATAGAGAATATAAATAAAGCTCTCGTGTTTTGCCCACAGAAAATCTTCAAGCCAGGAAAGAAGGGCTCACATTCCTTTGGTAGCTTCCCCCTGTGTTCTTAATTGCTACAATAATCCCATAGCCAAATCCTTTGCTATCTGAAAACCATTGCAGTTGTGCAGTGGGGCTCATGTCTCCTGAACCCTTGCTACGTGCACTCACAGGCTTTGCTTCTGCACGGCTGTGGGATGGGAGGGGTTTCCAGCTCCGTTCACTCATCTCAGGGCAGATGCTTCCAAAACGCAGAGCGCTGGGCACACGTGTTTCCAATTAGAGTAAGAAAAAATAATAATACATTTTTAGAGGTTTCCAGATTTAGGCCAAAGTGTTTATAAAACTGGTTTCAGCTTTTAAGAATGTATTTCCTGGCTCTGGAACTAAGAGGAGCCCCTTGACTCCATGGGACTTTGAATGGGATCCCTGAGCATTCCTGGAGCTCAAGGGAGCGGAGCAGAGGCTGCTCCCAGCTGCGGGCAGCTCTGCTTGGTGTTACACTTGTATTGAGATCTAGGAGCTAAAATCCCCAAAGTCCCCCCAGAATGACAGAGTAGGGAGGTGGGGCAGAGGATGGGGCCTGTCTCCTGGGCACCAATATTGGGCTGCTCCATGACCTCCTCCATGTTTCTTCCAGTCTCATTGAAAATTACATACAAAAGCACTGGCCCATTTTTTGGTCCAAATGGAACGGCTTTTAGTATCCATGTTTCAAATATATACCCTCTCCTTTTCCTCCTCTTTGTTGTTTTTTTTTTGTGTCCGATGTGAGTGGTGAGAACCCATTTTGTGTTTTATTTTCCTTCATTTCAGCATCTATCTCCATCCCCTGAAAGCTGCGGTTATTCCATAAAGCCAGTCACTCAAGTAAATAATAGTGATCTCCCCCCATAAAGCTGCTGAAACTGTTGAAATACGTTAAAATATTGGAGTGATCATTATTAACATAAACTACAAGAAACGTTAGCTGAATCCGTTATAAAAGCAGGGAATCTTTTCCGAGTTGGTTTTAATTTCAAATAAATAACAGAAACCATTTTTCCCAGGAACGTGAAGGATGGCTCCATAACATCAGCCCAGCAAAAATAATGCCCCGTCAGCCCTGTTCCCTGCCTGCAAAGCGCCGCCGTCTCTTTTTCAGATACAGAGGAAAGTCCTGATAATAAACATTCCATAAAAGCACAGAGACCTTTATCAAAGGAAGAGATGCATAATGCGTCTCCAGAGTTGTTACAGCATTTGCCTTTACACAGTTATTGTTTGATGTTTAGGTTTGCTTGAGAGGAACATCTGAAAAAGATCCACTAAGTCAGAGCCAGCACTTTTAAAAGGCACTTAATGAATTTTTCTTGCTGTGTTGATATTGAGAGGTGATTTATTTGTAGATCATCCCTCCTTTTGTTTCTTCTTTTTCTATTTTTTTGTGTGCAAAGCGTTCGGGTTTTTCAGAATTCTATTAGTAAAATTACTTCTTCTGATGGAGGCGATCCTGTAGGAGCTTCGTGTGTGTTAATTTAGTGCTGGTGAATGAGGCTCATCTGCCCTCCCTGCACAGTTTTTTTGCAGCCAGCAGTGAATCAGCACTGTGACATCAGGGCTTGGAGACACCCTATGGGAACCTAGAGCTCAGCCTCCCTGTCCTTGGCACCCTTTGAGATGAACCCTTTGCAGTTCTCAGAGTGCCCCTTCTCTGAGCTGTGGGGAGACACATGGTGCTATTTCAAAGCAATATTAAAGTTTAGGAACCAAATCTTTTAGTTTGTCCCTAATCGTGACATTTTCCAAACATTCATTTGCTGTGGAACTCCTGCAAAATCACATGTGGGAAGAAGGGAATCACTGCAGTAAGGGAGAGCTTCCCCCACCCTGACAGACTCATGTGGGTTGGCTGCAGCAGCGCTGCGGTGATGGGTGATCGCTGCATCCCTCCGGCAGTTCAATTTAATTGATGTAACATTAAGAGGTGTCACATCACTATTAAAAATAAATGGCATGGAGCAGACATCAGGTAATCAGATAGGAAAAAGGGTTATTTCTGATTTTCCAGGCAGCACAAGGAATGTCACTGACCCATGGTGGCTGCTCTGCCCGGCACATCCCTGCCCTCGTTAGTGGCCAGGAGGTAATAATGCTGTTGGGTGAGCTGACAGCTCTACCCCTGAATTTTACATATCTCTTTTAGCAGCTCAGCTTGTCAGACATTTTGGGTAGAAAGAGCAGAAATGTGTAATAGAGGTGTCTGATTAGAGCTGCAAAATTCATCCAAACCTGAAAGGATGCAGAGCCGCTCTGGAAACCCCACGCAGATATGTGAGGCCATTATCAGGCATCAGGGCTGATTAGGTTGTTGCCAGCAGTAATAAACCCATGTGTCTCCATCCCAGCTGCCTCCGGAAATGAAGCACATTTATTTCATGGTGCTGGCACAGGCTGTGGGTACCCCATCACTGGAGGTGCTGAAGATCATGCTGATGGGACCGTGATATGGGGGATGGCAACCAGCCCATAGCAGGGGCTAGAACTGGGTGGGCTTTAGGGTCTCTTCCAAGCCATTCTATGGGCTTCTTGCTAATGTTTGGTGACTTCCTAAGGGAACAGGAATGCTGTGGGTTGAGCACCCCATCTACCAAGTGCCCACTCAGTGTAGGGCTGCTGCTTCTTAAGGCCCCCACCTCTCTGGTCCTATCTTGACAGCATCTGCATTCAGCTCTGGGACTGACACTGATGTCACCACAGCCCAAGCAAGCCATAGAAATCAGGTCAGCTTCTTTTGGTGTAAAGCAGCACACCTTTGCTGAAGCCTGTGGAGTTAAAAGAGCGCAAGAAAGACCAGAATTAGGTCAATCAGATGCACGGCTCCTTCTATGCAGCAGTGTGACCCTCTTCTTCCTTCCCGTACTCCTCAATGCACTCAAGTAGGTCAGGAGTACCTCTGCCAGGCAGCCCGGCCCACCCAGGTCACTGAGATACTTCCCAGAACTGCAGAAAATCAGTCTCTTCCTGATGTGCACCAGTGTGCAGCCGGAGCACCAGCACCTGCTGAGAAAGGAGCATCACTGAAACAAGGCCCAGCTTTGTATTGACAGCACCCAGGGGCTGGCCTGGGGTCAGCAGAGCGGTGTGTTTGCAGAAAGGCCTCTGCAGTTAGTTACCACTCGCAGGTGAATTAGTCATCTCCTCGCCATACCTGAGAAAGCAGATGCCACAAAATACCTTCAGTGCCATCTAGCTACTAAGTCACAGTGAGATGCACATTGCAAGAGTGCTGGCTGCCATCAGGCCCTGGGCAGCACCCCGCTCCAGCTGATGCTCTGCCCTCGGGGCTCTCATCAGAATGGTGATGAAAGCCACAAGGATAATTTGCAGCTGCAGACAGCTCTGCTTCAAATAGATGTTTATCTGAAGTGCTGCAGAGAGAATTCCTTGGAAGGAAGGGAAAATAAATAATAAAAAAGGCACAGACCCCAAGCCCATGGAATTTATTCTGCAGCTCATGAAGGCACTTCGGTACAGCGTGCATCTCTGAATGCTGCCAATATGGAAGACCAGCACTTCTTGGCTTTGGCTTTTGTTTCATGAGGGTGAAACAAAAATGCAAGAAAAGCAAAATATAATTAATTTCAGAAAGGTGTTGTTCTTACGGTGGGCTGTATTTTGGTGAGATTATTCCATTCACAGTGTAATCTGTCCAGATAAAACCTGTCTAAGAATGACCTTATGGCCTGGGTATGAGGAGCTGCAGAACACACATCCACGCTCACTCCGTGTCCCACGGCAGTGTTTGGCTATGGCTCAATGGGTGCAACCTCACCACTCTGGCAGTGCTGGCTCAAATCTAGAGCGGGTTCCTGGCAGCTGGAGCCATACCCATATGACAAAGTGGATGCTGGACCTCAGCGCTGTGAGGTGGGTCACGATGGGAACATCCATGTGCAACCCATAGGGAGACTTCGAGAGGATACATAAAGCTTTCATCATGGAAGTTTCTACCCTGGCAAAACATGACAGCTCCAGCAACCAAAGGCTGCAGCTCTCAGCTGTCCTCTGAGCCAGAATTACCGTGCAGACACTTAAATAAAAATGAGAGCGGTGCTCAGACCTGACACCACATCTCAATCCTGGCTGGTTTACACCTGCCGAGCACAGAGCTGACCCTGGGGCCAGATCTGGCCCACGGCTCCATTCTGGCAGCCACAGTGATTTAAAGGCATGTCTGTGTCAGTCAACCGGCAGTCCCTCTGAACACCAGATTTATCTTGCAATCTGCACTGGGATGTGGGAACGGCTCCTTCTGCTCCTGCGTGGGATAAATCAGCCACATGCAGCCTTGCAATTTATTGGGCACAGCATCAGCACGGGGACCTGTGGCCTGTGAGGGTATAGAGATGTTGATGCCCACCCTGCAAAAGGAGCTCAGGTTTTGGGATCATAGCAGCAAAACCAACCCATAAGGCGGCTGCTGTGCCCATCTCTCCAAAACATAATGCTGGCAGAAGCCACAGTGGGTCCTGTGCTGCTCCTGGTGGGAGCAGTCAAGTCAAGGCATTTTTCCACAGCTGAATGACTGGCTTGTCAAGCGTGTAAAGCGCAGTCGCTGAAATTGATTGTGGCCCTACATGGATAATTTCTACCAGTATCCTGTTATTGTGTTGAAACAGTAATGCATAATGTATGGCCGTGCGTCCCTGCAATAAACATTTTACGTCTAATTTAGAAACATCTGAGTCATTAAAAAAGTTCTCTCATTAGGTGGCACAAACCTTTGCGGAGTCAGCAATAGCAAAGTCTTTGGGAAGAAAAAGCTAATGAAGAGAGTTGGAGCAGTGCAAAATACCTGTGCTGGGAAGGGGAGCAGGGCTGTGCTGGGCCCAGCTTGAGGGATGCCCATGCTGTGCACTGACTGCAGCTCCCCAAAATGAGACCTCCCTGTGACAGGACTTCAGAAAGCAGCCTACAGCTTTGAGCTTTGTTATTGCTGTTCCTCTCCAAGGGAGGTTTTGGAAGGTTTAAGGAAATAAAAGCACTGGGGAAAAGTAAAGCGTTGGGATTCCAGTTGGCACACGGAGCAGCACCATGGAACCTTGGGCACCCAATGCCATTCCCTGCCCTGTCCCCACCCTGGGTGTGTGCAGTGCCTCAGGCACCACCTCCCATCTCGTGTTATTTATTCCATGAAGTATAAAATCACACGGAAGATATTTGAGGTTATCTGGATGTTGACATAAGTTAATCTCTCCTAAACTACTTCTGATTCATTTCTAAGAAACTTGTGCTCCTATGACCACATTTCCTTTACAGTCATCAGTGAATCTGGAATTACAGAGTGGACATCATTTGCTTTGCAGGGAAGGATGCCAACTGTGAGTTTTGTCCAAGGATTTGACTCAGCTGCAAGAAGACGTTGCTGACATACGTGAGTCCATAACAATTAATGACTGTATTTGGGGGTTTATCGCTGTATTGCAGATCCCACCATGGGTCCGCATTGCTTTTTGGCAGAGCTAACAAAGGCTGAGGTTGTGTATCTTTATACCCAGTAATTGCCTCCCCGTCCACACTAACTTTACAGAGATGCACTGTTTTTCAGCATCCACGTAAGGCCTTGACCTGTACAATTCAATTTCAAACGGTAAAAATCCCCTGGTCACCATAGATGCTGGTGACAAACTAATGTGTTATGTTCCATAACCGTCTGCTCTGAGCACTGGCTTGACCTGTAAGTGTTCAGGATATAGCCTGACTAAAACGGGTTTTATTATTTTCCATTAGTGCCTGCCACAACAAAATCAACTGGCAGTCCACAGAGGAAATAAAAGTATTTTCCTCCTCTAGATAGCATCTGCTGCAAATGTAAACGGGCCTTTCCCAGCCCTCTCTTTCCTTCCATCACACCCAAGGATCCTTCCCAAGGTTCACAGATTAAAGGTTTGCCTGGTGCTCTCTCCCTCCCCAGCAGCACCCCAGCTTTTTGTGCCTCCCAAATGCCTTCTAAGCTGCCCTTGTTTGAGCTTCTCTCCTTTCCAAAAACTTCTTTCTTTTCTTAAGGCAAATTATTCAGTTAAAAAATAATAAATAAATAAAATAAAAATCCCCAGCATTAAAACCTTTCTCACATTGTCTCGTCTCAGTAAAACAATGACATTTTCCTCTCTTTGATGCTCAGATCTAGCTCTGCAGGAAATTTTACTACCACGACTCTTTCATCTCTCTCCTGGTTTGAAGATAAATGATCCTTGGACTCTTCTGGACCTGCATAAATCACAAAAGCAATCTACTAAGAGAGCTGCCTGTGGCACTGACTTCAGCTAGAATTGAAAAGGACAGCCAAAAATATCCACAGAGCTTACACAGAGAGGAACCCAAACAATCCTTTGGGAGGAAGTAGGGTGGCCTGGGGTTATCTTACACCCCTGCACTCCAAGTGATCTGGGAGGTGAAAATGTCCCATGCACCATTCTCTGCCACCAAGTGCAGAGGGCATCTCCGTTCCAGGGAGCCTGCAGGCTGCAGCCAATGCCTTCCCATGAGCTGTGATGCAAAGAGCTGCAGTGTGCAGCCTCTCCCGGGTGCCTCGTGCTTTCCCGTGGGTGGGACTGTGGGTTGTGAGCTATTTTTGCATCTCCCCTCGCTTTCACCTGATTGCAACCGGATACCACAAGCCCCATCAGCCACAAGCGGGGCGCGCTGCCTTGCTAATGTAACACACCATATGCTGACGGGCGAGAAGACAGAATTTTGGGCTGCCAGGCCAGCATTTGTTTTTTCCTTAAGAAATTTTTTGAAGCCGTACTTGTGTTACTCAGAGCTCCTCGTAATTTGGGGACATCTGCAGAGATCATTCACAGTGTCATTCTTCATTAACAAAGGTGTTATCTTGAAACTGGAGTTAACGCAGCTCCCTGTGATGCTCAGCTCCTTCCAGTCTGATGCCTTGCTTCACATCCCATTTCCAGTCATATGATGATGATCCATAGCAAAATCATTTCAGTGCATACACATACCCAGATACTTAAAACAGTTATTTGCAACACCGTTTCATCACCAATTCAGTGGCCACTCTACAGACAAGTTAAATAAGCATCCATGATGTGTAGCGTATGTGCCTGTTGACTCTCAAGCAGGGACAAAGCAGGGCCAGAGTTATGCATGCAGATTTTTTTCACAAACCAAGTGTGTTTATGTCATGGAAATATCTTCTCTCATCAGGTGATTTTCAGTGAAAGAAGAAAACGTCAATGAGCTTCAAGGCCCATCCAGTTGCACATGGGAAAAACAAACAGTCATGACCAACCCAGGAGGCTCAGCCAGCAGCCAGGACCAGTTTCTATGACTCAGGTAGGTGCAGTCCTCTAGCACCATCAACCTGATTGAGCTGTAGATGTCCCTGTTCATTGCAGGGGAGTTGGACTAGATGACCTTTAAAGGTCCCTTCCTACTCAAATGATTTTCTATGACTGTACGATGGTCTTGCATCCAGCTGCATACTGGAGATTAACCCAATGCATCCCTGTGGGCTCCAGAGTGAAGTTCTATGACTATCTCCTTTGTTCTTAACTCAAGTGGGTGGTTGCAAAACATACTGAAGCGTACTGTTTTTCACCCTTTAGTGCTTCCAGAACTTTGTGCTCATCTATCTTATGTTATTTTTCTTTCTATTTGTGGTTTTGAGGTCATGGCTCCAGAAATGTTAACCCTTCAAGTGAAGGTCAGAGCCAAAACCAGATTCTTCTCAGAGGAAATGACAATATTTCTGCTATTGACTCATAGCTGGAAAACATGGAAATGTGTGCACAGTAATTGATTTATCTCGCTGATCAAAAGGTGCCTCAGTGAAGTTATGTACTCACGGAAAATGCTGTGTGATAGCATTGGGTGGATAGTGCAAACAAACACATACTTTCCCACAAATATTTGCTTGCCTTATATTAATCTGCTTGGCTCAGCTCAGGGTTCTCCAGAGTTTATTTTCCAACAAATATTCTTACAACAGCTCATTGGCAGGAATACCCATAGAATACACTCAAGGTAATATCTGAGGAAGCTGTTTTTGAAGGTCCTTCTTCAGGCCAGAAGCCCTGAACCAGTGCTCCTTCCTTTCCCCTCCTCTCTCCTTTCCCTTTCTTTCCCTTCCTTTTCCCACTTAGGAGACCAAGACCCCACTGTAGCAGGCTGTAACATGAATTCTCCTGACAGTTTATGTATAGCTGTGGAGAAGGGAACAGCGTTACTTTGAGTTCATGACTTAGTCTTCATACTCCTTGCAGCAACCACAAGGCAGTTTGAGCTAGACTTGTGCATACAGGGCTGGGAGCATCTCCTCTCTTCCTCATGGTGCAGTGAACCTTGCACTGCAGAGCCTGAGACCTGAAGGTCTGGCTTCATCTTGACACAGAATAAAATCTATGAAATTCTCTTCCAAGCCAAAGAAGGCTCTGGATATATGAAAGCATTTCGTTTTTATTAAAACTCCTTTGTTTTCTATTATTATAACAGATAAGAAAGAAACTGGAAAACCATTCCAGAATGGGGAAAAAAAACAAACACGTTTCACAATATTTTCATTCTTTCCTTCTTCATTTTCTTTTTTCTTTTTTTTAAAGAAATAACTTGCTTAGCCTTTAGGAAACACACATGGTTTTGAAAGCAGTTTGATGGAAGTATGCATTTCTCTGGGAAAGTGTTTTGAACTTCTCCCATCAGCGCTATTAATAGTACTTAGCACTTATTCGGGTATCTTAAGCAGCATCTCTCGAAGCACATTATGAAAGTATATCATTAGCTCTGCTCCAGATCGATCTGTCTAAAGCTGAGCTGGAATGTTTTTAATTTGGCTTCTAAATCACCATTGCCGATATGCCTCTGTGAGTTACACTTGTACAGGCAGGAAATGAAACCATTTCTCATGATGTATGTCAAAATCAGCCAGCACGACCTGGCTGCAGCCCCCAGGACAGGACAACCACCATGTTGGGGATCAGGATATTCTTCTCTGTCACCCCATTCCTGCGAGGCCATATGCAACACTCTGCATTGCACTTCTTTTTTTCTCCTTTTTCAGTCCTCTGGAAAAGCACCGTGTCCTCCCTCTGTATTGAATGGAGAAGGCAGAACGGCGTGTTTGTAAAGAACCTGTTTTTCATAGGTAGCTCCTTCCTTCCCTGGTGGCAGACCACAGACTGAGAAGAGCTGACTGCCCTTCCGGCAGCAGTAATGCAATGACGTTATTCATAGCGAGAGGGAAAAACACCGGCTGATTTCTTTGTGTCGTGATCTCCTAACCTCAGAGTTAACCTTGCTGGACACAGATCTGTTAACTTCTACCATGCTCCCCCCAATTAATCTACCGAAGGCTGGGACAGAAATAGCTCTCCACAGCTGTTATAAATTGATGTGTTCCCTGACAACTCTTGGCACTGCTGTCAGAAAAAAAAAAAACAAAACCAAAAAACAAAAAAGCCCTTATTTTATTCTTTGCAGTGAAGTTAACTTTCTTATTTTATTTTTTACTATTTTTAATACTCTTTCTTTGCAGTCTGATGACATTAGGCTGCTCTTTGTTTGACTCTGCTTGGGAAGGAAGGCAGACTTGCTACTTGAGGATGCGCCATAGCGGTAACTTCATCGCTGTTATTTTGGTTCTAGAAAAAGGAAGGGTGGGGGGAGCTTGTGGGGCACGTGGCTCAGAGGGCACTGGGTTACACCGAGTCCTCACTGCATTTCCTGCTCTAGCACAGAGCAGCAGGCACTTCAATGCCCTTTGCCCTGCTACAGCGCCTGAACGGAGCAGCGGGATCTGGCTGGGGCAGCACCCCACGAACCTGCCCACACGCAGCACCAGCTGCATCAGTGCACACGTGGAATGGAAATCCCCAAATGTGCAAACTGTGGAAGTCAGCAGAATTCCCAGATCTGCAGAGCCACCTCTGCTAACCAGAGCTGTGTGCGAGTACCAAGCAAACACAGATCTTCAGATTCACATTCAGTCACACGTCTCCCATCCTCCCCACACCCCTTTCAGGCTTCCATTCCTGACAGCCAACCGTTGGGCTGTAGGACATTTAATCACATGTAGAATGTCACATCCATGGGGTAAAGATTTCATTGGTCTTTGTGGAGCTTGGTTAAAATATTAACTTAATTACGAAGAATTAGGTGGTGGTTTTGGGGTTTATGAGCACTCTTTCTGACCGTGTGAAACCAGAGGAAGGGGAGGAGGTGGCTGAGTCTTCATAACAACTGGTTATGACTTTTATACAGGGGTTGAAGTGTTTGGTTATGAGTGATGTAAACCATAGTTACAGAAAACAAAGCACAGAAAGGTGTTTAAAGTGACAACAGTGGCAGCAGAGCTTACGCATGGCAATGTGGTTGCACAAGGGATGCCCATGGTAGGATGCTTCACGCACAGCTGCCATGCCAGCCTGACAGCAGCAGCTCCATTCCTCTTCCAACAACATAATGCTGATGGCTTTGGTTTTCCTCTCCATAATTTCCAGCACTGCCTTCATTCAGAACAAATGAAAGTACTGTGCCTCCCCAGGCTCCAAACAACTCATGTTTTCTCATCTCTGCCCCCTGCTCCGCACATTACTCTTCTGCTTGTCTTCCCTCGCCCTGCATCCAGGGGAGAGATTACAAGTTGCACCATCAGCAGCCAAGCAAGGTCTAAGCCACAAGGAAAGATCTGAGTCATCTCCCCGAGAGAGTATTTTAGCCATACATCATTGTTTGTTTTCAGGCAAACCAGTACAATTATGCAACATAAATTCCTTTAAAGCATTTGGGACTTCAGTTCAATTTAAAATCCTGTAGGTTTTATGGCCAGAATGAGTGATTACAAAGTGTGTGCATACAAATGAAGGCTGGGGAAGAAGCACACGGGGATGGAAGGGTGAACACAGCCCTGTGCACACTGCAGCAAAGATGGGAGAGCTGAGGAGCCCGTGCTGGAGGCTCGTGTGGTATTTAGGGCTACAGAGCACTGTTTTGCTCTCTGAGTGCTGCGAGTATTTTCTGTGTCTGAGATCTCCTGCAAACACTTTTCCATTGGCTTCACAGATGAGGGTGACTGCTTGGATTACCTCCTGATTTATGCTGGCTTAAATGGGGATGAGAATCTGATCTATTTAAAAACAAGACTCTATCATGGCAGGAATAGAGGGAGACATTAAGACGTCTCCAACCTGAGTAATTTATCACCCCAGGAACGTGCTGAGCAGGGGCTTGAGGCTCAGATGCAGCCCTTGGGCAGGAAGGACAGGCTGAGAGGATGTGGCCACTGTGTCATCAGGTTCCCATGGGGAAATCAGAGCCACCACTGAGCTGCCTTCAGCGCCGCCCTCTGCCTCCTCTCCCTCTGGAGGTAGGACCGCACCACCATCAGAGACCACTGTGCTGTGGGTGAGGTCCCACAGCAACAAGCAGAAAGCAAAGCGCCCAAAGCTCTGCTTCGTATGCTTTTTCAAAACAAATAATACAGAGTTTACAATGCCAGTACCTATTTGGCTTTTTTTTTCTCCCTCCATTTAGAGCAGTTTACAGTATTTGTTTTTCTCATTTAAGGGAGAATACAGATAGGTTTGTGTCTCCTTGTTCCATTTTTACTCACATAGATGTAAATTCCACAGCAGCAGGGGGAATTATTGACAGCAGATACTGGGATGATCCAAGGCCAGACTCTGACCTATTGATTTTGCCAAGATTGCACAGGATGTATGTAGCTCGCTGCAAAATACAGTCTTTGTTTGTTTTGTTTATTGCTCAATATATAACAATGTGGACTAAAGAACAATGCCAGACTGCAGAAATGCCAGAGGATTTCTCTTTAATTGAAATCAGGACTGGGAACATCCTTGTAAATCACGAGCAGTCAGCCTTTGAGAAAATGCTCTGCTTTTCCAAAGTTTACATTCAAATGGGATTTAGCTTTAACTCTTCACCTCTCACAGCTCAGCCAAATAATCTTTAGCGATTTCTCTGGAGCCTCCATAGTTTGAAAACTCCCATGCACAACAGATGCTGGTCAGGATTCTTATTTCTACTGTGAACAGCGATGGAGAAAAATCAAATCCAGGTAAAAATTAGAGACGCCCTTGGCATCAGTATAGATCTACATTCTTGAAAAGCTGGATGCTCTTCCAAATCAGGATTTTGGTTCAGTCCATTAAAAACCTGCTGGCTCACCTTGTAAAATTATGACCTACATCTGCATTGTACTGGAGTGCAATGGCACTTCAGATGAACTTTTAATCCAGAACTCTGCAGCCGCGGTGCCATAGGAGCACCCAACCCCAGATCCCACCATGGGTTGGCCCCAGCCTCGCTCAGTGCCTCAGCCCCAGGAGAAGGGAGCTGACCGGCATCAGCAGAGCAGTTCTGCAGCTCTCATGTCCCCACTGGAGCCCCTTCCTTCCCACTCTGGAGCTCCCCGTCTGTCATGAAACACGCAAACACTGCTCTGCTCAGCTGAAGATTTCACAATGGGACTTTACTTCTTCATCTTTATTTTTCCAAGCCCACATTTTCAGAGGCTCTTGTTTCAGCGTGTTTATTGGATTGAGATGTCTCCTAATTATTTATAACAAAAGAGCTCATCCTTCCAGCTCATTGTAAATGGGCAGCGCACTAAATGCTAAGTTAGCAGCAGCGGGCTGCAAGAGGATGAAGCTATTAAGATTAATGCAACAAATTTGAATTCTTCCATCCCCACCCTCCAGTAACCCATCAGCGTGTGTGGCTGGGAAGGAAAAGAAAGGGCTCCTCTGCTCCAGAATAATAGCAAGCGCTAGTGGAGAGGAAAAAGGAAAGCCCTGTTTATCCCTAGCAGGAAGATAATTGATCTCCAGCCTGCACACAACCGGTCTCAGAGCAGCCGGGAGCTGCACAGAAGAGCCTGTAGCTAACCAGAGCCCAACCAGCCTGTCAGACAAAAGCTTTATAAGGACACCAGGGAGAACAAAAGTAGCACATTTCGTTCCTTCGCCATAAATCTCCCATCTTTATTGTGCGGAGACGCCGGCTTCGAGCACTCTGCGTTGCAGTGCGGGGTTACCCCGGCTGCTCTCGGGGTGCTCAGACGGCTCCTGGGCTCTGGCTCCATCACTCTCCCTTTTATGTGTGCTGGAGGTAATAAAATAACCATTTCTAAATTTAACTAGCATTGCATAATGCAGCTATTTATTATGTAAAGCTGCTGTTTACAATGCCCGGAATATTGATCACTCTAAAAAATGCAATGCAGCGAGAGCTCGTATAAATTACCATTACTGTTTTCCTTTCTTTTTGTTTAAAGGATCAATCAAAGGTCTAATTTGTTCTCATGAATTCACCCCTGCGTAGCATGCAAAGCACCAGGCAGCGCGTTGTTTACTGTCATTCATGCTCGCGTACAGCACTCAGCTCAGAGCCTGGCAGAGGATATGTAAAGATGACAATTTGTTCATTATCCGAACCATTGCAAAAGGCAAATAAAGCACACTAACCTGCTTTATTTCAAATCAGGTCATTTTTTTTTTCCTTCTTTCCCCTCAGCTATAAAGCAGCAGTAGCAAGCACTTAAAAATTCCAGCTTTATGGCTGTATATCATCATTATCACCTCCAGTACATTATGAATAGGTGTTTTCTTACAATAGCACTGAGAAAATGAAAGATGCTCTCCTATTCTTCAGGCCTTTTGGGGGTAGAAAGAAGGTGGAAAAAGAGAATTAAATATTAACAGAGCGAACAGATCACTAAACAAAAAACAATTAAAGAGCACAGCATCCATCCAACAATAACACCAAATCATGATGCAACTGCTGAGCGTGGGGTGACATACTAATCATGGATTAAAGGGACTGACTTGTGTCTCATGAGTATTCATAGGCAAAACCTGATATGTGGAAACTGAACGCAGGGAAATGTGTTTTGTGGGAAACACGAGGTTGTAGTGGTGTCTGTGCAAAATGGTGATGGCTTTTCTTGACTGTGCCTTAGGGAGAAGGGAAATGTTTATCATTTTTTCACTCGTTTTCTTTTTCCATGGGGTTGTTTTCCTCCTCTCTATGCGACCTGTTTCCTTTCAGTTACTTCAGCTCAGAGTGTAGGAAAGTAAAAAGTGTTAGTGGACCAAATTATGGCCCAGAGCAACGAGGCCACCAATGACTTCAGCAGCACTGAGGAGGCCACCGCTGCTGTCTGACGTGCGAGTATCAGAGAGCAGTCTGACACAGCACACTGGTTTCTTTTCCCCATTTCACAATTTGGAAAGTCCCTGATTCCCCCAGCCATATCCCCATCTGACATTAAGCAGCAACGTCACTGCAGGACTGGTTGCTAACATGGAGATCGGTCTTCTCCATCAGCTTCTGAGCTGCATCTTCCGTTTGGCACGGTGAAAAACCCAGCGCTAAAGCAGCACGTTGCTATGATCTTGATGGAGCTTGTGTTTTAAAGTTCAAAGGAGCTAAAACAGTGGGAAAGCCCCTGTGGAAAATCCTGTGTTTTCATGTGCAAGTCAGGTTTTCAGTCATGTATCAGTTGTTATTTTCAGCGGCTGGTGTTTCATTTCTGCACAGAAGCAAATGTAAAAAAGCAAGCGAGCAATTTATAATGGACTAATCGATGCTGGTGGTGGATTCGCTGGTGCCTGTGCACTTAGCCTTGCCGATGATCAGAAATTTCTCTTGAGGGCAGCATTTCTTACAGAGATGGATGGCTTTATTTTCCATCTTCCAAATGTTTACCGGCACAGCCAGACCTGCTCCAGCCCTGTTGCTGGCAGAGCAGGGGCATCGTGAGCAGGGGGAGCAGCCCAAACCCAGCCATCATCGCCTTCCCACTGGGACCAGGACATGCACCTACACCAGGTGACAAGCACAGCTGGGGATGGCTGATTAGCTGCATGGCCATGAGGATTTAACTATCCTGTGACCTGAGCATGTGAAGAATATAGCTGAGGTTAGAAAGAAAGTGATAGTGAGCAGAGGACTGAAGAAATGAAGCTGTGTGAACGAGACCAGAGCAGGAGCAAAGGGAGTTCCTGCAGGGAACAGTCCCAGAAACCTGGATATTACACAGGATAAGCTGAGGAGCTCTGCATCAAGGAAAGCTCACAGAACTCCATGCCAGGCGGGATGCCAGGAGCTCAGTGTTTATCAACAAAGCCGTGGAGACAGTTGTGTGTAGAGCTAGCCTAACACACGAGCTCCAAAATAGGCACTTCTGAAAGCACGCTGAGATAAACCCGGGCCATTTTTGGAAGATGGCCTCTTCTTTTTCCCCTCTGGTTAGCTCCAGACTGTCTGGAAACTGATTTTCATTTTCCTTATGTGATTGTAAATCAGAAACAAAGTTAGAAAAGGCAAGAAGGTGGCACGGTATTAGGCTGGGCTGCTTGAGAGCTGTCCTTTCGGTTATTAGCGAGGGACGTAAAGGAGAGGCAGGTCATCATGCAGCCTCTGTGTGCTCTGTAATACAGAATCCCGGCCTCATGGCTACTCAAGGGGCTCCTTCACCTCTTTCTCCTATGCCAGGGCTCTGCTCCCAGCTGCAGTGCTCTGTACTCTCTTGGGGGAAGCGAGATAGGTCCTTATTTCCAGGATGACAAAAAGAAGAGCTGCAGAAAACATCTTAAAGGCTGCCCCCTCCTCCTCTGATCTGCAAGTAAACATCCTCACTCAGGTGTGCCTTTACCATATCAAAAGCTGCTTTCTTTTCGGTAATCACCAGCTTATTGCTAAAGAAACTGCAGCGCTGCTAATAGCCAGTGACCCATAAATGCAGTACAGCACCAAAGGTCACCGAGTTATCTCATGCAGCGAATTCCCTCTTGATGAATTGGTACCATTCCCTGGAATATTCTTACAGTGATTTTAAGAGTCATAACATCTTACCACGTGCTGCACCAGTTCTCTGACATGCAGCTAAAAATAGCAAGTGCTGCAAAGCCTCGGAGAGCAGCTTCCAGCTCAGCCCCAAGCTGAAAATCCCTGCTGCTCTCATCGCTGTTTTGATTTCAGCACACCTTGAACACAAGGTTAAACCAAGAGCGTTGGGTACGAGTCCGGAGCAGGCAGGGCATGGGTACAAGGGTGGTGAGGGTGAGACGCTCTGAGCTTTTGTCTGATTCCTGAGGAAACTGAGATGCCTGGGCCATTTCTGTGTGCTCCAGTGACTTCCCTCAGGCCCAGCCCTGGGTTTGGTCAGGATGGCCTCGCAGTGGGACACTGCAAGGAGGGGGTTCTGCTATGGTTACATTTCAGAGCAGGACTGCCAGCTTGCAACGTGTTGAGTTCTGCACAGCGTAGGCAGAGTGAGCACCCTGCCATTTGCTGGGGATTTATACACCCAGATTGGCTTTCCCCTGCCTATTTCCTTTTCCTATGTTTTTATTCTTTTTTAAGGGATAGTGAAAATTTAAATGACGTCTTCTGTTGTGTTTGATGAACCCTAGGCAAAAAAAACAACAACAAAACACACGGCTGTGACACAGTTCTCTGCTTCAACCCATCCGCACATCCAGGTTTTCTAAGAGAGAAAAGTGCAAGGATGGGTCCTGCTGGGGGCACAGCAGAGTGATTAGCAGACTGGCGGTCTCAGAAGCTGGACAAATCCCAGCTTCTGCTTTTTTTTCCCCCTAAGGATCTATACAGCATTTGGAGTTAGTGTTGGATGCACGTGTTTCAGAAGGCTGGCCTCGCTGGGTGAGGAGCTGTGTGGGTCACAGAGGGTATCTCCAAGGCTCTCAGTGCCCAAACCCTTGGGTTAGACCAACAAAGCCACAAGCAGGGTTCCCTGATTTGGTGCATCTCACTGTTAGCCCTGCATCGAGCCAGCTCACAGGGCACGGCCTGGGCTTCCTCTCCGAGCCGCTCTCTGCCTTGTGGCTCACTTAGACTAAAATGATTTAATTGCCACACGTGCCTTTGTGTGACGGCCCTGGTACCATTTGTTTTTCTTTAAGCCAGTCTCTCAGACGGGGGAAGTTTTGCTCACAGCACCTCCTTCAGATCCCAGTGCACCATTTGAAATGCAGACGGATGGTTGACCTGTTGTGAGGAGCTCATGGAGCCACCGACGTCAGCTCCACGAGGGTGAAAGCAAACCTGAGAAGGGGACCCGGCCCTCACAGCCTGTCCCTTGCACTTGATGGCCTTTGTTTCTCTCCTGGCAGACTAATTAGTCCCACCCACTCTGCAGAGCTGCACGCGGCCACGTGATCCCCGTGCCATGAATTATAGATGCCCGACATATCGCACCCGGCTGTGATGATTAGTTTTTTCCACGAGCAAGGCATGAATTACGAAGAGGACACTTTGCATGTGTAACACTGCCCATCCTGGGCACAGGGCCGGGGCACCACCGCCCCACCAGGCCTTCGTGTAGCCCTCCCTGGCCTTGGGCATGGCGGATAACACAAATATCCACCTGGGCTCTGTGCTTTTAGGGATAACGACGCACTTTGCGTGTGGGCAGCCTGGAGACGCTCCTGTCGGGGCTGAGTTACCGCTCAGCAGCAGCCCCCACTCCCGCACCAGCTCCCTTCCCTCGCGCGAGGCGGTAGAATCGGCCCCGCCCCCTCCTGTTGTTTTTAGAGGCGCCTCTTTTCGGAGCCGGCGGTAACGCGCGTCGTGCTGCGCCTCTCTTCTAGAACGGCGGTACCGCCGCCAGCAGCCGGGCAATGCCCGCGCGCCGCGGGTGACGTCACCGTGTTATTGACTTTCCAAGTCTGAATGACTGAGCACCCGGGAGGGGGCGGGGAGGCCGCGCCGCGCGGCGCCCGGCCAGGCGGAAATGGGAGCGAGAGCCCGAGAGGGGGAAGGGCGAGCGGCGGCCGCCAGAGGGGGATGGGAGGGGGCGGAGTGTGGGGGCGGCGCCGCGCTCCCCCTCCCCCCCTTTTCAGCCCGGCCCCGGCGGGAGGCGCCGTGAAATGGCGGCCGCGAGCGGCCTGGGCTTGGGGTGGCTGCCTTGTGTTCTGTGAGTGCCCCCGCGCTCTCCTCAGCTCCAGGCTGCACACGGGCACGCCGCTTCTTTCTGGAGCTGCCCGCATAACCCCGCCGCAGGCCGAGGGGCCTCCTGAGGGGCCCGCTGCGGTGCCTGGCGCTGGGCCTCCCCCTGCCCTGAGCCGGGGTGCGGCCCCTGTGACCCGCACGGCACGGTTCAGTTTGCAGGAGGGCAGGATCCGGGGAGGACTGGTTGGTCCCTACTGCTCCGTGAAGGGCTGTAGCGATTTGGGGGCCGACCTCTGCTCCCAGGTAACAGCCATAGGATGAGAGGGAATTGCCTACACTTGTGCCATGGGGGGTTCAGGTTGGATGTTAGGAAACGTTTAATCTCAGAGTAAGTGTTGATTCGTTGGCACAGGCTGCCCAGGGATGTGGTGGAGCCAGTGTCCCTGGGAGTGTGTAAGAAACGTGGAGATGTGGCACTGAGGAATATGGGCAGTGGTATGGTTGGATGGGTTGGGGTTGGACTGGGTGATCTCAGAGGTGTTTCCCAACTCTAATGATGGCGTGATTCATTTCTAGGTGAGCGTGGTGCTGTCATTGTGATCAGCAGGCATCCAGCGTGAGCATTGAGCGCAGCTATCTGCAGAGAGGTTCAAATTGCAGGATATGGAAGCACCTAGGAGCAAAAACCCCAGTATTCATTTCAATGTATGCATAGAGAGTCCAGAGCCCAGGCAGTCACCTACCACAGGACAGTGCACGGAGAAATGGCGGCGTTGTGGCTGAGCCCTCCTGTCCCTGACCAACAAGGCATTGGGACGAGGCAGACACACGTATGAGGCAGACACACGTATGATACACGCACTCACGAGTGCAGCAGAAGGAAAGGAAGACTTCTGTCAACGATCAGAAAGCAAGCTGCAAAAACAGCATTTGCAGTAGCTCTCCTGGGCCTTGAGAGTGCTTCGTGAGGCGTGCTGAGATGGATAGGATTTATAAACCATGGATGGGTATTTCCTACAGTGCAGCGCTCTCAGCAGCACTATTCTGTGAGGCTCTCTGTAGAAGACATATATGTTCATGAAAACATTTTATAGCCCTGTTGTGCTGGGATTAATATCAGATAAGGAAGTTCAGACCACATGTATTTTGTTCTTCCCAGCACATTTCGAAGTCCGCAAATAGAAAGGAGCCCACGGGAGCTTATGACTATTAAGTAACTAATATACTTCCTAGTTGATGCCATTTTGGCATTTCATACAGTTTTCACAATAATTTACAGACAGTGCATTTCTTCAGAAGCAGACAGCATCTGTGTGCGCTCTGAAAGATGGTGTCTCAATCTACAGATACACAGCTGTGAGTGATGTGCCTCGGTATATACAAGCTGCAAGTCAGCACTGTGTGTGCTGTTACACTGAATGTCACTGACTGAGCCGGGTGGTACTCAGTCACCCAGATGTGCTCTGCTTTCCCTTCACACTGCCGTAGGGGTGTACCTGATAAAGCACCACATCTCCTTACAGCAGTGATTTGTACTGGACAAGAGCAGCTCACGCTGCATTACGCATTGCATTGCCACAGCCAGCAGTGCACACACGGAGCCTTTCTGTCTGCCTTGGGGAACTTTTGGTAACTTTAGGCCACGTCCTGCTTTGATGGAGTCAAGTGTCTGAGCCAACCCAAACCACATGAGCTGTGCTCCCAGGAAGGGCTATGGTAAGCTGAGCGAGTTGCGGGGAAGCTCTTAAAAGTGGAACTGAACTCATTGTGCTGAACGTGTTTTGTTTTATATTAGGCTAATAATTTCAGGCCTAATGTTTGGTTTGGAAGCTCAGAGCCATGCTTGAGCCCACAGCTGCCAGCTCAAGAAGAGGCTGTGGTGTAATAGTCATTTAATTCCTCCGTGCTGTAATCTGATGGTGGGATGTGCTCCCAAGCTGCTTTTAGGTCTGACTGGGGAACAAAATCAATCACAGAATGCACGTTACAAGAAAAGTGCTGTTGGTGTCAATTACCTAAGCTCTGTGAACGTAACTCTTCTAATTTCCTGTTAAATCAGTAATGTTACCAATCTTAGTCTATTATTTTAATTAGGACTGTGACTGCAGTTGCTAGGAGCCGAGCAAGTGCAGACAAATGTGAATGTGTAATTAGTCCCACAAATGAGTGGCAAGTGGAACGTGTCAACAGCACGGGTGGTTACAGCACAGGGTGCAGCAGGAGGCTGCATGCTTTGGGCCAGGTTCTGATCCTGTTAGCTTCAGTACCGGCCCAGCATGACTCCGCTGAGCTCGGAATCACCCCAGATGTGAGCGGGGGGGGGTTGGATAGTCTGGGGCTGGCCCACAGTCATGGTGGTTCCTTGGTGCTGCACCGTAGGCTATTTTTAAAGCACCAATGTGACCAATCTGGTCAGATATTTTTGCTGGGATGTTAACTGTACACCAAATGCTGCAGGCTGCTTGAAGGATGGGGGTGATCCCAGCACCAGCAGGCATCAAATTGCAGCCCTCTAGCAGAACTGCAGCTCCCAGAGCAGGCAGGGGATGTCTTGGCTCCCTGCTCTACCTTTCGAGCTGAGGAAGAAACCTCCCAGCTTCTGTCCCATCTGACTGCCTCGCACACCCCTGAGTGTTGACAAGGGTGACAGTGCACAGGCAGCAGTCACTACCGGCCTTGCTCAAGAAACAAGCTGAGGACAGAATCCCCAGCTAAATATAAAGCTGAGCTGGGGGAGAAAACAATGTGGCAACGCAGCTCAATCAAAATTAAGAATGAAAATCTTAAGTTGCTGATGGTGTATGACCGTGGGCTGCTTGCAGCAAGCGCCATATGCCTGGAAGTCCAGCCTGACTCCAGTATGCAGCGCAGGGTGGCACAGGAGGGAGAATGCTGCTTTTATTAGCACTTGGCTATCGGTCAGCAGTCCATGCTCCACAAATAAATGAACGGGCTGGGTTCATGTCAACCCAGTTCATATGTAACAGAAATAACACTGGACTGGAACCAGAGTTAACACAGCTGAGGCTTGGGATGCTGCTGATTTGGAGGACAGAGGATGGCAGAACCTTGTTGGGTGCTACCTGCTTTTGGAGGCAGACCTGATCTCTGCAGCCCAGCCTGTCATCTGCAGTCTGATTTCCATGCGTTAGTGTATCATTCTCCCACTTCACTTAATAAGGTACTTCTTTTGGAACAAGAAGACTCAGAAAATGTCAGAGGTTAAATGAATATTAGATTTAGTCACCTTTCCAAGACAAGAATGTTACAGAAATAGTTGATAGAGAGCAAATACTGAGAGGTTTTCATGTGAAGGTTGTTCACAGGAGACCAGGCACGCAACTACCGGGCTCTCCCCTCCTGGCGGTCAGTACAGGATGGTACAGCATGGGGCACGTGTGCTGGTGCCCTTTTGCTCCTGTCTGCCATGGGAAGGTGCAAAGCAGCTGCCCTGTGCTGGCTGGGTGAGCTTTTAGTTGAAAACTGGTATCTCAAGATTGAGGCGCATGTGACATCATGTATATAGAGAGTCATCCATAGCCGTAAGATTGCACAGCTAGCATGTAATGTGCATGTTAATAAGGCCATTAAGGTTTACAAATATTCTGTTCTTCCTTACAGTTTATAATTTAATTAATTGTCAGTTAATTGTCTTATTCTCCCGCTGTGATTGATGTCACTGAGTGGGATTAGGCAGCATCAGATTATAGAGAAGGCAGCAATGAATGCAGTGTCCTGTGATGGTGTGAAAGGAGATGTTTTTATGGACAAATCCTTTCCGACATGGATGAATACCTCCATGAGATATCACAGAGTATCAGCTCCATACATATTGTAATGGGATCATTAGTGGAGGTACCAGCTGTGTGAGGTTTGTATTCACGAGCCACAAGTCAGTATCAGAGAAATATTCTCTCCTTGGAAATGTTTGCCAAATGTAAATCTTTCCCTTTTTACAGAGCCAATGTTCAGTTTATATAAAGTGGGAAAATACTCTATTAGGCCCATGGGACTTCTCCAGCTACCCCTGTAGTCAGAAACGTCAGGGGAGTCTTTGGCTTCTGTGGTGGAGGAAGGAAACCTAAATGCAGTCCTTTTCAGTAATATTATTCCCAGGGGGAAAAGTAGAGAGGAGGGTTTTTCATCAAAAGGCAGGTGAGATGTGCATGAACCGGGCAGCCCTTGTATGAGAGGCACCCTCATTCCTAGGCAGGAAAGGTGTGAAGGCTTCCATCCTCACAGAGCACAATTTGCAGGCTCTCGCCAGGTTTGTTCTCATCTCCAGATGCACATTTGCACCAGAGATGTCCAGATGGGCTGCCGGCAACACTCCTACAGATGCTGTTCTGTATGCAGGCTGGTGCAAGTCTTAATCATGGTAGTCCAATGGGTCACCGGGCTCCAGGTTGGCTTTTAACCTGCCCTCTGTGGAGCACCAAACTGGAGGTGCTGTAGAAATTGCTTCAGGCATTTTGCCTTCCTGCAGGCCTTGTGGATGAGCGAGGGCAGCACGCTCTGGTTGGAAGGGTGCGCCGACAGCTCCAGGGCTGGCTGTGGTGCCAAAGAAGGGGATCCAGGGTAAATGAAGCCCTGGTCCTGTGTGACTTTTGACCACACTTTGATGTCATTTCAGCAGAATAAACGCTGGAGTGATTCCAGTGACTTTGATGTGAGTAAAACCAGACTCTGAAACTCTACCGAACAGAAAATAACCCGTATGTTCCTGTCTGGGTGGGTGTGCAATGAGTTAGAACCCCTGCATAAATCAGCACAAGCTAAATAGGTTATTTCTGAAGCTGTAATCAGAACAAGGAGTCAGCCAAACCACATCTGTCTCTTTTAATTCATTCCTTCCATTTTGGGGACTTAGCCTTTAGAAACAGCTATCAGTGATTACATAAAAGAGATTAGCTAACATTTCTGCATAAATCAAGGCCAGCTCAAGATGTTTCCTGCAGGCATTGCGAAACCCACGGCTGGTGGAGGACAGCGGTGCGAGGGCTGGGTAGGGCCAGGCAGAGCTTCATTACTGCTCCGAGCTGCCCTGCACAAAGCAGGCTCAAAGAACGCGTGTGTGGGATGGGGGATGGTCTGCCCCAGGTTTGCATGGTGGGTTTTTTAAACGTGAGCAGGTTTTGTAGCCAAGATACATGACAGAAACAATGAAAGGAAGAGAGGGGCAGGAGAGCCTTATTGTAAACCAGATTTCCATGTGTGAATGCAAATCAATCTTGCTGTTAAAGGAAGAGCCAAGCCAGAACGTGTTGCAGCTACTCTCCCAGCACAGTTGCTAACAAAGTGTCTTGATGTGAATGCTGTTGTGTGACTCAACACAATCTTTTGGTTTGCTTCTTTTTTGTTGTTTTGTTTTGTTCATTTCAATGCGATTTCATCATTTTTGCTCTGCTAACACGAAGGGTGAGGCTTAGGGTCACGGAGTTGGAATTTCCCTTTCAGTGTTGTCTTACTGCTCGTCTCCTATTCTTCTTTCTGTTTTTATTGCGGGTCAGAGCAGATCTATGCTGAGGTTGGTGGGGAAGGCTCAGCCCTTCCCATTTGATCTACCCTGGACTGGAGAGCATCTACCCCTGTGCTGTCCTTCCACCCACCATCAGAATGTCCGCATCACTTAGAAAGAAAGGAGCATGAATCTAAGTACAATATAAGGTCGGCTCCTTAAGCATGGTGAAACCAGCTACACAAAAGCATTTCGTGCTTTAAAAAAAATAAATAAAAGCAAAAAAAAAAAAAAAAAAAAAGGAAAAAGGTCCCCATACCCTATTGAAATGCAGAGGAAATACATGCCCAGGAATATATCTGAAAATGAAGCTGGTTATCTTTCTTCATCCTTTGATCTCAAGTGTCTTTTGAAATCTGGCCTCCAAGTGATATGCCCAAGGATGCATGAAATCAAGCACTGAATCTTTATCTCCTCCACTTGTGCATCTCTGCGCTGTGATTCACAACACAGATCCATTCCTCTCCAGGCCTATTTCTGACTCACAGTTATCAACAAGACAAGTCCCAGAAATAAGGATGCTGGGCAGCATCACAGAGAGGCAGAATCACCCCATGGCAGACACCCTCATCTCCTTCTGTCCGGGCTGCAGCTGCATTTGGCTCTGGATCGTCCCCAGAAGTCTGAAGAATATGAAGATCTGCCCCTGGTCCTTGGCCTGCACTGCGGACCGTGGATCCAGTCATTTCTGAACTAGCACCCGTAGCGTCTGAGAGCTTCTCATGCTGGCAGTGCAGGAGGGAGGAGGGTGCCCAGAGAGACAACTGCTGATGTAGTGAAGGGAAATCTGAAGTTTCCCCTCTGCTTTTTCATGCCTAACAGCATCTTTATGCCTCATTTCCATCTTCACAGCTCCTGCAATTTACATAATGAACGTTTGCAAAGCCTGAGATCTAGGTTCACTTTGTATCACGTTGACTGTAGATGACCTTCAACATATCATCAGAAAAGTTTCCCAAGTGCTGTTCCCAAAGGATATGGCTATGAAATAAAACCATCAGGAAAGGAGAAAAGGAGAATAAAATCAGATTTTGGAGATATCTGCCTTTCAAAGATGTATTTCCTACAGCAGGGGAAAAACATAGAATTTAAAAAGGGAGTTTGGGACTTAACAAGTAGCTTCTTTAAAGCCAGTATTGGTAAAGGGCCCATCAATAAACTAATTGTATTAGGTTTGCTTTTCCGGATCTGCAGAGAGAATATTTCCATAACAGAATGTGTTTGAAGGAGTGTTAAATTCATACAAATCTAAAAGCAAAGGTGAAGGTTTTTTTGCATTCCTTCATAAGCAATGGCTGTAAATGAGTGTATCCATTTTGACCGCCTGATCAGGTCCTACATCAGGAAAAATCTGATGGCACATATGGGGCAGTAAAAGAGATACAAAAGAGGAATCCCAACCTCAAAGATCAGAGCAGGGCATCAGGGTATGAGCAGCACCTGCAGCCTGTTACGCTATCATGAAGGTGTCAGGTGCAGCTGTGATTCCTCCTGCTAGCAGCGGGCAGTAAGCAGGGGGTGATAAAGCAGGAGCTGGGGAATTGAGCCCTTTTTCCTCTGACACCCGTCTACAAAGCACTGCTTTCATCAGCCCCTGTCTGGCGGTCCTGGCAAGTTGTATGGCTGCTGTTACACTGCACAGTGTGTTGCACCAATATGGGACAGTGGCAGAGCAACTTCTTCAGTTATCATTTGGATGCTGGGTAAGCACAACTCAGAGATCGTCTCTCATCTATTGAGTGCTTATGAGTTTTCTTCTGTTGTCCAGGCTATCAAGCTGGTTGTTGTTCAGTGCAGTAATGGAGGGTACTTTGAAAGAGGAGATACATTTTACAACTGACTTGAGGGCTTTATTTGTATAGAAAATTAACTGAGAGTTGAAATACAGGGGCCTATTCCAGTGATGAAGGAAGGATCTCATGTTAGATGTCATAAGACTTCTCAGATAAAATGGATCTTGTGCACCAGCACGATAGGCGTGCTAGAAATGGTCTGGCATCAGCTCAGACCAAGTGTGTAAAAAGCACTGCCCTAAGCAATAAGCACAACTGCTAGAAAGAAAGTATTTTGGTTCCTTTGTTCTTTTAGAATGGTACCTTGTGTGTTCTTTTTGGGCAAGCATTGCTGCAGATATGTGGTTGCTGTTAGCTTGTATTTTCTGTCCTCTTACGTATTGCAAGAAGTTTATCAATGTATCCTATGTGACTTGATGCTACCCCTAGAGGGTCAGCTGCAGCCTGGCGTCCCTTCCCATCTCCTTCCCTTGGGTGTGCTCTGCCTTTCTCCAATCCTTAGCAGAAGAGAAGTTCAGAAGTTGCATGTTGCAGAATTTCAACCATGGGACCAAATGCGAAATGGGGCTGGTAGGGGGGGCACCCAGCTGTCCCTGTGACAGCCCCCATCCCCCATGTGGGAGAGATGCTTTCTCCTTCCATCTTTTTATTTTTTTAATACCACATAATGTTTAATATTTCAATACATACATAATCCAAAATAAGCACACTAATTAACCTTTGTTTTGAGAAATGTAATTAATGCTTAGTCTCTGTTCAGACTCTAAACGGTTTGGAGTGGGAAAGGTGCCACAGGGAAAGCGTGACAGAATATGCTTGTGAAGCTGGAGCTCTGGATGAGGGAGGAAGGAACCCCAACTCAGTTGCTGGCAGTGCTGCCTGCCCTGGCTGTGTAAAGCTGGGCTCTGCATTCTGCTCCGTGTCCCAGAGACATGGTGAATTTTCTGAAAGGTCAGCTGCTGTGCTGTGACTCACTAGCACTGGTCCTCTGCAGCACAAATGCCTTCAAAATACATCACTGTATGATAATAATTTTCTCCAAATGCTCAAGCTTTAATATTCTTCCCCAGCTGAACTGTAAATAAAATTATTTCCTAAGAGCACTTATTTGAGCTTGATTATTAAATACATTGCCAAAATCTGGTCGGTTAATATACTGCCTGCTACTTGAGCTGAAGTATCTAGAAGACAAAGAAAGAAGTAAACGAAAAGGAAATCAACATTTTGCTAAATTGCATGTTTTTAAAAATCCCGTAATTGAGGCTGCTACTTCATTTCCATTTGTAAAACAGATTGAGTTCCCTTTCCATCTACTAATGCATTTGGTTTATCTCTGATACTAATTGCAGCATTTGCGCGGCTCACACAGGCTGCTTGTGACAGGACGTTGAGTAAGGAGAGTCAAAGTGCTGCGGCTGTGCTGTGGGGAGTCATTTGGGAGCAGTGCTCAGCACTGAGCTCTGCTGAACTTCAGTCCCTTGGTCTTTTTCCTGTGGCTCCAAAGTCTGGGTCAATCAAGCAAGATAAACTTGTTAATTTGCTGTCAGGATTATGTGCCTCAGGTCTCACTTGAGAAGCGGTGGGAAGGTTCAGGTGATAATAAGGCGATAGCAGACAGTCTGGATGTTTAATTAAACTCGGCCGTGCCCTCTCTGACCTAGTGATGGGCTGGAAATGTCACCAGAACAAAGGTTGCTCGTGAGGTTTGCACGTGTGCTTTGCAGGGTTGGTGACAGAGGTGGGAGTTTGCACCATTTTTCCTCATGTTTTCACATCACCTTTGGGAAGGGAATTGTGTTCTGAAGCTCTGGGGGGAAAGAAAACAAACTGTGTGTGTGTGATGAATAAGCCTTTTCTTTGAACCTGCTATAGCAAATGAGTTTGTGTGCTTCTGAACGAAGCTGTATGTATGATTCTAGGACTTGGGTCTCATGGTAAATGGAGAAAACACACTGTGAACATCCTAGCCAGTGTTCAGCTCCTAATAAGCTGCAGGGCTGCTCCTGCACTCAGGTACAAGCTGTGTGTATTGCTGGGGTGGGAGGGCAAGCAGCTTTCTGTAGCATTGTCCCCAGGAACGTGGGCAGTACCAGCACCCTCAGCAGCAAGCAAACCAAAGATTCACATTTTGGTTTCCACTGTTTCATTCTACGTTTACAAACAGAGGCTTTATTATTATTTTTAAGTCGCTCTTGAAAGCAATCCATCAGATTCCCATGGAGTTCAGCCTGGCAAAGTGAGCCCCAGCTACAGAGTCGCCTTTGTGGAGCAGGTCTGTGGGCGCTCTGCCATCCGCGCGGCAGGAGAGCGTTGTAATAATGACACCAACATCTACCAGATGTCTTCTGGAGGATTTTGTTTCAAGATGCATGGCTGCTAGTTCACGAGAGTGTGTGGGGGGCTTTCTGCCCTCATATACATGATTTGTTTAAAAACTTTGCAGGTGTTAGAATTTTTATTGAAGTCAGAGAGCTGAGAAATTATATACAGTCGGTGAGGTAATGCTTTCTCCTCTCAGATGGGAGCAGAGTGTGTACACAATCTGTATTGAATAAGGGGCAGCTGTGTTGCCAGCACAATTTTATACATCTGAAAACTAATCCCAGCCATACCAAGCCAGCTCTCTGTTCCTGCAAATCCTTGCAGACAGCAAGAAAATCCACTGATCGCTTGCTGCTTTCCTGCAGAAGCTTGCAGGGCAGACCCTCCCCATGCCTAGTGGTGGTGGGGCACCTCGTGGTGCAGCTCTGTTTGGGCCAGCACCACATCTGGCCAGCTGCAAGGTGCTCTGAACCCTCCAGCCCTTCCCACATCCCACAGCCGTGCCCCGACAGCTGTAGGGAAGAGCTGGGGGGATTAGGGCTCACAGTGGCTTTGGGGAGCAGGACAGCTGCTTCCTCTGTCATCACATCGTGCAAGGATTTTGTTTCTTTTCCTCTTTCTCTGGGCTCGATTCAGCTGCTAACTGAAGCTGTAGCCTATAGAGATTTGAGATTTTTTTATTATTATTATTACGATTTTTATATAGGTAGGTTGTAATGTCAGGATATGAGGTTGAAAGGGCAAGTCTGAGTCAACCCTCCGATGAATTCTAAGTATTTCCTTTCTACGTGGATGAGATCCAAAAATTTATCTCGGTTCAATAAGTCCCACTTATTTCTGACGCTCGTTTACATGGACTTTGAATCCTTTGTGTCTGCAGAAGAGGGCTGGTCATTTGGGTTCAGCACAGCTCTTTACTAACAGCCTGGGATGTGCAGAGTCAGCAGAGGAAATGTCTTGGGGTGGCAACTGAAACGGGCCACGTTTCTTTATATTTTAATACGTAAAATGTATGTATAAATAGTGTATGTGTAGATGATTGGGGCCTCTCTGTCAGGGCCCTCTGCACCCAGTCATGTTGTTCCTTCACCTGCTGTGTCCCTGGGCCTGGGCTGGGCATGTCCAATAGGGTCTCTCAGCTGCCTGAAGTAAATATTCTGTTATTTCATTCCAGGCTGTCTTTCCCCCTATCACTGAATTTTGCTCAGCGTAATGATTTGAGGGCACCATTTTCCATTTCCTCTACAGAGCCAAAATTAATGCTATGTTATGCCGTAGTGCAGCAGAGCAAGGCTTTAAGCACCCACCAACAGTATGCGTATTTCAAAGTAACCTAATGGCTTCTAAAACCCAATACTGCTTAAAACCACTGTAAATATCTTTGGTGCCTGCCTGAACTGTATTACTGGGAGAACAGCGACAGTTGGTGCCTGTCACCATCCAACACCCTGAGTTGGAAAGGGGCCCATAAGGGTCATCAAGGGCAGCTCTTCTCCATGAGACTTGTTTCCTGAGGCCTGGTGGGCAAAAGTGAAGGAGTTCAGTTTGTGCCCTTCTGCTCACGCCTTGCCCTTTATCAGGGAGATCCTCTTTTGTTTAGAGAAATACATTTAGGTGACAGAAAGAAAGATCATCAAAACACTGTATTGCAACTGGGGTCCTTGTGGCTGCCTCCTGCTGTCTCAAGGGAATTTTGGCTCCCTACACCTCTTCCACCATGGCTTGTTGGGACCAAGCAGCACCAAACAGACTCAAAATGGTGACGGATGGACAGATAGAGGTCAGCTGGCCATCTTGGTTTATAAGAGCTCTTGCTCACTGTGTCCCAGAGCTGCTCAGGCTTTTCATTCATTTAGAAGCCAGAGAGCTGTGCTTAAGTGCTGGCGCGGGCTGCTTGTAGGAGCAGGAAACCGCTCCCTTTATCCTCACTTGATCTTTGGGGGTTAAATATGTGCCCTTGTTGGCTATAAGAGCATCACAAGGGATGGGGGGGGGGGGGGGGGGGGGGTGGTGGAGAAGGGTTAACACGGATGTTTTCCTTAACTTCTTGCTTTGTGTGGACTAGAGAAACTGGGGAAGAAAGGAGCTAAGGGCCACAGGTCTGCAGAGCAGGAAAAAAAGCTCTCTGAAAGCCTGCAGAGGTTGTGCTGGATTGAATCTATAATCCCCTTGATTTTTGCAGTGGCTTTTCTTTGTCCTAGCATTTTATTATTTTTTTTTTATTGTTATTTAAACTCACCATTCTATTAAAAGAGAAAGATAATTGCTTTTCCTTTCTTCTGCCGGAGCTTCTCAACATGATTAAGATATGGAAAACAAATGACTGGATGTAAGGATGATGTAATGGGTAGAGACAAGCCAAAGTCACTGTGGCCCAGTTTAAAAACCGTGGCACTTCTCCAGGATCTATTTGTTTCTCTTAATACGGTGATTTGTTTTTATATATTGCTCTCTATAATTACCATCATGCTATCTACTCGCTGGCTCTAGGTTCAGTGTGATATAAATCCAGAATTAGTCTATTGAAGTCAATGTCAGATACGTTTGCTTTAACAAGTACACTAGATCCGAGTCTCCTTTACCCTACTGTAGCTCCAAAATAACTCCACCAAAGTAAATACAGCTCCTCTCTCAACAGGGTTTTCTGAAAAGCCTTTGTTGTGCTCCTCGGCTACCCCTCCCACCCTTGTGCTGCACTGCATGCTGCAATGCCACTCAGCTGCGCCTCTTGCTATGGCTTCAGACTCACTTTTGCTTTAAGCCCATCTATGTTTGCCAAGGCTGGAGAAGCAAAGATATCTTGGTTGGAACCATCTCCTCCCTCTGTGCCACTGGTGATGCAGATCGGTGTTTGAGCACAGCCTAGATTAAGGCAAACCTTAGATCAGACTGAAAAATAATACTCTTGAACTTAGAAGGTTTGAGCACTAGATTTATTTGTAATACTGGGTCTAGAAGCAGCTTTTAAAGGGCCGTGAGATCTCTTGGTTTCTTTACTGGGCTGCTCTGGTGAGACACACAAGGCTGTGGTTGTTGGGAGCAGATGAAGGAGCTGACTGCCTCTGATCATCACCAGCCAAGCTCCATCTTTAACTCATGTTTGTGATCTCCAGCCTCTACAGCCAGAAACAGGGCGGTTGTTTGTGCTGATCCCTGACTGTGTTCCGGGGTCTCAGCTGTCATCCAGGGCTCTGAGTGCTGAATTTGGGGGCGAAGGCGGAGAGGCTTGAAAGAGTGTGGCTGAGTATGGGAAAAGCCACCACAGCTCTGTGAAAACTACAAAAGGAAAGTAAGAGGGCTGTGAATATGGGAGGCGATGCTGAGGGCTGGGGAGGCAGAGGGCGTGCAGCCAAGCTGAGGTTGAGAAAACCTCTGCAGGCTGGAGAACAGCCACACAGCTGGAAGCCATCAGGGCCGTGGTGCTGGGAGCAGGAGGGCAGGCACATGCTGTGGTGTGCTGCTGGGTGCCCTGTCGGTGCGGGCAATGTGAGGCCTTGGCCGTGCTCAGGTTTGCTCCCTACATGAGTGGGTGGTCATGGCACTGAGCTGTGGTGGGCTCTGGGAGTCACATCTATCCCATAGGAGAGAAAATAACTTTCCAGTCTCTTCGGGTATTTGTTTCTGATAATCTGGTGGAATTTTTATGTCATTGAGGGCAAACATCAGCTTTCTTCTTTTCCTTTATCAGACAAAGACACTGCACACGTAGGGGTGCCCCAAACGCTCCTCATACTTCGCTGCATTTCCCACAAACTTTCTATTTGGTAGATGTGCAATAATTGCACTTCACAGCTATATGCTGTTACTTGATAAGACAGCTGCAAAAAAGCTATTTTCTGATTTCCAAGATACAGCAGTTTATCTCTAATGTGAGTTTTTACTGGCAGTTTAAAAAGTTCCTAGAAAACTCTTCCAACTTCGCCCTCGGTACTCAGATGGTGGAATGCAGATAAAACTTATCATCCACTAATGACCAGCAAAAAGCTTAGAATTTTTTTTTAGCTGTAAACTTGGGGCCATTCATTTATATTTGAGATGACACACAGATCACCCTTACCCCAAGCAGGGGATACTTAGCTCTGCCAAACCCAGCTTGGAGGATATACTGCTTTGGGCTGAAAATTTGCAACCTAAAGATATGGGGCAAAAGACTTTCAACCCAAAGTTCATAGTTTTGATTTGGAAATGTCATCAAGAGGGGATAAAGGAAAGTGCTGGAGGACTTCAGCCTGGCCATGTGTCCCACACTATCCTGCCTTACTCTCTTAACTGGGAATAAAATGTTCCACTGCCGTATGAGGGATGAGGTAGGGCCTGGGAGCATTTATTGTTACACAGACACTGATTTTCCATAGGAAAGCAACCTTTTTCTCCTAAGATTTTATCTGGAAGAGAAAAAAAAGCTGCCATAAAAGCTTGCATGTGCTGGCTGCATGCATCACTTCTCAACCCAGAGAGCTCCTGCTCCCTCCCTGAGTGCCCCAAACCAGCAATATCCTACTGGCTTCTTCTCCCCATTAAAATTCAAAACGCAGCCTTTCTCTCCATTCCTGTTCTCAGATGACATTTAAACCTGTCAGCAGTTACAACTGGTGTCATGTAATCTCTGTAACCAATGCAAAAATTGCTCTCTTGCTTCACGATGGCCTCTAAAAAAAGAAAAAGCAATGGAAAGAGGATGGCTGAGTCTTCCACAAGTGCTCCAAAACGTCCATCTGCTGCTTTCCGTGTTTCTTGGTCTGAAAGCATTTCCACCACTCCTTCCCTCGGACAGCAAAATAAACCTGCTTCATAGTTAGCAATCCGCAGTGCCAACCTGCAGAGAGAGAGCTTGGTTTTGCTGGTTCCCGTTTGGCCGTGAGGACAGACAGCCATTCCCTTTAAGCCTCAGGTGAGATTTCTTCCATGTGTAGTTCAGCATATTAGAATGTGTTTCTGGATAAATATTCTTCAGACAGAAGCAGTGACATGTCCGCACACACAGCTGGAGCCGGTGAGCGCACAGGCATGTGCTAATGCTGCTTTGAGCGAGCACACAACCACTTCACTTGCTTTCTTTGCTCTGGGCCTAAGTTTGGCCACCAGTAAACAGTAACGTTGTGTTGTTCATAAAAGTGTTGTGGGTGATGGACGGTCCTGCCTGCATATCTAATGTCAGGTATTCAAGCCTGTAGCCATTTGTTTTTATGAACTTCACAAACAAAAACTTGATGTTTTGGTACCAAGCTCAAACATGGGAACAATTTTATTCTCGATGCCAGCGTTTGTGATGCGAGAACTGAAAGGCATCCAGAAACGCTGTGTTTTCATGGAATATTCTTCGGTCCTAAGATATAGCATTGTTCAAACGTTACAGAAGCAAAAACAATCCCAGTGCCTTGAAAGCTTTTCGTTCTGCCTCTGCTTCACGGAAACACTGACTCAGGGCCAAATGGCTGATTGTATCATATGATGTAACAAGGAGTTAGAGAGCTTAGCAGGGAATTAGAATAATGCATTCTGTGTGTGCCTGTGTGAAGGGAAGGGGGGGCACAGCGTTTATTGGAAAGCTCTTAAGTGTTTTTTCTTGCAGCTATATGTTATTCACTTACAAACCTATCCCTTGTTAAAACCGAACGGATCTGCTGTGTGCCAAGCTCCTAGTTGCCCAGCTGAACCCAAGGTCAAGATTTTTTCAGCTCAGTTAAAGGCTGCAGCATCCTCCTTGCTGGGGTGTGGAGGAAGCGAGCTGGGTAGGAAGGAAAGGATGAGTGGTGAAACCCGTCAGGGAGGGGAAGGAAGGATCTGGCCTGGCCTGTCATCACAGCAAGCTACACATTTAGAGATGTTCAGGGCTTTCTGCTGTGGTGGGTGTTGTGTTGCCAGGAAGTGGCTGCTGGTGAGGTGTGAGGCTGCCTGAGCCGCTGGTGGATTTTGTTTTGCTTTCTGTCTTGGTCCTGCCAATAAGAAAAGGCATTAATGGTGTGAGCTCCGAGGCGAGTAAAAATCAAAGATGACCCAAGTGCCTGGAGGCATAAAAACAGCTATGGAATTGTTCAGCTTGTTTAATGAAATGGAGCAGCACAAAGACAGTTCATGTATGGATTTATATATACAAATACAACAACATTGACACTCAGCTTGCTGAGAATTCTAAAATGGGGGAGCCTGTCTTCTGTTGGCTATTAGAAGGAGATTTTGGATAAAAGGTCCCATTAGAAAACCTGCCTTTGTTGTGGTGCTGTGTTGGCCGTGTGGGAAGGAGCCTCAGGCATGCTGCTCAGAGCCTGGGGTTGGTCATGCAGAGTGCCAGGTTCTTGGGGTCTGGTCCCATCAGAATCCCTGTGCCCCTGGGGTACCTGGGGTCTCATAACGTCATTCATACTGTAACATTTAAGGAGAAATCCCCATCCCTTGATGTACCTGCAGGACAGACAGGGCAAGGCTGTCTCACCGTGTCTCTCTCCATCTCCAGTGATTCGTAGGAAAAATGAAATGCCTGTACTGAACTATATTCAATGCTCATATCTGAAACAGTGGGTTTGAATGCTGGTGCAGCTCATTAGGCCCTTAATTTTCTCTTTAATGGATTTTCTAATGCATTTGATGAGTAAATAGATGCTCAATAGCAAATAGAAAATTCCATTTGCAATCTTGGACTTGAAGCTGCCGTAATGTTGCCATTATTTATGTTTACAAAAGTCCTGCAGACTTCCCGGGAGGTGCAATACGTGCAAATGTTAGGATTGCTGGGGCCCAAACATGTGCAGCCTCAGCCCAGGCCAGTGTCAAAGAAACAAGTCGAGTATGTGCTCTGTTTTAGGAGCATGAATGATCCCATTGACTTCAGATTGGCTACGGCTAGACCTGAATGTATGTTGTGTTTGCACAGAAAGATGATCCAGAAGGAGCTGACTGCGCAGGAGTGGCGGGGGCTGGGATTCATGTAGGTTTGCAGGAAAGGGCCAGCAGAAGGGCCACCCCATGCAATGTGTGCTGCCCAATGCTGTGTGTGCTTCCACCTTGTGCAGGTGCTGCAATCCCTGGGCAGCTTCCTTCTGCCAGAGCTGCCTGCCTGGCTGCTCAGACAATCTGAGCCTCACGGTTTGCAAGTACCATGTTTGTGCAGAGTAATGCGATTACATGCTCACATCAATTTGTGTAAAGTTGGCAGCGTCCTCGGTGAATATTTTTGTACCTCCAGATTCTAAATGGTATAGCTCTTAACAGCAATGTATCATCATTAGTAGCAAGACTTCAGTGGATGCACGAGCAAAGTGTGATATTACTTCAACCTCTGAGAATACTGTGTGATAATTAATCAGGCATAGGTTCACCATGATTCCACATTACTTGGTAGAGACTAATGCAATGCCATAAGCAAGCTTTTGGTTACAGGGCAGCTGGTTCCCTGTAAGCCCAGCAGTGCAGTGCCTCCCAGACACCTCTTTTTGGTGCAGCACCAGGTACCGACACGTGAGGCAGAAAGCCAGCAAGATGAACCAAAGGTCCAATCCAGTGGTGTGGACCCTCAGCCCAAACCTTGATTGATTTCTGGGTCTCACCCTGCAACTGCCTTGAGGAGAAGCAGTGCTGGCTGTGGCGCTCCCTCCAGTAGCGCAGTTATGTATTAATAGAGGATGGCACTGGCAGCAGGGAAGGGTAGCAAAAGAACGCATTTGTCTTGCTGTCCAGCAAGGCACGTAACAAATAGCAATGCCAAGTGTAATCCTGCTTCGGTTAGAACTGTTACTTTGGTTTGTCATCATTCATTGTTCAGAATACAGCTGCTTAATGACAGGATGTGGGAAATGAAGTTTTTTATGTCCTCGTGGACTTTTTACAATAAAAAATCCCGAACAATGGAAGGGAAGGATGCGATCGCACAGAGCAGTCCGACTGTGCTGAGATGCTGCAGAGACGGAGCTCTTGCCCTTCACTTTAAAAATAACCTGCTGTGTAAAGCAGGGCAGCATCCACGCCGCAGCTTTGCTTACATTGCACAGCTGTCGCAGCTGCCCCTGCTCAGCTCCTGGGTTTGAGATGAAGAAGTGAAAAATGAAAGACAAATGCCATGGAGCTGCGTGGGGCTGTTTACAGGTCCAATTCAGCTAGTGTGTGTTGTGTTTCTATCAGAAATGGGGGACTGGAAGGAAATGGCCATGCAGTCTGAGGGCACGTGGAGACATGAGTGGGACCAGCTGGAGCAGGGGCCGTTCCAGTGCTGTTCTCGTTTTTGTGTTCATTTTAATGATGATCTTCATTTTTATACAGGCTGTGATGTGGGTCCCCCCCTTTGCATGCTTGTTGCTTATTCCTGGCGGTGCAGAACGACAAGCGGGCGCATGATCCCTGCTCCCAGTGGGAATTCTTTTATCCGGCTGCGCGGTGCGTTATGTAAGCAAATGGGGAAGCTGATGGGTTTGGTGGGAGACGCTTTTCATCCAGGCATTAGACTAATTTTTGGCCTCAAATAGCAGGCACAGCCCTTGAAGAACCACCAAGGGCTGGGATGCAGCCAACAAATCTACATAATTGCCAGCCCATCCCCTGCTTCGCTGTGCCTCTAGAAATGTTCTCCCTCCTCCTCTACATACATTTGTTAAGCCTTGTCCTAAACTGTGTGAAATCAGTGAGGAATTCGCCTGAGGTTCCTCTCTGCCAGCTCTGGCCCAGGGCTTCTCAGCAACATAAGCAAAATTAAAGGAGGTTCTGGGGCTGGGATGAAACTACCCTGGCTTGTGTACAAGGGCACACAGGGGAGAAGAGAGGAATGGTGATGCTGAACTTTCTGCCCTTAGTGCAGTAAGGAGGGTGGGGAGCTGCCGAACCTCCAGGCTGTGGACTTCCCACATCCCTAGGATTTTCCCTGTCTTACAATCTCAGCTATACACCACCTTTTTAGGATTATTTGTTACAGTCATTTATTAACAACAGACCGCTGCCCTGCTCATCACCACTCTCTTAGTTATAAGCTTGTTCTCTTTTTTTCCTTTTTGTACCCCCTTGCAAATTTCTACTTCCAACAAGCCTACTGTTATCTCACTTCTGCTGCTTTAAGTTCCGTGGCACAAAAGCGCTGACTCACAGAAAGCCGTGTTGGAGGAAATATTGGCTCAGCTGAGGAAATAATTCTCCGTTCATTCTTCCACCATGCGCTTTGGTTTTCTTTCTGTCCTTTTTCCCCCCCTGTCTGTTGATGTCATGTTTTGCCACACATCTAGCTCTGTGAAAGATGGAGAGCTATTTCTAATACACACGGCACTGGTCAAATGTCTTTCTGTATATATACCCTGGAGTGTTTTATGTACCTGCTAGAAATGTTACACAGAATGCTCACATAGCTCATAAAATTTGGTCTTGTATTGGAAATGTTTTGTGGAAATAACGCTGCTTAATCTACTGCAGCGGCTCACAGTTAATGTTGTCAGTGTGCATCAGAGGTTGTGAAGATTACGAGTGGTTCAGAGGAGGATGATACGTTATCACAGGTCCTCAAGAATGAAGCTGAAAGAAAGGAATGTTTCACAAAATGTAGATACTTGACAAAAAAGGGGAAATTCAGGAGGCTCAGGCAGCGTAATCCTTATCGCTGGACCCGTGTTGATGCCATGCATCACTCTGAGACAAGTACCTGCAAGCACCATTTCAAAGCTAAGGGGCTGTATAAAACAAAGCCTGAAATGCTAGGGTGTGCTTTGGGTGTTAAGCACGTGGGTGAAGAGCAGTGAAGGTCTAGGATGAGATCCCAGCTTGTGGGGTGGGAGGGGAGGAAAAGGGAAAGAAAACAACCTACATCCTATTGACTTCGCTGTGGCTTTAATCATTGGAGCAAGCTGCCAAATAACATACTGCAGGGCATGCTTTGGCCGTACCACATAGTTCACTTTATGTTTAATATACCAGAAAATAATGCTTAAGGTCTTCTATATGTGGATACAGCTATCTACAAGAAAGCATCTGATGTCTATAACGTGAGAAGTTGAAAAGTCAAGGACTTCTGAAAGTACCGATTGATATTCTTGGCGTTATCATTAGCAAAACCTAATTAGAAGGTAGTTTTCCACAATTGCTGTCCTCTGTACATAAAGTATAGCCCTCCTATAAATAATATCACCATCTTTAGAATACTTTATAATAAACACTAATTTACCCTCCCAATTTTCTTGTGAGATAGATAATTATGTGTTAACAATATCATCATCATTAGTAGCTGTGTTAGTCCTCTCTTTTTATAGATGGAAGCCCATGCACTGATAATAAACAGCTTGCTGAAGGCCACATGAGGAGCCTTTCAGGACTCTGATTAGAGAGCAAACAGTCCTGGCTCCCAGTCCTCTGCTCATGTGGAGATGGAGAACAACGTAGGTATAATGAGAGAAAAGCAGGGGCTTAAGTATTGGCAAGGAAAAGGGAACCTCTTCAAATTGGCTGCATTCCTGTGCTGCCAGGAAATGTTAAAATACAATGTGATAGTGATAGAGGTAAATATCTAGTAGATTTTGCGCCTTTTGTGCTTGTACTTTTATTTAGTAATTATACCATGTAATGGAGACTGTTTTATGAATCACGATGACACTTAAAACACTGAATTTTTGCAACCACATCCTGGTGCCGTGAGATAATCCGTTCTGATCTCAAGCTGCAGCCAGGTATGTCTCGCTTGAAACTTCAGAGGTGTGTGATAGCTGCCAGTACCGCACCCTTTTTCGTAATGAGGTTAAAATGAAACAAGTTTGGATTTGCTCGGCCATTGCAGGATGCGAGATGGGAGTCAGAACTCTGCCACGAATGCAGCTCTGCCGTGACCATGTGGCTAATGGCCGCTCCATGCATCTCAAAGTGGTGAGCTTCTGTTCCCCTCAATAGGCACCATCCCCCCCATGCCAGCAAAGCCACAGCCAGGTGTGGTGGAAGCAGCTCATTTCTTCTGTTAAAGGTAACAAGATTTCAGCCCCACTTGTTTAAATATCAGGTTAAACTGGCACTCGCCTGCATATCAAAGGCAGTATGGTAATTTTTAGGAGGGAAAGTTTGCCCCAGTATTGGCCAGACTTGTCCCTGGTCTCCCCATTGCACAATGCGCTGCTGAGTCACTGTCATTTCTCACCCAGTAAGAGCATATCACTGTGTTGGTGCAGCACAGGGTAATACAATGCATGCTGTAACCGGGAGAGTCTTTGCATAAACAAGAGCTAAAAATGAACGAAGAACATTCCTGGGTTGCTCGTATTTATTTATGCACTGCCATACATGGGAAGTTTCGTTCTGGCACCTAAGCTGCGTGGTGGACTGGGCTCGAGCTTGCTTTTCTGAACTCGGTAATCTAATTCCTGCTGATGTTTTGGCATCTCACTCGGCCTTTAGCTTCGTCCCAGCCTGTAGAAGATTTATGGTTAGACACTACACAGATTTAACACAATACCATGGATTTTATTATTTGCTGCAAAATGTTAATAAAAAAAACCCCGTAGTATTACAGACACATTTTAATCCCTGAAGTGATTTTTGAGTAGAATGCATGAATTATTAATTGTTGTTATTGTTATTACTGCAACACATACCTATCTCACAGGACACTGCGAGGATTAATTAATTCTTGTAAAGATGTAAAAGGCCATATAGGTGTCAAGGGTTATGACTAAAGTGCTTTGAAAATGGAAACCCCTCTGTGAGTGCCAAGTATTATTATTTATGGAGTCCAGGCGGTGTGCTTGGTGCTGTGCAAACACCGGTCCAGTTATTGCAAATATTTGCTTGTATGCGCTCAGTAGGCCGAGCTCTCACTGTTCCAAGTCATTTCAGCTATTTTAAGGATATGCCATACAAGTATGGCTGTGAGAAGACTTCCCAGAAGTTGAGCTGGTGAGACCATGGAAAGCAGCAGCAGCACAAAGTAATGCCCTGTGCGGGCTCGTGAGGTGTTCACTGAGCTGGGGCTGCAGTAAATTAAGGTAAAATGGAACAAAATGGAAGGGGTAAAATTATTGCAGCATACATCAGCCAGAATGCACTTCCCAGATCCTGCAGGGCAGAACATGCACGCAGGTAATCACCAGCTCAGCGCGCGGTAATCGAAAGCGAAAGCCTGGCACGTCGGAGTTGTGACTGAACATTTGGTGAACAGGAGACCACAGAAACCTTCAGCCAGATGACTTCAGCTCAGCATGTTGTCGCTGCTCGGCAGATGGATGGGAAGGCAGTGTTTGCAGTTTCTGTGGGCCAAACAAGGCACACTTGAGGGGTTTTCCCTCCTTCCTTTCTGAGCTCACATCTCCTATTGCTGTCTCCTGGATGTTTAGCAGCCCCTGCCACATCCTCCTTCAGGGCAGCCCTCTACATCAGGTCCCTTATCTTCTCTCCTTCTGCCTCAGGCTACGTGCATGCTCCCATTCCCCCCTCCTCCACCCACTGTTACTCCTTATCTGCTCTTAACTAGGAAGTAAGTCCTTCCGAGTACCGGGAGGTTAAACTCCTTTAGAAGCACGGACACATCTGAGATGATAACACAGGAAGGTGCGAGTGAGTCTCTCGCCACTTACATTTCCCAACCTTCAGCAAACAACTCAGGTCTTGCCTTCAGATGACAACAACCTCCTCTGAAATTCTGGTGTTGGACTTCATAAACTGGCTGCATCCTTACAGCCTGTGCACCAGCACTGAGAAGAGAAAGTTGTCTGCTTTGCCATCAGAGTTATTACAGAAATAAAGGTTGAGCGGTTTGCCATTACAAACACGCTGCCCAGCTTTCTGCACACCTCAGTTTCCTCATGCAATTTACTCTTCTTTAAGCAAACAGATTGAAGGCCCACGGTTTTCTCAGAATTAAACAATTTTGAGATGCAAAAAAACCAACAACCCAACCCGTCTTCTGCAAAATCTCAATATTACTCTTCTAAAACAACAAGAAACCCATGGACGTGACCCTAAACAATGAGCACTGTGAGGTTATGTTGCACCTGGAAATCCACCCCGTGTGCTTTCATCACAATTGTATGGAGCAGAAGAGTCCCATCTGCTTGGGAGTTGAAGCTCAGGTAGTGAAATCTGCCTGCTTTTGGCTGCAAGCGCAACACACCCTTAGCTCCGGAGCTAGGATGAGTGTGATTCTCCAGTAATTTTGAGATATTCAACAAAAAGAAGCTACGTTTGTGGCCTGTGTGTTCACAATCCTATCGTGCCAGGCCTGGTGGAAGCGCATTCTGCAGAAGGACGGTGATGTGAAGGTCTGTTTCAGCCCAGCATTGGTGGGAGCCTCATACAGGACCTGGTGCTGCAGTGGGGCCCATGGTGGTTTGCGGTCACTGCAGTGCCGATGAGCGCTGGAGTAATGCCCAAGAGCATGAAATGCTGTTGCAAAAGCATTGTGTGATGGAAAGGGCTGCCCAGTGACAAATGTGGTTTTGATCAACAACAACAAAAAAAACAAAACACAACAACAAACAAGCAAACCCGCAACAGAAATGACAAACAGCTTCGTGTTCTGAAAATGAACAGCACGCAGGTAGGAAATGTTATTACTGCGGATATTATTTTTATTAAACAAAACGAAAACGGGCGTCGAGAGGTGCCGATCCTCTAGGCCTGGCTCTGCGCGTCGGTGCCACAGGAGCCACAGGAGCCAAGCACGCCGTGAGCGCCGCAGTCACACGGCGCCATTAAGGCCTTTCGTAGAGCAACGCCGAGGCCCGGCCGGCCGCAGTGCCCGAGCTGCTGACCCCGAGGGCGGCCTCCCCGCCCCGCTCGGCTCCCCTTCCCGCCGTGGCCCCGCGCGGCCGCCCCGCCGCCCTCCTCCCCTCGCGCGCGGCGCTGCGCCTGCCTGGAGCGCGCGAGGAGCGAGCGGGAGGAGGGGAAGGGAGGCAGAAGGAGGAGGAGGAAAGGAGGGGGTCCGGCCGCCGCCCCCCGCCCCGCCGCAGGTTTGTTGTGCCGGGCGGCCGCAGCAGGCCGGCCCCGCTCCGCCGCTCCCTCCCGCTCTCCCGTCCCTCCCGGCGGCCCCGCTCCCCCCGCGCCCATTTCCGTGCGGCTGGGCACCCTCTCCCGGCGCGGAGTGTCTGAGAGCCGTTGGCTGCTCCGAGCCGTTTGGCTCCTTCCCTTAGTAACAGCTTTCACATTCTGCCTCAATTCCTCCTCAATCTAAATCACACGCGCACACACACACACAGATATTACTTTTTTTCCTCCTTCCTCGGGACTTAATCTCTAATCCCCCCTCTTTCCCCACCCTCCCCTCCCCCGCTCTCTGGCTCGGGATATAATTGAATATCACAGCGCTGTTTGGTGGCTGCGTGGTGGTGGTTTTTTTTTTTTTTTTTTTTTCTTCCTCCTCCTCCCGTGTGTGGTGGTTTTGTTTTTTTTTTTTGCTTTTTCTTTTTTTTTTCCCCCTATTCCCCCCCCCCCCCTTTTTTTTTAAAATTTTTTAAAAAAATATATTTATATTTTTTAACCTCTCGCCGTGGACTTAAAACAACAACAACAATAATAATAATAAAGCGATTATCCCCTCTCGGTGTGTGTACACACACAGACATGTGCCCGTCTGTCTCTATGGCCGTATAAAAACAACCGCGGAGGAGAGGCGGACGCGGGCGGATTCCTCTCGCGCCTCCGCTCCCGGGGACGGGGAGCGCCGCCGCCGCCCAGGTAAGCGCCGGGGGATGGGCAGCGCTTTGGGGCCGATTCGGGGGGTTTTGGGGCCGGCGTGGGGGGTGCGCGTGGCTGCGGGGTGCGGGGTGGTCCCCGCGTCCCTTCCCCCCTCCCCGCGCTGTTGGCCGCCCCTCCCCCACCGGGCCTCGTTTTGGGGGTTTTTAGGGGGGAAACGCAGCGTTGAGGCGTTGGGGGTGAATTAAATAAAGGAGCCATGGCGAGGCGGGTGTCGGATCGCCTATTTTTAGCTCGATTTGTGTAAAGAGGAGCGCTCCCCTCCCCCCCCCCGTTCCCCTCCGTACATATTTACTTCTGGCGGAGGGGGAGGGGAAAGGGAGAAGAGAGAGAGGGGAAAAAAAAATACATTAAAAAGGGGCATCGAGCGGAGCTGCGGAGGTACGGGGCCGGGAGGGCGGCCTGGGGGTCTGCAGGGTCCGGCCCGGGGTGGTGGGTGAGTGGGTGGGTGATGGGGGGGGGAGGGGGTGGCGGTCCGGGCCGGGGCTGCGGGGCCCCGGGAGGAAAGTTTGTGTCTGTGGGTGCCGCACGTGAGCGGTGCGGGAAGTTGGGCGCGGAGGTCGCGGAGAAGTTTGTGAGGGAAGTTGTGAGCGCTCCCCGGTGTGCTCGGCCGCCTCGTGTGCCGTTCGGTGTGAATCGTTGGGGCGATCCGTGGGGGTGACCACGCGACGTGCTCCTGTGGGCTCAGCCGGGTGCGATCGGGGACGAGCGGACCTGGGGGCCCTCTGGGCTGAGTGTCCCGTGGCGCTGAGTGTGGACGGAGCCCTTGGTTGTACCCCGGGGGCTCTGCTGTGCTGCTGGACGCTACCCCTGCTTGGAGGGGGAGGGGGACCGTGGTTTGGGGCCTTGGCTTGTGCCAAGCCAGCCAGCGTCAAGGCCCAGCACCGTGAGGTTGGTTTGGGGCCTTCCTTTGGGTGTGTCTGTGTGAGCGGTTCTTTCAGAACATGTTTTGTTAAGGCTTGGTCCCACAAACCTTTTTGTGTGTCTTTGAACTTTGGTGAGCATCTGTGGAGGAGACAGCGAGAGGTTTTTCCTGCTGGCCAGAGCGAAGAGGAGCTGTGCTGTTGGTGTGTTGGTTGTCCATAGGATGCGGGTGGCTGCACTGTGTATCAAAGTAGCAAACTTCCTGTGGTTTCTTGTAGCCATTTCTTTTCCTTTGGTTAAGGCCTGGTGGAACAGCAGTGCACTCTATTATCTCTCTAAAGGCACCTGAGACCTCGTACTGTCACCGTTGTTGGGTTCTTTGGGAAGCATGGAGTTGGCTCCATAAAAACAAAGGCCGATGTGGTGCCATGCCTTGGGAACGTGGTGTTAGAGAGCACCTGGAAATGTTCGCTCCACCCTCTGTGGGATGGAAGTGCAATGCAAGCGTATGAAGGAGCTGGGGTTGCCTTTCTTCTGGCACTGTGCAGAAGTTCATCATTTTTTGGTGGTATGAATGTGCACGGCTATAGCACGTGTTGATAGCATAAAGAATGTCGTAATTACAGTTAGGTTCTCTTGCTTAAGCTTTTTTCCCCTTCAAACAGGTAGTTACGTTTATTTTTTTTTTTCCATTTATTTTTTAATGTAGGTACTTTCAGTTCTACTCTCAGTGGTAATTATTGATGTTTGTGCACAGCTTTGAAGTTGTAAGGCATCATGGAAGTGCTAAGTACCCGGGAACAGCGCTTCAGAGTTCTGTCCCTATCATAAGAGAGTTTGATGCTAGAAAGTGCTACAACCCCATACCTAAAGAGGCTCTGGATGGATTAGGGGATATGGTCAAAATTGCTTATAATGTTGTTTTCAGGTAATATTTTTTAGTTAGGAAGAACAGACCCAAATAATGTAACGCAAACTGAGTTATTTTACCTAACTTGATTTTGGATGCGGAATTTAATTTAACATGGACTTCACGTTCGAGTCAGAATGTGTTTGCTGTTAGAAATTTTGTAGTGGCAATAAAGACCCACATCCTACAAGGATATAATTGTGCAGAAGTCAGGAAGTCCTGTAAAGAAACACACACAACTTCATGCACATCAGCAGCCGAGCTGGGCTGAATGAGCTCCACAGATGTCTGTTGAGTCGCACACAGATGAGTGTGTTTTGCATTAGTGACAGGCGGTGTGGGGTGTGCCTCTTTCTTGATGCTGATCTGGTTTTTTTTATATCAAAGTGCTATTCAGTGTTCTGGGGAGGCCAAAGCATGGCCAGCGAGGCACCTTTCCTTAGTACGTGTGGAGCCCCAGTTCATGCCTGCTTGGTCAGCTCCATGGCCCTTGGCCATCTGGGGTCGTGGTGCCGTGAGGAGGGGACTTCTGCTGCTGAGCGAGATGGGGAGGCTGTGGAAATGCTGAAGTGTGTTGTATGGAAGTACCACCAAGTTCTAACAGCATTCATTGTGTTTATGTTGAGAGTTGTGATTAATGCCCCGTGTAGTGACCACCGTTACTGTGTGTTTATGTGTGCGCACGTAGCATAGTCCTCAATAATGTGTGTGCTTAAAGCTGTAACCATCTGCTCACGCAAGTAGTTGTGGGTTGGGAGAGAAGTGAAAGCGTGCGTACACAGCGCACCCATGTAGGGCCTCCTGCAAGTGATGAACAGGAGGAGAGCCTTTCTGAGTGCTCATTTTCTTAATATGTTTAAATACTTGTGTTAGGTGAAGAGATATCTATAGCTTCCTGTTAGCAAAGATGATTGGCAGCTCTTCTCAGTGTATTTGTGTTGCGTTGCAGCATTAATATCGTACCTTCAAGTTAACAAGTGTTGAAGAAACTGTTCCTGTGCTCCTGCCGTTGATTCGGGTATTCCTGTCCCCAGTATGTGCAGCTTTCCAAGCACTGTGGTCTGAAATTAGATGGTCTTAATTTCTGTGAAGTAGCTTAATGAGAAGAGTGACTTTACCAGGAAAAAGTTCATCCAGTGATACCAAGCAGAGTGGATGGAGACCGCCTTATTCATCTCATAATTGGTTTCCTCTGAGATAAAGTATGACAATGAAATAAGGAATAAGAATTATCTTTTGCAGATGAAACTGTAGGGGAATATATTGGCTCCATTTTTTCCCCCCCCCCCCCTTTTAATTTAGTGAAATTGAATTAGCTGATTTGAGGTAAGAAGCAGTGAGATGGCAGCAGCGTGGCTGTCATTTCAGGAGAGTTGGTGGGTTGAGTATAAAATGTGGAAGCCTGGTCTGGAAATCACTGCTGGTTTGTGTGGGCACTCCAAGCTGTGTTCTCGTTAGGGTTCTGCTACCTGGGTCATAACAGGAAGGCCCTTTCCATTCTTCTCATGAAGACAAGGCTGAAATGGCTTATACAAAATGCCATGGAGTTCTAATGGCCGTGTTTGAACTGGGACTTGAGTCTTCCTCTGTTCTGAAAGACCTGGAGAACTGTATTTTGACATATCCTCTGAAACCTTGATGTTGGAATCCAGTGTGACGTTGGTTCCATTACATCCTCTGGTCTCTCCTTTTTATACCACAAAGTTGCCTTAAAAACTTCTTCCTTGATAACAAACAAGTGGTCATCCCAGTTGGGAGCTTGTGTGGCTGAATGGGAAGACGTGTCCAGCTGCTGGCTCTGTGTGTCCAGCCGGCTTAGCAAGGCACGGTGCAGCTGAGCCCTGGGGGACTGCTTGCTAAAAAGACTTCTGAGGTATGTTCTTATCTTAGAAATAGCGATAAAAGTGCCTGGTGAATTGGCATTACTTTGTTTCAGAAGCAGTGCTGTGTGCCTGCCTGCTTCAGCGCCTGTGAGGGGCCCTTCCACATCTGTGAAGCAGGGCTCTGACATGCTTGTGTGTTCAGAGATGCTGAGTCCCCACAGTTGCGTTTCGAGTTGGCAGTCACCGCGTGTGCTCAGCATCTCGAAACATCAAGTCTCATGCATGGCTTGCTGGCTTTTGCAAAATCCCAACAGGGTGTAGTTTCTGTTTCTGGGAGTTGTATTAGTTAAGGCTGTGTTGTGTGCTCTGCCTTCTGTTTCTTGCTGTAATTCTTGAGACTCCATGTTGCATAGAAGCAGTCATGTTTGTTCATATCATCTGGCATTAAAAAATTCAGATTCATCTGAAGAAAAACCATTTTTCCCCTTTTTACGTTCTTGGAGATACATCTCCGTCTCTTTTCAGCGTAGACATGCGTAACAGACTCTCCACATCCCATGCTCTGTGCAGAGCCATACACAGAGTTATTTGGGCTGTCTGGAGGTGTGGAGGCACTGCTCTGGTCATTGGAGCGGTGCAGTCCCTGGCTGGGCAGCAGGCAGCTGTCTGCAGCTCGTGTTGGGACTCCTTTAACTCATTGGTGGGCTGGGAGGAGGACTGAGTCGCTTCCCTGCCTTTGTTCCCTTCCACATGTTTGCCATGGAACCAGCTGGTGACCTACTACAGGTTGTGTGAGTTGGGACTGTGTGCCATGTTTTGTTGTAGAAGCATTCAGGAGAGTCATGGAGCATTTTCCCAAGGTTATGAGTTACAGGTCAGATATTTACTATGTGTGTAAGTAAAAACGTGGTGCCTGAACCGCCGAAACTGTCAAGGTTTGGAGCCGTAGATATATAAGCTGTCCCTGAAGTTGCATCCCTTTGACATTAACGGTGTTAAAAGTTCAGGCCCATGGATGACCTCTCACCAAGCTCAGAGCTGGAAACTCTGACGTCAGGAACACGTGGGGTGGATTCCTGTCCCCTGGTGGTTCCCTGTGAGTACCGGGCAAGGACGGGGCACTTGGATTCCTAGAAGTCTTCTAGGTTGGCCCAGGGGAAGTGCAGTGAGCTGTGGGTGTTTTGGGACAGACTGATAGGTGCTTGAGTGTCAGCGTGGCTTCTGAAAATACGTTTTTGCCTTGAAGAATAATAATAAAAATATTAAATATTCTTTCATTTATCATTGGGAATGGTCTAACCTGCAGTCGTGTTGGGACAGATGAGAATTGTTGCTGTTAGTTTCAGTGGTTGGCAGCGTTAAGTGCAGCTGAAAATGTTACGTTAAAATACCGGTTGATTCTATCTACACTGAGTCTGTTTGCTGGCCCCCTCCCCCCTTTGTGGGTCTGCTGAGCTCACAGAAACGATGACAACTTTACCTCTTTTAGATTAAGTCTAAATTTGTAGGAAAAAATAGTTTTGCTATTGCGTAGACCTATGGGGGAAATAACAAGAGATCTGGGTCAAAAAAGTAGGGCATGCAAGATATAGAAGCTGTTGGAGTGCATTTATTTGTCCTGTGCTAGGTTAAAGGAAGTGTTGGTGCTTTCGGTTTGGCAGCGTGTCCTTCACTGCCATGTGCTGCAAAGGGAACATGGCTGTTAAGTGAGGAATCGCAGCTAATTTTTGTATGGATGTCAACATTCTTCTCCAGCGCAGGATTTTTTGCTTGGATGTTAACACAAACACGCGTTCCTAAAACACAAACTATCAGCGATAGATTTTAATTAGGAAGTGTGCTGTGAAAATGTGGAATTTTGCCACGGCGACTATTTGGGCATCTGTAGCATATTTACTCTGGAGTTGTGTTTGTTCAGGTTTAACGCTTTGTAACGTACTTTCAAAGCAAAGTTAGCACAGATGCGGATGGAGGAAAATGAAGAACAGTGTTGTCAAACCATCTATTAATGTTGACATGAAATGAATCGCGCTACAAACACACGTTGTGTAGCAACAGGTAAACTGCTTCCCAGGGCTGATGCAGCAGACTGGAGGCGTCTGGGAGCAGGGCCTGTGCTCCCTTTATAATGCGAGTGTTTTCTGCTGCAGATGTGGAACCTGATTTTTTACCATGTTTCAAACGCACAACTGAATTACTTCAATCTGGTGTATCTTGGTTAGGCTGTAAATTTCCAGCCCTGTGTGAGATGAGAAAATGTAGCAATACAAAACCTCCGTATGTTAAATTACAATTAGAAAAGAAAGCCAGAGTGAAACAGCCTACTAAGCAGTTCTGGTAAGCTCAATCTGATAGCAGGAACGGATATCTAAATGTAGCTGATTAATGTAAACCAACTTTTTTTTAACAGCTTTCATCATTATAGTAAATACTTGTCTCAAGTGGTTGAGTTGTAAGAAAAATGCCTTGTATGTCTGTTACCATCTTCCACGGCAAGTTCTGAATGGCCTTTGATTACATTAGAAATATCAATGTGTTTATTGTACTGTTGGCAAAGGCTGTGGTAGTCGGTTCCTCTGCTGTCTGCACATGCAAGGTTATTTCGATATGGGTTATTTGTTTCTATTTCATCAAGGACCTCTATAAGATTCTTCCTTACAGTACGTACAGTACAAAATGCATTAGGAACAGAGTTGCAGGAGTGTTTTGTCAGATCCCTCCGTGGCTGTTTGTTGGGTGCCTGGGCACCCAGGTGTGTTGTTTTCTGGCAGAACAGATGAGTGTTGCTTATCTCCTAGAAATGAGCCCTCTGCTTTCTGCAGGTGCTGGGCCGGGGGTTCCCATCACCTTATCACCATGTTGGGCCAACCACGGTGTTCTGCTCGGGGGGGAGCTGGGCTGGGTGTACTGGGGGGCACAGCTGCCCTTGTAACCATCCTGTTTGCATGGGTGGAAACACTAATGAGAGTTTTAAATTGAGGGATGGCTCAAAGGAGTTTTGAAATAGCCCATGGGGTGTTCCAGCTAATTCTTCAGTGCTGTTGGTGACTTGCTATGAGAGGCTCGGCAGGTATGGGATGTGTCAGCCTTTACCCAGGAGTGCTTCCATCACTCAGACTGTTGCTTTCTGTTCTAAACTACCAGCCAGCATCAGAGCTTTGTGTACATTGGACCTTGATAAATACAGCTTTCTGCTGCTCCTCAGTGTGTTAAATACGCAGAACCTTGTTGGTGTGTGCATCTGTTCACGTGCTCCCTGCTTTCCTTGTGTGTAACTGCTCCTGGGATGGAGCTTTCCAAGTGAAAGGAAAGAAATGCTATGTTTTCAAAAGCACGTTTTCAGTGATCAAATTAATCAGATTTCATTTGCATTATATTACTATAAATGGTGAAAGTTTGGAACTGTAATGTACATCCGTGTGCCCATGGCTGTCTGGTTTTATTTGTTAGCTCAGAAGAATAGGAGAGCACTGTTGGGGCTACTGCTGTCGTGTATCATTAAAGGAAGCCTGTGAGGCCCTGCTAATTAACACGAGTGGCGTAGGGCTGTGCTGCTCTCCACTCATGAAGATGCACCCCTTCCCGCAGGCTCCTGCCCTCTGCTCTGCCTGGTTCCACTTCCCTGTTTGCTGTTGCAGATTTTGCAGCCACACACGGGGTTCTGTCTCAGGCACTGCACTTTGCGTCCTTTCATTGTAATCCCTTCCTAAGTCTTTATTTGTTTTTCTAATCTCCCCGTTTTTGTTTTGATTTCCTTCTTTTCTTTCTCTGCTCCTGTGGTTTTGGACTATTCTTTCACCTTCTCCCCGTTCCTCAGTCACTGCTTTGCTCCAGACTTGTGCCTTTCCCTCGTGAGCGTTTTGTTTCTCCCGCTTTGCTCTTTCTGCCCTTTTCTCCCACCTTCAGCTGAGCATGTACAGAGGAGCAGCCCTTCCTGTGCAGCCCATGGTGCGGTGGTGCCACGAGGAGCTCTGACTGCTGCTGGCAGAGGAGATGAGGCCGACAGGGTTTGGCAGGGCCTTTAATTGATAAAAATAATCCTGGCTTCCCACGTAAAGCATCGATCCAAGGCTTGCTCAAGTCAAAGGGAGGCTTTAGAGGAGGTTGGCATGGGTGTTTAGCGAGAGCACAAGAAGCTGAAGAAGTTTGAATGGAAAGCTGAGTGCGCTGCGAGGTGAGCTTTGTGAAAGAAAGGATTTCATGCCATGAATTTTACTGGCATTGTGACTTGAAATGAACAAAAACAAAGTCGTGATGAAATCAGTCACGGCCTTATCTTATTGTGTTTATTGTGGGTAGTGCTGACAAGTCACATGCCCCATTGTTCGAGGTGAACAAATATAGCTTTGATACTGCAAGCTGATACGTGCGGACAGCCGCCTTTGTCCTGCGCTGCACAGATGAGTTTGCAGAATTGTGACTTCAGAGCTGAATGCTTGTCTTTGGAGAATTCATGTTTTAAGTTAATCCAAAAACAGCATTATATGTGTAATGCTCTGTTGCTTGATATTCAAGTGCTTTTTTTATTCATTAACTTTTTTTTTTTGCAGATCATAAAATAAGAGGTTAATGGGTCATAAACTTTGTTGTGCTTGTTGCCCCGTGCAGCCTATGGGTGATGCACTCATACCGTCCCTCTGGCACATATGTGCTTGGGCTGAAAGAATGCAAGGTGTGCTTTTGAGTGTGTCAGTAACAGATTTCCTCTTGAAAGTCTTCCATATCCATGTCCCTTAACTCTTGGTCATAGTGAGCCTCATCTCTACTGAAGCCAGCAGGTTGTGGATCGTCTCTGAGTTGCTTTTACTGCTGGTGAATTCCTATAATTAGGATGTATGTAGTCTAACTAGAAGATATACAATAGGGACTTGCTGCAGGAGCAAACATAGCTGTGGATGTAATCAACCAGTGGTATCTGGGGGAGAATCCCGTTGAAATTGCCTAGGGATGACCAGAAAGATTAGTCTGTCTACAATAGTTTCTTTGTTGTTTGTAGCACATCCTAATAATGCCAGTGTAGTTGTTGTCCAGTGTTTTTATACTTAAAATATCTTTGTTTGTTTTTTCTTGTTGTTAGTTTGTGGCCTTGCTTGAGATAATCTTTCCTCTTCCGAAACTGGTCTTTGCAGTGTATTTGGTGCAAACAGCATTTACCAGAACAGTATTCCAGGTAGGTGTTACTGAGACACATAAACACTTAGTAGCACTGAGGGTGGTGCTGGTGGCTGTGGCCTTGCCTGCTTGTGACAGCATCAGCTGTGTCTGCCTACCGCAGCAATAGAAGGCTCCTCCAGTTGTGGTGGCTTACAGACAGTCTGTGAAATACTACTCCAATTCCAATACAGAACGAATGGCAAGCTTTTGGTGCACTAATGCGGGTGCTGTGTGATAGTGGAATGTTTACTGTGGGTCACTCTGTAAAGTTTTCAGGCCTCTTTTGAGCTCTGCTGCAGTTTGCCCATACAGTCCCATCGCAGTGACTGCATGAAGGAGTTACCTCCTGTTATACACTGCAATAGGCTTTGGTAGCCCGTGTGTGGTGCAGAGCTGTGTTACATCAGGCTGCGTGGTTCATGAAGTTAGGCATGTTCGTGTCCTTAGTGAGGGGGCAATGGGATGTTGTATGAAGTGTTCACAGACACCGGTGTGTGCTCTTCATGGCCTTCCTGTACGTAGTGCTCCTCAAAACGCCTTGCTGCTTGCATTTGTGTGTATGTAGAATGGGCATAAGTAGTGATGTGGCCTTCGTCACACGGTTACAGTTCCAGTTGGCCTGCTCTTTTAACTGAATTTGGGAAATCTCATTTGGGAATAGTACAGAAAGTTGTCTACAAGCGCCTTTTGCTATTGTAAAACGTACTTCTGTATCATGGCTTCTTTCTTACTTTCACCATACTCCACACTGAGAAGTATCTTTTGGTTAATTTACAAAGGAAAATCTTGCTAGCACTGAAATAAATCCCTTAAACATTGCGAAAAAGCATTTATACTTGCTGGGTAGTGTGGCTTGAAGTTAAAAGAATGTATTTACAGTGTGCTCATGTCTTTTGGAATGACTCCAGAATGAAAGTGTCGTATTCCTGTTTAGTGTAATCCATTTGTAGCAGATAGAACAGTTGCCTTGGTCCTAATTGATAAAAATTAAAGAAAAATAAATGCTTTTAAGTGTGATCCTTGGGTATCTTTGCAAGAGCTGAGTGAACTCCTTTCCTTGGTGAACCATTTTCTGGTGTTCTGAGGCAGTCGACGTGTCCTTTGTAAGACATATATTATCACTCTATTTAAGTCGATTCAGGTTCTCTGGAAGTGATCCAACCTCCAGGAAAGAAAAATATTAGTGTGTGGTGAGGGAAAGGGTTTCCCTTTATTTCCGAATTAGCTTGTCATGTTTAGCAAGTAAGCCATTTGCAGATACATTAAGGCTCCATGGAGCTCGTGTTGGGGGCTGACAGTTTTCCAGTCTTGGTTTGAGTGGAAAGATTTACATGTAATGTTTCAGATGTTTTTTGTTTCAAATAGCCAGCGATAGGTCCATTTGTGAAGTTGTAATTGGAGTGCCACATGTGTTTTGGGGAATGAAAAGCAAACTGTTTAAAACGATGACAACAGTGGGTAGCGTTTTTTTAGTTTTCCTATAACCAAACATTTGTCTCCATGTCTGAAGTGCTTTGTTGTGTCCTTAAAATCGTTGAAGTTTTAAGTAAAGTGGCCTTTGCTTGGAAGGCTGAAGTATTTGCAGTGTGGTGTTTATTTGGCTTACGCAGTTCTGCACTCTTTAAACACCGCTTTTTATTTTAGCTCTGAATTCCAGCAGAGCACCATTCTAGCACAAGGAGCTGCTCCGAGGGAAGCTGGGGAGCACTGATGCTGTACCTGCAGCTGTGTGTGTGCGTGGCATGGAGCAGTGCTCTGTGGGGACCTCCAGCACACTGTGCTCACATTGAAGTTCCTCTGCCTTCCAGGAGGAAAGCAGCAGCCATCTAAACCTGTTAATGACTTCAAGGCTTTATTCTTGGGGGTTGGGTTGCAGCTTTCTAGGCTTGGCTTATGTCTGAACACCAGTGCTGTGCACACACACTTGGCTCAGTCACGTGCCTGTTGACCAAAGCAAGTGGAGCTCCTGGGAGTTTTATTTAAGGACAGCTGGACTTTGGCAGGAGGCTGCCATTGGGTGTGTGTGTGCTCTTCAGTGCTGGACAAGCTGCAGCATCTAGCAGCAGGGCTTTGAAGTCAGCAGCCCAGCTGCCAAGGACTGAGGCAGAGGTGCGGTGAGGAGGAGCCCCAGGGTGGAGCGGTCCCCTCTCCACACTGCAGGTAGGGCTGAGGAGCTGAGTGCTGCAGGTTGAGGCCTTCCTTCCTGGTTCTCTACCTGCCACAGCTGCCGAACAGCATGAAAAACCATCGTACCTTTCCAAAGCACTTCTGACAGCGTTGGTTGGGAACCAGATGCCATCTCTGCTCCCAGTCACTGTAATCATCAAGCTGTGGTTTAGGAGTTATTTTTTTATATCGATGCACACTTTGGATTATTTTCCAACAATACTTTATTTAGATTTCTGGTATAGTAATGACTAGAAATCTCAGCTGGTTTTGTTTGGAACTCTTTATTCCTCCGGCAGAAATCAGACCCACAAACGTATTCCTCTGAAGTTGGTGAGGGAAAAGCTCTCTGGTAGCATTGCTGAGTTGTTGAGATCAGCTCTGAATTGCCAGATAGTGTAATTTTCTTCTAAGAAGAGCCTTCCCCCCACCCTCCACAGCGAGCCCTAAAGTGTTCTTTGTGTGAGTGTACTATATGATCTCTAATTACATGATCACATACCATTCTGCAAATAGTGCAGTGCAATAGCATAGAATTATTTCCAGGATCTTGTAGGGGACTATTCAGCAGTCTGCCTTAAGCCCTCGTCTTGCAGGCTGGTTTGTGTAAATCAACTCCTTCTCCTCCCAGAAGCAGTGTTTACTGTAGCTCTGTGTCAGAGCTGGGTTCAGAGCTCGTTACAGAATCTGGGCTTGGGATGTCATTTCTGAAAGTTGCCATTTAACTGCTCTTATACAACATATGCATATTAAGTAGGATAGCAGAATAACAGTGAAATTGCTCACCTAGGTCTGCAGATGAATTACCATAATTAACTGCTTCTTCCCATGAATTGCACCTAACGAGGGCTGTGCTGTTGGCTGAAAATAAATTGCATAATGCATTACTGTTGACTAAATTATTTACATACCTTGGAGAGGAGATGGTATAAGAAGTCTGCAAAATAACTGCTGTACCATTATGAAAATGAAATGGGGAATAAAAAGGAGAATCAGAGGGAGAACATGGCGCAGTCTGCATTCTCCTGGATGAATGAGGAGTATTGTATTTAGTTTGCAATACAGTGTGTGATTTCTTACTTATGTGTTTGTTACATGGCATTGCGTAATGTATACATGCAGAAAGCAGAGTTAGATCTGTGCATGCAACATTGGACCTAGTTCTAGGAGCATGTCTGCATGGTTACAACTTGCATCTATTTACATAGTTTTTGTTGCTTCACTGTGGTCGCAAAATATGCCAAGTCAAAAGCAAAAGTGGGTGAATAAATTAAAAACAAGTCATACAACTTAGTAAATGCTGGCTGTTCTGTGCTTCATATGAAGTATCCTTTGTGTTACTGTTCTGTGTTGTAAGGCATGCAGGGATTTCTAGTCCGTGTGCATGGCCTGGTTTTTATAATGTCATCCTTGGCCAGGAATAACTTTAAAAGCACAGTATTTGCGTATGGAGATAATGCAGAATCTTTTAAGGACCTGTTTATGGGTACATGTTGTAAAAGGTGGATCCTGCAGAGTGTCCTTGTCTGGATGGACACATTCAATTCAGTTTCTCTTAATGTGTGGAATGTTGTTGAGCACTTTGTGCACAATGTGCTTCACAGCGATACGTGATTCACACTGCTGCAAATATGCTGTGTGCTGAGGACAAAAATGATCCACTTTTCTCTTTTTAGTTTACCTTTCTTCTTTCATCCCAGGTCTCTGGTGTGAGTGCTGAGTTCTGTAGGTGAACACATAGAGAGATGGAAGCGTACATAGAGAGATGGAAGCATGCACGGGGTGCTGATAGTGTCCTGGCTGGGATGAGTAAAGCTTGTTTCAGTGACCTGTAGCTGTTCACATCGGTCTGGCTTTTTGGTTGGGTGGAGTTTTTTTGTACATCACCAAAGAGAAATGCTTTGAAATAAAGTGGGAAAAAAATTATGAATGCTTACAGAAGACTTGAGGTCGTGCGAACCTATAAGGAAGCATGAGTAGAAGGGCAAGGCTTTCTGTTTAGGCTATAATTACGGGTATGGAATAATTGTGAAGTTGCAGATGAGGGAATGTTCAGTTTTGCATCATAGGCTGCTGAGTCCCAGCTGAGCAGTGATGAAATTCATCCTGGCTAACATCTGCTTCTTTCTTGAATTCATTTAGAGAAAGGCATGAAATCTGAATATGTTTACCTCAGTCCCTTTCTTCGTGTTTAAAAATAAATCTATTTTATTTTCTTCGATTCAAAAATGTGAGGGTACCTGTGCGAGCTGCTGGCTTCTTACGTAACTAATCAAATGATAAACATAGTTAAATTGAAATCACTTCCATAGGAAGCTGGCTGTCTGCCCAGCCATCTGACGTCATCTAGGAGGCACACGCTCAGTTTGGACAAATGGTTTTGGTGCAATGCTGGCTAAGTCACCATGGTTGGGTCCTTATGTGTGTGTGTGGAAGCAAACTCCGGAGCCTCTGCACCTAGTTTCCTCCATGGCATCTCACTTCACTTGGACGCCTTTCTCTGTATGTTTGAGTAGCCCTGCTGCCCGCAGGTGTGAGGAGGGGAAGGCCAACCCACGGACATTGAGGTGTTCCTTCATATGTAATGAGAAGTTTCCATTGAGGAAATGGACTTGGTTACAGCCAAAGTAATTCCTGGTAAAATGATATGAGGAATGATGTCTCATTAAAAAGAATGTATTCTGTCAATACAAAAATCATGTTTATTTCCAGTTCTAGAGTTGTGTAAATATAGATGCTAGACATATGCTGAGTATTGCTTTAGTAGAAATACTGAAATTGCTTTTAGTCAAGTTAATAAATCCCAGAGTTAGGAAGGAAAGTAGTGGAGCGATGGGTGGAAGCAAGACAAATGAAATGAGCAGTAGAAATCAAACGATGGGAGAGCTGCCTGAATATATTTTCACAAGAAGGCAATTGCATAATATTGCTCAATAAATTAGGCTTTTATCTTCTTACGCTTGTTTTAAGGGCATGACAGAGTAAACACAACTGCTGAAATCCTTGCATCAAGCAACTAATTATGCTTTTCCTTTTCTTTAAGTGAATGTAGGAGCGGTGAACGTGTATTGGATTGGCAGTAGTGAGAGCTGTGTCTGCAGAATAAATGCTGTCTGGAATGCAGAACTTGCTGTACCATTGGGCCAGTTGGAGGGGTAATCCAAATTATAAAAGGCTTTTCTGCCTTCAATTTCTTTCACCTCTGCAGAATTTGTTCTTGGAAGACAGTTATTGCTTATGATACAGTGTCTTTTTTTTTTTTTACTGTTATTTTTTGAAACAGTAAATCCATCTCAGTAAAGTTCTCCAAAGCCAAACAACACCAAACCCATAAAATAATGCTGCACAGTTTTCACTTCAAACTCCTCCTTGCTGCTTGAGCACGTTATTATCGATTACTACAGCGATAATGTTTGCTCAACACCTGTAGCTTCTTGCTAACGTCGAACTTTCTCAATAAAAAGGCATTCTTCATTCACTGCCAGTAGAACAGCCAACTCCTCCAGCCCATTCCCAACTCTTTCAGCTCTATCCAGGTCTGATACCAAAACCAGGTTCTTGTGGCACATCCATCCTTTTCTACATTCTGACCCTAGAATAGATAGGATTTATTTTATTATTTTTTAAAGGGACTGTTGTCCCTACTGTGTTACAGTAAACTTCTGTGCTGGGGAGCTTAAGCAAGAGGGGCAGGGAAGAACTTTTTAACATTCTAGCTTAATTATATATATTATATATATTGTGTGTGTATATTTCCCTTTTTCTTAAGGCATATCTGCTCTGTGTATACTGAGGTGGAAAAACTGCAATGTTTTGAATGCTGTCCAGAGCCATCAGAAAACTCATTTGACTTTCTGTGGTTGGAATATCTGTTTTGATGCTCTGGGAATACAGATTCTGATTTATTTATTTATTTACTTATGTGTGTATGAATGAAACAGTTTGGTTCCATTTACTTGGAGTTCTGGTATTTGTTGGCCTGGTGCAATTACTGAGATGGGATGGCATGGAAAGGCTGATGGACTTCAGTATTTATGGGCCAAATTTTATTTTGTGGTTCATTATATTGATGTAACTAATTCACAGCAAGATTTCCTGTGAAATTGCATTTTTGTGATATATTTATTATATGTTTTATAAAATGTCTCAGCTGTTATGATAGGCATGCAAAATAATTGAAACAAATGATATGCAAACAATGATTTAAATACTGTGGAAGCGGGGATGTGCTGCAGTTAGCAGGGCAGGATGCCATCAGCCTGCTGGGGTGAGTTCCCAGCCCACGGCTGTGACTGTGGCCAGGGCTCTGCCTCCTCAAGTGTCTGTAGGCCCAGTTTCCTCGTATTGCCATGTCTGCTGAGGGCTGATGTCTTGTCCCCAGCTGATCTTAGTCACCCTACATGTATTGCAGTGTAGGTCTGTCTGTGGCTCAGAATAATTTATCTTTTAAAATCAGACGTCACTTATGAAAATGTGGCTTGCAGAGGAGAAGGGACTTCTACTTTCATTTATCACTCGTGGTGATGAGATGTACTTCATAGCTTGAGAGGTCCCATCTTGAACTGACTTCCTTTGAGTCGAATAAGTTCATTTGTTAGCATGGTTTACTTTGATCCCAGCCTTTACTGGGAGAAAGTCGTGTAATGGTAGGGGTGGCCTGTGGACAGATCTGATAAGAGGCAGTTTCTTGTGTTTTGTGAACAGGTCAGGCTGGAATTGACAGAAATACAAGTTGACGTAGGTTTTAAGCAGGGAGAGGCTGGGTATCACTGAAGGTAAAAACTCACAGGAAGAGTTGGATTGGCGTTGGGAAAGGCTGTGGTGTGAGAAGTTACTAAAGAAAGACTGCGAAGGTGGATCCTAAGGAGTTCCTGCTGGAAGATATGTGAAGTGCTTTACTGTCATACCAGGCTGTATTTGAGTGTCTTCTGTGTCTTATCACTACACCGCAATTGAAGGAAATTACTTTGTCTGCTTTTGGACTGCAGTGGGTCTGGATGTTATTAATCAGATTCAGGATTTGTGGTTGAGGATGGTCAAGGCCTTGGATGGTCCAAGGGCGAAGTCACATACACTGTGGTTTTGGGATAGGAAGGGATGGGCTTACTTGAGAAGAACATTTGCTGGTTTAATGGAAGATTCTGAAGAGCTGGGATGGACTTGTTTAAGCTGGTTCACCACATTAATTTCTGGATTACCTTGTGTAATGTGTGTAATGTATACAGTACATACAGTAGTTTCACTACTAGTTGTAGACTAGTAGATTTTTAAGGACTGATCATCCACATCTGAGAGCTAGTTTGTACAGTTGGTTGCCTGTTTATTGGTCTTAGCTAGTCTTTGAGACAAAGTTGTTCTTGCGGTGGTGTCTTTGTTTGGAGTACGATATTTTGGAGGCTTTTTAGGTGTCCCCGTACTTACTGAGCTGGATGAAATAGTCAAATTTTGAGGCAAGAAATGGAACCTCATTAGGGAATAATGTGTTGCATTATTCAGCAGCAGCCTCTAGCCAATTAAGTGGTAGTATTGATGGCTGCAGTACCGTGCTTCAATTTGTTTGAAATTAAATAAGTGTATGCGTTTGTGGGAGAGAATTTCTAGAGCCTTGTGATTGATACACATATTTATCACAGCGTATTTTTCATTTGTGTCTGGTTTCAGGCCGAGGCATGTCACAGTTGTGATCCTTTACCAGATGTGTGGTGAGAGTCATGCTGAGCTGAGGCACGTCGCTTTTGGTAGCATTCACCTAAAATGTGAGGAACAAGTTGTGTGCAACCCAGTGCAGACCCAGCCTGCAATGAAACCTGGGTAGTCCTGGTTACCTGCCAAGGCACCTGGAGCTCCCCCTTCATTGGAGCTTTCTTCTGTTTTTTACTTCATTTAGGAAATGCGTTTTCCATAGTGTTAGTGAAGGTGAGATCTCAGGAGGCTGTGCTGGATGGTCGTGGTCATTTGTGCAAAATTCAGACTAAAATTTCTCAGTTGGTAAGAACAGATGAATTCAATACTGATCGAAGCCATGAAGCACTGTGTTTGTGAGGAGGGCACTGAATGGGCCGTACGTGCTCATAACTTCTGGTTCTGGTCTGTCTTATGCAGCATTACAAAGCTGGATGTTAGGCAGAACCTGTTCTTCATCAGTGATGATTTCCTGCAGCATTTTTTGGAGCTGTTTGTTCCTGGAAATGATAAGCTTTGAGTGGCAATAGGATATTTTGCTATTTTTGTAGTTACTCTGGGTAACAAGTGTAAACAGCTGTGCAGTTTCAGAGAGCAGATACTGAAGAACCCAAAATCTGCGTGCTACAGTTGGCGCTGTCTGCAGTAACTGCCCGTGATACATGGCCAGATGGAAAATCACAGTAAGACTGGAGGGGTCCTCTGGGCAAGGACATAACATGACCGAGTTGCAGCCTTTGGGAGGAGAGGCTGTGTGTGATGAAACATGAGGTGTGCTGCATCACAACCACGTCTCTTCCACTGCTTTATACCAAGTTAATGCAACTCCTTAATTTCTTCCCAGCTCCTTGCTTTGTCTTATATGGTGGCCTTGTGGTGCTCTGCCAGGGAGCCATTGGCTTGGTTCAGCTGGAGTCCTCCGAGTGGGTGCAGGAACAAACAAACTTTCAGATGTTTTCTGGGAGTGAATTTCTAACAGGAGCACTCAGTTCAGGTAACCGAAGAAATGGAAGTTGCTTTGTGCAAATGGTGGACTTTTACACCTCTGTGTGGGATCTTTGGATCCCTCTGATTACAGTTCTCAGTCTGTCCTTTTGCACCTACTGGGTACGTGTTCACTGAATATTCTCCCTCATAACAACCAAAACGCTTGTTTGCTCGTGCGTGGCTCATAGCAATTTTAGGTATGCCTCTGCAGTGAGGAAAGATGTAGTCATTAAACCAGAGGAAACTTGAATGCAGCTCACTCCAGGCAGTTTATTGCAAGGTTGTTTAATTATTATTATGTTTTTTTGTTTTGTTTTTTTTTCCCTTAACAGCAGAAGAAAGCTAGAGCAGTACAAATTTTTTTAAGTTCCTTTCCTTGCTGTGATTTCTTGCCTCTTTTTCCTTGTTCTGTTTGCTGTATTACACAATTCTGGGGCTATTAGCTTACCAGACATTCTGCTTTAGCAAAGATGAAAATAGTAACCTGAGTAATACCATACGCCAAGGATGGCACGGACACTTACCTCCTCTGGGTCAGAATTTGAAGCTTTCAGCCTGCAGTTTAGCGGGGGCTGGGTGATGTGCCTGTCCCTGCTGCTCTGGTTCCGGCAGGTGGGAAGGAACAAAGGGCTGGAGGTGGAAGCCAGAGGTGCGGGGGTGACTGCAGCCCTGGAAGAGAGCAGGAGGGCATCAGGCAGGATTTGAGGCCTGGGGGAAAAGATGGCTGGAAGGTGTCGAGGCAGTAGACGGAGGTGGTAGAGGACGAGTAGTTGGCACGGTAAAAGCTCCTTTCAAAATGACTGGGACCATTTGGTTTATGTTAACACATTTTTCTTCACAGTTGGGGAGGAGTGCAAATAAACTAGGTCACCTCACGCAAGCCTTGTTAAGAGAAACAGGAAAAAATGGCTAAGAGTTGTAGGAGAAACTATGGGAGGCATCAAGGATAAAATTGTATGATCGGGTTTGCGATTTCTGAAGTGATTATTTTTATTGGATATGCGGTGTTAACTTAGCGAGGCACCATGGATTTTATTTTCCCTGATGCTGTAGTTAATGATTATCTTGTTTCTGTTGGAGGGTGAAAAATAAGTGATTGACTGTGGCTAGTAGCTTGGAAATATCTGTGGCTCTGCGAGAAGCAGTGAGACATCTCTGCAAGGAACAGGAAAATCTTTAGAGCAGGAGAACCATAAAACCTTCCAGTGCATTTACTGAAGTTCTTGCAGGTTGACACTGAAGGAAAAGCAAAAGCAATGCTAGAGAAAGAACCTCCTTTGTTTGTGCCTTCAGGTCTGTACCAAAAATGGATTTCCTGACTTAAAGTTAAAAATATGAATATATTAGGACAGTGCTGCTGTGCTGTGGGTATCGTGGGGAAGCTGCTCACATAGCGTGTTAATGGAGGCATGCATGTTGAACTTCCTTTTCTTCCATTCCTTTTTGCTTCTTAAAGCAGGAATAAGAATCGGATCACTTCTTTTTTTCCCCTTCTGTTGCAGGATGAGGAATGGGAGTTGGAGACAGGTCAGGCTCTGAGAGCACTGGTATGAGGGCTGCTACTGGGGTGCACATGAACCAGGGTTGTGACTGCCCTGCAGGTTTCTGGTTCTTCACAGTCATCACTTGGTCCTCCATAAAGTTTAGCCCTGATTCTTTTCTCATGGCAGGAAGACAAGGTGTGGAGATGAAATAACTGTAATAGCCAAGGGAAGATTTGGCACACTTCAGCTTACTGTACTGTACTTTCCCTTCTGTTGGCATGGGTGATCCTTGCAGCAGAAGTTTATAAGTGTTGGCACATTTCCTCGTATACTTGATGCTGGACTCAGCATTTCATGTCCTTGAGGCAGAACCGTTTCAGAAGCTCATCCTGCTGAAGGGAAAACAAGCTCATCTCTTGTTGTGTCTTCAGTAAGACCTTAGTGAAGCATCCTGCTGAGGGGAAAGCAGTGTCATCCCTACAGTCAGAATCGGCAGCAGAAGTTTTATTACGCAGACTCATGGTCTTCAGTTTGTGGGTGGGAGGAACCCAGCAGAGCTGAGTGTAGTCATGGCAGAGGTTTGTAGGATGGGGAGTGTTACAGTGAGGGTGCTCAGGAGGTGTTTGTTGTTTCCGCAGTGCTAAAGGCATCAAACAAAACTAGAAGGTGATGTCCAAAAAAAAAAGGAAAAATCTTATTTTTTAGAGTATTCCTGCAGAGTTGTTTGTGTCAGAACATGGTAATGCTAAAAGGTTTGTGAATTCATAAAGCTGTTAATGGAAGAGATGTTTATCTGGAGCTACTGAGCACACAATTTTTATATGTGACATGGCAAAGGAGACTTGTGAATTTGGGAGCACCTCCTAATGAGCACTGTGTGAGAAAGCGTGCTGATGCCCATTTGAAAATATGTCAAGTATGTTGTTAGCCACTTGGCAGTAGCTGGAGTCAGCTCTTCTGTACCGAGTCAGCGATAAGCAAAGTGCAAAGGCCTTTCTTCCTTATTAGAAGGGAACCTGGAAAGTGTGTTATATTTGAGGGAATGGGAAGTGAATTTGGCAGAGGAATACAAAGGGGTGAGGCAAGATGAAAGATAAGAAACATTTCAGAAGGGTTCTAAGCAAATCTGAGTGGGACAAGCTTGCTTTTGTAAGGACCAGCATAAGCTCAGGCAGAAGATGATGGAAGTCTGGGCAAGGACGTCTCTCTCATGGATGGCTGTCCTTTAGAAGCGCTGTGCAGAAAGATCTGCAAAACGTGGATGTAATCTAGTTCATCTGAAGTCCATATAAACAAGGAGGGGCGTAGACCTGTAAAAGAAGTGTGTTTTTAATGAATGACATGAATGTTTTGCATCTTGTGTATGCGTGTAGTTGAGCATGCTGAAGATATGCAGTCATAGTCTAAGCATATGGAAAGCATTTCAAATAATGTTTAAGGAGCCTTTAGATATTGTCTGAGACTTCCAGGAGTGTCTGGGCTCTCTTGATTATTTAAGGGGTGGACGTTCCAATTGCATAGTCTTAGTTAACAAGGTTTTTACTGGAGAAAACAGAAATTGAGTGATGGAATATGTCAGGTATGAAAGGGACCACCTATAAGCCACTATTCTAAGTACGTGCTTTAATTAATTTAATGATCACTTTAGGTGATTGCTATATAGAGTATGCTACAATCTGCTAAGTATTGCTCTGGTGCATGCCGTAGGTTTGTAATTTTGGCTTATTTTTTTGTGGTTGTTAATTGTTTTGCTGTGGGAAGAAGCTTTGCACTAGGCTGCTGTTCAGCTGAAGAGAAGAGAGAGGAATTTTGCAGGTATTTCAACAATCTGGAAGCACTGTAAATAGCACTCTGCCAAATTAACCCTGCATTAACCTCAGGTGAAGGTGGTATAAAACATAACATTTTCAAGAGAATTCTGTTTAGCAACGCGAAACTTAATTTGTGTCTATGGAAACATTAGAAGCCGTGTAAAAACCAGAATTCTGCAACGTATTTATATTATGAACGCTACAACAAATCTTGGTGTGTTTGCAGGATGGGATATGTTGAAGGCTGAAGTAGAGACTCCTGTCAGTTCCTTTCTGCTCTGCTCCCACCCGGTGCTTGTATTTTAAACCTGTATTTTTGCAGCTGTTGCTCTGTTTCCCACCAGCAGACAGCTTTGTGTGTGTGGTGTTGGTGACCGTGGTTGCACACGCTGTAGCTCTCCTTGCTGGAGAGGGAGTGAAGCAGTGTTTGCCGTGCCCTCAGCATGCTCTCCTTCATGCTTTCAAAGTGTGCTCCTATATAAAATATTTGAAACTGTGTGTGCATACATACATGGATACAATGATGTGTTTATGAACACGTTTCTTGGCTAGATTTACTTTGCTTTGGTTTGGATTAGAAATAGTGTTTCTCTGTGCAGAAGCTGCCTATTACATATGCCCAGTATAATATATATATATAATTTGTAACAGTTCTAAGTATGTGTGAGCACGTGCTGTCTCTCCAACACATTCCAATTGTTACATTATGAAATAAACAAATTCAGCTTTTTTTGTGTGACTTAGTGAATTGATAAGGAATCCAAGTGAAATAGAAATTCAAGGATTCACTCAGCTTCTGGTGGAAAGCTCTCACTGCAGTCACCATTAGCCTTGCTCAGATTGGGCTAAAGCCACAGCTGTTCCCTTTATACACAAATCCATTCCTTTGCATCAGAGAAGGCCATTGGGCTGCTCAGCAGTATCTACCCCTTGTCCACCAGTGCTGTGTGTTTGAATCACATTTGTCCTGACCTGTGTCCCAGCATGTATTAGGCCATCCATGAAGCGTGCAGCTGTCCTAAATTGCTCCCAAGATCTAATAGTTGCTTCTGAAAGTTTAGTTCTCATTATCATTCTGGGGTAGTTTTAAGAAGGTTTCCTACAAATGTGACGCTAACTCTCATTTCATTTACGTGTCTCTTTTTTTATAGTTTGTTTTATAGTTTGAGCACATGGGTGCACTTAGTTGGTGGCAGGAGAACCTCTTGTGCCTACTGAGAGCAGAACTGTGCCGTAAGCTCAGCGCAGTGTTCATTTAATGACCTGCTGCAGTTGGAGTTTCTTGAACATGTAACGTGGTGGCCATGATAATGTGTTTACAGAGTGTAAAATTTCAGCTTGAATTATGATTGCTAAAATAATTGATCATCAGCATTTGTGCGTTGCGTAAGAAGAAGAGTTGAAGAAAGCTGAATATTAAATAAACAGCTCGTTGGGTGAGCAGCATTTCTCTTTCCTCACAACTCATCAATGAAACAAAAACTAAGAGCAGAGCGTGTAGTCTTATTGCCAATTACTGCCCAAGGAGGATAATGATGCAATCTTAATAACTTGCTAGAACTGTATGGTTAAAACAAATTTCCCATTACATTCCTCTCAGTGTTCGAGCTCAGTCTTTGTACCTACGGAGATGCTGTGCTAAAAATAAAGCTGGAAAGGTCTCTCATACATAGTTTCTGGTTATTAAATAACGTGCTCATTCTCCATCTGTACCCAGTGGGCTCTTCTGCTCTTTCTAAAGGCTTTGGGAGTTGCTTTATGAAGCCATGGAGTCAGTAGATGCAAGGGATGAATGAACAAAATTCAGACCCCCTTCTTGGAACCTCTTACTGGTTTTGATCATCTTACCAAAAAGTGGAAATCTATGGGATTTTTGTTTAGTTCTGAATTATTGCTTCTAGTGTATCTCAGATACACAGTGTAGGAGTTTGGCATAAAGCAGGATCCTCCTCCTATGGTGGTTTTAGGATCTGCAAATGAATTACTATGCAAGCTTTTAGATACAAAGGTCGGTCAGAGGAGGCTTTTTAGAAGTTGATAGTACACCACTGAGTACATTTAACCAGCCCACAAGTGTGAGCATGTTGGAAGGTGACCAAAGTGCTCTGCAGCACATGTGGGTCTGGGGAACAAGTTGTTTTCTTAGCTTTCCCAAGTGGTGTCCCAGCCATAGAAACAGCCCAGTAAGCGTACTTGTGGTGTGGATGCACATCAGGGATCGGCAGGTTCGTACTGCCTCGTTTGGAAGCATCTCAGGCACTGAACTGAAGGAAAGTGAATCTGACAGCAAGTGATGGAGCCAGAGTGGCAATTAGATGCCAATCCCATCTTGCTGGATCCTTTTATGCACTTTGTGCTTAGGCACTCCAGCATCTGAGCTTGATTACTTCCCAGAAGGAATGACTTGGCAGAATGCTAATCCCTAATATCTCCAGACCAGGAGTAATCTGAAATGAGACTTTGGTGCAACGATCCAAAGATCTTTAAAGTTACTGTATGTAAAACCCTTCCAAAACTAGCAGAGTATCTGCTGATCAAAGAGTGCTTTGGCTTCCCTACTGGATACTTAATGAAAAGTGACTTTTCACATAGTTCTTTAAAAATAGGGGGGGAAAAAATACAGATAAATCCTTAGAGATTGCATGTAATTAATGAATGTTTTTGCTTGAAGTGAGAGAAGCCCAAATGCCCTCTAGAAAACCATTGCTCAAGTTTGTGTTCTTTTTACAATGTGCAGTGTTTGGGGTGCGGGCAGGAGGTGTACAGATGCTGATAGTTACCTGGGAAGGAACAATCCTCGGGATGTGGCTGTGTCCTGAATCAGCTCCCACTGCCTATAGAGATATACCCGTGTCTGCTGCTGCCTGCCTTCCTACCTGCTTCGAATCTTGGCCTTTAGCGAGCATTGAGCTGCTCTCTGAATGTTGGGATTGATCACTGCTGTTGCTCTGTCTTTCAAGCCTTCATTTACACCTTGAAGCGCTTAATAGCAGGAGGAATTTCTGTGAAGGGGCGGATCAAAGTGAGAGCGATTCACATCAGCATGCCCTTGTTTCAGAGAACTGGTGGTATTTTTGTTTGGGATTTAGAGGAGTCTTTTTTTTCCCCAAGGTATGACTGTGCTGGAATCTGTTAAAACATTGATCTGCTGTTGGTGCGGAGCTTTTTTGTAGTACAATTGGTGACACGTTTTCATTTATTTATTTACTTATTTATTTGCTACCCGGGCAGATTTACTTGCAGTGCTGTACTTTGGATAGAGCACATAACAACCCAACATGGCCTTTGCTTATGCCGATTCTGTCGGTTTTTGTGACTTCTTAGAAACTTGCAAATTGACGAAGAGCACGTTTCTTATTTGCAGCGTCAAGCTGTAGTTAGATAAATGAGGTTATCTGGTGCACCCCATCTTTGGTTTAGTTGTTGCAGTGTGCTGGGAGTCGGGAAGAAGTGCTGTTTTCTAAGTAGTGAAACAAATTGATAGTGTTCAGAATTAGAGAGGCTTGGTTTTCAGAAGTGGCTGTGAGGATATGGCGGATGGCTTTATTTCTGGATAAAGGTAGCATGAAAATAATTCCAGTGTGTTAAGTGGGATGGACCTGGTAGTATTGGAGATGGCTTTGTAGTGTGAAGGTTTGCTTGTTCCTTAGGCAGTGGAAAGAATAAGATGCAAAAAAAACAACTCCAAACCTCTGATAAGCGATTGCAGCTGTACAGTTTCATGCAACTAAGTATACAGACATTGGACTGTGCTTTATCTCATTCGGTAAATAGACTCTTTTGTGGTGCAACATATAAACCTGGATTGCTACTACTCCTGAGCCAGTGGAAGATGCATCATTATTCTGCCATCAAGTTTTGTCCATTTATTACATAACAACGTAAGTTCTGCGTGCCCTTTAGTGCTAAATACCTCATAGTGTTCCATTAAAAAAACAAAAGAAAGGAAAAAAAAGCAACACCCTTGACTAGGTGTGACTACAATAATAGCTGCAGTGTGCTCTGTTTGCTCCATTTGGAGATGAACCAGAGCCCAGGATTTGACATGTCTGACACGAGTGGAAATAGTTGTGCAAGGTGGAGTATTTTGACAAATGTGGTGATTTGATATTCCTGGCTCAAGAATTTATTGGTTGTTGCTTTGGTTAATGAGCCTGTTTTAGCACGATCGCAAAAGAAAGTAGCAAAATGCACAGCACTCCATTATGGTCTATCAGTAATAAAAGAACTAAAAACCTGTATATCAAAACTGAAAATAAAGGTTGTCTTTGTTTGTTTGTTTAATTTTATATATGCATTTAAACTTGTAGATACTTACTGCATTTTTGTTTTAAAACAGTGTGTTTGAAAGCTGACCCTTGTGGGCAAGTCTGTGGATGCCTTAGAAAATAAGTATCAGCAGCCAAAAGCATGCAGGGAGCAAGCAATTTCAGTGATGGTAGCCATCCAGTGTGTCCTAAGAATAGTTTGGATAAGCTTTCTGTCTTTCACATGTTGGAAGATTAAGTAGATAAGTTTATTTTAATCGAGAGTAAAGGGTTGACGTTGTTCTTTTTTTTTTTCCCAAGACCAGTACTGGAGGATTTCCAGTCTTTGTTGCTCGCTTTGATCAGCGCAGCAGATCACGTTGATAATTGTGAGTTGACTTGGAGAAGGAGAAAGCCAAGAAAACGGGACCTTTTTCATGAAGACCAGACAGCAGTTGGAGAGGAATTCTGCAGGCAGTCTCAGAGGCAGAATTCTGCAAATGAAGTTCCCAAATGGTAAAATCCTACTTCAGCCTAATCTGGGCTGAACGGCAGGGTTTGCCGGATGTGCAGCTCAGCCAGTTTCAAATTCCTGGTGTGAAACAATCGAGATAAGAATCAAAAAGTAAAGAAAGGGAAAAGACTTAGATCAAACACTGTGCTAGATGTGTCCTGAGGCAGAATTACTCCTTTCCCAGTCTTGCCTACTCTTTCTTAAAATAACAGAAGTCCCATAGCATAGGCTATTTCCTATAGCTATTTTCCAGTTGTGTAGTTTTATTTTGAGGAAGTTTTCCCTGACTATTTAACATGTGTTTCCAGTTGCAGCATCTTCAGTAGGTCTATCTAAAGCCTGGATCTCTTCTTTCCTTTGACTTTTGCCCCTATGAAATTGCCACATCTGTTCTCCTGGCTGGGGAAGCTAGGTTACCTACCTGAGCTCACATCCATTAATGGCTCCCTGAGTTATCAGCTAAAAATCTGCTCAGTGTGCAGAGTAGGAAACAGTTCCATTTTGGTACTGATTTTGGAACTGATAAATAACGTACTTGACAAAACCTTTTTTTTTTTCTGGAATGGAGTGTCAGTTCTTCAAAAAAAAAGCTTAAATTCAAGTCATTCCCAATGGCACTGACACATCCTCTGCCTCTGTCTGTTAGGACAGACATTACAGGGAAAACAAATGCTATTAACCCTCTGTACAGGGAGCCTTACTGAAGAGCAGAAGAGAAAATAAGAGCGGAAAGGTGAGCTGCTGAGAAGAGTATTAGTCAGATTACGGTGGAGATAAGATTTAGAAGTTGATAGCTTCCTGAATAAAAACTGTCAAGAAACAGAATTCTTGTAGGTGTGAGCTGACGATGGGCGCATGTTGGCTGATCCTCCTTCAAGGATAGTCTTGACCTGTAATAGTATTCTTTTAAATAACATCTTACAATGCTCCGTTCCTCATTTCTAATTCCTGAATCAACACCCTTCTGGATGAGCACTTGCAGTGTGCTAAGGGCTGTGTTTTGGTGGTGTATGAGTGGGTGTTCTTCCTCCTTACTGCCCTGACAAAGCGGTAACACTGGAAGGATGGGAAGTGAAGGAGAGTTGGAAATGCAGTGGGAGACTTCAGTTAACACCATGCCAAGTGTACAGGTGGATCAAAATGTACCACAGAGACCAGGTGTCCTTTTGATGCAGCTCCTTGGTATGGAAAAGTCATGGCATGAGTCTGCAGCTGTAGTTTGGTCTGCAAAGCCTTGGAAACCACGGAGAGGATGAATAGGGATCTGAGGTTCCTGTTCTCTTGCAGTGATGTCGGGTTACTCTGGCAAGAGGCAGATGTGTAAATGAGCAAAGCAACAGCCTGTGTCTTTTGTTGCACAGCAGGGAGCAGATTTGTAAAGTTGCTTATGAGGAAAGGTATGTGCTCAGTGTTTGTGGGAATGAACAAGTTAATGGAAGGTAATTCTATTGACATTACTAAATACTAAATTACTACAACTAAGCAAATTGTGCTCAGAGAATTAATCTGAGTTGAAAATAGCTGGAGGCTAGGAGATAATTTAGGGGACTAGATCCTGTGCTCGTGCTGTTTTGACTCTTCCTTTAGGCATCTGCCTTTACATCCCTTCTGGAGGGAGGTGAGGGCTGGGGATCCCTTGGGTGGCAGTTGTGAAGTTCTCGCTTGGGGCCCTTGGAATTTCTACTGGATGGAATCTTTTGCCTTGTACAAAGGAAGATACAAGGTGCTGGGCAGCTCGCTTTGGAGATCTCTTTTTCAACTGTCTGCAAAGCAGCACAGCAGATTTCTGATAGTGCTTCCATCAGCTTACAGGATGCACGACTGTGTGTGTGGTTCTGCATGGACCGTACGTAGTTTAGAAGGGCTGTAAGTTGAGGCATACATCTGTAGGACATTCAACAAAACGTATTTTCAATGAAACAAAGATACTGACTTCAGTCATATTGGCAACAAGTGAACTTTGCTTGCTTGGTTTTTTTTTTTGTTGGTTTTGTTTTATATTTTTTGCACTCATTTGCAGTAAGAAAAGCCATTTTCTTCCAGTAGGAAAAAACCCAACACAGTTGAAAAGTGAATTACTGTAATTAATAGCATTTTTAGGTAAAGCTCTTCTTAGAACTGGACCACGTAGGGTGAGAGGTGCACAGTGTCACCGTAACAGCTAACTGTGTACGTGTAGGTAACTCCATTGTATAACCCTTCATGGCATACTGGGTGAGGCAGTGTTTTGTTGTTCCCAATTAATCATGGCCTCAATCCTGGGACCTCTCTGCTGCAGCTCTGTGCCCCCATGCTCATCTGATCCTTGCAGTGTCACTGGTGTTTCAGATGCACTTGTTTTCCTTGATTGTGCTTAGATCCTGTTGTTCAAATAGCTTGGTGAAGCTGTGGTGTGATTAGATTAGTTTAATGCTGCTGTTGATTAATGGCTTCAATCCTTTTATTTAATAAATGCTATTCTCTTTGACCACACTGGTAATGTAGATATTTGCTATGTTTCTCTATAGGCTGCTTATTCTGTGGAACAAGTTTCAGTGTCTTTTAACGCCTATATAATAAGTATAATATTAATGTAAATATTTCCCATGTTCCATCAGCATGGCGGACACATGTAGGTGTCTAATGCATGCAGTATGTTTTTAATACTGGTTTTGTCTCTGCCGTTTCTGCTCTGATCCTGGTTACCTAATGCATCATTCTGTTCTGCTCTGAGCTGTTGTGCTGGGATTTCCAGGTCTGTGTAAGGCAGCCCCTGGAAACAGAGGTATGCTGTAGCTGCAGCTCTGCTCCTGAGCTTCTTCCGGTGCTGCATCCCCTGTGACCCCACAGTGTGGTGCTTTAGGGAGTCAGGAGGAGAATGCAAAATTTGTGGGGATTCACACAAAATAGTAATAGTCCTTAGCTGTAAGGAACACACGATATTAGCATGACATGGAGCTCTTGGCCAGCATGTGGGGCAAGTGGCTGCAGTGGGACTTCTGGTTCCCATTGGCATCAGTCTGTCTGTGAACACTGTGTCCTGCAGTAGATCCCACATCGTGCTGCACTGCTTGAATGTTCTCTGTAGGTCTTTAACTTGGCCGCACACTGCACAGATTGAGCTTTTGCTTGGAATGCTAACTGTGTTGGACTTTGGGTTGCCCAAAAGATAAGGGTGCTAATACTGAGAGAAGCGCAGCTGCAGCCCAAATGCTGGTTACCATCTGTAGGATTAGAAATACCACAATGTTACGTCCTCTAGTTACTTTGAGGGAATTCCTTATTTGAACATCTCAGCAGCACTTCCAGATGTGATCTCTACTTGTGACACACATCCCACCTCTCAAAGCATGGCACATTTGACACAGGATTCTGATGAATTCAATAAATTAGATTCTTTAAGACGAAGTGAGTCGAAGAAGCATGCAGAGTTATACCGGATTATACTTTGTTCTCTAGGATTTTTAACTTCCAGTTTGTGAATTGGGTTACTTACTAATGAATTTCATTTAAATGACTTGCAAGTGAAATTGTGCTGCAGCAGGGCTCTTCCCCCGCCTTCCCTGGTGGTACAAACTAATTGGTATTGACAAGATTACTCTGGTGCTTTATGTGTTTTTAATGGGGCTGGCCAGTACGGTTTCCTCTCCAGCAATTGAGCTTCCTTTCCTTTCAGTATGTTATAAGCTGTCTTCAGTGATTACCTCAGTTTTGGGCTTTTAAAGAAATTTTTGTTAAACGTGGAGGCAGCTGCTACCGTGCTGCGAGATTCTCTTGCTTTAGTCTTGCTTTTCTGTGCTTATCATAGCACAGCGAGCGCTGCGTTGTGCACTTTGAATGGTGTTTGTATATCCAGGTTCTGTTTTCCCTGTATTAGCGCTGCCTGCTGTAGCCATTCCTCTGTCCCCTCAGATATCCTGCTCTGTTTTAATCATTGGCTCACATGCTTACATGTTGGTGGAGGAGTTTGGTATATGAAAGAGAATTGCTGATGTGTGGGAAGTTGTGCAGCTTTTCTGTGTGATGTGAGTGTGTGGATGTATATGTGTAAAGTATTCTTTTAAAAGTCCAGAAAGTTGGCTTGCGTCTGTGTTTACCAGATTTCTTACATAATAAAGACTTAAAATCAGAATCAAGGTTAGGAAATGGAGATTTCTCAGTTAATCAGCTGGGGAAAGCTGCATCAGATGGAGCCCAGGATCATAGACAGGCACCTCACAGGGAGGCTCTGAGTACTGAGTGTGATCCCACATGGCTCTGCATGCAGGGGCTGTGATGAGGCCCTGAGCTGTCCAGGTGTGATGCTGGGCTGTCCTCAGGTGTGGCCCTTCAGCAGCCCTGGGCTGCCCTCATGCTGGGCAGCACCAGCCCAGCTGCAATCAGTCAGATGCAGGAGATGACCATTTTTAATGCTGTCTTGTGTGTGGTCCTCATTTATTTTTTTACCCTTTTTCCCTCACTTGCCCATATTTGTTTCTCTTCTTGAATTGTAATCCTGGACTCAAGTTGGTTGAGTCTTTGTGTACTGTGATGAATCTGATTTCAGTTGCTCTATTAGATCCAAATGCTGATGTTACTATTGCAGAAGTACTGAGCTGGCTTCTTTAAAAATCCCATAGATTGCAGTGAAAGTGTGATTACAAGAAGTAACTTCTGATTTTCTCTGTTTACATTCCAAGCGTGGCAATGGCAGAATCACGCTGGTTTTGTATATGCCTATTAACCAAGTGAAAGGAAGGATTCAGTGCAGTGATTAGTTTTCAATTTAGGCTTTTAAAGCTATTGTCTGATGCTTTTTGCAGCCCAGTTACTGAGGGGAACATCCAGGATTTAGTTATTTTTAATTCTGTTTTGATTGGGACACTCTGTAGATACTGAAGCCAGATGAAGGTGGGTCACTCGAGGAGAACTGAGGAGAAAATATCTGTGTCCTTGGAAGGCCTTCGTAATTCACAGAGCACAGCGTTTAATGAGCAAATTTGTTATTAAGGCTCAAAGAGCACAAAAGTCTCCGAAAGCAGTATAAACACTGCTGTCCTAAGAGGATTAGAAGAAAAATCCGAGCAAGCAAGTGGAAACGGGGAGTGGGAGCGGCTCAGCTCATGCAGAAGATGAATGATTCCAGCCCCACTGCTGCTTTGTCTTCATACCACACCATTATGACTTGGTGATGACAACAGGCCTGCGTGCTGATAGCAGGAATTGCCATTTTGGTTTAGTTTTCAGGGCTAGCAGGTGTGGGGCGAGCGTTGGCCTTGCTGGCCAGAATGCACTGCCAGCCCCAGGGTCTGACAGGATGCACTTCTTAGGTTGTGTTTCTTCTTAGGTTGAGAGGAGTAGTCCAGTCAAAGTGAAGGTGTTTAAAAGAAAACACCAACAAAACCCACAAAACCCTGCTCTCTCTGAGAGGAAGGATCTAAATGCAGCAGCTGATACTCCCTGCACAGGTGTGTCTTATCAGCCTCAAGGGCATTTAGTGGGTTATTTTTAAGCATCTGGTAGCGTGGCTGTTACTACACCTGGTCACCTGGTTAAATCACTGTAATAGGTCAGCCTATAAAGAGAGCGAGTCTAAAATCAATACATTACAGCTGTCACCTGCTTTATTTCAAGGTACATGCCAAATAAACTTCAATAGGATAAATTGGGAAGGAAAAATCTGCTGACAAGGCAGAGTCAGTGCTGGGCTCTGAAGAAGGACGTCCCAGTGTTTTCTAAAAGTCTGTGTCATTTCAAGTGCTCTTCTTTAAAACCAGAGCCACAGCAGACACAAGAGAATGAAGCAGAGTCAGGGAGCTCTTGATGTACTTCTGCTTCTGTTTCCAGCTTTTTCCCATGTCCTTGCTCAGTTCAGGTTTAAAGCACAGGTGAGGAGGCCAGGTGCCCAGCCTGGCCATGAGGTGTACGGGCAGTTTGGGTGGTGGGCACTGAAGAAGGCCTTTCTTCATCGAAAGTGTGCAGTTGCCATTTGATTTATGTTTGCCATGTCCCCTTTGTAAGTGAATCAACCCAAAGGAAATGTTGTGTGAAGCTCTCCTCCACCGTGCTTAGGACTGATACTGATTTAAGCTGCTTTCAGATGAGGAAGGCAGATACTGGTTGTTTCTTGTTTTTAAGGAAAACTCCAGTTATTGGCAAATAATGCTTGTCTGTGGGCTTTGCTGAGTGAGCCCATGAAGCTTTTTCCTTTGCTGCCCCACAGCCCTTGCTGCAGGGAATAACAATCATTGTGACCAGCCCTGTGTGGGACAACATGCCCCTTGGCAAGGGCAGCTCTCCCCATGTACTTCTGCCCTGCCAGCACAGCCAAGCAAAGGAAAATGAGAGTGTGTGCAGATTCTTTCAATACCCAGCATACTCACATTCTTCAGCATCCTCTGCAGCAGCTCCTTGTAGTGTTAGATTCTGCCCGCCCCGACAGTGGGTTCAGACATGGGTTTGTAATCAGCTGTTTCCTACTGATTGAGTTTGGGAATGGCACTTGAGAACTGCATTAGTCATGAGCCCTGCAGGTTCTTTACTTGCTGTAAAGGTTTTTGAATAGCTTAGAGATGTTTTGTTTGATCTAAAACCAGACGGATAACGCTTTATTAGTCACCCATGTCCTTCTGTCCCTCTTTCTGCTCTTTGAGTGGGCGATTAAATTATTTCCTAACAAGAAAGGTAGTGTGCGAGTACTTGCATGGTGAGCAGCCAGCATAAATGTTGGTGTGAGTAAGAATAGTTTACTGGTGCTACGTGGAAATGGTTACAGCTGTACATGGAGTCCACACGCTGACTTGGACGTGTTTGCCTGTACTTGTGTAGGATGCATGAAATAATTACCAGGAGTATTGAAAGAAAACAACTATAATGTTATGAGAGCATGGAATGTTTTGGATTATATTCTTCTGTTTTGGAAGACGGGAAAGATTTCTTGCAAGATTTCCGTTCTGTGTGTGTTGCCAGCTGCGTGTGAGCTGCAGAGCTCTGGGCCGTTTGGTGCCTGGGCACACCTGTGGCCATAAACCTGGTTACCCAGCACAGGATGTGGTAGGAAAACAGACTGGATTTATTTATTTATTTAAATTGCTGCTTCTCAATGGATGTAACCATTTTGTAAAAGAGGCCCTCTGTCAAACTGCTGTGATGTTAATTTTTATTCGGGGCTTTCGGGGTGTTTAATGTCAGTAGCTGAAGTTACTTATTTGGTATGGGCAAAAGGTCTTGGGAGCTGCCTGCTCTGCCTGGTTAGCATCCCACGGTCTTTTCTGGAGAGTTAAGGCAAATGCAGACGTCACTGTTTTGGTACAGGTGGTGGTTTGTTTACCAGTGCTCCTGATAAGGTGCAGTGCCCTTGATGTCTGATGGTTGTGGTGCTCATTGACCAGGCAGCACTCACAGGTGGGTGCTGCAGGCTCCCCACAGGGCGCCGTGTGATGGGGCTCTGCAGGCTTAGGCTGAGCATGAGTTTGGTGCTTGGAGCAGTGAAGTAGGCTGTGCTGTATTGTAGGCTGTGTTGTATTGCGTTAACACCGCTGTTTTCAGAATAATAAACACTAATTTTTCCTATTTTTGTCTCCTTGTTTCCTTCAGCATCACTCCTTTGTGGCAAGAGACACCTGAAAGGAAAACTTCCGCATATCAATGCACTGCCAATGGTAAGTACCTTTTTAACTGAGTTAGTGGTGTGGTTTCATCCTGCAGATACACCGTAGGCCCTCTTCTGCTGCAGACAGTATTTTTAGAGTGGTGGTGTTTTTTTCCAGTACACGAATGGATTATTTTTTTTTCTCCTAAGAAACATCTAGAGTGTTTTTCTGCTTGACAGAATCTTGAAGTTGTTTCTCCTTTACCCTGTGGAAAGTAGGGCAGCGTGTTAGTCTTGAAGCAAAGAGTGTGACTTGACAATGACATCACTCATCCTGCTGGTAGCTGGTTTTGCTTCCTCTTTTGGCCAAAAGCCTGTTCTGGGCAAGTTGTAGGTGAGCCGAGTGCTCTGTTGACCCCCTTGTGCAGGGCTCTCTTGCTTCTTATTTCAATGCTAACAGCTTCTCCTATTACAGACGTACACAGTGCCAGGTGTATGTTGCTTCAATGTGTTTGACAGAGGAAGATCAGTGAAGTTAAAGTCCTCTCTAGAAATAGTCTTGGTTGGTGCGATCTTACTCCCCTCTTTGTGATATTACTGAATGGTTTGGATGACTGGAAGGTGATGCTGCCAACTGTCACGATGGTATATTTCTGCTTTCTAACTGCTGTGCAAGTGGAAGGCAGAGGTGAGCTCCAAAGAAGTCTGGAACTTAATCTGTGACTTTGATTAGATTCAAAGTCTCCTTTCAGCAGTTCTGTATCTTACGTTATCACATTGAGCTGTGTTATGGAAGTGTCAAATGCAGCACTGGACTTGAAAACTAAATGCAGGAAGTGTCAGCCTGCATCTCAGGCATCTCTAGACCACTGTGTTCAGTGCTAAAAAGATGGTGTTTCTAATCAGGAGCTGTGAAACTCAATTTGGGATGTGAGAGCTGAGTTGATTTGCGTGGGTCTAAAGAATATGTAGATCAGCTGTAGTCTCACTAACACCTTTACAATGTTGCTTTGTCCTGTGAAAAAAGTGACACTTGGAGAGAGTTTGGGTGTAACTGGTTACTGGGTAGTGCAGTCGGTGAGCCTCTTGACCCTCAGACATCACAGGGTGAATGGTAATGCAGCGTGTGTTTGCCACCAAGCAAAGACAACTCAGAAATCAGATGATCTGCACAAGAGTTTATGCCATTTAATAGCCTGATGTTTAAGCTCAAACTTTGCATGTATAAATTGCGCTTTGCCTTTGCTTGGGATGAATTTCAGCTGTAGGGAACAGAGTTGTGGAGTGAGAAGGTGCCAGATGTACCTGGTCACGTAGCCTGGCATTTTAATTGACTGAAAGTGAAACCAGAGGTGCCCTCGGCCTCTTCTGTTACTGCTGAGTTTTCACTGTTGTTGTTGACCTTTTCCCAACAGAAGGCTTCTCCGATTTCTTTTTTATTTTGTATTAGTTGAGCGTGGTTTTAGTTATGACTTGAAATTCAGGCCTGTGTTACTGCTCCTCTTAAAAACGTGACTCATTCCGTATTAACCCAGTCCTTATAGTTCATAAAATTTTAAAGGACTGAGAGACTGTATGTGAAATGTTGCTGCGTTTTACCCTAATTTTCCCTCTACAAATTATGTTAGAAATTCAGAATTGTGCTCTCTCAAGGGCATGCTCGTTGTTACAGGCATCATAAAACATACTCTACTGTAATGCGTAGCAAAGTGAAATAGTTTCCACTTTGGGTTTTTTTCTGTTTTAAAGGCTGCTTTTACTATAAAGTGGCATATTTCGTTATTCCAGAGATTTCTAAACAATTACTCATCTCTTGATTAAGTTCAAAACAGGTTAAATGTAGATGTAAGTACTGAGCTGGGCACGTTCATCACCATCCCAGAAGTAATCATAACTTACTCCAGATCGTAGTAAAATATAACTTTCATGGGTTTTTATTTTGTTATTATTCTCTTTGATGTGTGTAGATAAAGAGCGGGACATGGGGCTGACCTGCAGAAAGCAGTTTGTGCTCTTCTCACAGCAGTGGTTTCATTTGACTACCCTTGTTCAATATGTGTTTTTCAATCAGAAATACATCTTGGATTCCCATGAGAAATGATACGAGCATTTCGGTCAGTCTGCTAATCGTGACTGTTAGTTCCATTTCTTGCTGGTCAAAAAAACCCAAACCAGCACTAAAATGCAGAAGTTGTACATCCTCTTTTGTTTTTTCTTTGTTTCATTTTAAAGGTGAATAAAGGTGATGTTAATTATTTTTTTTTCATCAAATATGTTGTGTTAACACATAAATAAGGTACAATATTAGGTAATCCTTAAATGCAGACTGGAATTGTTGGCAATTTTTGTGAAATCACCTATTTGTGTTGTGTTCAAACCTTTTAAAATGGAGTGTGGCTGTGGTTAGTTGATGTGGGTTGGCCTCTTAGTGAGAACTTCACAAAAAAAGGCTTTGTGAGGAAGGCAGATTGGTGCCTAATGCAGCCTTTTGTAGGATTTCAGAGGTTAATTTAGAGACTGCTAATGGGTGCCTCAGGTCACAAGGGTTAAGGAATGTGTTGGAAATAAAAATGAAAGTCCTGGTCCTTGGGCCTAAAGGCAGGATGGCATCAGATTTTCCATAAAGGCTTTAGCAAATTATTATTATTATTTCTTTTTGCTGTGTGGTAGAAAAGCTAGCTTACCCAAGAGGTATTTTCCATCCTACTGTACAGTGAGTTCTGGAGGTAGGGCAGTTTGCCTTGCTGGCTTTTTCTTCCGTTCTTTGTGTATGTGTGGATATGTGTATGTATAAATACAAAGAGCTGTATGTAAGTATTTTTATGTTCATATGTATGTATTTATACATGTATGTATGTCTATTTAATTTGAATAGGATGGTTCGGTTGGAAGGGGATTGTCAAAGCTCATCTAGTCCAGCAGCCTAAAGGACTGCAGAGGAACTAGAAAGTTAGTGAAAACTAGCAAGCATTGGGTCTCCCTGTGGAAGAAAACAGTGGACATTATTATCTATTACATGCTGTCCTGGATGGTCATGAGGATATGCAGTGAGCTCTGTTGTTCCAGCAAGCCATGGCTCTGTGGGCTCTTGAGAGGAGTACAAACTTTGGATGTGCTAAAAGTGGTGGGTGTTCTAAATAACTGTTTCAGTTGTTTGCTTTTAGGTGAATGTATCGTACTGTTTTTGAAGGTGTATCACAGCAATTGCATGTTAGAGCAGCTTACATGCAAGGGACTTGTTCAGGAGAAGAGCCTTGCAGGCACCAGGGCTCTCACACTGGGAATTTCCATGAGTGCTACACTTTAGCATAATTAACACAACAGATTTTGCCCAGAAAGAGTGAGAGTGTTTAGAGGATGGGCAGGATGAGCTGGTCCCTCCGAAGAAAATGCATCCAGTGATGGGATTAGAAGATATCTGCAACAACCTCCCTGGGATTGTGGCAGATCTTGCTCTTGGAACCCTTCTGTGGTGCTGTCTGTAGAGTCTTCCTGTGACCTTTCTGCTTCTCCTAAGGCGGCAGAAGGGTATGAGTGAATGTAATTTCCTGGCAGTCCATTTGCTTAAAATGCCCATGTGCAGAAGGAGATTGTGCCACTAACCTCAGGGACCCACAGGGAAGCGTGGTACATGGGGATGTGAAGGATTGCTGGTAGTTGCCTTGGGCCGCTATGGCAGGTTTGGATCGAGTCGTAGGAGTGGTAATGGTGTGCGTACTGTTCTAGCTGGAGCTGTGTGTTGTGTCAAAATCACAAACATGGTGCAGCTGAAGTTTGGTTTCTCTTACGTTAAAAACGGGGGCCTTTGCTTTCAGGAGGATTTGAAACTTGGAAGTGCTGAAGGTATCGGTAACAAGATGTGAATAGTTGCTTTAAAATAAGTAGCTCTACAAGACTAAGGCTCTTATCCTTCAAATGCAGGTATATATGCGTGCATGTAACTTCAGGTGTAGGAATGGTTCTTTTCAGATGTAAGTGAGAAATACTTATGTGCATAAAACTAACCAGGCTTGAAAATGTTTTCATTGGTAGAGCCTACAAATGCTCCTGAAATTTACTGCTGAAGGTTTTGGCTCTACAGCTGATGGAATACACCTTTAAAGGGAAATTATCTCTGTATGTGTTTGTAGCAGTTTTTGAACTACTCTAAACTGAGTGATGACATGAAACTTTGGACTGTTCTGCTCCTTCTAAAATCAATGGATGCTGTTATCAACAAAGAAAGGTGGAGCGCAGTGGTTTTCTTGTCTGATAATTGGTTACAGCTGAAAAAAGATATTTCAGAGTGTTCATCCATAAATTCTCTTTATTGGATCAGCATGAATAAGCTGACATAGTGGTATATGTGTTGAAGAGGAAGTGTTGGTAATATGATATAGAGGAAATATTGACTGCAGTCCGAGAGGGTGCATACTGTGATAAGAATTAAAAGTTTATATACTGCTGCATTCTGAAGTATTGTGGAAGGGTTTTTAATTTCATATATATATATATATATATTTATGAAGAACAAATAAAAGCCACTAGCAGTATCTCTGTCTGTTTCACCACTTGCCTTTATTCTCCCACCAGTTAAAGTTTGCTTACTGAATGATTCAGCTGAAGAGGAAACATCGTCCTTAAAAATTCCAAGAGGTGGTGGCTCTCTTTTGAAGTCGCGTTTGTTGGAGAACTTTCTGTGCTGGTCCTGTAGGCATTTTACAGTTCAGAAATAAGCTTTGACTAAGAATTCTCGGCAGAATCATAAATATGTAATTATGTAAGCAGGCAGGATATGTAGCCCCTGGCAGGTGCCCAGTGCAGTTAATCACAAGAGCAGAGGGAACCGGGCCAGCATCAGGCCAGAGGAACGTCCTCTGTAATCGGATGAGGGCCGCTGCAGTTTCTTTCCTATTGCCACTCCTGGTTGTTAAATCATAGACGTACCCAAACGCAATCTGCCTGCACTGCTGTCGGTTGTCTCCTGTTACTGTTTTTGACTATTCTTCCTTGTTATCCTCTCCCTCTGCCTCCCCTGCATTGGGTTATTCTTTGTTGGTACTACTTTCCACTGCTTTTGGTTCCTGGTTTAATAGCAGTAGTAGTGTAGCTAGCATCGGATTATATCTGACTTGATCGGCGTGCCATCTGTTTTAGAGGGGAGGAAGATCTTGTGTTTCTGCTGTGGGTTTGCTGCCATATGCCAGCGGTGAAGTTGTGCAACCTGAAGTGACCCTTTTTCCACTCTGTGAATGACTGTAGGAAAGAACTAGAAATGTAGTGTTAAACATTCCTGACAGCGACTGCGTTTGTTGCACATCTGAAAAGCAGGCTGGCTGTTAGGTGCAGGTGTAGTGGGATGAGCAGAGCAAACATAAGGATGGGCCCTGCTGTCTGAGCACAAGAGTGTTGTCTTCTGGAGAGGAGAAGCACTTGTGGCACAAGTGTTTTAGGGCGTTACATGTACAGTCAGGTTCCGATCCTGGTTTCGTTGTTGTCATCAGAAGGTTGATATTGGTTCGACTCAACAAAAGTAAAAGCTCCCATTAGTTTCAGTGGTGTAGATGCTGGGAGATAATGCATGCTGCTGCAGAACAACAGGAAGCCTGTAGGCTGGGGGGAATGGCGCTGAGTATACGTGCTTCTGTTTGCAGACCTGCAGTCTGCCAAAGCCCAGGTGCCCTCTGGGCTGTATGGCCATCAAAGTGGATGCCAGACCAAGAAGTCTGCGCTTATACATGAAGACTCCATAGCACTCCATAAAAACAGAACGAAAGATCATAGCAACTGGAGGCTCCTTGTATTCTTACCGTGATTTTAATGAACATATCAGGACAAGGGGTCTGAATCCTACCACCCCTCCACCCCAGTTGGTATTGATGTAGGATCTGCATCCAAAATTTAAGTGTATGCATAAATGGAGGGCATGGATGTCAAATGTGAGCCGTTCTTTGGATTACTTGTCCATGGTATTTTCCCCTTTCATTTCATTTCTTTTGGCTGCACGCGGATGGTATTTTACTGTGATCTACCTGTGTGCTGAAGTGTTCTGTCGTACCTTCAGGTGTTTGACATCTGCTTCCAAAGGAAAACAAACAAACAAAGAGTTAAAATCAGTAACATAAATGAATTTTGAGTCCCTCATGCATACGAGGGAGCTTAAATAATAAACTGGCAAATGGATTTCATTACGATCAGAGTAGCCATTGCGCTGCTTTTTTTGAGGTAGTTTTCCTGTGTGAGTGTAGTTGCTGCTTCTTGTGAAAGCATCTGTGCTGGTGAAGGAGAACCCAGTAAGGCAGTGGGAATGTAAGGTGGGCTGTGAAGAACCAGTTTTAAGTGCGTGCTTATTAATGAATATCTGGGGGAAAAAAAAAGTCAGCAACGGTTAAAATGAATAGAGGGCAGCAGATTCTTTCTTCATGAATAAAAGAAACAAATTTAAAACTATCAGGTACATAGCACACAAATTAAGGGGAAAAAATACATGGTCAAAGGTTAAAGAGGGAATGAAAACACAAGTTTTATGGTCACAAGATCAAATGAGGCATTAGTTAATTTTCCTTTTTTGGTGCAGTTCATCGAGAGTTCAAGTAATTCAGCAGAGTGATTGAACTGGAACAGAAAAGAGTGCCAGAAAACTGATTACTAATAACATAAACAGCAAAATAATCAAATGAACTTAAGCCTTGATGTCAGCATTTCACATTAAAATAGTTACGAAAAGGCTGGAATTCCGTTCTTGTTGCACAAAATCCGATTTGCATAGAAAACAACTGTCTAACAGCAACAGTTGATGAATAATTCTACTAATGAGCCATCAGCTTGGATTTAAGCAAGGAGGGGCTGAGGCGCAGAAGATGCCTTCTGGAGATTGACCATCTGGGATGTGGGAAGTAACCTGAGGAGTAGGTAAGGGTGTGAGAACCCAAGGAAACACTATGAAGAGATCAATGTGAATTATACATTGCAAATGGAAGCGGTGCTAGGGATGCTTGCTGTAAATAGAAAATAGCAATAAGTTGCTGTTTGCTACCATCGGTACCCTGAGGCCATCAGCTGCTCTGTCGGTGAGATCACTGCTGCCTTTGCTCTTATAGATTTGGTGCTTTTTACAATAAGCAAATAACTGGTTTGCTTATGAATATAGGAGTGTGAATACAGCATAGAAGAGATTGCTGGCATACCTTTTTCTTCGCTTCATTTCCCAGTTTCTCTTATAATTAACTTCTAAAAAAAAAACAAGTAAGAAATCGTTTTGTGCTCACTTGTTCAGCCTCAGTCATTGCCAAGGTGTTGTCTGTGCTGTTGCAGCTTACCGGGTAGCTGGTTGAAAGCCCCCCCCAGGCAGGCTCTGGGGGTTCACGTGTCCTTCTTAGCTCAGCCTGAATGGGCTGCTGAGAAGTGAAGTTGCCGTCACTGACCCATCCAGTTTTGCTCCACTGCCCTGTTTACCGAGGCTGCCTGCCCTTTCTCACCATACCAACCCCCCTTTAGCTGAAAGGAGCAGGTGCTCCCTGTTGTATTTTTTTAAATCATTTTTGCTCCACAGTCTTCTCTGTGGTGACCCTGGGAATTTCAATTGAGTTTCCTTCTTTTCCTAACCTGACCTAACCTAGCTGCTGACTCTGCCTCGCATTCGTTGGACTTTATCTGTAGTTGGATGTATACTGGAAGAAGAAGGAATATTTTATCACAGAATCATAGGATGGTCAAGGATTTGGGATAACGCAACTGCAGCCTCCTGGGATGCCTTAGTATGTCCTGACATTCTGGCCTCTGGAGCCATTGGCTTTACTTTAAGAGGGAACTGAGCAAGGTTTGCTGCTTCTGTGGGGATATGGGTATAGATGTGTGTCTGTATAGGTCCACATAAGGGCTGTGCACATAGATATATAAATATAATATATGCATGTAATCACAGTAGACAGAACTTAAGCATGTTAGTTTCACAGACACCTACAGTGGGGATCCATGTTATCTTTCCTTTCTGAAATTGTTCTACTTGGGTTTTAGAGGAAAAAAAGTAACAGAGCTAATCTGCCTATCCTGTTACAACACTTGCTCCAGCAGTACATAGGACATAGTAAGAGACTGATGAGATGTAGAAGAGTTGTTAGGGAAAGGAGGTCGCCTGCAAAAGAGGAGGTCACATTATTATGTGATCAGAGGAGGGCTGTTGAGCCTAAAGGAAGTGAGTTGTGTTAAGAACTGGGCTGACTTTAATGCATTTGCTAATTAACTTCAAAAGTAGGATGTGCAATAAAATTTGCTGATGACGTTAGGCTGGGGTGTGCTGTCAAAGCTGATGAGGAACAGAGTACCGAGCAGGAGGAGCCAGATGGCCTTTAGGACTTGAGTGGAAAAAGTGGGCTGAAATTTCATAGCGCAGAATGGCATGATTGTGCACTTCTGGGTAGATGTGAATAGTGCTGTGACCTGGCTGCTGGTCTCTTGAAAATGACAGAAGAACAGAAAGTCTGTCAATCAGTGGAGTAATGAGCCTGTAAAATCAAGGATAACTTTTCACTAGTACCCCGTTGCTCTGAAAAACATGGATTTAAGGTCTGTAAGGTGTGAGCTGACCCACAGTAGAAATCAGGAAGTTTTATTGCTGCTTGTGTGCTAGGCAGCACTGCTGACACCCTGTGTGTGACACTGAATGGATGAGGCAGGCCGTGTTCAAGGGCAACTCTAATGTAGAGCAGATGCAGAAGGAGATGACCAAAATGGTGAGGGATGAGCAGAGGCTGCCCTGCAGTAGGACACTGAGAGCTTGGTTGGTTTGTTTATCTCAATAAAGCAGAGTCTGAGAGGGCTTACAGTTGCTTTCTCTAAATATATGAGGGCTTGCCAAAGCTTGAGTGAGTACAAGCATTTTTTTGTTGCATTGAAGGCAGCACCAGGAAAAAATGCATATATCTTGGCAAGGAGCGTATTCAGGCTGGAAGTTGAAAAACAGACCTCATCCATTAGGGGAGTAAGATTTTGGGATAATCCACCAGTAATGAAATGGGAGAAAAAGAGGCCTCCCTGGTGTTAAGGTGGGCGCTTGTAATTGCAGGCTGGGCTCAAGGGGTAACCCAGCCGTATTCCCAGCAAGCACCATTTATTTCAGGAGCAGCAGGATTTCTGCGAGAGCTTCATTTTTGTACCGTGCATCAGCTGTCTGTCAGCAAGGAGGAAGTTTAACACATAGAGAGGTAAATGATGTCCTCCTGTTCAGGTATGAGGCAAAACCTGCTGTTGGGAGAAGGCTATTTAATGAAAGCTGGCACCATAGGTCAGCAAATTCAGTAACGTGTAACAGATCTTGGACTCTTTTTTGCCTTTTTGGTGTGGAATTCACATTAATCAGTTATGCAGATATCTTTAAAATGGCACTTTGAAAAGAAGCCTTCCCTCAAAATTCTGGAGCTTTACACAGCGTATGTGTGGAAAAAAAATACTTGTTTGGGGTTCTTAAGCTTCCGTCGTTATCCCAAGATTAATCTGGGACTTCTTGCATAATGCATGGGAGGAGAAATGTCAGCAAAGGCAAAGCTCGAAGAGAGCGTTTCTGGAAGTGCCAAGTTACAGCTGTGGGTGACATCTACTTAAAAAGATCTCAAGTATGCGAAAGTCACGAGTTAGGAACCCCAGTGCTTGCTTTTGAAGAAAAATGCACTGCAGCTTAAGCCAAATGAATTGTTCCACATACTTTTGTGACTTGTAACTCATCCGGTGGAAAGGCTGCGATGGTTTGTAGGCAGCATTCCGCTCTGTTATTTTCTTGCCCTGGCAGCATGCTCGTTTGCAGTCTGAACGGTGCTGCCTCCCTGGGAATCTTCCATTGGAAAATGGATGCCTGTTGGAGCTTATCTATCCCTGCACGTGCATCTTTCTGGCTCCTGCCCTGCATGCTGCCTGGATGTCGGCTATAAGGACCTGTTGGGAACAAAGTGGGAGAGACGTGACTGCCCGCTGCTTGCAGCCTGCCCTGGGCCAGCATATGTGAGCCTGGTGTGCTCGGTGAGCTGCAGGGTACCCATGGAGGTGAGAGGTGATGCAGCACAGACGCCACATGTGCTTTGGTGTGTGTGAAGAGAGATTTTGTGGCTCACTCTGCTTCAGATTCACACTGTACTTACGCAGTGCCTCTGCCATCATACAGCAAAGGCCTTTTTCCTTCATTAGTATACAAAGAAAGAAGTGACTGTAGGATCCAAAGTGCAAACTTCAGTGCAGGAAAAGCATCTGCATGTCACCTGCAACCAACTCTGGGCAAGCTGTGTGGGTTTTCAATCACATTTAGGAATAAGCTGTTTTGGGAATCTAAATCTACTGGATATTTGCTGCATGAAGAAAGAATTCTAGTAGGCAGGTGCACATGTGATGTTTTGCTTCACGTGAGGATAATGGCTGTACATCTCTGGAGATACAGCTGTTAAGGCGTTCCCTCAGCTTGGACCCAGCCAGGACCCAAAGTGGTGTTTGTTCTCATGATGCTGTTCCATCCTTCAGGCACTGTGCTGCACTGTGCCCACGTTCCTGCCCAGTGCATGGCCATGAGGGGAAGAGCACCTATAGGTGCTGGGGCAGGTACAAAAGAAGCAGAAATCGTGTGTTGCCACTATTCCTTGTATACAGGCTGTTTTTTCTGAGCACTGAATAGTATTGTTATGCAGCTGCTTATCTAGTTTTGCTGCACATGAGCCAAGGACTCGTGTTTAACTCTGCTTCAGTACTGAAAATATTTAATTTCACTGACCAGAGAAGAAATGACGGAACATCTGAGAAAGATATCAGTGTTCAGCGGTGTATTTATCCTAATAAAGAGACAGCAAGCACTTCAGGAATAGCTGGAAATGCCGTGCTGCATCTCAGCGCTTTCGTGATCTTTGAAAACTACTTGATTTTTAACTCTCACGGGGAAGGATTTAAAAATAATAATTAAGGAAATCTGAATGGAGATGGGCCATGTGGGCCCAACCAGCAGCAGTGGGGGTGCAGGCTGGTTGCAGGACCTTGATCGGTAAGAAAGACTGTAACAGATGGTCTGAGTGAAATAGATTAATACAACAAAAGTTGCACGTAAGAGATTTTTTGTTGTTCTGTCCATTTTACTTTTTTTTATCCACCTCGTCTGGTTGGATTACAGTCTGTTCAGCACAGGAACCAACTCTTATGTGTTTCTGCGATGTGAGCGTAGTGTGGCCCCAATACTGGAAAAGGATCTTCTGCGTGCTGCTGTTGTTCAAATAAACAGTGGTGGTAATAATGGTCATACTTTCTGGTTTTAATTGCTGTGAAGGTTCCTTGACCAAAGGAGAGCTGCCTGAAATAGAACAGGAGGATGTCAGTGAAATGAGTGAAATCCCTGTGGTATGTTGCATGTGTTGCTTTTCAATTGCACGTGGTTCTTGGTACAGCCTTCGTGTAATTATAACACCACGTATAACCACCTCACAGTTCTTGTAAGGGTTTGTATCAATGCATGTTGCACTCTTGTAGCAGAGATGACCACCGTAGGGGTTGTGGGCTCAGGAGGATGCCTGCCTTGCAGCCCAGCAGCAGATGGGCAGGATGGGGCAGAGCTTGTGGTGGTGGAGGTGGGAATGCAGCGCTGTGCTGCCGTGTGTACACTGCTCATCTGGGTCTGGAAATTGGGTCAGTTCTTAATTGCGTTGCCGGGGGTAGCTCAGGCTTAATGGTTCGCTTCTCTAAATAAGCAGGAACAAATGTGGGTCTGCTATTACCTTTTTCGCACACTTAAAAATATTATATATACCTGTAACTATAATATGCAGCAGGTCAGGAAAGCCCAATGAACTCTTTCCTGCTTGCAAGGGCTGTTTCCTTCTTGGCACAAGAAGGTGTTTCGCAGTAAGTAGTGCTGTGGCAGTGTGTGGTCTGGTCTGCCTCCTGCTCACCTGCTGCCGCTGTTCTGTACAGACAGGCGAGGCTGCTTCACCTGAGGCAGAAAATAACATTTTTTTTATCTATTCTTGAGGAACATTTTAAAAAGCTCCACAGATTCAGGGGCTCAGGTCCAGTTCCAAACTGGTTTGGAGGAGAAGCAGCTAAACTGAAACAAATCGGGCCTCGATTTGGTGCCATTGTGTTTTCCATGGGGCCTCATGAGGTTGGTTGCAGCCAGGGGGCTGAGCTGGCTCGTGGAGCCTGGGCCCTGCTGTTGTTTGCTGTCTATGGGATGCATTGATCCCCACAGTGGTGGCTTCAATGAAATTCACTGATAATGGAAAATTTCACTTAGCTGGTCGAGCCCGTCCTAATCCTGAAATGTTTAGAATGATCTACTTAGTGTTTAAAGATTTTTCAGCGTATGAAAGGAAAAGCCCAGCAAGGTGTATGGATGGGACCGCATTTGCCTTTTCTTACTTATCTCCTTTAGAAGTACCCTGCAGCTTTCCTGCTTACATGTGTGACGGTTATTAGAAAAAATAAATGAGCGAGTGTACAATGGATATAAAAATATCCCATGTGATGAAAGCGGCTCTGGATCCCGGCTGGTTTCTGTGCTGTTTCTTCTTGTGGCTCTTGTTTCCTCTTTTTCTGACTCTTCCAGGTTTTAATAACTGTAGCCTTGAAGTGAATTTTTTTTGAGGTAAAAAAGAAATTTAGGAAGAGAAAGACTGCAGACTGTCCTGTTGCCCAGTAGCAAGTGGTGATCTTAGTAATCCAGGATTCCCATCATTCCCTGTGGGCTTCAAGGTGAACCAGCAATGTGCAGAGCTGCTTGCTGCTGCAGCTCGTTTCTTTGCATCGATGGTTTGGAATAGATAAATGCATGAGAAATTAAGCGGTTGGCAAGGAGGCCTTGGTTTGGGTCCATCTGAAAGGAAGGATTGGTTTTCTGTCCTGTCGTAAAAGAGGGAGCTGAAGAAGGAAGTCCTGTGGAAGGTGTTAAAAGAAGGTTGCTCCTGCAAGCTGACAGAACGTGATACGATTGTACACTGAGAGGTGAGCAGCAGTGATGGCTGTGTCTCACCTCCAGCCTGTCTTACAGTAACTTCTCACTATTCCAAATTAATCTGCTGAAAGACTGTACAACATACCAGTATCTGCCAAAATGGCAGCATAGGTCATCTCTTGTCGAGACTGTGGTCTAAGGGTTATTTATGGAGCTGTGCCTCTGTTTCTCTGTGCCCAAGCACATCCAACACAGCAAGTCCCCTTCTCTGGCAGCAGAGCACTCAGAGCGTGTTGTCAGGACCTGCGTTGCCATCTCTCCTTCTCCGTGCACCTTTGTTGAGTGCTCTTTTCCCTCTTTCTCCCCTGGGGGTGGTGTTCAGTATCCAGAGAGAGAAGGGGAGGAGGGCTGTTTTCAAGGCAAATCACAAACCTGCAGAAAATGGAGTGGAATAGGCCATCGTCTTAGATACCCATCTCACCACTGGCACTTCTGACCTATGCTTTGCTAGAGAGATCCTCAACTGCATCATTTTCCAAAAGCTGCAGAGGAGCTCCCTGCTGAGGAGCTCTGTTCTCCTTTTCTTGCTAGCAGAGGAGCTGGAGAGGTCAGAGAGGTGTCAGGACGTGGCTTTGTGTGATATGCCCAGCTTCCATGGCTGCTGGCATCCTGGGGTCTGAGCTGAGCAGCTGTGGGTCTATGCAGGATATCTGTGGGTGGCTGCACCTTTCCCCCACTGACTTGACAAGAAGTATCACTGGAAATGTCATTTCTCTTCTGTCAGTAACTTTGTGATATGAATACGGTCTAAAGATGTAGCAGTACATTGCAGTTTTACATCTGTAACACAGCTTGCAGTAGTCAAAGCTCATCGCCAAATGGGAGCTAATAAAATCGGATTCAAGGGTTTCTTATTAGCATCTTCTGGACAGCCACTCCTCCCACCTCATTGCTACACAGGAACTTGAAGATACAGCCATATCAGTGTCCTATACAGCTTCATACAGATTACTTCACACTACTTTTTTTTTCTCCCCCTCTCTGAATAGACTTCTGTATGGAAGAATGTCTGTACCAGCTCATGTGATGTAAGAAAGACTGTAAAAATACAATATGACTTTTGTACGTATAGTTGCCTGTAATGAGAGTTAGGTGTAAGGGATTAATTCAGGAGGCACACAAAAGGAGCATTGTAGTTAGCAGCGGCTGACACGTCTCTCAGAGCTCCAAGTAGGTTGTACTATAAATACAGCCTCTTGTTTTGCAATTGACATTTTGCTAGTGGGTGGCTAATTGCTAATTTGAAGGGAAATAGACCAGAGATCTAATATTAATAACTAATTAATAGTTATGTGGATATTTTAAGTATTTTTTTTTTCCTGCTTGTTTTAGGCATGTTTTATTCATGTGCTGTACGAATCCTTTGCATGAACATGTTTTACACTGAAAATTTTGCTTTGCTAACGTTCAGGCCTATGTGCCCATGCAAACTGAGGCAGGCTGGTCATCTTTCTCAAACCCACTGCTGCTGAATGATGATTTGAAAGACGACAAATGGCACTTGAAGAAGCTATTTTAAGAAATAAAGCCTTCTTCTTGAACCAAGGCTTGAGAGGAAAGGCAGCATTGTGCTGCCTGCCTCCTAGCACCTTAAGTCTGTAATTACTGAATCAGTGTCAGCACTGGGTGTTCTCCTGAGTGTAAGGTGAACTTCAGGGGCACGTTTGGGCTGGTTTGCTCCAGGAGGGGCATGTGGCCCCGTAGCTCTGTTGCTCTCATACTGCTGCTCTCACTGCCCAGAGCACTGCTGTGGAAATCAGTGTGCAGTGCTTTGTCCTTGGAATGAAATCCCGGTTTGTGGTAAGAGGGGAAGGTTGTGAGAGGTGCCTTAACATTGCACGTGCCTGATATTTTCATATCTGTTGTATCACTGTGTTAAATGTGCTCCTCTGAACTTGGTGGGCAGTTGCTGTGCTGTGCCTCTGCCATATCTGTGTCTGTTCTGTGGTGCAGGTAACTGCTGAGAGCACTCACGTGAATAACTCACGAGGAGCAAAAGCTCCTTCCCTGCTATCTGTGGAGTGCCTGCTATTCATTTTGCTGGCTGTCCTGAGGGATTTAAGCTGTGTCCTAGAAAGCGTTTGCTCTTGCTGGATTAAAACCTGACTGGCTGCTGTTTGTGAGCCTCACGTGTCGGAGCAGCAGCGGAGGGGCTGTGGGCAGCACAGTGCACCTCTGCACTGAGGTGTTCCCAGCACTTACAGCAGCTGTGAGCACAAACCATCAGTGCCAGCATGGTAGTAATGCCTGCATGGGCGATTCTCTGCTGCTCTGCCTCCTTCACGTCCCGACTGCTGGGCCAAGTACTGAAGGTTCAGTTGTCCTCTACTTGTTCAGTGCTGCTGGTGGCCCTTTATCTGTGGCTGTTTACCCTTCCACTGGGCTTTGAAAGTGCCTTCTATTCCAGTAATATGCAGCTTCTTAAAGTGCAGAACTGATGGATTATAGAACTGATAAGTGATTAAAGAAGAGAAGAGCGGTGCATTCACTGGGGCGTTGCCTTGGGGTGGTCATAGCACAACATTAATATTCTACAGATAAAAATCTTAAACTTTATCATTTCATTGTCAGAACCCCGAATAACTATTTTGCTAACAAATAGTATCCTATAGCACTGTTACACCTATGGACGTAGAACTGTGAAGCTTTGCTTGTCGTTTGAAGTTTAGTCCATGTCTGACCATCCCCATCCTGGGGAGCTTTATGGTAAATGTTTTGGGGCTAAAAGCTTACAAGATAAAAAAATGTTCTGCCTATTACTTCAGTATCATTACTGACCCAAAGACTTGAAACTTACAGTGATGAATCTTCAGCTCTGGCTGCTCCTCGGCCTCTGCTGCAATGTGCATGGAAGGGTCAGTTAGAGCAGGCAGCGACCTGGCCTGCCTTAGGGCATTGCTGGGTTGTCCTCTTTGGAAGCTGTGGATATACACCAAAATCTTTAGCAGCGAGCGCAGTTGTACTGAAGGGCATTTGCTTATGTTTTGTGGAGCAGTTATAGGAGATGATGTTTTTCAACCCAGGAGTTTGATTTTTTTTTTAAACCACCACTCCTGTTAGATTTTTTTTATTTGTTTTCTGTATTTTCTTTATTTTCTCCATTGTGGCCAAAGGGAATCTATAATGCAGTTTGCAGGGACAAAATGGAACAGTCTCGTTGTTATAGGTGAACCTGCCCTTATTTTGTTAATGCATTACTTGAATTTCACTGGCAACATTTGTTGGTTGGATGGTCTCTGAAACAGAGGGATTATAGGGAATAAGTGGCAGCGAGCAGATCAGATCTCACTGTGATAACATTTGTTTTTATGCAAACGGGGGGGAAATCAGACCAGGAGTTACGCTGCTGTCATAGGACAGAGCGAAAATAAGGGCTCATCTGTGCATTGAGCATTCTGAATATCCAAAATACATCCATTGCTCTGAGTTCAAGATAGAGTTTTGTGTACTGTGTTCCTTTTCTGTGCACACACGTTTCATTGCCTTAGCAGCGTTCCTGGTTACAGCCACACTCATCACGCAGTAAGAAAACAACAGCAAATACTATTAACAGGCGCTCCGGTGGGGAAGAAAGCAGTAAACAATACTTCCTTAAAGTGGATAATTTCTCTCTCCCTCATGGGCCACGTTCAATTTACACATCGGTGCTTTTTATGAGTACATGATTTACTTCTTTTTTTTTTCTTTCCAAGTATACATGATTTAATATCAAAACAAGCGAAACCCCAGGCAGTTTTTCAGAAATGTTATTTGTTTGTTAAAAACCCATTTCGTTTTTGATTATTAGAAACAAAATGGCATCAACTTAAGAAAACCCAAAGTGTTAGTAGGGATTTTGGTTATAACTTGTGGACAAGGGGAGTCCGTAATAGAAATGGCTGCCCAGAAGCTTAGGAGGGTTGCAGACAGAAGCATAAGGGATACGCAGTCTGCATTGGATAGCTGTGTTCCTTTAATTGCAAAACACGCTTATTTTTCCCCATATTTCTTTCAGTTAGCAAAACTAAAATGTGGTGGGGGAAAAAAAGCCCCAAAGCATTGATAGGAGTGAATAGGTGCCGGTGTCAGAGAGCAGGGAGGTGCTCCTGCAGAGCGGCTGAGCTGGGAGCAGCCCTAGCAGTGGGTGACCCAGCCTGGCAGCCCCTGGGGCACTGCCTGCCCCTTCCATGTACTGCACTATGAACTTGGCTTTATCATTTGTCACATCTGTAGCTGTCCTTTGCCAAAACAGTGCCTTGTATGTTTACACTGGGCATCATGGGAGGTGGTAGTAGTTTGATAAAATACCCACTCTGTAATTAATTGTGAAATGTGGAAACAACGTCAATTCTTATAGACAGTTTAAAAGTACACAGGCGTTTTAAACTGCAGAAAGAAACACCTTTAGCTCACAAGACACAAATTCTTACGCAGTGAGCGTTTCTGTAACAGATTCTGTCGTTACGGTTGTCAGAGTCAAGTGAAGTGCTGGGTTTTCAGATCATCCACATCTTTGCATTATTTTCTGTCATTGTCCTTTCCCCGAGGCTGTTTTTTTTCTTGCCATATGATTAGCTGCTCCCCTCCTCCCGAGCATTTTTGTTGTTGTTTTAAGCAAGACTATAGGTTTGGATTTAGTTTATTTATGATGTGTTTCCTCCAGCTTCCCTGAGATATTTCTAGCGGGGCATCTCCTAGCAAAGAGAAAGAAAAGACAACACGTGCAACTACAAACCAGTATCCAGCATTGCTGCAGAATGAAGCTCTGAAGGTTAAATCTAGGAGGGGAAGTTCCACCCTGTGATGTGCTCCATTTCAGCGTGTCACTTGGTAGGAATGCAATTAAAAGTGGAGTCACAGAAGCATTAAGGTTGGGAAAGACCTCTGGGATCAGGCAGTCTGACCATTCAGCATCCCTCAGTGCCACACCTCCATAGATGCCGAACTCCTCCAGGTTCGGTGACCACCACTCCCTGGGCAGCCTGTGCCAAAGCCCCACATATGTTCTATGTCACATATAAGGCTTTGCAGGACACGCCATGCATTTTACCATAGTCATTCATTTGAAACCTGCTACAACTGTTTCCAGGGTGACTGTGGCTTGGGGGTTCCCATGTGATGCAAATGAAAGCAGCAATGAGATGCTCAGTCTGTCTGAAGCCAATGCTGGTGCTTAGTCACCCGATGGGCCGGGTGGGCTGGGCCCTGTGCTTAATTCTCACCGTGTGCCCTCTCAACCCTCTCCATCCCATGGCAAATTAGTTAACTGTAAACAGATTTCCTGTTGTTGTTGTAGGGGAGGCTAATAGAGCAGTGAGCTTCTGGTGTTCAGTGTGTGTTGTGCTTTTATGTGTGCTCTGTGGGGAATTGAGGAGAGGAAAGGAATTCCTCTTGAACTGGCTTCTGTTCAGGATGTGGTAGTGCACTGCTTTCCTTCAGGGCCTCCTTGTTCTTTCTCCTATTTGGCATCATTTTGGGGGTGATATCAATTAGTTCCTTCAAACAGCGTGTGCTCTGAGTGAATGATAAACGCTTAATGCAGAATGCAAGAAGTTCAAAGCATGTAAATATTGAAACATACCGTTCCCTCCTGCCAGCTCAGGCAGTGGGGTGTGCTGATCATAGAACCGTGGGATCCTTTCAATTGGAAGGGACCCTTTAAGGTCACCTAGTTCTACTCCCCTGCAGTGAACGTGGAAACAAATCTTTCTGCACCATCACTCATCTTGTAGTTAAAATGTTCTAAGGAGGTATTTGGGAAGTTTGGGTATTGGCTGTAAGTAATGCATTTGTCAGCTTTTATGGCAGGAGTGTATTTAGAAAAAAATATATATTGCTACTTTCCTCATCTTCATCCATCTGGGAGAGGTTTTCTGTTCCACAAACTACATTCCACTTCAAACAGCATTTTTTTTGATAGGTGATTCTTCTGTTGCTGTGCCCAGGCAGTGTTCCTGCTCTTTTACCTTCAAGCCTTTCTCCTTAATCCCTTAGTTTATGTCAGATTTCCCTCCAGTGATTTCATCTGTAATGAATATCCGTGGTAGGAACCTCTGTGTTACATAAAGGTATGATCAGTAATTGTTCTGATCATAGGTGTATAATGTACTTAAGTCCTAGGGAGCGGTTATGCTTTGAAGTCGCTTGTGGAAATTAACTCTGTGAGGGTATCCTAAGGATTCTACCATAGAACTGCTCTTCTTAATTGGCTGATGTTAAACTTTGTTCTGCAGTAGTCAGTTATGAGAAGCACTGGATGGGTTGGCCGTGGCCTTATGTTTCTTATTGTCATCTTACTGCTGAAATATTTTAGTTACGTACTTGGGCTAAGACTCAATAAAGCCGCCACATCAGTACTGTGCCATTCGTAAGCTGGATGCTCTCAAAGTTCCCATTTGTCTGTATGAACAGGCAGAAAGAAGAGAAATTCCACTGAAGCAAATGCTCTGTTCTGTGCCGGGGTTTTGTCATCAACTAAGAGTGAGAAGAGAGTAAAACTGTAATTTTTTAAAGCATATTCCATGTAAGTGATCAAAAGATGGTCCTTAATTTTTGTTTGTTTTTCTTCCATAGAAATATACTGTAATCCACAGGAAACTGAATGTTGTTTTAATGCTTTCTCTAAAAAGATTGGTAGAAAAATAGCTTTTGTCCTTTTATCGTCTGTTAAAATAAGTATTGATAGAAACTATCATAATATGGTTTGTGTTACAGGTGGTGTAATACCAGGGGCTGTACTGCTGCCACATCACAATTTTGTGGGGTTTCAGAGAGTAGTTCTGGTAAGGACACTCAATGATTTATCTCTTTTACTTCTCATGAAAGTGGACAAAAGATTTGGTGTGATTCAGAATTAGTAATTACAGTTACATGCATTTACAGTATTTGTTAGGTATCTGTCTTTGCTGTCCACCGAATCTCTATATTAAGTGTTCGTTCATTCAGTGGTATTTTAACAGCTCCTTTTGGAGCTGTTAATGTCTAATGTGTAAATCCATATTCACTTTATTGAGAGCTGTTATAATATAACACATCAGTTCACAGCAAGGATGTATTAATAACTGGGCCTTTTGACAAAGCATCTTGGATGCATACGTGATGCATGGATCCTTAGTGTGCATCAACCAGAAAGGGATGGGAGAGGCACAAAAGTTTCTGTGTTGTTGTTACAGTGTGGGGTATTTTTGTTTTGTTTTCAAGTACCAAAGTCTTTGCTTCCTAGAGGAAAATACGAGTATGGCATTCAGAGGGCAAACACCCAGACCGTGTGCTGGTATCACGCTTCTTAGGCTTAACGTACAGTCATGATTTTGCAATTGTTTGCTTTAAGTGTATGTAACTGCAATCCCTCCGTCATTTCTCTTGACTTGGCATACTTCTCTTAAACACACTTTCTTATCTTCAGTCTCCTCTCTTCTGCATGGCTGGAGTTAAAAAGGAGGGCAGATTACCTTACTTTTTCTAATAAAGGGAAAATTCATTCTGAACCGGTCTAGCAACAGCAGTGCTTATGTATTGTGCAAGAGCACAATCGAGTATTTGTTCTTGCAGCAGTGGATAGCTGATACTGCATTGGTATCTGTAGAATTGTTAATATATGCTGTAATTTAACAAATGTCTTGTGGGTGGAGCAGATGTCTTTTTTTTTCTTAAATCACAGTCTCTTAAATTTTTTCGCTGGCCTTCCTTGTGTGCTGTCCTAAATCCATAGAGGGCACTCAAAGACAGAAGGAGTTTGGTTTTGAAAACTCACCCTGCAAGCAGACCCCCACAGCCCACAGAAGGAAACTGCTGACTGTTCTTGATGGCCTTGAGCTTACAAGGCATTGTTGTACTGGCTGTGCTCCAACAAATCACTTAAGCAATTGAAGTCAATGGGACTATAATATGCTTAAATATTCTTCTGGATTGATCCCTTGCTCTCTATACTTTCACAAGCTATTTTCCATCTTCTAAAAGCAAGGTGGGGTACACATGAGTTTCTTAATGGGGTTCTCTAGTCAGCCTGAGAAATAGTAGTAAGCCCATTTGTGTTGGAGATGTATTCTTCGTTGGGTTTTATTGTCTGTTTGGGTTTTTTTTGTTTTTTTTTTTTTTTTGCTTTCTCCTCACTCTTTTTGTGTGTTTCAAAGTTCTGCCTGGTGGTAAATTAGGGAAGGCAAAGGATGCAAGAGAATGGGTGTAAAGATTGAGGTCGTTTTGACTGTTGTCATTGAGTTAGATTGGCACATCTGAGATATTTGTGTGTGGTAGCATTTGCGCTGTATATTTTCCGGCGCTGTAACAGCTAATACCTTCAGCATACACAAATAACACATGTACACTTACTTTAGTTTCTAAATCGTGGAGCAGAAGAATAAAGGCTGTCCGTTTTATATGAGAGGAATGGCATCACTAAGTTTTGAGTGGCATTACTCAAGAATATTAAAAGGTGATTCTGCAAAGTAACGCCATTGCAGCTTTATAAATATTGTAAGAAATGAAAGGTGATGGGAAGGAGCTCTTTGGAGGCTGAAAAATATTGAGGATTCTTCAAAATGTTGTGGGCAATTTGTGCAGTCGTTACTGAAGTGTGATGTGATCTAGCAGAGACGTGGCCTTCTTCCCCTCCATCATCTCTTTATTTTCAAATAGCACTGGCGTTACTGGAAACAGGTGAGCAGAATTATTCACACGTGGAAACATGGGACTCCAGTGTTGGAGATGAGGTAAAGATAACCCAGCACGCTGCATTTCTTTCCCCAAAAGCTGTCCTCTCTAATTTCTTTAAATCTGAGCTAGCGGTAGTTAACGTGACAGCTTAACCCCACAAAAGGTAGCACAGCGGTTGTGTGTGGGACAATTTGAAGCTGATTTCTCCACAGCTGTATATATAATAGTAGCCTGCAGTTGTTATCCATGGTGTATTTCCATCTCTGCTGATGTTTAGCTATTCTGCATGAAAACGTTCTCTGTATGTGAAACGCAAAACCACGATCGCGTTTCTAACAGCACCAGCAGATGAGGCTGTTTGCCTTTTAACTGCGGGGGAATCCATATCGGACATAAGATGCATCTTCAGAGGTGAATCGGTTGCTTCAAAGGGGATTAATTCAAAAATATGAGTCGAGGTATCTGATGTTGGCCTAAGCAGCCACAAGTGTCCTGGTTTTGAACTTCTTGTCTGAATCGGATCCTTTGTGACTTCAGTTGTTTCTTCAGTAGACTCTTGCTTCTGCTGAACAAAACCATTGGTTTTAAGTTTTAACATTTTTTATGTACGTCGGCACTCGTACTCGTTGCGTACGGCTTGCAAGGATGCTTCCCTCCAAACAGAAACCTCATCCACAACCGGCTGCTCTGTAACAGCTTTTATATGTGGTGTGCAAAAAGAGAGATCCTTGAAAACGTCGTCTAATATTTTATAGAAGTTCCTTTTGCGTGCCTCTGCTGTTGTGATCAGATCCTTCTAATCAGAGACACTCCGTACAGTGCCAAATGAGCAAGAACATTTGGTACGTGCCTTTAATCTTCAGAGAACACCAGTGTGATCGCTTCTAGAGATGCAGGTGACTTTGCAATGTGTAGGAGCCATCTGGGGCTGTGTCACGGCAGGCATGTGCATAGGATCACTGGGAAGGGTTCCTTTACATAAGGACTTCACAAAGAAACAACAAACCAAACAAAACCAGTGAAGTATTGGCACTTGGCGCTCATTCAGCGCTGCCAGTAGTTTTAGGCTAATTTGTTAGGTAAAAGATTCTGTTTTCAGAGGACAAGGAAAGAAGCTTGTTTTTATTTTTCAGGGTGTTTAGTGAAAGAAAAGACTCTTCTTGATGATTCAGATATTGGAATGGCTCCCAGTGAAGAAAGGATGCATTGCAGGGTATGGAAAAGCTTATCAAGGACGATGACTGTATCTTATGTCTTTTCTGTGTGTTACAGGCACGTCAGCTCACAGTATCTGCTTTTCTTAACGTTTTGCTAGGAGACCTTTGGTACACCTACATTTAGAGGGGGGAAAAACAGGAAGCAAGTGCTGGAGGTAGGAAGGGGGGGTTGGTTTTGGAGGTGTAAGTTTTTCATTAAATGGAAATACAGGTAGAGCTAATGCAGACTAAGATATTCCATGCGAAAAGATGGCAGTAAGGCCTATATAATGTTTTTTTGGTCATGACAAATTACACGGTGATAGGATGTGGTGCAGAGTAGAACGTGGAGATGCGGGGACTGAAGGTGTGCATTGTTGGGTGCGCAGAGCCTGAAGATAGTGTAAATTGTGTAGGAACACTGTCAGGCTTCAAGTGCACGGCTCCCAGGGCCGAGGTGTTTCTGTTGGACATGTGTCCCAGTGAGGGTCTGGTGTGTGCAGCTCTGCTCATCAGTGCAGCATGCAGCAGAGCGGGGCCATCTGCTCCGCCAGTCAGTTCCTTGCCTCCCATTCTAGAGCACATGGTAGAGAAGCTGACAGCAGTGAGAGAGAGATGATGAGAGAACGGTGGCCCGGCAGTGCCCGAGCTTTCATGTCAGTCTCTTACCATATGGTGCTTGTGCTGTCACAAGGCTTTTAGCTGCGCTGTGCTCTGTCTGAGCAGTGGTTATGGAGCTGCTGAGCAATCCCCACCTCCCCCAGCTCCAACGCTGCTGTTGCTGCTTTCGATTCTAAGGTGCCGTTGTATCCAAAAGCAATTCTGTGCCCTTGTGCCTACATCTGTGTGACCTACAGCTGCAACACTTTGTCTGCCTCTGTGTGAGAATGCTACTTGTTTATATTTACAACCTAGAAAAAAAGAAAAAGAAAGGATGGTTTCATTGATGACAGTGAGGCACAGCATAGACAAGTCACCATGTGCTTTGTTTTGCTCGTGGCTGCAGTTGGTCTCACTCATATGCTGGTATCTGGCCTGTTACTGCAGCTCCGTGCAGTCCAACTGATCAGAAACGTGCTAACTGTGAGAGTGCTTTCAAGACTCAGCAGCGGTTTGCACCTTATTTAATACTGTTATTGCATTTGGTTCCATTAAACTTTCGTTTGGGAATGAAATTAAAGCAGTGTAGGTGGTATTGGTGGAGTGACTGTGAGGAAAGTACATCTCGCTTTGTGGATTAGTGCTCTAATAAGGCTGGGGGCAATTGGGGGTGTGCAGGAATGAACGTATCTAACGCCGATTCACAAGCTGTTTTCATATATATGTAATGTTCACCGTTAGTTGCAGAAACGTATTTTTTCTGCTTTGGCAAAAGGACTTTTCTTTTTCATTTCCTGAACTTCTGAGCTCCTGATGGTGATTTACCCATGTTTCCCCACTGGCTCATTTAAGGCTGCTTTAGTGACTGGGGTGGATGTGGAAATGTTTGAGTCAAGGAAGCAGAGTTGTGTTTTTAATCTGAAGGTAAACTTTCTTAAGCCTTCCTTAAAACTCTTCATTCAGGCATAATGCTACAGTCAGTCATGGGTTATATATCTTTAAGTCTTGTAAGTGAATATCTTGGGGCTAGAAAGAACTTGTCAACGTGCATTTAATTTATTCCAGGCTTTAGGATATGTTTTGTGGCTGCTGAAAACTTTGAACACTAAATATGATCAGTGTTGGCACATATTTTCAATACCAAATTCCACTGTTTGACTGCAGTTACATTCTCAGCATGTTTAATATCTGGGTTAATGCAGGAAAAGTGTGTCTAAAGCACATTGTATTTCTGCTATTGACGTTCATAAGTACCAATCTACCTGTTTGCCATCAGTCCATGACTCACGAGTAATAATGGCCTCGTCCCAAGCAGTTAGAAGGTGTTATAAAAGCACACTGCCGTCCTCATGTCATTGACGCATTGGTTTTCCTATATGAAAGGCACTTTTTGCTTTTTCTTCATCCCAAGCAGGAAAAAAAAACAACAAACAGAAACCATGCTTTCTCACTTCCCCTCCAGAAAGTAGCAGCTGCTCTTTATCACTGGAACTGAGAGGTGATGCTTTCCCTTGTTTCCGTGTTAGACTTGAAATTGTACTAAGATGTAATTGAAGGACCTTTGATTCCTGTGAGGTTGCTGTGTAGTTTTTTTTCCCTGCCACGTTATTATAGTTTCTCACAGGGGTTTTCCATTTCACCAGGAGCAGTGGGCTCAGAGCTGTTGGTACTCAACAGAACATCCACCTCCGGAAAAGACTGGCAGCTTTCAGGCACTTGCTGGTTGTTCTCCACCAGCTCTGCTGCCAGAGTACACAATTCTGAAACGTCTTTTCTCATGGGAAAGGCATGTAAGACTTCGGCTTAATAACCAGGGAAGCAAGTCAGCTTTATTTTGCATTTGGAATAGGTCAGCCCCTCTTCACAAGCTTTGAGAGCAGAACACCTAGTTAATTGTTTTTCCCCCTTAATCAAATTGCATGTTTATGTATCCCTGCTGCAGTAGTTATGCGCTATGCCTGATAAAACCAGAGCTTTTCTGAGGTTGTGTAGTGGGGGGGGAAGGCACTCATCCAGCACTGTGAATCCTTTACTCCAGTCGGATTCACAGGACTGCCCTTCTCTGCCCTCTGCCTTTTGCACCAGGATACAGCTGAGGACACAAGGCTGAATGGCCAAGGGCAAGTAAAATGAACAGAGTTTAGGGGGGAATGAGTATCACTGGGGTTAAGGATGAATTGAATTTTATTCAGCTACCAGATTGCATTGTGAGAAGTGTTAGCAACTCATCTGTTGTAACAGAATAGCAGTAAAAGAACGAGGAGTGAGAGGTTTCAGAAGGAAGTGATGATCAAGTCAGTGCTCTTGAAAGTGGTCGGGGAGATGAGTACGGGAGAGCAGTTAGTGTAGGCTGTGCATGGTGAGGAGGTGAAAGCCAGGGCAAATGCATCACCACAGGCTCAAGATTGTGTGTCAAATCAGGAGATGAAAGCCAGAAGATGGATCACCAGCTTGAAAAAGATTGCAAGTGCAGTAGATAGAAGCTGTGATGATATTGGGAAATGGAGTCCATACACCTTTGTGAAAAAATCTCTAGTTGAACAGGGATGCTCTTGTAGGTGTGCAGAGATCCTTTCTGCCCATGCTGTTGAGTTACCATCAGGTAACAATGTAAGCATATTACAACAGATGGAGTCAGTGGCAGGCTGTACAGCCCCTATAAGTTTTCCAGAGCAACAGTAAGTTGAAAATCAACTAAATTAAAGAAGTGTGCTAAAAAAAGCCTGCAGTGGTTGGCACTGGGAAGTAAGGAGCTTTAGCTTATGCTCAGGGTGAACCTTTGTAACCCATCGGTATGCAGGTCAGCTGCAGCAGCGTGGTGAAAAACTGTGTGGCTGTTAGTGCACCAATATCCATCAGCTCAAGCAATTGATGTAGATGTAATCACTGTCTCTAATAGAAATGAAGTCAGGGTAATGGAACATTGTCACAGGATCAATGTCTCCTGTTTTGAAAATAAACCCCCTCAGCTTTGCCTTTGCATTTATGTACCAGCAGGCGACCATATCATTCAATTCAATTGACACAGTCTCTTAGAGCTCTGAATGATCTATTGTGGGAACATCAGGAACAACACACTGGAAAAAATGGAATGTTCTTGATCAGACTTGCAGGCCATGGGATTCATTGGGTTTTCCAGCAGCGACAATGAGAATAAATCAGCTGTGAGCACAAACTTAGCGCAGTACGGAGGTCGTTAACTCCATTTTAAGCGTCAGTTGTTCAGTTTTTCCATATTCTTGATCAAAAACGTTTGACCGTAGCACTTGTGCTTATTTTCAATGATGAGCAGTCACAAATAGAAGGCATTTTTGGCTGTAGCCCCTCCCTTCCCTTAGTCTCAGCAGAAGCTCTTGATAAGGCTTATTTTGACTGATTCAAGAGCTCTTCTCATTCAGTTATTTTCTCTGAAATTTTTACACAGCTTGATCCAAGTGAGGATTAATGGGTGTGTTCCCACATTCATCCATAATTAATTTTTTGCTAGGGCTTTAATGCAGAGCAGGACGTAAGTAATGGTGTATTCGCACTCTTAGAACTGGGTGTACGGTTAAGAGTTATATTGCGTTGGATTTTAAACAGCATAGCAGGTAATGCTTATTCCAGTTGTCATTTTTTTTTCTTGCACTCGATTCCAGAAATCTGATGTTAGATCCAGGGAATGCCAGCAGGCTGTTATTTCAGCACGGGCTCATTAAAGCCATTTAATAATTTGACAGAGCCTCCTCGGGAGTGGGTCTGTGCGGTTGATTGCGAGAGTCTTTATTTAAATCAGATGTTCCTAAAGAATTGTAACTTTGTCTAGAGGGACGTGGCCTAAGAAGTTGAACCCAAACAGCATGTATTCAAATATCAAGCGTAAGTAGCAGAACCATCCTCAGTCAATGCAGGGAATTACAAAATATAGCTGCCACTAAGCACCATAAGATGCTGTACAGCTGTGTGGGAAGCTGGGTGTGACTCCAGAGAGCCTGGAAGCTTTGGAGCCTGGGCATAGGAAGTGTGGCACTGAATACACCGTCACTGGTCTCTGCTTTCACAGCCAGGTTCCCAGCCCCCTGGGTCACGTAGCAGATGACTTTGGGGAGGAGATTCATAGTTCAGTAATTAAATACTACTTTGCTCTAGGCAAAACCAGCAAATAGGTTTCATCTGCAGCTTATTTTGTAATAGTGCTCAGGACTGTGCTTGGTGTTCCTGGGGACTGAGTGCTCAGATAAGTAGACAGTTACTGTTATTTTTAGTGAAGGTTTTGGGTGGTTTTTATTGTTGTTTTTTTTCCTTTCAGGGTTGCAGTTCTTTTTCTTCAGAAAATTGCAGACTGGCTTTGTCATCTTGTATGCTTCATACTCTCAAATTGGCACAGAAAGACAGAGACTGTTGCCATAAATTAGGTCACTAAAGCTGAAGCACAGAATACAAATATTTATTGCCTGAGCTAAGGAAAACAATTCAGATGAGGGAAGGAAAATGTATTTATTTATGTTAGTATTTGGCAATGAAGCTGTATTCCTGAGATGATAAGTAAAAACAAAGCAGTTGGGTTGTAAGATAAACCTGAGAAGCATCTCTTAAATTGCTGCAAGGGAAACTAGCAAAGCTTGACCTTACGGTAAATCACTATGAAGGTTCATGAGGTAGAATTACAGTTAGTTTTTCGTGGAGGTTCACATTTGACATAGATTGAGCCTTAACAGCTCAAACCCAAAGGCATCGAAAGATAGCAGTATAAAAACACAGGTAAATATAGCTTTCATTTTAGGATATATTAATAAAAAAACAAAAACAAACCAAAAGTGAATGTGTGTAATTTTAGAAATACTTAAATAACAAAAGTTGGTAAGAATTCCTAATTGCAGATTTCTCAGACAGGTGGAGGATCTCAGTAAGGCTTGATTTGTGTTGTGCCCAGCAGCGGGCCCTGCTCCTCAAAGGAAGGCGTGAGGGAATGACTGGGATTCCTTAAAGCAATTGAGTTAAAATAGTTAAAAAGATGGGATTTTGTCCTTCTTTTTAAGCACGAGAAAGCATTAATTTTGACTGAAATGAAATGGATTTGATCAGTTGATGAACAGAAGGGCATACAACATTGGCTGTGTACTGTATGTTTGAAATGTAGGGTTCACCAGTTTGTTCGTACAAGTTGTCCATTACAGACAGTTTCTAAACAGTGCTATCTATAAAACTCCTTGGAACACTTCTTGCTCAATTTGGAAACAGTGCGGAGCAGCCACGTCTTGGGGAAGAGCCTTGGAAAACACTGGGAGTAAAACAGCAGCCACAAGGAGTGGTGTTCCATGGGACCAGAACGTGGGTTCTGTGTGTGCTGCATCTGAGCTGACCAAAGAGTTGTCAGGTTTTCATGGAAGAGGAAGGAATGACAAGGACTTGCGACAGTGTTGTTGATGCAGGAGATGTTACTGGTTTTGTAGCCAGGCTTCTGTTTTCCATGCAAAAATGGAGTGGGTTGTTCATATCTGAGCATGAAACCCTTCTCAGAGCTGCCCAAAGCATTAGCTGTTCCCTTTAACATACCGTATTGGTATCATGCTAATGGTTGGTATGTTTGGGGAATTGCTGTTCGCAGCAGCTTGCCAGGTGGTTCTGTTATCCTACCTAATGAGGATGTGTTAGAGCCCACCTCACACTGCAGGATTCCTTCTTACGCTGTTCTTGGATGAAGGAGTAAATCTGAGCTGTAGTAAATCTTCTATATATTATAAAACAGTAATGAAGAGTCACAGAGTGCTAATCTGATGTATAAACTTCCTCTGCCAGTTCAAGTTTTTTTTTGTGTGTTGTTTCTTTTTTCTTAAAGCACCGAAAAGCTATTAGGCAAGGAGCCATATCAAGCAGCATCTGTTCTCTAGCATTTGGCATGAACCTGGAATAAGAGTACAAAACTAGCATAAACATGTATGGTAGAATAATAATTTGTCATAAATGCAATCGGATTGGTACTGCTGGGTGCACATCAGGCTGTAGATCCAGGTTTTATGTTAGTGGAACTTGGTTTCTCTAGGGTGGATTCTACTTGCGAGTGCCACACCAAGTATGAAAGAACGTGGATGGTCCTTGAGGACAGGAGATGGCACGCACACTGCTGCATGCTGCTGTTTTGGAGTCAGGGTTGTCATGTTGCAAAATACAGGCACGTTTTTGCTGAGCAGAAGCTGAGATGCAGTTGGTGTGCGGGCTCTGAGATGAGAAACCTAATTTCCTTTGAAAGAACAGTTTCTGAATGACTTCGACTGCAGCCATCGATTCACCGCTTGGTTGAGTCGGGTGAATTTGTCAAAAGCACAGGAGAGCATCTTTTCAGGTTCTTACTGGTATGTGACACACTGGGCTTTTGCCTGGATCTTGAGGCCACCGTAAGTATAGGCAGTTGACTTTTGTTTTGTGGCTGGTGTGTTATATACCTGCTAAATTAATGACGTCCTGAGATAACTTTGGTACTGTATTGATTGTTCATCCTGCCAGTGTCTGCAGCCCAGTGGCTTGAGGTGCTACAGGGAAAGAGCACAGTTCTCTACCATTGCAATGCTGGCATTACTGAGCGTGGCTGGGGTGTGTGTGGGTTAAAACAGCCTGAGCAGCATGCTGAGGTGGGCCACCAGGAGCTGATGGGGAGGCCGTTGTGTCTGTGGCTAGACTGCAGTGCAGATGGTGTGGGTGAGGGCTTGGGCCTTGTGGCTGCTGTGCTTTCCCCAAGGCTGCCACGGAACAACTCAGTCTGGGGGGGATGGGATGGAGGTCAGACCGGCTTCTGCAGGCGACCTGCTCGGGTTGGCACCGACTGGAAGCGTGGCAGAGGGAAAGAATGATGGAATCCCTTCCTATCTGTACTGCTGCTGCATTTTTCCTTCGGGGGTGGCAGGGAGAGTTGTTTGGTTCTGTGTGTTCCTTATGCAGCTCCTGGCTTCCCTGAGGTGTGCAGCGGGTGAGCCACGGCCTGCTGAGGAAAGAGCACCACAAAAACCTCTCAGATTGAGACAAGCACTGGAAAAAAAAAGAGTAAAGCAGTATTTTGATTTCTATTTATTTATTTATTTCAAGGAAACTTTCGCAGCCTTTTCGTTTTCGTGCCCTCACCAGGAAAGCTGTGTATTTATTCAACACATTTCTGCATTTTTGGAGTGGTTACCATTGCAAAGCCAGTGCTGCACTGCCACCTCTTGGCAGCCGGGCAGGAGCGTGCATTTCCAAGCACGTCCTTACCTTGCCACAGCTTGCTTAGAAACACTTTGAGCCAGCCTTGAAAAATTACACTCATTTGACTCGGGCAGGGTGAGTAGCACTTCTGACAGCCAAGCAAAACGTTAGCTTTTTTCTTTGGTTATCCAGCTGCGTAACGTGTGGCAGGTAAATCTGTGACATTTCAGCAGCTCTGCTTTCAGTGGGGAGTCTGTTTTGTATTAATAATACAGATCTTCTCTATGTAGCAAATAGTGCTTATATCCAGTTCTTGTATTTTGATCCATCTTTTTGGATGATGCAGTGAGATGTTAAAAATCAGTAGCAGACTCATGAAACAAACCCTGCCATTTGCGTGTATAATGTGAAAAGGCATCTTGACAAGACTTTTTAAATCAAATTACTGCTTTTTCTGAAGGATGTTGTTCTTTCTCTTTAGAAGTTTCCTGCAATGAGCAGACTTTGAGGATGATTTGTTCCAGGTTTGACCACAAATCCAGCTGATTGAATCAGTGTTTGGTGCTGCATGTGTTGTAGCTGGTTGTCAATGCATGAAATGGCTGAAAATGATACTCATTTTGCACACTTACTGAACCATCCCTCAATGTATGTTGTTACTTGTTAGGTTCGCGTCGTGCATCCAGCGGCTGTGGATGGGCAGTGCAAGGATAGTGTTGATGTACCTTTGGAAGTTGAGCTGCATTAGTAAGAGGCTGTACTGGGACCATTTTTTTCTCCCTTAAATAGAGATGAGGTTTTATGTAGCTCTGTATTTTTATTTATTTTGTTAAGAAACTGAAAGCATTTTCTTCTGTCCCCCACCATGACCTGTGTAAGTGCAGTAATACCCATATCCTGGGTTTCTGTGGCCATGTCCAGCATCGCTCACAGCTCCCTGCCTCCCATGCACAACAACCCCAGCTCTTCCACCTGGGTCCCACTGACCCCTTTGCTGTCAGGGTTCATCATGTAGCCCCTGTTTCTGGGGAGTTTAATTGGGTCTCTTCATTCTGTTCAGCTGCCAGCAACTACTTGTTGAAAAGTCACATTTGTGAAAGCTTTTCACACTGCTCTATTTGTTTGAATTCAGCTGATGAAATTCAGAAGTTACATGGCCAGAGAGACACTGTGGTTATTTTTTCTTGTCTATTTAGGAAGTCTTGCTAGGAAAAAGTGCCTAGAAAGAATATGTGAAACCTTTTGCTACTTGGCAGACTTGTAATGCAAATCATCTTTTACTTGCTGCTTACTGCTGCGTTCATACCTTTACCACCTAGAGAGCAGAGGTGAATCCACATAGCTGGAAGTAGTTAACTTGTTGCTCTGAACCACACAAGAAAACCTGCACTCCAGTCCTTCTGCGTCCTGATTTGTTTAAATACCAGATTCAGGTCAAGCCTCGTCCAGTACCCATAGGATACCTTCTCTGATATGAGTTCCAAAGATGTAAATAATGGTGGCATCCGGGCAAAGCACTTGAAGGTCTGCAGTTATTGTGAGTGGGAGGTGGACGTTCTTTCATGCTCTGTTCTGGAAGCTCGTGTTTCTTCTTGTTTATGTGATGTTGTAGAAAATAAGATGTTCATTTTTGAGAATGCAGAAATCATGGGAATGTTCTCAGGAGTGAGGCTTAAGGAAGAAGAAATGCTGTATTCTGTCTCGACTTGATGTTTTAAATCCTGCTCTTGCTTTATATTCAAAATCTGTCATCCAAAGTATAAATATTTTGATGCATTATTTGCCTTGCTAAATATTTATCCTTAATAAAACCTGGGGGGAAAAAATGTTGTATATATACATATGTATATATGTGTTTGTATCCTTGAATATTTGTAATCAGTGATGAAAGGCGCACAGTAATGTTAGTGACATGCTCTGTTTAAACTTCAGCTGTATTTTTAAGGATTACTTTTGCAGAGCGTAAGTACACGGCTGAGATGTTCTCTGACTTTTGGTGGAAGTAGTTGGGTTTGGTTTGAACGTATACAGTGCTGTAGTCTGTACCTTCAACTGGAGCAGAAATACCTGAACATTGAAGTGAGATGCGGTGTGAATCCCAAAGTCATCCTTATCCAGACGTTGAGAAAATGTTTCATAGCAGTAATGTTGATTAGGTGAAACTCACTTGATTGTTGAATACTTCCCCAGTCCATTTCAATTTACATCATCTGCGAGCGTGGCCCTTTAGTATTTAATTTACTGACCTTAACGTTGCTAAGAGAGAAATGACATTTTAATGACTGTGGTAGACTTACATTATCAAACAAACTCATTGACTGTGCTGCCAGGGAGCTGCTTCATTTGTAGATATACAGCATTTGCTGAGAAATATGTTATAATTCCTAAAAAAAACGTGTAATTGACCTGCTTTTCTTATTTTTAGGGTTGTGTCCTTTGTTGTGACCTCATGGTTTAACTGGGAATAAAGATGAGTATAAGCAGTGATGAGGTTAACTTCCTGGTTTATAGATACTTACAAGAGTCAGGTGAGTTTTTTTTTCAATTATGGTTGTTTTAACAATGTTTAATTTATTTGGTTTTCATCTGCAAATGACTTCAGCAAATGCAAACTCAGTTAATTGTTTTGCCAGTAGGCATGTGCTTCTGTCTGAACTGTTTTGTGGTGTTTCTTCTCAACAAGAGGATGAATTCCTGCCAAGTTACCTTCTGTAACTTAATCAGATTTAGTCATTTGGAGATTTCAGATGGCAGTCAACCAAGGACTCACTTGATTACTAGAAATGCATTTTCCTGAAGATCTTTTTCAGCTACAGGATCACAGCAACACTTCACGCTATATTCTTTGGGGCTCCTTGATAAGGAGAGGGGGGGAAGAAGGAAGGGGGTGGAGCGGGGGGGGGAAGAAGGATGACATCCAAACAGTTATTTTCTGCTCTGCCTTGAAGTACTCATGCTGGTGCTCCTGTGAGCTGAAGTCGCATGACCGCGTTCCTTGCCTGAGTGTGGCTGTGGGTAGGGAAGATGCTGCTGTATTTCAAAGGAAAAACTAGTTTCATCCTTCAGTGTACAGCTAAGCCAAAGTGTCCTGCTTCTCAGGAGTAACAGCTAAACAAGGGTGAATATTGTCAAACACACCGAGAAACTTTTTTTTTGCTGTACTTATCCAAACTGACTGCAGACATCTGTACAAGACGAGTAGGAATAACGTAGCCATCCCTTAGCATACTTTTAAAAGCTTCCAAAAGAACAGCAGTTTGGGTTGCAGGTTGGAGCTTCTAGATGTGATCATGTGGCTGCAGGGCATTTTGTGGTGGTGTTTGCTCTTGAAACTAAGAGTAGAAACAACATTAGCTTTTACTCACAGCTGCGATATTGATTGCTTAAAGCAGTCTGCATTTAGAACACACATTTAACTGGAAATCAGGGCATGCCCCAGTGTATGAACCAATGGTGATTGTCAGCTGGCAGGGCAGTATACGGTCTTAACAACACATAAAAGAAGTTTGCCCTTAGGCCTCCTGGTGACAATGCAAGGAATGTGTGTATGTTACCTTGCTGTTCCAACATTTAATGGTAATTCTTTTTCATTACTGTTAGCTGATGGGGGGGCTTCAGGCTTCTTGAAAACCTGTCTCGTGGTTATGCATCATCAAGTCAGATAGATGATAAATTAAATTCGGTGAAATCAGACTCCTTTAGGTGAGTTTTTCCTGGGTAACTGATGAGATTGATTCTGTGAAGAAAAGAATTCATGAACATTAGTAGGTAGAAAAAAAAACTGGCTGGGTAGAATCCTTTGCTTCAGTTTTACACATGTAGTTTAATGGGCTTTATTGTCTGCTTCTCAGATTCCTTGTATTTTATCAAATCTTATCTTAGCACGTTACCACTGGCCCTGACCTGGTGATGAGAGGGGCTCGACCTCTTACAAAAATGGCATAGAATAGATGATTGGCTTTGGAAAATAATGTCATAGATAATTCCAAGGGTTAGAAATATTTCTTCTTATATTCCCATTTGGGTGTCAGTAACCAGTTCTGTTCTTCTTATAGGTGTGTGTTTGTAGGGTTTTCTGTTTACTTGTTTCTTTTTCGCTTTGGTTGAGTTCTTACCTGCAGCTGTGGTACTTTTTTTTTCTACTCAAGAGCCTTGGTGTCTTTAATGTGTACAGCTTTCCTTCCGAGCTGGTGGACTCTGATGCAACATCTGTCCACTGCTTATCAGCTTCTCAAACTGAGACAAGGGAGCACCAGAAACAGTGATGGATGGCAAAGCGTTTCAGTCTCTGCTTGTCAGAAGATAGAAGAAACTCATTGTTTCACCTGAGTGTGCAGAAAGCCATCACACATTCTCATTCCAGCTGCTTCAGTCAACAGAAGCCAAATTTTAAAATTGCTTTATCTTCATTTGAAAGTTTGCAGGCAGCTTCTTAGTTATCTGACAGCAAAAGACAGAAGGAGTAGCTTAAGAAAAAGTGTCAGTGATTGCTGAAGCAAATACTTTTCTCTAGGTTAAGTTCACTTTTCAGGGCAAATAAATAACAAACAGCTACCAGTGTCTGCACCACAGCATGCCTGTCATTTCTTAATCAGGGCCCAAACAGGTTGTGACAGCATCGTGCCGTGCAGTTAATTCTGTTCTAGATATGGGTTCATTTTATTTTCATGGGTAACAAATCAGTGAGAAAAACTAACTTAGCAATCTGTTTAAATACTGTTGCCTTTTCTATATTTCGACTTTTTGTCTATTTTCACACACAAGTGTTTTACCAGCGATAAAATCAATTGCTGTGCTTTCATATAAACTTAGATTTGTCCTTCTGTACGTTTTAAATTGGAAATGAGGGAAACAAATGTTGCATTTTTCATGTTTTTAAACGTGCTCTAAGTTTCTATAACTTAGATTTGTATACAGATCTTGCACTAATCTGGCAAATAGTATCATCTCTAAGTAAATGTTCATGGTTTTGCCTTTATGTAGGGTTTTCCCATTCAGCATTTACCTTTGGTATAGAGAGCCATATCAGCCAGTCCAATATAAATGGTGCTCTGGTGCCACCAGCTGCTTTGATTTCCATCATCCAGAAAGGTCTGCAGTATGTAGAGGCAGAAGTCAGTATTAATGAGGTAAGTAAGAATTCCCTACAGGAGCATTACTTCCTTGCTTGCATTAAGTTCGAATGCTCAGTGTTTTTTCTTAACTTTTTTTGTATCCTATTTATTTACTTTTACTTCAGATTCGTCACTGCTGGTGTTCACCACGACTCCAGTGGTGGAACCAGAATGGAGTGGCATAACTGGGTAGGGGTTCTTCCCCGTGCAGCCACACAACACCAGGCATGGTGTTCTGGCTCACTGCTTAAAGGTCCGTTGTCTGTAGAGTTTTTACCCTAATATAATGTTGCAGTAAATCCAGAAAAGTGCAATGAAATAATTATAGAGACGAGTAACCTTTTACTTGTTTTTGTAGACTTGCTTGAGTTGTGCTGCAACTCTCCTTTGGGTGACATGTTGTTGTGCTGATGTAATGAAAGCCAAAGGGAAGATTTCCAAATAGAGAAAAGGTTTCAGTTTGTGGCAGGGAGGATGGAGGTTTATGACAGTTTGCTTTTTTGCTTCTGCTGGCTGATTCATCTTGAGCAGGATCCATTGAATTTAACGTTCAGATGGTTATTCCAGCACTACAGAAAACTGTGCATCTTCCTGCCTGATAGTGCAGATATTCACTCTTGATTTCCATTCTCGTTTATGCCTGAGAGGTTAGCAGCCTGTCTGTGTCACTTGTGTTGGATAAGGAACAGTTTTTCACTAATTCTGCTATCTTTCCAGTCTCCCTTACATCTTTTTCTAACGTATTATTTTCATGGTCCCAGTGAGGCAAATCTTTTCACTTAGGAAGCATCGGAAAAATAAACCAAGTGACTGGAATAGAAGAAGAAGACCCTATATTTATCACAAGGAATCCTTCTAGGTCTTAAAAATAGATCCTTACAAAGCCCTAGCACATGTATAAGTGTATTTTTAACTAGGTCGTGTCCATTTCAGGATAAAATTCTTCCTTGTTGTTTGAAAGTATGCCAGGACTGTTTAAAAAAAAAAAGAAAGGAAAAAAAAAAAAGGCAGAAAACTGGTGAACTCTGGATAAAGTGTTTATGGAAAGTCTTAGTCAAATGAGATAGAATAACTGCACCAGCCAGTGACCTGACTTGAAATGTTTGCAGCTTTTCAAACAGACCATTAGATTTTGTTGCAGCTGCTCGTGTTTGAAATGGTATTTATAGATAGATACAGATATTTCTTCCTTCAGCAGACAACTTAGCAAACTTGGAGCGTGTAACTTGTAATTCCAGAACCTCTGCCAGAGGGGCCTGCGGTGGCTTTTTTGCATACTTATGGTGGCCACCTCACTTCAGAGTGAAGTTCCAAATCTAACCACAAAAATGCTGAGAAATTAGTTCTTTCACCATTTGTAAACTGTTGCCTTTTTATTGTATTACATTAGAACTTTTACTTGTGTTCTTCTCAGAGTTTTTGTCAATGATGCTAATCCATATCTGGTGTTGTTTTGTGTTTGTTTGTTTTTTTTGCTCTTTCCCTCTGCTGTAATTAGGATGGTACCTTGTTTGATGGTAGGCCGATAGAGTCTCTCTCACTGATAGATGCAGTGATGCCTGATGTGGTACAGACAAGACAGCAGGCCTACAGAGATAAACTTGCACAACAGCAGGCAGCAGCTGCTGCAGCTGCAGCTGCAACAAACCAACAGGGATCAGCAAAAAATGGCGAGAATACTGCAAACGGGGAAGAGAATGGAGCACATACTATAGCAAGTAAGTTGAGACAGAAGTGAACTTAACAGTGTGATATCATTTCCTTGTTGTTTATCATATTATGTGTTTGTGTGCCTTAATATTAGTTAGCAGAGAATAAGTATGTAAAGATGTTAGTGATGTTAGATGTTAGTGTCATCTTTCAGACAGTGCTTGCTTTTAACAGTGCCTCACATTTGACTGCCTGTGCTTTGGTGTTAGGAGTTGCAGGAGATATGAACTTAGGAATTCATTCACTCCAAACGTACCTTTGACAGAGTTTCACTTCTAGTATTGCTCCTCTCCTATCAGTTCAATTTTTTTCACAAAGCCCTGAGTAAAAAGCAGACAGTTCTTTAAATGTTGCACCTCCTCAACCTCGAGCCCTGTACAAGGAGGAGCAGGGACAGGATTCTGCTTGCCCTTTGCTGGTTAAAGGAGTACTTACTGCTTGCAGTGATGCAGTGAGCACTGCTTTCAGCAGGTGCTGCTAACACAGGGAGTCAGGGATCTGGGGCTCATTCTGTGCTGGACTGATCCCTTCCATGCTCAGATGGCAGTTGCCAAGATAAATCCCATGTCCTTCGTCTCCTTTATCAGTACCAGTTTCCATGGTTCATTGTGCAGGATTGTTTGATGCAGCTGCTTGCCAGTTTGTGCATCGGTTTATTAAACTTCACAGTTTGAGTTATGTTTAGGAAACAGGTGAGTTTGATTTATCGAAGGAACATAGTTTGCAGTCGGGCTGTTATACACAAGTTTGGGTAGGACATTGAAGTGACATTTTAGACTTTGGGAAAGCTTATTTCTACTTTTGCTATAGTGGCTCCTGAGGAAAAGGCTTTTCTGAGAGTGTATTTGTATCAGCCCATGTGCGAGCTTTGCATTTTATGGATGGATTTTACTGCTTTATTCGTTATTACGTATGATAAATAAACTTGGAAATAGAATCTTTGGCTTAAATAAGCTCTCCACTTTGATACTTTCATTTACAAATCTCATAAGAGCATTTGCTCATTAACTGTGAGCTGGAGTGAGTGCACTTAGAGATCTCAGCTACTGTAAATGTGGTGTACCAGCAACCCCTGCTGGCTGCACACCGAACTAGACTGGCATCGGTTCTCTTGAATGGAAGTGTTTTGTATGGGATGCCGGTTGAGAAATACTCGTGTTCTAAATGGCTTTTTGTTTTCTCACACGTGCAAACAGGCACAGAAACCCTTAATGTTAAATTAAGCCATAAATGTGAAATAGTTTGTTTAATCACAGTGAATAAATATGGAGCAGGTGAACTGCTTAGCATTCTTTGTATTCGCCGTTCGTCCTCGGTGTGAATTTATTTTAATAATAGAAAATGATTGATGGTGGCTGGCAAGAAAACTGTTTTGTCAGTTGAATTACCCCCAGTGCGATTTGCAGAACAAAATGAATTCAGCATCACTTCCACACAAAAAGCCGAACGTTGCCACAATTTCTCAGTAATTGCCAACGCAGTTGAAGAAGCTGCGTTATCAGTTTACCATATCACCAAATGTTATTATATTAATCAAAGCCATTTTGGAAGTGAGGCGTATGAAGCGTGGATTGAAAACCTGTTTGAGCTCAATTCAGAGAAGAGATTTTTTGGAAACTAACTTGTCATAGGCATATTTTTAAAGCACGAGATGGGCTTGTAGCTTGTCATATCAAGCAGTGTAATGCATTGAGAAACTGTGAGGACTTGTAAAATCAGGCCAAAAATTATTTTGTAGAGTTTGAGAATGAAGTCTTTTTGCATCCTGAGGTTTGCAAGTGCAATTTCTTCCTTGTTTGGTTTTTGTTGTTTTTTTAATCCCTGTCTGTTCATTGTACTTAGTAATTGGTACTTGAAAAATAAAGGAACCTAACAGCTGTGTCAGATTTTGGTCGGTGTACACTCTGAGCTAATTGTGCTCATTCCAAAAGAATCTTAATTACACAGCAGTTAAAATGCGTAAGTCCAAAATATTGAAGTCTGCCTCCTCTCTACTGTTGTTTCCTGTAATGCAGATAATCACACAGATATGATGGAAGTAGATGGCGATGTCGAAATCCCTCCTAACAAAGCAGTGGTGCTGCGTGGCCATGAATCTGAAGTATTCATCTGTGCCTGGAATCCCGTTAGTGACCTTTTGGCCTCAGGGTACGTGCATTAACCACAACTTTACAGAACATTGATGGTCATTGGTGTACTTTTTGTTTGTGTGGGAGCAAGTTGAAAGAATAGCAGTCTCAGCACTCTCTGTGTCAAATATCACAACATTCACTGCTTAGAAAGGAAAGAGCTTTGAAATGAAGTGAACTGAAAGAAAGGGGTTACATCCTCCTAACTGCTTTGCAGATCTGGAGATTCAACAGCACGGATATGGAACCTCAGTGAGAACAGCACAAGCGGCTCTACGCAGCTGGTACTTCGACACTGTATACGAGAAGGAGGGCAGGACGTACCAAGCAACAAAGATGTGACATCCCTAGATTGGAATGTGAGTAGAAATGACTGCACGAAATACACTGAGAAAACCATGCCTGTAATTTTGCATAGTCAAAGTCTTAAGTGCCATGAACTGTGAATCCTCCGTTACCACTCCAGAGGCATATCTCATTTTGAGTTGCCTTGTGATTTCTTCTATTATACTTTGGGGACTTCTTTTTGATAATTGTAGTCTGTGGAATAAATACCATCAATCTTACACAGATGGCTTCCACTTGAATTTTGCATTGTGCTCCTTAGCCTTGAATTGTGCAGTAAAATTAAATAAATAACCTTTTTGCTGGCAGAGTGAAGGTACACTTCTAGCAACTGGGTCTTACGATGGCTTTGCAAGGATATGGACTAAAGATGGTAAGTGAAATATTTCGTAACTTTCAGTATATTTCCTGTATTGTGGCTCACAACACAGCTTTTTATTTTTTTAATGTATTCATATCAATATAAATTTTCAGGTAATCTTGCCAGCACCTTAGGGCAACATAAAGGTCCTATATTTGCGTTAAAATGGAACAAGAAAGGAAACTTCATTTTAAGTGCAGGAGTGGACAAGGTGAGATAATCTTTGGTAAAATTAAAGTTCTTTACTTTGCTGTTATAATCTAATTGTAAACATAGCAACAAAGCCATGGAAGTAAATAACTAAATTTAAACTTAAGGCACGGGAAGTAAATATGTACTTACAAAGAACTTATGCTAGCTGTGTTTCATTGTGTTTTATAATAGCCTATTGAAATACTCAGACTCATTAGATTTTAATGCCCCTGGATCTCTTCCCGATTAGGTTAGTCTAAGCTGGAAAGTGAGTGCATTGAACCTTGAACCTTTGTAAAAGCAAATAATCTAAAATTTACTGAATTACCTGATGCAAAGCCTCAGAAAAAAACATACTGGAGGAACAGATCAGCGCTGACTTGGATATCAGTCAAGCCTGAGCATGATTTAAAGGTTAAAGCTAGAGCATAGGGAAAGTCAATATATCTGACTGGGGAGGTGCCAGCAGTGTAATGCCATGAAGCCCATTGTTTGACTGTGTTTGATTTCGTGCCTCTGAACAAACGTAAAAGCTCACGAGGTCTTTAAGCTGAGAATTGTTGTTAGCATGAGAGTTTTTATGAATGGTAGAAAGGATGCAGTAGTGACGAAGAATAGACCTAAAGCGAGTTCAAAGAGTTGTAGATGTTGTTTAGTTCTTCCTGTTTTAACTGATTCAGATTGCAGAAGTAAAACCACAGTTCTGCAACACTTAAAGCTGGCAGTGCCATGCTAGGGTAGCAATAAAACCCTCAGAGTTTTTCCTCTCTTTATTACATGGCTTTTCTTTCCTAAATTGACTTAACCTGCTTTCCTTTAGTGTCCAGCTTTCTAAACTCTTCTGCTGACACAAAGAAAGGAAAAGAGTAAATATTTCAAGGCATGGATTTCCTCTTTTGGCAGCTTGGATGGCTTATGCCAGTTTTAATATCATTGTGGAACTTCAGCTTTGATTTGCATAAAATCGTGCTGTAGGAGATAAAGCCTTGTTGTTTCAGTCAATAAAACTCATTGGCAAAGGAACTGAAATTACGATTTGAGAAATATTCTGCATTAGTGGAAAGATCGACTCAACCTTTTGTTTCGTTTTTGTAAATAATTTGTGACCAGTTCAAACTTCCTCTGAATTTGAAGTTTTTATTGATGAAAATTTGCATTGCTAAGGTAGGTCAGGAGCACGAGCGTGTAATGCAGTGATTAAATCATACCAGTTTCGTCATGAAGATCTCTTCCATGAGAAAGGCAGCAGAATGCAGAGGACAGCTCAGATCAAAGTTACACCCAATCTTACAAATGAAGGAATCTGAAAGATTCAATTTGTGAGGCAGTGTTTGTATAAAGATTTCCACAGGGGCAGACAAGTATTTGAAATTACACTTTGAATATACGTGTACTTGAAATTGAATTAGGTGTGCAGTGTGGAGTAGAAGAATATAAATAGAACTGAGGAGATGCATTTAAGTAATTAAAATAAAACAAACCAACAAAACCAGAATCCCCCCCCTTTTTTCCTCTCCAGACCCCAGTACGTTACTATAAACATCATTTTAGTGTTAGAGCATGTTAAGGTTCTCTTGTGTTGTCTGTATTCTTACCAGTAGTTCCTTTAGTACTAGGGAAAACACTTGAAATATTGAGTCATGTGTAGATGTGGGCAATGGGGAGTAGGCTTGGTAATTTGATACATGTGAATGGCAGCAGCTGTGGGGAGCTAGCAGTTGGTGCAAGTGTGTTTGTTAACCTATCTGTTTAATACAGACCACAATTATTTGGGATGCCCACACTGGTGAAGCCAAGCAGCAGTTTCCATTTCATTCTGGTGAGTGCTGATTTTGCTCATTCAGAATTGCTGTCTGGAAGATCTCCAGACGTGTCATTTATTTGGAAAATAAGTTTATGGAGTCCATTCACGCCTTTTTGGACTCTTACACGCAGTCTTCAAATACTGACTACCATATTTGTAGTCTCATGTAGTTTTAAAACATTATAACTCACAACTTTATTGCAGTTGCATGGAAGATCACAAGAGATGGTCCACGTATTTTCAACTCGCTGTAGTGCAGGGGCAGACGTAGTGTGGTGGGCTGCGCAAGATTCATATATGTCAGCTAAGGACTGCATTTTTCATTGTCCTGCTACAGTAATCCCATCTCAACATCCCATGGTTCCTTACTTCCTGCTGTGCTGTCCTCAATTTGTTTGGCCACAACGCAGTTAAAGGCCCTGTTTGCTGGCTAGCTGGGATGAGAGAGTGAGCCACCTCCTGGGAGGGCAGACAAATGGCTTTGCAGGCTGTATGCTCAGAAGGCCCACCAGGATCAGCTGGAAAACAGCAGAGGGGGGATGATGTACGAATCATCAAAGGGCCTTGAAGAAATGTCTCATTTCCACGTTTTATTTTACTTGCCGTATGTTTTTGGTGGCATGACAGCAATCAAAAATATCAGTTCTTGATTTACTCCTAGCAATTTTGTGTGCTCTTGGCCGTAAATAACTCATCCTGGCCAAACCAAAAATGAGGACCATGATTAAGCCTCAAGTTACCATACCCTAAAATGCTGAAATTAAAATGAATGAATAGAGTAAATCACAATCCTTTCACTGGCTGACATCATTGAGCAGAAACGTGCACTGTAAGCTGTGAGAATCTGTGACTTATATGGGCTCTTGAGATTTACTTTAAGGTGACTTAATGATAGTTTGCTTTCTTGTTGGCTCTGTTCTGTATAGCTTTCATTTCAGATGTATCCCATGTTTTAGTGACTATGACGTTTTATACCATATTTTTTGGTAAGACTTTTCAGCTGCGTTTCTCATTGTTTTAAGTGTTTGATCATCTTTAGAACTTCTGTAAAATTAATAGCTGCTTCCTGTTGGCATTTGTTTGAAGGTGGAGAATGGAAAGTTTGTAAATCAAATTTCTGCAGGATATGTATCACGGTGTTAAATATTTTGTTCTTTTAGCACCAGCATTAGATGTTGACTGGCAGAGCAACAACACATTTGCCTCTTGCAGCACAGACATGTGCATTCATGTCTGTAAACTAGGACAAGATAGGCCCATCAAAACCTTCCAGGGTCACACAGTAAGTACTGGAAAATGGCAAATTTTATGACGTTTTTATTAACGAGAGGCTGATGGGGTGGGCAGGGATCATCACTAACCTTACCAGTATACACTGCTTGCATAAGAGTTAGTCTTTGGCAACAGGCATTAGATACGTACCCAGGTAGATGTAGTTGAGATCATATGTAAGCTCAGTCTCTCTGATGAGAACAGTACTTGCTCTTGTATGCAGCTATTTTTACCAGGATGGCTTTAGAAGAAGAAACAGATTAATTTGATTTTCCTATGAATCATGTTGTGTTAAGGTCACGTATGGAATGAAAATTAAATGTATTAATAGTGGTAATTATGCAAATACTTGCAACTGCAACTTCATCTTTTGTATGCTGTCATTTGTAATGGAAGTGAAAATTCTAACCTATTTTCACTGCTCAATTTTAGAATGAAGTAAATGCAATCAAATGGGATCCAACTGGTAATCTTCTGGCATCCTGTTCAGATGATATGACTCTAAAGGTAATGGGAGTGATGGCTGTTGTCTTTGTAGGACTTTGGAAAACACACCATTAGTTTGAGTGATGGAGCCATATCGCTGCGCATTCCGTGTCGTCTTAATGTTTGTTCTTTTTTGATGGAACAAGATTAGGCAATCCCAGCAATCCCTTTGCTAATCAGAGCCAAGCTTTGGTCCAGAGAGCTTGTTACAGGCTACCACCTCGAGACTTGGAGCATGATGTATTAGGTGCTTTTAGCTGTTTACAAAATTAAGTCATTAATCATTAAGCTGTCACACTTGGTTGCTTTTGTTTAAGAGGGATAGTTGGAATGCATGTAATGTCCTAACACGTACAAGAATCAGTGCCTAGATCCTTTCATAGTTTCTTCTGTTTTCCCCTGCTTTCTAGTTAAAACTTTTATTACGTTATTTCTTGTAAGACTGAGTGTGCCCTTGTTTCTTCACTTCAGCCAGAGTCATTCTACAGTTCTAATTGTACCAGTGTGTTTCTCCTGGATAATTCTTGCATAACCAATATAACTCTCAATAGAATAAGTTTATTGTTTTTGTTGTTAGGATATCATGGATGAGTTGGAGCCCTATGGAGCTCCTCCTCTGTGCAAAATATTGCACAAGCACCTGGCAACGCCAGTCGCAATAAGCCAAGAAAATGTCATAATGGCTTTTGCACTACACTTCTATTGCTTTGCATGAGAACAGCACATTTTCCTACTAACTCTGTTTCACTCAATCTGTGTAGCAAGAAGGAGGTTCGTTTAAAAATAGAACTGTGATATTTTGTCAACTCAGACATGAACATACACATATTGCTCTTCTCATTTCAGCATCTGTTATCTTCTATACGTTTTTCAAGTGACACATAGTTAGCACATGTAGATTGGTTTCTGTAGACAATATCTTGATTACTTATTATGCCATCAGGTACTTAGTGCCCTCCTTTATTGAGTTCTGAAATAATCTTTACTGTAATTACTTTGGAAACACAGAAGTCACAGAAAATGCTTCGTGAGTAGCTTAAAAGGTAGCAGTCAGGCTGCAGAAGATAAAGAAAGGTATAAAAAGTATCTTAGTGCAATATTGCGCTGAATGTCTTTGTGTCGTCTTCTGTTTTATCACAGATCTGGAGTATGAAGCAAGACAGTTGTGTCCATGACTTACAAGCACACAACAAAGAAATTTATACTATCAAGTGGAGTCCTACGGGACCAGGAACAAATAATCCAAATGCCAATCTTATGTTAGCAAGGTACTTCTTAATCCTGTTTGTAGAGGTTTTGTGTTTGTTTTTTTTGTTGTTTTTTTTTAAGAAATAGAGCGCTATGTTTACTTTGCACATAAACGTAAGTGAAAAAGCAAAATGTTTCAAATGATGTAGGATGCTTTATCAGCTGTATTTAAAACAAAATTGTGCAAAACTGAGAAGTAATTAATCTCTGTTTTTCTCCCTTGACAGTGCATCCTTTGATTCTACTGTTCGGTTATGGGATGTAGACAGAGGAATCTGTATTCATACTCTGACAAAACATCAAGAACCTGTGTACAGTGTAGCTTTCAGTCCTGATGGCAGGTACCTGGCCAGCGGCTCCTTTGATAAATGTGTACACATCTGGAACACACAGGTATAGCTCTTCTGTCTGCTTAGGAAGTTTTCTCAGTCTTTTCCATCAGTGCTTTTCCAACCTTAGTTTCACCATCTTTTTTTCTTGGACACAGAGAACTTTGTCCTTACTAACGTGCTGATTTACCTTCCCTTTGTCCCAGGGTTTCTTCTGTTAATGGATGTATGTTAATTTTTTCTTTCTGTGTGAAATGTACCTGCATGTGACGCCCCAAAACCACACTCAAGACATATTCAGCAGTCTCTGCAGTAGCATGCTGCATCCAAAACCTCTTACCTCTGACATATAAACTCCTGATAAATTAGCTCTGCTGTGAAAAAATGTTAAGTGAACGTAGGCGTACAAGTCTGATACTTGATAGCTATTTCATTGAATGTCACTGGAAAGCAAAAGAATGTAAAATGAGAGAAGACGACAACAGATCTTTTTGCAAAACTTTCTGAGAAAGAGCACTATTACTTTGCTTTTCTGTCAGAGGAGAGCTGAAGGAAGATGAAAGTGTAAAATCTGCGTTGTTAGGCAAGGTGTGATCTCTGGTTACCAGGGACTGTATGTATTATAATTTGATCAAGGCCAACTGTGGTTTCACCTTTCAAACGCAGAAGATTAAGATGCTGTAATTGTTTGTCAAATCCTTTCACACAGTTATTAGATGGTTGAGATTCACAGACTATTATTTCCCCCTGAGAATTTCAGCTGTTAAAAACATGAGGGAAGTTTTACATGCAGTAGAAATGTACCCGATCCCATGTATTTTGCTATATTAATTACATGTTTTGTCCCTTTTTAGACAGGTGCCCTAGTTCACAGTTATAGGGGAACAGGAGGGATTTTTGAGGTTTGCTGGAATGCAGCAGGAGACAAAGTTGGAGCAAGTGCTTCAGATGGTTCAGTAAGTGTAGCTTGACTTGTTTAACGCTCTGACATGTTTTGGCTAACAGTAGAGATGGTATTTCCTTGTGTACCTGATGTTCAAATACGTGCAGCTTTCATGTAGATGTTTTTCATATAAAGTTTATAAAATTTGAGAGTAGGATGTCTTGATTCCAGCTTGATATGTTACTGTTCTAAACCCACCAAAGTCAGAAGATGTGTTTAATTTAAATTCCCTGTCCCTTCTGGTGCTTAATGTGGAAAATCTGTTCAGGGTTGTTTTTCATATCATCTTTATCATATGATTGCAGAAAATACCGTGAAAGGAACAAAAATCTCAAGGCATATCCTGACTGGAAGTTAATTGCCATTCCACTCAAGGTTACTCTTACATACAGGCAACGTAACCTTTCCAGTCTTCCAGTTAATTTGACCCAAGAGGCTAATTGTACTTGCAACAGATGTGTTTGTGATTTTCATTTAATTCTGACTCTTCTAAGATGTGTCCTTGCTATGATTTGTTAGTAAAAGTCCACCCTCATCTCCTCTGTTTTGAATGCGTTTTTAGCTGGCGATAGCTAAGCAAACAGGAGCGCTTTGGAACCACTCGATGGCTAAAAGTAGATCTCATCTGTGGTTGGTTTGCTGTGTCTGACAGAACTAGGAGCACTGCTTAGTGAAGGCTTTAGAAAATTGAACTTTGTGTTTATACAATGTTAATTATTATTATTTTTAGAGTATTCTGATCAGTTCTTGTATTTTCTGAGAATGTATTTTTAATTCAGTTTTACTATATTTTTATATATAAGTTCTTGACTTTTCTAATGCGAAGTAACAGGCAAACAGCTCATGTAAGAGATTTTGAATGGCTCCAATGATAATTCAGCAGGCAGCAATACCATTAGCAGGGCTGGCTGTGTGCTGATAACCCAGGAGCTCACGTACTGATTTTTACCCCCAGGTCACTTAGAAATTCAAGGTTACGCAGACTGTTCCATAGGTTTCTCTCAGCTGTTTCACGCAGAGTTGTGTAAATGCGTAATATCATGCAGTGTGCATTTCCTGTATGTGTATTTTTCTTTTTTCTTACAGGTTTGTGTATTAGACCTACGGAAATAGCGCTACTAGTTGGAAGCCATGGACCGACTATGAATGTGTACATAGCCAAAATGACTGTCCCTGACCCATGTACTGCTATAGTCCCAATTGAACCATGGCCAGTCCACTACAGCCAAACGTAAAAGAAATATATACATATACTGTATATAAAAATAAAGAAAAAGTTACACCCTGAAGAGGATGACAGAGTTTTGTCACAGCTTGTGAATCCCATTCACCAAGTGCTGGAATCTGCTGTGCCCCAAAATAACATTTTAATGTTTTGGATATGAAAAACAGAAGAGAGAGCGAGAGAGAGAGAGAAATATACCGTATACAAGAGCAGACCCATATACATACCAAATTCAGAAGATATAATGGCAGCCTTCATTACCCCTTTTCCCCTCTTAATCCGCTATGACAATGGATTGTGGGGTATCTTTTTTTTTTTCTTCATTCTCCTTCTCAGTAGCTGAGCAGTTTGTGTGTACAGAGAAAACGGACTTACAGAAATCTGCAGCAGTAGTTTTTTCTTTGCTTTTAACCATTGGGTTTTCTGTTTTGTTTTGGTTAAGTTTACGGATGCATGAAGTAAGGGAGTGAATTAGTTTCTTGTTTATGTTCTTTTTTTTATCACTTTGGGAAAAAAAAAAAAAAACAAAAAAAAACCAGACAAAAAAAACCAACAACAACAAAAGATGTTTCTTTGAAACATATTTGAATGCATTCTTTGAGGAGGTAGATTGAACCTGACGGTGTTTGGTACATTTTGTGACTCCCAGAGCACAATTTTGTGAACAGAAGGAGGGCGGAAAAGGGATTGTGGAGAGAGAAGAAAAAAAATCCTTCTTTGAGGCTTGATTTTTCACGTCCCGCTCATCTACGAAGTGTGACAGCGATGGGTATGATGCGGTGTTTTATTTTCTGGTGACATGGCTGGAATGCAGCAGTGTCTTATTGGGGACGTAATTCTGCCAAACCTAAGAATAGAATTGCACAAAAGTACAGAAGTGAAACATACAGGGATGCAAGAAAAAGAAAAAAGAAAAAAAAAAAAAGGAAAAAAACAAAACAAAACGACAAAAAAGAGGAAAATGAAATTGCATCTTCTGTTGCTTTAAGACCATAGCTAAAATAGGGTTAAATGTGGTTAAATTGTGCACTATTATGACAAGGAGCAAACTATAGCTGGGGGATTGACAAGGGTTCATGCCACAGCTTCTCTGGGAGTTGCCCATCGTTATTTGTAGGAGCTTAGATGTATAATTGTAACCAAACTCCAGTATTAAAAGTGTCTCATGTAATTTTTCTTTATTAAAATAAAATCTTTGGCATATATTTGATAACACTGCCATTAAGAGGCAAAATGTTTACTACCTTAGATTTAAAAGAAAATATCTTAAACAGAGGACTTGCTTCAAGTTTATTTTAATAGCAGTGATTCAGCTTATTTAAAAGATGAATACTTGCACTAATTCCCCTGCTGCTCCAGTCCTGCAGTTTGTTGTATCACGTGACTACATTTTTTTTTTCCAACTATAGGGTAGATGGTAAGCTGCTATTTTTTTAATAATCACTACTATATAGTGTCTTTTACTCTGTTTACAATATCGAGTATTTTTCTTACAATGACAGATGTATATGGCAAACCTTTTTCTGCTCATGTGATTAAAAATATACTGATAGTGGTTTTATTTGTAAATGATAGCATGAGTTTGTGTTTACGCGTACGTGTAGTTGAGGAGGTTGCATCACGTCCTGCATACGAGTCCAAGAGTGTAAATTTATACAGAGGAGAGGTTGTCAGATTTGTGTCCCAGGCATTTTACTTAAGGAATGGTTTATATTACAGAGAGAGCTTTGTGAAGTTATCAGTTTTATAACACTATTTCAATCACAAATAATTTTGTGGCTCATGATTGCTATATATATATTTTTTTTTCCTTCTGTTTTTTCCCCTCCAAGTTATGTAGAAATTGATTAAATCCAGATAGTGCAGCTTTCACGTTTTACCAGTGGTCCTTTAGGCATTGATTTCTGCTATTTCCATGGAATAAACATGACTTGAAGCAAGTCTGAGTTTGACTAAGGTAGGGGAGCAATTTGCCAGAGGTAAAGAGAAGTCAACAATGCATTCTTTAAATATACCCCGGGAATATAATATTATCATATACAGCATTTAAAAACAAGAAAAAAATCGTATCCATAAAGGCAGTCATCCGTGATGGTTCAGTGCCAGCTGTTTTTAGGGTTTGGGAACATATTACAAACGTTTAGAGCAATTACTCGGTGAGTTAGAGTACGTAGGAAGCCTTATATATTGAGTGTCTGGCACTTGAAATGTTGCTTTTATTGCTGGAGGTCCATGACTGTGGCTGACCTCTGTCATTAATGAAAAAGAAAAAATAAAAAAATAAAAATTCTGTGCAATAATTTTAAACTGTGCTCCCAGGAATAGACACAAATGTTTTGAGTGTGTTTAAGCTGCATTTTTCGTTTAGCAATGCGTTTGTCAATTGCACTGAATTTAAACCTGAAAGTCAGAAGTGATTCTTGATAGTACTTTTGTATTTTAATATGGACGGTTTTATTCATTTTCATAAGTCATTGGATGATTCTTTCAGCCAATCCAAACAGTCGTGGTGGAATTCTGTGACATAGCTGCAAAATCACACAGCCATTTTTAGGGTATTGCCATTTTTCCTCTTTCTCAGTCATCAGCTGTTTTGGTTGTAATTCTAGTTGCTTAAGCATAGCATCACATATTCATAAATAGATACAACAGAGCTTCGGTCTTGGAGGTCCAGGCTTTTCAGGTGCTCGAAGCATAGTCCAGCAATGCCAGATGTGTTGACTTGAGAGCTCTGGACACGCAGGCTAACGCCCCAACCCAGTGTTAATGCTCCATGCCCACTGCAGCGGAGTCATGCCAGGCCCCACAGCAGCAGGTCTGGCTGTAGGTGTTTTATTGTTGTCCTTTACTAGCATGCCACAGTGCTGCTCCTGCTCACACCTCTTTTTGCCTCTTGTTTTATACACTGTTAAGTGCATGCATGCCAGGTGTGCTAGGTTCTGTGATTCTGTGAAGTAAAAAGAAAAAAATCACAAAAAAAAAAGAAAAAAAAAAAACAAACCATAAATTTATTGCATTTTATAGCACAGAGACCTCGTATTCAATAGTGAGGTAGACTATCCAAATTTTTTCCTTTAAATTGAGTATGCCAAATGTCGGTAAGAGCCTAATTTTGTATCAGTGTATGCACATGCTTAGTCTTACATAGAGATTAATTCTGTTGCTCCTGTTTTCAGAGTCTGAAGGCAAATGTGTGCATAGGCCTTTGCCTGCATGGAAGTCACAGTCTTGTTTCCATTCAGCGTGTCAATGGGCAGACGTCCAAGTAGAGGATAAAAGGAAGGGGAAAAACTGGGCTCAGAGTGAATGCTGGAATAAGGAAGGAACTGCTCTTCAGTTTGCTGTTTTTCTATGCATCGATGTCAGAATCCCGTTGCTCATGTCTGCATAGTTAGGTCCAGGTTTCCGTAGAGTTCCTCTTTTTTCTATTTTGCTTTATCTTTTCCTGCGTTTATAAATCGATGTAAAGATTCCCAACCAGTGGACTTTCTAGTGTAGTTAAGAGAATATCTAGGTCCTCGTAAAAAGCTTTTTTTAGACTCTTTATAATGTTGATAAACTCAGTTTATTCTGGGACTACAATTGTGCAGGGTTATTTAGCGTGTCTACTAGATGATTGGAAATCTTATATGAAACACTAAAAGTGCCTCTTTTTCTGGGTTGGGTGGAGGGAGGTAATAGTTACCAGAGTCAGAATGACATGGCATTTTGAAGCATGTTTCTTTATTTCATGACACTTTAAATGCATCTTGAGAGAAAGGCCAAAGATTTCTACCAATTCTAATTAATTTTCCTTTTAAAAGCACTCCTTTTTCCTTACACTGCTTACCTCATGCTAGGGCGTGTTTAATGGGACGTTGTACCTTTGAGATGTTCTTTGTGTTCAGGAAGAAGGGTCGGCAGATCCAGGCGGCTGTTTGCCCACAGAGCAATCTTGCAGCTGACGCCTTCGGTTCTGCCGAATGAAGGAATCTCCTTGAAACTGCAAACTGGGTTTTTCAGCTTGTAAATAACAGGTTGTATGTTTTTGTCCGTTCGGCAAAGAGGAGCCTTGGGACCCAATTTTCCAATCTCGACTCGATCAGAAATCCCTTTGTCTTTCACTTCATGAGAAAACTTTGCCAGAATAAGCGTTGGAAGATATGTGGGTCTGTGTCACAGCACGCCGCGTTAGGCCAGGCGAGCGCCTCGCCGGAGCCAGGGCTGCTGCTGGTGCCAGAGCAGGGCTGTGCTGGAGCAGGGCTGCTGCGCTTAGCCCGTGTTCCTTTCCAACGAGGAGCCTTGTGTCTTCTAACTTCACAAAGCCCCTGTAGAGCCATTCCCTGGGGGGATCATTTCGCACTCTCCAGAAGTCTGAAGAAAGCAGAAGCAACATTGTGGCATGTTAGAAGCAAATAAGGCTTCCGGAGACAGCAGTAAATCTCCATCAAAGATCCCTGACATTTTCCTTAGGGAGAGAGCCAAGGAGCAGTCTTCACATCTCCCTCTAGAGAAAGCTCTGAAATCCCACGTTCTGTGAAAGCGTGGCTGTCTTTGCTGTCGGTCTGGAGGCAGACAAGGCAGGAAGATCTGCCACGTCTTAACAGAAGGCGGATTTAGTGTTAATAGTGCTTCAGATCAGTAGTTTTGAGTACATGCTCTCTTTCTCTGCCTTTAAGTTTGCAGCTTGACAGTAACTTAAGGCACGTTTTGTTTCATTTCCTTTTTTTTAATTAATCATTCATTTTTACTTCATGATGTTTTTGTCATTTGTGGGTGAATACAAGAAAACAGTCTGCATGTTGTTGCTAGTCCAGTGTACTTTGCAATCTTGTCCTCAACAGACTGCAGTGTGCAGAACAGTAATTCTAGAATACAGAAGTAATTTTCTCTCTCTCCTGACATTGACATTGTAGTTGTAATGGTTTCATTTGGAGTTACAAATCCTTTGGGTCTAATTCTGTGAGCCTACCTATAGCACTGGATTAAAATGTCTGCATCATTTCTTCAGTTATCCAGTTAAACTACAGCTGTTGTAAAAGTGTAAACCAGCCCATGACAGTTTTTTGTACTTGTTTAAAGGACTTTTATTGTTCAGTTTTCATGATTATTGTCTAAAGAAGACTGATATAGATGTTCTATACTGTCCTGGACCATGTTAATTACACTTTATGATGTATTTTGGTTCTACATCACAATGATTTGTCCCCAAGGCCCTTATATCCCTTCTAGGCACATTTTCTGTTGCAGTTTCCCTTTGCATTGTATTGCTTTGACAACTGTAATTTGAATCAGATCTGAAAGAGGTCCAGAATAAAATATATTTTGATATTACTTTGGCTGAATCTTCTATCACGGTAATTTTTAATGCTTGGTACAGAAGATTTGCAGACGACTGAGTTGGGAAAGCGATAGATGTGAACAATATTCGTTTTGGCATGCTTTCATTTAAGACGATATACAAGAAGCAACTCATTGTGAACAAACAGCAGACCGTCTGAAACCTGAGGTTGTCCTCAGCGGCCTTTGTCCTTTTTCTTGCCCATACACTTGTGGAAGAGAGGCCGAGTCTGGAGACATTCCCAGCTACGAGCATCTGCTTCAAGGATTGGGGTGAGCTGTGGGCAGGCTGCTGCCCAGTAATGCGGTCTCATTTCATCTGTTCTTACAGAGTAATTGAATTGTGCAAAGGGTTGTGTTGGCACCTTATTTCACCTGTTTGAAGCTGTTCATGGTTAGCTTGAAAATTATGGAAAAGCATAATTAATGGATTAAAAATGGGGGAGGAATTGTATTTTTGAAGTGTAAACAGCCTGGGATTTCACTCACCTGGAGTTTGGGTGTGTTTGGGGATTTCTCTGTCATTGCTTGAATGCTGAGAAAGCAAAGCTGAATCAATCTCATGTTTTTCAGACAGACTCTGTGCTTGTGTCACAGTACAGGAAGTTTGTGCCTCTTCATACTGTGTCAGTGCAGATGCCCCACGCTGGAGTACAGCCACCCTGTGCTACTATGGAGAGGTTCAGCGCTCCATAGCATGGTAGCAGTGCTGCTTGCCTCCTGTGAGGAGGGGACGGTGTTCCAGGTAGGTTGGTTGCACCAATGCTGGCTGAATTTTCCTTCTGAAATGTCCTCCTTTTACAACAATCTGCTGTTTGTTTTTCTGTAGGAACTCATGATATCAAGTATTCTTAAAATCCATAGAGAATTGATTTAATGGAAATTGAAGCAATGCTTTTGTTTCTATGATGGCAGAGCAGCCGTAACAGAACTAGGAGGAATCTGGTGATGACTGGAGAGTGACGATGCCTGAGATAGGACAGTTGTCCTTAAGGAAGCCTGGCCAGATTCACAGTGCAGATCCTATCTCTATCAGTAAGTGAAAATGATACAAGGGACAGTTTGAAGGATTAATACAAAAATTAAAGTGCGATGCTGATTAGGTGCAGAGCCAATTCCCAAAGCAAGGAAGCAGAAGCATGTGCAGCTTGTTGCTGTTGTGCTGTTTACAAACTCATGCTCAGGTCTGTGAATATTCTATTATTTTTATTCCATTAAATATTCTATTTCACAAGAAAAGTTTCTGTTTCTGCGACAAACCTTACAAGAAATGATTCAAGGTCGTTTCTGTAGAAAACAGGTAATAACTGCAGCGTGTGCTTGTAGAGCCATGAAGTTTCATGTTTGGAGCCCATGACGGAATATCAGTTAAACAGAGGGACTTCTTGTTTCCAGGACACATGTCTACCTTTAGCTTTATATTCCAGGTGTAGAGCTGCTGAGCTGTGAAGTATTTGCTGACCCATTCATTTATCTCTGTCCTGGCTTATTACTGGATCCACTCAGTATTTCCATCAGATGCTTTTCTCTTTGCGGGTAAGTAGCGCCTTTGAACTGAACAAAGAAATCTGTGCTGGTAGTTTGAACATCAGCCCATTGCATGGCTATGTTGCTTGTAATCTGGTAACATTTTACATGCACGTGTGGGTGCAGGAATTGGGAAAGCTCTGCCCAGTTTTTCAGTCATTTTATACCACTTGGTTTAGGAGGGGTTTTAAGAAGCGCAGTCTTAATTGAATGCTGCTGCTTTAGGGGGTTCTGTTTGGAAGTAGTGGGAAGGCGGTGGGAAATGACTGCGATCAGAAGCCTGGAAGAGTACTCAACAGTCGGGCAGGCTGTTTGTGCCCATGTCTGACAGCTGCTAATTTGGTCTCTAAGGCTTTCCTGAATGAGATCCCAATATTGTGATAGCATTCATGACAAAGTACATTTGTCTAATCTGCATCTTCCTTGTAGCAATTAAAAACTTACTGTTTTGTCCACCCTGAATGGGGATTGGGAGGAGAAGCTGTTTCTTTATTATTTGTAGCAGCCTTTTATGTATTTGAAATCTGTTATTGTGTCTTTTCTTCTTTAGGCTGAGCCGTCCCCAGTGCATCTTAATCAATGCATCAACAACAGCTGCTCTTCTTGACAAACAATCTAATGAACACTGAAATAAGAATCTTATTTGTAAGAAATACCATCTCTGTCAGTACTGAGGAGGCAAGGGGGGGAGCTGTGAAAATGAAATAAGACTCTCAGTTTTGAAATTCTGCTGTAATAAATATGTACAGCGGCTCAGTAATTTATGGGTTTGTATTACTGATGTTCCAGCAAAGATGGGCCCCGTTGTTGTACGCAAGTTTTATGCAGACAACTTTTTACTGTTCTATAAAGGTTGATGCTGTTACTCCTCCTGGTTTTCAGGCCCAGCAGGTCCTTGGTGAAGCAGGAATAACACTCAGAATTCCCCTTCCTGAAGATATCTAACATAAAGCAGGATGGAGGACCTGGCTGAGGGTTGTGGTTACCTGCAGCTTCCACATGGGGCCACGCTCTCTAGCCAGGCTGCCAGGGGTGTTCCAGAACAGCAGCAGGAATGGGGCAGGATCCTTGGGAACTGGAGGTGTGTGTGTGATGCTACATCTAGACAATGTCAAAAGGATTCAAAAATAACCAAATCTATTGCAAATGGAGAGCTTTAGAAGTGTAACACTTCTTAAACTGGAGAACCTCAGCCACCTTCTGACTAAGATAGCATTTCTCAGTCGAGGTCACATACAAATAATCTTAATTTGAATGGGGGTTTTGAGGCAAAAGCAGTGAACTGTAAAAACTAAATCTCTGAAGCTTCTCCCAAGCATTCCCACATAGTGGTTGCATCCAGCTTGAAGCCCTGACCACTGTGAAACAACCCCTGAAAGGCCACAGAGCAGCCAGTTCCAGATGTGCTACTTACATGGCACGTATCAGTCCTAGTGAAGACGGCGTCTAGCACTGCGTGTCTTCGGGTAGAGAAGCAGCTCCCAAAAGGAGAGGTATGATTGTTCTCTGTGGGCTCGCTGACCCTCACTGCTTTTATTTTACTTCTTTCCTTCCCAGCATGGAGCATGAGAGGTGACAGGATGCCCGGCGGCAGGCAGGCTGTTGAACCAATGCAGCAGCCACATCTGGCTGTACCCATAGCAAAAGCCAGAGCCAGTCCCTGCCCCAAAGCAAGCAGGATAGACCGCAGAGTCCTTGCCTGATATGTATGCACCAGGACTGGAGCAGTGTGAGTGTCCTCTCCCTTCTATAGAGCTGCTCCTCAGCATGCACAGATGTGCTCAGGTATATATACCCTTGTACACACATAGGGACAAAGATGCTATTTCTGAGCTAAAGCACAGTGAGATTTCTGGAGGTGTTCTCCAACAAATGGGCACCTGAGGGTGCTCTTGTGTCTTTCAGCATGAGGAATGACCAAAAAAGCATGAAGATGCATGTGCTGTCCTTCCTGTATGCAGATTGCTTCCAGCTCTGGGTTGCCACCTGCTCTTCCCTTGCCTGCACTGGGTGAGCGACCTGAGGCATCTGCTCCTGCCGCAGGGGATAGATGAGAAGAAAGGAAAATCATCTCTGTCAACCCTAATTGAGAGAGATGGTAAGGATCCAGGAGTCCCGGTGGAGGCAGAGGGGTAGGTGTGTGCTGTGTTCTCTGCTGCTTCCATGTCCCCAAGGAGAACTTGAAAGCAGCAAAGGAGATTTTATTAATACTATTTTATCACTGCTGCTGTTCAAGGATTTGTTGATTTCCCATTAGATTTCTACATCTCCACCATTTTCCTAAACTTGTTACTCCAGCTGGGATTGGTGCAGCAGCACTGTACGTTACAGCAAAGCTCCTGCATTGTTCATGGCAAACTGCAAGGGTTTGTTCTCCTTTCTCCGGATGCCCCCTCAGATCAAAGGGCGATGGCAGAAACTCAGGTAACAACTTGGGCTTGTCGTCTAATAGGGCTGGTGGGTGACTCACTGAGGTTTCCTATGACCCCTCCTGAATGTAGCACAGCTATGCAGCATCCAGCTTGTAAGCCTGAAGAGAGGTTAACATCACAGTGCTGCAATATGATCTGAACAAAACTGGGACTAGGAAACAGTCACCTTGGAATGGGGACGATCATAGTCAGGTTCAGAACATACATAATTGGCGTTATTATTTCCCATTTCTTGTGAGCCAATGTGCTGTACTTCCAGCCTGCCTTCTTTTCTATACAAAACAGCAGTCATTAAAAAAGAAAAAAGTTTAGATCCCAAGATTGCCTGTAGTTCAGACACTTCAGTGATAGAAAAATGTGTATTTTCAAGAGAAAGTACGTGCAAGTACCGAATCTCACCAAATTGCAGAGATGTTACTTTGTTCAAACTAACCCCTTTGTGCTGTAGAGGAAACAATTTACTACTTTGGTAAATAAACACAGCTGTTAAGAAGTTAAGATCAGCCTGTCAGCCCAGTTGTCTGCTGAGTAAATGACAGTGCACAGGTCTGCGAGATGCTGAGGTGGAGATGCATGGAGTATGCTGCAAGTACAGAAGGATTGAGACTGGAAGAAGCGTGAACTGGGACCACAGTCCTTCAGCTGCTGGGGAGACAGAGGTGGTGTGAAACAGGAAAACAGCATAAACAGGTGGGCCAGAAAGAAGTTTAGAGGGATTATATTGCAGCAGGAGGCTGTCATCTGGCAAACACTGACATAAGATGCTGATGTCCTCCAGGAAAGGTTTACTGTCAGATCTCCCAGTATCAGCAGCCACACTCTAACTAATGCAAGCAGCCAGTTTTGTATCATCTATTTTTTATCAGCTCAGGAGACTCTGCAGGTGCCAGGAGCCGCCCGCAAACCCTGCTCCTTTCCTCCTCCCTGACTAAAGCTCCACTGGTTGTTCTGTTTTTCATCTGTCCCCATGCCCTTCAGCAGTAATTAAAGTAATAAAACGTTCCCTGGTCCATCTCTCTGGCAGCCCCACATACATTCCTGCATCTCTGCCATCTCTAGACAGCTGCTGAGTCTCCATTTCTCCTTTCCAGCTGCCATAGGAGATGACATTTCCGTATAGCGGCCTGTCTCTACGACCATCCAAATTCTTAATCTTATTAACTGAAATATTGATGCACTGCCACCACGGAGGAGGCTGAAATCTGAAAGCAGATGTCACGGCAGCTTCCTCCAAGTTAAAAATGCACAAGTGAGCTGCACAGAGCCCTGTGCTTACAGCAAGCTGCCTGTGTGGGTACAGCTCCCAGGTAAGAGGTCTGGGTGTTGGGGCTGTGCTCTGGGAGGTGCTGCAAGCCCCGGGCTTGATGTGATTAGGAGAAAGGAAGCAGGTGTTGGGAGATGTTCAGGCATTCACTGGGTAAGCCACCCAGTGATGTGCCTCTTAGTGTTCATGTGCAGCAGTGCTGCTGTCAGGCTTCTGCATCCATTGGAGGTGTGTTTTTTTTCACTGAGATACACAGCTCAGCATCTCTGGTTCACTGTAACTTATGAATGGAATCAAGCCCTGTCTTTTTTTGATCCCTTCACTGTTTATCGAGGAAAACCTGTCTGAAAATAGCACTTGTTTAGGAAGTGAGCTACTTCAGAGAAAACCAAAGAACTAACCAATGTTTTGCATCAAAACAAGCAGTAGTGGAGAAGGTAAGGGCGATACGTTTTGCTTCATAATCATTTGTTATATTTTTCACTGGAATGAAGACTCCAGAACTTTGAGTTCTGGGGAGGTGATGAAGGGCTCTGTACTTAATCATGCCTCGCTGCTCATTCTGAAATCATAAATAGCGGTATAAAAGCACACAGGAAAAACATCAGTGATTAATAGCAATTTGAAAAGCCAGATGCATTGGATGATGTATTTGTGTAATGCATCTTGAATTTTTTTTTTCTGAGATACAAGTAGACGATTTGAGCAAACAAAGTTGTTCTATTCCACTAGCAAATATAATGGTTACTTATTGGGCTTGATTATTCCATATGTTAATATGTTGCTGCTCCTGCAGCTGTTGGCAGCAAAGGGCTCTGTTCAGGTGGTTGCATGCATGCTAATGAAGCTGTTGCTCCAGCTGTTTGTGGTCCTGGGTAACAACAGCAGAGGATCCCTTATTTAGCACAAACAAAACCTACAGATGATAAATGAGTTTCCTAGTGGAGGTTGTAAGGATTGATGCAAATTCAGCATGAGCTGTGAAGACAACCATGGTGACTTGTTAGAGAAATAAGACGTGCTTTTAAAAGAGATGGGAGAGATGATTCAGGCACTGAACTGAACTTTTTCAGCTGTTGTCATTCAAAATGACTCTGAGATAAAACTCTGCTCCCTTTCCACCTCGCAGCTCCAGGAAACTCAGACACCAGTTATGCCCATGACATCTTTTGTGAATCCACACTGATGCTCATGCAATGCCTGCCTTTCATAACCCACTTCTTTCACTTAGAGGCACAAGCTTTGACTACAAAGTTTTGCTCGGTTCTTAGCTTCTGTCACATTTATGGCCCCATTGCTGTGCCTAATATCTGCTTAAGAGACTTCTTGCTTTATCTCCATGTCTCTGTGTTATCTGAAGTAGAGCTGCCCACACATCATTGCCCCACTTGTACATATATTTCCCTGGTGTCAAACGCTGAGCCTATGGGCTTCTGCACAGCCTCTGGGAGCTCAGGTTTGTGCCGTGTCCTTACCCACCCCAGCTCACTTCTGGGTGGGATGTTTGTGCCTCACTGCCTCGCTTCATTGCTGCTTGCCTTTAAAATACAGAGGAACTAGAAAAAACAGGCCAGGCTCTGGTGCTGCTTCTATCTGAGGACTATTCAGACCTTACACATCTTAAACAACTCTTCAGAGGTATGTAACTATCTGGCAGAGCCACGTACTTTGGTGTCCCCCTCTCTGTGCTGAGACAGAGCTGCAGAGCCTATGTTCTGGAAAATAAAAGTAATTAATCAAAGACTCGAAAGGAAAAGCTGCTGTACCCACGCAGAGTGCGCTTGTTTGGGCAGTTTGATGTCCTGTTTTTATTATAAATGTGATTGAATTTCCAATAGTTACACACAAACAACTGTCGTCTGGGAATAAAAAGAAGTAGCCGTATGCTAATTGAACGCTCTGATAATTACACAATCTTCAAATTAATTAACGAGCCAAAGGCAGCCAAACATTAGCATTTAGAACGTGCTTTGCTGCATTAACCACTAATGAGTTCATTTAAATCTATCATGCAACCCATTTTGGAAAGTCTGAGCCATATTTAATCATATTCAATCAGACTTAATAATGAAATCCCTAACACTGGGCATTGTTGGTTGTGAAATTACCGAAGAATTTTAGTTATTAAGTACAGAGGATGGGATATTAGTATTTATTGTTAGTTGAAATGTACAGTGAGAGAGTTATAGAAGTAAAAGATGCACGTGTGCAGGAAAGTATCTTCTGAAAATAAGTGAGAACTGCCAAAGGATTTGGTACATTGACTTGTTTTTAGTAAATGGAGATCAAGTATGCAGGTTACTTTGGAGAAACAAGCAAGTAATTTCTAAAGTATACTGCGGAATTCCATGATCAAGTGAAAATAGTTTAAGCTATTTCCTATTTTCAGCCCAAGCAATGATGGTGCTGCTATTTGTTGGCATTGTTTGGTCTCTCTCTCTTAGAGCTGAAATAACCCAGAAGTCATCACAGGAGCTTCTCTGCATTTTAAACAGAGTAACTGAGGTGGAACCTCCATCTTTCCATTGCATTTCACAGAAAGCCTAATTTCTGGTCCCACTGAAAGCACTGCGTACTTTATTGTGGGACTTAATAGAGCAGATGAATCAGCATCAGCTCAGAAAGTGGACTTCTTCCACCCATGTCGGTGAAGTTACAAAACTCACACGGTTCCTTTGGATAAAGTATCTTTCTCTTCAAAACGCTTTGCTGAATATTTCAGCTGTTTGGATGAAAATTTAAGCCAGCAGTTTCTTGCGTTCAGTCCTTACACCCAGCAGCCTTCAGCTGCACTGCCCACATGGGATGTGGCAGGCTATAGAGAGGATCCCAGCAGAAAGCTCTCCTGGTGTCAGAGTTACCTTGGCAGGGGATTCTTTCCATTTCACATAAAATATTTCACAGAGGGCTGGAATATCATTAGAAATGGGGGTGGGGATTGGAGTGGGCATGGAGCTTGTTTCATTTTCTTTCTAAGAAGATGGTTAGTGCCAGAGAAATGAAATCCTTTCCCCAAATTAAAAGGGTTGATCTGAAATCGCTTTTATTAGCAACTCAATTTATCTTAAATTTCTACATAGATGTCTGCGTTACGCCTCTTGTCCAATGTTGTTAGCTCAAATCCAGCTTCTCATTTTTGTGAGTCAGGTCAGGGCGAGAGCAATTAATTCACAAAGCACCAATCGGCACACAAAAATCCTCACTCTTTAACAGGGCATTTCAACTGTGAACCTCAAAGAACCTTAGCAGCAGCAGAATGCCATGGGGACAGCAGGCAGGTGAGGGGATAAAGTGCCAAAAAGTCATACTGAGCACTTGTTGATGTACTTGACAACAGTTTCTTAGCAACATCAGGTGTTTGGTGGGTGAGGGGATTGGTGCCTCTCTTGGGGCACAGTGCATCGTGCCTGTCCTGCTGCTCCAAAGAAACCAAGGAATCCCCCTTCCCGATCCCTTGGTGTGACTACAAAACCTTCCTTAGCGAAACAGTAGTTGTAGCATTTGCTCCTTTGCATCCTGATGCACGAATATCCACCAGTTGTAACAGCATAATAGAATAAATTTGCCAGGTCTCATGAAAATACACCGACTACAACACTTGGTTAGGACTAGATTAAGACCTAAGAGGATGTTCTTAACTGCCAGTGGAGATAAAAGTAATCATAAAAACTAAATGATTCTCGGTTTGAAGCTAGATTCTTAAGCTTTTAAATGCTTTAACACTGGATTTCTGTATTGATGCCGGCACGTTCCCTCTCATTAGCAAGTACCGGTTGTTACAGCACACTTCACAAGCAACAGAACAAAGTTTCTGGGCGGTGTTTCAGCAAGTTGAAAGTCATTAACATTGTAGAACTTCTTTATGATAGGGAAATTGCGCTGGTGTAAGGCGTGATTTTGTGTGTGTAGATTAATCTGTGCCAGCCAGTCTGCTGAAGTAAACTAAACCAATGCAGCCACCCAGAGCAGGAATGCCACGTTCTCCCCCGACTACCCAAACACCAGAGATCTAATAATGTGTTGCTCAGAGAAGAATATGAGCATGGGCCATTCCTGAAGCAGAGGTGCTGCTCCAGGCTTTTCCTTGCCCTAGAAACTGTACTACAGCAGCTCCCCTGAAAGCTGTGCAATGTATGTAAAAGGAAGATGCCACGAGTTTAATTATATGCTTGCATATTTTCAGGGAGTTTTGTTTTAAGGGAGCACTCACGAGGTGCTCATATAGCTGGCAGTGCGTATCCAGATGTGCTCTGGAAATATCCTACTCACTGGAAATTGTATTTAAGAGCATGATTATGAAATTAGACAGGCCCATTAGACATTTGGTCCTTTCTCTCTTGCTTTTTCTTCTGAAGGGATGATGGGAAATTCATAGGCCTGCTAAACTGAAATGGATGAGCTAACCTTCCTTTCTTTCTGAAACCAAAGCAGTTTTCCCCTATGGAGAAATAAACTACAGAACAATGAGATGTGACTTGCTGAAGTTGGATGCAGCTTGCAGTATCAGGCCATAGGTATTAATCCTGCTGCCAGAGTCCATGCAGAAATAGTACTGCGGTATCTTGCAGTACACGAGTGCTGACTCCCGTGCCACAATATTATGATCACACGTGAAATAGGAAAGTTGAAACCCCTCTGAAATAAAGAACCTGTGTGTCTCCAAATGGCAGAACTTCAGAGGTGCTTGAAATCTAAATCAGAGTTTAGTAGCTTAAGCCTCATCCCTAATTGAAATAACTGAGAGCGCCTAAACTCTTTACCAGTGTTGGTGTCATAAATATCTCCATTAAGTAGCAATTAAGCTGCTGGGATTTGGGCTGTATGCCATTATAAGAGGTAATTATAAAAGAATTGGATTAATTAGTTCCTGAATTATTTATGTAGACATAAATATTGCACATGAGATCAGTGTTAAACAGGATACGGGCGCGGAAAGAGGAAGGGAACGATACTTTGATTTATGCTGTTTCTTTAGTTCTTCCTCAGCAAAATTCACAAGAAGTTGAAGTCTGCTAGAAATGAATGATTCCTTTCTTAACGTGCACAACTTATCAGCCCCCATGGAAACAGCCTCCCCCGATAAAGCCGTTCGGTGTGCTTTTTGTGAGCTCTCCAAGTCACCACAAACAATAAGCATTCAGAGTTCTCTCTTGTCAATACAATGAAGTCAATCTTCTGTCTGTCGCAGTATAATTTAGACCGAGGGGAAATGACTGATTTCACAGATATTAACTTTATCGGATACACAAACAACGGATGTATTATAGGGGAAAGAAATTTGGTGTGAGCAGCACAAAGAAACTCCAGCAATCAGCAAATTCAATCTGCTTTTGACGCTGCCGTGTTCCCGGAGTATAAAAGCAGTTGTCAGCTGTAAAAGTAAAATCATATAAAGATGGGCAAAGTGAAAGCAGCGCAGGGCATTTAGTATGCAGGCATCCTGGAGCCTTAAACAGGAGGCGTTTATGGAAACAAGAAAAAAAAAATGGTTTGAAATGAGATTGTCACCTCTAAATTTATCTGTTCTCTGTTGTATTATCAGGGCACAACTTGATGGAGTCGGGGAGAAATTTTCTGACACGTAATAGCTGAAGTGGGAAAAGGCCGTGCTGCTCCTCACAGCAATGGCTGATCAATGGGAAAATGTGCCTAGGGTGTCGTTTACTTGTAATTACTTGTAACTGAGTGTTTGGTACAGCTTGTAGAGGTTTAGATTGAAGTGACCAGTCTCAGCCCACGTGTGCCGATTGTACGGAGGTGACAATGATCGTTTGATGGGTTTTAATTTCTTTTGAGCTGTCACCTGTGTGAAAGCTTCTTTAATTTTAGCTGCTTAGTGGACTGGGACCATATGATGCCTAGAAAGCCATGGGTACTAATGGGGCTGGAGTCAGCCTGGTTGGTGTATGAAGAGCTGGTCTAAGATGGGCTGGAAGAAATACCTTCAGGGAAAGGCAGTTTTGTTAGTGCCAAAATCTCAGGTTTCTGCTGATTTGGCGATTTAGAAAGGAAAAAGTCAAAACAAATCATTCCGACTTCCTTCTGTAGATTAGTTTCGTGTTGGTTTCAAAACGGACATTGTTTGCTGTCTTGCATACGAATGTTTTAGGATGTTTTGACATGAGAAAATGAAGTGGTTCAACATTATGGAAACAACAGCTCCGCACTTCTGTCTTATGAAAGAATTTGCTTTTCTCTCGACAGTAAGAAAAAGAACAATTTGAGTGTTTCCCCCAAGGTTTAGAAGTTCAACTTCCTGGAAAGCTTTAATTTTACATTAAAGATGGAGACCTCTCTTCTCCCCTGGCTGGCAATGAGGTGCTGCAGTCACTGATTTCCCCCTCCATTTTTTAGCCACTTCAGGGAATGAACTTTGCACCTGGTCTGAATTAATGTATCAGAGAGCTCCACACAAGCACCTGTGGCAACTGTATGTATTCCCATGGCACCCTTTGCAAACTGAACACACCCGCAATCACAGATGCCTCCATGATGGACCAGCTGGTCTGAATGGCTGGGTTACATTACCAGGAGAGCCTCTGGGATCAGATTATGGGAGCTTTGGAGAATGGTGGAGAACTAAACCCAAATTTCTACATCAACAGCCTACAGTTCTGTTTAGGACCTTACATACCTCCCTACATCCCTTGGCCTGTGGAATTGAATGGCATGTGAGTGGTTTAAGCAGTGTATTTCACGGTCTTTACTGTTGTGACTTAATCACTGATACAGTGTAACGCATCTCAGATGGTGGGCTGAGGTTGCTCAAGCCGTACATAATTGTTTTTGAACTGGTTAAGTGAGGAAGTATCGATGGCAGCAGCCATTCAGCCACGCACCGAATTCCTCCCATAACACACCCCGAGGAGTCTTGGCTGCCCCAGATGTTAATTAAGTTCAAGCAGTGAAACGCTGCTTGCTAAAGCCATCCTCACGCGCAGCGCTTGCCCCGTGCTGTTGCCACGTGGCGGCACAGGTGCGGGACGGGGGAACATCAGCGCCTGCAGGAAGGGGAAATCGGAACACACGGGCCCTTCGGAGCGAGAGCGCTGCTGCAGGAGGTGGAAGCTGGTCAGAGGTAATTTGCTTCTATTTATCTGCTTCTCTCGCCCCGTGTTGCAGGGTGTTGGGGTTTGCGGGCACGGTGAGAGGGATGCAGGTGTTGCTGTGGGCGTTGAGGGTATAAAAATGATTTTATGGGGTTTTTCTTTTGGCTGCTTGTCCCCACGTGAAACTGGCAGTGAAGGAGGGTTGCAGCAGGGTGCACGTCTCCGGCAGGCGGGCCTCGTGCTGCAGCCGCCGCCAGGTGGTGCTCGGTCCCCATCTGCTGCTCCGCGCGGAGCTGCGCGTGGCGTGAAGGCCGGTTCGCCCCTCGTTAGTGCGCTCGTGTGTTACTCGGCTGAGCCGGCGCCGAAGGATTCGTCTCTGCATCTCAGGTTTGGCCTTTCTGTGGGGGAACCCCGGGGAGGGGAAGCCAGGAGGAATCGCGGTGATTTTAACTGAAGCTCCGGGTTTTTTTATGTCGCGAGTACGAGGTGCTGCCTCGGGCTCAACAAAGGGAGCCAAGGGGATGCGAGCGGCCTGCAGGGGGGAAAACTTTCCCGTGGGATCTACTGAGGGCGTGGGGATGTGCCTCACTTGTTTGCCCCCTCCCAGGCCCATCACACGGGGCAGTTCGGGGGCTTTCCTGGCTGCCTCCCACCCTGCGGGTCTCACCCGTCCCTGTGCGCTGGGATAAAGAAGAGCCCGGCCATGTGCCCGGGGTAAGAGCTGTGTGTGGATCGCATGAGCTCAGACATCCAGTCCTACCCTGTCCCCTTTAGGTACCTGTCCCGCTGCTGTGAGGTTTGTAAGCCCATGCCCAGCGCTCTGCAGGAGGTTAAACGGGTGAGATGGGATGCTGTGCACTAACCCTGCAGCTGAAGCCTTCTCGTTACAGCTGTGTTAATGTGCACTGCTCCTGACATGTGGGAGCTGAGGAGGAAGCACGCAGAAAGTTCTAGAACAATGATCTAAACACATAATGGGGCGGCCGTGACAAAAACGAGTTGTGGAAACATACTTTGCCTTCTTTCCAGGGGCAGGATGGCTCTTATGAGCAACAGCTGAGCAACCCAGCACCAAAATCAGTGTCCCCAAAGAACCTGCCTCTCCAGCTGGTGCACGGTGCCCTGTGGGCAGCCATTCTCTCTGTAATGTGCAAGAATTTGTCCCTGCCATCAACCCTATGGAGCAAAGGTGTTTAGCTCTTCAGAAAATAAAATAAGATGGCTAGATCATGTAAAAGCAGGAACCCAGCTCTGTATTCCAAAAGCCTCAGAGAAAAGACATGCCTCGCTGCCTCTAAATTAGATCACAAATTTTCTGGCTGATGGCAGCATCTTAGTGTTCACCCCGAAGGCAAAGATCTGAACAAATTGCATTTTACTATCGCAGGTTCATGTCTCCCTCCTGCATTCCCACAGAAGGCTGAGGGAGGAACTGGTGTGAACTGTGGTGGCTTTGGGGAACCCAGGGGAACTGCTCTTGGGAAGGCACAGCGATGAGTAGCAAGGGAAACATTGGCTCTGAATTCTTCCTTTGATCCTCTCATTGGTTGTTTGCTGCTGATATTAATGCTTTCTGTAGTTAGGATGCTTCCTGAGCAGGAGGCAGTGATGCTTGTGCCCTTTGTTCTCAATAAACTGCACAAAGTCTGGAGAGGGAATCAGGCTGGGGTTGAAGATCCAGATTTCAGGGCAAGTGTTCTTCAGCTGCACTTCCCCATAGATCTCTGTAGAACTCAGATACGTTTGATTGTGAAGACATTTCATGTTCTTGAGGAGTGAATGCAAGAAGTTAAGGAGAAGGATGCACATCTCTATTAGATGTTTATTAGTGCAAGCATGTTCTTGAGCTGATGCAAGAGGAGAACCTTAATGAGAGCAGCTGTGTTTGTGAGCTGGTAAGGAATGGTGCAACCTGTGCTTTAAAGTAGGGAGAATCTGCATTAACTTTGTCCCTCTACTCTGCCCATGTAGATGTGTGCACAGGGAATGGATGTCTTTGTTTTTTTATAGATGCAAACTTTTTGCAGTGCTTTGAGACAAACACACATAACACCTTCTTGAGCCTCCCTGAGTAATTCTAAGTGGTGCCAACGAGTTTTTGTTTAATGTGGGAGGGAGAGGGATTTTTACAACTTCAAAACAAGTGAAGTCAGCAGGAAAGCACGTGGGTTTAACCTTTGGCTGTATAAACAACTTCATTTCATGAAGTTTGCACTGGGATGACAGAAGGTTTGCATTTTCTGCTTGTCAGAAGGACATAAACTCTGAGTGTGAGGAGGAAGAGCAGAACTGCTCAGTAAGGGCTTCTTTAAAGGTCGCTTGTGAGTGTGCTTGCTGTGAGTTCATTGCATGGTGGGTTCATTTCAAGCCTTTTGCAGGACTCCCTCTCATGTAGGGTTCTGCTCCCATTTCCTTGTGCGCAAGGCGCTGCTGGCAGGGTGGCATAAGAAGTGGGAAAGTCCTTGGCTGTGTGCAAGTGCTGCTCTGCAACAACTTAAACATTGGCCTGTTGTCACCAGTGCTTCATAAAAAATCCAAAATGTGGCATAAAATGTGAAGAAAAATAACACTATCCATGCCAAAACCCTGACGGTCAGCTGCAGGGTACTGTGGTTGCTTTGGTGCACATAGGCTTTAACACAGTTGTTGATTGTATTGCAACAGTAGTAAATTTAACAGGTGACACTGTAGTGGCTGGACTGCTCTGCTGCAGCCATACAACCTGGCAAGTAGGAAAAACCCCACCAGCAAAACAGGTCTGGCTGCTGTGACCTCGTTACTTTAGGCAAATCTCAGCTTTCATTAAAAAAAAGCAAAGAAAAGGTTAAGATTATCACTTTCCCGATCCGGAGAAAAGTTTAAAATGTTAACCAAATATGACCCTGGATTTCAAAGATCAGAAGTCAGTTCCTCCCGAGGAGAGCAAACACCATCCGCAAACTTAATTAACACTGTTATTATTTATGGGATTTTTTTATTAAGTTGATGGTTTTGGAGGCAGTGCTGTGATGCTGGGAAAACCACAGTCAAGGTTTTGATCGCTGAAGCTTGGCGGTGCTTTGTAAGCTGTTGTGCAGTTGATGAAGATGCTTCATGGCAGCTGGGAATATCAAGAGAGATCTTGAGTTAACCTTGTTTAATTAGTGCTAAATGTGAAAAACACGTGTGTGGAACACCTTGCTAAATGTTCATATCTAGATGGGGGAAAGCGTGCAGGTATTCCTATTTCCTTCTGTTCTGCTTGCTGCCTCTGTGCTACCAAAGATAATCAAAGATATCTGTTACACAGATTCTTGTGTACATATCTTATGCAAATGATTGTATTGTGCTTGCTGCCTGAGTTTGTATTCATAGGGATGGAAGGTCCTCTACCAACTTTAAGTTCCTATAAAGGCACTTTGAGAGATGCGGGTGAGAATAAGATTGCATAGTTGTGTCTGGGACTACGTTTCATTGTTAGGATTTATACACCCAGTGCGCTGTCTGGGGATGGTTTAGCCATGTGAGTGTAATCATTGCATTCATTGAATAGCAAATGGATGAGATGTGACACGAGCCACCTTTGCTGCGATGTGTGCTGCCCTGTGCAGGAGCCTGCAGCAGGTGGCTGCAGACGGAGCAGCCCTGGCTCCGGGCACTGCTGGCACAGCCACCTGGCTGAGCTCTTGTTGTTGGGAAGCTGCAACTCTGGGGAAGCTGGGGATGAAATTCTGCCATCAAATCGCTGACACGGAGCTGAGGTGAATGTTGTCTGGACTGCTGTAGGCATTGGAGGGTGATGGATATCTTTAGAGGGCTTTTGTTTTGCCAGATAGGCACTGTTAAGAGTCTCAGTCAAGTGCCTGAGATCAGATAGGGTGGGTTCAGGCTTAAGTGCCAAAAATACCCTTAAAAACAGGCACTTCTTTGTCTATGTTGTTATTTCTCTGTGTAATGAAAGGAATGCAGACGTACCTGCCTGGCTGTAGAGTGGGGAAGTTAAATCCGTTCATATTTAAGAGTCTCATTCTCACTGCACATTTGGGCACCTAATGTCTTTCAGCGTCTCTGCTCCTGAATTGCCTCATTCATAATTCAGAGGTGTTTTCAGGTTCAGGTGTTCCACTGTCCTGTACATTTCTGCATACTGCCTTTGGTGTGGAGCCCGTGAGCAAGCGTTGTTTGTTCCACGGCGCTTAGAAAAATGAACCTGCACCCCGACCACGAGACAAATTGGTTGTAACAATAATTCCACCAATGTAACGACAGGCTCAGCTTCTGCTGGCATCTGCACTAGCGTAACTAATAGTAGAGCTTGCTCTTCTCTTGGCTGTAACCATTCAGCTATATTGCTGTAGGGAAGGGAAGCAATTCAGGATGGCTGGCTCGTACAAGGACAATAATGATAGCTGTAATATTTTACGTGTCTTCTGTTAACAGTGCTTGTTGGCAGGAGGGAAGAGGGAGGTTGATTTCTTTAAGTGATACCTTTTTAAGTGGAGAAGTGTAACTAAAAAGTGAGTGAGGCTTACCAAGAGCAAGTTAGAGTTGATTATTAGTGTTTATTAGTTTTGTTCTTTCAGGTTTTAGAGTGTGTGGCTGAGTGATAAGGGATGTGCATGGACAGTTATTTGATTAGAGCCAGCAACTGAGTCCAGAGGGTGGTTGCTTTTGCTCAGTGTTTTTAATAACCAGATAATTTCTTTGGTATGGTTTCACAGACCGCCAATATGAGTCGCATCATTTAAGGCTATCATCCACCTCCTGGGGTCATGTCCAATGATGTGATGATTTTTTTTCCTGGCTTAATTGCTCGTTTTTCTTCATGATGAGAAGTGGACTCTTGCCCTCTGACTGGAAAGCGTCTCTGAAATATCTGGCTTCAGCTTCTGTAGGAGATATGTAGTAATTAAATGCTGGCCAACCCAGTTAGGCAACAGTATGGACGTGTTTTACTTTGCTTTCTGCGTGAAATATAGCAGGTTACTTTGTGGCTGAATTGAACATGAGCTGCTGAAATTTATGCTGCCTCTGAGGTAGCCAGTAGATCCCTTCCTGCAGACACTTAGTGTCTGGCTGTGCAAAGAGAGCTGCCCCTCAAAAAAAGGGGTTTTGGAGCAAAAGCATGACAAGACTTGATGCACCGCAGCTGCATGCAGTGAACCATCAGTAATCACATTTTCTTCTGCAGAACTCATTGGTAGATGAAATTACTTCTGTATGTATGGATTTGGACCAGAACATTGGTAGATGCTATATTGGTTCTACAGGAGATCTGTTCTCCCTTCTAGGAATGGAGCTGATTGTGTCCAGGTCTGGGCTGTGTCTCTGCACTCAGATGTGGTCTCTGTGCCTTCAGAGGTTTGTGTGTTTCATTTCTCAGGATGCTTGCACAGGTTGTCTTGTCAGCTAGAGGCAGAAAAGGCACTTTGCAGTTGCAGAGAAAGGCAGAGGGATCAAAGTAAATTAGAAGGAGAATGAATGTACCTGGCTCTTGAAAAGGTAGCTGACATTTGTTGGGTCCTGCTTTGTCGTGAGTCTCTGTTCATTTTGCTCAGGGTCTCTATGGTTGTTCTGATTTCATCTTCATTCAAAATAACCAAGGATAGAAAAAATGTGATAACCTAAATAGGGTTTCCCCATCATAGATATTCCTCTGTACAGGTGTTTTGGAGGTATAAAAAAGTCATTCTCATATGGTTTTAAGTAAAAACAAGTTGCGGTTCGGTGTCTGTTGGGGTTTTCTCTTGGGGCAAAAGCCACTGCTTCTTATTCACTCTTCAGCAAGAAGCACCGGATCCTTCAGCTTCTTTAAGGTAAATACTTCTTTATTTCCCTTTTATTTTCATCTTCTGGGAAATCAACAACTCTCTCAATTCAGTGTCCTCTGATGGTCACCTTTAGCCATGGGATTACTGTGTGCCATTCTCTAAGCGTGGAGTGCCCGCTGCCATGATTTTCTCTTCTGGGTGCTGCAGGCACTGCAAAGATCTCTGATCTCAAGCTGACCTCTGCTGTAGCTGTGACACTTGCATCATTCCATGGGCAAATCTGCAGACTGTCATCATTATGTTAGCTCATATAAAGTGCTTTATACTTGAGGAACAATTTGGCTGAGAGAGCAGGGATACTTATGTGTAAATATGTCAGGATTTCAAGCATTTTAATGTTCATAAAAAGACAGGATGTCAATTTCAAGTCTCATCTGCCCCACGTAAGTTAGATGTGCTGATTTATGAAGTACTGTAAATTGCAATCATATAAGTCTGTAACACTCTGGCAGCTCTTGAAATAGCAAAACTTTCTTCCAAAAAACATGATATATAGAAGACATAAAAGTTTTAAAGAAGGAGTCTGGCTTAATAGGAAAAGAGCATTAGCATTCATTTACTGACAGGAAAGCTGATTATCTTTACAAGAAATGCTCATTCCGTAACTACCTGATAGCTTTTCTGCTGTTGAAACCCTGGCTAAAATTCTGCTTCTGAGAGAGCTGGAAAAGGTTAATGTTCTCTGCATGTCTCTGATGGAGTGACCAGCACAAGCTGTGAACTTCTCATCCCTGGTAAAACCCAAGGGCAAATGCTCATTTTATTGGTGAAACCCAACAAGTGCTCACAATGAGGAACAGAGCAGAATGACAAAACGAATCAAGCTGGAAACTTCAAGGTCCAAAAATGGAACACACTGCCCTTCATAAGGGTGTTCTGCTGAACCCCGTCTGCTGCTGGCTGTTGTTCCAGGTGCTTCCCAAGGGAGCAGGATGCCAGCAGGCAGCGGTTCAGGCTCCTGCCAGGTCTAGGTGCATTAGATTGGCACTTCTGAGATGATAAAAGACACACGATTCTCATGAGATGGGAATAGGGGATTCGAGCAGTCTGGCTAACTTGCTCAAGCTGGCACAGAACCCTTTGTTTGTGAGTAAGCTGAAGTCTTCAGCATTTAAAATAGCTCTTATCTTGAAGGCCACAATGACAAGGAAATGACTGTTTATGGGCAGCCTGCGCCAGAAGGCAATGAGCAGTAGCGGAGCACAGGGCAGGAGTGTGCACTGATGTGATCTTAACATCAGATGATAATTGCAGCTCAGAATAAGAAAGGGAGTGTAACGATTTTCTATATAACGAATTTCATAGATAGTAAAGATATTTATGGAGAGAAAAGCATAACTAAAAGGTAATTCTTGCTTCTTAATGCTTCACTATAATTGGTCCCCAATCAATGTTGAAAATGAAATTATTCTACTTGACTGGATCTTGCTTGGTTCACTACATCAGCTCATAATTTTGATTACCTTAAGATGGAAAGGGTATAATTCTTGTTATTTTATAGATGGGCTGTGTGTGCTCATCATCCAAAATGACTGGCCCCAAACCGCACAAGACATCTGTGGTGAGGAGAGGACAGAAAACACACCTTTCAATACAGAGAGAAACGTTCCTTGGTTGTGGGATCATTCTGGTCTAAATGAGGCCAATTTGTTAATGAGGGAGACTCCATCTTGTTGTGGTACTGTGAGGGCAGCACTGGGATTTGGTACTTGTAAATGTACTGGTGGGGAGGAGCACACTGTGGTATCTCTTCTCCTGGGGGAGTTCAGGAGGCTTCTTGCTTTCAGTGCTGAAAATAGCTTGGAAGGAAGAAATGGATGCCGCTGGAACCTCTAAAATAATTGTTCACTAACAATGCTGAGAACAACGTGCATCTTATCAAACAAAAAGCCTGTCTCTTTTATATACATAAGACTTGCATTTAATTTCCTTTAACCCAAAGTCCCTACTAAAGCACTGACTTGATAACAAGAGATAACATGCTGATTTTCAAACTTGGAAAGGCTACCGAGAGGCCTCTTGAAATCATGCTTTGAAGGAGAAGGAAATGTCTAATGCAGGGAGGGTCCACTCTTACCAGCTCAGTGTTTTGTATGGGGAGGTGTCATCAAATTCATTAAGCCTCTCGCTTACTCTGTTTTCTTGTGCTGATGTGGTGTTCCTGGGACCTAAGTGGTGCTTGTTTGAACTGCAGGTTGGCTGCTGGGCTGCAGGCAGGTGCTGTCCCAAGTGCCACACACACACTGCACCTCATTTAATTCTTATTTTAAAGTTAGGTCAGAGATTCCTGAAAAGAAGTTGTAACACATTAGACTGAACATATGGTGCTCTCTACAGAGACTGATTATCTCTACATCTCATGGCCAGATTTTCAGTGAATATTAATTTCTATGCACCGTCTTAACTTACAGATGTAGGAATTTGATTCATAAGTTTTAAGTTCTGTTCCAACATAGGAGTTCTGTGTCAGCACAAACCTTCAACGTTACTGGCTTACAAAAGTTGAAGTCTGCATTTTAAATGGATTTTCACTTTGGCAGCATGCTGCAGAGTTTAGTAAGCATTACAGTGTGATGCGCAACAAATCCTTATTGCGGTCATGTCGATACAGGATCCTTTAGACAGGGTTTGGAGAAGAGCCCATCTTCTGTGTGGGCTCTGCACTTGGGGCCAGATCTCATGAGTGGCCTGGATCCATGTGATGCCGTGATACAGAAAGCAGCTGTGAGGTCTGGCCCCTAAGAAGTCATTGGTGGGCTTATTGTGCTTCCAAAGCTGGTCTTACCAACTAAGATTAATTGAGATTTTGTGCTTTAAGAGGTGAAAACTTCCCATACGCTTGTCTGGTTGTGTAATGTTTTGGGTTTTTTTTTTCTAATTTCTCTGAAGTATGTTTTCAGTCTTTTTATAATGTCCACCCAAATCCATCAGACTAAAGAAATATTTTCAGAGGCTATTTTAAGTTTGCATTGTTACTGGATACCATCAGCATAAATCCTGATCCCTGCCACAGATCCAGTCCTGAAGGAGCAGGTGGACCACTTCAATAAAATGATGGTGTTTCCCTTAGATTCCTTAGGAACGGGAATACTGCTTTGGTGAAATGACTTTCTTATAAGGCTGTAGGACTACTTCTAGTGTTTCTTTTCTCTCAGAGGATTTATGTTGTGGGCTCTTTGAAATTTGTATGAAGGTCTTGCCATCAAAGTGAATGGGCTGAATGTGGAATAGTATCTGAGGTGCTGTTTTCTGCCTTTCGAGCAGGTCTTCCATTTGGCAACAGAAGGCAGCACAACAGTGTTTTAACTTCACTGTCGTGAGCAATAGCATCTCCTAAGAGCCTGTTTTCACAGCCAAATTCCCAAGTTAGAGACTTGGATAAAATAAGAGACTCCTACATTGGAAGTCAAGTACAGTGCCACTGTTTGCAAATACATTTTAGTTACTAATGTATTGTTTGTGCGTGAGAATGTATAGATTAGACCATAAAGGCAAATCAGAGTGCTTACGCTTGGGTAGAATTATAGTTTTGCACAAGAAGTCATAAAGTTATCACATAATTTTACTGCCATTGGTCATATTGTTGGCTCCCTGACATTCTGAGTTTTGCTGTGGCAGCAAGTGAGGTTTTGCGCTCTGGATCTTCAAGCTTCTAACACTAAATCAAGGAGCACCTCTGGTAGCTGAGACAGCAAAGGTTTGTGATGCACAGCTGCGCCTTGTGGCTTGATTTTGCAGAGATAGTGTCTGTGAAAAATAAATCCCTCAATTCTGGGCAGTGTCAAGCTGTGTTACACACGCAGCCATTTGGTTCTGGGAGTTGGACTCAGTGATCTTTATGGGTCACTTCTAACTCAGGGCATTCTATGATTCAACTCTGTTTGCGTGTAACGTTGGTTTCAATTGGTATACACAGTTAAAATGTAAGTTTTCTGCGACTCTGAGCAATAGGTGGGAATGCCAGTGTGGGGAGAACCCTCAGCTGGTGCAACATAATTTGTATATGTGCAAATGCTTACTCAGGTGGTAAACAGTATGTGCTGCATTTGAGTTAGGTGTGGTAGAACTGCAGTGGTTACAAATGTGTCTAGATATTTTTCATTCCTAGGTAGAGCCAAAAAAAAAAGCTTAATTTGAAACTTGGATATTGCAAGGTTGTACTCGAGATGCTGAAAATCTCTTAGTAACCATAGAGATATCTCAACTTGGAAGGGATTTGCTGTTTCAGCTTAATCATTCTTATGCAAAATTTGGACCCACAGAGAAGCTGCTCTGCTTCTTTCCACCTCAAAGCTTATGTTGCTTTGGGTGCATTCTAAAAATGTTGTTTTACAGGTAGAACAAATCCCCCTTGGCACAAACCACAGCCAAGATGGCACCACTGTGGTACTACTTACAGGCAGCAAAGCCTGAATTTTTGGAGGAAAAAGAAAGGGGAGAAAAGTGGTATCACCACTTGCTCCATGTGAGAAAGTGCGTTCTTTAAGAAAGGAGCCTGATGTCTCAAGCAAGGACAGGGCTGTTTGTGATGCTTGACCCTGTAGCTTATGATTACACTATAGGATAGCACGTATCCCTGTGATAAATCTAAGCCATTGACTTTGCTTTCAGGTTGTTCTGTGCTCATCCAGAAGGGAGGATTAGTATGCTGCCGTACTGCTCTAGTGATTTACACCGGACTTGGGATAATCAGAGTAAGGTGTTAGGCAGTTCTTAGTTGCTTTCAAACCCGACAGAACTGAGTAGTTTGCCCCATGGGTGCTTTACACATCAGAAGCTCAGGTTGCATGCTGGGTTTGTGCTTCTTCTAAACGTGAGCATTGGTTTGTGTATTTGGCATTATCAAATTCTCTGACAGACGATTCTTGATAATCTTTTGCTGTTTTCCAGTAATGCTTTGCGTGCATTCATTTCCAGCCAGCTCATTCATTTTCTGTCAATTTGGAGTAAACAACAAACACATCTCCTAGAAGACAAGCTGTCCTTGAGCTGTAGCAGCCTCCTGAGAGTTAGCTGAGGATTGCTGCAAATGAGTGGTCTGGAGACCATGGCACCAAGACATGTGGAGAGGCTATTGGTACTGGAGCAGAGTGAGACAGAGCAATGATGTGCTCCCAGGTCAATACTGGTTTATGCTTTACCCATGCTAAAAACAAACATTGAAGATTTGCTGTTTTGCTTTGTTTATTTATTTTTTTAGTGTTTTACAACCTTTCAGATAGCATTAGCTCAGAGGAGGGGAAGGCAGCATGTTCTCCAATCACCAATGTGATGAGGGACTGTTATCTGCAGAGCCTGCATGGGACATGAAATAAATGTTGTGTTCTCAGTGTTCAGGGGTATTGCTGCTTGGTTAGTGGGCCTGATACCGAGACATCCTTAACGACTTCACATAGACTCTCCAGATAATACCAGTTCAGAGGATGGAAACGTTGGCTCTGATTTCTCCTTCTCATTGTGCATGTGTTTAAACAGAAAATCTGCTGGATGAGGAGTCTGTGACAAGTGTATCTGCCGAATGGCTCAGAAGGTTAGTTAGACTGTACTAAGGCCAATCGGTTCCATTGGTGCTACTTAGAGTTTGTCTAACAGCCTTAGAGATATGCAGTGAAAATATTACAGTTCTCCAAGCAGTCTATTTCAGTGTTTTATTTTTCCCATCAGAGAGCTGCTTAACATTCAACATGAATCTGCTTTGCTGCGATTTAAATCTATTACCTCCAGATCTATTCAGCGCAACAGAGACTCTTTTTCAATGGAAAGCTCACATAACTCATTCTGTATGAAGTATTTTTCTAAGACCCTTGGTCGTTCTGGCCTTCTTTTGACCTTTTATCTGTTGTTACCCACGTTGTGAAATTCTGGACACATTGCTTTAGCTGAGACCTTATGAATGCTGAGCAAAGTATTGAGTGGAAGGATTACATGGAATACAGTTTGTAGTATATTCTCTTGTTAAACCCTTCCGGTAAGGAGATTGCCTTTTCCAAGGCCATCGTAAGCTGATAGTCCTCAGCTCTCAGGTGCACTTTATTTCCTTTAAGAACTTTAAAAATGAATTCAGCAACTGATTATTCCCACCTAAGCTTAGGAGCAGCGCACTTCTCTTGGTTGAATGCAGAATGTCCAGACTGTTTTCTCCATTTCTTAAAATTGTTTTGAATTCTGCAGATGTCATTTGGTATCACTGCAGTCCTTCCAAAGTTCAACTCATTTGAAAATTTAATAGCATAGTCCCCATTCCGTCACCTTGATAATTAATGGAAATGCTGAACAAGACATGCAGCAGACCCAGCAGAACCCATCAGTACGTCCTTATGTACTGAGATCATACTGTGCTGAACACTGTTTGGATGCAGCCCCTCCATGACAGTCTGCTTCCTACCATAGAAAGAAGTTTGATAAAGCTTCCTTATTTTGCTTTCTGAGACTAGTGAGTAAAGCAGCATTGAAAGCCTTCCTTTGTCTGAGATCAATGGTGTCTGCTGCTTCTCACCTCCAGAAAGTTTGTTACATGCGGTAGAAGTAAAATATATGCCTTTGGCATGCTTCCCTTTTAACAAATGTACCCCCAGCCGCATCTCACCTCCTTGTTATCTTTGTGATTCTGACAAATGGTTAGATTTGTTTCTGCAGGATCTGCAGTCCATCCAATGGATTTATAAATCTCCCAGCTACCTTCTATTTGAAGAGCTCCACTACGCTGATCTTTCTTCAGTTTTCCCAAAGCGGACTCCTCCTCTGTAGAATCACAGAGATGAATGCTAGTAATTCTACAGCTGATGGAGGCAGCTCCTTCAGCACCCTCACCTCACGTTCATCCGCTTCTATATGTTTGAAAGTTTGCTTTTGAGAGCACTGATCATGCTGACCATGTACTCGCAAGGTGGTGTTTTAAGACTGATTCAGGGAAGCCACCAAAATGGTGGGGCTCCCTTCTTTACGTAGGTTTCTACTGCTGACAAGTTCTTTCTCATTGATCTCCTTTTTTTTCCCCAGCTTTTCTTAAGCTGCCCCAGTTTGCCCTCTTCCCTTTGTGAAGCTTTCAGCCACATGGCGTGGACATCTTGATGTTTTTCCCTCCATAATCCTTCTCCACTCTCTCCTTCCCCTCCACTGGGACTCAGGGCAGCTGCCAAACTGAGCGACATCTGACTGGGCCTGTTAAATTCTATATGTTAGTGCTTGGGTTTTTCTAGAAATGTCTCTCCGCTTTTAATTTGATGGGATCAATTCCCTGAGCTGGAAGTGAATTTATGAGTAGCTCTGTGCCCCTAAAGCCATGCTTTCTAATGGTTTTACTGCTTTCTGAAAAATTTCACCCAGGCCTAATTGCATTATTGGTTGGAGCACTGTAATATATGGGAAGAGTTTTTGTGGTCCTTGAGAAGTCCTTTATTCATAAAGAGCGAAAAAGTCCACCTAATGCTTTCAGGAAAGAAACTTTGAAGAGATTTTTCTGCTTCAGGAGAGTGGGAGTCATGAATACTTAACTCTAGGTGCATTCAAGAGAGAGCTGTGGGCTGTGCGGGTGGGAACTGTGCTTGTTGTGAGGCAAACGATAATTAAAGGTCAAGAAATAATTTGTAGTTCAACAGGAAAATCTCTTGAATACTCTTCATTCTTAGTGTTATTACCCTTTGTGAAGCAGGCATTAACGCTCTGTGTTGCCCTGATTAGTTTACTAGGCCATGTATTCCAGGTAAACTCTACTTGCAGTTGACCCAGCGTGATTATTGTGGCATTCAGATGAACAACTGAACATCATGTAAATGCTGCTGCAGGTCAGTGAATGTCAGGAAGCAAAGACAGGTTGGGAGCAACAGCCAAAAATAAGGAGTAGGAGGATGAGCTGTGTGTGAGTGTTTGTAGAATTTCTGGCCCAAATGAAATGGGCATGGAAGCAGAGTCTAGTCAGGAAGTGTAACTTAAAATATTAATACTGACAAAGAAGAGGAGAACAACTCCACTTACTTTATCTCAAGCCATTAGCTTTGATTTAGTGCAGCCATGGAAGCCTTTCGGTACTTTCCTTAGTATCTTCACACTCTGCTTTAATAGCATTTGTTTAAATGAGGAGTGGACCCTCAAGCAATATTTCTTTTTAACAGGCAAGTTCCAGCGCAGGGTAATAAGTAAACTGGGAACAATATATTTTAAAAGAAGAAATAGATTCTGCCAGCTCAATTTAAGGAAATATTTATTACACATAATTCCTCAACTGTTTTCTGAGTAGGCAATAGAAAATGATCCTTATGAACAGCAAAATGGAAGGAAGGAAAGAGTCTGCATCATTATGGAGACTTTAATCTTCTGTGTGATTGCTTGTCATTGTAAGTGATGTCTTTACTTACCTGGACTGAGGGCATCAGAAATCTTAGTCACCAAAAGACCTCTTTTAACACTGGCGTGCACCCACATCCTCCTCTTGTGCATTAATTGTGGGCCACAGGCTCCACAGATGTAAGAAAAAGAAAATGTTGCTGCAAGGATATTTCAACAAATATTTGAACATAGGTGTAGGAAATAAAGGGGAAAAAAAAATGGTGTAAAACACTCAGGAAAAAATGTAGCTTCATAATGTACACATAAGAGTGTGATGAAAGGACTGGTCCAGAAACTAATCAATGAAGGAAGAAAATACAGGCATAAATTTGAAGCTAACTTTGCTTTTTGTGGCCTCACAGATTGTTTCTTGTGGTGCTTTTCTTGATTTTCTTTCCTCTTTTCCTCCATTTTCTTTTCCTTTTTGCTTTTCCTGCAGTTCTACTGTTTGTTTATATAAAAATGCTCCTTCTAAGTTTTGGAGCCCTCTTAATATTTTCTTCATAATGCTTGTTTTAGGAGAAATAAAACAGAGCTCCTGGCAGAAATGGGTGCCCCATTAGGAAAGTTCACTTGCTCACCTAGAGATCTGTTCTTTCTCCCCCTCTCTCTCTGGCTGGCTTGTTTTGGCAATCCAGGCACCGCCTGGATGTTTTCTATCCCTCTGAGCTGTGAGTGATGACACTTGGCAGAGTGGAAATGGTCTTGCTCCATTCTGTGCTTGCATTACTACTTTGTTCCAACACGTCTTGTTTGGTGTCACTTACTGAAACCCACAGGCACCAGTTCCTTGGGGATGATGGTTCCATGCAGCTGACTGTGCTGCTGGTGATCTCTGGGGATCACAAGGCTGCGTGCAAAAGACAGAGACTTAAAACACCTTCATCACATAAAGGTAAAATAGTTCAACAACTCAAAATAACTGCTTTTTTTTTTTTTTTTTTTAAATATTTTTTTCTTATCACCTGTCACACTGATACTGAATTTCAAGGTTATCTTTTACCCATAGCTAAAAGTACCAATCAGTGTGCCGCATTTTGGAAGACTCATCTCCATAGAATTGTTTATATGAGAAATGTTTCCCACCGTGCATCACAAACAGTTGGACCTGTGGCACCCCGAAGTGCACTGCTGTGGAAGGGCAGTGTCTCTTTTTCCTCTCTTTCTTGTCACTGTGAGCCTGGTAATCTCTTTGCAGACCCAGATCCAGGTATTTTGCAGCTGTTATTAATTTCTCATAGTGCTTCCCTTCTCTTTCCTCCGTAGAATTATAATAGCGTGCTCTGTGTCTTGTTCCTTTTTGTATTACTTTTATTAGTCACAAGAACTTAAATGAATTGATAGTCACCACTTCTAAGAAATCAATACAGTTTGTTTGTTTATTTATTTATTTATTTATTTATTTATTTAATCCTGTTACCTGTGGCTTTAAGCTTCATTCTTTCTGTTAATCTGATCAAACATCCCGTTTGCTTTATTTTGCTTATTGGAAGAGTGGTTGCTAACCCTAGAGTCGATGGCTTCAGCGTTATTACACTTGCCTGATTTATTTCCTTGCATTGCTCACGCTTTTTTCATCTCTTTCTTTTATGGGAGGACTTTGCAATGAGCACATCTTTCTTCTTAGCTTAGTTCTTTGCCAAAAGAAAGAGATGAGAAAGAGTCACCTCTGTGAAAAATAACAAAGTAATAGAATTAATAGGTCAGGAGTAGCACAGAGTTCTGATCCAAAATGTACTTAGTTTTGGGGAGGGGGGGCGTGGGGGGAAATTGTGGTTTGGACATGAAGCATCCTAGAATGTTGGAAGAACTTGCATCTGTAGCATGATTGATATCTGCATCTGTTTCCCTGCTACAATAACAATAACAAATGGAGTTTTGGACCCCAGGGTAGGGACACTAATTGATTAGGAGAAAGGACAACATATGTAGACTCAACTGTGTTGCTTTTTCCAAAGATCTTTGCTTAGACCAATAGGTTGCTAGCCACAACATTCTGCTGTTTGTGGTGAGGCAGCTCAAGCTCTCAGCACAGAGTAGCTGGGAAAACACAGCAGGCAGTGCTGTGCTGGAACAAGTTGATGCAGATCCAGGGTACAAAACCAGGCATGTTTTGATGTGGAGATGCTCATGTATTTGTGCTTTAATGAAAGAGAAAATATAACCTGAAACCACCAAAATACACAGCTTTGGTTAGTTTGCTTTTGCCTGGGCTAAGCTAATTCAATGGAAAACAAAATAAAATGAGAGCTTTGGCACAAAGAGCTTTTTTGTGCCTATACGGCTTGCAAGAAGGAGCATTGAGGGGGCTGACCTGCATAATTGTCCTGCCCACACTTCTTCCACTGAGTTTAGTAAATGGACAGTGGAAGGGAAAAGCTGGTTTTAAACTTTGCATGTGCTCACTTAAATTAGTGTTTTTTCCCCTGTGTTACTCTGTGCTGGCCTGGCATCTAATGACAGATCATATAGTTGCAAGTTGGAAGAGACCTTGAAGATCATCTAGTTCCAACTCCCTTGCTTCATAAGGGACTGCTGTCCACTAGATCAGGCCAGGGCCCCATTTATCCACCTTGGGCTCCAGTGGCATAGGTATGAAGTGGAGATATAACTGCACAGCTTTGGTGGTGTGAGGACAAAGCAACATCACCCTGCAGAAATGCAGTGCTTTTCCTGACATCTCTTACGTCTGTCTGAATGTCAGATGTGATGGAACCTGTCATTGCCTTCTGAGTGATCCTATGAAAAGGCTATATCCAATGCATAGTGTATTAGGTAGGAGATTAGGAGGGAGCAGATCAATAGTTTTATAACCAGTTTAGAGTTATAAGCAAGTTGGAGACATCTTTGGTAAACTTTTGCAGATAAAAATGGTAAAGGCATGTAAGGAGCAAGGGCGTCTAGTGCCGTTATGTGACTGCTTTAGCGTATGTGATTGCTGTAAGGCTTGATGAAAGTCTCTGCTCTAATTGGTATTCAGCACAGGAGTTGAAAAAGTACTTGGAGTGCAAGTAGTCTGACCTGTGGAGGAAACCATGTGTCATGACTTGCTGAAGGTTCCCTTGAGTGAAGTGCAGGAAGAAGCAGGGTGCATCCAGTATGTCACTGTCACATCATCTTCCTGCCCTGCTAATGTAACCAAGAATCAGCTGAAGAATTTCTTTTATGTGCAGTTGAAGTTTTATTGACCGTGGCCTAAGCATTTTTTTCTGAAGAAGTATCATGGGTTGAAATGTTGGCATTGAGGGTTTGAATTCCTGTGTAGAGTAGGAAATGCTTCCAAACGGCCCCTGGTGAATTCAGCCCTATGTTTTTGTTGTTAATAAAATCAACATTTTCCCTGACAGATCTCAATTTCAGACAAATTGGCTCTATAGTAATTGATGATACCCCAGCAGCACGATTTCCCTGACATGCAAAATGCGGTGTGTGTATTCTCAGGTTGTTTGGTTCTGTCTGTTCAATTGGAATAACTTTCTAATTCTAAAGTAAAAAGCATTTTTAAGTTTGAAAATTAAACGTTCAGATGGGAAATCTCAGAACCGAGGATGCACATCGAACTTCAGCTCCTACTTGCGTGCAGAGTCTCTGGTCTTCAGAGTTGAATTATCACTTCCCTTTCCACTTATTAGATGTCATGGCATTCTCTGGTGACTTACACAGTGTTTCTTCTTGTTCCCCACGTTTTGTGCGTGCCAGTGTTAGCTGACTCTTTATAGCTATCCAGATGCTGCACTGGATGAAACTTGACTTACCTGTGGCATTTCTCAAGTGCTTTCAATATATTTTTTTTCTAAACCTTTTATGGATATAAATGAACTGATCTTCATGTAGCATTTTTTGGAGTACCGGGTGACGTTGCTACTTTATGTCAGTGGAACTGAAGCCCAGAAAGGTAAAATCTAAATTTGTAGAAAATGTCACCAAGTCTGGGCTGACGTGGAGATTTTATTTTAAAGACATCTTAGCATTTAAAACGCAGCTCTAATTGATCTCAGCTGCAGCTGATGGCACTCAGCAAGTCCTGCCAATCTGCCTGCAAGTGCCCAGAATGCAGGCAGCTGGGAAGCAGAAGTGGTCCTACTTGAAGTGATTGCTTGCAGAGAAGACCTGGGTCAGGAGACAAGCAGAATTCCATCATTCCTGAGGGGGTGGCACATAGGGAGTGAACTGTGAGATAACCAACCATGTTTCCTCTGTCATCCTCCTCATTCAGTGTGTCCTACAGTTAGGCACAGTGCAGATTCTCTGTGTGGGTGGAAGGTTTTGTCAAATTTATTTGTATTTAACAACTATTAATTACAGGGGGTTGTTCTTAAATATGTGTTTTTTTTTCCTTTATTGGTCTCCAAACACTTTGTTTTCTGAATTCAAAACATAAACCTAGGTGCAAAACATTTCCCATTTTCTCTCTTTGTACCAGACAAATGAGATGGCATTGGCTTACTGCATTATGTACTGGTGTAAAGGCGTCTTTGAGAGTACCAGTCTATTCATTTTCTTCATTCAGTTAATCAACAAAAGTTATTCCAGATACGCTTATTTCTTTCAGTTTCCCAGGAGCTTTCTTGTTTGTTCCTCCGTGCTGGCTGACACGAGTCACACAAAAAATCAAAAACAAAGCCCAAAGCAATAGTGAAGCTGCAAGTCACAAAGGTAGAACAACAATTAAAATCAGGCTCATTGCAAATGACTGAAAAGACAAACACAGCCATGAAGAAAAGCGATGCTTTATGCACACCTGAAATACCACCAGAGGCAAATGTTTAAATTATGTTTCTAGAAGATAACTTTAAAAGGATATGTTTCAAGGCTTTCTGAATGCAGTCATCCAAACCTGCTTGATGGTCTAATTGAAGGTCTTCCATAAAACCTTTCCTTGTTGATAGGTGAAGGTACTTGACTGGGGCCAGCCACATCTTTAACTTGCATGGTAATGGGTGTGCTTGTGTAAGTATGCACATCTATCTGCTATTATTGATTTTATTTATCTAAGTGTGGGAAAGAATTGAATGAAAACTGCAATTACAGGAGTTAAACTGTACTGAAAATGTTAAATCTTCATTAGCAGACAAAAATCTGGAGCATCGCTTTCCCCAATGGCAGCAGGGGTGGTACGGTGGTAATTAATCGAGGGATGAAATGGCACCGAGTGCTTGCTTGCACTTGGCCTTGGTCCACTGGTTCTCTGAGGAAAGAATGGTCTCAGTATGTCACACGATTACAAAACACAGGATTCTTTTGGAACTGAGGAACACAAGCTTTTTGGTGTTTGCTTTTGTTGTTTGTTTGTTTGTTTTCTAAGATGCTAAAGCTCTCCAGATTTTATTTTTTTCTTTTTTCCTAATTGGCAGTAAAGCACTAAGGCACTTAAAATGCAAACTATAACCATAAACAGAGCTTTGTTTTATATTTATGGCTTGTGAATAAAGATTGTACAAAGTGGTAACTTTTAATTTTGCATTTCCCCAGCCTCGTTCTGCACTAAGCAAGGCTCTGAGGTTGTGCAATGGCTCAGTGAAGCTCACATGCAGGGAGAAATGAGGCCATTACTGCCTGTGCCTTGCAGTGGGTTGTTCCAAGTGAAATAACCCAGGCTTGTCAGATGGCGACAGCTTCCTCTACCTCCACAAATAACACCATTTTAAGAAATCAGGGACTACTGATAGTGCTGTAATAGATCTTAAAGTTCATACTGATGTGATCTCCCATTTCCTGCAAGATGGCATTTCGAGCTGCCAATTTGCTGAATATTTCTGCTGCATCAGCTGTCATCTAAGGAACGTGGATCTGATTTATTGTTCTGAAAGAGCTCAGCATTGAACAGATCGTCTTGTCTATCTCTAATATTTCAGTTCCTCGTACAAGAAAACCTGTAAAAATCCATCCATAGTTTCAGAGCTACAGCAGACTTAAACAACTGCCTGGAGAACATCCTGCATATCCCAGTCCTATGTTGTACTGAAATGCTATGTTCTCATACTCTGTTACAGCATGTATGAGTCTATTGGAACACTTCTCAGCTTTCAGTCCAGAGAGGTTCCCAGAGCACTCAGCCATATCCTTTGTCTTTTGAATGGAGCTTTGGAAATCTTTCTTTTTATGGGGGGAGGACCAAATGAAAACAGAAGGGGAAAAAAAACTCACTTTGAACCAAAGCAAGGTGGCTGTCATGGATGCTTTTAGTTCTACAGTTAACGGAGAAGTGGTGTTTGGAAAAGATTTGCTTAGATTAATTTGAAGCAGTTTGTTTAGTGCAAATTAAGTACTTAAATTTGGTGTGAGTTTGGGCTAGTTCTAACCATTAGAAGAACTGTTTTAAATTGGAAAATGTCACATAAAAATAAAAAGCTGACCAATCGAATTTTGAAGTATTTTGAAAATCAAATCCATTTTTCTGACTGACATTCTTTGACCAGATGAATGAATCCAACAGATGAATGAATGAGTTGCATTTTTGGCCAAAACAAAACATACATTCATCAGCTTTAAGAGGACGATGGCAACAAAATGAGATTTTAAGATCTGTGAAATACCTTTCCAAAATTGAGGTAAAGAGTGTGAGCATAAGCAAGTCTCAAGGAAATGCATGTTGGGACACTGCAGCCTGACTCTTGAAACGCCAAACAAGGCTGCATTTTTACCACACTGTGTTGTGTGATATGGGATGAAAGGCTCTTGAAGAATTTATAGTCTCAAATGACAACAGGCGGAGCTAATGCGGTATTCGTCTTCCTGTCTGACATGGAGCTTATCACAAAGGATAGATCAATGTGCCCAGAGCACGAATGAGGCAGAGATGGAAAATGACCAGATCTGTTGAGATTCAGTTCATTGCTTTTTATGACACGAGGTCATTTGTCTTCGTGTTTGACTTATGCTGTGCTTTTAATCAGATGCTGAGTGAATATCTTACTTTGAAAATCTGAACTAATAATGGGCATAAAAATCCTGGTAAATAATAAGATGCAATAAGACAAGTCGTATCTTCCTTAATGACAGCATAATGAACTGAATTTAAAGTGAAATCCTATCATGAGGGGTCCCGGCCCATTAGACAATGAAATTTTGTGTTAAACTGACTTTTTAAAAGCACATTGTGAAAACTGAAAGTGAAACAAAATTGCATGATATTGTTGGAAAGCCCTTACAGCCATATCCCAGTGATCTTCCAGGGTAAAAAACAGTTTTAGTATTTTTCTTGAGCAAGGATATAACCTCTAAAAGTGTCAGCTGTGAATTACATGTCATCCAAATAATTGCTACAAGATTTAACAGCTAATATCATCATTTATTGTTTATAATAGTATACCCAGCAAGAAAAGACAGAAAAGGAAATAAAGAGGGAGGGAGAGGTTCTTTGCTTGTGGTGATTGCTGTTCTCCATCAATCACATGGAACAGGGAGAAAAGTGAGGTTTTTGGATATTAAATTTTACAGATTTTGAAGAAAACATTTGAAAAGCAGCAAGTGCCTTCCCAAAGACAACCACAAGGAGGTGCTGGGAATGGAAATGAGTGGGGAGGGGCTTGTTTTACTTGGTAAGTGTTCCAAAACAACCCTGTCGTGGATCCCTGTGTTGTTGTATTGATCTTCAAAGTGACGCAGCTTTCTAATAAGCAATGATTATTGCAAACTAGACTTGGTATGAAAATTTAAATAGTAGGAAAATAGTAACTGTGATGGTCCAAATTTTACGGAAGAGCAGAATGTAGGTTCCTATGTAGGTTTCTATCCTGACTCCCTTTGGAATCATCTATATGAAGGTGATTTGTAAACGGAATCATAAACTCATAAGTCCCCCAAGCACTTGCAAAATGTTGTTACGCTTTGTATTTATTTAAAGTTTAAATGTTCTGTGTTGACTTCTTGCATTGAAGGTATTACTAATATTTTAGTTATGAAAGAAGTATGTTTCAATAACTTTTTAAAGGAGTTTCATTGCTTTCTTGAAGAGATGCATTTCTAATGAAAGATTGTTATCTAGCAGTTTTTACAAAGATAAGTACACAAAGAAAGCATATTGCATTATAGTACGATGTGTTTTGTTGTTTCCTTCCCTCCTCACCCCCTTTTCTCTTTAAGAAGAAGCATCTGTTCAATGGTTATTTCAGTGCTTGGGTAATTCATCTAATGATTACATAGATGTTGACTGGAAGGCAGTGCAGTACATTGTAGAGGAAGATGCAGAGAGACTAGTAAAAACAGGCTTAGGTAGTTTTAAGGGTGGGAATACAACAACAACAAAAAATACACTGTTCTGAATGATATACAATGTTGGTTATCAGAAGAGCTGCACATTCAGTTGCTGTCATTGTTCCCAGCAGGGGCTCTCACTCTGAGTTCTATTGAAATCTGACCATTAGAGATTATTTTGATCCATCCTTGAGTGAGAATACAAAAGCTAAAGTAAATTGTTTCATCAATACAAGTTTATAATTTTAGTCTAAAGATGTCTAGGGCACTTGAACACAGAGAAGAGCTCTGAATGAAAGATAATTGTGCATCTTATTCAGTGTACCTGTCTGGCATGTGCTGTTAGAATTGATTGGTTTGGGGAAGTAAAATTGAGATGGAGAGGATGTTGTCTGGAAGATACATGTGGTTATAAAAATTGGTTAAATTTTAACCAGTATTATTTGGACTGAAGTGAAATGGGACAGATGGGCTTATTCTCATTTAACTGTGATGAAAGTAGACCTTGATTCAGGTGTTTCTTTTCATGCTAATCTGATTACTTTACTGTTGTTGCTCCTGGTTTACAGCAAAGGAATGAGAATTGGTGCAACACCATTTGTGTCAGCTGGTACTATGGGCTCCTAGACAGAAAACATCAGAAAACATTCTGGTCAGCCATAGCATTTATCAGTAAATTATCAAAGATGCTTAGTTCTTTGGACCTTGAAGCTAGTCATTCAATTTCTATAGTGAGAGCTGTAGAGAATGAAAGAGCAAATTGTCCCTTCATTTTGCTATCAGTTGCAATTTAAAATAAATTAAAAAAAAAAGTAACTGGTTTCCACCTTCAGCAGATCATTGGAAATAGTGAGCTGGTACTGAAAGAAAACTCCCCAGCCGGGCTAAGGACACAATATCAATGTGGTAATAAAAACAAGCTAAGCATGTTAAACAAAAGCAAGCTCTGCTTTGGCAGGAGTCCTAGAGGTAGTGAACTGCTCTGGGTCAGCACTGGCTAAAAGACCAAATAGAGTCAGCAGTATTCCCTGTAAATAATAATCCTTGCTGTAGTTCCTGTGGTAGCCTTGCAAGCATCTTCCTGCTTACAAGACAGATTTCACTGAGAAAGACTAAGCTTTTAAAACAAAGAACAACAAGGCAAATAATAAGCAGTCCATAAAAGCCTATTTATTCAGTGAATTTTTGGTTGCATATTACAGGTTAAGTGGAGGGAAATGAAAGAAGAGAATACATGAGCATTTGCAAATGACAAGGTTGTGCATGGAAGGAAAATAAGTCACAATTAGGAGACTCTCTTCATTGTATTTCTACAAGTACTCCATTGTATAACGATGTGCATAAGGGGTTGAAGCTCAGGCTGGCATCTTTGGGACAAGCTGTTTGGATTGGTAAATTCCCAGTACTACTTCAGTGTGCTTCATTCATTAAAGCATAAAAAAGTGATCAAGGTATAGGTCTGTGTGGCTGTGTGTACACTTTGAGTATGAGCCTTAATGACTGCAGAGCAGTATTGAAGGAAGCAGGCTATAAAAGATTTTGCAGTAGTATATTAGCTGACATAACAGGTAACATGGCAGAATCATTTTGAAGCAGATGCTGGGAAGTTTCCATCACTTATCTGTGGCCACTGATGATGCGTAAGGAAACCCCAGATCACCAGCGTGTTGTGATTTTCTTCTCTAGCAGTTGTGCCCCTGACAGGGGTGAAGAGGCAGTGATTGTTAGTGGGAAGAGATGACTTTTTCTGAGGGACATGTGAATGCGTTGTCGAGACTGGCAGGCTTTGAAGGGAAGCACCATGAATGTCTGATTATGCTTGGCAGGATGGGAGTGAGGAACTGGAGTTCACGAAAGAGAAATTGGAAAATTTCTTTTGATACATTGAATTGTGTAGAGACTTGATTGAGGAGGAGTAACAGATTTCTGAGAGAACGATTTGGAAGTAATGGGGGTTGTATGTAGAGCTAAATAACTGGTAATATGTATCCGAAAGCATGTACAGTCGGCTTTCAGAAATGGAGAAGAAATGTCAGTGAAGTCAAAGCTGCTACTCAGACTGCAATAGCTGTAGGGTGACGTGGGGTCCAGTAAGGGGGATAAGTCAAGAAGGAATTAGCAGACCAGCCAGAAATCATTTAGGCAGCTGCTTCATCCCTTCACCTGCAGTAATTCGTGAGGGGAGTTCTGCTGCCCTTATTTCCCACTGCAGAAATCTCAGGAGGCAGCAAAATTTCAATGAAGAAGTAATGACAGCTCTGGGAATGGAATTCATAATGGAAGCAACAAAGCAACATCATCTTCAGCACGTATTTGTGCTCCTGTAATATAGATCTCCTATTTCATTTTATCTGTGTTACTGGAAAACAGTGTCTGACATTTATTTTTAAACTAGTTCCTGAAAGAAACAATACGTGTGTGATTGCTGAGGCTTTTTTTCCTCTCCAGTTAGCAGCTGGCAACTTTTGAAATAAAGATAGAAAGATAATTATGCTCCCACAAGCTAATTGTAAAAATTGGTATCAGATGGGGAAGGAGAGACCCAGATTAGTCCTGGAGGAAAAGACTCAGCTCTGGCACCGTACGCTTTGGTTTAGCATAGCTGCGGGGAAGTCATTTGCTTGGGAGCATGTTTGTCTGCAGGCTGGTTGCAACAGAGATTGGTTTTTACCTGCAGAGTTAATTCCTGGGGCAAGAGGAATGGGGGATGAAAAATGGTGCTGTTGCTAACAGGGAGTGTCATAGGAGAAGAGACGCTAATCTGTAGGGAACCAGGATTATGGGTTCTGCTGCTTGGAAAACGTATTATTTACCTGTGGGATAACACCTCAGAGTAAATGTTTGTTTTCTTGATGGGAAAATAGAATTCACTCCTTTTGATTTCTCCAGAGCCTGACATAATGTTACCGAACCAACTCTTTATGCCCACCAAAGGGGTTTGTTTTTTCAGGTTAATATCCTGTGGCCAAAATGATTACAGCTCAGGGCCTTGAGTTAGCCTCAATTTAAGACTTACCTTCTAGTTTGGCACATAATGAACTGACTTTTCTGAGCCTGTGAACGTTCAAATTCCATCTGAGTCAGTGGAGATGATCGGAATATGTGAAATTTGTGTCACGTTTATATCAAAACACAGCTTTGATAGTCAAGCTTGATGGCAACACAATTTAAAGATATGCACTGTGTGACTTCCCTTTGGGCCTCTGGCTGGTATTTCTCATTTCCCATAGCTGTGCCCTGCAGCACTACTCGAAAGTACATTGGTTCCTTTTACTGTGCAGCTGAACTAAGGCTGATCCTGCAGAGGTGTGGAGTGGTGAAGATGGAGCTCCTCATGGCCTTCACACTGTAGCCCTTGCTGGTCCTGCTTTGTGTTCCCAGCAAGCCATGGGAAGCATGACATCCTGTTTCATCAAAACATGGCATCCAGTTCGCCCCCATCTCCTTAGATGAGCACTTTCTGCTTTCATTACTGTTTGATGTGGATCCTGCAAGAGTAGCAGCCCTGCAAAGCAACCACAATGTGCTTGGTTCTCTGCTAGCAAGGAAAGAGGGTCTGAAAGGAGGTAAGGAGAGAGAGAATTTGGCTGCAAGCACAGGGAAGCAGAAGAATAGCACACACAGAGTGACTGCAGTATGTTGCCTGTTTATTCTGCTCTCTGACTTTTGTGTTTGTCCTAGAGGTTTTGAAAAATACTGAACTGCTTAAAACATGATTGGTAGCTTTTGAATTAAATTCCTGCTAAGCATCCTTTTTATCTAGTCTAACGTTCTTACGGTATTTATCCTCTGGCATGTCGCTCCATCTAGTTTGAACTGCTGTAAGTTGAGGTTTACAAGGCACTTTCACAAGGCTGCTGCATAGCCCAATGTCTGAGACAGAAACTGTGCTTTTTGTTGCCTCTCTGCTGAAACTTGACCAAAATGTTTTCCTCTATCCCTCCCGTTATTCCGTGTTTGCATTAAGCTGTAGCTCTGATTAATTCAGTGCTGAAAAATTTCTCTTGCCTGGGAAAATTTAAACATTTCTTTCTCCTCATCATTCCTTACACATATACTTCCTTTCCAAGAAAATGCATGCAAGTTTTGCTGAAACAAGTCTATTGCTGTTATTTAGCTGGAACTTCTGAAGAAAGGGAGGTATCTCACATGAACCCTTTGCTACTAACTGTAGAGTGAATTTTTAACGTCGGGATGATGATAATAGATTCCTGCTAAGAAAGCATCCCTCCATCCCCAGCCCCCAAACGGCTAGTAACTAAAATGTTTACATGCCTGTTATTGCCATTGCTTATACAATCTAATTCTTCAGTGCTGGTCCCATCACTCTGTAAATTTCAATTATGTTATTAGCAATAGCTCTTCAGTGCAGTAATTGGTACACTCACTTTATCTAATGGAGTATTTTTCATCTAATTGACTTCAAATTTATCATATAAATGTCAAAGCCAAATTTTCCTATAATAACCTATTATCTCTGCTGTTCTAGCTCACTGCACCCGCAAGAAACAGAGCAATAATAATCTTTTGGAATAATGAAGGACAGCAGTTTAATTCACAAGGTGCTGAGCAGAATGACAGCTACTTCTTACCTGTCAAAACCAGAAACTTTTAATATATTCATTTAATTAGACTGCGGGTCCTATTCAGGTGGTATTTTTCATCTCACTATGGATGAATCTGGCTTTTGCTAGAAAATGAGAATATCTATTGTTTAGATGATGGACTTACTGTGAACATGTTTTTAGACCTGTTTTCCCATTATCAGAAGCTTGCAACTTTCTCTTTTTTCTGTAGTGTAATCAATTTTAGCACAAGAAATAGGCTATTATACCATGACACAGAAGCGGTAGAGATACAAAGAAAGAAGCTTTTTAATGTGTAAATGACTTTTTGAGAACAAATTTGTGGGGGAGAAATGGTGCGAGCATAACCATCAATCCCATAGATTTGACATAGGTTCAGCTAGGACTGAATTACCACATCAAGTTCCAGAATTGAGATTTATTGTTAATTAATTCTGGAAGTCGAGGCAGCTTTATGGAAAGCCGTAATGGTGAACCTGAGTCACAAAATGGTAAAGCTGGACTTCGAACTGTGTCTCTTCTTAAATTTCATATCTTTTTTAAAGACTTTTAAGGACATTTTCTCTAAGGTATGTAGCTCTGATACTTTTCAATCTAGCATAAGGCAGGGGGAATTCAATAGCAGAGGCTGTGATTATAAAATATCACCAGAATATTGGCTGAAAAAAACACATTAAAAATTTTAAGGGAAATGTTCATCCGTACAATTCCTTTGCATTAATAAAGAAAAAGAAACTGAAGTGCACATGGGTTTTGTTTTAATAGTAAATGTTGAGAATATTTTTCAAAGCACTTGAAAATATATAAAGAACACTTTCTGTGTATTCAGTGCATAAATGTCTGAAAGTTCAAAGGTTTTGTTTAATGTGACATGTCCAGATATATTAGGTTGTGGATGGAAGGTTTACATGATCTTTTGAGGTCTCCTCATCCCCTTGCCCTTTCAGTCATGGCTCTCTTGGGATTTCGTTGTTTCATATTCTTTATAAAACCAAGAATGGGGCAAGCGGAGCTCCTAGAAACCTTCTCTAGAAGTAAATGAGTGGTGGAATTATTGAGGAGTTGGTGTGTGGTGTTCAGAGGAAGAATTTTTGAGGGAATGTTGGTGTGTGAGATGAAAAACTTTAGAGAAAATATAGGAAAAAAGAAAGACAAGGAATGAGGCATCCCTATGAAAGTGGTTTCCGGCTTCTCCAGTAAATCTGTGTGGTGGTTTAAAAGCTGCTACAGAAGACAGGTTGACAAGTAGGGAAAAGTGTTGTTTGTTAAGAATTTAACAAAAGTAACTGTGCAAAGCCTTGAAAACAAGCACTTGTGTGACTGTACAGAATGAACACATGCAACTGCTTTGTGAGTTCTGGCTGGTATAACCAGGCTGGAATATGTCTCTGATTCTGGATCTGTCCCTGTTCCCAAATGCCCTCCCTATTACCAGTTAGTTGATAGATAACTTGTTGCAAGGTCTCATAGTCATTACTGAGGACTAGTAACAGAAAAATCATTTGGCCTGTTGGATGTGTTGATTCATGGAGTTCCCTTTTGGATTCTGACCAAAATATGACAATACTTTAACTGTATGAAATGTATAGAAAGCATCCATCCATTTTCCTTTCAAGGAAGATAAATGAAGTTATCTAAGAGTTATCTGGTGTTTCTCAAAAGGTAAATGTTTTCATGTTGTTATATAATTTAAACTTCTGCCCAGAGCAATGTATTTACAGCAGGGCTCGACTGATCATTATTATAGATATCTATGTTTTAGTACAGGGTTTGCTTACAGCTTAAGGATACGCTGTAGGTTTGGTGTAGGTTTTTACTTATTCACCTGTCTGTAGCTTCAGATAAATTAAAATGGAAATTGTATACCTAAATGCTTCGTGCAGCTTTAGAAATATCAGTTGTTTTTTATTCTTCCTTTGCCGGAGGGCCGAATGTCTTCCATCAGTAGAAAAATGACAGTTTCTCAGTGTGGGTTGGAAAGACAATTTGAATTGACATCTTCTTTCTTTAAAGCTTCAGCTCCTTAAAATAACTGTCCTTTCACAGAAAGAGCCCTGTCTCAAGCAAGTCAGAAATGAGAATTCCAACTTCCCACATTTAAAATTAAAAAAAACAAAAACACAAAATTGAACCAAAACAAACAACCCTATAGAGAATGAATTAGAATTGCTGCAGCTGAGCCGTTATGATTTTAGGTTACCTTATTGTTTGTGGTGGAGTGAAAGGTATTGCTGCTCCAAAGTGATGTAACATAACTTGCCTTTTCAGACTGGTTCAAATAACTTTGGTCTGCTATGTCTGCTTGTGCAAGTCCCGCAATAAGCATATGATGTGAGGTAACCAAATTTAACACACCAGTCTTTTCATGTCGGTGAGTTTCCCAGATTAAAGAGACCTTGCACTTCAATGAGCTGCATAGACATGTGAGAGAATAAAAATAATATCCATTTCTGTGCACCGAGGAGGCTGAATTAAGTTTATGCAATTAGATAAAGGAATCCATTAACACATTTCCTTCTATTCCAGTTCCGTATGCATTATTACATGCAAAAAGAAGAAATGGTTTACGGGTATCATTTGTATCGAAGATCTTCATAAAGAATGGAACAGGGAAATGTTTTTCTGACAAGATGTGCCAGATAGGTGTTTCCGCTGGCTCCTTTTGTAGTGCTGAAATGAAGAAGAAATTACAGTTTTCCACAGGAGAATGGGAAATATACCAGGTTAGATACCCAAAGGCTTCAAATGTGCACACACAGGGTCTTACCTAACCTGTGGGAAATGTACATGAGCACAGCTTTGGGAAGTGTCAGACAGTTCAGATTATTTGGAAGATTTTACCAACTTTTAGGAGAGAAGCCAGAAGGGGTACGTGAAATCCTGATGGACCCTGCGACTTTATGGCACAACTGGGCTTTAGCTGCTCCTTGTTTTCTTTGTTCATGCACAGGTGTTTCAGCAGCTCAGTTAGGAGATGGTCTTGGTGATCCATTTGGGTTCCTTCCATCTCAAGATATTCTATGATTCTGTGGCCACCAGAAGTGCTTGATCCAATTCTCTGGTTCACTGTAAAGTTGAAGTGTCGGGCTGGTGTTGCTGTTCCTGATTCTTGATATTCCTGGGTAGTTCTGGTTCCAGCTCTGGCAGTGCTGATCTACTCATGGCTTCTATTTTGGTGAGGCTCCATTCCCTCTTGGGTCTCAAATCTTGTGCCTATGAGTATGTTTACATAAGTATTTTTCTTTAGCAGCATGAAGAAAATTACTCTTGTGTAAGTATTTGCCAGATTGAGCCTTAAATCTGCAGTGTAGTGTTTCCCTGTGCTGTTAAATATTCATCATGCTTTACTCTAGAGATGGCTGTATTTCAGTGAAGAGCTGAGTTGATATATCAAGACTTCGAGTCTTGCCAGAATTTCACTATGTGTAGTCTTACTGAATATAACTGGCCCACAGCAAGCCCAGGTATGTTTGCTCACCTGGGTAACAACTCATGGATCAATTCCTATTTCTACAGATTTTCAGTGAAGGCTATATTGGATTTTAAAGAGAGATTTTATAATGAAAATAACTCACCGATTACCTGTAAATAGTTGTAAAAATTACTTCCCAGATGAATGATACAACAGTATCTGAAATGGCTGGAGTTTCCCAGCGTGTGTGGATGTAATGGTGCATTGGACCTATCTGGTTCCTCAGCCAGCTGCTATCAGAGCCAGGGTGCAAGATGGACCTTTGTTTTTATTCTCTATTTGAAATCCTTTGATGCTTTTTCTGAATGTAAGTAAATGCCTGAATAGCAACGGAACTACTATAGCTCCTCGTTGGTTCTCATCTTCCTAGTCAAAATGCTTTGAGGATAGAGCTGTTGAACTCTAGGAATCAGTGGAAAACACACGCTGACATTAGCAGTGTTGAATCAAGTCTCAAATGGTTCTATCAGTGATAGCATGTGTAGGAAAAGGAAACTGTTCGGTGCTGAGTTGTTAACTGCCCATAGTAATAAAAATACTCAGTATTTTTCTCTTCCATTGATACTCTGAGTTGTTTATGGGCAATTCCAGTTAATGATAAGCAGGCTTTAGATATGTATTTGAGATGTGTATGCTTCCAAGTATTTATTTAAAGTTTTATACTGATTGCACAGAACTCTAGAGCAGAGTCTCCAGATGTTGAATGTGCTGCACAATGAAATGAAGTACTCGTGTCTATTAGTGTCGTTGTCAATTGTTATGAGCACAAACAAATTCATTCTTTCATTGCCCATTGTGCTCGAGTACTTTGACTTAATGAACCCCATCCTAGAGAGAACTCTATTAGCGCTTGCAGATGTCGCTATAAATGTAAGGGTGAAAAAAAGCTTTAGGATGTGAAATAATCAGGCTGTATACTGCCAGTCTCTTGCTGTTAGTGGAGTATTTGAAATTCTCAAATTGTTTTCCTTTGAATGAATACTGAATTTTAAACTCCTGCTTGCAATTCTTTGTCACTTAGTTAATAAGACATGCTTGAGGGTGACTAAATTCCATCTCTGAGGAACTTACCATTTTTAGAGATTCTAATCTACATCGCATAATTAGAGTATCACAAGGACTCTGAAAGGGTGATAAACCTCTTAGAATGCTTGATCAATAATGCTGCATCCTAACTGTTGTGGAGGAAGGACTGCTCTTTGTTAGCCCAGGTATTTTATGAACAGTTGCCTCTTTTTAGGATCTTTGCTAGGCACTATTTTTTTTTCTTTCCTCTTTGGATACAAAAATCTGTTGTAAATTTTCATTGACCTCATAACTGTCTCTCCGTTCCACTGAATGGACTGAATTAATGAAACTATGATGCTCAAGGACGAAATGCTGTAAATAGTAATTCAGTGCTCTACAGAGTCCCCCATCATGTCTGTGTGCAGTAAGGCGCAAGGAAGCTCAAATGATGACATTTTGCCCAAACAATCTGCTCAATTCTACTGCTGTATCAGGGTCTTTTGATGTCTCTGCAATGTCATCTAAAGTTTCCTGCACTGTTTTAGAGGGACTTTCGTGCACTTCAATTATAGCTTTTATTCAGCAATATCATTTAATTTCTGACACTTACTTCAGTTTGACAATCTCTGATTTAGCTGCTGTCTGTTTTTCTGCAATGTCAGGAGTGGCATGTTAAAGTGGGCTACTTTGATTGACTATAAACAGAATCTGGACAGTTCAGTAGAAGTTCCTTGCATGTTTAATTCCTTCCTGTCATGGCATCAGCAAAAAGCATATAAGAAGACTGAGGATTGAAGGTGATCTTAGTTCACTTCCTTTAGCTCACCTAAACACAGCCCATTAATGGGTTTATGCTCCCTGCATATTAATTGCAATGCATGCTATTTTTGTGTGGCAAGACAAATCAGAATTCAACTGAAAATTTCAGCCATGCTTTTGCATTATAAGGTAATTCTCACTATACAGAAGGCCCAGATGATCTCTGCATGTACCTGAAATTATAACTGGACTCTTCAAAACCAAGTCAGTTTTCTGAGTTTGTCACATAAGCAGTTGTTTTGTGTGTATGATGAGGATGCAAAATGAACTTGTTCCCTGTATAGACAGTTTATATCTATGGCCTATGAGAAGAGAACTTGGTGACTTGGTGGGTCTAAAGTTCACATCTCCATTCATACAGTTTAAACTTACTTTTCAGTATTGCAAGTAAAAAAGAAAAATCACTATGCCACACAGTTACCCATGGATGAATGTTTTGTTTAAGCAGCCGTATATAGCATATGCAAAAAGAAGTCCAATAAACTTCTCAGTTTGTGAGCTCTAGCTGTAAGGTTTCCTTAGTATTAGCTTGGTAGCAGTGAGAAAGAAGATAGTCAAAAGAGTCAAAAGGTAAGAAGACTTTTTTTTTTTTTTTTTTTTTTTTTTTTTTTTTTTTTTCTTTTTTAATCCTTCTTCAAGTTGAAGGCAGTTCTACAATATTCAGGAAGGTAGAGAATGTGAGGAAGCAATTAAAACCAAGTGCTACTAAAGGATGAATAAGGCTGCATGATTTCTTAAAGACTGTTAGAAAGAAATTCTCCATCTGCAGCTCACAAACCACCTGTGAGATGTAGGAGGTTTCAGCTGAGTTACAGCCAGCAGCTCTTGTATGCTGAATATGATGTACAATACTCCCACTCCTAAAATTGTCTCAAACTCGGTGTCAAAAAATTCATGGAAAATAGAAAAGCAGTGAAGACTCTGTGGCTGCGTGACAGAATGTAGTCTAAATGGGATCCCTCTTCACAGCAAACCTCCTTCCAAACCACAGTCCAGGCTGCATGGGAAGGGATCATCTCATTGAGATCCAAGGGGATGGGGCATGGCTTGAATTTAGATAACGCCCTGGGATAGCAATTGGGTTGTGAAGAGAGTCAGAGGATGAACAGAGATAATGAACAACTGGAGGTAGAAATTAATCTTCTTTGGTAATAGTGTTTGAGTTAAAGTTGAAAATCCTAAGGAGGGGAAATGAGGAGCAGGAAAATGCACCAGAGAGGGGCAGGGACATGAAGGCAGCTCAAGAGAATTGAGTTAATTGCTTCTTTTGTTTGCAAGTATCTGTGAAACCTGAAAGAAATTGTTCTCATGCAGTTTTAACAACGGCTCCTGAAGAGGACAGCAGGCTGCCACTGTTATAACTCCATTGCCTTCTCTATGGGAAGGCTCTGCATAGTGGGACGGGGCAGCAGTCCATAGGTAATCCTCTGCTGGTTGTCACTTCATTGTCCAATTTCAGTTTGCTTGGAAAAAATAATAATCCCAGGGAACAGTATCAGGAAGCAGTCAATGAACCATAGGAAATGTTAGATAGTGACAAATTCATGTCCATCTTCATATAGATATTATGGTACAATTAAGAACAGAGTGGTTATGCTTTCTTCATTATTTTGTGCATGTTGCTCGCTGACATTCTGTAAGACTCACAGTTGACAGGGAATGTCTTTCCTAAGGCCTCAAACTCAATTTCTGCTGAAATGTAGCAGAAGGTGCTTGTTACACGCCTCTGTCGTCTAGCCCCAGTAAAAGTGCTGGCTCCTTAAATATGGATGCAGTTGTGTGAAGAGAGTACATCCTATCTGCTGAAATTCATACAACTTCTATCTGCAGTTGAAAATGATCTTCCAATAACATTTAACAACTAGAGGTACAGGAGAGAAGCTGTTGGATTTTCATGTCTTCTGCTCATGTCACATGCTTGCTCTAACAAATGCAGACGATTTTCCTTGTGCTGTCAGCTCCTAGTTATGTGCATTTAATACGATAAGTTACTCTCAGTCTCCCCACCAACCTGCTTACTGCGGCATAGGCAAAACATTAGGTGGAAAAATACAGAGTAGCTGAAACTCCCAAGCCTTTTCAAATGGATGCCTGTCTCAGTTGCTTTTTTGTTTGATTTTCTATGACAGTCTTTTGCTATACCGTATTTACTATGAACTAATGAAGGAGGTATTTGTGGCTGGGGAAGGAATGTCACGACAGTGCAGTCGCAGGAGTCTGTCTGGATGACAGCTCCTTCTATTTGCTTCTCTAAGAGTGCCACATGAGCTCTAATGAATGAAAATGCCCATCGAACTCCACAGCTTCAATTAGACTTGGGGAAGGAAATGAACATAGGTTCACAGCGGAAAAATATCAAATTTGTTCAGTCACTCTACAAATTTTATTAATTTTATTAATGTTTTTTACTGAGTGTATTAATGTTTTTTTTTCTTTTTTCTGCTCTTTGATACAATCTTCTTATTCTGTGCATTTCACACATAGCAATCCTCGAGACCCAGAAGGAAGTGGAATGTTTTCAGAAGCCAGGGGGAATAATGGTGGGGGGAAGTGATGTGAAATTTCTTCTGACAAAAAGCTGATGAGATGCAACTGAAGAGATTTATGTGTACTTTGGGAGGAAAAAGACCTAAACAGATACATCTGATAGCTGACTTGGGATGAGTCATTCACACTTTATTTGCAATGAAAAACTGCTTTAATGATTTTAACATTTACCCATTAAATTTTTTTCTCCTTGATCTATAATTCAAAATGATATATCAAATCCTTGAAGGTTAGGACACGTTTATTTTAATGTGGAAGTGGAGCACCAGGTTGTTCCATCACTGTGCTAATCTCAGCACTGTGTGGAAGGTTTTAGTCAGGACCTTCTGTGGGGAAAAAAGCTCCTGCCAAGGTGTTTCTGGTGGAAGATATTTAAAATAATGATTTCTGGTGCTGAGTCACAGTGTTGTCATAGCTCTATTAATAATAAACTGGGAGAGCATTTGTCTTGCCATATGGGATGGAGTCTAAATAGTCCAATGTCTGCCTCTGGAACTGGATGGCATTATATAACGTTATGGCATGAAGCACATACATTGCCACTTTCTTTTGCATTGCCTGAATGCATAAGACAGACTTCAACTATTTGAAGAAATGGAGCATTGTTAGAGAAAGCTGTCTTGATTTCATTTGAAGGCTGTGGCAATTCCTTCCTTGCCTCAGTCACTGTTAAGGAAATCTGGTTAAATTGTGTTAAATTCTGTGTACATGCTCATATTCAGAAATAAAAGGTCTTTAATTCGATTTGCTTTGGAAGTCAGGTAAAGAAATTGAATCAAGGCATTTTTAATTCCAAATACAAATATCTGAATAATGACTTAATGCAATTTAACTAAACCACTTCAGAACCTCATTCAGATTAACCCTTTTACTCCCATGCTAGAAAACCTAGGGCACGCTCTGTAGGCATTCTATGTGGCATTTTAACAAGGTGATAACTGGGCATTTGGCAGCAATTTGGGATTAAAGTAGAATCCATTGTACATGAACTTAGACATCTTTTCCAATGAATTTCTATGAATTTGTGATCCTGTGTGTAAGGGAAACTGCTGATCACAGCCTGAACCTCTGATTAACCATCTGAGGCAAGCAACAAGTCAGCTGTGGGAGCACAGGTGAAGGTAATTCAGCTGTGCTCCCAGAAGGGGGTTGAGCTTGACTCCACCTCTCCTAGATCCCATTTAAGGGCTGACCACCACTAAGGTAGCATCTCTTTTTGGAGATTGATCCTTTGTGGAGTTTTTGTGGTGAGCCTCAACATTGGTGAGCATCCATCTCAACTAAAAGCCTCAGCACTGGTGAGTCTTCTCTTAGATACTCTCTGGCTATTTATTCTGTAATTACAACTATACACTTGTATTATTCCACCTATACACTGTGATATACGCAGGAGCACGTTTACCTGCATGCTGATATGTAAGAAATGCTCAAGGTTTAGCACTGGCTAAATTTAAATGCCATCAGCTGTAGTTCACTGAGCACTGTAGGGATAACAGGCAGCTCTGTGACCTTAGACAATCTCTCAAACCTCCTGTCAGGACAGAGAAGAGCACAAAGTTATCCTCCAAAGATGGGCAGTATGTGGCAGATAGAATAAAGTCCTGTTTTTTAGTGTGACCCTCACCAGCTGTGCCAGCACTGAGCTAATTGCTGCACAACTAGTTCTTGACAACTTGCATCACACACCTGTTTGGGTTTAAATTAGACTTTAGTCCCCTTGCAAAGCTCAAGGGTGCTTAAACGAGGTCAGCTGGGTTCTCTTTCCAGCCAAATGGCTCAGCAGTACATCTTTTTGAGTTTATTATCTCCAGCAATGTTTTGTATATGGGAAAGCAGAATTTCTGTGTTGTTTTATGCCATCTGATTTTGTCATTCTCACCTGTCAGCAGGTAAGATTACCTTGCTACTCATCTTCTCACGCATCTCTACCCTTGTCATCTTCATTGTGTCACCTTTCACTGGAAGAAGTTTTAGACTTCTCTTTTGTCTGCTATGTTTTTTCAAATTGCCCTTCTCAGTAATGTGTCAGTGCCAAATATATTTCATAGCCTTCCTGTCCCAAGTCATTTAAATGCTATCTCAAAAATGAGATTGTATAACGAGTAGGAGAGTCAACTACTGATAAGTAGTTTCGTCTCCTTAACTAATGGGGAAGATACAAAGCGATGCAGTGACTAAAGCAATTATTTAATATAGAAGAGCAGTGGAGTAGAGTTGCTTTCTTACTGCTATCTCAGTCAAATAAAACTGTTGAACAGCCATCCCAGCAAATGGAAAAAAAGAAAACAAAAACAACACAGTGTATTCTTGTGCTAAGATAAGATGTGAGAGTGAGATTTTAAGCTGAGGATTTTGGTCTTGTAGCTTAAACCATAACATCCTCTTTCTTTTAGCTAATGTTGTTGATGTCTGTGTTTAGTTGAGGACCAAAGCATAACCACTGTTGCCAGATGTGAATAAATCTAGCTTCCATGTCTGCCTGAAAACTGTAGGGGGAAAAAACCATTAAAATAAGGAAAACTGAATTAGGATTTTTATGATGTCTGAGAAAGCTGCAAACCAGAGATAACAAATTAACTTTTTTTTTTCCTATGAACAGCCAGAACATGCATCTCAGGACAAACCTCTACATTTGCTTCATTGAAATGTGTTCTAAATGTGTGGAAGGGAAATGGAAAAATATCTCCATTTCTAATCGTGCTACTGTCTCATTAAGGACAGACAACATCCTGATCCTAATTGAGAGACTATTATTTTTCTGTTACAGAAGTAAGAACCTCAGGCTGCCTGAATGAAGTTTTCCTTATAAGAATACTCCAGTGCTAATGATGACAACAGTGAAGGAACCAGCAATTCAATAATGGAGGATGCTGCTGAGGGAACACTGACATAAGGGCAGGTAATTAGTGCTGCTGTTTCTACTGAAATCAGAGGAAAGAAAAAAAGAAATTTAGTCACTAGAGCAAAGGGATTTTTAAATTGCAAAGCAATCTTATTTACTGTGTGAGTCCAGCTGAACTGAATAAGCTAATCAATATGATGGACAAATTTTATTAACAGTATAAAAATACCAGCTGAATAATTAAATTGTAGTAAGGAATAGTAAATACCTTGAGGAAAAGGGCAAAATGGACAGAGCCTTAGTAGGTCCATGGAGTGAGTTCTCTTCAGATGATTTCTGCCTCTAAAATAATCAGACATAACAATGTGTATTGGCTCTAGCTGTGTAGAACCTTTACTGTTGCCCAAATGAGATGAGGCATACGTGTTGGAGACAGGAAGAGAGAAATGAATCTGTCCGAATGCCAAATGGAATTTAGATTTAACAGAAGTTGGAAGAAAATTTCAGGTCAGGTTTTCAGATTCTTGATGAGTAACTGAAATAGACCTTGGTGGGATCAGGTTTTGGTTTTGATGTAGCATCAGAGGAACCCAGTGAGTTAGAACAGTGATGAATTTGGTATGGGCTCCTCAATAAAAATATGTGGAATTAGACAAGTGATAAGGTTTGGATGAAAGGGTTTGTTAGGTTTATTTATTTTAATTTGCAAATTCCAAACAGTTTTGTTTTTTTTTCCTGAAAGAATGACTGGTCAGGGACAGGCTGTTGGGTTTTTTTATGTAGTGCCTAGAATAATGACTCTTGATCTTGATTAGAACCTTTCACAGCTTCAAATAAATTGAACTATTTTTCTTGCTTATACCTCTGTGGGGATTTGGGAGTTAGGGCTGGTTTTGGCAGTGGCCTGCATGCTGGGCAGTGGAGGAATGAATAAATGAGAGTTAATATGGTTGGTGAAGCGTAGGGATTTCTCTTACAACGTTACCAGTTGCAGAAAAAAATCTATTAAGTTTAATCTGCTTTTTGGTTTTTTTATTTTTTTTTTCTCCATACTGCAATCAAATAAACTGAGGGGTTTAGTTTTGTGTCAATATGAAAATTAATTAGTGTAAATTGTAAACCCGTTCTCTTTCTGAGAGTGTTAGGTTTTCTTGTTATTCCCTTTTAAATGGAATCCTAAAGGAGAAAAAATCAGATACCGTGGCATAAATATTGCATTATACTTAACTGATTTATATTTATGAAGCTAATTCCACTTCTTAATGCAATTCAAACAGGAAAAATGCTTCTCTGGTAAGGCTGTTATAAAAGTTGGGTCAACTATGCCAATGCAATCAAAATGAACTGGGGCTTTTGGCCTGATTGTCTCATTTTTTAGGTGGCCTCTTCCCATTCTCTCACATTATTTTTCTCAGTTTAGCAACCTACTCTAGTGAATTTCTTCTTGACTCAGAAAATCACTGTGCAAAATACACATCAGAGGTGACAGCTGCGTCTGACCTTCATGTAAACTATATAAAATAGAGCTGGTCAACTTGGAGCTGTAGCATATTGGAAATTTAGCCCTTGACATTGTCACTGCTGAGATGAGGATGCCTGGAAACTGAGGGGCTTTTCACAGGATAACAGAAATGGCCCCCTTCATAGTCACTTCAATATTGAGTAATATCATAGGAGATCAGGTGTATTTCCTGATGTAATGTGAATGTGCATCAAGTTACAGCAGGGATTAATGAGGGCCTCTAGGAGTTCACCTTTCCATGGTCTCTTGTTTTGTGAAAGGGATTTGGTTGTTTGCTGTCAGAGATGAAATTGTGAAAATCGTTGATATATCTGGTATTTGCAGCAGTTGTTGAGTATGAGTTAGCTATATCCACGCGTTTGAAACTCATCATCACAGGGGAGGTAGGAGCTGGTTAGTTAAACATACACAGGTGAAAGGCAGGGAAGTGTAAGTATGAAATAATTTCTAATTGTTTGCAACTTGCTTAAGATTGAGGGAATAAAGATGGGGTCTGACAGCTAGCAGAGCATCCTGTGCTGCTGGCCATTTGCTCCGTGTGGTGGGTTCAGACCATATTTTCAGGTACCAAGGCAAGGCACTGATTTTGTTGGTTCCCATGCTGCTGGCTGGTTCTTCTGTAACAGGGCAGCTGCTTATAAGGCAGAATCAGGTGGAACTGTTGAATATCCAAACTCAGCCTGTATGAGAGTTAATTTTCATTGTTTTGATCCAGTTGTAATGTCTCTGTGTGGGTGTAAATCTGAAGTCTTAACCATTGTAGTGTAGAGCCTTGTGTTCCTTGTTGCAGCAGTATTCTGGGAGGTCTGTCTGGATGAACTTTTATTCCGAGGAGAGCTGTTTACACGTGGTTATGTTGTTAGAGAAGGCAGAGAATAAAGGAAAGCTGAGCACAGACTGCCTCATCTTAAAGCTGCTAAAGATGTCAGAAGGCAGGAAGGGACCATCTGTTACAGAGCAGGTTCTGTTCCCCACAGGCATTGAGAGAAAGGTTTCCTTTGGCTCACTGCTTTTAGGCTCCCTGGGGTTTCTGTTTAGGACTACCCTTTCACTCCTCATCTGAGGCTGTCTTCGAATGCAAGAAGAGCAATCATGTTTTAAGTATATGTTTTTTTTTCTTTCTAATTAGCGACTCTCTCCTTTAAAAGTGCAGGTAGATACTACCTGGACCCTTTTCTTTTTCCAGTCCCTTCTTTTATTTGACAATTCTGTGGTATGACTAACACAGTACCTCATGTTAGGTAATTTATTTTCTCTTCAGCATATGAAGCCATTTGCTTTAATTATTTATTCAACAACGTTTCTGTTCTATTTAATGATAACCAGTCCATCTCTAGGATTAACAGTGTGGAAGCTGACCAAACTCCTGCAAGGTTTTCCTAAAAGACCTACCCCATAAGCTCTAGTAGAAGTTCAAATTTTATGTAAACTATAATGTATTTTACAATTGTGTTGTGGAGTTATTCATTGCTTGTTCAAGAACAAGCCTTAATTACTGTAATTTAATGTATTCCGGCCCACCTGCCCAAGGGTATATTAAATCATTGCAATCAGCCTCAATAGAATAGGTACCATTAGTGAGTAGCTTAGTATATCCATCAGAAGATACTAGAGACATTGCTGGTGAAGCCAGATTCTGGTAAAAGGCAAGCAGCTTTGCTTACCTGAGGTGGATAGAACTGTTGATGGGTTCTTAGTGCTTAGGACTTTGCACTTTTAGAAGGCTGCATCAGATAAATCCAGCTCACCAAACCAACAGGGAGACTGGAGCCTTCCTGCCTGAGCTGTTCATAGCTGCCAGGGGGTGAAGGCCATGTGGCATAGAGGGAAGGCTGGGATGAGATGCATGCTCCTGCCAGGCCCCTCTAATGCTGCTTCCAGCTGCTGTCATCTCTTTTTCCAGCGTAATGTCAATAGCCCCATCCTAGCTAATAAGTTATTTTATTATTATTTTGGGAAGAGCATCACCTTGCCAAGATGAAGAATTCTGCCCTTGCTGTATCCTATAGGTGCCATGACTGAGGCTGGTAGATTCACTTCCCTGCTAGCCACTTCATTCTTTTTGTGTTAGTAGTAACAAAAAAAATAACGTGGACAAAGCTGCTCTGGTGACAAATCTCATCACTGTTGCAGCTCCTCGTACTCCACCACACTGCAAAGGGATATTCTACAACCTGTCTGTCAATTCTTGGTCATAGCAGAGAGGATTTTTTTACTGCCTTGCTCTCTGGAGCCTATAGTGTTTTTCCAGCTGCTTGCAACAGAAGAGTGAGCTGGGGCAAACTAAGTGGCAGGATAATGTATGAATTTGTGCCCTCAACATCTTCAGCATTGTTACAAATGCCGCCTGTTCACAGCTGAGCTCCCGACTTCAAGTATCAACTGCCATCAGCTCAATCCGGAGTCTCTTTACAATCTTGATATCTTAATGCTGACAGCCCCCTGCTAGCAGCTTTACTGCTTTCCTAAGTATGGGAGACTGCTAGCTTTCAAATTTGAATAAATCAGCTTATTTGCCTCATCTGTTTGTCTCAACTAGATCTGTATGATGCTGTCACAAGAAAATCCTGAAACTAGAATGCGCCTCTGCACGCAGCAGAATTGCACCTACCCCATTCTGCTTCAGAGCAGTGGAGTGAGAGTGTTGAAATAGAGTTGTGAACACAATTGATTTTTTTCTAGTTTGATCATTGAAGTGAAAAATGAAAATATGTTCAGTTTGGGTCAATGGGATCATTTCTTTATTTCTTTTTGCTTTTGGCAACTGCCTCGTGGCTTCTTTTTCCCCTAGGTTTAAATTGAGAAGGCAAAATCCGTCTGGTGGTTACCAGGGACTAGAGAGTCACTAAAATTCAAGTCTGTAACTATGCATAGTAAGCTTTCATCTCAAATTTGAGATCTGTTGTATGTTTTATTGCTCCTGATTCTTTTCCCTTCTGATTTACTTTTTTATTTGATTCTCAAAAATGAAAATGTCTTGCAGCATGCACTCTTCCATGAGTTAAAGTCAATAAGCACTTTTTTTTTGACATCAGAGATCACACTTTCAATCAGATTATTCCATTCAAGTTGCCTCTTATGACCTCTCTGGCATTTCCCAAGTTCTTATTGATCACTGCTTAATTCTGTTTTTCTTCCTTGTCACGCTAAGAGAGATCTCAGTGAAGCTGCTGTAATTCAGGGCTCTTTGATAACGTATCACGTATATTTGTGGTGTTTCTCGGGGCACTTTTTCACCTTGCATAGCATTTGAGTGATGAAAACATTTTCATTAACAGAAGGCTAAATTTTGTGAAACCAGCTACAGAGTTAACACTGTAAGACCAGCATCTCAAAATAAAATGCTGCCATCTTGAAAAACACTGCAATTTTTTAAAAAGGAAAAAAAAAGTTAAATAACTTGGTTAAACTTAAGCTGTTGCCTGAAATAAAACTCTTCCTATGTGCTTTTTCTCTTTGGATGATGTATTTAGCTCCTGCAGAGGGATATCTATAGCGTGTCTTGATGAATAGCAATCCATTCTGCATAATGAATTTTCAAAGCTGAGAAGACAGATCGCAGAATCATGGGATGGCTTAGGTTGGAAGTGATCTTAAAGATAATCTAGTTTGAAGCCCCTGCTGCAGGGGGTCCTCAGTGTCTTTCTCTGATGTTGAGAATGACTTCTCTGAATCATCTGAACAATATAAATTTATGTTTTATTGTATGAAAATGCAACTTATGCCAGTGAGTAACTAAATCAGAAGCCCCTTGTACTTAATTGTTTCTTTTTATCCTAATGAATAATTCATCTAGATTAAAGGAAATCCCATGGCTTTAGAACTTGCTGGACAGTAGTAGCTGATTTAATATATTGCTTTTGTTGGTGAGCCATACTATTACTGGATAATTTGTAAAATAGCAGTTTGTCACGCTGATCAAACAAGGCTAATTTTGGGCACTTAGATTTTCAACTTCAGTGGTTTATAACCCTTGATTGTGAAATTAGTCTTAAAGCAATGCAGAGCCTCTGTGCTGTGGGTCCTGTAGATGGCAATGTTACACCAGTATAAAAACGAGCGGAAGCCACATACCAACAGCTTTGCTCTGTTTATTGGTGAAGAAAGGCATTAAGAGCAATTCAAGATACAGTCTCTGATACTGCTGCAGAGGTAAATATCTATAAACACGTAATTAGTAGTAAAATGTGAGTCTGATTGGATCACATTGTTCCTTGTTCTTATACAGACCTAGTGAGGAATCATGCTATGTTTTTTTCCAGCAGCTGATTTGTCTAAATTCTTACCTGGTTTAATTCCATCCCTGCTTGACCATCTCTAACCTTCTCTTGGCAATAATCACAGAAAAAGGTGTTTTCTTTACTTCATGGACATCTTATATTTCATTTACTTACTGCTTCTCAATGTTCTGTCAAGTCTCATTTTGCTTGGTAGACAGTTTCATTGGTTCCTATGTATATAGTGATGCTTTTTTGAAGATGTTCTCTGGTTTGGCAAAATATTAGCTTGCATGTACGCATACAGAAAAAAAAACACTGAGTTAGGAATCCAGTCACAGATCCTGCATAGCAAATATTTGAAGCCCCATCCAGGACAGAGTTTATGAGCGATCATTAGGCACAAATATATGTGAACAAACCATCTGTTCTGTAACTTCAAATAATGAACAAAGTGGCCAAAGAAGGCAACACAAAGGAATTTTGTAAACCAGTAGTGGCCCTAAATTAATCAAATAAATTATTCACTGTGAAATGCTCATCCAGCTCAACGAGCATGGAACTGAATAAACATTTCTGGAGGCCAGCTCTCAAAAAATATAAACAGGCCGCTACTGTTCAGTAAGCCTCATCATGTTGCTGCTTTATTTGCCATCATAAGCAATACAGTTGTGGAACAGAGTGTTTTATTTGGAGGCCTGAGTAACAGTCTGCAAATCACATCGTTGGATGCGGCTGTTTCATTTACTGGGTGTACGGATGATTGTGCAGAGAAAATTATAAGCATCAATTTTGACTCTGAATTAAAGCTTTTCTCTGACAAGGTAGTCTACAGAATATATGCACTGTGGTGTAACCTGTGCTTCAGCTGGGAATCCCTTTTGTCTTAAGTGACCTTTTGCAAGTATCCCTAGGGTTTTCATTGCAATTTTGTTTGACCTTTTGTTCAAAACCAAGCTCTTCTAGACAACTGATATTTGGCAGAGTGATTACTTAAGAGGGATTCATTGCAAAATATTTTCAAAGGCACCAACAGGAGAAGGCAGCTGGATAACCCTCTGTAGCACAGGGCTGCACTCTGTTATAACTCAACACGCATGCTGTAAATCACCAAGCTTTTCTCTCGACAGATTAAAAATAAGTCAGTTTAATGATCAGGAAAAGAAACTAAAGCCACCAGCTGAAGTGGATGGAGTAGAAAAAGGCACACGTGCAGTTGCCCCACTCTGTGTGCCCCAAGGAATTTATCAAGTATACAGGAAAAAAGGGATGTGCTCCGTGTCTTCCTTCTGGGCTGCGCTTGGCATGCTCTGCTGGGAAAATAAAACAACAAACCTTCTTCAGATTCTTATTATCAGGGCTGGTTTAGACTAGTGTATCCAATAGGCCCAGAAATTGAAATGGAATGGCAAACCCATTCAGTGCTTTCAGCAGATGAGGTTCAGAAATAGTGAAACCACGGCGGAGTCACTGTCTCTGTAGATGTGGCACTTAGGCTTTAGGTTTTTTCTAAAACTCTTCAGTTTCCTCTTAAGTGTTATAGCACTTTACATAGACAGGGAAATATCTGTTTTGCCCTTTGGTGTTGGGTGCCTGACTTGGCTGTGAGCCTCAAACACAGCACAGCCATGGTCTCCCAGGGCTCTGTATCATTTCATTGAACACTGTTTTCATACCATTTTAACATATGTACTTCACTGGCATACAAAGATATAATGGGTCTGGTTTAAACATTTGTTTTTTGTGTGCTTATAATATGTTTTAGTGCTGATTTAAATAAGAGAAGGTCTTTCTATTGTCTTGTGTTGTTTTTAACTCTGGGAAATATTGTGAAACCAGGTAAAGATGAAAAGCCCGTAACTAACAGTCTTTTGAATGCCCATCTGCATTTTGAAATGAATTTTCTTATTTTCTTTATGGAATAATTTGATTAATTTATCTCCTGGAGCTGAGCCATGAATGCAGGGAATGAGTGACGAATTTAGTCTTCTGTTCATGGATGTTCCTTTGAGATGAGATAATGCTTTCAAATAGCTTATCAGTTGTTTTTTGAGTTGATTTTTTTCTTTGCTTGTTTCACTCTTTTACTGGGAATGGCTTGTTGTGATTATTTGGCAGTCAATATTTAACATGCAAGTCTTGTGGGCTCATTGTGATAAGTCACACAATGCTGCGACTGTTTCTGTAGTGAATAAACGTAATGCAGAAGAGTCTGAAGCTGACCCTGGGACTATGCAAGTCTCAAGGAGAAACAGCAACTTAGAAAAGAGAAAGGGACATTTATGGAATGTTAGAATTACTTTGTTGGCTTCACCAGACAAACCTTGCCCAAAACAAAATTCCTTGAAAACTTGTTACCGTGGGGTTTATTAGGAGGATGCAGAGTTCATGTGTAATACCCACTTGTCACATTCTATGCAGTAATTGCTCTAGGTGTGAGATACTAATGAATGTACAGCAGTCAGGTCTTAATCTGGATCATTTAACTCCTGGTGTGATTCTGGCGTGGGAGTTGCTGAACAACGCACCCACACACTTTGCTGAAGCTGTACCTTAGTGCAGGTCAAGCCTGCTGTCTATGTCAAGTCTGTGTATGTATATCTACGTTTTCTTGTGACAGTTACTGCCTGCTGTCTTCATCCAGATGAACATGTAATTATCTGTTGTTTTGCTTTTTTGCAAATGGGTGTAAATCACAGCCTCTGAAGTGCACACCTGAGGCAAGCAAAATCTAAACATCTGTGACAAAGATGAGTTTTGCTTTCTCATAGGAATGAAAGTTCCTACAAGCTTTCATATGAAGAAAGAAATATTTTACAGTGCCTAAAATTGTATCCTTTTATAATGCCTATAGATTATATAGGTGGAACTAAAGCTCTGGTAAAGCATTCCCATGATAAACAGAGACATAGTCTCAATTGCTGACTGTTGTTAGCAGGTGCCCTATGGAAGAGCCACCTCTGTCTGCAAAACATATACTTTTGCAACTTTTGTTTTATTTTTGCTAGTTTAGCTGCAAAGATGTTTAGCATATATTTTTAACATCTGCAGTTCTCATCATGTGAAAAACAGCAGCCTAATTGCAGTAAAGAAGTGGGGAAACTTGAACTGTGGTAGAGAGCCTTACATCTGTAAGGACAAGGGTTATTTTCCCTTTAGGAATGTCAGGCATGTTACATGGAGAAAAGAGGTAAGGAGATATCTGTGCTGAATCATCTACTCGTTTCTGATATTCTCGAATTACCTTTTCAAACATGTCAGCACCCTACAAGGGCAGACTTCTTTTCACTCAACAGAACAAAGGAAAAAGAAATTGCCATGCAATCATGTGATGTTTGAGGGTTTTTTGGTACTGGAATAAAGGAACGATTGTGATAGTTTTATTTTTATCAAAACCAACGCACAGCCCTTAGTAAATACACTGAGTTAAGCAGAGCATAAATGTGTTTCTTTTAAGCCAGCTCTTTGTGTTTGCATGTTATGTAGAAGTACAGTGGCAAGTGAGGTGATAACGCTGTGAAAGACCCTAGTTTCTTATATGATACAATTGACTCGACGCTCATTGAAATACACATGCATTTAGCCTGATGTTAAGCACTGGCATTGCTTAAAAGCACTATTTTTCTTAAGTACAGGACATGATTTCTTGAATACTACCATAAAAAATCTATTTAACATACTTCTAAATGATTCTTCTTTGTACTTCTCACTGCTCTACAGTTTGTACAGCAACTTCTTCCCTTTTAAAATGTCTCTAAGGCTCGTTTTTATCCTTTGAGTAAAAGCAAGTAACAGAAACTTCCTTCACTTGCGGACTTTTAGATATCTCTGAAACAATTTCTGTGGATCTGGACAAAACCAGTGAAATTAACATGCTTTTCTCCCAATAATTTGGTTGTTGGCAGGGCCTGCTTTGTGTGAGACTGCTGAGGATTCAGGATCACTTCTCATGTGTTCCCTCCTTCATTCAGAATTTGTGTGAATAATTAATGTTCTGTAGACTAGAGGTCAGAAGATGGTTTGCAACACATAATTCATGCAGGAAACTTAGACTTCTTGTTTCCTGAATCTCTGCAAAGGAATGGCCATTTACTCACCCAGATATTCATTGTTTCTTGTTTCCCTTCTTTTGGTTCATTATGGATGCTATTGGCATAATATATCTAGAGGACATACTAGGCAAATTATGGATGTAATACTGGTATGTAACATAGTTTCTTTACTGATTTTGACACAATGACAGAATCATTGACTGCAAACAACAGCTGATTTTAGTAGCTCACTGAAAGTAGTTTTGATCATTTACTTGTAATTTGTGACACTTGAATAATATACAGAATACTTTGGCGTGGTTAATAACTGTACAGTACATTTCATAGTGGCTATTGCTTTATGTATTGTCAACTTTGACTTGTACCTACTCTGTTGTCTTCATCCTGAAATAAAGTACTTTATTTATTTCCAACACCTGGAGAGCTGCGAAAAGGATATTTGAAAAGCCCATCTGGGCAACTGAGCACTAGAAATATAAATTACAGTGCTGAAAGGCCATATGCATGAAGTAAAACTGGAGGAGCTTTTAGGTATTCAGTCGTATATATTGTAAAAATATCCTTTTGTCTGCCTTGAAACAATAATGTTGCTAGATTGGTTATAAATGGTATGAGGCTCAGAAGGGTGCCTCCTGAAATTTTTCATAGGTCTTCTCAGTCAGATGTTTTGTCTGCAGATAGTTTGAGCCTCCTGTTAGAAGAGGCAAGCAGTAATTCGTAAATTGTTATCACTTAGTTTGAATATAATGGATAGAAATCTACATATCCCATAAACAATTAGTTAATCTCTTCAATCTCTTGGTCCTCGTATTGTAAGACCAGTTCCATACGAGGATGATGAAGAGCAGCTGCTTCCTATAGGTTTTGGTGCCAGCAGTGTATCCTATTGCCTCAGTTCTTCACTTCTTTAGGTATTCTTGTTGAACTCAAGAAGTTCAACAAGGCCAGGTCCAAGGTCCTGCACCTCGATCAGGGCAATTCCAAGCACAAGTTGGGCAGGGAATGGCTTGAGAGCAGCCCTGAGTAAAAGGATTTGGAGATACTGATTGATGAACAACTCAATATTAGCCAGCCATGTGTGTCTGCAGCCCAGAAGGCCAACTGTATCCTGGCTTGCATTAAGAGAAGTGTGACCAGCAGGTTGAGAGAGAGTTGATTCTGCCCTTCGTGAGACCCCACCTGGAGTATTGTGTCCAGTTCTGGGGCCCCCAAAGCAAGGACATGAAGCTGTTGAAGCAGATCCAAAGGAGGACCACAAAGATGATCAGAGGGTTGGAGAACCTCTCCTACAGGGACAGACTGAGAGAGCTGGGGCTCTTCAGCCAGGAGAAGAAAAGACTCTGAGGTGGGGGTACATTATAACAACCTACCAGTATCTGAAAGGGGCCTACAGGAAAGCTGGGGAAGGGATGTTTATAAAAGCATGTAGAGACAGGATGAGGGGAATGGCTTTAAATTGGAAGAGGGTAGATTGAGACTAGATATTAGGAAGAAATTCTAAACTGCGAGGGTGGGAAAAGTTGCCAAGAGAGGCTGTGGATGCCCCCATGCTGGAGGCATTCAAGGCCAGACTGGATGGGGCTGTGAGCAACCTGGTCTTGGTGGAAGGTGTCCCTGCCTATAGCAGCTCTGGTTTTTGGTCCTCAACTCAGTACTAGCACTTCTGAGAATTCTGATCTGAATTCCAGTTGGCTATGTGGCTATAATCCCCAATGCAATTCCATAACCCCATTTTTATCACATTTTGCCTGGATTATTAATTGTTGTTGAGGGTTCTCAGAACTCAAGACTGCTGTCTATGTAATGCTGGCAAAACTTTTGTAATAAGTGAGGTTTTTGCCATCCATTTCTGTCTTTTCCTGTTTTCTAGTTGGCAAACATTCTAAATCCCAAGTGAGAACTGAAGGCAGACACGATTATGGTGTTTATGTGATTTTTAGAACACAAAGTCATCTTATAAGTTATGTTTTCAGGCTTTCTGCTTCTTTGTGGAAAATAACGCCCTTTATCAAAACTCTGCAAAGATGTATTGGTTTATGAAATAGAGAGTACATTAGAATAGTCAAAGCTTCATCAATACTTGAGTTTAAATAACCACAGGAATAATCATCCATATATACAGCATAGCACTTAAAAGTTGGTAATCAAGGGAATAAGAAATTCTGGAAGAAAAAAATAATAGGCAAAGAAACTTACAGTAAGCAAGAAAGGGAAGAAAAAGTTCTTTAAATGCCACAAAAATCCTATCTAAACCCTGAGATATTCTGAACTTCATGCCTTCAACTGCAGCTGAGTCTTCCTGCTACAGAAAAGAGAGGGTAAAATTTTTTTATCAGGAAAAATACTTCAGATCTCCCACACAAGCTTTTTGATTTTTTTTTTTTTATAATCTGCCTTAGAATATCTTGCTTCCTCCTGTAATTTTTCAGCTGATTAGAAGAGAGCCCATGTGTTCTTAACAGCATACACGGGATTTGTGTTAATAAAAATAACAGCAGATCCTGCTGGAGTTAAGGAATAGCATAGGTGCTGAATTTTTACTGGGACATCTAATTGCTTGGAGAATTTGATTTATTTTTTTATATATACACATACATTTCAAATGCAGTTGCAGCCAAGTTCCAACACCACAAAATTAACACCGCCATAAAATCTTGCCTTAACACATTGACTTTCTTTAGTTACATAATGTCCCAAACTTCTGTGGTAAAGTAAAAACTTTCTTCTCATTTCTCTTCCCAAAAAAGTCCCATTTTCAGTGCTCTGTTCTTGTCATTGCTCAAACTGATGCTGAATGTGCATCTGCTGTTTTGGGCATGCTTAAATCAGAATAAGCCTCAACTACCACTTTCAGAATATTTCAGATATACTGAAGACACACAGTTCATTATTCCTTCTTGTATATTTCTTCTGTTCTTTCAAAGCTACCTGTTCTTTGTTGACTTTGATTTGCTATTTCTTGGTGAGAGTGGTATAGCTTTTCTCTCAGTAGACAGCAAGCAGGTACCCATTCCTTATGCCTGTATGAAAGGATGTATGTATTATCAAGGTGATTATGTCTCTTGCAGTTCCCCTGGCACCTGCATGCTAACAAATTAATATTTCTCATTAATTATTATGTTGTTTAAATAACGATTGCTATGAATCAGAGCCAGATTGGCTTCTTGGACTCCTCTTGGAGTCTCCTCCTCTTGGAGGCCTTTTGAACCAGAGCATATGGGCAACTTAAGACTGGAATTTTAGGAACTGTGTTCCTGATGTGTACTAAACAAGGAATCTCTTTCGTGTATCACTTGGGGCCCTCACTCAGCATGTATGCAGCATCTCAGGTAGTTCCTGAGCATTCAAACAGGTCATCGTGAAAGAAAGCAGCTGAAGTTTTGTGAAATATAATGTGTGACTCGTGAGAGCCTACTTTAAGACCCTGAACTTATGAGAATATGTAACTTCTGTTAGCTTTGGGCCTTCTATTTTTACACAACTAACTGCTTGGTTAGATTTCTAAGAGCTTTAACAGAAAAGAAAAGCCTCTTAACTATGTCTATATTTGGTGCCATTATAAAGATATGGTTCTGCAGTTTCCTTGCTATGCTGGCTGCATATATCTTCACCCACCAAATTGGCACAGAATTCTTTACTTTTTTTTAATGCCTTTTTCTGATTGAGTGAGCCCTGTAGACTCTACATGTGTAGGTATTTAAAGACCAATGGTATGTGAACACTTCATTGCTGAGAGCTTTTAGTGTGTAATGACATTACGAGTTGGCTTGGGCACTCCTAGCCACTGCAGCACTGATTTCAGTGCAAGGCAGCAATCTAAATATTTGTTCTGCTTTTCAGAAGGATTTTGCAGTCCAGGTGAACTCTTTTTCTTGCAGCTATACTGCTCTCAGCTACTTAGCTGCAGGCTAAGCCAGGCTTCAGCCTCTGCAGCAGCAGTGTAAGCAAGGCTTTCATAATGCTGTTTGTGAATCTGCGGTCATGTAACTTGACTATCTTTAGGATTAGGAGCACATCAATCACTTAAATTGACTAAAATCCAAGTATTAAAAATAAATAAATAAATGAAGCTTTTTTGAGAACTTCTTGGAGGTGTTTGGGTAGCTTTTCCACTCCTTAAGTAATACTTACTTTGAAAGGTCTTTTCAGTAGGCCTTTGAACAATAATAAACAAGATGACACTTATCATCCTAGCTTTTCTTTGAGGATGTGCCCGTTTGGTTTTTGACTGCAGTCTCTTTGAACTCAGTACATTGCTCTGCTGCTCTCTGCATGGCTGGGGAAACAGTGAGTGTGCAGCCACAGGGCAGTGAATGCTGTGATTGTTTTGCTGGTGCTTGCCATCAACATAACAAGAAACTGAGAAGAGACTGTTACACGTGCAAAGTAGATTCACCAGCAAAACACAAACATTTGGAGAAGAGAAGGGAATGACCAAGGCCAAACAAACTTCATTATTTCTGTTGGCTCTGGGTTTATCCTACATAATCAAAATGAAGCTAAATTTCAAGTTGACAGTTTCCCCTTAATATCCCGTAAAATGCCCTGTAAATCACTGCTGATCTGAATGGAATTTTGTCTTTTTTTTCTTTTCTTTTCTTTTTTTTTTTTTTTTTAAGAGAAATATCTATTAATAGATCTCTGTGACGGCTGCTTACTGGTTTATGCTTATGGCTAAGCACAAACTGTTCCAGAGGATTTGCAGTAAAAGTTATGAAGTTTATGTAATTGCAACTCGAAGCAAAGCTTTTCTTCAGGGCCTGCTACACCATCTAAATCCAAACAGAGCAAAAAAAAATAATGACACAACTCTAAAGGTTTGTTCTGGGGACTGGATGGTCTTCTTTAACCCAACAAGACACTTGCTTTTGCAAGCAGGACAGCCTGAAATCAGAACACCTTGAGACAGTGCTGTCACTGGCGTGTACTGCCAAGTTCTTTTGATCTTATTCACTTTTTTCAGGGGGATGTGATGATTACATTAAAATGATATATTTGTGGTGTAATCTGGAGTTATATTTGCATAATATTTCCGATGTAATATCACAGAAAATGACTACAGTGGGAAAGCAGCAAGCATCCAGAGTTATTAGCTTGTGCTGTGAGACTTCAAGTAATGTAGAACTCTTTGCTCTTTAGGAGAGCTGCCAGTCCCCCTGAAATTACCATTTTAATTGGATTGATCGTAAACAGTTTGCTCAGGCTGTAATACTAGACTGAGGAGATGCAAACTATTTAGCCGTAGTGTGGGCAAAGGGTTATCTTTCAGCCAGTTCATTATAACTGAAAGGTTACTCGTTTTTTCTGACTGGAGCTTGATGCGTGGAAATACAGTGTGAAATCTTAGTGTTAGAAATGATACTTCTATCTAAATATGTCAATTCAGTTGAGAGATATACACTTAGCTGTTGTTATTACCATGATTAGCAAATAATTAATATGCGATTATTATAATTTACAATTATCAGTTCTGATTTTTTTTTTCAATTGGGCAAAACAAAAATGGCACCCACAAAAAAATAATAATCTTACTTCTAAAGGAATGAAGCGCTGTGTCTTAAAATACCAACCATCTTCTGGCCTCAACATTTCCCGAGCCAGTTCTCTTTTCTCTGAACATTGATGTCTTAGAATTGCCAGCAGCCCAAACATTATATAAGACCTTTTTGTCCTGCCAGCATGCCCGTCTCCTTTTGCCGTGCTCTTTGCTGCCTGTGGTCTTCATCAGCTCAAGCACAATGGAGAGACCAAGCTGCTTCTCTCGGCCTAATTAACCCCAGTCCGTTACAGACGTTTTTGGTGTTACACGTGCAACCTTTTCATCTTCTGTTATTTAAATGAGAAACCTGAATTCAGCCTTTCCTTCCTATCAGCTCTGAGAAGGCTGTGGTTCTAGTCATTGTAAAAACTTGCTTTCACATCTCTTTTGTGGCTGAGAAAAATTCTGTGCTTTTTGCCTATCTTTTAATAATTTCAGCCTTTCTTTTACGCGAGTGGAAAGAGTCGTAGTTAAAATGCAGAATGTGATTTGGACATCTCCTTCAGAATCCGTGTAAATACAGGCTGAGTAGAAACATTAGCAGTGGATGATCTTAACGAGGCAAAAAGTAATGCCTCATTCAACAGCTTGTGTGTGTTGATTTAACAGGATGTCTGCAAACAGAGGATGGGACATTTTGACAGCTCTCGATTGGTTTTCTCTTTGTTCCCATAAATGACGATTTGATATTTTGTGTTTTATTTTTTCACTTTAAAAAAAAAAAAAAAAGTAATAAAATTGCGATGAATGATTTTGAAGATTTCTGGTATTGACAGATGTTTAAGAGGAAAAAGAACCAACAAACAAACTCACAAAAATATTTAGGCTCTTCAAATTCAAGTATTGAACTCTTTAAAATGTGCTTGCTTTCTTCTAAAATACAATGAGAGTCAACAATACGTTATTGACGTTGAAGCCTAGACTATAGCTTGGCCTGTGTGGACTCCGTAATTGTGATTGATCGTGTACTGCGGCAAGCTTTCTTCTTGGACTGGAGTTCAGATGTACAAAGATTAAACACAATGCTTTTTACTTTATTTACTGAACAACAAATAGTGTGGAACTGAGGGAAAGAATTGAGAATATCAGACAAATATTTCTGCCCTTACGTGCCAGCAAGAGTTCTCAAAACTGTGTGTTGATTCCATGAAGGAGCACAAGGGAGATTCTGCTTTGGGTGCAAAGCTGTCACCATGGATTGTTATAGTAGCTTCAAGAAGTATTATATACTACATGTGCGACAAGTAGCCTGTAGTGCAAAGTGTTAATTGTGTCTTCCAAAAAGTTATACAATGTCTGGAAAATTTTTTGGATGAATTCCCTCTGATTGCTAATTGCATACACTATTAAGCCATAATTTTCTTAACTTTCTCATTTGCTTTATGCTTCAAGGTAATAGATGGAACATGGGACTGTGACAAATTCTCTTTTGGGATCTATGTAGTGGGGCTTGACTTTGATCTCTCTTTTCTCTAGCCCTTGGAGACCAAGACCATTTTTGCATAGGGCAAATGAACAAAATGTTGGTGCTTAGAACTGCTGCACTGATCAGAGAGAAGTTCTCTGAAGGGTCTTGGTTCTACATTACTGAAATGTTAAAAAGTGCAGTGAAGGCTGTTTCAGGCTTGTAGTGGATGTGGCTTCTTGTCCTTGCCTAGAGGCTCTGAGTCTGACGTGAGATGGAAGTTCAGAAGGACGTGTTCCAATGTGACCTGTACAGTTGTGTCCTACCTGCTTGTAGCCTCAGCTGCAAGACTGCAGTCCTTGAATTCATTGAAACCTGAGGGTGCTGTCATTGTGGAAATAAAAGGTGTAGTCTCCTTTGTAACAGCCAATCTGTTGGTTTTTCAGTTTGCTTCTCAGGAAGGCCCCAATAATTGCATATGGTTTGTTGTATGTAAGGCACTAACTGGTACCTCTTTTAATCGTATGTTTTTTGTGGTTTTTTTTTTTGTTTTTTTTTTTTTTTTTTTTTTTTTTTTTTTTTTAATTTTCCATCTTTCTCTCTCTACAGCTTTCTTATTTTCTTTCTCTTCTGTAACTTTTCTTCTGGTTTTTGGACTGGTAATGTGTTCCAAGGGGAATGGCTCTTATAATCATGGTTAGCACCTCTGATACACTTCAGAAAGGCTATCAGACTTAAAACCTTTTTCATAAGCAGCAGTGGAAAGGACAAGTTGTTAAAAATAGATTATATTTTGTCTTAAAAAGGACATGAATGCATGAATTATACCACCTCCCCTAATAAAACACATTCCTATTAATATACAAAGAAAACTGTTAGGTCCAGCAGAGAGATGCATTTTGATTTTGAGGTATATGTCACTCCCTGATCCAATTATTGCTGAAAGTTTCAGAGGCAAAATTAATTAGCAGTCTGCCATAGCTCTCCAGATTCCTGGAGCTCCAGTAATGACATGGTTTTGGTAGAACTGTCCTTATTACATGCAAAAGACAAGTCTGGACATAGCAACTTACTCTGTGAAGCTCCTTAAAACTTATTGCTGTTATCAGCAGCCTCTATGCTACTGTAGAGGTGCCAGATATTGAGGCTGTAAGCACAGAATGCACAATTTAAGTTACACCTTGTTTTGAAAAAGGTCTTAATGATTTTCACCCATCTCCAGCCATTATTGTATTATTAAAAAAAAAAAAAAAAAAAGGTTTTTCAGGTTAAAGAAAAATTAGCGATGATGGTAAATCCATTGCAAGCATGGGTACTACTGGAAATCAGTTTTCAGTTTTGGCTGCTTAACTCTGCGGAGGACTGTTCAATTTCTTCACATGCTAAGGAAAACAATGTTAGGAATTTTTATGGTTAGATACACAGCTGTTTGGACATCCTAGGTCAGATCTGCAGATCCCATAGTTCTCAGCAATGTAAAACTGTTCCATGCTTGCTGAGGTTCTAACTCGGCTTCTGAATAAAAACAAAAACAACCAAAAGAGAAAACAAGAAAACAAAAATAATAAGCATTTCAATTTATCCTGAGCCTTCAGAGTCAAAATGTAGCATGTTTTTTAGTGCTTTTGAGAAGTTTTTAAGGCTCTGTGCAATAACCCTGGATTTCAATCTGTTATTTTTTCTGTTGCTTGGTGAGAAATAGCAATGCTCTACAGAAATAGATGGTAGCTATATATTATTGCTTTCTTTGTGTTAATTAAGTTAGTCAAGAGCATCTATGAGTTGTGTCCACTGCCTAATATGCTCAGCTGCATGATTTTGGAATAGCAAATAGATCTGAGATGAAAATGTGTTTTTGAGCAGAGGTTTACAAGTTAACTCAGTATCTGTATATGCTAAGAAAACCCAATCTGTTGTGTTGCATTTCATGCAAACTGCTGTATACTTTGTGTTTGGCGTAATCTCAGAATGCAGTTATCTGGAACATAGTATTTCATTTTCATATCACTGCAGAAGTGTATGAGCATGCTTCAGTTAAAGCAGGGCGACATATGGTTGTGTTGTTTAGGTGTGGATTAAAATCTTCTGCATGATAATGCTTTGAACTTTTACTCTCTTAGTACTTTCATTGGTGATAAACATCGAGATGCTTTGTATGCAGTGCAGTTGCTTTAAGGTAGGCACCTAATGACTTTGTATGCTGCCCATTTGAGCTTCTACTAATGGTCCAGATGGGTGGATGGAACAAAATGTATGAGGCTGTTCTTGTGACATTTGCTGCCACATCATAGGACTGTGCTCTGTCTGTGTTACTGTTGTTTTGGGTAGAAGTGTATGCAAATAGGCTATTTAGTCTTAAAGCACATATAAATCGAGTCAGCAAGTAGCTAATATTTGTAAGGTATCATGATAGACGCTAAATCTACAATGGGACTTAGTCTTGTAAGTCTTGTCTCCCTTGTTCTGGAGACAGTGCCTCATATAAACATCAACTTCCATTGCCACGTCCCTGATAATACTAGACCATATTGTTTGTTTTGTCATACCTCATACTTTTACCTGTCTTTTCTTTTATGCTTGACAGGATTTCACATTAACTACACGTTCTACAGCTTCATTCCTCATTTATTCTCATCTTTCACTGGAAAGTTTGTTCTTTTTTTTTTTCCAAGGAGACCTTGGCTACTGAACTTTTCAGTTTTGTGATAAAAAATAGATCACTCAGATGATCAGACATATCTAATATAAAACTTTTCTTTTTTTTTAAAGAACCTGAGAAGTTTGACATGACCAAAAAGAAATTAGAAACTTTCTTGATGATAATTTGAAGCCATTAGGTAAGGGGCTACTTAATCCTTTTTTTGGGGGGGAGGCTGTTGGAGGCCGAGCAAATTACCATAATTGTGAAAAGCCAATGGTAGAGAAACTTGTTTATATCTTGGAAACAGAATGTCTGCACATGATGTAGCTATGTCAGCACACATCAGAAGTAACATCCATCGCTCTTCGTAAAAGACCTGGAATGAGTCAATCATCTGAAGTTTCTGTCTTAGCTGCTTGCTTCCAACTGAGGCGTGGAGAGGCTGTTTGTCGCTGCGCGGTGACATGATATGTCTTTGTTAAAATAGATACTGAACTTTCCTGTTCACTGTCTCTTTTACATCCTGTCATCTTCTTGCTCCCTCCTGATTCTCAAAACATGAGATGAGCACAGACCAGCCAAAGCTGATAGCTGGAGCCAGACAGGGAAGGTTTGAAGCTTGCTCAGGAGCTGTGAAGTGGGCCATCAGTGGATGCGACAGCACTGGAAATGTGCAGAAGGAGAGATCAAATAGCAAGCACTGAGGCCCCTTGCTCCAGAAATACACAAAACACAAGTGCTGATATGCTGCATAGACCAAGTCAACAATAAAGACATAAAGTAAGTAATAAGCAGAGAAGTTGAGAGATACAGCAATAGCTCATTCTTCATTTATATTTAATGCCGGTTGAAAATGTGCATGGGATCTAATGAATTGCAGGCAAATGTATGATGTGTGCCCAGTAAGACTGAAAGGTTTAAATTATGCAGGGCATGTCATCCTGTTGCCAAATATTTAACACCATTCCTGCAGAGGAGAGACAGCTCAGGGATCCTTGTTTAAACATTAGTAATCAAATCCTTTTCTCATCATGGGAACCGCTTTTGCATAATTTGTGCCTGCCACATCCAGAACTCACATAATAACTAATTTGCAAAGAGACAGCCCAGTGTTGGTTGACAAAACTTAGTGCTTCCGTAACAATTTGTGCTGTACCGTAACCGTGTGAGTAAAAATAGGTCTGTCTGGATCACCATTTGCTGATTATAATTGTTGCCTATGCCTGTATATTTTACAGTGATTTATGATTATTTCCTGTCCTGGGATTGAGAAAGAACATCTCTGCTATATAAAACTATCCATTTTCATTCAAAAAGAAAAATGTTAGAAATTGAATTATTTTTTTTCCATGAGATGCACAGCACCCAGTGCTCCCCATAGCTCTTCTGAAAGTAATGCTGCTGGCATCAACTGGCTGATCTGTCTAATGAGCATAAATTGTTCCTGCCTGAAATGAATTTTATTTCAAACTCAGTATCTTTGAAAATGTATGGAGTAGTCTGATGGGTTGTTTTTCTTCTGTAGAATGCACTAAAGAGCCAATCCAGCACAATGTGCCCTTATAAGAATTATTCATTATTTTAGTCTTATTCCAGCCCCATTTTGATGACCTAAAAAGTAGTACACTGTGACCTCTTCTGTGTTTTGCCCAACTGAGTATCTTTGGGTCCTTATAGCTTAATAATGATGGCAAAGTAAAGGATAAAGAGCTGCAGTGAAAACGTAGGCAGCCAGTAGCTGTGCTGGTAGTAGGTGAAGTTTCAATGGGAATTACAAGTGAGGAGATAAGAGCAGAATTTGTAATAAAGATCCACTATGCAGAGCAAGGAACTGAACTCACGCCTACATATTTCAAGCTTGTTTCTGCAGTGCATGGAATTCCATAATGTTAATGTTGACCTTTACTATGGGGGAAACATAAAGGGGAGGAGAATGTGTCTTGCTGTGTTGTGAGGGTGCAGCATTTTCAAGCATGGTCAGAAGCTTTAGGAACCAACAGAAAGAGACTAATTTGTCATCCCTGTAAAGTCTATTACGTGTACTGGATTCCAGAATTAAACCATCACAGATTTTTTTTGACATGTTATTTTGCTTTTTTTGATAAAATTTAGAATGGAACTAACTGATTATAATAGGAACGTGCAGATAAAAACTAATACGGGAGTTTGATGTCTCTTTCAACTCTGGGAGGAGATAAGTAATTTCTATATATATATTCATATAAGGTGGATTCAAGTTATGAAAATGTTGTTGGAGGAGAATGTGCATCTGAAGGAATAAAATGTAGATTCATTTCTGCTCCATTTTGTCTGGTAGAGCATACCTCATGTTGGTTGCTGTATGGGATCATACAGCTGTATATAATGCTGATCAGGGCCTGAACCAGTGATTGAGCACCTGGAAAAGGAGCACAAACCAGTCCCCTGAGCACAGGTGGGAGCAATTCACTTGTGGGACTGGAAAGGGTGGAACCAGGTTCCACCTCTCACTAACCTCATGTAGGGGCTGGCAGCTGCAAGGGAAGCACTTCTACCTGGAGACTGCCTCTTTTGGAATGTTGAGCAAGCCTTGATAACCAGAAGGGGGGTGAGTGATTCCTTTTTTATTTTCAGATTGTGACTTATGCCTTCCTTAGGTGATCTGAAACTGGTTTAAAGCTACTCTGTCTGCTATCTGTCTATCCTTACAGTTGCTAATACAGAGCATTGTTGAGAAAGTTGTGCTGTATCTTCTATAAAGCATTTTACAACGTTTAGAGAATATAACATTAAAATAGATGTAGATCAGTTATTTCCTGGGACATAGTCTGCTGACTTCTGATAGTTCTGCTTTGGGCATTACTTGGGCTCATGGCAGCAGCAGCTGCAACCTAATGCCCAATGTGTCTGTGCTCTGTTTAATTGTGTAGTGTAAACCTTGTTTTTTCCTAATCTATTTATCATTTTGACCTTCTAATCATTAAATTTTTTTTGAAAATTTAAAGTTAAGGTGTTAGTCTCATTCCCTTTTCCATTGTTAATTTCAATGTCAGTACTCCATTGTTTTCAATCCCTAGAATTTCTCTGTCTTGTTTGGTTCTTCGCTTGTTTTCTTTCCTGAAGGGCAAATGTATATAAATGCAGTGTTCTCTTTCAGCTTTGAAGAAATTGCCTTTGGGTCACTGACTAGATCCCCTTTCCTTTCTACCATCTTGCCCTTTGCACACCATGCCTGACATATTTCCTCTCATCTGCTTTCTGTACCTCATTTCTTACAGTTGTTTTTCAGCGCTGTCATTATTTCCCATTCATTGCTTTGGTCTTTCCATTTTTCTTTTTCATCCTGTTCCTTTTGACAACTTTCCTCTTGTCCTGCCGTAATTCCACACTTAGTTCACTTCGTGTTTGATAAAGGGGAATCAAGCCTGTTAAATCTTATTTGCCAATACATTGGCTCTAATTTGCTACGGAAGCAGTGACTGCTGTGGCTTTTCTCAGAACTTTCCTCTTTAATCCACCTCCTTGGCATTACATTCAGCCCTACATGTTAAGGATGCATTTGCACAAATGCCTTGTGAATGAGGTGGAAGCTTCTCACCCAGCTGAGGGATGAAGTCCTGAGTAACTAATTTGCTGGATTCTCAGCTGTGTGCAAACCTGAAAAACTGGGGTGTGAGAAGTAGCCTTTGCCAATTGTGTGTTCAATTGTATTATATCCATGTTATTGTGTGCGTGTGTGTGTGTGTTATAATGTTCAGTCATGACTCAAACAATTTCTGAACAGGTATTTCTACCTTTTGGGCTAAAAAATATCCATTCCTCAAACTGTCAGACTTAGTTCTGAAATTGCATAGTGTTGTTGTTTTGCCTGGGAGTATGAGCAGCAGAAAATATTAAGTTCTATTTAATTATGTGCATACATAGATACTGCACATTTCACCTCAAACCCAAGCATGTATCAGCCATCAGAAAAGGCAGGAATATCAGTTTACCATAGGCAGCGCTGAGGCAAAAGTGCCTTTTAGTTTCAGCGAGTCACTTGCTTTTGACTTTAAGGGGCCTGCTGTGGCCCTGCATTTCTTTGACCTTGGGTATTTTTGTTACTATGGCCGCATTGCTTCATTATGGATGTGCTCTCAATTATTTTTGCTTTCTGAGTGCTGTTTAATGCAGTGAGATTCTGGGACCATAACTTGTGTGCTGCAATTGCCTGTCACCAGAAAGATAAAGAAACCTGGAAACAGTTGGCAGAGTTTCTCAGATCAAGTACTGCACATTCAGCTAATAAACCAATTATTCTGTGTTTAAAAAATAATCCCCCAAATCCCACTTTTGAAGTATTGTTAAGTAAAAAGGTCCTGGCTGCCTGATTGCCCATGTGCTTCCATACTAGCATGCTAATGTGCCAAGGACATGTTAACCATTCCTGGAGGTTTTCAAGTAAAGGGTAGATTTTGCACTAAGTGATGTGGCTTAGCAGTCATGGTGGTGGTGGGTTGACTGTTGGACTATATGACCTTAGTGGTCTTTTCCAACCGTAATGATTCTGTAATCCAAAGGACATGAGGGAAGGTTGTGTTGGGATGCGGTGCAAAGGAAATGTGCTGGGAGCAGCTGGATTTGGACAGTTTGTCTCTTGCCCCCCAGCTTTAGCAAAAGGGGAGCAGAAGCCCTAAGTAGCTGGTTTAATTTTTTTTGCAGAACCATACATTGCTTTCTATAAACAAAGGAATAAAAAGGAAAGCTTCTATAAGAAGAACTGAAAAGTGAATGTGGGGAAGTATCTCAGTTTTAGAGAACTGTGTGTCAGGAACATCAGGTGCCTGAGGAGAAGCTGTGTGTGTTTGCAGGAGGTTTTGCTCTTTTGGTGGCTGGACCTTTAGCTCATAGGCTTGCTTCATCTGTGAAAAATCTCTTTTGAGTTTACTCAGAATGAGGAGAAATGCTAGTTTTGACATAAAAATGCTTTAAGGATTAAATCTGATCTGCTTAGCTCAAGATTAAATATTTGTCTTAGTCTTAATTTGTTGAGAATATTGCCCTCAGCTGTTTTTTTTTTTTGCTCATGCTGAGAATGCTGCTTGCAACGTGTGAATGCTTCGATGGGAAAATGCAGCTGAAGCTCAATGACTTCGAAAACAGTTTTTCAGGCAGAGTAAGTGTAGATTAGAAACATAAAAGATCTTCTGAATATTCTGCAAGGTCTCCAAAGACCACAAATAGAAGAGGTGCAAAACAAATATCTTAAGGCAAAGTAACCTCAACAACGCTTAGTCTCATAGCTCTTATCACTCGTGTTATGGCTTATGCTTCATAGCTAAAGTCTTGGCCAGCATCATTGGGGTTGAAATTATTCCAACAGAGTTAGGTTTGTAAGGTAGAAAATGAATAGTGTCTGAGGTGTGTGTAGCACTTGCATTCTTTCTATGTTGTAAAAACTGTATGGTTTTAGAGACAGCATAATCTCAAATCACAAGGAAGACATTTTATTATTGTAGATCTGTGAACAGGGTGTTTAATGTTAGTTGTGTTTATTAAAAAAAGTGAACACAGCACATTATCCATCTGCTATGATTACTATATAGGTAGGCAGTAGGGACTTTGAATGTGAAAATCTTTGGGCTTTTGTGCAATCCATTGCTGCAGCCTCCAAAAACTTCCTCACTAATATATCTGCACAGTGAGGCTTCTACTGTACTTCAAGGTGTTGGCTCTTCCCTCCTTCCTAATTAAATGAAACCATTTGACATCTCGGCCTGACCCTGTTTGATAAAGTCTCTTGTGTCTGTCAAATTTGCTCTGTGCTTTGGAATATCAATTATCGCGAAGAACTGTAGCTGGTGAGCTCATTTATGCAGGAAAGCTGTAACTGGCTTTCTGGATTAGATTTGGGATGATGACAGTCTTGGCTCCTGGTTCAGCCAAGTCTATTTCTGTTGATGATCTTTGGGGTTCAACTCCTTTAATTTCTGAAAGTATTAAATTTCAGATTAAAAATTAGTTATCTTAGCCTATGCTAATGCTCAGTGTCATTCCTGAAGAATGTGGTAAAGAGCTGAATTCCATCACTGATGGGATACACTTCTTCCTGCTTTATTCTCCCATATCTAATGCTTTCTCTTGATTCTATCTCTTTAGAATTATACCGTAGAGCAGAGGAAACGTTTCAGCTCAAAGACATATCTATCTATATTTCTGTATTGCTTTATTTGTACCCTTTTACTATACCCACTTGTTGAAATATTAGAGCTACCACTGCACGACACGTCTTACTCCCACTTGCATCCAGCTAGTGCTAGGCAATATCAAAGGCTCGTGTCAAAACATCCAAAATTCTAAGGTTTTAGGTAGATAAAACAGGAGTAAGAGGTAAAATCTGCAAAAAGATTAATGAGATTACTTATTTAGTAGCCCAGAATGCAAAGACTATTCCTCAGACTATCATCCATCATTTCTGTAGCCTCAGGCGATGAGGATGCTTCAAGCTTGCTTCTAATTTTACTGAGCGTATTCAGTTTCCTGTGTAGCTTAAGATCATTACTTGTTTCATTAATTCATTGTGACTGAAAAGTAAAAGTCATGAAAAATTCAAACTCTGTTTTCAGCTGCAGGGCTGCATCTTGTAGCAGCTGAGCTGTCACTCAAAAAATTTTGCTGGGCTTTTCTAGTCTTGTTCACATGCAATTGTGAAGAAAGAAGTCCGTATTTTCTCTTTTTTTTTCTGCAACTTTTCATTATTTTCAAGTGCTGTTCCATTTTCTTCCATTTTTCTGATGACTTGTTGATAAATATTTGTCTTTCTTCTTTTTCTTGTATTTAGATTCTGTCATAGGTTAAAGTGTTGAGAATGAAGTTAACTTACAGCTTCCCCATGCTGAAGTCCTGTTGCAGCCTTACCTTCATATTTCTCTTGGTTATGCAACAGTAAATTAGATAGATGTTCTTTGTTGCAAACAGTATTGCAGGAGGTGTCCCAAGAATAGTCACTTCTGTGTTGAGAACCAAGTGGAGTACGGCATGCGATTCAGACTTTTGTTTTTCACTTCAAATTTAAGCTGCAGCTCTTTATAATCAAACAGTGTAGCACTTAGTCTGTTTTATCTTTATTACACAAGATCGGTTCTGCTTATAGACGTGGTCAGGGTTTAGTGATTTTCTCCCTCAGTTGTTACAGTTCTAGGTTTTTATTAAAATATTTCATCAAGCTTGCGACACCTTTCATAAAGCAAAAGCTTAATTGTTCAGGAGTCCTTAATGAATTGTCTGTCTTCCTTCTGAAGACATGGAAGGGAGTTCATGATGTAGCTCCAGGCTAGAGCAGGTCCAAAGGACTTGGAGATTATGCCCTATGGGAGCAACTGAAAGAGCTGGGGCTGTTTAGTCTGGTGGAAAGGAGTCTGAGGGGAAACCTTATTGCTTTCTTCCAGTACTTGAAAGTGCTTACAGTGAGAGTGGGGCTGGTATCTTCTCACTTGTGACAGGACAAGGGGAAATGGCCTCAAGTTGTGCCAGAGTGAATTTAGATTGGATATCAGGAAAAACTTCTTTACGGAAGGGGTGGGCATTGAAATAGGCTCCCCAGGGAAGTGGTTGAGTCACCATCCTTGAATATGTTTAAGGATGTGTTCATTTGGATGTGGTGCTCAGGGACATGATTTAGTGTAGGGTTGTTAGAGTTAGGGTAGGATGGCTAGGTTGTGGTTGGACTTGATGGTCTTTAAGGTCTTTTCTAACCTGAGCAATTGTATGATTCTATGTAAAACACAGAGTATATATAAGATGATCTACTGTGATTTACTCAAATGGGAAAAACAGTGTTTTTACTCAAATGTTTCAACTGCTGATTATAACGTGATCATATGTAGTGTATTTCTCTTTGTGTAATTTTTAAGAGGTCCATCTAATGCTCTTGATATGTTTTAATAACATTAATAATGCAATGATTTCCTAGTAGGGTGGGTATCTTCCTGCAAGTCTGCCTTTCTACTCCTTCATGATACGGAATGAAACAATTTCAGCTAATGTTATTTGCTCCATAGAGAGAACTTAGACTAAATTTAAAAGTTGTTTCAACCTCATATATTTGAAAAGCTGCCTGGACTATTTGTGAAATAGTTTTGTGTCGTACATAAAACGATTTGGTGACACAGCATGCACTAAGACTGGCTAGCTTCAGAAAATACCCACTTCTAATTGGTGTGTTCACAAATAATTTGCGTCTCTTGTACTTTAAAAAAAGCCCATGCTGTGGTGTATAAATTAGTGTATTTGTTTGTGCATGCTTCTATAGGTATAGGAATATGATTGCGTTTTGAAAGGCTGTTGTTCACCATGCTGATGGAAAAGAAGCAGTTACTAATGGAGTAGCATATCACCAAAAGCGAATGCCTTAGCTGAGGGAGGATGCATTTGTAACTAAACTAATGGAGACATTGCATAGGTGGCTTACTATTAATAATCTCAGGTGCAACTTATCTTCTCCTTGAACAATGACAAATTTTTCAGTGTTTTAATAGCTGTGTATAACCATAATCATTTTTAGACATAACCTTTATTTGTCCAGAATTATTTACATTATCTCATGCATGTATGTGCCTTGGGCATGTTTCTCCTGTCAGATACACTTTTACTGAAGATAGTGGAATTATATCCAAACTGTTACGGTATGAAAGGGGATGTAGGACTTCTATCTGAATTTTTCTTTAAGTATGGCATATTAATGCCTCTATAACCCACACCATTACATGAACTGAAGCAGTGAAGGAGAGACCATCTGACTACTGGAAATAAGAAAGTTGTCTTTGATTATTATTTCACTTCTGTGGCCGATGAATTGTAAGTCATACTCTAAGAAATATATCGTGTGGAAATCATTCTGCTGAGTATTTTCTTTTATTAGCAAGGCACTGTAAAAGGGCTGGATCTTTACTCCAGATCAGACAATATGTTTCTGGTTGCAACATATTAGATAGCAAGGTTCAGATGATGCTGCAGTAAACAAGCTTGCTATCTTGTGCAGGGTAGTAATGAGTTAGTGAAATTGTCATACTGTTAGCATATTTACTCTGTATTTTTAGTACTTTACAGCAAGTTATTTCCCTTCAAATGTTCGCCCTCTAGTTTGATTAAAGCATGCAGAAATCACTGTGTGAAGAATGCTGGCATGTTCTTCTACCAGCAGCAAAAAAATGATATTGTTTTTTGCTTATGAGAGTATTACCCTTTCATGACATCTCTTAGAATCCCATTTTCACATTATGTGATTATCAGACTCTTCATTCCATTCCCTTTCCTGAATAACGGTGGTAAGATGTACTGGAATGGGAAAGCCACAATCCATTTCTGTGCTATAGCTAAAATAATTGTTAATGCCTACCATGGGTTTGCCAATGTGCTATATGAAAGAGAACAAATAACACATTTGCAAAACAAACTATCTCCTTTTAAAATCATGTTTTATATAGAGGTTGTGGTGCTATTGGTCAGAACAAAACAGGGCTTAAATAAGAATTCATCTTCAAAATTCTGCAATCTCTAGCAAAAAACCTTATATTTTTCAGCTCCTTCCTTATATATGCACAGATTCTGAAGCTAAACGTGTGACAGAGGTTATTAAAAGCATACGTTCACATCATTGTGAGATTAAAATCTGACATTGCATTGTTTGATGTTATGTACTCTTCACACTGCTCTAGGTATTCCTTTCCTGTTCTGAAGTTCTCTTCGTTGTCTGTCCTACCTACTATTACTTGTACTTCCATCACTTGTTGCCGTGAACAAGGTCTCTCTGACTTAATTACTTGTGTGGAAATAGTTTAAACTTTGTCTTTGTTTGTCTTTAAAGTATCTCTTGTTCTTCTGTCCAAATCAAATCCCCATATAAAAATCTATGTAGGGGACACAGTAAAGTTGGTTTCCTATGTTGTATTTACCAGCTATGTGAGAAAGATAAGAGAAAGCTTTCAAATTTGCTGTGCTGACAGTCGCTTTCAGTGGAGGTCAGAGCCTTCCAGTGATCTGCCAGTCTCCAATAGCTGCTCAAAGTGCTGCAAAGAATGCCAGCTGAGTGTCCATTTAACAGTAAATGCTAGTCTTATTCTTGCTCCACTGAACTCAGTAAAAAAAAAAACACATTCTTTAATGGAATGGGGACAGGCTGTGACCTCAATATCCAAATCAAAATTGATCTTTCTGAGATTATTTTTTTTTTGCAGTCTGTTGCATTAGATCATATCTATATATAAACCTTAATAAATTCACTGTCCTAGTGTATAATCCAGCTTTGACTGAAGAGCTGAATAAGAACAGGAACCTGGTTTGCTTTAAGGTTCTGGTGGTTTGGCATATTTCTTGTGCATGTGCTTCCACAGCACATTTCTGTAGTAAGAAAATCTAAGTGCATTACTCCTTTCGTGTATTTGCCCCCCTGGTCTGCATTATTTCAAGCAGTAAGACATAGTGTGACACATCTCAGTGCAGTGTAGAGGCATAAAGCAATCGCATCCTGCATTTCAGGCCAGGGAGTCCCATGGGTATTTATAGCAGATGTTAACCTCTACCTGCTGGCCTCTTCACCCGGGAGCTGCATGAAATTTGATTTGCTCTCTGGAGCTCTTGATGCCTACTGAGGGAGCTGGCTCTCCAGACAAAGGGCTAGGACAAAAGGAGTGATACTCAGAGTGCAGATCTTCACTGCGGATGTTATTGTATTTCCTAACTGCATTCAGAAGTGGAAAGGCAGAAAGAGATACCAGGCATCTTGGTGAGGACAATGCAACAGATTAGCAGTCTTTTAACACCTTTGATGCAGGTTTGGTAGTTTGGCCTTTAAATCTTAATTGTGCTGAGGTGCTAAATCCAGATAAATCCAGGCAGTAAATTATAGTTTAAAAAAAATCTGCTTTATCATCACTTGTATTGCAGCCTAGTCCAAAATGCAGCACTGTTTCACTCTGTTCTAATGACAGATGCTGACTTTATCCAGCCTTATAATTACTATTTTTCCTCTGGACTTAAGAGGAAAAGCTAGTGACCTTTAGTTCTATGTTCCAAATTTATATAATGAACTGCCTGTGTTTCTGTGTGATTTTTGTGTATGCAAATAATTGCATTCAGTGCCTCTTTCATTGCATTTAGTAACTTATGACTGATAAACATTACGTGTATTGCACGGCCTTTCTTGCTACCATCACATTAACTGCCTCAGCACTTCTTTCTACTACCACTCCTTTTTGACTGCTTTCTTTTTAAGCACTGCTGAGTGCAATCCCTCAAGGAGCAACTCTTCTACATGCCCCAGCATTGACTGGACCTCACAATGGCAAACTGATATGATTCTTCTTAACTTATACCAGCTGAATATTTGTCTTGTCATTTTTAGTGTAGTACGATCATTTCAGAGCACTGTTCTCATGTGAGTCTCTTGTACTGTTGAAGAGGGGTTGGAACTGGATAATTTTTGAGGTTCCTGCCAAGCTGTTCTATAATTCTGTGTAACAAACTCAAATCACAATTAAGTCCAGTAATTACCTGGTCTTTACACTACTGCTTGTCCACAAGTTTCCTCTACTCAAGGGTAAAACCAAGCTGTTTGGATTCTTACAGGCTGGGAGCAATTAGCACTTGATGTTCAGAAGGGCTAAACCTAGAAAAAAAAGTGACGATCTTGAGGATTTTTGCTGTTAAAAAAGGAACATTTCCGCAGTCTGGACTCAAATCCTGCACTTTGCAGGATGCATTTTGGGAGGAATTTCATGGAAATATAGTCAGTTTTATACCATCCTGTTCCCTTTGAACTCTCATACATCCCATTGCTCATATGTTTTGTTCTGTTCTTCCTATACCGACTGGGCTTTTTGGTTGTCTTTAAGATATAAGCCAAAATTCTACAGATTTCAGTGGGGAAAAAAAATAGGAAGGAAAAAAACATCGAAAGACTTCAGCTTTCTTTAGAAACAAATGCAGTCTCTGTACGAAGTGCTGACATCCTGAAATTCTGTTTCTTTGAAAGGAAATGAAAAGTTTCTATATATGAAAAAGACATTAAGAAACCAAATTTCAATGTCAGTAAGTTTCTTATTTGAGGCTAACATAGAACCATGGAATGGCTTAGGGTGAAAGGGACCTTTAAGATAATATAGTTTCAACCCTCTTGCTCTCAGCTGATTGCCCCACACTGGATCAGACTGCCCATGGCCCCATTGAACCTGGTTCTGAATGCCTCACCACTCCTATGGACAGACTGTGCCAGTGCCTCTACACTCTGCACTCATCGACCTTGAATTAGCATTTTGAAACCATTGCTTTTGTATTGACTGTATTTTTTATAAGTACTGCTTACGTTTTATAGACTTAGTTTTGTGCAGAAGATTTTCATACAAAGCATTTCCAGATGCTTTGCTGGAGACTAAAAAACAACAGGTTGCAACAATAAGTTCCATTCCAATATAGGACTGAGTGTCTGAGTGTGTATTGTTTTAGCCATAAAAATAAACATGTGCAGGTAGATGCCAGGTTCGAGCATGCCTTTATCTCGCCGCTGTGGAGGATGTACAGTTTTGGACGCTAGGAATCATTATCCACAGGAGATCATCCACTTAACTGAAACTCATTTCTCTTTAGGTTAAATTCTAATGAACAAGACTGGAATGCGTGTAATTTGTCTTTCACACACAAGCCAGGCAGGTTCTAGGAGAAATAATCATTGGAATAGATTATTGTAATAAAGTAATGTCTTGGCATATGAATAATTGTTTTTTAAAGGGAAACATATGAAATATAATTGTCTGATAGCTTATTCCTTTGGGAAGGAGTCTAATAAAACCAGGCGGTTACACTGATGCATCATATCTTTACAATAATATTTATATGGGGGTCACATTTTTCCTTTGACGACAAGCACAAACACTTTGTGCTTAATTCCAGTGAAAGTTGACAAGAATTACTTTCCCCAGTGCAAGTACAAGGGTTTCCATAGATCGCTGGTTCAGTTTCAAAATGGCTAATAGCATTCTCATCCTGTGCTTTTCTTTTGGTCACTGTAAACCCTTAGGAAGTAACAGATCTGTGATTTATTTTTTGTAACTGAAGGGAATCCAGGCAACAAATTCCCATTTAATAGTGGATATTATTGCAAGTAGAGAAGTAATAATTATTTTCAGGATTTCTTGATCTATCTAATCAAGTCCCTGCCATTAGGGAGAAGGTCTCATTCTTGAATTGCACATTTTATCTCTTATTTATCTCTTATCCTTTAACAGGTGATTAATGTTAAATATGCAGCTTATCTCTTTAGAAAAGAGCAATATGGATTTTGTTCTCAGGATAATTCAATTTCCATCAGTATTTTAACTTGAAAAGATTCAGATTTTTTTCTTGAGTAATAGAAAGATGTGGCTTAAAGGAAAGGAAGTCTTGCTGTTGATGAATGAGGAAATACCGTGCATTTCATTTTGATGGCAGAATTAACTGTAGTCTCGTGATTAATATGTTTCACAATTTAATTTCATGCTTCTGTTTATAAGAAACTCCCATAATTTGCGTATTACAACTAGATGTTTTAACCATTTTTTTGTGGATGAGTGGGGAAATGCTTCAGCTCACATATCTTAAGATGGAAGAGAAAGTATACAGGTTGTGGAGAAATAGTGTGTTAAACTCCACAGTTACTTGTGGTCATAAAGAACTGCTAGCGGTTTAAGATTTCAGTAGTAGGCATTTAAGAAATTAAACAGTAATATTAATAGAAGATGAGTTTTATGTGGAAAGATGTAGATGGCTAAGCAGGGTGTGATAAATAGGTGAGCTCAATGTGGGCTGGACAGGAGATGGCATTACTTGTTTACTTTGATGGAGCCCTATTGAGCACACGCTCATACAAGACTTTAAACATGGGTCAGTGCAGCCTAATAGTTCTTTACATCTGGGACCATTTGAAGAGCAGTTTCCTTCTGTACAGAAGGATGCATATGGTGTCATCAGAAATGGCAGGTCAGGGTGAGCTCTGAGAAGATTCCCTCTTTATTGTGCGTGTTTCTTAATAACTAATTTTTCCTGGTGAAGTTCACATTACAGCTCCTGTGAAATCTTGTATTATATATATATATTTTTCCTTTTGTAGCACAAAAAAGATTCTTTCTAACCTGGCAAAATTACTCCAGAAAGAATATCCCCTGCTGATCAAGTCTCCTTAAGTTTAAACCACCAGGTTAGAATTTGTTTTTGTGCTCAGTGAGAGTGCTGCCTAATCTGAACAGATAAATTGCAAACAATAGTAAGCAGAACTGGTGTCATGCCGTCACAGTCCACAGTGCTGTGGAACTTTGTAAGAAATAAAACTGTGGGGAGATCTCAATTTGAAAAGTTACACGATCTCGGAAGAAGGAAGAAAACCTCTTGTTCTATTAAAAAACAAACAAAAGCTATAAAAAATCTCTGCTGTTTTGTTCTGAGAAATATTACTCTTTCTGCAGGAATGAGGAAAGGGAACCAGTTTTTACTTCTGTACTCCAAAAATTCTGTGCTTGTAGATTAAAATGTGATTGATTTCTTAATATTTCATTTGCCAGAGTGTTTGACGGACGTGGCCAGATTCACATCGTGACTCCTTGAGCGCTTTATTCTATGAGCACTTATCAGCAGTTGCTGTCTGTAAAATGTATTAGGTGTGTCTGTTAATGCTCTGACAGGTAATAAGTTCTCGGCTGGTTCAGGAGCTAGAAGTATTTGTTCATATTTGAAGATTAATAATAGCTTTAAGTTTGTCATTTAAAGGAAAAAGGAATCTTCCCCTCAGCTTGTTCCAGCCTCCAAACATCTCTTTGGTGTGTTATAGTTCTAAACCTCTGTGTTAAAGTACAGTTTTAAAGTGTATTCAAACTAGAGACTCCTGACCTTGGAAACTTGCAGCTACTGCTGAAAACATTAATAACTAAATCAGCTGAACTTGAATTTAGCAGCTGATTGTGATGCAGGTGGTGTTTGCACATGCTCCTGCTGTACAGTGTTTAGAGCCAGCCTATGTGCATCCCTCTGGCCTGAGTCATGGATGTGCTGGTGCAGCCAGCTTTGGCTACAACATGGCATACCTGTGATACTGGTGGCCACAAATTGCACTAGGGAAGGATCCGGTGGGATTTTAGGAAAGATTTCTTCTCAGAAGAAGTGATGGGGCATTGGTGCAGGTTGCCAAAGGGGGTGGTGGAGTCACCATCCCTGGAGTATTTGAGAACCGTGGAGATGTGGCACTGAGGAGCGTGGTCAGTGGCCATGTTGGGGATGGGGTAGGGTGTGCCCAATACAAGGTTCACAAGCCCGTTGCTCCCTAGGACCAGACCTTTTTAATATTTAGTTTCCATCTCCAACACACAACTCATAAACAGCTCCATACACTTCCAAGGGTGGAGACTGTGAGCTGTTTCCCTTGAGCTATTTCTGACTAGAGGAGATGGAGCAGCTTTGGAAATGTGATGAAAGCTTTTGACTATTTGCAGACCACAATCAAATGGAGGATCATGAGTTTAATGAAGTGTTTGATTTGAATGTAAAGTAGGTAGATTCTTTCTACCAGCCATCTAATCCCGAAGAGGATTTAACTTCTCAGTTAATTTCTGCTGTCATCTGCTTGCTTTCCCACTCTCCTGCATGAGATGGCTCAACAGATGCACATCCTTTCTAAACATTCATCTCCTGATTTCTGCCCTTTTATGTCCTGTTCTGTTATGTGTTTTTTTTTCCCTTCTCTGCTCTTTTCATCTCTTTGTGCTGTCTTAGTCTTCAAAAATGCTGTCATGTCTCTCTTCTTTATCAACTACTGCTCCCATCTCCTGTCAGAATTCTTGAACAAAACTAGTGGAAGTGGCTTAACTCACCTCTGTTAACTGAATTGGCTTTAAAGTTGTGTTTACTCCACATTTGTTGACAGGAGCACATTATTAAACACAGCTAGATAAAATTGCAATCCAGGATGTCTTTTAATCAGAAACCTGCAGTCTTCTGACATCTAATAGTAAACTTGTGTATTAAATTACATTTCATCCTTAATTTCTTTCCCTAGATCAATTTTACTTATGGTTGTAAGTCACTTATTTCATTGTCTCTTGTTCACTTACCTTGGGTTCCTCATATCAAGAATCTGCTGTACCCAAACAAACAACAACCACAACAAAAATCTGCTCCCAGTGTTTTAGCATTGTCTGTTGCCTTGGTAATCCCATTGTATGGGTACTTCATGGTTATGTTTTTGAGACTTACCTTGTTCATACTGCATTGCCTCTGCTATGTTTGATAGCAACTAGGGAATTTTCTTTTGTTCTGTGCTTTGCCATTTACTTCAGAAGAGTTTCTGAGGTCAGAGATAGCTACAGAAATTACAGTTCTGTGTTGGGATCGTCCTACTTCTCAGTCCATTTTTCCCAAGCTCAATGACACAGAAAGAGAAAGCCCTGCTTTCTTTTGCAGTGTAAATTTAAAGTTTGAAATTAAAAGTAATAGAATGTGGACAAATAGAAAACAATCACTTGACCTTAATGCCTGTGCCCGTAACTTCATTTCCATGCAGAGTATTGGATTGTGGCTATGGTGCAGGTCCAGCCTACTGTTTCAAGGTGGTTCTGTATTCTGCGTTTTACTGTTGTTTCTTTGTCAAGAACGACGCTAAACCTGGTGGGCATTAATTAATCATTCCCTCTCTAGTAGCAAGAAAAATAGAGGATCCTGAGAGAAGCTTGCTTTGAAACTTCCATTTTCTTGTCTTTGTGTCAGATTTTCTGGATTTTCCTTATATGACTCCAGGGAAACAATATCGGTCTGATTGGTAGTATAGAGAAACGATCTTCATTGTTTAATAGTTGTGTCACATTGTGCATGACACCGCTTGATGCAGTGGTGTCATTACCATCAGCAGACTTTTTGGGTTTTCCAGTGAGCTTATGTCCTGAATGAATTATACTAACTACATGAGTTCACTATAAGCCAAAGTAGTCATTGAACTTAACCTGTAGGAGAAAAAGAAGGATATGAATAAGATTCTTAATTTGTACAGTAATACAGATGATAGAAGAAGCCTAATGTGACTCATAACAAAATGAGTTATGATTTCAGGAATTGACTAAAAGCTGTGGCTCAGTCCCAGAGGTTTCAGTTTTCCCGTCTCTTCGTACCTTCACTTCAAGCCATTTTTAATCTTTTAGTATTAGTGATGGAAGACTAAATTGTTCTATTCCATGGCTGCAGAATGCGGTTTACTTAATGATACTTTTACATGCGATCTTTGGGAAGAAAAATTATGTACCGTTTCCTGAAAAGGAACAAAACCCACATCTCTAAGTTGTTTGGTTTCTTGTTGGCAATACAGTCAATATTAAAGAAATAAGTAATCTGATATGTTTTCAAGTTCTGGTCAAATTAAATGGTAATGTGGATTGGTTTTGACTTACGAAGTGTTGTGACACACGAAGGCATGAAGTCAGCTGGGTTAGTAGGTCATGGTTTTCATCTCTCCTTCACTTTAGCATGAGCACAATATCAGAGAACTGGGGTTTGTGTTTGTGAATTCTGGACAGCTCTTTTTCTCCAAGGTCCGGGCTTTACCCTTTGCAATGAGCTTAGAACAAAACCTGTTTCATGGATATCTGTGCCTCTTACCAATTTAATACCTGGTTTTTACATGTTTTAATTCCTCTCTGAGACAGATTTCACCTGTAATGATGTTTATCTCTTATTTAATTAGGAAATACACTGGGGGCAGGAAAACTTAGCCCTGTGATAGTTATCTCTCCCAGAGGTTAACACTTAACTTCAATGGCAAGGCATATACCCTCCAGAGATGAGAGCTGTTTAGGCTGCAGTTTTGGCACCTAATGGAATTATTTAAACTAAACAGATCAAAGGGTAGAAACTGAGCAAAGAGATTCTGCTATTAAACAACTGATGGATTGCCTCATTCGCCTACAAAAAAAGCAGGCCTTCAGTGAGCACCACAGGAAAGTCATTCCAGTACAGTGTGAAAATCCGACAGAATTACTGAATGAATGGCCCTTTTACAGTCATGGGATCTAAAATAAAGCCTACAGCTGTGCAGCCAGGAACTTCTCTGTATAGCAGCAAAAAACACAGGACAATTCAGGGCACGGTTCCATGCCAGGCTTAATCCAGTCTAACAGTGGACTGGCACCCATATATCTTGCCTCCAAATAAATTAGTTTCCCGTCAGATTGGTGAGTCGCATTCCACAGACGTGATGAATGATTAAATCTAATATGGGGAAAGGGTGAGGGACGTGCCAATGGAGTTAAGAGGGGAAAGGAAACAGAATTAAACCATCACTTTTAGCAGCTACATGCAGTTTGATGAAATTAAGCACAACATGAAACTGTGCCTTCAGAGAGCTTGAGTAAACTGGAGATAAATTAGAAAAAAATAATTGGAAGTTCCTTGCTGTGAGGAGTAAGTAGTACAGTGCACTTTTGAGGTATCTCTGCTAAGGAGAGCAGCATCTGAGTGTGTTCTTGTGAAGTATTAATTCTCTCAAAAATGAGAACTTACCTGTATCAGACTTGGTGGTTATTTCCAGTTGGATTTTTTGCTAATATCTGAACTGTTTGGGCAGTTTACTTTTCATTTCCTATCTGCTTAGCCTGACCTTGCTGTACATCTGCAACAGCTGCTTCTGAATTTTCTCAGTTTGATTTTACAGACGGTGAACGTTAACCCATTCCAGTAGTAAACAAGCTGAAGCACCAGCTCAGACAATCTTTTAGTGTCCTGTCTGCAGTCCTTTTCTTCATCTTCATTCCTTCCTTTTCCCGACCGTTCTTGCTTTTCAAAGACCATCGCTGTTCAGTTTGTGTGCCATCTTTTCCTCTTGGCACTGTGGGGTAGCAGAGTTCTGCTTTTTTTCGTGCAGAGGGACAGTGCAATCCATTTGAGCCCTCCATCCATCTGGTGCAGCACACACAGAATTTGACATTGGGGCAGGTCTGTAAGTAGAGCGCTGAGAGCAATTAACATTTGAATTAAAGCTACCTGCGGATAACAACAGGTGATTACCCTATTTAACAGCTGTTAAGTGGTGTTATTTGCCAGCTATAGACCACAGACAGAGTGAAGTGTATGCATACAAATAGGAGTTACTGTGCATACAAATGGACGACATTAATTAAATATTGTATTTTTCTAAATTGCACTTGTGATAGGTAGGTGTTGGGTCAAAGCAGGTGGCAAAATGAAGGTTTTACAATGCAGGGCTCAACATCATTAAGGTTAAAAAGCAATGTATGTTTTTGCAGCCAGTGTTTTTATTTCCAGAAGTAAAATAAAAAAGCAACCAACAAAGCTTGCTATTTACACTGATTGAGCCTGTGGCAAGCAGAAAATAGTAAGAGACTAAAGCAAGTAAGATTCTATTCTCCTCTTTTAGTTCTGTTTCCAACGAGGCTTAATCAACCTCTGTGCTCTGGAAAGAACAAGGCACTCCCATGGTACTTGCCCGCTTGCTCCTCGCATATGTGGAAAAGCTCTCTGCAAACTCGCTCCCTTCTGCGCTGGGATGGATGAATGTGTTTTTGGAACATTTGCTTAGCAGATGGCTGTGCAACAACCTCTTAAATCCATGTGGGGTCTGTCCCATGGTTGCGCTTCTTGTATTGCTGCAGAATATCTGACTGAGGCTGCCCTCACCTTTTTCAGCATTCTCGTTCTCTGAAAAGCTTTTCCTGCTATCATCTTCTCCAAGGGCAAGGATTTTCAGTGCCTTTTTAAGGCCTCCCAAGCCATCTGAAGGGAATCTGTCCTCTGAGAACGGCTGATTAGATTTCTGCCTTAAGTATTTGCTTGCACTCTTGAAACTAAATGATTTCATCGATGCTGATCGTTGTCATTGCTACTCCAGAGCTGTCTAAATTTTGTGTAAGTGCAACTGCTACAAATTACAGGATGAATTTGAATTTTTCCCTATGGCATAATTATCTATTCAGTTAAAACTCCCATGATTTACATGTCTGTGCATTCACATTGAGTTACTGTGAATAGATATATCCAATTCATATACATAGAGGCATAGGCATTCCATACTCACTTCCACAATGCTGCAGCGTGACATCAGTTCTACTGTTTAGAATGTGTGGCTGTAGATTTTTTACTAATGAGAGATGCCCAATTAAGTCATTTACAGGACTACATATTTGAACTGAAACTAAATGCCTGTTAACCCTCTGACTTCAGCCAACTGTGGGCTAATGCAGCCAGGAAATGATTATACCGTCAATCATATTTAACTGGAATTTCATGTGGGTTGGAAATAAATCCATTTCTTTTAAGATGTTGCTAATGACTCGAGTTTTAGTTAAAGGACTGCAGCCCTCAGTCATGGTTGCAGTGCATAAGACCTGAGCTGATCACAAATAAGCCGTCTGCTATTGAAACAGTTTTCTGAATAAAGACCAGCAAGGGGTGGATCAGTAAAGCCTTCAAGTGCATCTTCTCTCAAGTGTTATCTTGGGATCATTGTTCTTCTCTCCTAACCAGAGGCCAGAGACTGACTCAATTAACTTGTGGGCATGCTAACATAATACACCAGCCTATACATGGCACATCTTTTCTTCACTCAAGCAGGCAATTATATATTTTCTGTAGTTAGTTTCCTGCCACAAGTACCTTGAGAAGCAACTTCTTCCAAACAGCAATTTGCTGCCAGTCAGTGTATATTTAAGTATTCTTAAGTCGCCAGCCCTGAGGTAATGCCAAATTCTACACTGGTACGGGCTTCTGTTCAGTTAGTGCTGATCATGTGCCCTAGCCAAGCTCCCAAGCTCAGATATCTTTCTTTACTTCTAAACCAGAAGATACTGCACTGTGTGTGCATTATCCTTGCTGGACAATGCTTCTTAATTTGTCTCAAGATCAATATGAAAAGCAACGTGTGTGCTTTTCCCTATGCTTCCATGGTGAGTGATCACTATCTTGGATGAACAGATTTAGGATGAGCAGCAGCATAAGGGGTAGAGGTGGGCATCCAGCACAGGGGCTAGCTCAGTGAGGGAGCCTCAAATCCCAGATCTGAAAGGGGAAAGCCCCAGGAAAACATTGCTGAAGCAGCTCTCTGCAGAGAGCATATGGCATGTGGCCCCACATCATGCTGCGGAAAGGGGAGATTGGCTGAATTCTGCCTTTCTGCTTCCTTCCTCCTCTTAATCTGTATCCAGATTAAGAACACAAATCCAAATGTCTGTTTAAGGATAACCTACTGAAGTATAAATATAGAGAGAGATCTATTTTTATTTTTTAATTAAAAAGAATGAAGCGTGGAGAAGATAATGTAGAGATAACAGCATGTTCTTGACCACCAGCAGGCTTTATCTTGGTTATCTGCTGAATCACAATGCTTGCAGGGAAAGACATTTGTATCTAAGTTGTGAGACAAAGCAACTTTCAAATCCAATATGCTATACAGCAAAGTTAGTTGAAGTCTGTTTTTGTAGGATTGTAACAGTGACTAATAACTTATGTGAAAATTGTAGTTTAAATAAACCACAAGTCCACACGACCTACAAACACACAAAATTAATTCCTAAGCGTAGCTGTTACTTAATTATGACATTAAGCTGTACAGGAAATTATAGTACATTGTAAATATTTTGATTTGCTCTCTGTTTTTGTGTTTTGCAGTGACACACCAATCTATCAGGACTAAAATATAGAAAATGCAAATGCACATTAACGGGTTACTAATATATGAAAGAAATATGGAAATTGTGATACTTTATTAGAGCTGCAAATCTTTTTTTCATTTATGTAGCCTGAAAAATCTAATAAATAAAGGGTGAAAGAAACTTCATTTAATTAAGCTACTGCATTGTAATGCTGGCACTATTGATAGAATAGTTTAACAACACTATAATGAATGTTCCGTTGTCACAGCTTGGGAAGGTGTAATGCAGTGGTTGTTTTCCATGTTATTTCTTTGCTTTCCTCATTGTTATTTTTAAACACTGTTCAGTATCAGTCATGTTTCTGTTCAGTTATTTCCAATCTATTACAGAAAAGAACACTGCCACGTATTTCTTGTTGCTTAAGAAGTACCATCCTGATCAGTTTAAAAGGCAAGAAAATAAACCATATTTAGCCATTATCCTTTATTGAGCAATATTGAGGGTAATATTAAATTAACTGACTAAGTCACAAATTCATGCAGACTTTTCTTTGTCATCACAAAATCTCTGATGACTGCTAATATCAATTTACAGTTGTTTATTCAGAAAGTCATTGCAAATGGTGATGAATGAGGAAGGGCTCAGGTGGGAGTTTTTATGTTCATGTGCCACTGGTCTGTGTTCTCAGGGCTTGCCAGGCATGTTGTCATCTTGTCTAAACGGACCAAAGAGTTCTAGATATGCATCTAATCCCATCTCTACATCTCCTTCCTTTCAGCTCTCTGCTTGTTCTGCTTCTGATGCACTAGACTTCCTCTGCCCAGCTGTCCCCAGCAGTGAAATATTTGCTATCAATACTCATGCTAGATGTCAGTGCAGGTCTTTGCTGAAAGAGAACAAATGGTGAAATACAACAGCTATGAAACAGCCATAACGTGGACAGTCAGCAAATTTCTGACATGCGAGTCTGTATTGAAGTCATTGGTATTATAATTACCTTTTGAGGAGTGTAAGCCAATCATGATATGTAGCTGTTAATTCTTGTTGCAATAGGTTTCTATGGGAATGAGCTAGAAAGAGAGGATTGTTCTTGTGTTGCTTTTACATTTCTGAACTCCATAGAGACCACTGGTTAAATAAAATCTAAGCCAGGCTGGGCAAAGTGCTTTGGTGTTCCCTGTTGAAACCTCCCCGAATCCTTAAACCATCAGCTTTTGTGGTTCGCTGACTACCTGAATGAATTATTTTCAGCTGATTTGGCACATCTTCAGAAGAACAGATGGCCCCATCTTTACTGCAAAAACAATAACTGCAGCAACAACAAAATAATCTGTGATTCTGCCTGGAAACTCCTTAACTACAAGGGAGAGTTTGATGACCATCTTACATTTCTGACAATTATCTCACGGAAGAAATATATTTAACAAGAAAATCACATTATAATTTACTAGGCGAAGGATCACATCTGTGGAACAGTTGTTTGAGGTTGCAGGGAGACCATACTGCTATGCGTGAGTTTCTAATAGGACCTCCCCTATAATACAGCAGCTGGGAAGTGAGAAATTAAGAAAACATGTTGTTGAGAGACTAAAAATAAACTTATGTGCATTACGAAGAAAGGGATAGAAGAAGAAAATGGGAACTAAAGATGGGGAAGCACAGTGTTGTGATAGAGAACATGTAGCAGAAGAACTAGGGATTTCAAATAGCCCAAGTTGTCTGCATCACCCTGGAGTGTCGACAGAATAGCTTTCAATGGCTGCGATCCAGGAGTTCTTGTTAGAAAGAAGTAATCCAGTACCCCTTAGGAATGGGATTCTCCTGAATTTGCTTCTTAATTTCTGTTATTTCAGCAGAGGAAAAGCAATATAATTGACAAAGTCATTTTCTTCAATTACTGAAAAGATGGTAATTAGGTATATGGGAAAGATTGAAAATAGGGAGAAAGCAATAGTGCTCACTGTATTAAATACGCACTTTCTTAGGTAGTTTTTCAGGAAAATATTATGAAGTTGACATTTATTAAAAAGAAAACCTTTCCCTGTGCAATCTGCTTGTCTGCTTGTTTTTTTTATTGTTAGTGTTTTAAAATTGCAAGCATGATTTCCAGGGTACTAACAGATATAGCAGAAGAGATACGCTTCTCCATGAAGGCCTGTGCCAGTGTTACTTTTTTGCCTTTCGCAGGGAGATGTCATTGTTGGGGGTATGACAAAGAATAAATATCTGGGGAGCTGCTTTAACCACGAGTTGTGTACTTTTGCCTATTCAGCTGCTCTCAGACGAGGCTGTCTTCTCTGAAATCACTGTTCAATAAGATGGGAAAAGGATCTTTCTTAAATACAGCATGCTGCAAACTTAGGCCCTGAACATCTGTCATAGTGGGTGAAAACAGCTGGAATCCAGCTGCAGCCACCGTTGCTCTTATACTTCATGGATCATAGAAAATCCTATGGGATGCTCCTGCTGGAAAGCACTTTAGTTGTAGGTTAATATATTGCCCTCAGCCGGCAGCCCAGATCCCTGCTCAGTGAGGGTTACGTTTGCTGTTTACACAGTGGCAGCAATAACCAGGACACATGGAAGCATGCTGAGGTTCTAAATAATGATATTTGCTAAGTACACATTCAGTAGCACCCTGCCATTGAACTGACTGATTTCTGATGGCCGCTTTGCCCCGGTCTATTGAGATCATTGTTGACACTTGCTTATAGGACTGTCGTTTCCTCCTATGTGGGGAAAAAAACAAAAAGAGCGATGGTAACAATTAGCAATCCGCAAACAGCCTGTAGCTTGATTACAGACGCAGGTATGTTGTTGAAATAATTTGTGTGCTGAACAGAGTAATTTTATTTTGCTCTAGTGCTGCTTAAATATACCTTACATTCAAATGTTCCTTGGAGGAAAAAGCCATTACATGGGAAAGAGATTCCATTTGTTCTCAGAGAGATCGATACAACTCATCTGCTTACATGGCTCTAAGTGGGGTAATGTACATTGGGGAAAAGTCCTCTTTGTGAATACTGCATGAGCGGACTTATTTTTTCTTAATTAGTTCATACTTAATTACTGTGCTATGAGGCCAACGTTTAATCTTAGTTTGGGAATCTGTTTTTCACTGGTTTGCTTAGGAAAGATGAAGGTGGGTATTTAACTGTGGGACTTGAGCAGAAAGGTTTTTCCAGCACATCATAAAAAATGGTGATGCAAAATAAAATGCCTTCTTTTCTCTATTTATGCTCAGCGGCTGACAGCTCTTAGGTCTTTAATTTGTATATTCTCTTTTCTGACATCTTTCTCACATCTCTAAATGAAGTGTAACTCTCAACCATTTTGTTGTCCGTCAGCTGGAAAACAGAAATTTCACCAATTGCCAACTTGGTTTCAGTGCTGCCTGTTCTGTCACTCTCAGCTCAGCCTCAGATTTAGAATCTCTAAGTGGGAGACGTACCTTTGGTGAATGCTGACTTTGTCACTGTTAGACAGCATTTTATTATGTGCCTTAGGTTTTATGGGCTTTGATGTTTCATTTTGATTTAGTGTGGAACAAGTAGAAAACACAAAACAAGTTGCAATCAGAGCTGTGGAGTGGCTTTGTTGTGGACTTTGGTGCGTTTTAAAGCCTTTTCATTAGCTGAACCTTTTTTCCTCTCTCTCTTTCTCTCTCTCTATATATTTTAAAGCATTAAAAAAAGCCAGCTGTGCACATGCAAGGATTTTTCGTAGTGCTTTGCCTGCAGTCTGTCCTCTCTCCAAAACCGTCAGGCTCTGGATGTTTGTTCCTTGCAAATGAGAACTGGAGGAAAGGATTTTGGCTGGGAAGGATTTGCATCAGCAGCCAAGCCAGGGCAATGGGATGTGTGCTGTTTTATGTCCTGTGGCTGGATAAGCTTATCTGTGCAGATGTGCGATGTCCTGCTGTGCCTTCAGATGATGCTGATACACACATCAGTGTGATGACATGGCTGTTTGCTGCTCAGTCCAGAGGGCTGCTCCCAAAGAGGCAGCAGAAGCTCAGGCTGCTGTCGCTGGTACCTGTGGGCTTGTAACATTTCCTAAAGTGATCTTCAGAAACATTTCTTTTTCTGTCTGAAAGTGAGGAGCATTTACCACGGTTTTGATCAGTTATATTTCATGTGGAAAAAAAAGGTCTAATAACTTTCTTCTTACCCATTCTGCAACTCATTGCTTGAGCTGTATGGGCTTTTCAGTTATTGCTGGTGTTTTCATGTCTTGAGTTAATTTCTGCTATAACGTGGGGCTGTATTTAGACAGTGAATTGGGTCAGTTGGATGTGTTGTGTGATATTTTGTCCAGATATAAAATGGGGCAAGGACTTAGCAGAAGAATAGCAGATATATTTTAAAGAGGTACATGTATGTGCAGGAATCTTCAGGAACCTCACATGAAGATTGTATTTTACTTAGCATATTACAGCTTCCTTGCTGAAGGAACCAGAGGGTAACAAGGCAAGGACTTCCTTTGATGGATACCACTGCTTTACCCAGGTCTGCCTTATTTGTGTCTTGCTTAATTAGTTTGTATTTAAATCTCTTGGAGCAAAATGTTCTTGGCTTCACATTGAGATCTCGCTGGAGGACTGTGGGCCCTTTATGGCTCCAGCAGTGATAACTGGTTTTGGTGTGACTTCTTTTTTATTTTGAGTGAAAGTGAGCAGATTAAAGACCACAGCTGAGATGTTTACAATTGCAACATCGTGAACAAACAGATAAGGTAATTTTCCTCCTTCTGCTAGTTACCAAAGCAACACTATAAAGATACTTTTAATTTAGTTCAGTGTTGTGAAGATTAAAGCTTAATTAAAAAGCTGATATTAAAATATATATATATATATTAAAACACTGGAACAGCATAGGAAAAATTGGAAGACATAATTATGGTCCAGCAAACACTTATCACTTATTATGAAGCTTTGGAGCAGTGGTATTTTTTTTACTCTCAATTGGGAGTAATTTTATTCTGATCATAAATTGGAATGGCCAGAACATCCTAGGATCATGGCTGTTTATAAATTAATAAGGACAGTTGGAAAGAATGTGTTATGCTCCCCATAAAATACAGAACAGCGAGATATTCTTTGCTGGTCCATTTCTTTAAAAATCTCTTGCACAGCAGTCAGGGTGACAGGCTTTGTGAGGACAGAAAAAAGGCTGTCTTCCCGTATTTCACATGGCTTGCATAGAAATTCAGTTATATAATATTGAAAGATGTGTTACTTTCAAATTCATTTTCAAACTTTTATGAACTGGATGTGGTCAGATCTTCAAGTGAGGACAGTTTTTTTTTGTTCAATAGAGCTACGTCTGTGTGCACCAGGTTAAAAGACAGCTGGGGGTGTGGGAGTGCCATATTCATCCTAATGAGTTTAACATCATTGTGTAAAGATCCTGTTTGCCCAGCATAAGGCAAATCAATGATGATACTCTTTCACTGAAAGATTCCAGTAAGTAATTTCTGTCAACAACAAAGCAAGAGTGCATGGAAAATAGCTTGAGTTTAATAGCTTTGTTGAGAGCTATGTTACTGGTTTCTCCAAGAACTTGCTCATAAGGTATGATCTGTTATCCTAGAGAAGCAACTCTAAAAGCCACTCAGCTAAAGATGCCCTTTCACTGATTTCCTTAGTTCATCTTGTTCAAGCATTTTAAACCCACCTTTGACTGTACGTAGCACATTATTATTTCTGCGCAGTCATTAGCTGAATTAGTCATTTAGTCTTTCATCAAAGCAGTATTACATGTATTACAGTATTGTAATGACTACTGCAGAGGCTCAGTCCTGTGACTTCTTGCCCCGGGATGCTGAGGAAGCTGAAAGGTTATTGTGTTCAAGGACAAGTTTATGGAAATAAATCCAGTGAGGCTGCCGAGAAGAGTAGAAACTGCCTGCCCAGGATGTCTATGAAGTGCAGATGGCTGGAGGCCGGGGAGCACCTCCCTTTCTGCCCTGTTCCAAGACTCTTTCATGGCTGTCTTGTTTTGTCCATTCCTGGAGACAAAATATTGCATTACCTGGAGCTTCGGTCAGGCCCAGTACGGGCACTTGTATGTTATCAGGCACTTCTGACAATATATATATATATTATTATATATATATATAATATATATGCTCAAATTCAAGCATACTGTTTTCTTTCTATCCTTTTTTTTTTTCTTTTTTTTCCCCCCCTAATCAATACATAAATGAATTTTCTTGTTTCCAGGCTAGCATATATGTATGAGCTCCACCAGGCAGGCCTACAACTGATGCTTTTTTCAAGCTAAATTTTCGCTTGTGTTACCTAAGCTGTTAAGACTCTTCATGGTGTAAATATCTCCGTGATGTTCCTGCAAAACTTAAGAAAAATCTCCAAAGTTTTAGCACAAGCAACGCTTCACGAAACTCTCCCACACACCCCAGCTTGGATCACTCTTTCAGGAACCACAGATTATGACACATTAAAGGTTATGTAATTTAATATCAGCTGGGAGCACATACAGTTCAAAATGACAATCGCTATTTAAGAACATTTCTTCACAAAGACTTATTAGTGTCTAATATCTGCATACAGGCAAAAAACATCCCAACTATGTGAATGTATTCTAGTCTGCCACTGTACAATTTACCCTGCCAGAGACTCAGCCTGTTTATGTGTGTGACTGCATTGTCTTCACTAGACTTTAAAAAAATATATAAGAATTTCCATGGTAACCACTGCGTCACACAACAAAGACATGTATACACAACTTAGATCTTTAACGAGGCAGAGCCTTGGATGAAATATAGCCTGCATTTTGTTTTCATATTTTGTTTTTCTAGCACGATATTCTTCTTAGTAAAATCTTGATTTGTTGTGGGTATTTTTTTTTTTTGAGAAATTCTAATTTTACATTAAAAAGCAGCTTACAACTAGAGTGTCTAAAATAGCAGAGTTCTGATATAAAGCTGTTAAGTTTGAGAGCCATTCATGCAGATGTGAGCACTGAGCTGTGAGAGAAGAGCGGGAATGGGTGTGAGGTGACAGCAGTCTCTAGTTCTTTGTGTTATTTCTGCTAGACGTTATTTTGCTATATTTCATTTTTTATCACAGTAGAGTGATAAAGTCACAGTAAGGTCACAGAGTTGGGTTCTTAAGAAAAATATATGGGTATGTATAGTTACGCTTTCCAACTGAACATGTGAAAAAAGTGGAAGCTGTTACATTTGTCTCTAACTCTTTTAATGAAACTTTTCCCTATTCACCCAAGAGCTTCTGTCACGTTAGCAATACTCCTTGTTTTTCTTCTTTCTATTACAGGCAGCACTCAGCTCCCAGACCTGCACTGTGATCCATCCGTCCTGCAGAGAACTGGCTCTGCTTCTTACAAGTGCCATTTAACACCTGGAGGGCTATGGTGAGTAGCATCAGTGGGATATACATCTGTTTTTTTGGTTCAAAAACTAAGGCAAAAAGAAAATATCCTACCTGAAATTTGATCTTTTGATTGCTTCTGGACTGAGGAGCTGTGAGCTGTGCCTGCAACTGCAGCATGTGGCTGTGGGCCTTCTGGCACATCATACAAAGGTTGTGGTAGAGGCTGCCTGTTGGTATAGAACTGATGATGTTAGAGTTGCTTTCCCAGTGAAATAAGCAGAGGTGGAGACTCTTGCCCTCCCTCCACGTTGTGGAAATACTTCATTTTTTGGCAAGCGGAGCTGCTTGCCAATATTTAGCCCTCAGCAACTTTTTATGATTGAGTTATAAAACCTGGAAATATGAGTTTATAATGAAAATGCCAACACCACATTAAAAAGAGCAGGAGCAGTGAGCACTGCTGTAATGATATTCTTTTCTTTGGTTTTAATTCTTTCTCCAAAGCAGCTCTGCTTCCTTCGGTGCTGGGGGTGAGAATTGTTCTCAGTACCTGCTGCTTTGAGCATGCTATGCGTGGGTGTGCGGGGTCCAGATTCCCAGAGGGGCTGTCCCAGCACACAGTCAGTTTTTGTGCTGCATCATTCCAAGAGGGAGAGTGACAATTCAAGGGTTGGGATGCAGTTATCATGGGGAAAAAAATGCTTCCTTTCTTTATTCGGTTTGATACCTAGGAAGTTCCAGTAAGTTGACTTGAATTGTTTCTTGTTTGCACCCATATAAATCAGTACCAGAGACCCCTGATTTCACAGGAAAAGGAAAGAGCTTTCCCTCTCCTTCTGGTGACAAGCGTTAGTGGTGCATTGGGGGGAAGGCTTTGAAAATGCTGAGAGCTTCACCTGACAGTTTGTTCTCCTTCTACACCTCCTGTTCATCTCCTTTCATCTGTGTGCATCTTCCTTCTGTCATGAGCTAACTTGACAGAATGCTGGAGTGGAAGATTAGGTAATTAGTAAATTAATGCTACTCGACTATCTATTATAATAGAGTGTCACACATCCAAGCAAAGAGCTGGGAATTCATCATACTAGCTATCGATTCTGAATGTGCAGCAGATCTCCATGTCCACCCAGGCAATCCTGTGCAGTCCAAAAGTTGTAATGAGTCAGGTTTTGAAAGTCATCCTGGTTATGGGGTGGGGTGCGAAATGTAATGGAAGACTGTACCGTAATGAAGCCTAGCAACTGTTTTGGTAAAGGTTTGTTGCTGCTTTCTCTGATTTCATTCGTATGCAGTGGAAAGCTTTGTGGATATGTGCACCCTAACTTTGTTTCTGCACTTAAATATAAGATGTAAGTTCTTAACAAAGTCCATAAATGTGGAACATGAGTGTATGTGTTTCTCCAGGGCTCAGTTGGAGAAACCCCATTCTTGAGACAGCTCTCTCAATTGCAGAGTTCTGAAACTGGAATAGTGGAGTCAGGGGAAATAAAATATCCGTGGATTAAGTTGGATGACAAGTGGTAATAAAAGTAAAATGAAGGCAGATTGCAAATGCAAAGAAGTGTTGAAAAGTTGAGATGTACATAAAGGCTGTATGCTGAGGGAAAGAAAGCAGTTATATTTCTTCAGCAGAACTTAAAACTTTCAAAAAGTGGGAATGGGAGGATCTATTTGTGCAATATATTATTGCTTTGAGCCTTGGCTGTACAATTTTCCCCAGCATTAGACCTGTATTTTAAATAACTGTTTATATTGCTATGACAACCATGTAGACTGGCCATTTCTTTGCTTTTTTCACAAACTAAAAGAGCATAAAATCCCAGAACGTTTTTGCAGCACTGTGTAGTCCTATAACCCATCTGTGGTCTAGTTCACAATGAAGAGAGTCTCATTTGCTCTTGCCATTTCTGTTCTACTTTTGTTTCTTTTCACCTAAAATGTGTCCTCCAGAGGCAGGATCTCATTAATCACTGTCTTTTCCCAGCAGTATAACTCTAGTGATTTTCAGAGATTACCTGTAACGTGTAAGCAACACATTGATGAATGATCCTTTGAAATTTCATGTTCAATCTCTCCACTAAAAGTCTATTTCTTTTAATATTGCAGTTCCTTCATTTTAGATAATTGCACCTTTCTCGATTGTCAGATGCTCAGAGTAATAAGTGGGAAGAGAAGAACGCTGTAACTGAGTCGTTTGTGAAATGACATCTTTTATCTCTTCCTCCTCCTCAGCTCTACCATCATTCAGGCACAACCTAGATAAGAGGGTGCTCTGCTATCCAGCAGAGATGACCAAGTTGTTTGGCAAAGGGTTGTCACTAGCAGATTCAGTATCTTATTCCGGAACATGCAAAATACTACAAGCCCCAATCTCTACCTGGATAGCCCTACATGCATTTTCAAACTCAAGGTAATAATGAATGTATCCTTTGAATACGTATTAACAAGTAGTGGCTTTAGAATTGGCCAGGATTTGTTTTTTGCGTAGGACCATGTATTGGTGGTGAACCAGTGCCCACAAGAGTAACTGCTGCAGGTGGGATGAAACTTTTTGGTTAATGCAGTAACTGCAGAACAGCATTGCATGTCCATTCCTTTTTAAAAAGATGGACACCTTTCCATGAATTCCATGTTTACATTCACACAGCTGCTGAATCTTTTATATGCAATTTCAGTGAAATAACGTCTCCTGCAGTGTTAGTCTGTCAGCTCCTATTCTATTCAATTAAAAAGGGCAGTGAATACAAGCAAAAGCACTCTGTTTTTCTTGAGGTCTAATCTTTACAAGAAAAGAAAAGGAATTTGAGATGCGAGCAGCAGTGCATTGTGGTACAGCAGTGCATAAACAGTATTTTTTTTGTTCTTTTCCTGATTAGGTGTTTCAATGGTGAGGTAACAATTTAAAAGAACTAACTCATTATATGGAATGACTTTGTCTGCTGTGATACTTAAAATCATCTTGCGACACTCTGGAGCTCAATGCATAAAATATTAGGTTGGTAAGTAACTCTCCCGCTGGATAGAGCCTTTTTCTTTCAGAAGTTAACCTAAGGATATGAGAAATCCGTCCCTGCATATAGCGTCTGATCTTGTGCCAGTGCCTAAGGATGTCCTTGGAAAGATTCCCATCTTTAAACATTGGATCAGGGTCCACGATGCAGTAGCTGAAGTGCTGAGGCTTGGATTGGCTGCATAAAAATGTGGTGTTGCTGTTTTTAGAGTAGAAAAATGGCTGGGAGAACATAGGTTGACTGTAGAGATACTGACAGGAAAAGGGGAGACTTGTGTGAAGGCAGAATAAGGTAGTTTGTAGAGGGAAAAACTTGGGAACCAAAAAGGAGTACAATAGGTGTTTGTTTTTTTTCCAGTTCACATCTCCTGTGACACATACAGGAGAGTAAAACTAGCCATTTTCCTCCACACAGATGGGTAAATGTTATCCTTTTTTTTCCAACAATACGAAGGGTAGGACACAGAATTACATCACACAGTGAAGTCAGGGCTGACTATTGTGGAATGGCTGAGGTACAAGTGTGGAGATGTCCTGCTCCCCAGGAAGGCATTATTAGCTGGCTGCAAGATCAGTTGTCTTTTGCCCAGAATTATGGGACTAACAAGTCTGCACATGATCTTGAAAACACATTCAGCAGGGAAGGAGACAATCCCTGCAGGGAGCTGCTGTAGGTTTTTATGGGCTTTTGTCCTCATATTTGTAAGCCTGAAGACAGCGTACCTTAGAATAGCAGAATGGTAAGCACAACATGGAGCAAAGGTTTTGGTGATAAGCCCAGGATCGTTTGTGTTGTTTTCTTAATACATTATGTTTAATGACTGTTGTTGGTTTTGTTTTTTTTCTTGTATATGTGCACTACAGTTTGTGCAATTAGTTTTTGGTCTGTGTATCCTTGTATCTCTGTAACTGTACTCCAACTGAACAACAGCACATTATTAAAGCTGACATCAGGATTGATGAGGCCCTGGTGCCCAGCCATGTGCTTTGAAGAATAAAGCATGCATGAGCAAATCCACAAAACCAGTAACCTCTCTGGACAAGTAGGAGCAGTGATATTTTGCATTGTGTGGTAGCAATACTAGGAGCCAAGAAAGGGGCTGGTTTCTCTCCCAGAGCTATAGTGAATTTGATGGCATTGCACAGACTTGGACATATATTAAACAGAGCCATGTTTACTTGTGCTGCATAAGAATCACAAGGGAAAGCAAACTCAATGTTTTCCAAATGGAATAGAAAGAAGCCGTTAGGGAAAGAAATGGTATTTTCAAGCTTCTTTGAAAGGCAACACAAGCAATGCATAGAGGAAAATAAAATAAAAAAAGATCCTCCAAGAAAAGTCATTTACAAATGCTTTCTTCACTATATATTTAACTTTCTTTGGAGGTTAAGACACGGTTGGTCCTTGGTGTTACTTTAAAAGTGGAGCGTGTGTGAAGAAATAGGCTTTGGAATTGATATTTTGAATTGCAAGCTGCACAATGCATTTGTAGAACCTGACAGCAACAGAAGACACTCAGATTTTAGAGTGGCACTCAGATGACACTGAGAGTGCATGATGCAGTGGTATAATGAAATGGAGATCAATGTTAAAATGAATGTAATACCACTGAGGAGTACACACAGATCGATACTCTTGTAAGCCATGGAGTATAATCCTGCTATATAGGTCTTGTTAGATAGTACAGTCAATTCTGTTTTTCTGCATTTCTCAAATGTACCTTTGACTTATCTGTCCCAAAGACTGTATTAAAATCTCCTCCTTTTGGAAAGTAAAGGCTTGAATCTTTGTCTTCCCCTCCATGCACGTTAAAGAAAATATGCAATGCATAACAGTAAACTCCCAGTCCTCAAAAATGTGAAATAGAAAGATAAGGTGAATAGTCAGCACTGATCTGCATGTTTCAGTATGTCTTTGAAATACTATTTTATCTTCATTGGTTCCCTCTCTGCCCCCTCCTTTTCCTTCCAAAAGATATTTTAAGTGCAATTACTGAAAATGCAGTCTCAAGGGAAAGGGGGAGGTCAGTCTTGCAGCCCTCACTTACATTGTGCAAAGAACATGCTTACGGTTATTTTCCACCTTCTGATTTTTAGAGCTTAAAACCATTAAAAAAAGATCAGAGAGTTTCTCTCCTTTCCTGATGCATGGATAGCCTTGGAAATGGAATGTGATTATTAGTGTAGACTGAAGTGTTCACTGTCTCATATATGTGTGTGTGTGTATAATAGATCAGCACGTATAATCCCTAAAGAGCTGAGGATATCCACGTTTCTTCTCACACTGCAACAAATGTAGTGACTCTTGGAATCCCCGTGCTTTACCTTTTATGGTTGGGTGATTTGTAGGAACTGATGCCAGTCAAGCTGCTGTTAATGACTCTAGCATGACAAGTCAAACTGCTTCCCGAAAGGAAGTAGCCAACGTAAATATAAGAGAGTAGTCAAAGTTTATTTCCTTCTTGACAGGAAATTTAGTACTGGAAGCAGTGAAAATGATACTCAAATCTTCCTTCAGTTGATCCCCTTTTACTGATTACAACATGTGCTGATAGCAGTCAAGCATTATTCATCAGTGTACGTGCTGTCATGTAAGCAGAGATCAGGAAGTACATGAACCAGCACCAGCAGCAATTAACTGCAACACTCATTACTCCTGTACTACATGAATTTATGTGCTTGGTCACTGAACTTTCATTTTTTTGAGTCTTAAGTTTGCCAGTCTATAATAGCAGTGTCCAGAATGCACACTCTTGCCTGGTTGGATATTGTGAAATAGTTTTTCTTTGGTGATGATGGATGAGTGAATAGCTCCGTGGATGTAACAAATTAAGTAGGGTTGGGGCATTAGTCTCTAATTCTATGAAACCTGGTATTTCATCACAGGTGAGGTGGTGAGAATTGCATTTTCCATTTATTGCTAGTGTGTTTTAGTCTCGGGTTTCCTTAAGGCATGTGTACTCCTCTCAGCCCCTTAGAATGAGCATATTGTTGTTTTCTTTCCAGTTGCAGTTGTATAAAGTATAATACATCTCAGTTTCTAGTTTGTATTCATCTTATCGTTCTCCACAGTTATGGGCATTTGTATTCTTCCCTGCCATTTTCAAAGGATGCTGTTGATTCTACCCATTCATTATTAGAGCTCAGGTTTTGTACTTGTTTGCTCATTGAGACGGTTTTATTATTTTCAGTGGAAAGCACATGTATTTATAAAGAGTGGGGAACAGCTAAAGCAAATAGAAATAAATTAATAAATACATAATTAAAGTGGTACTTCGGGGAGAAGTTTCTAGGCACAATCTAATAGCAATGACTGTGGATGCCATTAGCACTGTGTGTTGATTCCACATCCCCTGGGACAGTCTGATAATTCAGCTTGTATTTTCTAGTTCCTTTTGGCCTTAATAGCTATTAGGATCATTTAGTGTAATCTGCTAGGGACTTGGGATTGTAGTGCCTTTGTGGGTCCAAGACTGAGTCCTCTTATAAGGGTACAAAGCTGATGAGAAAATAAAGCACTCTCCTTAGTCTGTCAAGACCCTTTTCTCTCCCATTCCAAGCTCTTCTTTTTTCTCCAGGTGTCTACACCCTGCCACTTGTCACAGCTGTTTATGAGCTTCAGTTAATCTTCACTCTTTCTGACACTGGCAGCTCTAAATTACCTCTGCCCTCTCCCACATCTATCATCCTTGTGTTCAGGTTGGCAGCTGACCTCATCTACTGCAGTGTTGGGTGTGTAGCTGGTGTGTGGAAGGAAGCAAACAGGATTGATACCACTGCAAAGACCGCTGTGAATTAGACACTCTTCTTTCAGGTTGCAGATTAGGAAACATTCCTTCTAAGAAAGGCTATTGAGGCACTGGCACAGCTGCACAGGGACGTGGTGGGTCATCATCTCTGGAGGTGTTCAAGAACCATGGGCATGTGGCACTAAGGGATGTGATCAGTGGCTGTGGTGTGGATAGGTAGACCATTGGACTTGGTGATCTGAGAGGGCTTTTCCAACCTTTATGATTCACAGTGCATCCTTGGCTTTGAAGAGTTCAGTGCTGTTCTGTAGGAAAAAGCAAACACTTGTTAAAGGGGTTATCCAATGTCATATTAATTGGCAACTCTGACAGTATGTATGCAGCTGCAAATAAAGGATATCACTTTTGTTGCAGAGAGAAGCACCGCAGTATAAAGCACAGGCATTTGACTAATCTGTCACTCCTTGCTTAAATTTGTCTGAAATTTATTGCCAGTTAGATATAATTTCTCTCTGTTTACTGATTTGATAGAAAGGATGATTTACCAAGGCTCAACATCACGTTGAAATCTGCCTTCTGCTCCAAGGGGTAATGAGTTGTAGACACATCCCCTTCTCTTTCCTTCTGTGCCCATGAGTGATTGCACAGCAAGGGCAGGACCTATTGCTGCTGGTGGGGCAGAGCAGCACTTCTGGCAGGTTGTTAGACTGACTTTGGGGTCAGCCTGCTCCCAACTTCTCCCAGCTAGGAAGGAGATATTCTTTGTATGTGTACATTTATATATATAGATACGTGTATATACATACACAGTTTCAGTTAGCAGCAGAAAGACAAAAGGGAGCATAGATGAGAGGGAAGGAACAGAATAGGGAATAGCAGTGGGTAGAACAATGAAAACAGCAAGAAGATAAAAGGATTAAAAATACCAGCACATGAAATGACAGATTATCATTATCCCTACTGTTGCTTCATGATGTGGTTTGGCGTTGTTTGACATTGAGATGTGGTAGTCAGCCAAGACAGTCCCATATTTGTTGCTCATCAAAATGTACTGGAAACTAATGCTTTCTCTCAGAGTGTGTATCTGTTCTGGTTATGGGGTCTTTTTCTTAAACAGCCCTGATATTTGTTTCAATCTCCACAATACCCATTGTCTCACCTTAATTTACAGAGTCATAACTAGCGGTATTTCTTTCCAGCATAAAGAGTGCATTGGAACAAATGCCACTATTTATCAGCTGTAATGCAGTTCTTTGTAAAGGTCTTATGTGAGCGAAGAATAAAAATGCAATGAAAGTCTCACAATAAATACCCTAAATCCTTTATTGCCTATTTATGGTGTAATCTCTCTACAGTTGTACAATATATGGCTGTTTAGAAAAAGCTTCAGAATACAGTTATATGTTTTATTTACCAGGAGATGGCAATGGTGATCTACTGCAGTATTAACTTATATACATGGGATCCATGTAACTCTTTTGCAACACAACAAACTTCAGTATGAATGAAGCCAAAGCATCCCAATACTTTCTCATTTCTGACTTACTGCAGTGGCTGTTATTCATTGTATTAAAAAAAAAACGAGTCTTTTTTCTTCTCATTTTTGAGTGAAATTGCTGTCACCAGGTTGTTTGAAAGATGTCTAAATACAGTCATAATTGTATCTGGAAAACAGAATATTATTTAAAAACAGGGGAGCCAATGTCATTGAATTAGACGTGCCACATGTCAGAAAAAATCTGATGACTGATGAAAGTAAAAGCTGAAAAGAACGTATCAAAATTCAGCTTGAGTAGTTAATGAAATATAAATTATAGGTTATGCTATTAAAAATAGCTTTATAATTTTCTATTAAGCTGCTTGAAGTGTGGTCTTAAACTATGCATATGCAAACCATTTTACAGACCCTGAAGTTATCCGTGGTCTGTAACATTGTCTGAGTTATCACAGTACTTCAATATATCATAAAGTATGCATTGATTTTAACCGAATTGATGAGGCAGAAATGTTCATGTGTAGAAGTCAACTGCCATAAGCAGTCATCATATTCACTGTGTTGTCTGCTGTTGTCCATTTATTACTTTTTCCCCCAGAAATCCTGTGCAAGCTGACAAGGTTTGTGTTTGTACTGGCTATTTGCCAGCTTTCCAACAGAAGCAGCAGCAGGTGGTTCCTTTTTGTGTTTGCACTGGTGTATGGTCCCTCTGCTCTCCCATGTGTAAGTGGTCTGGGGACAATGCTGCTCGCTGACACTACTCTGGAGACCTGGCATCATGCAGAGTGTTACTGTCTTTCACCAGGGAACTGCTACCACAGTTTTTCCTTCGGTATTCTGAGATAACACAGTCCATGTCTTATGACTGTCAGTATGTGGCTCTCAGTTGAGAGGTTTATCCACCCTCGAGTTAAAATATAAATGCTTAAACTGCATCTGCTCCTTGTTATCATGTCATACACAGTACGACCAGTTCAGATGTACGGTTTTACAAGAGACTGTGCAGCCTTGTCATTGCCAGTCCCACAGTGCTTGATATCTGAGGATCCCTTTTGACTGCCACCATATACTTAAGCTGCCTTCATGCTAGCTTGCTCACATGCTGCTGACAGTGACTCTGCCCCAGCACGGAGTGCAGTGAAGAGTTTCCCCATGTTTTACACAGCTTCTCACATGAATGTTGCAGCCCCAGTGAGTTTTATCTGGACTATACCCAAGATAGTGCCTTGAACCTAGCTTATGTGTGTGTGCTGGTGCTGTGTAGTCACAGTAGTGTCTATCATAGAAATGTAATGACAAAAGGCAGGTTCCTCCATGCACATACTTGTCCTAGGGATCAGAGGCAGACATCCTGCAGGAGGATCTGCAGTGACTATGTGGTTATTTCTGTTTCTCCCTGCCCCAAGAACGGTATTGAGCTGTCAGTCCTTCCCAAAGTAAGACCATTTATGTACTTACTGCTCCACTGCAAGTAGTGGCTCAGTGAATTTGAGTAACTGCAAATTTAAATGCCAGCGTTATCATCTCTCTGCTGTTATTACTGCAGCATTCCCAGGGGGACGTGGCCAGAACAGTGGGTGTTTGAGTGTAGAGTTGGCAAGGAGTGTTTACCTGTAGCAATAGATGGTATAAGGGGAAATAATTGTGTGAAAGTATTAATTTTATTCTATTTCGAACATGTTTTTTTTTTAAGCTCTTTGTCCCCACAGTAACTACCAATCAATACAACATCTTTACCTTTCTTCCTCTGTTCTGCATTAGGTGGCATTCACTCAAACCCCATCTGGTCAAGGAAGAAACAGCAAACTTAGGGCATGCACACTGTATTCTCCTTAATGCTGCTTTCTCCATGCCTTTATGTCAGACCATGTCCATGCCAGGGTCTGCCAGCTCAGTACTCATTATCCACATATATATATATTTTTTCTTTTTGAATAAGAAAAGTGTTTTATGGAGCAATGTGAACTGACCAAGTAAAAGCTGCAGAAGAAACAGAGCAGTGTTCAGTGTTTGCTGGCTGCTAGAACATTGTTTCATCAGCTAGACAAACTTCCCTTTCAAATGTCTTACCTCTTTCTATTTTGCTAGCAAACAGCACAAAGCCAATCAGTGCTGCTGCCTTCCCTGGGCACCAGGGCAGCCACATGTTCTGCCTTATGGCAACATCCTCTAGCAGCTTCCACATCCAGCAGGGCTGGGAATCGCTCTCTGGTGGTCCTGTCTCTTTGAAGAAGGATTTCTCAGGAAGGGCAGAATGATGTTCAGACTGACAGCTTCTTGCACTCGGTGCCTTGTCTTCTCTGCTGGATATCTTGTTGTGAATACCATGTTCACGTCAGCTGTGTGGAAGGAGGAATTATGAGTTTCCCTTTTCCTATCACTTATTTAGTACCTGTTCTGCTCTCCCTTGTCTTACCTACTTGGGTCGTGCTTACGTTTCAGTGCAGAGCAGGGATATGAATGTTAGCTTGAGATGAATTAGCTCAACTGTCCTTTTATTCCATTGAAATCTGTACTGTAAACATAGCGGACTGCAGGCTCTGGGAGAGGGGGAATTATTTACGGCCTTGTTTTCACATTGTTTAGTAGAGCAGGGCCCAAACAGAGAGGCTCTGGATGTGACTGTCATGCAGATCGTTTCACGGTGACCCAGCGGGAGAACCAAGGCCAGACTCAGAGGTTAGCAGTTCATAACGGGTAAAGAGAAGTTTAAATTTCTGAATTATAAAGTTGTAAAAAAGATTCAAAGGGAAGTAAGGGCATCCTCAGCCCACTCTTTGATAGTACAATACATAAAAACCAGATTTTGTAGGAGTATAATAAAAGATTGTATAGGAGTATAATAAAACCCAGACACAAGTCTGAAAAATTCATTAGTTTCTGCCATGACTAAAATAAGCACTGTCTATGAAAACTACTTTGCAATGGTAATGAAAAGCAAGTGGAAAAGCAAGTGCTAGCACCAGTGCTGTGACGTGAAATAATTTCTGTATGCTCAGATCTGTCATTGTGAACAATGCTGTTGATTATAAACTACATCAAATTCTCAGTCTCCCCCAAAACATGTATTTTATTTTGCAGTTTTTCTGGTAATTATGAAATCAACAGAATACTATCTAGTTTTACCACAATTAAGCTAAATGCATGCTTTAAATGATGTAAAAAGTACTTGGTAATGGTAACATCTCCGTAGCAGTAACAAGCGGCAATGTTTCTTATACGTTTTTAGGAGTGGCTTTTAATGATAATGGTGATTCTCAGCTTTCCTAAGAATTTTGTAATTTAGAAGGCAATTTGACCTGCAGAGCTTCATTTATTGTTATTTGATAATAGAAGCCTCCAAGATTTGAATGAATCTCATGGCCCTTTCAGCGTATGTGAGTTTGATGGAAGGCATGATGACACAGACGTATGGCACTGCAAACAGCTCTCTGAAAACAGGTTTATATCCCATCACTTGTGAGATAGTGTTTGCTCGTAAAGCTGTTCCCATGTCATTGTGGGGAAGACCTTTGGGCTCAAGGAAATTGAGAATCTTGTCCTAGGCACTCTGTCCAAGAGTGGCTGCGTGGTATTTTGGTTCAACCACTGCTGCTTGCTCAGGACCGAAGGTCTGGGCAGAGTGTTGTGTCCATGTTGGGCCTGGGGGCAACAGCTGGATTGTCAGCACTGTTGTAGTTTTACTTAGTGATTGGTTACTGCCTGTCTGGCTACCACAACTGAGTAAATACCCAAAATTATGTTTAGAGAGACTGATGTAAAGACCCTGGCTGTTTGGAAGAAAAGGCAAGACAAGCTTTAACCACTAATTTAACATTTATTTTTTAGGTTTGTTCAGAAAAATAAAAAACAATTAGGAAAAGGAAACGCTGCAATTGAACAGAACCAGTGACGCAAACAAAACGTGGACTCAAGTGGCCACTAAGGTAATGACAGAATTGCTTAAAAAATAATTCACTGTTTAGAGCATCTTACAGAGTGAGATTGCATCCTTTTGTTATGCAATATAAAATCGGATAAGCATTTGCTGTAACAAAAATAATTTACAGTCATATAATTTTGAACAACAAGCATGTGAGTTTTGAAATCAGATTGGTTAGAGTTTTCCATGCTTCTTAGGCTTTGACTGGCTTGAGTCAGTGGGAGATTCCCTTCAACTTCAGTGGGGCTGTTGAAAATCTTACCCTTCACTGATTGTAGATAGGGCTGGTGCTTTCTGTCTCAAATATGCTGTTCCAATTCTGTTTAACCTTTTTTTACCTGTATGATACCATTTGACTGAGTAGTTTACTATCTTATTGAATACTGACTTTATCATTTGCTTCAATAATCGCTTTTTAATAGGTTAGATATAGGCACAGATCAGACAAAAAAGAGACAGATCTCATCTACTTTAAATACTGTCTGGCTAGCCATAGTCATAAGCTATGTTCAGTTAGTATTCAGAATACTACCAATGTCTTTCCTATACCTTCATAAAAAAGTATGTCGTAAGGAAATTATGATGATCATATTTAAAATTGCTTTTCTATACTGAAATAGAGTTGACAAGTAAAGGCATTTATACTGAGGAATTTAGGGGTTTTGGTTTTATAAATGTAATGGCACCATATTTTTTAATGTTAAGCTATATTTGTTATATAAGCTATTAAGGTTGATATATTTTGGAGCAAGTGAAAACGTTCAAATTCCTTACAGAATGTAAAATTGTCACCAGAGTTTTCATAGCAGCTCTTTGCAGGCCCAAAATCTGGAAAATAAAACATTGGGAAAAGTAAAGGAAAAGGAACATCAGTCTTTGTCCTCAAAGACATCTAAGCCACAGTAAAGAAAAGCAAAAACATGTAGGCTTCCATTTTTTTTATGCAGTCTGAAAGCACAACAGCGTTCTACTTTGTGGATTTACATTCGCCTGTTGCCTCTTCCTGCTCCGATCAGCACAGTTAGATGGTACATGAAGTCCCTTGGGCGTGGTGTGGTGAATATAACCCTCAGAAACCTTTTATTTTCTCTTCTCTTTACAAGGCAGTGCATTCTCTATTCTCAAGATCATCTTCATGAAAATATCCGTGGGATGGATGACTGCTAAAGAAGCAAGAGGAACTAACAGAGAGAAAAGGTAATTACAAGATGAAGTGAATTGCTCGATGTATGTAGATGCGGATTTATCACACTGGATGTGTATTTTTCACTCTTTACATGAGATAGTTTCCTCAGCTTAAATGTAGAGTAAACATGGAAGGAGTTGATTTTGCCTGTTAGAAGATTTCAGCTTTCATTGGACTCTGAAATTAGTCTGTTGCTTTTCCTGGGTGGCTTCTTACTATTGCCCTTCTAGACTGAGAGCTCCTCTGTCATATGCTGTGCAATGTTCAGACACCTCCATTGATCGAGGGTTGGCAGCCTGTTTTTTAAGCCTTTTTTTTTTCTTTTTTCCAATTACTTGCATGTTCAACAGGTGCTGAGGCTCATTTGTTTTGTTTGTTTCTACCATTTTGACCCTTCAGTGTAAATATGGGTAAGGTTTGAAACCAACTAGAGCAGCACTGAGTGCAGCATAAGTTAATCTCCTTGATTTTTTCGACATTCTGAATGGATTTTGTAGCTTGAACTGTGCTCTGTGCTTCTGAAGACAGACTGCTACCGTTGCTGGATGTGACTGCTTTACACAGTGTTTGCCTATGGCCCCATTACACAGCACTCACAAACTGTTGTACTGACACATAAGAAATGGCTTACCATGAGTACAAATATCCATGGTTGGGGTTAACGGCCTTTTTGATGATGTGCTGACCATTTCTGGTGAACACTTCTCATGGATCTGCCTAAAACAAGTTTTGTGATAGAATTTGAAAAAAATAATAATCCAGCATCTCAAATCTATAGCACAGATTGCTATACTTTCCTGGCTGCTTATCTTCCTTTCCATTGGCGTGAAGGTAAAGCAGAAACCCAGGCTCTATGTCGCATAGCTTAATGCATTTAATAAAAGACATTGTTGAAGAAAAGTCTTAACTTACTGCATCTTTAAGATGATTGACAATTTAGGAAGTCAAAATTTCAGGCTTTTAAGTCTATCTCCATTGAACATAATGAAACATTAGCCAATTTTGCTAGAGCAACATAATTCTTATAGGCTGCTTTAAAGCCCTGGTTTCTCTGCCATGACATATGATAGACAAAACTGCACTTAGTATGAAGAACCCAGGTACCACAAGCCAAGACTCCTTTGATGAGTTTGTGCTGTGCTGTTCCTTACATGGCAACATTTCTCTTGTGAACCAAACTGACTCCACTCTTTCAGCCACTTACTTTACAATGGAGGTTGCTCTCTGCCAGTAAGCAAACTGAGCTGCTTCCTTCCCTGTCCTGCACTGTGTACAGCTACCAGTGCATGTGCAGACTTTGAAATGATATCACCAGGTTAAGCAGAATTTTTTGAGAGGAGACAATTTTATGGGCACAGCGACAGATAACTTACTTACAATTTCTGGTTGATTTATTTCCATCTTTGGAAATGGCAAGCAAACCAGAGTGTGCTCATAAGCACTGACCTGCTCACAAAGATAAGGAATATTTGCCTGTTGCTTTCTGTATTAAGATACAAACTTCAACTACAAGAGCCTCTTTCTGCTCTGCCTCTGTCTAAGCTGTATTTTTTCTGTCCTAAGAGTCCCCACTGAATCAGAGCAGAGACCTGGCCTGCCATATCCAACACCGTATCCATCCCATGTATGCTGTTTACATCCTCACAAGTGCCTTTGAGAAACAGCAAAGTGGAAGAGGAAAGAAAAAAAACCAAGAACAAAGCCTCGGTAGGAATAGTCCATCTGCTGAAGTTTTGACCAACATCTTAAACTTCGTGTAAAGGTAAGTATGAGGGGTAAGCTAGTGAGAAATCAGGCAGCATGGACATTAGTTACCGAGTGCAGTAGGGGCAGGTCTTGAAAAGTTGACTTTAAAAGAACATAACCATAAGAACATGATGGGTCCAACACATTTGTATTTAGTGTGACCACGTAACTGAAAAATAGAGGAAATACCTAAAGGAAATGTTTTTGTCACATAAACACTGAGCCACGGCAAACACATCTGGCAAAGCTGAGGATCCAGCTCCCTAGACTGAGCATCAGAATACCATAAATAACATCAAGAGGCAGAAATGGGGCTGTCAGATACTGCTACTGTCATTATCCTATTACACTGAATTACCATGAGCTTCACTTGTTTATGGAAACTGTCAATTGATATTTTAATCTGTAAGTGAAGAAAACATTACTATTTTACTATATAATCATTGAGGCTAATCTGTTTTTAGCAAGGTCATTATTTACACTACTTCCTTTGTAATCCATCACATACACATACAGAGAAAGGCTCTGAAGCTTAACCTTTCCAGTGCTGAAAATGAGACTTCTTTGCAAACTGATAAAAGTTCTTTGTTTGAATTATTTGTAAACCAAAATAGTCTGGTAGTTTGCCTTGAAGTTAAAAGAAAAAAAAAAAACATACTCTGTCAAATCCCGTGTATTCCTTTTTATGTATTTTGTCATTTCCCCTCTATTAACTCTGTCCTAAGGTAGAAGAGTCCACTCTAGCTTGTATCTGCATGCTGTACTTTAGCTTTGCCTTTTTTAGGTTGCAGCCTGTTAAATTTATTGACTATAAGCCCCTTGAGCTATTGAGGAGTACGCAGCTTACATTGTATATCTTTTGAAAGACGATTCTGGTAGCCCGTTATCTCTCCAGATACCATTTGTCTTACATATTCATGTCTTTTTAGTGCCAGGACCAGTTTCTTCTTTGTAGCTATTGTTTGGAATTCTTGCACAGATATTAAGGCTTAGTAATTTTTCAGTGTTGCTCAAGGGATCCAAGTGTCAGATGGAATAACGAGTGGGAATTTGGGCAGTGAAAACCCCTATGCAGCTGGCTTTGGAGATCTTGGTAAAACAATAAAGGAAAATAATCTGAGATGGCATGAAAGAAACTTGGAGGTGTCTAGGATATTTTGTATGTACAAATAGAGCTGGCCAGCAAGTAATACTTTCCATTCATTAGCAATTGCATTTCATTTTAATTTCAAGATTTTATGCCTGAGCGTCAGAGAAGATTTCATTTGAGAAACATCAGCGCAGGGACCTGGGAAAACAAAATATGTTCCCCTGTCTGCTACAGCTGTTTTTCTTAGCAGTAGAGCTGACCAGAATATTGATTTCGTTAGGAAAGGGATTAAGGTGGAAGGATCTATATTCAGGTTAAAGTCAGGGATTTCAAGTCCTCAGTTGCATAGGTGATGCCCAGAGCCATGGCTGCCCTCTGGCACTTTGAGGCCTCTCGCTCCCAGGGCTCACCTCCAGTGCAGGAATATGAGATTGCAGATGCTGTGATTCTGGCTTCAGTCCTTCCCCATGCCCTGACAGAGCAGGATGATTCAGAGCCCTAGTAGTTGCTGTTCTGCAAGGCAGATATTGATGATTGTGTTGGTCAATGCAGGCACATTCTGCCTAGTTTTGGAGCTGACAAGGCTGGATACCATGAGCAGGACAGATTTAGAAATACAGAAGGCTGGGGCTAGGAATCTTACCCAAGGACCTCCAGCTATAGATATCCCATGTGGTTAGCTTGAAAGTTAGCCAGAATATGTCTGCATCAGGAGCTATCATGCCAAAATCTGTTGTGCATCTGTGACAGAACTTGGGCTTCTATTCAGATCTTATGTATCCTGCTCCAGATGTGATTGCTCATCATTTGATCCTGAGATAAAAATACGCAGCCGTGTACTTTTATCTCCAGCAAGAGCATACCAGAAGTGAAATTCTCTCTCTGGCAAAGCCATGAGAACAGCCTTGAAGCTGCAAGGCATGAACTTTGCCTTAAGTGAGGCATAGGTCAGGTCTCTGACAGCTGCAGTCCATGTTCCATGCCACACTGCAAGACTGGTGTCAGACTTCCAGGTATTCTGCCCAGATGCTTTTCTCTTCAGAATCATGTTTTGCTAGGAGTATCAATGGCTTCAACAAGTGCAGGGGGAAAAAAAAAGTTCAGCCAATGTTTCATTATGAGAAACACTACTAATTTTATTTTTACTTTTCTGTGGGAGAACACAGGGTTGTGTTCCCATTTACAGGTTTAAATCTTTTATGGCACCACCATCAACATGAGGGAGATCTTCTCATACACGCAAGGTAGGATTGCCCAAAACATTTGTAATGGCCTAAAATGCGAACACAGAAAGTTCCATACGAACACGTGGAAGAACTTCTTTACGATAAAGGTGATGGAGCACTAGAACAGGCTGTGCAGACAGGTGGTAGAATCTCAATCTGTGGAGCTATTCAAGACCTGTCTGGATCCCTACCTGTGTGACGTATAGCAGGGCACATGCAAGAGGTTGGACTTGATAACCTCGTGCAGTCCCTTCCATTCCCTGCCATCCTGTGATTCTGTGATTTCCAAGGCATTGGCTCACGTACATATCACCTTACAACTTTCATAAGCAGAGAAGTGGCAGATCTTAACAAGGTTTAAATTACATTTACTCTCCATAGAGAGAATGTGTAGCAGAAGAGGGGTTTATTTCTGACTTACAGTGTACATGTCAAACAAATACAATTATCCGAGTCATTATAGCCACCATCATCATAATTAGCTGAAGTGAAGCTGTTTTTAGCTTTCATATAGCCTCAATTTGCTGCAAAGCAAATCACCAAAATAAATCAATATTTTACAACCTAGCAAACCTTGTAGATTTTTACAAGCAAAAATTAACAACAACAATAAAGCGCAAAAAGCTGCATGCAAAAATTCAAACTCAACACACTGTGCCTCAGCATTTACGAATGCAGCACAACTCCTTGCCTGGTTTCCCTGAGCTCACTGTGACAATTTCCAACACCAGACACTTTCATTTAAGCAAACAGGAAAACATGTAAAAGCAAATAAATAATGACACGAAATGAAGCTTTGATTAAGAGTCTGTGAATAACGATCCTTTTCAACCAGTCAGTGTCTGGGATGTTTAACATGCTTTACATTTGGAATGTATCAAGCAACTTCCGCCGATTAGATTTTTATATTGAGAGAAACACATTTTATTAGAGAGGGAGCTTGTCAGGGCTTGGCGCCAATCAGCTTCCACTGGTTGTGCTGCAGACACATCCAGCACCCTCATCCTGAGGACTGCAAGAGGGAACATGTTTCATATTTTCCTCTTTCCTGTTCTGCTCTACAGATTCATAAGAGGCAAGTGCCAGTTCTCCCTTGGGTCCTATAGAAAAGAGAAAAAAAGCCAAAAAAGCTTTTCCACGTCATGAGGAATTCATCTTTCTGCAAAACTGGAAATTGATATTAAGTTCAGATGTATTTGAACAAAAATTATTGCAATGAAGAAAATATTAATTAGCTGCATTTCTCAAGCGATCGTAGTATTAAGTGCACTCAACAAGTGGGGGAAAAAGGCATTTTTTTAAGTTAAATTAGATCGTGATTTTTGTTGCCAGCAGTATGACAGGGTTTTAAAACACAGCAAAAGCCTGAAACCTGGGGCTACTATGAATAAAGAGAAAATCTGCAGTTGAATATTTTAGAATGAGTTTTGGGGCAGGGGATATTAATTCCAGTTTCAGAAAGGGATAAAGCTTCCTCATGGTTCACAACATGAGCCAAATATTTTTTTTAATGAATACTGGAAAGGCATTTAAACTACAGCTACTTAATTCCACGCTTACCATATGGATTTCACATTTCCTCTGTAACATCTGGCTCTGGCTAGTGCCAGAGATTGGTTACTGGGTGAGATGAACACTACCCTAGCCTGTCCCTTCTGCGGAGGAGGGACATTATGATGTCTTCTGCATATTATCCATTGGCATCCTTTGCATAAATAGTGAAGTATTTGCTGTGAGAAACTTCTTAGAATAAGCCTAGGATATTCTTACATTTATGCTGAAGTCACATGTGGTATCACTGTGATCGTAAACGGTACATGGAAATGGTAGGTGCATGCAACTTTCTTCAGCCTGAAGTTGGGATGTAACCATGTATCAGGGATATGATTTAGTGGAGGGTTTTTAGAGTTAGGGTACTGGTTAGGCTGCGGTTGGACTTGATGATCTCCAAGGTCTTTTCCAACCTGGGTAATTCTATGATTCTATGATCAGAAACTGAAAATTCCACTCTTAGATTAAGATTGCACTTCCTCATTAGAAACGTTTGTATTTCATTCTTTAAAAATGTCTTTTGTGCTCCTCTACACTGAAGAGAAGAAATAAATATTGTGTCTGGTTTGGAATGAATGAATATAATCTCAAATCTTGGTTTGCATCTCGGTGCAACATGCCATTTTCTCAAATGAAAGCTCAGAGTGTTTGCAGAGCAGATGGCAGAAGTGTGTGTGTGATTACCTCACTGCTTCTTTGTACTGAGCAGAGATGGAGGCGAATTAGAGCCCATCAGCAGGTAGGGTGCTTGTTTTCTTCCCCAACAAACCATCAAAGAATTCCAAAGCATGTCTTAACTTTTGAGACTGAAATTTGGGTAAATGTTGTCTGCCTGATTCTAGTAAAGACTTGTGTATCACTTATAGGGAAATTCTTTCGGAAAACTTGCTGGAAACTCTGAACGCTCATGTAGGAGATAATACTCAGATACCGATCTTAGGCCTTTCATGCACAGGGAAGCTTTACTGAGTAGAAAAAAAGCTGTGTTGACAAAAGCCCAGGTACAGATGAAATTATACAAGCAAAAATAATCTATTTGCCAATACTTTCTATGTTTTCTGCTGTGAGATCTGTATGATGTTTTTGCCAATACAGCCATTTTCCACGCCAAATTCCCAGTGCGTGCTAATGCAGCTCTACCTGCAGCCAAACATTCTGAATGCAAACAGGACTAGAGATGGCTAATTCATTATATTTCATGTCTTGAGGTATGAAAGCTTCAGGTTCCTTCCCATTCCTGTTCTAGGAGGTAAGCTGTACCGCAGGAGTTAGTTCCTGATTCTGCAGTTTTGTGTTGGGTGTGTGATTTTAAGGCATAGCATTGTCTTCTGTCAGGTTGCACAGTCTGAAGCTGAGTGAAGCAACAGTGAGCACGAGGAAGGGATGCAGCCAATCATATGCAGAGCTAGCTGCTGTGAATGCTCAGCAAAGCCAGATTTGGTGTGTGATATCCAGTTCTTTGCTCCTTGTGGTCCAAGGCCTGCACCCCTACAGAGGGATTTCTGGCACAGGAGGTGACATAAAATGGTGCTGGCAGCCATTCTTTGTGTCTACCGAAGGTTATGGGCAGCTCAACATTTTCCAGCGTTAAATGCCAGATATCTGTTCACTGGAAAAAAATGTAGGCAGTGCTAATTAAAAAGTGATTGCTTAATGCTTCCCAAGACCCTGTTTTGAATTGTGGAGGTATTATCTGGCCTGTAGCAACAGCTCTGTCATCTGTCACAGTTCACTGACACAGTTGTTTCCAATGGAAGCACGTTGGTTTAGAAAAAACCTTTGCCAGAAATGCAACTTCAAGGGAGATGTAGGGAGGTGAAAATAAAGAAGAACTCAGTGGTAATTGCTGCTCTTTTAGAAAGCTGAGCACTGGCACAGGTCTTTAGTGGGACTTGGGCAGAGCAGGGAGGTCCGCCTGCAGCCATGCATTCTGACCTTATTCCTTCCTGCTGGTTTTAGGATGGTCCATATTTCTCTTTCCAGCTGTTTTGGTTTGGTTGAGTTTGGTTTGGATTTCGTTTGTGAGATTTATTGGCAAATTCCTGATAGGCTACAAGAGTATTTTGAGTCTTTAGCAACTATTGTGTGCAGGAAATGCTGCCTTTGCACAGGGACAGTCTCATTCACGTGCTTTATCAGACATTTGCCTATTCTTCTTCACTTCTGTGCTGTAATGGATAATTTGGCATGATGTGTAACAAAATTTGTTACTGTTTTTTTTTGTGTGTGTGTCAAGCTGGAAGCTTCTGTTTGACGTCCATTTCTGTGGAATTAGCCAAGTGGGGCAGCAAACAGATTTGGTATTTCCGCTCAGTGTAGCATGGAAGGCAAAGGTTATCACCACCATAGGACACAAGGAGGGGCGGGCACTCCTCTGGGCTGCCTCTGGAGCTGTGCTGATGGTGTCTGGTGAAGCAAATCTGCTGCAAATTACAGCATGTGGTTATGGATCAATTTACGCTCCTGCCTGTTGCCAACAACGTGCTGTGCACGAATGGAGCTAACTTGGTAAATATGCTCTCTAGTAACTGAAAATAACCAAGTGCTGTTGAAAGGAATAATTAATCAATGTTTGCAAAGCATTTAGAAACTGAAAACCACGGTATTAGTGCTAAGTGTTCAGGGCTTTAGCTTTCCCATCAGAAGTCTAAGTTTTTCTCTTTGCTAGTCTTTAACCAAACAAAACATTAAGAGCTCAAAGTCTTTTTGTCTAATGTCCCCAGTCAGGTGGTTTTGTGCCTGGCAGTTGTTAAAATGCAGTAAGTAGACAAAAAGAAACAATAAATGGGGTGAATCAGCCCATTTCTACTGATACTGGCACAAATGAGTTGAGGTATGTTAGCTGGAGATCAACAGCCGTCTCTGTAGCACACTTCTTCCACTTGGGCTAAGCCAGCCAGAACCAGTAACTGGCTTATTCCCTGCAGCTCCCACCTCTTTGAACCCAGGTGCCAGGGATGGATGCAAAACTGTGTTAGGGCACAGGCTTCCCTGCACAGTGAAGCAGACAAATTGTATGGCTCAGAGCTGCTATCTGAGGCAGCCAGCATGCTAGATGAACAGCCCAGTGATACCCGTGAGCAGAAATCCCATTTATCAGCTGTGCTGTGCAGAGAGGTGGCACTGATGTCCAACCCCTGGCTTGAGAACTCAGAGGGACAAGGAAGCATCTGTGTATTTCCTTCCAAAGGGCCTTGGCTCCCTCACAAACAAGTCTTCATGCAGCTGCAGTCCCCAGCACTAGTGTGGTTTTACCTGGGGAGCCAAAAGGGCTGTAAGCCACTCAGCAGGAACTATTTGGGGGTGAAGGATGAGGTTATGCACTTAGACGACCCCAGACAGTCCCCCATGCCCATATCTCTGTGTGTGCAACTACTTCCTTCTCTTTTCTAAAGGCTAATCTGTAACTCCAGACGTTTGCAGTCAATATTCTTATCTGCCTAGCAGGGTGTTAATCTGTATTTCAGAAAGGGATGAGTAGGAAGACAGGCTTGTTGAAAACAGGGCACTGTGCAGAAGGCAGTTTAAGGCTAATTGGCTGGAAAAAGCATTGCACTGGTCCTTCAAAGCATCTCTTTTTAGGGTTATTGTATGACTATCCAACACAAGCTCCCTTTCTCCAGCCAGGAACTTTGTCAGACTAAATTTGATGATGTTGAGCATCTGTTCCATGCTCATGAGTATCCAGCAGCTCACGCTGAGCTTCCAGACTAATGGAAATCTAGACGATGTGCCCACTTCAGCTGTGCAGCGCGTGAGCACGGTGCCCAAGTATACATCACATGTATGCTGGCAGCAGCGCCAGGAGGCTGAATCCAGTCTTTGATCCGAGAACTGTTACTATGAATGTTGTTGCTGTAAAAATTACTGACTGTTCTTTAGATGCTAGTGGAATTTTCAAGACAAACAGGGAGGCCCATGTGCATTTTAAGTACTTTCCAAGGGAAACAATAGTTTAGCAGAGGTAGGGAAGAATGCAGGATTACATATGTAGATTTACGTATCTCACTGTATTTTTGGATCTTGCCTTTTATGGATCTGCTCAGTGTCGGTCTGACTTATGTCTTAGGTGTTTTTTCTCACAGTAGATCAGTGACTTATCTTCTGCTGGATTGACTGGCAGAGTAAGGAAGGTTACCTGCCTAGCAAATCCAGTTATTCAGCCCTTGCTGGTCTTGAATAGAGCTCTGTGGTTCAGAAAGGGTCACAGTCAGAAAGAAAGAAAATAAGCCATCAAAACAGCAGACATGCTGGTTTTTCAGTCTCCGTACCAGCTCAGGGCAGAGTGTGTTCAGCTCACTTCAGCTGTAGTGCTGGAACACAGGGCCAGAAAATCACGTCATGACATTTTTGACAGAGCTAAGTGTTACCAAGATTTTTTAATAGTTATCTTTGTAGTTAGCCATTTTAAATTCATGTTCTGATAATGAGAGGGGCTGGAATCCTCATGTGTCTTCCTTGCTCCTCTCTTCGCTTGGATTCACCATAGAGAGCTTAGTGCAAAATCCATAAAGAACCCAAAAAAGTGCATATTTGAAAGAGTAATTCAAGCATATATGGAATGTTCCTGGCTACATGTAGTTGCAGGCAAGTACTGACATTTCTGCTGTTCTGGACAAATGTATTTATCTATTACTTTATTGACCCACCTATTCTCTTCAGTATTCTCCTTCTCTCATTTCCTAATATTTCCCGAGTACTATTTACCTGATTTGCAGAACATACATATGACAACTGCTTAGGTAGATCAAATCAATGACACCACAGTGTTATAAAGAACTAGACGGGGTGTTATAGTGCTTTTTTGGAAGGGCAGAATTTTCCTTTCTTACTGGTAACACTTCAAGTCAGCAGTGCCATGATAACTGTATTCCTCCATTCCATAGTCAACACTGATATTCTGAGACAAATACTCAGCATTCTTTGCTGCTCTGAGTATTCTTTCACCCCACAAAAGAATAATTTTGTTACTTTACATTGGAAGAAATATGTATAAAAATGACCCGAAGTCTGATATACACGTGTTGGTATTGACCATGTCCTTACCCTGTGAGGGCAGTGTCAAGGCACCTATTGATTGTTTCTGAGTAAACATCTTGTTGAAGTGGCACTGTCTGTGAAATGGAATTACATACATTTTAATGCTTACAATAAAAGTTCATCAGAACAGTACAGAAACTTCTCTACGTAACTGGAGGTTGACTCAGTTTATGAAACGGAGCCATTTATCTTCATGGATCATGATACAGGTATCCAAATGAACCATCAGTGATAAATACAGTATTTCCTCTCTAGTGATCTGAACAGTGAATAAAGAATTAATTTGCATGTACTTTCAGAAACTGGGAGAAAACACATTGAGTTCCCAAGGGTGCAAGTGGACCTGTTTGTATTTATAAGTAAGTCAACATCAAGCTGATGTGATTAAACACTTACTCAGTCAGTGACTTGGCCCTGTTCTTTTCTCCATCTGGTAGGCAGGCAGGCAGATTAAATTTATGCGGTGTTGTTTATTTTCTTGAAATAAAATGAGTTTTGTTTATATTTCTGGGCAGTATGATGTGGTAACAAACATACCAAATAGATTAACTTACATAAAAACAAAAAATGAGGATTTAGACCAAAGAAGAAGAGCAGCCTCCCAAGGCACAATATTTAAAAGACATGGAAATACACCACTATTATTATTATTAAATACTCGTATACAGATTTTAAAGAAAATCAGATTTATAGTTTAGCCTCTGAGTTCTGGAACCACCAGTTGTTTCCTGAAAGTGACTTTGTAATGAGTTTTGGGAAATCATTTTAGTATTGACTTGGGTCATAATGGTTGGCTGCAGCTTTTTTGAATAAGATTAATTAAATTACTCTGAACAAACTCCAAGCCCATGTCCTTCTCTAAGGCCAATTGTGAACATGACCATAATAAACAACTCCCTAAAAAATAATTCAGAAAGTAAATAATCTCCAAACCTGGAAGTATGTCATTGTGCTCTTGTAAGAATAATGAACTGCATTTGACTCCTTGTTTCAACATACATCACTTTGTTTTGTACCTTGCACTTTCCTGAGCTGTAAGAAGCCAGAGTTATTTGTTTGGTTAATTTTCTGTGCAACAACAGGAGATAATTTTGACTACGTCTTAAAGATAGAACCAGGTAAGAAGTAAGTGCATAGGCTGGCAGTTGTACTTCTGACTTCAACTCTGAATTGTAGGACTCCTCTAGTTATTTCTTCATACTTTGGTAAGCTCAAATAAAAAAGGGGCTGTGTTATATCAGGCTCTACAAAAATGCATGGAAGTGAATGCTCTTAATTTAAAGAAACTTTGAAAATCAATGCCAGTTCCATAAACAGAGAAGTGAAAGGACTTATCCAAAGCTGCTTTATGTGCCTGGGCTGATGACAGTCAACACCACGTCTTCAGAGCTCCATGCCAGTGTCCAATCCAGTGAGCACTCCTGCTTCTTGGTAAGCTGGACTGAGGTATATACCTCTCCCCTTCTTTTCCACAGAAATCGTATGTACTTGGGAAAATAACATTAAAAACCAGTAAGACGTACCCCAAGGGAAGCCACCAGAAAATAATTACTGTATGTCTTCCACAGAACCATGGGCAAAGTAGGCAACAAGAACTGGTGAAAGAACAGAAGCAAAAGGAAAGAAAACAGTAGAAGTTTGTGGAGTAATTTAGTGTGAGCAGCATCACAAAGCATCTTAACGGTGACAGACCATCTGCAGTCCCAGTAAAGAGAAAGAACAACAGCTTGTGTGCTATGAGCTTCCAAAGGAGAGTCTGCTGCACTTCTCAGATCTCCTGTGAGTTCTCCTGTGAGATGGAGTAGGTGAGTTGGGGAGCACAGCACTCCTGATAAAACTTGGTTCTGTAAGGGTGGAGGTTGCTAGGGAGCAAAGGCCTCTTGTGCTGTAAGGAAGGATTTCTATTTCCTTGATGTTAATTTCCTTGCTGGGAAGTCCTGCTCTCATTCTTTAGGCCATAAGATCTGGGCAAGGTTGCTTTGATGGACAGATGAAGGTGGCTGGCAAAGGCTGTGGATTTTTCTTCTTCCTTGTTCTTAAGTGTCCTTAACCCCTGCTGACAAGAGTAATATAGAGACTTGGAAGTCTTAAATAAACAGAAATCCTGTAGGGTACAGGTTAAACTAACGCTAAAAGAGCCAGTAGCTGCAACATTCTGTAATGATTTCCATGATCCCAGTGCTCTCTTGTTCAAGGCATAAAGATTTGGGTACCAACTTCTGGAGAGAAATGTCAGTGTTCCCTGCATTCCCTGCCCTACGAGTGTTCCACTTTAGATCTTCAGAAAGAAAACTGCTTTGCTCCTAACACTGATCAAAGCATGAATTAGTTGAGTGAACGTGGTAAGAAATGGCAACCTGAATGTGTTACTGATAGGCTGAATTTACTGCCCACAAACACGGTGGATATGAATGCCCACTTCTCACTGGTTTTCCTGATGGAATTTTAAACGTGTTTTGCTATAAATGGAATCTCATGTAAAGGAGCAGTCAGTATTTCTGTCTGTTAAAAATAATTTAATTACTTGCAGTTAATCCTAGGGATTGGAGAATACTCCTTCATGTATTAACATGTTATTTTATATGTTATACTTAAATACCTAAAATCATGTTATACTCCAATAATCCCTGCTTAGTGGGATGGCATTCAAGCTCTGAGCACTTCTTACACCTTTAAGAATGGAAAACAAAGCAGTCAGTTGAGCACTCCGTTTATCAGCCAGTATCTCACTACATGTAATTTGACTGGTTTTTTAGCAAAGCAAGTAGGACAGCACTTTACCTGAAAAGTCCTAAATGACTGATGCAGAAGCAGGTAAGCACAAAAGAATACTGGACACAGGACCCCAAACCTCCAGTAGATCAAGAGAAGGAAGTTAAAGTCCTTTTAAATACTGGGCCAAATACAGTCATAGCACAGGCTAAGTCAAGTCTACACATGCTAAGAATAAACTGAGCTTCAGCCACTGTGCCTTCCCTCCATTCTCTGAAAGGGCAGAGGTTCTGGCAGACAGAACTTAGCAGATTCAAGAGGGCAAGTTTGACAACAAGTCACAGTGAGTAGACACGCATTAAAGCAAAAAAAAAAATGTTTGCTTTAGGTAAAGAATGGACAGTTTCACTGCTAGTGCTGAGGACAAACTGTATTCAGCAAATAGTCTTGTTTTCTTTGCCTTGTGTCTTGTGCAGAGGCTGTTGCTGTACATGGACTGTGAAGTTTATGGCTATGGGGATTTTAGAACTATAAGCATCTCTGACAACCCAGCTGCATTGTTGTTTTCTCTGTTTTAACAGCAGATCTTTTTCAGTAGGTTGTGTGAAAATAATTGTTTTCAGTTATTCTTGGCAACATTTTTTTCCCACAGATTCTGACTTAATTAGACTCATTAACAAGACCAAGCAACATATTGTCTGTGGGAAAAGATTTCAGATGAGAGAAGACTGTTATACCATTTTATTCAAATCCTTCTGCCAGGAGAAAGAAACTTGACCAAAACAGGGAGGCTTCCAAGAAGTGGCTGCATTGCTATTAAAGCTCTTTTTGGAGAGAACGAGGTTTATTTTTGCCAAAAGAATGTAATTGTTTTTGTTAAAAATATCTGCTTTGCTTTCTAAAAAGCACTTTGTCCACAAATATTCCTCTTGGTAGGTCTACTCCCAGTGATCTCACTAGGAAAGACAGATGCTTCAAGATAATTCTTCAGATGTATTTTTCTGGCCTAGTGGGGACCCATATGTATGTAGAGTCAGTGCACCAGGCAGTATCCTTTCCTCAGGGCCTGTGCCTGCTGTGGGAGACCACCCAGCTCTGTCACAGTGGGTAGAAAACAGAAAAGCAAAAGGAAGAGAGGAGAGGAAAAAGGATGGATGTAGAAAATTAATGCTCGGGAGAGCGATTTCTAGTTCTGTGGTTAAGAGCATTATATGGAATTCAACACCTAAATCTCTCTTTTGTGTCTCAGATGCATGGGAAAGGATAGCTGGAGAGAACTGGGTGGAGTTGAGCATTGTAGGAGGTTGGATCTTACATAATTCTTATGTCTTGTCCTGAGCAGTAATGAGAGTGGCTTTGTAGGCTGAATCTTGAAAAGGAAAGAAAGAATAGGCTTTGTTTGATTGCTATGGCAAGTGTAAAACCTTGTGAATAATGTAGATAATTTGTGGACATTTCAAGTGAAGAATAATATATGATGTTCCACTCATTAGCTTCCTTATTGCTCTATACAAGTGCCATGACATTTTTTTTCAGCAGCAAACATTTGTAAAGATCCTGAGAAAGAACAGGATTACAGTTTTTACCTTGCATTTGTTGTGCTTTAAGTGCCTTCCTAAGTACCTTCTAAGCAAAATAAAGAGATTATAATCTTCATTCTTCCAGGGCAGAGCCTAAACAGAGATCTGTCCTTCATTGCATCTTTAGATGCTTAATGCAGTACAGCATAAATACATCCACGTACTCTCAGTATCTCAAAAGTGCTACTGATCCTAAGAAACATTTTGTTGGCTTTACTTCAGCATGATTATATTCATCATTTTCACTGTAGGCAATGGGTTACAGGGTATGCTATAATCTTGCATGTGATCACAGAATAATCTAAAAGGGTGTCAAAAATAGAGTTAATCTTATCATTTTGTACTCAGAAAGGACTCACTGTACTCTGAATAACCTTGACTAATGTCTGTTTAACCTTGTGCTTACCTCAAACTGTGTTCAGTATGTATTTTCTTGGTGAGCAGTGAGGATGTCACATCTTGGGGCACTGATACCTCTGCTGCTTCCTCTCATCTGCTGGATGGAGGGCCCCGCTTCATCTCCCCTGCAGGCTCACTTTGGAAGTGCTGGAGATCCTGTGTGCAGGCAAATGGAAGGGCCAAAACCTTTTCCCTCAGTTCTGCTTGTTCCTGTCTGTAAATATACAAAAGTTGATTATGGATTGGATCCTTTTCTGGTCTGGATGGACACTTGGTGGCTGCCCCATCACTGCTATGTGCCCTCCAGCCCTTCAGTCACACTTAACTTAACGTCCCTCCATTCAATAAGTAAAGAAAGTTAAGTTAAATTTCTTGGATACTTTCAGAATTGAAAATGTTTGTGTGAATTTTCAAATTCAGACTTTATGAAAATCAGCGGTGTTTCCTTTCTATTGCAGACAGTGAAACGTTGAGGACAGAAGCAGCCTTTTTCTGTGGGCGGTGACTGTTGGTGCCCATTCAATTCTTTGGATGTGTCGTATATGAAATTGCTGTTAACATGTAGGCAGGTGAGATTTCTGCTTCTGTCCACTTTTTTGCATGTCATCTCACTGAATTCTGACCAGATTTCCAATTTATCGGAACCATTCTGAATCCTAATTCTGGCTTCATGAATGCTTCTACACTTCATAGCTCAATGTGAGCTGCAATGTATGCATGAGTGCAATCTTACATGGTTTAAGTTAATGAAAGAACTGACAGACCTCTGTCAGAAAGACCATCCTACCTTTAGAGCTGAGTCTTAAATTTCTTAGGAAAGTGTATTTGCAGCCATCTTGGCAGTAGTGTTGATCAGTGCCAGTATGTATTTCCTCAGCTTGCTTGTATGATTTGAATGCAGCTCTACCAGGGCAAACATAGATGCCCCCTTCTGCTTCACTTATTCACTAGGCAATTATTCTGCCAAAGAACGTATTAAGTTGGTTGCTCAAGAGAAAAGCACGTTAACAAAATCAGACTGTATTTTATTTCCAAAGTTTTCTATCTAATTTCTGTGCCACGGCTGCAGCCGAGGCTTGAGGATTTTATTATTGTGCCAGTGTGATTGTAGATATGAACAAGACAATTTTTCAAAGCAAGTATAATCAGCCACAGAACAGGTTTAAGGCAGACTTCATTCAAGCTGGTTTTCTGAGAATTAATTTATATTTTGTACATTTGAATGTCTTGCTTGAACAGGTATTTTTATGATGATTTTTAACACAGTAATTTGATGAGATCATAAGGATTTACTTTGGAAAGAATTATATTTTCGCATATAGGTGAGGTTTCATTCTACAAGCCTAAAATTTCTCCTCCATAATTTTTCATGCAGGAGAGCTAAAAATAATGTGAATTCACACAGCAACGAGGTCTTTGGGTCTCTTCACTCTCTGCCTCATGACTGCTAATAAAAAATTTTCAGTGGAAAATCTATGAAGAAGGGAGAAGAGCATGGGTCTGTTTAAGAAGTAAGAATTTCATTACGAAACAAATTCTGGATTCCATTCACTGTGTTGAAGTTCCTTTTGTCCTTTCCATGTTAATTTATATTCCACTCTGTCCTAGATACTGTATAGTTCTTACCCTAAAACTGCTTTCAAAAATACAGAACATTGTTTGGGGGAAGATTTTTATTCTTCTGTTCTGCTGAATGTACGATGAGTAACTTGAATAACCCCTTAAGGAAATGCATTTAAAGGGAACTGTTTTTAAGGTGGGGAGGACAAGCACTGGAGCAGCTGCTGAGTCATCTCCTCCTACCAGGAAGGCATCTTCAATAACCCAGAAAGCATGTCAAAGTCAAACCAATGCTTCATTGGCATAGTACATCTATCTGGGATATCATCAGATGGCTTCCTGACAAATCTTTGGGGGGAAGACAAGATAATTAAGGAACTGATTGTAGACTGTGAGCTGTTAACTTGTGTACTGAGCTCAGTGGAGCAGGCAACTTGTGAATGTCAGCGTCAAACCAGATATTTATTGGTTTGAACTGACACACTCTTAACTTCTCCATAAGTAGTGAGAAAATATTCCCCATCACTTGAGACATTTTAAACTGCAGCAAATTGAACACAGCCTGAAAGAAATGTTCTCTTGCGCTGATTGCTCTTATGGCAGCTAGGGGAGTGATGAGATGATGTGCTTTGTTTCATCTTCCTTTCAGCTTTTGTCCTGCACTTTCCTGCCACTACCTCCGAGCTGCTGCTGTTTTTTTCTACAATTAAATTTGTTTCCTTAGCACTGTAGGGAAAGTGGGCAACTTTTATCTAATATCATGTACACGGAGAATAGGATAACATAGTGGCCGGAGTACAGAACGTTCCAAATATTTTTAAAAGCAAATATTGACTTTTTTTTCCCTCCTTGCTTACCAGCTACAGAGTATACTGTGAGAGAAACCAATCAGAGACTCATTCCCAAACTGTCCAGATGAAAAAGACCCGTAGGCTACTTTGCTTATTGCCATAACTCTCTGGAATTGCTCCGTGCCGTATATTTAAGTACTATATTCAGGCTAATTTGCCATAACTTTTCACCAGAAAGCTATCCCATACCATGATAAATCTTCCCACCAATCCTGTCCTTGAAAACTCATTCCACATTTTCATTTGTCCACTTTCATTTAGAGCCAGAGATGCTGCCTGAAATATTCAGAAGTAGAGGACCTCAAGCAGGCACCAGAGAATGCTGTCCAGGCTTTCCCTTTCTGTTCCTTTGTTCTGTGGATGATCTAGAACTGTAATAAGAACTCCAGACAGGCAAGCAAAACCGGTCCGTATGACAGGACTATCTCCTGCTTTCATATCCTGGAGATAAAGACAGACTTTCTTACCTCTAACTTAGGAAAGGATTATTTAGAAAGCATGAAAGGAGAAATGTCTTGGAACACTGCTGGTTCTACCATACTGAATTAAAGAAAAGCCTTCATAGAATGCACAGAAGAAACAGAATTTTAAAATAATCATTTCACTGGTATGGTCCATTCAGGTGAGTAGGTCTGCTCTTGGGCCAAAAGGACCCTGAAATCAGCCCTCATTCTGGAGCACAGAACCCAGCAGAGTCTCGTTTACCCCATCTCCCTCTTAGATGTGCCTGCAAAGCATCACTGCACAGGGTACAGTGACTTTACGAACTGTGAATAGGTTCATATCTTGATTCTGTAAATACTCAGCCATGTGTATGACCTTGTCCATGACACATCACTTGGCCCGTTAAAAATAATGGGAAGTTTTCTGTCACTTACAAAGGAGCAGATGCAGATGTGAGATAAAATGAAATTCAGATTCAAAGTTATTAAGAATAGAAGGTTGAAAGTTCCAGGTTGGAAGCTGTTTTGGAACAACTTCTTTCAGTTTGGCTTTAGCTCTGGATTGAAATTACAATTCTTTGCCTTTGTCGTCTAGATATTTGAGATAGCTTTAATGTGGTTTGTCAGATAATTTTCAAATAACGCTGCCTCGATACAGGAACTGAGTCCTGCCCTTACAACTTGTAGTCAGAACCCTTGTAAATGTCACTAAAAATGTTAAAAAACACCACTATTTCCATAAGTGATTATGAAGGTGCGCTGAATTGGAAAAACAGCACTTTTTCAGCTGCGTGCTTTATCAGTTTTGAGCTCTGCAAAGTAAATTCTTGGTTATCTCTCTTTATTCCACACAAGCATGGTATTAATAGCCTGGAGCAATCTCTGTGTGCCTTTTCAATCTGAAAAATGTCCTGATTTGTATACTTACTTATGGAGCATAGGCCAAGCTGAAGTGCAAATTTGTTTCCAAAGGAAAAGAGAATTAATGTAAAAGGTGATCTGCAAAAGTTTTTGTTTTAGTTACCTTGGATAAGCACCAAGAAATGTAGCTGCTTATTCAAGCAGGTCTTAGCTGGGAGCTCCGAAGTCAAGGATGTCAGGGCGGTAAGCAGACAATACTCTGTTCTCAGATTGCTTTCCTCAAGGTCAGGGTATACACTAGGATTATATATCATTATAACCATTATATATCATGATAACCATCGAGCTCACACTACCTGAACCCCACTTTACAGTGCCTCATGGCTCTGAAGCCTGCCCAGCTCCCTTTCTGGTACCCCAATCCCTCCAAGTTAAAACCCCTCAGTTCCTCCTGCACTTCAGCTGCTCACTTCATTGCTTGTCTAGAAAAACAACACAAAACAAGAACATGTGAAAATGTTAAGAAATAGATTTACTGCTTTGTTTGAAATCATGGCATTCCCAATCTTAATTAGCGTAATTCCTGAGCCCTGAAATGACTGCAAAAAATACAGAGAGGACACAGTGAGTAAACAGCACAGTCATCAGCTACTTGTTTGGAGTGCTGAGAGCTGCCCATAATGTATGCTGTGCTGAGAATACTTTCAAAGATGAAAAAGAGGCCCACAGAAAAATAGCTGCTATCTGAAGTAATCTTCAGCCCAGGGATGTGTCTGTGAAATAACTTGTGGAGACCTCTGGTAATTCAGTACCTCAGCGTCTGGTCACAGAGGTACTAGATCAGAAAGGAGATGTTCATAAGCCCTTTTGAAGTTCTGTCCTTCCATCACAGCAGGGCACTACAATGTATGGTGTATGGCAAACAAAGGATGGATTAGTATGTGATGACCTAATGATTACCAGATGAAAAAGGGGGAAAAAAAACAACATTGCACCATCTCTCTGTAGGTTTCATTTATCCATGAAGTAACAATTGCTTCCATATTTGCATTTCCATTATACAGAACAGCCTACCTTCTGACATCCCAGCATAATGGTACTGTTTTATTTATTTAGGCTGGGTGGTTTGCTTTTCACATTATGACCAGCTGGTAGAAAAATAGGATTCGATAATGCGAACATTTCACAGTAAATAAATTGCATTAATACAACAATATAAAAGCTGTGCTCAGCAGTTTCAGGTCTGCTCTAGAACAATCTTTCCTAACAGTCACTCTGAGAGCTATGAAGTTACATTTTTTTAATACAAAGTATTAGAAGAAGATTTGTGTAGGATTTCCTTTTCTGTAGTTTGCTGATTGCTTCCATAGCAAACGCTTTGCTCCAACATCCTAAGCAGAACCTATACATGGAATGTATTCTAAATCCCCATTCAGCACTGTCACATTTGATACTGATGCACTGTTTACAGAGGAGATAGATAAATATATGACAATAAATGAGACACTCGGTGTCATGACTTTGTGCCTTATGTCGTGTGATACAAATTGGCTCTGATTTTGTTCTAATAGAGTCAATGGTGTGTCTTATGGCAAGGGAGACGTTATACAATACAGTCTTTGACTTTGTACCTACCTTCTCTGTCTCTCGTGGTGTCTCATGGAGTACTTTGGATGTATGGCCCAGTGCAGTGCTGCCAGACACTTGTATTTTGCTGACAATCATCGGTGCAGAACTCATGCTGTTCAGTAATGATCCACCAGAGAGGGACAGCGCATTATTTTGCTGGCACAGAAACTTATTTGGCCACCATAAGATGATATTTTATATATTGCTTAAAGAATCATTTTAGCGTTCTGTTTGAGCATGATAGAAACACTGGACTCTTTTCGTATGAATGGAATATTGTTGTTGAGGGAAAGAATACAGGGAGGGCACATCCTTTTTAGTTTGAAGAGAAACAAAACAAAAAAGGAAAAACACTTGCCGGCTTTTAATGCTCCCGGTTGTCCTCTTTCTCCTTGATTCCTTTACAACAACTGCAAACTAATTTTTCTGACCCAGCACAGAAGGAAAAGAAAAGCAGAGAAAAGAATATGGTTGTTTTTCTTCAGAAATTACTTGACTGTTTTGTTATTTGTAAAGGTACCTTACAAACACACATTAACAAGAAAAAATAAAAGTGATCACATCTTTAATTCTTTCTATCTGCCAGCACTGCAGTTTAGGACTTGCCATTCTTCTCTCTGAACAAGTCTCACCAGTGCTACTGCAAACTGTGGGTCTGTGAGCAGTAAAATTACACAAGGAGATGAGGTGAGATTCTAAGCCTTTATGGCCTTTGATAGGAAATACCATCTACATATACATACATATATGTGTTTGTCCCATTTGTCACTACTTTACTGTCAGTGTTTTAGCTACAATGGATATGCCCTGTCCCAAAAGAAGGTATAGGTGTTAATACCTCATGTGTAAGTAAGTATTGCAGTATTTCATTTTAGTGTTTTTTCTAGGTAATACTTGACACAATGTAACCAATAAAATACTGTTTCAGTCAAACTACCTATTTCTCCTTTTTTAAGAAGATATTTCTTTATGCTTACATAAGCATCTGAAGCACAGAGCACAAAACCAGAGCCAAAATCCATAGCGGAAAGTGATGCAAGGCGTTTTTCAATTTTAACCCTCAATAAAAATAATGTGCATACTTACTTTCTAAATGCACTCTTTTCTGCAGTGCACAGACACTGGCAAGCTCCCATTGTTCTTTCTTTACAGATACGATTTACACAAGGTAGACCCAGAGCAAAATAAATAAATAAAAACACTGTTGCTATATTTGTATTTATCGTTCACAAAATAACCGCAGCCTACATTCTCTCTTGATTATAATTAATAAGAAATGGTAGGAATTATAACAAACAAAAATTTTCTTGCCCATTATGCATGAGATTTGAATTGATTTCATTCTAATCCTCTACAACATCCACACAATAGTCAGAAAGCTTGAAACAATTAAGTATAATAGAGATCTAAATACGTTGCTTTTCTTTCTCAGCCACTGCTAAATTATAACCTTAAAAATGATGGGACTTCACCAGTATCGGCATCTGCTGTTTGTGAAGGAATTGGGGAATGTATGTATCCAGTTTTAATTATACATGACCTGTAAGTCTGTTTATATGTATATGTATATTTGTCTCTTCTGCATAAGGGCAAAATGCAGAATTCCCTCACAAAACAGTCTCTAAAGACCAGTTAAGCCAAAGCAGAAGGGGGTGCTTGACTAAACCCTTCATCCAGGACCAGCGCTCCCCAGCTTGGCTTGGCTCTCCTTCCATTGAAACTGCTGGAAGTGTGATAAGCATCCTCAGGTGAGGATTTGGCCTGTAGTTTCTGAGCAAGAACTTCTACCAACACAGTAAAATTTCTAAGCATTCACTTTGAAAGTCTGAGGCCTTCTGCAACAAACCCTTTTTTCCCCCATTCACACCGTCCTCATGCCTAATGACTCTTTTGCTGACAGTAAACTAAATATTGAACACCCCTTCAAGGAATTTGCCTTTTTTACTTCTGAGCTTTTGAAAGAAACTGATAAAATGTCTAATTATTTGAATAATCAAGGGAATGAATATTTGATCACTGACATCAAAGATGCAGACAAAATTCCAGAGCTGAGGTATGTGTTTAATATTGCATTACTCATAACACAAAAATTTATAATTTCCTTGAAAATGTGTTTGTTAAAGGTGCTTTTCCTCTACCTCTTGGAACTGTGGAACTGAGAAACATTGGGAATTTAGCCATATATATTTAATCACCCCCAAATCCTAACCGTGCCACTTGACAGGCTGTTCTGTTCAAGAAATCAGTGAATAATTAGGGAAAATAACCCGAAATTTGGACACAGTTTAGTAATGGACTGAAGCCCAACTAGGCGTGGAGGCTAATATTAATTGCTAAACAGGCATGGAGGATCGTCCTTTGTGAATGGATTTGAGTGAGAAATTATCCTTTTCCCAACCTGGGAGTTGCTGTTTGCCTTTCTCTCCCTGACAACCAGAAGATGTGCCAGTTTAGTCCTAATCCCTCATTCCTGTCTCATTCCTCAGGGCCTGGCATCACATCTAGCTCTGATCATGAACAAATACTTTATGACTTTGACGTGACCTAATACTCAAACTAGCACTTGGTGGAAAAGAGCAGTTTTTTCCATGAGTTTCAAACACACCTTAAGCAGCTCTGGGACCTTCCATCAAGATAACTAATAAACCCTGTGCGTTTACCTACCTTGATAGTTGTTCAGATGCCATGCTATTATTTTGAATTTAGATTATTTAAATTAACGCCTGCTCTCCCACAAGATACATGTGATTGCAAAGGCAGAAAGGTCACCTAATGAAGCCTTAACTGACCTAATAATATGGGCTTGACTCCATTCCCTGCAGTAAAACCTCAGTACAGAAGATCAAACATGAGATTCACCCACCTCTGAGCACAGACGTGTTCCAGGACAAAGTTTGACATGCAGGCCCCTCTACTCTAGCACAACAGTACACGACAAATGTATCACTGCACATCCAAGCAGCACGCCACAAGGTCAGAGCCTAGTTCATAATTCACCCTATTATCTGTTTAATCCATTCCTTATTCATTTTGCTACATGTATTTCCTACTGATTACATATCTTGTCATGCTTCTCCAACTGACTTTTAGGCTCCATAATTTAATCTCCATTACGGAATTACTGAGTATGACCAAGTTTTACTTATTAGCAAAAACATTGTGTATTTTTTAGTGTTCCATGTGGAATTTTTCCAATCTGAATATCCTCACTGTGCTGTTTCAGGTATCTGCATCACCTCCAGTAGTCTAAAGGACTGCAAACTGTTATCGTTAACCTAGTTGCCAATTAAAAGACTGAAATATTGTAGGTCTCGCATCTCTGTGATTATATCCCTAGCAAATAAAGAAATGATCCAAGTGCAAGGACAAAGAGATTTAAAGGAAGATTACTTACTCAAAGAGCTCTCCAGTTTCCTGACAGTAGAAATCACTGGGGAAAAAAAATCAAACAACAACACAACTTACATCTGAGGAATTTAAGGTGAAACTGCAGATAGCCACAGGGGAGAGAAAAAGCTTCTTTAAAAACCAGTAACACCACTATTATTGCAATTCTGGCTGTGAAGAAGTAATTGCAAATTGTTCTTGTGCCTGGACCTCCGCTTGCAGATCACAGACTGACTATAAGAAGAAATTATCCCTTAAAAAGAAGGAGCCCCAGAGGAGTAGCAAAGAATAGCATAAAATAGGCCACAAAAATTCTAACCACAGAATTTGAAGCACTAACATACAAAAAAAGAAAGAAATTCAAGATCACTCAGATATAAGTTGGCCAAAACCTGAAGCAGGGAAAGCAGCCAGCAGACATTGAAGGATGTGTTTGCATAGGAAATTCTTAGGGCTGAAGTACACAGAAAAGAACTATTAAGGTGTGGGTAAGTAGGACTGATAAAATCAAAGGAAAATAAAAGAAAATGATTTGACAGCAAATGCGTGCTGTGTGGTTGCTGTGCTGTATTTTCCCATGGGAAACAGTCTAATGTGTTTCACTGGAAACATTAAAAACAATGCAGGCTGGACAGAAGCACAGAGGCAGAGGGAGTGCAGTAATCAGAGAAGGGACTGGAGAGCATTTCCACTCCTGAATTACCTGTTTCCTGGCTGCTGTTTCATTGTGATTCTTCAGTTTTTCCTTCTGGAACCTCACAGGGTGAACAAGGAAGTTACCGTAAGATGAAATGTGACAGGGATTTTCCGGAGTGCCCTTTCCTGGATTTTCCCCACCACATCTGAAACTGAGAATCTCAGGCAACAAAGGAACAGTGTTTGCTTAAAAACTGGTAAACTATTTGTTCTCTGTTCATCTAAGAAAGGAACTAGAGAACTGTTTAGAGTGCAGAGGAACATGCAGTACTTGCTTGGATAACAAAGAGAAAAGGTGTGAAAGGTGAGAGTTGAAATTGCTAGAGAAGCTCACATCGTACTGTAGCCTTCTGCTGACTTAATACTTGCTACAGTTGTAGAACACATTTATGAATAGATGCTTGAATTTGAGTATCCTGCTAGTCAGTTTTTCTTACCAGAAAACACGCACCTCAGCAAACATTCATCTGTGTGACAGGTAGCATTTAACCCATGTTGGTAGAAGGGTGTTCATGTTATTTAGTCTACAGTACTGCAGATGGAATTATAGTGTGGATTAATTACAGGTACACTTGTATGTGTGATGTGACATTTGGTCTAACACTGGTCTACTCAGGGGAAGAATAAGACCTCAGCCCTACTTGAGAAGTGGTGTCCTGGCATGGAGATCTCAGGAACCTCTGCTCTGAACCTCAAGCTGGGTGTCCTCTTGTGATCCTCTTTACCTCTGAGCTTGGAAAATTGGATGTGGAACAGAATCTCCTGCTGTTTTGATTATCTCATAATGAAACAGGAAGCAGATCCTGCTTAGCATCACAAACAGTATTTAGTGACCCACAAATTTACCTGATACTTACACACTTCAATGCTTCTAGGACTGATTCCAGGTGACCTCGGCAACCCTTCCTTCAGTTGAGAGTTTAAGTAACATTTCTGCTTAGGTGCCATTTTGCTTAAGACCTTCATTTTTGCAAAAAACAGCCGGGCAGTTTTGTGTTGCACCATTCCCACATGGATGGAGAAATGCATGAGTTTTTCTTAACACGACTTGACAGTGAATTTATTTCATTGTGTTGGTTTTGACCTGAGTAACTATTTTTATTTCCTGTCCAGCTGAGTTACTACTTGATTTGCTGAAAGCAAAAGAACCGGAGCTGTGAGATTAAGATTTAAAAAACAAACAAAAACATGCTTTTGGAGAAGCTATTTGGCTGAAATAAATGCACTGCTTTGGTCTATCAGAGCCACGTCTCCTGTCTCTCTTAGCTAAGCTGTACTGGAAGTCAAGACAGTCATTGCTAAATGCTGCTTCTTTGAAAGTATAAGTATTTCAAAAGTAGCCAAGTATTTCAAATGGAATTTCTAATACTCTGTATTTGAGTTAATGAAAAACTTCTTAAAAGTTTTGTTTTTCTTTTTTTTTTTCTTTTCTTCCCTCCAAGCTTTTTCCTTTCCTTCAGCAGTTTGTTAAAATGATATAGTAGTTCCTCAGAGCTTGACTGACTTCCGTGGGTTCCTGGCAATGGAATCACTTGAGCTTCTGGTCTTGTAATTTAGAGCTTGAGAAGAGCCACATCAGGGCTGGTCAACACCATTAGCCACTCTCCAGTAGTGACAAATAGTGTATCCCTGGGGAAGAATGTAAGAATGAGATGTGGAGACTGAGGCAGAGGTTATATTTTCAAAGTCCACAATGGAGTCATTTTTCCTCACACCAGTTCAGCAGCCGGCCTTTTTACTTCACAAGCATTTCTAGCTCGTATCTATGAATTTGATTAGCTGTCTAACTGATGAGTTTACCTAAACCTACAATTTAATTGGATGTTGGAGAATTATCTCCTGATTGTTTTGAATCTGTCAGTCCATTTTTGTCCCCTATTTCTTGTGGCACAAGAAATAATGAACAATGTTTCTCTATTAAAGACTTCACACACCTCTATTAAAGATTGCACACACCTCTGCCTTAGCAACTGCAGGTATCTCTTTTCCAATACACTGTTCTGCTTCTTTCTCAGCGAGGAAGTTATCGAGTGCGTTTGCTCATCCTTCTCCCCAACTTGTGTTCTTTTGTGTCTCAAGACAAATACAGATCTAAAGAAGTGCTACCCAGGGATCCCTTAGCTACTTTGAAATTTTCTTAGTAGCACTGTGTAAAAATGACATATGTGAAACACAATGAAATTTGCAGGAGGCTTCCAGGTAGCTGAAGATTAAGTAAATATGATTTTACTCTATATACGAAATCTACTGATGGGGAAGCTAAGTTCTCATCACCAGCAGTTACAGTAACTAACTTGTCTGATGTTCTCATGCTGGGGATAATTCTGCCTTGGAGATTTTACTTGTTGATATTTTTTTTCTTTCCTATGGCAGATGTTTAAGCTGACAGTTCCTCATGTAATGAGTGAAAACAGATATCAGTTACACTTGATGGAAACCCCCTAGCATCATCAGAAGTGGAACAGACCACAAGACCTTCATCTTACCTTCCAGACAGGGATCTGGCAGCATTATATATGATAATGTAAGAATAATTGCTTATTACATTTCTGCTGTAACATACAAACATTGTGTAGTACAGCACTAATGTCTGACAACCCAGCTGTCATCTTTCAAAAAATACTTGCTGTCTAACTACTGTAGCTGTAACTGCTTCAACTTCAAACCAAAGGAAGAGATACTGCTCCAGGGCATTCTGACAGGGTGTTATCTTTTGAAAAGACAGATGTTTGCGCTGGAGCTGTCGGATGGTTTTAAGGCTCACGCACGTTTCAATAAATAAGTGCTAAATCACTTGCCAGGTCCTGAGTTAAAGTCCAGGCTAGAAGGTCTCCTAGAGAAATATGTCAGTGACACATAAAACTAAGAGCAGCGTGTTCCCAGCAGAAGTTTCAAATCACCTTTTAAACAACAGGAAAAGCCAAGAAGCTGTAGCTTTAGGGCATATGAATGTGAGAGGACATTGAGAATGTACGAAATAGATGGAGTTGCCACTCTCTGCCCTTCTCTGTTTCACTTGCCAAGAGAAATACTTTAGGGAGAGGGCAAATTTTCTGTTCCCTGAAGGCTCCCTCTTCCTTGAATTCTGGGAGGTAAAGATTAAGCTGACAGATGGTATCAGCAGAGGAATGATTATGAGCTTTAAAAAGCTTGGTATTTAGGCTGAGCACAACATTTTTCATTCAAATACAGACATGGATATTAACATCCAATGAAGAAAGTATAAAAGTATGCCATTCTGAAAGGGATAAAAAGTAATGGTATATATGATGAAGGATGGAGGGAAGGAAGGAGAGAGGGAAGGAAGGAGTACCAAACACGACCTCTAAGACACTTTCCTTCAAATGGCACTTTGTTTGGCATCAAGTCATAGAGAAACACACGAAATGAAAATGGAGATGAAATCACACGTCAGATTTAAATCAATGTGAAATACTGCAATGTGCCAGCAGTTGATCTGAGTAGCCTACAGAATTACCGTAATGAGCATATGTTCGAGTTCAGAGATAACAGACACTTTGATAACCCCCACTCAAGTTAGTTGTTCTCTGATTTACATATTTAGACGTACTCTTTTTGAATGACTTAAATCGGGGTCACCTTGATCGTCTGCACAGAAATACACACACTGCTTTCATTTTTATAAAATGTTTAACTACAAATATTGCACCTCAATTTTTACACGGTATATCCGTATGAAATTGCTCATTTTCTTATCCAGTAATTTCTGTAATGTATAATTATATTTTCTTCCCTGAATACATGTCAAAACTCTGTCTGCATAAATAATACTTGAATTTTAATTCCTCCACATTCTAAGTTCAGTAATTGTTGGATCTCTTTTCTCTCTCCTCCACAATCTTTTAAACTCTTCAGGCTAAGTCCAGTCTGGAGTTCCTTTTCCTTAAATCAAGTTGCTTTACAGCTTTTATTGGAACTCACGTATTTCTAAGAATAATTCAAAGACGCTGTAATTCTTCTAGCACAAGACACTGCTGTTAAACATTTGTGACCAGCTCAAGTATTGGTCATGACCAAAGACCATTTGGTCTGAACAGATAAATAGGAAAATCTGATCGTTATCATTCATGCCCTTGCTTAACTAAGTCTCTGAGGTCATCTGTCAGCATAATGAAGCACCTGCCATGAGGGCAGTAGACATACCACTGGGTGTACCTGCCTTCCTGAAGGGCTTGAGGTGGTGGATGAGCTCATTATGACTGTAGGATTAGATGAGCTATTTGAGTCTGAGCTTGCTGCTCTCATAGCCAGCCCTCAGTGCTGGATCAGGTTGCCATAGGCATTTGCATACTGCCTGGAGCGAAGGGGGATCAACCTGCTTCTTTCTCACCGTTAACACTATAAAATATACCACAGTACATGCAAGAACTGTGTATGATCCTGCAGAGTTTTTAGGAGCAATAAAATAAATAAAGCAATAAAATAAATAGGACGAAATAAAGCAATCCCTCAATTCTTACATCGAAAGTTGCTCAGGAGTCAGTAGTCAGTTCAATCCCCACACTCACTCCACTCTCAGGACTTCCTTCGTTGTGCTTGACACCACATTCTCTTTTGCTCAATTCTGTTCCCTAGAAATGCAGAACCTGTGCATTTTTGCTAGCAAGGAGAGCAGAGGAGCCCTGCAGAGGATAGCAGCACTGCACCACTTTCCCAGTGATGCTTCACCATGGCAATACTGCATTGGTTGCAAGAAGATCGAGAGGCATACATGGAATCCACGTATAATCATTTTTGAGCCCTTAAAAAAGGAACCAACAATTGCTATTTACATGTGTCCATACTCACTTGGATGCAGAAACCTACTGACTTACCATTCATCTTCATCAAAACACGTTCTGATGGGAGGCTGGGTTAGTTTCGGTCAGGTTTTTTTTCTCCCAGAAAAGTCGACCAGGTTATTGAACTTGTCTCTGTCGTAAGAACCTGAAATGCTTCCTTAGCGTTGCAGTTTTCACAAGGCATTCACAAATCGCACTGCTCTGCTTTCGTTGGTTATCAAAGTCTGCTTACTAGAAAGCCTTGAATAGAAAAGTGAATTTCAGGGTAAATCTAGCCATCTTTTCTACCCAATAAAGAGTAATTTATTGTTTGATTTGATAAGCAAATGTTTGTTGAATGGTGAGCCATGAAATTGTCAATTAATTATATATTGGCTTAACTAGGATTTTTTTAACACTGATTTATCTACCAGTCTTAATTTATCAAAAAGAATACATCATACTCTTTATTTATCACCTACAAATCAGACATTCTGGCATTTGCCTAGGGCCACCTCATGTTCAAAATGCTTTCATTTTGGTGTTTGTTTTTTTTTCCCCAGGATGAAATGTGTTTTACAGATGTAAAATCTCCCAGGTTACTTTCAGCTAAATAAAGTATTTAATTGCAAAGGTTATTATGATGAAACTCATGATACCATATACAGAAAAATATGTGGTAGATGGAAAAGGAATGCACTGCACCTCCGTTTCATTAACCTCAACCAGCAAAAAAGGTTAAGTCTGAATTCAACAGATTTGGCGCAGCAAGCTGATGATGAACAGGCAGCTACTTTCCTGACACACCAGTTCCTCTATAAACAATATCACTTGGATTCACTTCAAAGTTGGCATTTTTTAAGCCTTAAATATATGTTTATGTAAAACAGCCACCATTCCCTACACTGGGTGGGAAGTACTGCAAATGTTAGTGGAAAAAAAAAAATAGTGAAAGCTCTTGCAGTTGCCCCAGCAACAAAGACTCTTTCCAGCAGGCATTTGCTGTAGTTTTCACGTCTCATTGTTGCTGTACTTCTATGTTTTGAGGTTTCAGCAAAGTGATCAAAATATGTGTATTTCTTCACTTAAAAACAAAACAAGAAAGAAAAAAAGAGACTGGAGATATTGAATATTTGATATTTATAGCAAATTGAGATTCATGATATCCCTCGCTTCATTTTGTCCATTATCTGGAGAACTAGGCATGCTGCTGCCTAAGTAATGTTTACAGTGCACTTAAAGCTGATTTCTCTATGACCAAACTCCTTCATTGTTGATCTGCTTGCTTGTTTTAAAGAAGAATATTGTTTTTTAGCTAGGTTTCATCATAAAAGTGTGTTTAATGTCAGCAACTTCTTGACTGCATTCCTTATAACCCTGATATCTAGAAGATGAATTTAAAATAGCTTAATTGTTTCACAGACTGTTTTCAATAAAAGCAGGTTCCAATTCCATTCCCAACTATTACTTCTATAGCTCTGTTGTTGTGTTTTTCTTATAAAACAGAAGTGCTTTATAAGGTTTAGTTACAGATAGATTAAGTTAGAAAATTAAACACCTTGAAAGTAAACTACCATTTGGAAAAATGATTATTGCTATTAATGTCTGGAGATTCTGTTGATGAAGAAGAAATGGAAGCTGCAGGGTCTGGGTGTACACTAATTGACAGGTGGTTTATTTACACATGTTCACACCAGACAAATAACGATGGACAATTTGTTACAATCAGATGGCCCTTAAAGCATGTTAAAGATCCCCACTCTGCCAGAGTGCCTGGAATGACAGAGAGAACTATTCCTCCGATAACTGTTTCTGATATGAATCCTAACCAAGTGCAAACGCTCGAGCCCTTCGATGAAGAGTTTTGCCTGACGAAATTATTTGAGGTCATGTGCTTTTTTCACATGGTCACTCAAAATAACAGACTGGTTAAAAGTGATCATTCCTTGAAACACAGCCTGAGTATTTTCTTTATCTGTACAACAGGCAGTATCAATAGCTAATTGCCTTCTGAGGCAATAGGAGAATTGCCTATCAGTGCTGTGTAAAGGGCTAATGATGAGATAGAGAGATCAAACTACTCCTACTTAACATGTGTCAGTGCCTCAATATAAAAGTGGGGCTTGTGCAACCAAGCATACCAGACACCTCCCTTGGGCAATGCAAGCAGTGGTTCAAAAGTGACACTTTGTTTGGCCTTGCACAACCTCAGGAAAGGTGCAAAGCATGAAACAAAGCACATGGTGTTAACCCATGCTCCGGTCAGCACTATAGAATCATTGTCACCATCACATGGCCTGCCTGTGCAACACAGCCTGCTGCCCTGTCTTTGTTCTGCTGCTAGGATTCACCTTTATGAGACTTCCTGGAATTATTCCAGGTGTATCACAGTATAATGCACACCATCGCTAGAAAGAAAGCATGTACTGAATTACATGGTTCACGTGCTACTTTATGCCTACAAACAAAATGAATAATTTCCTATCTGCTAAAAAATATCAGACATTCACTATGATGATATATATATAGCAGCATTAGACATTGTTTGAAAAAAGGAAAGTGTGAACTTCTGAAATATCAAAATATTTTTATATATCACATTCATATACATTTTGAATTTCTTCTCTCTTCCTTCTTTGAAATTGTGTTATATTTGCAGTTGAATCATATGCTAAATTCTCCTTGGCAGAGAACTCGTATCTTTTTACAAGACAGTTGGCTGCTTTATAGCGCGTCTCTGTATTTGGAAAACCACAGCTGGTGAGAACTGGCACTTCATGGAAAAATACAGAGCACATCAGGTATTTTAAGTACAAAAGTGGGCATCCAGGAAAGACGGCGGAGAGCCAATGTCAAGCAAAGTGTGTATACATAGAAATTACTGTGTGCCAGGGAACTGCGGGTGCCTACTTTTAACTGCCCCTCAGAAACGAATCAGAAACACAGTGACTTATGAGAAAAGGCTCACCTTGTCATGCAGGGATCATACTTCTGTGCTTTGTTGAACAAAACTCACCATAAAAACCTCTGGGCACTTCCAAGGTGCACGTGCAGGCTGTATCTTTCAGGGTAGTACACAAGGGATATCGTAGCAGCAGCACCTAAAAGAGGGTAACAGTGGAGTTATTAGTGCACTGAGCACCTGAAAAAAGCGACCAAGCAAAATTCAAGCAGCAGCCCAATCAGAAGCTTCAAAACTGAAATAAATCACATGTTACAAGTATTACTGCAGTGCCACTCATCCAGTAGAATCAGTATTCTCGAATGCTACACCTAGTTGCAATTAGCTAGGCTTGAGCAGAGGTCTAAAAACAGAAAAGCACAGTGAAGAAAAGGCTACCTGTGGTGCTGGCTAGTGATACTTCGAGAGACCCCTTCTTCCTACAACTGGCAGTGACAATACCATTTATAGCTGAACTTCTGATGGAAGGGTCACAACTCCAGCAACGAAATCTAAAAAGACTGGATTGGATGTATGAAATTCATTTCTCATTTCTGGAGAAGACTGCTTCATTTGCACTACCCTGATGGTCACTGGAAATCCACACAAGGACTCCTGGAATTCAGCCTCCTCTACCAACTCACTTAAGAATTTACTTGGATTTATCTGGATTCCCACTACATACAATCAACAGAAATCACCTGCTTTAAGATGGCATGGGTTATACCTTAAACATCCTTAACTAGATTTTTAATTTGGTATAAAGAGAGCAGAGGCCAACTAGACCACATGTACACACTTACAGTACATTCTTTATCCTAAAGGATCAAAAGATTTCAAATACAGTCGAGGACATTTCATGAACATCCACAGGTAACAGATAAAAACCTCACTGTTTTTACTTAACAGCACACTTGACTTCACAAGTCAAGTGCATTAGTTGTAAGTAATGGCTTCCAGAGAAAAAACATTCCTAAGTGCCTCTGACAGAGGCATCTTACACCATCTTACATCTTACCACCATCTTACAGATACAAGGGTAAGAACACTGGACTGGATGCTTAGGCACAGTCATGCTGTGTCCTGCTGTGTTTTTATACAGAAAGGCATTTCTCCAATGGAAAAGACCCGGAAACAGAGGTGTTCACGTGGTTCATTCATTTTTAGAACTGTTAATCATAATTGATCCTTATGCAATGAATACTAAATAAGAGCTATGAATAATGAATAATAAGAATGAATGATAATGGTTTGCTCATTGGGCTATCAATAATTAACAGGGATTTGCCATTTATTGTAGGTACTGTTGCTGTTTCTGTTGCAGATTTGGGTGGCACAATTTATATGGTAATTTTATATGAAACAGAGCCAATTACATCATGGCTATTACAAAAGAGTAGAAGCAAATGATGACTTTATCAGTTTTGTTAACTTTTTCATTTTATTCATTGTTAGCATAGCTTGCAATGTAAACACGATGTACTGAAAGGAAGAAAGAAGTTTTGTGTGAATCTAATAATTTTGCCTAGGAAAATAACTTCAGCAGGCACTCAATGCAGCAGAAATAAATACAATGAGGTAGGAAAAAAAAAAGGCAGGGTGGTCAACATTAAGATGGAGCAGAAAGAAGAGCATCCGTGTTTTATAGCTACTGACACCTGCTGAAAGTGCAATGAAAGCAAGGAGAGGCACAGTAACATCACCGGGGAGAAAACTACCAGACAGGTAGCGGAATTATATAATCAGAATTAAAATGATGATAAAAGATGGAGATGAGCAGGTAGATCACATGCAGATAAAAAAAGAAGGCTGGATTTTTAATCATTTTGTTGCAAAGAGAATTGCAGTTAATCTGTCCACAGCATCTAACAGACTAAATAATTTTAGAAAACAAAGCCCATCTTTTAAAATATTTTAAACAATTCTACAATCTTGTCAGAACCTCCAGCTTTGATACTAATTAACAGAGTTTTCAGAACTGCCTTAGATGAACCTGTTTGGCACACAGATGGCAAGTCATTTACATGAGGAAAATAAGAACTGGCCCATCTATGGATCCCTAGAGGGTGCCATGACCCATTAGCAGAGGAAAGAAGACCTTTACTGAATAATAATTGAGAACTATTACTAAGATAATTACAAAACCAATTGACTGCCAGAAGGCCTAGACCTCGGATCCTCAATTTATATAGCAACTGCTCTTGATCTGCACAGAAAAAAAAAAATGTGCTTAGGGTTCACAAACACCATAACCTCAACATCTGCCTGCCATCTAAAGATAATGATCTGGTATTAATTTAAACAGCACAGTCATTGCAGAGGTAGACTGCATCACAAATCAGATACTTAACGTAACTGGAAGGCATTGCGTTTTTGTCCAGCCTGTATTATCAGGCAGAATAGTATAAGGTAAATTAAACTATTACAGGTCACAACATGGAAATGAATTAACTTAACGCTCTTTAACAAGGAACATAATTGCAACTCTGTGCTAGCTGTTCTCCTGGTAAAGATGATAAAATCTGTTCTTAGAACTGCTTTGCAAAATTCTCCTATCACATTTTCTAATGCATAAATCTTAAACAACTGTGTTAGATTTCTTTTTCTAGACGAGTTGCTGGTGTTTGAACTACATCTTTTTTTACTCCCTTTCTCAAACAAGAGTTGCTGAAAACACAGCTAATAATGGATGCATCTTCTTTTTAATGAGATACCAAGAGTCCTCTGTGGGGGAAATCATGGACAACACCAGATTCAGTGAAATACTCCCCTGAATTTCTCCTATGTCTTCTATTGGGATATTACGAATAAGAAGAATTACAGCTGGTACACCATATGTGATACTCATTGGATTTCCAAAATTTCCTTACGTGTGAAGGGTATTTTTTAAAGAGTATTTGAAAAGCAGAATTATCTAACTACTCAGTGATAGATTTCAGACCTGGGAACTGATATTTAGGAACAGAGAATATCAGAAACAGTCAGCACTCTGAAAAATTAGAGCTGGCCTTCCTCCTTAGGGAGGAAATGGCTGAAATTACTGTAACAAAAAATGTCATATAAAATGCTCCTTCACCAAAAGTCTCCTCCTTGATTTTTAACTTCACTACTGAGCCCCATAGTCGGGATTCTTTGAGGACTTACTCACTAAAACAATATTACAGGTGGTCATTCTTCAGGGGAGACAATTTAAGACACAGCATGAAATTTATACAAAATTCAATTCAGACTTGGGACCTGAAGTAATAAGAGCTGCCAACAGTGACAGAATGCTTGTTCTGCATGACAGAAATGCTAACAGAGACGATTTCTAACACTTGAAGTACCTATATAAAGGACGAGGGAGAAAGAAGAGACAACACATTCAATTTAAAACAAGCTAACATTAAGATTTATGAAGAATATATGAAAAAATGAACTGCACTCTCAGGTGAAGTATCTGCCTACACATGCAGATTACCCTCAGGGAAAGCCAGCTGGGATCTGAAGACATGGAGACACTTGTATGGAATCTCTGGTATCCCACCAATGGGCAAGTCGAACCCAAGGAAGGGGCTGGGTTGGGCCCAACAGGTCCCATCACTCAGAACTGATGGGTTGGTTCATCTCTCACACAGAACAAGGAAACTCTAGATCAAAACCCATCCACTGTCCTTGGAACCGAGGAAGCTCCTCATACCTGGACAGAAGGTGCCTGGTGGCATCTTCTACCTAGTGCAGATTTACACTAAAAACAGTATAACATCTTTTCTCTGTGGACTGCATATTTATGCTGGAAATGCAACCTAGGAAGGTTTACTTTTTCATGTTTTCTAGCAATTCCCCCCATTTTCATCAACAATCTCTGTGACGTAACACATTTGCACATTATCATCCCTCAAGAGATTTAGGTTGTATAATTGGCACCTTTGCTGTTTTCAGCTGTTGTAAATGTAGAAGACATCAACAAAATGGGATGTTTCACTTTCATCCTTGAAGAAGCTGCTAGTGCTAATCAGGAATTGGAAATTAAACATTTAGATGGATTTAGAGAAATATAGTGTGCAACAATTCAGCAAAAGACGAAGAAAACTGTTCTGAATCCTTAAAGATTAGTGATGGAAGTTGCAGTGACTAAAACGTGTTAAGCTCTGAAAAAAAACCCCAAACAATTAGGTAGAGGAAATAAAAAGATTGCAGTAATGGAATCTACATTTTCATATAGTTAAGGCCAGGAGAAGGGAATAGTTCATCTTTGCTCAGTTTTTGTTTCACAAACATTTACATTCCATCCAATTACTTCTGCTATTGAGTTCCCATAACTTGCATCCCACCAGAAAAATAACACACAAAAAACCCTTTCAGAAAGTAGATAGATTATATCTTGAAGTCTCCAGAGATGTCATCCAACCATTTCCTATTGCAATGTAGAACGTACTCTGAAGTTTAATCACCATCTCTGTGAAACAGAGAGAGGAAAAATAAATAAATAAATAAATAAAAATAAAAAAAAAATTAATCAGGGTGTGCTTTATTTCTAATTTGAAACTGCCCTGCTTTTGCTCTCAGATACTGATTCTTACTATATGTTTCTTTGGTAGATTAAAGAATCCTGGAGTATTTCATATTTTCTTCATAGAGAAGCGTTTATACAGGCTTAACTTACTTTTTGACAATCTTAACCGAAGTGTCCCGTGTAATGCATTTTATCTGCCCTCCAAGACCTTCTTGTACCTCTTTTGTGCATACAGTTTTGTCTGAAGCATAAACAGCACGGATACATAACATAAACATTCCCAACATTCTACTACCCACCTGTAACGTTTAGAGACTTCAAAACCACAATACTGCTTTAAACTCTATTTCTATCCCAAATCTTAGTGAAATTTTAGCCATAATGTAATCTAAGCCACTTTTGTCATTGGAATCACAACTGAGAGTTGAATCTTTGAATGCATGGGAATGTACTGAAGAAAGTGAAAAGAACAGGCCAGAAGCAGAGCATGATAGGTCTGACAACATATAAAAATAGAAGGGTGAGCTGTACAACCCGCATACTATTTTTTTTCCAGAGCCCTGGAATAAAGCATTTACTTTGTTCATAGAAAACATGATTTCCATCAAATCATACTTCAGAGAGATCTAGAAAGGGAGGACAAAAAGGACAACTCAATCTTACTGCAGTTATGGTAGAACTCTGGCTTTGGTGTTTTCCATTACAGCGATGGTATCTTTCTAATATCCCAAGTGTTGAATGTTACGTGGTCACGTAACTGTACCATTCCCCATCAGCCTGATACAGACTTCAAAGGCAACCAACAACACTATCAATGAATCTTCTACAAATACTGATAAAAAGACGAACAGGTTTTCTTCCTCACAGTCACCATAAATGGTTAAACGTAAAACTAATGTGAGGAACAATCAGGAAATTACAGAAGTGGAACAGATTCAGAAGCTTATGAAATCAGTGCTTAATTGTAATGGAATAAAGCCAATTGAATAAACAACACATAAACACACAACAAAAAAACAATGCAGGTTACTACGAATATGTGTACATATTTGCTAAGATGACTTTGGTCTGCATGCCACAGGCTGGACACCAGATGGACAGCGGGCTGAGGGAATTGTTTTTTCTGCCAAAGTTCCAATATTCAAGTTCATTTCTACGCTTATACTCTCTTGTTCTGCTTCTTATGAATTTATACTCACACAATTTTTCCTTTACTTCTCATGGCCACCTTCTCCTTTCATCATCCATATGCTTATTGCTTTGCTGTACTTCTCTCTATCTGAGCAACAATCTGTGTTTCTGTGGATTTATTATTCTTATAAAAATCAGCTTTAGTTCCGCAACTTTTGTGTTTCGGTTCTGCTGGAAATCTTAACTATCTACATTTATTTCTTATGGATTATCAGTCACAGAACACGATTCTAATTTTGAGCTTATCAAAAATAGCAGTATGTCTGAAATGAAAATGTTCAATTCATAAAATATGTTTTAAAGATCCTTTGTCTATTTTATAATCTATAACTGCAATCGCAGCTAAGCACAGCTGTCAAAGACTTAAATGCTTGTTTTTATTCCTAGCACAGAAAAAAGAACACAACGGTTTAGGTGAAAGCAAACTGGACCACATCCGCCATCTATCTACCAACACCAAAAAATCTGACTTGGTTTAAAAAAGGAAAAAAAAAAAAGAAAAAAGAAAAAAGAAAAAAAAAAGAAAAAGAAAAAAAAAAAGAGAAGAATTTCAGTCTGTATTCAGAACGTAGTCAATATTCAAACAACATCTCCTCACAGCTACAGTCCGCTGCAATGAGATGCTTTGTTGGGCAAACATCATTTTCTGCACATCCCAGTACACTGGGCCTACACTGCTGTAGATAGAAAGTACCTTTTATAAGCTAGTAACAAGTGAAGGTTGTTAACTAAAGGTGAGGAAATGAAACTGCTAGCAATGGCAGAGATATGGTATAAAATACAGGCTTTCATTTAAGATAATAAAATCATGTTCAGAAAGAAAAGCATACTAAAAAGAGAAAGCTAAGAAGCAACAAAAGCTCTGGCAATGTCAAGTAGTGTGCAAATTTAATTTGTTCATTTGTTCAGTCATACAGTAAAAGAAAGGATCATCACCATGCCAACCTTAGGGCAACTGCCTCATCTCAAAGCACTTTGGAAACTTGTTTCCATGAAGAAACAACAACTCACTGTTTTTTATGCCTTTTTTATGCCTTTGCTGTATAAAAATACTGACTCCACTGATCATTCACATGACAGCCTGAGCTCTTCAAAATCAATCTTTTCTTATGAATCCAGTAACAGCTCTCCCCAGAGGGCATATTTAATTTCACCAAATCCCTCATCAGCTGTAGCTTATTCCTGTCCACACACAAAGCCTAATAAAGACAAATTTCTTATTTTGTGTTCTGATTTGTGATTTGAAGCCATGTCTCTCCTTTGATAAAATAAGTAAAAGCAGAAGTAGGATATATCAGCAAATCCTTTTTTTCCCCTGCTTTTTTTCATGAAATTGACTCCAAATTGTCCAAGTGCTATAAGAGCTTAATTGTAGAGATTTGGTCAATAGAACCTAAACTAAGTGGTTAATTTGTATGATATACAGACAATAACGTATCTATTTCAAAAGCAGCAAGACAAAGCCTCTCCTGTGCCCTTCATGTTTGCCTGCACATCTGCAGAGTTTACTCAAGTGCTGAGATGTACTTCTGTTCTTGCCCAGGGAAGACCACTCCTGGATGAACTCATATTCCCGGGGAATGAAGCACACATTGATAGTGCTGAGTAAGCTGAATTAAACAACTGAAAGGCCATGACTGAACTGTAAGGACAGAGAAATTGTTGGCAATTCCCCTTCCCCTGCGTTCAGCATCACTGAACAGCTCTGAGCGCTGTCTGCCCATGGGGGACCTTGCTTTGTGCCTAGCAAAACCTAATGTAGAAATGAAAACGTATATGGCAGGAAAAACATAATACTAAATATTTGGTCACAATACCTCTACTAATTATAAAAAGTGTTAATTAGATGCTTTCTTTTGCCTTTCAAATTGTATGCATTGGATCAATGCTGTAGTACTAGTTACTATTGAGCTTCAGTAGGAAAGCAGTTGGAAGGTAGTTAATATTGACTGTTTTTCTTTCAGTAAGATCTCATTTCACAGTTTCTGAGCATGAAATCAAGCTGTTACACAAAAGAAAGGATCTGATGATTAAAACAAAAAAAAACCCAACAACAACAACAAACTAACAATACTTAAAACAGCCTTCTATCTTATAAACACATTGTTGAAATTAATTAAACTAAAACCACCCAACTTTTAACAGAACAAGTAGGCAGCCTCTCAAAATCTGGCTCTGGCAGGCACCACCAGAATGAGATCTGAGCCCTGCTCTGCTGCCTGGATGCAATCAGCCTCCAGCACCAACGTGAGCAGAAGGCACCAGGCTTGACACTGTTATGATGGGATTTAATACTAAAGGAAAGCTCTCAGGTACTTCTGGTTGCTATGAAACCATTGACATTTACTGTTGGAAAGTAATTTGTCCTTAGCATAGTACTGAATTAGAAAGTAAGTAAATGGTACGGCTGCAATATCGAGGACGCTAATTACTTTCGAATGGAAGATAACACTACCTGAGCAGATCATTTCATGCTGGTCGTGACTGGAAAAGCGTAATGTCACATCCACTGTACCCTAACAGCAGCTCTGGCGCTGAGGTGGCCTCTCTAGGGCAGGAACTCCAGGTGCAGCAAAGCTGCCTACCTCATCTCCGTGCTGTTTTTCTTAAAACTAGAATCTGATCCGTAAATGTTACTAAGCACCAGCATGCAAATTATACAGCAGTGAAACATAGACTTCAATTAACTTCCAGGCACGCAGATAGATGAGATCGAGAGGCTTCTGGGATAAACTCTGCATCCGCTACTGCTGACTGCTTCACCAGTAGGAATGGAACAGGTAACAGGTAAACAAGGGCAGGAAACGAGCAGGGCCTTATTTTGAGTGGGAGTACTTGTGGGGCTGAGCACAGGACACTTCAACCCAAGCTGTCTTAAGCTCAATAACATCAGCACCAAACCACCTTTCAGTAAGCATCTTTGGAACCTTTGAAATCTTTGGAACAGGGCTATGCACATTCTTTTGTAGAAGTACTATTTTACTTTCACTTACCTCTACAATAAATTAACGATTTTCATTACAACCAGCAGTCCAAGCGATAGAGGTAATTTGGATAAGCAATTAGATACTAAGATTTCTTAAAGCCATGGGGCAGCAGGATGCATTGGACACTCAGAACCACGCAGCTGAAAAATATTATTGGGTCATAAATATAACGGGGCAGCATGAGTTTGAATGCTTTCTTGTTTTTGTATGAATAATAATATAGTAAATTCTTTTGTATTTCTTCCCTTTGTGGATTGAATTTGGTGTGTATACTTTCACATGAATAATGCAATATAGCAAAATTGATGGCACAGTTCTTTTGTTAAAGCAGTTACGAAATGAGAAAACAAAATCTACAAGGAAAAGTTATGAAAAAAACAACATTTCGCTAACAATAAAAAGACGAAGTTGCCCGGCCGTTTACATTTGTCTCCCGTGTCATGAATATTAGATCAGATCCTTTTTATTAATCCATTGATAGTTCCATAAGGCAACTCATTTTTGATAAGCTCTGTCACGACTGCTGTAAATACAAAAAAGATTTATGAATTAATTTTCATACGTAAGTGACAAAATCCTCTGGCACTTTTGATATATCTGCCTGCAGTTAAAATAGAGATATATGTGCACGCAGGCACACGTATCAATTTAAAATTTAGATCGACCTGTTCTTTTAGAACAGAGCTTCATCTCAGCTGGCTTTTTTGTTGTTGTAGGCACGAGCAGTGAGCTATGAGAATAATCAGTACTGAGGGCATATTACTAATGAAAAAAAAGTACAGAAGTGTGTTGGACTAAAGGCGTCAAGTGGATATTCAAGGGGTCTCATACATGCTAATATGCGTCAGAAATAGAGATATAGAATCATAGAATTGCTCAGGTTGGAAAAGACCTTAATGATTCGAATCCAACCACGACCTGACCATATTACCTTAACCGTAACAATCCTCCGCTAAATCATGTCCCTGAGCATCACATCCAAACAGTTTTAAAAGACATTCATGGATGGCGACTCAACCACTTTCCTGGAGAGCCTATTCCAGTGCTTAACAAAACATCTTCAACTCATAACTGTCATTACTTGAATTGTGTTTATGGCTACTATTGCCACTTGGTAGGGTTGCCACTGCCATGCAGCCAGCACATGCCAAAAAGGCACTGGGCTGCAATGTATATATTTGCATTTCCCTCCTACCAGCACATCCATGTTAACATCTGCAAGGACAGCATCTCCTTGCTCTGCATCTTACAGACATTTTACAAAGGAACTCAGCATCATTCATTTTATATTACAGATGGGAAAATCAAGGTACAAATACATGTAGTGACTTGCTCCAGAAAGATAAGTGTCTACTCTTTTTAACAGATCATTAGCAAGTTTAACACAAGTTTTCATAGTCCCCTGACATGTACCTTAACAGGCTCTGCAAGAGAAAGACAAAATTAACCAGTTTACTGCTAGACAGAAAATGAGGGATGAGGTTTAGTTCTGGATTGTATTTCAAACAGTTCATTTATCCATACAATACACATCTATATTCTCAGTTTGTGGTGTTCTATTTGATGCAGCATGTAACCTCCCTAGAGCAGGGTCACTGAAACAAGATAACCATACACAGGTATCTAATGAGAGATGACTTAAACAGACCTGGTCTGCACTAAATTTGGGGTTACATGGAATGGACAGATACTCTTACAAATAACAGCATAACACTGCACAACAAATTTCTTTTACACCGTTCCAATGAAGTTCAGAAGTGTTCTTGTTCGTGAAGGGAAAGCGAGAGATACATTTAATTAAGAATTTTCTTAATTAAGCAAGCCAACATAAAAGCTAATAGTTCGTGTAAACATTTTCCCATTCAGGTACACAGTTTCATCACACTATTTAAATTACGGTATGTTTCTTTTCTATATGGACCTGGTGGTTTTATATCATCCTAACTGTATCCTAGAGCCAGACCTGAAATATATCAGTAAATGCATTTGTCATCTGCTTACAAAATACACACTTCAAGCTTGTTTAGATTCCACTAATACACTATTAAGGTTATACAGAAATCTATCATATATGAAGGCAGAGGCACATTGACAATCTATGCCTGGGAGAATTAAAAATAAATAAGAAAAAGGGGAAAAAAAGTACAGAGAAGGATTTTTGTTTGTCCAAGTTCATGCAGCATTTCAGGGAGCTGATCTATCCTCTGCTCTCCTTTACAGAAAGCCATACATTATCCCTTACCACTAACAACACAAACAAGTATATCATTATGACTTCTCATTACAGTCACAGAGAATCTTTCTGTCAACTATGATCTCACATCCTTTGATCTGAAATATATTAACTTACTTTATTTTAGCTGTAAAGCTTGCTTTACTGACATTAGAGGCTTTCTAGTTTTTATTTACCTCATTATTCATTTATCTGTTACTATTTCTCATGTTAATTTGACTGCCTATTAACAACTTTACTGTAAAATTTTCAAACTCATCGCACCAAACCCTTCTTGTTAAGACTTACTCTTGCAGTTGGCTTTGAAAACCAGAGAAGTAAATGCTCATTCATTTCAAAACACTCCATAATGCAAAAGGTGTTAAAAAAGAAACACTGGTAAAGGTATACATTACTTTAATTTTCAGGTCAAGATAACAAGGCTGGTAAAAACAACCTCTGAACAGACATCAGTAATGAAAAAGACAAAGATGTGCAACAAATAATGAAATATACATTAGAAGGTAATTAACTTTGTTTTTATCCGGAAAAAGATACAGGATTCCAAATAAAAAATTGCCATTAAAAAGGGATTAAAAATCACTTAAGTAAATCTCAGTTTCTTTCTGTCATATTATTGAAATATTTGGGTTAGTAGATGATCAGAATTCTACCAACGAGAGATGAAAGGAGATGGGGAAAAGAAGAGAAAAGGAAATGATACAACAATGAACACCAAGAAACTGGACGCATATTTTCTTCATGTCAGTGAAACTACTTGGGCTCCCTTCTGGTTTAGTTAACATGGCCCACCATCAACTTCAGCAGGACACTGTGACAACGTATTTCACAGGTGATTAAACACAACATGTGCTATATCCTTAGGGTGTTGTATTACCCACAAGCAATGTCTAAGAGATTGAAGAGGAAAACATAAACAGAGTTGGGCAGAGTGGGCATTTGCTGTATTTATGTAAAGAAAGTAGTTTCATTATGTGTTCTATGACAATGTTAAGAAATATGTAAAAAAAGCACATGGATGAGTTACAGGATATTATGGATCCTCAGTTCAATACATTACTTAGGTTGGTGCTGAAGGAGCTCTAAGAGGAGCATAGACATGGAAGGGGCTGCGAGTGCCAGAACGCTTCTCTTAACCTATTAACTCAAAGCCCCAGGGGCCTTGTTCATCATGGTGCCTATCAAAGTGTCAGTCTTTTCTATTACCTCTTCCTTCAGAAGAGGTCTGTCTATCATTGTCATGCTCTTCTACCAGGTCTATCCATCATTTTGGGTGAAGCCAAATCATTCACTTTCATGGCTGTCTCTGTTAGCAAGTCAGGAAGAAAAACAGTGTTTTATTCAACAAAAGAAAAATGATGGAATTGCCCTCTTAATCATTTTCTTTTACTGCTTAATCCAAAAGGTTGGGAGGAGGCTCTGCAGTTTATTATACCAGCAGACACTGACACCATTATATTTCAGGGTGTAGCAATATGTCCTGCTTTTCAACAGCTTATAAAACTACCCATAAACATAAACTCCAGGCAAGAGTTTGTCATACTGTATCTGTGACTCTCACTCAGGGTGATTGATTTGATTTATTTTTAATTAAAATTCATTTTGAGCACTAGCTGACTCCTACAATTAGTGCTGTGGTAGTAGTCCAGGTTTCTTGTTCACACTTGTTGGCTGAGATTACTAGAAATCATGGCAGATACATCCAAACAGCAGTCTGGCCATCCTGGAAACTGCGTGCTGCTGCACCAACTGTGCACAGAGCTGCTGTAAATTTTGCTAGAGGTTTTACAAACAGCACTTTTGCCTAAACATCAAGCTCAGAATACTTAACTCTAAAGTTATGTCTTGTGGGTGGCAAGAACTAAATACACTAATTCCAAAACTGCAAAATTAAATACAGAGGAAAATAATAATCATACTGGTAACCCTCATCAGCTTCCACCACACAATGGGATGAACAGTGCAATAATGGGTAAATCTCCTTGAAGCTTGGACAAAATATTAATGGTTTCAACTGTTCCCTGTTTTAACACGCTCTTAACTAATCCCATATCTACTAAGGTTAACAGAAACATCTCCATATATTAAATATATGTTTCAGAAAATCTACTGAATAAGTAAAAAAGCCCCAAATGCAACCTATTTAATATTATACCCTATAGAAGTCAGCCTCTACCTCCTGAGAGTTGACTGAGGCAAGTGGTGTGGGCAAAACAAAGTGCATTGTTCCTCCTCATCTGCACCACAGCTGCCTATTTCTTCGAATGCTTTAGCAGCATAACCTTCAGATCACCTCTCTCATGTCAGATTTGGTTCAGAATCAGTATATGGTGTCAGATTTGGTTCACTAGGCATTCTGAATTTATCAGCCATAGGAGGTTAAAACAGCCTGAAAATAGTCATAGCTGAAATACTAAAATGAAGTGATAATGCAGTGGCTGCAATTGCAGAGGAAAAGATAATGCATTATAACACAGAAGAAAATATCAGAACAGCGTGATACAGATATACCCATCCTGAACTCAGCCTGGGGGCAGCGTACACTCATTCTGGGGCGAATGCACTCTTCTATCATGGTCTGATCCAAGGACTATTGAAACACATAGGAATCATTCTTTTGATTCCACAGAGGCTTGTGTTAGGCTTTTGGGGAGAGAAAGAGATACTGGATAAGTCTACATTTAATGTGAGGTAAACTCTCACCACACTCCCTGCCAGCTGGGCACAAGTCTGCTCCAGAGCAGAGCTGTGGTTAGTGTGGCATTGAGCCCAAACTAATAAGACCTGCTGAAAGCAGAGTATATTATCTCCGGCTCAGCACTGTACTGCTGCAGCCATAGGGCTGCAGGCCAGCTTGGCACTTGAACAGAATAAACATCACATCTGCCTGGCAAAGTGCTCTAACATCTGCCTGAAAAATCCTATAGAAATACAGCCATTGCTCAGCAGGAGCAGCCATGGCATATTCCTTACAAGCTGAAACGGGACTGTAGTACAAAAGCCCCTAAATATTTATATACAACTGAAGCTCAAGAAATGATTGCCTGGCTAATTCCTAACAGTCTGGAGATGGTCTTATTACTCTACAGCGTCAATTGCTCAAGTACTTCTGAAGAAGACACTTGAGAAACACAGATTGTCTTCTCAAAATCACACTTCCAAGAGCTGTATTTGTCAGTGATGTCTCTAAGTGGTTTCAGGATAATTGTGCTAAGCTAATAAAGCGATACATCACATTCCACAGAATCCTTGAAAATCAACCAGCACATATAAAATGAAAAATTAGGATCTCTGGACAGATTCTTGCACTTCCACCTTCACAGGTTCCTCTCTATGCTCAGGAATGTGTATAATTCAACATGACAAATATACTTTCTAAGGTATCTGTAATGATTCTCATTCTGAAGGAGCTGATTACACAGGCTGTGACCTGAGAGTCTTGGTCCCTCCACAGATCTTTAGAAGGAGCCTTTCCAACGTCACATGAAGGTTTGTATCCTCTGCTTTTGAACCTTGCTGAATATCACGAATCTCCTGCAGTCTATCACCACCCCTCTGCCTTCCTTCTGGAGCTGGATTTTGTTTTCTGCTACTCTATCAATTACAAATCTTTATCTTGGTAATTGGATATTTGAACAACCCTGTACCAGGCCAGGTCTTAATTTTTCTTTCCAACATGTAATGACAACATTCAATACAAATTCATTTAAAACATTATTAAATAATCCCTAAATGTCCAGAAGTCTACTGTGGAGCTTGTTCTTCACAAATTTCCCTTTGCTAAAAGCTATTTTATTTCTTTTACATAGATTGCTGGAACATTTGGAATGTTTCCTCTAAGTCTGTCAAAATTCCTTACACTTTCCTTACTTTTATCCACATAGACCTCAGTAATACCTACACAGTAAAATGTTCACCAAACTAATTATCCAGTTTTCATAGTAGAATGTTGATCTCAGAATTTGTGCTGATTTTGTCTACCAAATACAGTTTATCATCACGGTCTGTAAACATTCAATAAATTTAAACCCAGAACAAACGAAATGTTAACCTATTATCCAAACTACTTGTTTTCTTTTTGTAGCTCTGTATTAAATGTAAAAGAGACTGAACCACATAAAGGATCAGATCAAGGACACTGAGACAAAACAGTACAGAAGTTGAACATAACTGTTCATTCAACATGCAGGTCACACTTCTGAGAGCAGAAAAATTCCCCTAACTTTCCCATAACTGTTGCTAATGTAGCCTAAAAAAGTGCAATTCTCAGCTCCAACTTTGGGCTGACAAAGTTGTTTCTATTTCTAAGAATAGAAACAGGATTTTTCCACATGGTACTATGGACTGGTCTGTTCTAGGATAACTTAATTAACAAAAGTCATAACAGTACCAATTTGCACTCGTGCCAATATCAGAAACAGGGTGGGACAGGTGCTAAGTGAATTGTCAGAGCCCACGGGCAACTCAGCCTCCATCCAGTCAATTCTGGTGTATGTGCAAAGGATTTTCCCATGCTTTGCTTCAAGTTTTGACATCTGCACACTCAGGGACAGCCCAGGTCTATCCACAATTACCCTACGTGTATGGCGTGTACAACAAAATCCATTCTGCTCTTGACCTCTAGCCTCACACAAAGAATACACCAGCTCTTTTAGGAATACTAGATTCAATTTTTCTCACCAATAAAGTATTAGACGTTGAACTGCAGCTGGGATAAATGTTAACAAATTCATCCTGGACATTTTAAGATTCACTTCTCTTTAAAGGAAGAAAAAATCACCTTTAGAAAAGCTGCTTTGAGCCAGAGGCATATATTAACCCTTGTGTTTCGAGGACACCAATCTACACTGCAGCACTATGACAGTACGGCACCTCAACAAAAATCAGCTGCTCATCAGAAAACGTTTTTAAGAAGTGTTATATAAAGATTTACCAGCCTCATATCTGTGTGCAGTTCCATCCAAATACACCTCTGGTGTTCCAGGTGTTTTCTGCTACAGTGAAAAATATTAAACTCCAACAAAACCAGCAACAGATGCAGACTTTAATTTTCTGGATTAATTCAGTGGTTTCCATAATGCACGGGGAAGAAAAGCTACGCTTCAGGAACAGCCTTAAAAATCACTCTCTCTAAAAGGAAATTGGTGGTTTTGTTCTTAAACTGGATGTTATAGAGACAAGGATATATTCACTTGTTTATCGTATGAAGGCACTGCTTAGAGTGAGAGCAGTGACAAGTAGAACTGGAGGGGTCTGCCTGCTTTAAATCACAGTTGAAAGAAACCAAGACTTTCTTCCCTGTGTAGAAGAGAAGCCTTTTCTCAGTGATGCCTCCTTCTTCTAACCACAGATTCAGTCAAGTTCATGAACAACAGGCAGCTGAACAAGCAAGCTATGATTTTCAGTAAGAAATTCATTGCAATGAGAGGCACCAAACATCAGTGAAGCATCATTATTTTGTCTTCTGCTTTTCTTAACAGACCTAATAAAGACAACAAGTACACCAAAGCCACTTTGCCTCCTGGGCCTGTCCCAGCAATGGGGAGATTTGATCCCCCTCTCACCATCATTTCACCCCATACCTCAGAAGAGCTACATTAAAAATGGAAATAGAGGAAGCACTGCTCTGACCCATAAGCCTCCCTCTTTTATATCTTGCCTCAGGTGATGCAGGGCTTTGTATATGCCCCATTTTCAGGTCTAATAAACATACAGCCCCTGTAGAAGCTGATGTCCTCATGAACGTGTCTCAGGGGGAGAAGGGAATGTTTTTGTCCAGCCTTCAATTTCTCAACCTGAGAAGCTGCAATCAGCAAACAGTTCCAGCACAAGTTAGTTCTAATGCCTCTGTAAACACGGGTAACGTTTATTGGGTTGGCTATAAAGAGTTCATAACAGCACAATCAGAACAATTAGATACCTGTCACACAGGGTGCAGCATCAGTACACACTGACTGCCACACACCTGAGCCACCATGCTCCCATCCTCAAAAAATTACCCTCTCCTACACAGAAAGAGCAGCTGAGTCAGTCATGCTGACAGTGGTGTTGGAGAAGCATGCCCAGGGGAGCATCGCTTTGAGCAGACTGTGAAAAATCTCTATAAAAATTAAGGGAGGGAGAAGACCTCTGTGGGAACCGTGTCCCTACAGCTGCTTCAAAGGAAATCAAAGCTCTTGCTGCCTTCAAGGGAAATTTGCTCTTCTGTTTCAAAGTTCCTCTGTGTTAGTCTCAGATGCTCACAGTTCTTTGCAGAAGGCTCTAAAACACCGTCCTTTCCACAGCAAAAACACAAAGTTCTGTACTACATTATTTTCATCCAGAACTCCATCTTTGCATGATATTTTCCTCCTTGCTGTCACATTCTATTTTCTTCTTAGTAGCATCTGTTTTCTTTTCTTCTACCCTCCTTTAAATTACTTTATTTCTATGTTGTTTCTGTACAGTAATCCTACTTATATTTTACTGTCACCCACTTTTACTGCACCATATAACATCCCATGAAATCATTTTATACAACACTTGGGGATATCTACACACAATACTTTTGATTACATTTTCTCTCACCTTGTTTTCTGCCTTCAACACTGTGCAATGCACAGTGATCACCGATGGGAGGATTTCAAGTGTCTTAACTGTAATTGGATAACGCCATATACTGCTGAACGTGTGGTTTACTTTGGAATTTTACCCAACTCTACAGGATTTCATTAAAAATAACCAACTAACCAACCTTGGGTTCACCAAATAAGATGCTATTTTTCTTTTTAGAAAGAGATTTGCTTCTTGTTAATGTTGCACTAAAAAGCACAAGAAGATTAAAAACAAATAGCATCCCACTACTCTCCTAACTCTACTTTCTAACTAGTCATATAACAAAGAATTGTAAACTTGTCAATGTTCAAGTAACAAAAACCAATATCCCTGGTCAGCATATTGTGGGAACCATTTAATTACTTCGTGTTGCAACAGGACTTGTCTTTGAATGTTGGAAACCCCCAACTCAGTAACCCTTGACAAAGTTATAACAATCACATTATAACGCGTACCTGTAGATAAAACTGCATACATATGCACAGATAGGTATGCATGTGCTCTGATCTATTTACACGCACACCCATTTATATGGTTTGAGTCTAGTCTCACACATAGTTTAACTGTTTCCATTGTGCTAATACTTCCTTTCACTTGTTCAGCAAAGCGGTAGGAAAAAAGTTGATGCTAGTTTACTGTAAAAGGAGAAGTTGCAGTAAACTACAGCAATCAGCTATGTGGGAACCAGCTTTTTAACAAGCAAAAGGTAGTCTTTTTTCAGACTTCTCCACTGCTAAAAGCATGACTTACAGCTCAGGGCATTTCATAGCTACCAGACTTCAACCTGTTATTTATACTGCATGGAATCTTACTGTCAGCCTCCCAGCATGCTTTCCAGTGTGCTGCTAAAGGTAGCTGCACTGGGAGGTAGGACAGACTCTTATCTCTGCAAAATAAGTTATTTTTCATAGTTCTGAATAGAAGAAAAACTCAACCTTCATTGCTTTCACCTCAAACGTAGTTAAAATTAAATGGGTTTGTGTCAGCAATACCCTAAAATTGTGAGGTCCTTGAAAGAACCACAATGATGGATGAGATGTGCAAAGACAAAAAAACTTAGTATTTAAACTGTGATTTTGGCTGTGACAAACCAGCTCTGACAAAGTGGTGAGTAAAGATGGATTCACTTCGTCTGATCAGAAGAAGCCAATATCAGAGCCAGTAGAAAAAAACAGGAACTATAGTCTTAGCACAGATTTCCACACTGTACTGTAAAAAGAGTACGTATACCTATGGAAGAATTATATCCGACCTAGCGGTGATGTGAGGAAAAAAGCACCTGGATCTGACAACTTACAAAGCATGGCAGGAAAAAAGGGATCAGTGCTGGCAGAAGGCCTCTGCACTGCTGAGCTGGTGATAGGAGCAGTGTCTCAGATTTTTGATACAGGCACTGTTCACAGACAGAAAAATCCCTATTTGATGGTTTTGGTTTTCCCTCTTCCTTCTAATCAGCCTCACACAACTCACACACTCTTAACAGCAACACATTCTTTAGCCATAGCTCAAGTCATCTGAAAAATCAATTCCTGCACAACCTAATAAACAGAGGCATATAGGGGAGTCACATTACTACAACTAGATCACTGTGCAACAAACAAGTACAGAACAACACAGAATGAGGGCACAGGAAGATTGGCATCTATCACAGCATTTTGCTCCGAGAAGCAAGAGGCAGCTATGCAGACAGAGATGGGCTCTGCAAGTACTTAGAGATTTGTTTGTTTCTTTCTTGAAGTAGAGCCCTCTGTAGCCATAAAACAGATCACTTTCTGCCTTGTAATAATGCAAGGTCAGTACTGTTAGCACCCTCTCTCCTTCAAGGACTGCCAGTGACAAGAGCCAGACCGCAGCAAAAGCGGGACACTAAAGCAGGCCCTGTACATCCACTGTGATTTAGCCTACAAAATGAATACCAAACACTGTGAAGGCAGTAAGTAAAATAAGAACCTCATAGTTGGAAAAAACCTTTCAGATAAAAAGCAGACAACTGTATTTCAAATAATAAATAACGCTCTTCCTTCATTAACCTTTATTCTTCTTTTTATTGGGAGCCTTGGCATCATGACTCTGAGCTGAGCCCAGCAGGCTGCCCATGCAATGACATTTCATAGATTGGCAATGCAGCACAGTCGATGTCAGCTTAACACTATCTTGAGGTTTTGTCATTCACAGTGGGAAGAAAGCTAGCCAGCTCCTTTTGTATTTTTGAGAAGCTGAACAAAAAATAGGCCAGGAAGACAGAGAACTTAGCTATAAAGAGAAAACAGATGGAAAATATTCAATTGACATTTCAATAATCTGGGAAGTAGACATTGCATCTTCATCAAAACACTAGCTTAGGGCTGCTCTGAAAGTAATTGCTCCTGTTTTAATACAGTGGTCCACAAGGTGTTGGTACAGCAGTAGCAGCGGAACCTTCCCACCAATATTCTGTTGTGTTTTGTTGCCATGGGACAGACTGCAGCAGAGGGGCAGTCTGACAAAAGGGAATCTAACACAAATATGCATGAAGCAAAGGTAGGGCATCAAATTCCTCCTTGCAAAAAGAATTGCCTACGCTGATGTTCATTGACACTTGTTGAACATTTATTGAGAACAAGCAGTGGCTGTGAGCACAGTGATGTGGTGGATGGTACATTTCCACAGTGGCATCAGCAACGTGAAGATAAGCCACATTCCTGACAATCATACAGATTTTTATGAGCCATGCCGTGCAGTTTATCATTAGTGAAGATGCACAGCTATTGGTGGTGTTAACTATGTTGAAAAATAACATTTTGTAACTGAGAATTTGCTATCAAAAAGCATTATTTTGCTCCTTGTATCTGTTGTAGCTTCCATGGAAATAAATAGAAAGCATTATTTTTGCAGTAACCTACATATTAGATTAATAGTTGGTTCTCCCCAGTGAACTTCCCATGGAGGAAACTCAGCTGTCCTTGAGAAGCCTATGTCAAGATCTTTGTATTCAACAGGAGATGAATGCTCTATGAAAAGTCTTCAAGAAGATAAAATAAATAACCTTTAGTTTGATGTTTTGACTGTTCTCTGACAGAAGTAACCCATATTAATATTACATTTGTGCTTCAGAAGCAAGAACTCTAATAAGCACCACATATTGCAGACAGGAGACAGTCCCTGGTGCTTGCAGTTTACAGCCAGGACTAGAAGAGCACAGATTGACTGGAAAACACTATCATTCATCAAAGGACTCCTCTCAAGTACAGAAAATCAGCAACTTCACATGGACAAGAAAACTGGTAAAAATCAAGACTTCAATCCAGATCTTGTCAAGCTCCAAGACAGTGGCTTCATTAACAGTAACTTACAAATGAAGAGGAAGAAGGCCCAATAAATGCATAGGGATGTTTTTTATGAGGAACAAATCAGAGGTATTATGGCTGGAAACACAAACCAAGCTAACTATGTTGCCTGTTATGAAGATATGAAAAGCGTGAAGTATATTTAAAAATATTAAGAATATTAAGTCAATTCAGAATTCCACTATGTTCTATAATCTCACTATAGTGAAAAGAAGGAAAAACAGCCATGATTTTTCAGCCAAATCCAGCAATACAGTAAACACTTTTTCTATCTGAGAGCTCTATTCCAAGTTCACCAGGCTTTGCCTGTGGAATATGAAAACCATGCCATAATGATGTCAAGGTGGAAAATGCTGTCAAAAGCAACATTAAAATGACAAAGATTGGTGAAAATATATCAATTATTTATATTCTTTATATAAAAAATTTTAATATCAGACATTTTAAAGGTTGAATTTAAGAAGTCATGCATTCAATAACAGAACTGCTTAAGCAGACACAAGCTTAGTTCTTTTGATTAGCAAAGGACTTTGCTTTCACAGTGTTAACTAATTGCTTTCTTGTAGCAATGAGAAGGATGCTTAACTTCATGTGCAAGTGTTCTAAGCTTAACTTAATTAATGCTCTCAGTGAATTTTCAGGATGCTTTCAGAAAATGCTATGGAAATAAAGTATCATCTGTTTGCAGAATGTAAACATATTTGATATATTACAGAGGAATTGGACCTCAAAGGATTCTGCAACACAGCTGACACAGAACACAATAAATTCATGAAAAGGTTTCCTGCATGAGGCCAGGCTCAAATAAGTACAATCCACAAATAATGGCCAGAACTTCCAAAATGGAGCCTTGGTGAAATGTTAAATTTATATGCCTGCTACACAGGTCCTATTTTCCAAAGATTTTCAGCAACTGGTGAATGATAGCTATGACAGACCTATTAGTAAGATAAACAGATATGCCCTTAACTGTTCTGGCAGTGAGTACAATTAACTGTCTTCAGAAAAGGAAAGAAAATTGTTGCTTTGATAACACTGTTTACTAAGCCTTGGTTGATGCAGCCTTGGAAATCCCTGACTGCTATGATGACCAGACGAAAAGGATTCAGTCTGCATTTAACATGCTGGGGGCAGAGAAGGGTAACATTATTTTCATTTGTCCCTTATTTTCCACCACACTTCAATAGGAATCTTGTGCTGTGTTAAAAATAATATCATCTAGGGTTGCATATGAATTGGTGGTTCTGCTAGCAGAAGTACCACCAGCTGCAGAGTCTCAAAATGGACAACGACTACAGTTTAAGATCCAATACTGCATCACTCTCTGCTGCACTTCAATTTATTCTGAGAAGGACATGTTCTGCATGTGAAGCACAAATGTGTTTAAACAGACAGATCCCAATTATGAACAAGCCCAGCACCAGGACCATAATGTGTGTTGCAGCCAGCACCTATATAAGCTAGATGTAAATTTATTCTGAGTGTAGAGAATAGCCTGTCAGATCCACTGAATCTCCAGCAAGATATATTTAGCCAGTGGGCAGAGTCAGCCATAAGATTTTTTCTACTGTTTTTTCCATACATAAGAAAGAAAGAAAGAAAAAAGTTACCTCATTGGTTAAAACACTTTATGCCAGTATTAGATAGAATTGGTTTTTCAGTGATTTTAATCTGCTTGAAGAGAAAAGCACTTGCTCATTCCAGGCTCTTTAAGCTTCCTATTTTCTCTTGATCTTCAAAGGACATTTCTTGTTAAGGTTTATTTCTAGCTCACCAATAATGTTTCCTCACACAAGAAAGGATGACTGAACTTTTATAGAGGGAGAAAAATTATTCTCAGGAAGATAATGGATTTCATCCCATATCAGAATCAGAGATAGAAATACAGAAGCTCTTTTCTTGAGGGACACTTGTTGGTACAGCGAGGACATGAAGAGCCATGTCTCTCAGCTGTCCTGAACATGCCAGCTACCACTCCATTTTCCAATCTGACACTCGAATTATGGCCTTTCAGAAGCCACAACCTCCCTACCTGTGAGAAAAGCAAGATTCACCATATACCAGCAGAATGCTGCAACAGTGCTTCAGACAGAACCAGAAGTCTACCACATGACACTTTATCTTATTAGGCTGTTGCTATGCTGATAACAACAACTATCAAGGTGACCATAATTACCTTATACTAAAGTAATTTGTCTTTATTGTGTTTTTCTGCTAGTACTGGATCCAAGATGAACATTGCCTGCTTGCTCTGTCTCAGCAGAACAGAAACTGGTCCCCAGTGAAGACTGCAGGCTATGAAGCCTCAGGAAGCTACATATTTCTAGAGACAAGTGCTTTAGGAAAGGGAGCAGTTTCAGTACAAATGAATTGACAGCTGATACAGGAAGAAAAGCTTGTAAAAATAGATGGAACTTGAGAGGAATTCAAATGAAGACACAGAACCAGCACACAGACCCTGACCCAAACTCTTATGGCATTGACAAGAACAACTCCTGACATGTGCTGGCTGTGGACAAAGAGTGTGGAAGGTATAGATGGATTAAATAAGGCCATAGACCCTCTTAGAAATACTCCTTACAGCAAGAAAAAAAAATAAGATCAACTTCATTAACAATTGGTTATAGGGTTTATACAGAAAGCTGACAAACTAGTGTATTTTTACTTCTCGTATTTGACACTTCGTAGCTCAATGCTTTCATACAATAAATCCCCTCTACATACATATAAAAATCACTGAAATCATTATAAGAATCTTTAAGTAGACTAAAATCTCTGCTGAGATCTTAAGGCAGAAATAATAACAGAAGTTCTTTTGCTACACAAAGCAAACTGTTTGCAGGAGAAGGGACTTTCATTTTGTAAGGAAAGGATAAGAGAAAAGAGCAAATGCAATACAGCAGAAGGTACTGAGTATTTGCACAGGGTTAGCCCCATATGAACCCAAAACACTGCAGTACAGAGGGCCTTTTTCCAAGAAAAAACTACAGGACAAACAGGCTGAACAGAAAGAGTTCACCGTGACAACATACATGACCTGCAAAATAGAACAAATAGATGAAACAAATATTCCAACCTCCAAAACAAGCCAAATGAAGTCTGAAAAGATACATTTTCCCCTTTCTCTCCAAGTGATTTTTAACCAAATTGTCTAACTCGCCTGGAACACTTTTCCTTCCCAGCTTCCCACCTTCAGAGAATGGTAAGGAAAAAAAAAGATTTGTGCTGAAATTCAGGAACTGGGTTGTTGGTTGCTTTCATTTCTCTTGGTTTCTAAGCATGTCTACTTCTGTGAATATTTCATGGTTCGCTTTGAACAAGGCTCTCTCCAATCCACAGACCAGCTTTACCAGCCCGAATTCTGCAAATTCCTCCCCAACAGATGTGCTGCTGTTTTTGGGAAATACTTAAAACTTGTATATTTCAAGGAGAAAGAGAAATGTACTTGGTCTCCCCACTTAACTGGAAGGCGGAGGCCAGTTGTGGCGAGTTTAAAATGACATCTGTTTATCCTTCTCTTGGGATCTGCTGGGGGTCTGCCTTGTCAAAGCACACTGCCTACTCGCCTCTCACTGCCCATGCTTTGCATTTCAGGTATTAAGTCTAAGAAGTGTTTTGCCATTTATGTGCAGTCTGCAGGAGGAGGACGGCTTTACCTGTCTTGATCTTGTGTGGGATAGTCTCCAAGCGGACAGACGGTGCTGTCTCATCCATCTGGTCTGTCAACAATTCCTGGGAGGACAGCATGTGGATGGAGCACTTCAGACTATTAAGCAGCCAGAAAAAAAGCTGCACCAATTTATTTATTGCTTTAAGCGCATAAAAACATTGAGGTGGAATCAAGGTTTCTCTAAATGCTTCCCTGTGAAAATAATGGAAGAGCACAGTCAGTGGGAAATCTTGGGAGAGCTCTTAATGCGCTGCTGTCTGACCCAGCAATCACTGACAATCCATGCATTTCTACTGTGAGCACAACATCCTTATGATGCGTGAAAGAGACTCCTCCAGTGCATCTACAGACTTGGCTACAGTCCACCTCTGTATTTTCCAGAGACACACGAGGCACCAATAATAGATTCAGCACACAGAGTATCACCTGAGTACCAAAGTTCTGTTTCTAGAAAGGTTTCTGGGGACAAAATCCTGCTTATAAAAACCTATTACAAAAAACATGTTCTGAGGAAACATTCCTTGTGTGTATACTCAAAGATTGAGTACTTTATCATGTGAGAACAATACTGCAGTTCTTGTATATGTTAGTATGTATCAAGGAGTGGTATCCTAAAGCCTCTGAAAAAATAAATAAATAAATATATATATAATAAACAACCAAAACCAAAGCACAATGATGGCATTTAGTGTAAGGGTGGCTTCTTCCTGCCTTATAAAAGTGCTCATGTAAATGCAGTTGCCAAAAATAAGGTGTATGACAAGTGATGCAGGTTTTGGCCATCTCAAAATCAAAAGACAATGTTTGTGTATCATACACTTGTTCCATATTTACAGCTACTACTTTCCTTTACAGATTTCAGTAATCAAGTTTTTGCTGTAAAAATATACCTCTAATTCTTTTCCTAGCTCTTAAAGTAAGCAACTGAATGACAGAGGAATATGCTTATGTTGGTAGAACACACCGTCGCTCATTTTCCCAGAGCAACTATTTATAGTGCTAACAGAGACTAAATAATTGAGATGGAAGAATGGAGAATGCTTACACCTGTTCTAACTGATTTCCAAGCTAGCTTCATTTCAGAAGTTAGGTTTCCAGGGAAATGAGCATCCTACCACAGCATCAGGTCACTTTTCTTGTTCCAACAGGAATATTTACAAAACTTTACATATACAATTGTAAGTTAAGCATAAATAGAAATGCATTCCGTGCATGTTATTGTAGGATCCAATGAAATTCAGCAGCTCAGATTACACCCAGCGCAGAGTCAGAAAATATTCCAGGAAATAAATACAGCTTTCAGGATACAAAATCAGACTAATCTCAAAAATACCTACTCCATATAAGAGTCCATGCAACACCGTAAGTTTCATCTCATTCATGTTAAGCATGTGCCAAATACTCTTGCAGAGACAAGTTTTAAAACAGTAGTAGTAATAATTCCGTATCTTTCAGGCACACACAGCCTCACGTGGTCCCCTCCAGACCCATTTCCCTTACTGTCACAAAGGACGATATCAGATGTGATCCACCTACAGCTATGTTCTACACAGAGTGAAAAGACAGCCTTATCCCATCATTGACTGACACATTATGATCTTTAGAGAAGAGGAACAAGACAGGAGTAAATAAAGGCAGAGATACCATCACTGGTAAGAAAACCCTTAGCCCATGACTACTAGGAACAGAAAACAACACGATTGGAGATAACTAACAGAACCTCAACTGTGCAAATTCAGATTGAATTTTTACAGGTGTTTTACTAAGACCATAATTATTTAAAAACAGACAAACAAACAAAAAACGACTATCTGAATATGTGTGACCCTATCTGGAGTTTGTGAAAAGTGTCCGGAAGGGACAGGTGATTTAATGAATGATGTTAGAAGCTCAAGATCCCTCTTTAGCCTTGGGAATGAGGTGAGAACTTTAAGGAGTAAAAAAGGAAGGTTATCTGAGGGCAGATGAGGGGACACAAAAAGAGCGAGCTCTTTAAAGCCAACCCTAACTTCCCTTCTAATAGATATCAGGCACCACAGACTGAAAGCAGGGCAAGGCCTTGCGACCTCCAGCACACAACAAGTCCGACTTACTTGTCCTATCAGTTTTCTGGCTCTAACAACTGCATATGCCTGGATTTACTGATTTATCAGTAGCAATAACTCACCTTTAAAAAGTCTTGGTGAACATTTTAATTAGTTTGGTCTCACAGCTTGTCTAAAATGCTTCCGATAGCACAGCATACACTACAGCTACATTATGAATGCCTAAAAATATAAAATCTAATTACGGTAGCCATGCAACTGGAGTAATGAGAAGCGAGTGTGACTGATAAGAAGAGAGACAGCAGGCTAACAAGCTGAATTGCTGTAGTTCAATGGACTGGCTGGAGTCTAAATGAAACACCTTTGCTATTGCTTGGAGGAAGATACTTGGACTGAGAAATAGGAACTTAGAGCACTAAAAGAGATATGAAATGAACACATAACAATACTAATTATTAGAGCAGGTGTTTAGCATATGGCTAAAATAAATAATCAGTGAGAACATGAAGAACTGAAGATGACTGCTAAGAGAAATAAACCTGATGTAGGGAATAAGAATTCACCCTCTGCAAATAAGAGAAAGCAGTAACTTCTGTTCTTTGGGCTCCTGGACAGTCTTAATTCACCAAATGCTGCCTGTGACTACTACACAGCATTCATTGTCTTGGAGCAGTTATTCTACAGGAGCAACCGCAATGCCCTAAGTGGCCTGCAAGACAAAGACCACGAGTGTGAAAAGATGGGAAAAGAGAAATGAAAGCAGAAAACCTCTGTCATAAATGGGAAAGCAACAAGAGGACACAACTGATGATTTTGTCTTCCTTTAATTCCACACACTCTCAAACCAAATCAGCTACAGCATCCCCAGCTGCAACATTCTCCCCTCTGGACTTGGTCAGTATCCACCCTGCTCTTTTGCTCAAGCACCACGCAGAAGTTCTTGCCACCATTTCCTACTGAAACACCAATACATTTTCTGTATTTCACTGGGCTTTCCCAAGATCATTAATTACTGAGCAAGTTACACTGTGAGAAAGAAGAAAATCCTATTGATAATCATTTCCTTATCTATTTCTCACAAGTTAGAAAATCTTTAACAAACAGATCATACGTGTCTGTATATGTATATATTTAGTTTTCAGGTGGGAATGCTATAGAACCTAACCTTACCGAGTACCAAAGCTGAAAACCAAGTCCTACTTAAAGGCACTTTCTTACCCTGCTGCCTCCACACTGATATTTTTAGCTCAGTGATGATTTTCCAATCTGTGTAAGCTGTCACACCAGACATGGGAAATACCAGACACAGCACATTTTGATTTGACAGTACTACAGACTTTTTTTTCTTAAAACTAATCAAGAAAAAGTCTTTATAACCTTGTTTGGAAACACAAAACTTCCAGAGGTCAAGAGGTGCTTCTCATCTGCAATTTATTTGCTAACAAGTTTCATGGGTTTTATGAGACTATTCACCTTCCTGGTTAATAGGAAATCTGTACTTGCCTTAGCAACCTTTATATCTGATGGCTGTACAGTAAGTAACGCTCTAGAAATATACCATAAATTTATTCAGTCTTCTTAATCAGCATAGTCATAAATGTCACAGTAACTTGTCATTATCCTTCTCCCCCTAGCAACTCTAGCAGCCATCTGATCCTTCCTGCATCTCTACCAAACCGCTCCCTGTACACAGTGGCAGAGCTCTGTATTTTGGCCCTGCATGCAGTCTTTTCTCACATCTGTCACCTGCTGGGTGTATAAATCATCGGTAATGCAACATATGAAATAGGTGATCTGAAGATACTAAGAAGCTTTGAAACACCTACTGGTAAAGCAGCAGTGATCACTTTAAGAGAATGATGACAACTAAGTGGAAGTCAGGATAGGAGAGAAGGGAAATCATGAAGCTTAACAGAAGGCTAAACTATTTGCCTGTGTTCCTCATGCAACGCTGAATTTCATTTCACTTTTGCAAAGGATAGAGAGAGATACCACCCCTGTGAACACAAGAGCTCCCTCCCATCCCAACCATATGAGCAGAACAACCTCAGCAAAGGGAGTTAACCAGATGTGCTCAAGTAACTCAGTAACTCCTGTCATGCAACTCCCAAAACACTGCAGAACCAATTCTCAGTGCCTTGCACCTCAACTCAGTCACCTGCATCTGTGCAACATCAGTCTAAAGCGCTTCCACATAAAAAAGGAAAATTCCAACAGAATGAGACTTTGGAACTAAGTGTTTCAGGCACATTTATTATAAGCTAGAAAAAGCAATGCATTCAGCTGGAGGTCATATTTCTCTAAGGTTTTTCTAATTTAGAACAAGCAAGGGTGACAAAGCTTTGAAAATGATCTGAATGGTGAGGAGCTCAGTGAGGAATTTATGAAATTCATACAAGAAAAAAAAAAATCTAAGGTAATGACACTGCTATAAAACACACATATTGAATACATCCCAAGAGCAAATGCTGCAAAATACTGACTAAAATCAGAAGGTGACAGGAGGTAGCACCATAAAACCTTCCAAACAGAAGGCAGAAGGAAAACCTCATTTGTGAATCCAGGGTAATGAGTAACTGTCTAGACTACTACACATGCAAGCTATCAGAAAACTCTCACCCAATACGTTAGATTCATCACATCTGACTCGCTTCTACCTTATTTTAAATCCACAGCAGTGTGACGTTATTGACTGCAGCACAATTATAGTGGAGCCAAGTGAGGATAATTCAGGAGAGAAACAAAATCATCGTCCACAGAATAACCTTCCTATAGAAGTTTCTGACAGCTTATCTAGTGCATTATGTCCTCATACGTGTATTAAGTAGTAGAAATATAATTAAATATGCACAAAATTTAATTCCTTTTACTATATTTAGACTCTCAGTAGTGAAACTGCTCCAGGTTGACAACACTTAGGATAAAGACACTGTTAATGACAAGAAAGAACAAAGTTCCCAGCTGCAGAGCTTTGCCTTTGTTTGGATCTTATAATTTAAGGAATCATTTTCTAAAATTGCCTTTTGTACAGTAAAATGACAATGATTAGGCTCGCTATCTCCCAATCTCCTGCTGTGCAAGACAGTCACTCAGTGGGCCCGGGATACAAAAGTAGCTGCTTTACAAATAATAACACAGTTTAACTATCATTTAATAGCTTCGAAAACATCATAGTAGTTACGAATCCTTTGGAACGAGGACAACTAATTTCAGCATCTCAGTTGTTGTTGCGTTTAATCACTTTACAATGCTGGTGGCTGTTTTGGTTGGTTTCTTTGTTTTTAATTGCTGGAAATTTTTAATTCCTGGTTCAAACAACTTAATTTCACAGACTTTTAGATTAATCAGTGATCACTTGAGGGAAAAAATAAAGATTGAAGATCATCAGGATGTAGTGTGGAGAATCGGTGCAATATTGCAGGAAAACGTTTTGATTCTACCTTCCAGGACAAGGCAGCATCCAACTTCACACCCTAAGATGGCTCTGGGAGAGCTATCTAGGTACATGACTTTCAGGGATTCATCATTTAACCTACAGAGCTAACTTCACTGCCCGAACTAAGTGCATGTCAGCTCTGGGGTTGCTATGCTTAAAGGGGTGGGAAGATGAGTCCCTCACCACAACAGAAGGCATCTGTTGGCTTGAAGATTTCACTCACACAGCGAGAAATTTGCCTGCTCATCTGTTCTGGGTACCTCAAGCTGTAATGCCTTTTGAAAATATAAGCTATGATTGAATTGTTTTAGTACAGAAATTCTCAAAAACTTGTTAGCAAGAATTCAAACTCAAAACAAGAATGGGAACTACTTGACAAAAAAGGGAACTTCCATCCCATTGATTTTTCACCCAGACCTTCCACTCACACGCAAAGCTGAACTTGATGGCAGTGCTGAGGCGGCTGATGCTGTCAGATGCATTTGGGATCAGTGAGATGCAGCACACCCTGTCCCCCGGCAGCAGCATGACCGAGGCTGCAGATCTTTTTACACTAAATCAAAAGGGAACACACTGCACAGTGCCACCATCAGCTCACACAGGCTGTTCAGATTGATGAGAGCAACGTTGAGAGCTCGGGAAACTTTCATAAATAAAACCTTAGGCTTCAATAAGTCAGCCTGTCAAACCAATGGGGTTTCTTTCACCCCTATTTGAATGCAAATCAAGTGTTTGACCCAAGAAATATTCATCATTTCTCATTTCCTACATGCTGAGGAATCCAGTGCTTTCTACCCACTAACTGTCTAGCAACCACCATTTATCCAACAACTAAAAAGAGCGAGGACCATTCATTCACCTCCTTGTCATTTCTTCAATCATAGTGCTTTACCACTGCATTTTATTTTACTGCCTCCAAGTATCATGGATCCACATTCACACTAAACCCCTTCCAATACAGGTAGATGGTTCCAACTCCTGTAATCAAAAGATACACAAGGCTCACTTGTCTTCTGAAATCCTTGAGTGTGTATCATCATAGCCATCAACTCCAATTCTTTTTCAATATTTTAATACCCCTATTAAGCAAGATCAGATACGCAAATGCAGCTTTTGTTCAGAACTCAACATTACTACACTAACTCTACAATGCATACGAAGCACAGACACAGAAAAGAGCTTAATATGAAAGATAACTTAGTTTAGAACTCTGAGTGGGCCCTTCTCCAAACAAAATTCATCACTGAAACATCTGTGGGGATGCTCAAGTTCACAACTAAGGCATTACATAAAACAAAAGCATTCACTGGCTTAGTTGGTCCAAATCAAGTTTGTTCAGATACAGCTACATTGACCTCTTTGATTCTTAACTCTTGTTATAAAGTGGTTCGTTTCTATCAATTTACTCTGATTTGATATTCATTTGATCCAGGTCAGAATCTGACCTGGTAGGATCCTAAGCAAAAGTAAAGCAGCACTGAATTTGGACCAGTCTAGTATTTTTCTTACAGTAAACACATGTACGGCTAGACAATATACTTTATATTCCTGTAACTGTAATTCATAACCTTAGAGTTCATTCTTGTCAACTCTAGCCACATCTCCTCCAAAATAGCTGAGCTGTTTTGTCTGTTAGGCTCCTCTCGACGTACTCTTGCACATTATGCTACAGACTTCATAAAACATGAGGTAAATTGCTGTGACTTGATACTGAGAAGAACACCAAAACATGCCAAGAATCAATTTTATCTTGGAAAACAAAAGCCATCATCTATTGTTCCAGAATTACATATATCTCTGAACTAGAAAAATCCAGCATATGAAGTGTAGGGGCAGGGAAGAAAAACCCAGGGTGCAAAGCAGAATTCTGCATCTCCAGTTAGTCTCCAGCTCATTTCTGAGCTTACATGCACTCAGGGGAGTGTTTCCATCTCAAAATGTATCTCAGTAAACGGCCAGGAGATAAAAGAACCTGAAAGAACATTTCACAGAGTATTTTCTCAAGGAAAAATCTGTTTTCAAAGGTCTCTTTAAGCCTTCTTTCAACTTTTTGGTCCCATGCATTGTGCTTTTCCATATATTTTTTCCTCCCATTTGACTTTCATTCTGCTTTTACACAATGTGATCTCTCTTGAGCATTTCAGATCTGCCTTCTTCACTCTTTTTAACCCGCGGGCTTTAAAACTCCAGAAAAGAAACAAAACAAAAACAGATCTGGAAATAGAGGAAGAAAAGAGGCCACAGGGCACCTCAAGGGAGGTGAAGAAAAAAAAAAGGAGGATTATAGAAGGAAGGCAAAAACTCCAAACTAACTGTTCTCAGTTACCATCTTCATCCAAACAAATAAAATACTTTGGGATAAAATTCATATCAACTAAAAATCTGAGATTCTTTGAATCATGAAATATTTTGTAAGTCCCTTCTTTCTTGTATTCCAACTGCTTTTCCTCTAAACAAGTATCTATTTCAGCTGTACACAAATAGTGAATTCTTTGTCACTCAATTCCAAACTGAACTGTGACAGTTTTAACCTTTCCTGCTTACATTGCTTTTGCTTCCAATTACATACACAGTAAAGCAATTGAGTAAAATAAAACTGAGTTCAAAACAAGTCAGAAGCACTTCTCATACAGATGGATAATTATGCAACAATAGCCAAATCCAGCTACCTGTGTAGGACTGGGTCCCACATCCCCGTTTTCAGTAATGGCCTGTCTGGGACTCTACCCAGGTGTTAGATTTTGGCTCTCCGCTGCAGGCAGGTACCTTGTGGGCCTGGAGATCTTTGCTACAACTAAATAGAAGGTCATGAATTGCAGCCTTGGTGTTGAGTAGCCAAAATCAGGTCTTCAAGGTACACGGCCCTTTGCTTCAGCTGAGGCTGTTGGATATTAAGGATTCCCTTTCCTCCAAGAGTCAAGGATTACTCTTTTATGTTGAACTATTTAATAAAAACAAACAAATAACCCCTTCCCTCCCATAGGAAGAAACGGGAAATTTAGTATTTGATTATTTACAAGCTTTGTTCCTGAACACTCTTTTTTTGAAATATCAGCCCTACTCATAAGAAGAGAGTTCTAGGTTCTGAAATACTTCAGTTAAAATGAAATAAAATTTAAGAACTTCAAGGTTCACAATGATTTGTTACACAGACATCAACTCTCCCCTCTCCGCAGCAATCGCTCTCACAGCAGGTTACAGATACACTGCCTTGATTAAGCTAATGATGAAATGCAGATAGTTTCTTTTTCTGCCTGTACAATGAACTCTAGGAGGGACATGTGATACCTGTAAATTATTTATTATTTGTAGGGAAGGAGGATGGCAATCAGTAACTGCACGTTGTACAGATTACCCTCCTCTGTTTTGTTAAGGCCTGATGTGAGGAAGCTTTGATTACCTTGAAGTGACAGATGCTTTTCAGACCCGCTCGTGCAAAATCTAGGTGAGAAGATCTGCTTGAAGCAAACCACAAGATCTAATAAATCAGTGCTCGGACCACGCCATAAGTAAATTAACATAGATCTCTCCTAACTATAAAACAGACTTTAAAAATATGAATATCCTTCAGTGATAAACTGAGAGCTTAGTGCAATTCTCTTCTTGTGAAGAGCTTTGTGTAAAGCAGGATTCCCAGTAAATGGTTAATGGAAACAAAAGGCACCTTATGAATTTGGTTAGGAAAGCTGAACATTCTGATTCTACACACTTGTTCACAGTGGTTTAACATGTAAGCTTTGAACTGACCCTGAAAGTTTAACAGATCCTTGAAATGTTGCGTGCTGCAGCTGAGATAAGCAGCGCAAATACACCTATCATATCCCATGCCTCAGTCAGCATTTGCCTCTAACATATCTGAAGAAGAGGTCTGGGGCTGCTCCATTATACTAGCTTCTCCTGAGAAAATGGTTATTGCCAAGACGATCAAATGATGTCTTGAAAGAAATCTTACCTAGTTGAATTAAGAACTGTGTGGAGAATCAGGGCCATTCCTGTCTTGCCATCCTTCGGCAACTAACAAAAGCGACTCGCAGCTGAGAATTCCAGGTGCTAGGAAAGCTCACTAAAGCCCAGACATCTTTTTCAGCATAAATATTTGCAGTAGCATGACAGAGAACATGAGATAAAAAGCAACCACACAGAAACAGCTCACAGGTTCTGCAATGGAACTTTCTGTTGCAAATTATCTGATTATAGCTTCACTATTAATCTTGGAACAGTGCACAATGTTTCTGATAAATACACCTAAAAACAGTCAGAAGCAAGCTGTACAGCACCTTACATCATCTTTTGCTATCAGTGATTAAAAACAGATGTCATTCTGACAACAAGCTGGCTGAAGCTGAGATACATTAGTTCATTATCCTGTGGAAGTCTCCTGACTTACCTTCAAGATATGCATAAATGTCATAAAGCACGTTGACAGTGATTTGTGCCACTGTCACATGGCATGTTTTATGAGGGACAGCTCAAGTTAAATGCCAGTGAGAGCTTGATTTGATATGTTGTCTTTTTAAATGACATTAAGAACACATACAGATTATGAAAGTACAATTATCCTATCGGGACTTTATTCTACACCGAGAGAAGACGCATCATTAGATTCTGGCTATGCTTTTGGAACCTTCCAATTTAGGTCTGATTATCTGATGATTAGCAAAATGTCATGTTTCATTTCTGAGCTTCTTCCATATTTTGCAAGGCTGCAGAAGAACCTCACCTCTTCCTGTGTAGCAGCAATCACTCAACAGGAGTAGAAAAGCTCCTTTAAAATCCAGACTGAAAGCACCACCACAAAAACTGTCAAAACCATAATCACTCCTGCTCATGACCTCTCCTTAGTTTGCAAAAGGGCTGGACTACTCGGAGCTCTAAAATATGTCTCTAATAGTCTGTTACTGGATGTCTCAGCACTACAGGGCTGCTCAGAAGATTGCCTTCCCTCGCAGGCTCTTCCCCTCATTCCACCCTGTAACATGAATGTTTATTTAAGAGCAATGCAGCTACAGACCTGTATCCAGATGAGTCATTGACTCTGGGGAATGAGACTCCAAGCAACAACCTTCAGAACACCCTTACGTGTGCCACACTGGGAAAGTGATAAACAAGCCCAAAAGCAGACAGTTGAAAAATCAGCTTAAGATAAGTTATGACACAAACCACTAGACAACTCTCATTAAATTCACACAGTCAAGGCTGGCTAGAGAGCACCAAAGGATTTAATGTACAGCAAAGGACACAGTCCAATCCATAAATATATAAGACAAATGAGAAAGAAAGTCCAGTTAAGGTAGAACGTGCAAAGTGCTGAAGAGAAAATGGTAAGAAAAACTAAGTAAGTTTGCAGTTGAATTTAAAAGAGAAAATAGTAGTTAGGGAGAAATACTGGGAGACAGTGATTAGTATCAAGGCATCAAGAGAGCTAGAAATGTTCAAGGGAGCATAAGATGCAAGTAAGTGAAATGATGCTTACAAGACTCCATTCACGCTGTGAATGCAGCGTGGGTGTGAGTTTCACACGAAAGAACGATATGCTCACTTTGCCAGCTGTCAACGTGTTTGCTATGAAACACCCATGAACATAAGCATCCAGCAATGCCTCTGAAACCCTCTACACTTGGAACTACAGTGTAGCATGATTTGAAAAACAAAACCATAAAGACACAAAAGACAAACCCTCCTCCAGCACGTTGTCTCTTTCAGAAGACTGGTACTCATTAAATTGTGCCTTCTGTGCTCAAATATAGAACCTGAAACAGCTATTTACACCATGAAGAAACAAAAAGGGACAAAGTTTCCAGCTTAAAGTTTCTGAATTCAGTATTTGCTCTTAGAGGATTCCAGTGAGATTTGGATAATCCAAAAAGAATTAAAAGTATGTAATAATCAGGAACTCTGAAGACGTGGACAAGACGCGCAGCTCAAATGCATAAAGAATGGCAGCACTGTGTTATAAGCGTTGCACAAAACACGACTCCAGGAAACCAACAGATTTGTTTTAATGACTTCTTAGCTATGGCTCTGCCACAGTCCTGCAGTTAAAAACAAACAAACAACTCCAAAAAACCCAACCAACTAAACAAAAAAACCCAGAAGATCTTGGCTGAAGGACGGGAAGCTGCACCTGCACACCTTAAAATTACTATACGCAAGCACCTTACTGTTCTCTCCACAGCAGCTACCCAGGCAGCCAGAGCTGTAAGCAGGGCATAAGGCTACACTAACAGCTAGGTTTAAGAGTGCAGAGCACTCTCTTCCTCCTTACCAATTAGCACTTAGGTGTGTTTTGTACAGATGTGCTTCATATGTGCATGCAAGACACTGAAATTCCAGGCTGAATGAGGCTCTGGGCGACATGGTCTAATATCTGATCTGGAAATTGGTGGCCCTGTGTGGCAGACGGGCTGAAACTTGATGATCCTTGGGTCCCATCCAACCCAAGCCATTTTATTATTCTCTAATTCTATGGAACTGAACAATTTCCCATCCTCTGACACAGTGAGACTGCCACTAACTGTGATTTCTTCAAGCTACAAACAGTGCCTGTGTTGTACATTTAACCATCACCTAATTATGCCACATTCAAAACTGAATCCTACAAATGATGTAATTAGATCAGTCATCTGAGAAAGGACAGCTATATGCCTAGTAGCACAAAGTTAATGATTTTAAAATGATGAAATAAAACTATTATCCAAATAAACAAACTCCCTTAACCCAACAAACAGGAGAGAGGCAAAACTTGAATGTCATTATAGATCCATATGCACACTATTTTTGCGTTCAGTTTTTGCATGGCAGCCAACCAGACAACTCAGAAGTAAACAGTGGATGTCAAGCCCACAGTATCATGAAAATATACATATATATATATTTATGTCCCATTGCTCCTCCCTTATTTTCACAAGATCAAATGGAATTTCTTTTTTTTTTGATTCCATAGGGCTGAAGAGCAGGGGAAGGAGGTGGTGAGGGGTTAACAACTTACATATCTGTATTTCTTTCATACTGCAAGTATGTTCCATTTGTTCTGAAAATATGTAATGATCTAAAATGGGGACAATTTTAATGAATTGTGTTCATAATATTTCATATCTTCCTGCCAGACTCTTAGTCAATCAAGTTAATGTTATAACGGAACAGCCAACAGCCAATTTTGACATCCTTTAAGCAGGTCAGTTATAAGCCAATTAGCTCTACCTACTTGGTCTCCAAGGTCTGAATAAAATATAGCCCATTTTGATTAGAAGTACTACTTTCAGTGTGCACATCTTAAAATAGACTGCAAAAACTTAAAAAAGCTCAACGGAATTGTTGAAGAAAGTCTCGATCCTGCTGAAGTCAATTACTATAATACAATTTCTCTTTACTTGTCATAGATCACAAGAGCTCCCAGTTTCAGTGTCATTCCAGCACTGCAGTCTTTAGAGCCTTTCTATCTATTAAATACAAATTATCTGCCACGTAAGACAAATTAAAAGCATCAGCCAAGAATTCCAGCAAAATTCCTGATGAACTAACTTCAACAAGAGGAAATCATTCAGTTATATTTACACACATCAAGTATTAATTACTCCTCTTGACTGAATTTGAAACAGAAGTTACAAATTAGTAACAACTTTCAGTTCCTCCTTACACTTGGACTTTTCAAAAGTAGGCTTTAAATTTGGTAAAATAAGATTGAAATAATGGCAAGAACGAATTTCCACTCCTGTCAAAGCTTGCACAACCCAGAAAGCCATAACAAGTGGCTAGAAAGTAATACTGTTTGTCTAGAGATAACTATAACTTAAGACAGTTCCTACCATGCTCTTCATTTAACTGAATGGAGAACCAGAAATGGCAATCTCCAGATCACCCAATAGGGTGAATTCGATCACCAGCTCAATTGGACCTAAAGTAATCTGTGTGCTGGTGCAAGCACCTTGTGCACTAAACTGCATGAGTTAAAAATATGCTGTCAACCTCCTAGATACAGCCAGAATCAAAAACTGACCAAATCGAACAGTGCTTTGAGGACTTACCAAGACGGAAAATTTTATTAGGGAGCTAATTCAGATGTAGAACCCTATCAAAACCACCTCAACAGCTCATGAATTAAAAACACCAGACTTTTCTAAAACACATCATGCACTGTCTACATGCATGTCTACACGCACTTGGCCCAGCACTAAGAATCAAAACAAGCTCAGGATTCTGAGCCATTAAGAACTACCACAACTGCACATTTAAGACTTACCATAAGACAGAGAGCAAGCATGACAGCTGCTGTGAATGGCAAAACTTACATGAAGCCAGACATTCTCCAATCATCTGGGTCATCCTTGCCAATGGACAAAGCACTAACAAGATGCTGAGCCACCTGAAAGAATTCCATTGGTGGAAAATGGAACTAAGATCATATAAAACAGCATGAATGTAATATTGAGTGTTGTATAATTTACTCATGCTTGGAGAGATAAATAAGCTTTACCAGAGTAAATTAAAACAAACAGATAACCATTTCATCTCATGAATACAGGAATAGTGACACCTCTTTACATAGAAACAAGAATATAGCTCCTTTGACTTAACGGTTAATTATACTTCAGCTAATTAGTAAAAATCCTGATAACTGTGGCAACAGAAGCAGCCGTATCTGCCCTCTGAAAAATGCACATTTCCCATAAATATTTTCTATAATGTACTTTTTCAATTTTCAGATGATTGCCTGTCCTACATTCACAACCCTTCTGCATTTCTGCTGAGCCTTAATTCAAGTTGAAGTATGTCTTGATTTGCTGATTAACCATCATAAGCAAATTTTAAAAAAGGGTCATCATTTTAAAGATGCAGGGAACCGTATTTAACTTACATCAGAAAACAGAGCATTAAATCAAGTCATGTATTTTTTGAAGGAAGAATTCTGATCATTTCAAAGAATAAATCTTTACTTAAGCCTAGAAAATGTTAAACCACTCTTGAAAGTGAACCAAAGGAGCAAAGAGGATGTAAACTATAGGAGTGCACATATGTAATTTGTAGCCATATCTGCATACACTGCAGGAGGAGAGAAGTAGCGGATGGAATTGATGGAAGTTGTACGTACAGGAATGCGCAGTATTTTTATTCTAGAGGTCCTTGCTCCAAAAACATACCCTGCCTGTCAACCCCCACACTGTCCATCAATAGTACTTACACTGACGGTAACATCAAAAGCACTTGCAAGATTATATGTATATAGACGGATAGATACAAAGGCATACATGTTCTCCACACATGCTGCTGCCTCATCTCCTTATGGAAGCATAACTGCCCACTGTGTTTTTACCCTTAACCTGAAGAAAAACTTTTAGACAACCCTCAAAAGGTTTTGTTTTTTTTCTAGAGTGAGAGCAAGGGACCTGCACAATTGGATAATTAGTGCAAGTGTCTTTCATTGAATAAGAAGCAGCTTTTACTTTAAATATTTATACATTAAATAATCATTCACATTATTTAATTACTGTTACTTACATGGCACCATTTCGTTACCTAGTCAACTCTTCCCTGCTTGCATGCATTCAGCAGACACTCTAATTGCTTATGACCCAGCTAACACAGACAAACCAATATCTGCGGAATCATAGGTATGGCAGAATCAGAAATATTTTACACATAAATAAACTGACGTGCTTAGAGAATGACAGAAGATTAAAAATCTATTACTTCAAATTAGGTACTCAGTTCCACTTCTTACTGAAAATTATTCAAATGTTTAAGTGAACTGCACCAATCAGTGTAAAATTAAGCATCCTCAGCTCTTGCAGAACCATTGCTGTGCTTCACAGTCACAGAATTACATAAACGACTTGCTTTTCCACAGTCTTCCAGTCACTTATTCAAGTATGTGAATGTAGCTACAGGCACATAAATTTGAAAGAGTGGTAATAGGTTTCCTAAGGCCAGACAGTGAATCAATGTCTAAGCTAGAAGAAGAAACCTGGAATCCCAAGTACCTATTGAAAAACAAGGTGACACTGCTCAGGATGGAAAAACATATTCAACTTGCAAATAACTCTATTACGCTTCCCAAACTGTGATTCTCTCCTGAAATAATCTTAAATACAGTTTGTATTTGTCTAATTTGCATTCCTAAGGAGGAGGGACTATAAGCACAGAAGAGTCAAACCTAAAACTCAAAAGATCCTTCAGAAGGATTAAACTGTTAATTGCTCATTGTCTTCTTGTAGTGGTCCTAATTACATTGTAAATAAAACTATGTACATTATCAACTGAATTAATTGAACTGTTTAATTACCCTGAGAAATGCTTATAAATAAAAAGTTTATGGAAAGATAATGAAGTCACTTCTTCCACTAATTAACAAAGTGAAAAGGATGGGAAGTCAGGGAAGAGTTATCCCCCAAAGAAGAATATATTATTTTCTGCTCCTGAATAACCCGGAAGTTTCTAGCTTGCTTCAGGTCTGAAATCGTTCAGTAGTCAGATCCCTGTTCCCACATTTTGGCACATGTGACTCTCAGCTCTTCCTGACTTCACTGTTATTAGCAAATATTCATTGATGCAGAAATACACAGCACTTTCATATGATGTCAAAGGACCATTTCTGGCATTCAGAGAACATCTCGAAGTAAACGGAACAACATTGACTTTAACATAATGCTGAAACATCATTTCTTTATTGCACGTTACATTATTTATTTTCACTGTTATCTGATAATAGCAGAAGACTGGAAAGCAAACTAAATACCAATGCTTTAAAGAATTCAGTAGGCTTTCTATACATCCCAGGAGAGATGTGGAAAATAATGCTTCACCTTCTAGAAAACTTAATGCAATCTGTAAGGCAGGACACTTTAAGTACAATCTCTGCATTACAAAATAGCACATTTGCACATTAGGCATCACCACTGATACAGCAAGTAGCCTCAAGGTTAAACAACCTGCTGATGCTAAGAGCTGAAGCAATGGTTATGAATTACAGCTGGAGATAAGCCGTGCTTCCATGGAAGTGAACTGATGACACGCACCAACACACAGAGCACAGAAATAAATCAATTACTGATTAATGTTTCCTCAATTCCTAACATTGATCAAATCCTCAGTGGATGAATGTTCATCTCATGAAATCAACGAACAAGACGACACCTCCTAGGTTTTCTTAGAAGTTACGTCTCTTACCTCCTTTGAAAATCTATGCAGACTAATTAACATCACTGCACAATGTTAATCAGTGCCAAACCAGGATCAAAGAAATCACCACCCTTCTTTGGTGGAAATAAAACCCTGAAAGCCTAATGTAGCAGAAATTTAAATGTTCAACAGAAACTTCAGTGTGCCTTGTGTATTAAAGTGTTAGAACAAAGAGGAAGCTGCGTTAAAGTAGGTACATAACCATATGTAAGAAAAGCCATCCTAACATCACTAACTTCAGTGGGGCCAATACTGCTCGAACCTACCCTTCCAGTTCCCAGTAATTTTTTACCCTTAATTTAATGCCAACCATGACATTTACTGCAGTGCTATCTTTCAAGTCTAGCAACAAACAGTACTAACTTCAGAGGTGAGTAAAATGACACCACACTCCTTATTCTCAGATGTTTATACAAGTGATCCGTCTTCTCACTGTAGCTGATCTTTTAATGTAAGTATTATGGGAACATCAGTAACAAAATGCATGCATATCAAATACTAGAATCCGTACCAGTAGCCTGAGCCATTTATATGCACACTGAGTTTATTTGTTCCATGTGTACTAATTTCCAATTTAAAGCCATGCCAAACAAAACGGATGGATCATTTCTGAACACTGCTCCTCTGAGGAGATTTGTCAGGACAGAATTCTGCCCTAAGAAACTGCTGGGAGTTCTATATATGCGAGTTGAATGTGCAAACTGCAAGTAACTCATGGTCCTATGAGATTGCTCTTTTATATCCTGCAGCATATAACCTTTTATTTTTAGGCTTATTGGAATTCACAACTGTGTTGTTCATAATTAGCCGGATACTTTAAACACATAAATAGTATATAAGTCTTATTTAAATGATTCTATTTTAATAACAGGAAACCTTCCTGACCACAGATGTCACATGTTGCAGCTGAAAGCACAAAGACTCTTACCACATAGTTCAGAAAGCCTGAGGGAAAGGGAGCTTTAGGTGATGACGCTGCTCGCTAGAAGAACATAGAATTCCAAGCAGAGCAGGGCCTTTCCTCCCCCCACAAAAAAGGGGTAGAGAATCAATGCCAATGACATGATGTAGCTGTCAACAGAGGACTGTGCTAGATGCAGTCATTCAGGTAACTCTGTAGGAGCACACCCACATGAATGGATTAAGGCAGACATTGAAGAAAAGAAGACAAGAGTACATCTTTCGTCCTACTAATTATGGTAGATATCCATTAAAAATCCATGGCTAAAACTGGTAATAACATGAAAACTACCTTCTCTATACTTGACAAAACCTGAGGTCATAACACTGACTCAAGTCTACTAAGTTACAAACAGTTCAGAATCCGAGGAGAAAAGTTTCAGCTGCTGAGATTTTTGTTGTCATCCAATCTTAAAATGTTATCTTTAATGTAGATCTCCCAGTCAAATCCAAAGCCGGTCATACAAGAGGTCATAGCCAACTCAGTTGAAGCCTACACATGTCTTAAGTACCAGATATCTTAAAAGTGCAACCTGATTTCCTGAGCAGTAAGAATCCAGATAAATTTACATTAACTTCAGATAAAATCCTTTTGTAGACTGTAAACACCAGTACCTGTGGGATTTCTCCATCACCACTGTCAGTGTCCTGTAACATGCACCCCGATTCTGGCTGTGCAAGCTAAATTTGCTGTGATTATTAGGGCTGAAAGAAAAACGACTACACTAATATTCAAGCTGTTTGAAGAGAGGTTTACTGCCCCCAGAAGAACCATTTAATTATAACACACCACTTTCTCTAGATCTACATATAAAAGAGTTAATTTGCCTAAGCATGCACCAATGGGGCTAATGGATAAAGCTTCAATAGTTATTTGAATACTACAGAGACATCTCAAACATGTTTCTATGGTGCACAAAAATTCTGTTCAATTAATGGGTTTATTTCCTTCACAGATATTCTTTTAGAAGTGCTCCATCACCCATGCAGTGCTGCTCAGAGACATGTTGTATATATACTTTCTCTTCACTAGCAAGTACTAAGAACACAATACAGTTTTTGACACAGGAAGAAACCTGCAGAGAAATACACAGAAAATGCTGTACCAAATTCTCCTTGGATCCAAGTTAATTGGAGATAATCTTTTTGTTGCAAACAGCAGAGTCACAACAGCTTTAAAAACAAAACAAAACACAAATACCTTCTAGCACTCCTTTCTCTATTTCTTCATGGAGCTCTGTCTGGCTGAGGCTGGCACACTCACTCAAATTACTTGCTACAGCCAGCCATTAACACGCCTCTAGATCTCTGCATTTACTTTACCTGTGCACAATTACTGAAAATGCATACCTCCACAGACCTATTATATGGGAGTTTTAATAACTGACAGTAATGGAGAGAAAGAAAAAAAAGCAGTAAAGAGCCTTGGCTTGTATCACAAAAGCTGCTCCCAAGAGGACCATGTCTAAGGAAGCTAATATAAGCATGCCACTGGACATTAATTTAACCTGAAAAAAAATCATTTTCATTCAATACAGTTTTCTTGATTTATTGGCAAGATTTTAAGATGCTGTTACACAACTAACCTTTTGGTGCAGCTATGTTCACACTGGGATGAGTTTTTAAATGGTGCACTATCTCAACTGAATTTGAAATCAAGCTTGATACAGACATTGCTTTTACCATAGATGAGGACTTAAGCAACTCAGAGTATTGCTGACACTAAGTTGAGACAGCAATTCAATTAATAAGAATATTTGAGTTTCTGTAACTCCCTTCACCCATCACTACCAGCACTCTTAGCAATACTGACAAAAATCCACATCCCCTGCAAAACTCATCTGCAGGAGTTCAAAGGATGTGACACAGGAAAACTGAATGAAGGTGAAGTCATGAGCAGTAGATCATCTCTCCAGAGCCCCAGCATAATTAAAAGAACAGAAAAGAGTAAGGGGAGTAAGCTTGTTAATGGGATGAAAATGTATAATGGGTGTAGGAGGTATGCATTTAAATGGGATAGAATTTGGAGTCAGATTTCTCTTTTATAACCTTCACATTCGTTTCTCCCCCTGAAGTTTCTGGATTAACTTACGTTACCAGTTCGATGTTACTCAGGTCTTAGGAGTAAATCTTTTTTTCATAAACATCTCAACTTCTTGTTTTGAAGGCTGATCTAAAAACCAGGATGAGAATCTGACCCTCTTGATAGTTTCATTTCTAACATGCATGTCCCAGTCTGATCAGTTTCTTTAACTCTGCTTCTTCAGGTTCCTCTTAAAATAACAAAATCTTTTCCAACGTCAACCAAATAGCAAGAGACTGCTTTCATAAATCCATTTAATCTCATTGAAAATGTAGAAGCTTATACAAACACAAAAGGGAAAACAAAACAGCGGAGATTCAACCACAGATGGGAAAAGAAAAGCAATTCAGCAATTTCCATGATTACTTTAGTGGTCTCAAGGTACATATGCCTTTGCAAGCCAAAAGAAAGCAAGACTGCAAAAATGTATACCCAAAAGTATCAGTTTCAAGATACCTAAAAGCAAACAAGCTTGTTTTGATCCCATGTGTAAATTAGCTATGTTCAACAGTCCTTAAAAGAACTTCTAGAGAATATTATTCAATTATTTGCATACTTTCAAGACAATATGATTACTCTGTGATTTAAGGCCTCCCAGAGACTTTTCGTGCAGTCCTGATGAGCCACAGGATGATACTCTCAACTGCTGTTGAAAATCCTGCCTGTTAATCTCAATTACTCTTTCAAAGGATGCAGAAATCACTTTTAAGCACAGAAGCGTCTCTAGCACAAAAATGACCACCCTTCCTTCTCATAACCCCAAATGAGGGTCCTGTCCCCAAAATTTTCCTGACCTGCATGTGTCCCAAGAGCAGGGAACCCTAAACAGCAACATTACACACTGTACCTGTTGCATGACACGGCTGCTTCATGCGAGTTCCCTTAAGGAAAACAACTAGGATTGTGATACATGATTTGAAATCAATCTATATGGTTCCTGTACATTTTCCAACCTAATTAGTAATAATTAGTAATTTCAGAACTGCTCTTTGAAATTATCAACCAAGTATCTGCTACTCACTCCATGTCTGATTGCCTTAAAGAATTGAAGAAAGATATATGATGTATATATTCTGGTATATTTAAGAAAGAAAAACATTTCTACCAGACAAATAAGAGCAAGGCACAGCGAAGGTCAGTAGGTCAATGTGCACATCACAAAAGCAAAAAGTGTTCTCTGAATTACCTCTAACACGCTGCCTGTTGTTTCAGCCATTTTTCGTTCAGAACCTCCTTCCCTTTGGTTCTTTTCCTTCTCCAAGACATCTTCATGTAATCCCACTGAAAACACTGCAAAAAATAAATTAGACTTAATATGACCATGGCCACCCAGCTGCTAGCTGTCCTTTATCAAGATGGCTTATTTGTAACATAAGCAGCAGCAAGTTTGTACACTGACTGGAACATCTTCACTGGTCTTACAGTCCACATCTTCAAAAGCACCTAAATGTCCATCTCCCAGCAGATAAAGGGAGCCTGATAACAAAGTATTTATGAAAAGCTGTCTCCAGGCATTATGCATTAAACTACTTCACCCACATTCCATTATGAAGATGTATTAAACCTTCGTGTAAAAATATCTCTCCTATTCAAATGGAGCACAGCTAAACTTAAACTACATGAGAATCATCTGCTGTAAGCTTAACACTGCTGTTTCCTTTCTAATGATTCTTACGTTTTAATAAACAGAACAAATAAATGTGTGAAACATGAGTAGCCTAATGCACATGAAGAACTGGATAAGAAAGCCTGAGATTCCTTCTAAGAGAACTGCTCTTGAGCATGGATCATGTGCGCTGTGACTCCACTCTTACTACAAAAAGATGAAAATCAAAACTAAGTATATCTAAACTTCAAATCTATGGAGTCCACTATCTACACACCTGTACCTTTCGCTGTCTTTGATTTTCATCCATATGATCATCTAGCCAGCGAGCATCTCACTCACATCACTATACTGCAGTTACTGCCACTGATACAGATGCAGTTATACCCAATGGCACTGCACTTACAGGGAAAGAACCCTCCATTGGCATGAAAATTCCATTATGACATTTCTCCCAGATGTAGTGGTAGCATTTTCTGTACAATATTGTGAAGAACACTTGTAATATTCCTCAACAATTAGCAACATAAAGTAGATAATGCACACGCCTCTAACTAGAAAACATCAGTGCATCCATTTTTTCCTCCCTTCTGAGTGTTGTTTTCAGTTTTTGTTCTCATTTTTAAACTTCCTTAGAAGGACAGAAGTCATGATTACAGAAGACCATTAAAATTACAGCATTTACATGGTGACATTTTTACAGCATCTAATGACATTTTGAGAGCTTCCAGAGGTTAGACCCATCTGGAACATTCTCCTCTCCATGGCTACCCAGGGTAGAAAAGGTTCACAAGAGAGACACCTTGCTCTCTGATAATGAACCTAGCAGCTTGAGATAGGGAGAGAGGGACACAAACTCCTGGGACAAAAAACAGTCATCAGTGGTTGATACTTCTCTCATCATTTCACTAAATATTGTGAAGAGGAGACAGAGGTCTGACCTGTTTACTCTTCCCGATATAGAGCTCTTATTTCTTAAATAACAAGGACATCATATTTAAACACAAGAACTCTTTCAACAGTTGGAACTGAATATCATTGAATACATTGACCTTTAAAAGGATTTAAAAATAACCTTGAACGTTGTCTTGCATTAGCTTTCATTATTATACAATTGCATCTGATGAGCTGGCAGTAATTTCCACTCCTGGTTGCTATTGTTTCTTCTGCAACAAACACCTTATAACTGCCAGGCAAGTTATATATGGAAAAGATATTAAAAGCTCCCTGCTAAAATTCAGAAAACATGTCAGTACAGTAGGTGTCTAGGGCATTAGTCAAACCGATGTCTTACACCTCCACCCACAATGCAATCCACACAAATTTCCACTCACTTTTCCTAGTTTTCCTCACGCCACCAAACATTTGAGAATATTTACTTAATCAGAGATAGATTTTCTACATTTTAACAAAATTCAGCTACATATTTCTGAAAGAAAGCAGCTGAAAACCACCTAAAACTTTTACAAACTCTTTTGAGTGTGTTCATTTTTAAAGAGGCATACAAAGCAACCTCAGCAACATTTCTATGTGTAAGTCATTTCTCAGCATTTTATTTCAACTTGCACATCAAAATAAGTTTGTTCTTCAAGTAGGTGAAACATTGCTCTGACCTACCTGTTAGCCACCTAAATACCTTCAAACATCAAGGATGGAGCAAACTTACTGTACTCAAACAGGAACAAAAAAACCAACCACTGCATCACAACGTAGTTTAAGAATGTCAAGAGGTTCCCTTTCCATTATTATCAGTCCAACAGTACTCAGTTACGATTTACAACGCCTAACGTGCCACTCAAACGTCCCTTCAGTGGCATTTCCCAAGCACCAACCCCATCTCTCTCAACAGATGTTCAAGTACATAAGTGACTGGAAGTCAGCAAAACCTGGTCTAATCAATACCAATGTGATACACTATAAGCAGGCTCAAAGCCTTTTTTGGAGTTCTCTCCAGGGGTCACCCACAGACACAGTGAAGCAGAAGCAGGGCAGTGAAGCTCCAGCACTTCACTATTTACAAGCCTGGCAAAATTAAGAGCTGTAGGCTTTTAATAAGGTTTGGAGCTGTTACAACTTTTATGAGGCAAAGTCATCCTTGAATCAGCTGGACTGTTTGTGAAGAAATACATAATAACAGAACATAGTTTTCTGAATGCAAATCCATTCACAATCTGTTTGAAAACCTTAGTAAAAGGAGTGATAAATATATATATATATGCATTACAGAGGGAATAAATGCAGAAAATGCTGGTATTCCATACCTTGTTTTTTGCTTCTAACACTTGGTACAAAAGGGAGAAAGCAGCATTTTTGTTCAATCTAAAAACACACTGAAAGGATAAAGGGAGAAAAGCAATGATGGTTTCAAAGTCATATTTACTTCCCTAGTGTAAATATAAAATAAGGTACACAGGCTTTCCTATACCAAGAGAGGCCCAGTACCGTGTTCTGACTTCAGTAAGACTCTTATAAACAACCCTAATAGTCTGTACTAAGACCTTAATACATCCCTCAGGCATTGATTAGCCTTGAATCAGCAAAGCCATCTTCTGGTTTACTCACATTCTCTAAGAGTAGAGCCTCAAATAAAACTAAACATTAATTTTCATAAACTACTCTGTATTAATAATTCATTACATTGCTGTCAGTGGCCTAATAATTCTTTTCAAACTCACATTGTTAAGATGTGCAGCTAGTAATAAAAACCTTTATCCCTGCCAACAGCACTCAGAAAAGTAATTTTTCCTCTCAGATCTCCTTTCTGGATAGCACCCAGATATTTGCTTTAACATTCTAAGTGGGGATCTCTCCTTCGCAGCTAAAAAACAAACTGAGAAAAAAAGTGCTCCATTTAAGTATGGGTTCTTTGTACTGAGGCCACTCAAGGCCACTTGCTGTCCCACCAGTTTTATGCCTACAGTATTTGTAGAGATGCACACATTTCTCCCGTACTTCCCAAATCTCCCTGTCAAGACTGGTAACAACCAGCAACAGAGCAAACAACCATCATCAGCTTTTCAGAACAAGACTGATACAGTTAGAACTTTCTTTAGACTGTTCAAAGTTGGTCGAACAAATTCCTATATCTTAGCAGAAAATTCCAGAGTCAAACAGAATGCAGAAATATTAAAGCACAGGCTATAAATAGGAGGATACCAACAAAAACTCTAAGGACTGTCTGTGGGAGAGAACATTTTTTCTTTTTCCTATAAGCCCCTCTTATATCAAAGTTGAATTCAACTCTGCATTTGAGAAGATGATGACAGAGTTAGCAAAAGCAGAAGCACTGCATCTTCACAGGAATCTTGCAATGCAGGCAACATGAAGCTAGTAGACACATTAAAATGAAAAATAGATCTCAGCTTCAAAGGAAAAAAGAATCAATCTCGGATTTACAACAATACAGACATGAAACATCCATATTTAAAGAAGACAATACAAAAGAAATCAAAATAAGTTTCTTCAAGTATAATGGGCTTAAGTCTTTTATCCTTGTATATGGAGAGAAGAAAAAACTCACCAAAAAAAGAGGCTAATGACGTGAAGCTTTCACAAGCTTGGGGAAGGTGGTCCACCAGTTTTAAAACCTTTTCTCTGGCTGAGAATATTTAAGCTATGCATTTATCAAAGTAACTCTGAACATAGCTTAGAGTCTGTGGACTTTGCTTCAAACAGAATAGACACTTTTAAGCTGCCCGTGGACCACATTGCTTATCTACATGAAGACTCGCTACAAAGCCCAGGAGAGAGCCGCTGTTACCTCCTACCTGAGTGCAGCTGATTAAGCACGTCCTTGGCAGAAATTGTGCCAAGTGACTTTTAGCTATCAGGAACTCAGCCAAACTGAGAAGTTATCCTACAGGATACACGGTAGGACAAATAAATGATAGCTCTTTGAATTTGCTTCAGTTCCAAAGAGATTTGAAGAGAGATTTGATAACCCCAGGGAAGAAAAATAAAAAGTCAACTGATTGTACATTCCAGCACTCCTCATCTACACTGCCCTTCTCATCTTCACTCCGGAGTTGCAAGTTGAGTATATCCGAAAGACAGGAAGCATGCAGGAGTTCACATGGTTTGTCCTTTCCTTTCCTCCTCCTCAGTAAGCATGTCAGAAAGAATGCTGTGACATACTTCTGCATATAGGATCAAGGATTCCATTCCTCTATCCCACTCCTTATCGACACCCAAGTTAATCTCGAACAATTGCTTGTGTAGAAGTGAACCATCTCTAACTATGATGGGATCATTGCTTTCGCTGTCCAATTAAAATACTGTAGAATCTAAAGAAGCACAAAATGAAGTAAGTGGGCTCATACAACGGCAGTACACTAACCTGCCACCACTTAGGTAAAAAACACTACTGAATTCAGTCTGAAGTCATGAACTGGAACTTATTCCAGAAGTCAGGTAGAACCATACTCTCTGATTAAGAAAAGATAGACAGATTTAATTATGAACAACGTTTGCAGCATGAAGTTGTAATGTGATAAGGATGTGGGCTCTTTCTTTGTTGGAAGAGAAAAACAAGAAATGCAGTAATTTTTTTTTTTTTTTTTGCCTTTGAGGTAATTTGTCAAATACATTAAATTAGAACAACGCTTTCTTTATCAACACTTGTTTTCAGTGTACTGGAGATTTATTATATTCAAATCTTTTGAGTCAGACAGATTGGAGATAAATACTTATAATGGAATTATGTTAACATATTATCTCAAGAACAAATACACATTTATTTTCATTTTCCTTTTGAATCTGCTATGTTTCTTCTCTAATCCAGTAAAGCATCTGAAGATGCCTGCTTTCTTAAATATCTTATTTCTCTATCCCCAATAGATTTAGCAAAACAAGAGCTACTGTTAGTAAGAATCAAAATGACTAACAAATTACAAATAGAATAAAACGATGTAGTTCCAAATAGCATATTATATGATGTATGTTACTTGGTTCTCACGGGATTTTCTCTAAAAACAAAAAAATTGCTTGTTTTGCAACCAAATAAAGACAAGTAATATGGAGCAACACGCTCAGTAGCTAAAATTAACAAGTGCACGTACTGAGGACTTAAAATATGCAGACAATAACACACGCAAGGAAGTTGATGACTAGCAAATAAATGCAGGTATCAATAATGACAGACTGGATGCGATACATCCTCTACTTCATTCCAAAACCACAAAAAAAAAGTTGTTGTTTTTTTTTTTTTTCTTATGAAGTGTTACGGCCTCTATCACGCAACACTTTGATCTGCATGTGATTAGAGACCAAGATCAACTCAATTAGATGTGCTTAGAACTCCTTTCAAGCTCAGAGGAGCAGTGAAGTCTGTCTCCTGTATCACAGACTAAAACAACAGCTCAAGGTAATTTTTCTCCCCTCCTTTTGGTACTCTGCATGCATGTTAAAGCGCCCACAGTTTGTGTTTAGATTCAGTTTCTTCTCCTTACAGCCACATCTCCCCTGTGCAAAGGTCTTGCTGTTCATTTCAGAAAACGCAGGCAGAGTTCTGAATTTGCTTCTGAGCATGGCAGCGCTGAAGCTGCTCTTCATCTTGGTGTGAAACCATTCTGCAGAGCAGCCTGAGCTGTAGCATTGCTGTGAGCACCAAAGATCAGTTAGTCCACCTGCCTTTCTGCAGCTTATGTCAACTCTTACTGCCTCCTGAAACAATGTAGACACATGGGAAATTAGGGTTTGATTTACATCAAATAGTATTCAGGAGGAAAGGCCCTTTACCCATAGATCAAACTTACAGACCACACGAAGTGCAAAGAACAACTGTCTAGATAAATCTTGGGTTGAGTAAACAAGCAGACAAAAAACTATCAAAGATCAGCAGAGAAGCAAACCTGAAGCCATGAGCCTGAAAACCTCTCTCAGCTGTAGGGGGAGCAAAACATCTAATACTTACAGATAAAAAGAGCTATAAATCTACTTTTGTTTTTCTTCCAAGATCAGAATTGAAGAAAATCAAGAGTTCATGTTATCATATATCAATGCACATGCATGAAAAAGCATCTACAGTCATTCACAAGCAAACTTGTGCATATCTTCAATTAAAAAGGAATATTTTCTTACTGCATTCCAGAAAACAGTAATGTTTTCATGGAGAATGCAGTGTTTCTTCAATGCAACTGATTACTGGAACTGAAGTTATAGGAGCAGCAAGCTTGACACCACAAGAGAAAACGAACAACAGCGTTCAGCAGCTTCAATGCCTGATTTAAGTCTGAATATTCAAGTTGGAAGTCAGAGTATCTATTATTGCAGCGGTGCTGCTAATCACCAAGAAAAATGTGCTGCTTCTTCCATATGCAAAGAACCTCTGCCAACAGAGGTCAATAATTAGCACACCAATCTATTATTAATTGTAATTAATTTCCACAAATAATATTTGTGAATATTGGCATTCACAATTTATAAGCCAGCATTTAAAAAATCTGTGAGGCTGCCCATTTGGCATACATCATAAATTACACACTAGATTTCTGGTTCATGACTCTAAGAGCACGTCTTAGAATAGATTGTGTGAAATGCCATAAACTCTGGTTGGAAATTCACTTTTATTAATACTCCCTAATTATTTAAAACTTGCTGCATTTGAATTTTTCTGCCAAAGTCATGGAAGATATGAAGAAAACAAAAACAAAAGTGTTAGCTGTTTCAAAGCAGAATTCAGCTACCTTACAGATGTAGACAATGTTCACATGCAAGGATCTGTTCAGAAAAAAACATCATTTGCAAACGTATGCCTATGCCACCTGCAGATGTAATGCAAAGTATGGAGTTATTGTTACATTCTTACAGATAAGTACAATGGTTTACAGTGTTACCCATTTATTTATTTAAAGTTTAAACTACTCAAATCATGCTTAGAAAATACTGCCATCCATTTGTTGCCTTCTAGGGGGCATGTAATAATTTGTCTGAAGCACAACAGTTTCTTAATTGTTCCTCCATTTATCTAGATAGCAATTTCCTCTCCACTGTAGTCAATAGTACTGTCACAGAGACCTGGCTTAATTGAGTAGGTATTGATGGTCTTTTTGTTTGAGCTGAGACACGTGGAACCATTTCCAAAGTACAGTTGATGGCATCTGGGAGATTAACAACTGTGTGGTCTTCAAAATTCCATCATTATTTCCGTTAGCACAGTCTGACAGACATGACTGGGCTGAAATCAGGATACTTGAGCGCTACCTGCAGTTCCACTCTTCCTTTGTTCCATCACCTCCTCAGGCGCACTGATCCTTTATTTCTTAAGTACAAAGATTCTTCGATTGCCTCAATAGTTTTGTGGCATCACTCCAGGTAACACCTTGTTAGTACAGATTTGCAGTCTCAGGCACATAACCGAATCTCTAATTTACCAAACTTTGATTGTACTATCAAACGTGTCCTCTCCAAACCACCGCATATCACAAAATTACAGGTGTTGGAAGAGACCTCAAGATGTCATCCAGCCCAATCCCAATCATTTTCTACTCTTGCGTAGTTCCAACCAAGAGATGGAGTGGGGAGTGTTAGTGAATCCCAGTCTCAAGAGACCAATTGTTATTCAAATGGGTGAAGCTCTCTGAATTCCCCAGTTTCATGGTCAGCGTCCTACAGTGGATAAGCTCTGCCTGAAATACAATTCTATTGACCACAGGGTTCCTGTGGATTTACCCTAGGGATGTATTTTGCTCAAAGGGATTAACTTTCCCTTAAACAAGCAAAACAAAAGAAATAGTGACCTGGAAATCCTATTTGTGGTTCCTGGCACTACTGATTAACAGGCTTAATGCAGCCACTTTCTAATAATCTGTTTACTAAAATACAGCGATTGCTTCTTTTCTAGTGTACATAGGTGCTGATACCTGTGATGAGGGAGCAGCACATTAATCATCCCCAGGAGAAAGAGCTGCTCCTAATTGCTTTTCAGTCAGTAGATTCCAGATAGACAAGATCAAAACTCCCAGAGAGTTCCAAGAGGTGGGATGTAATTCATGGTACCGAATGGGAACTAAAAGTGAGCAACGGAAGCACGGAATCAGTAGCAATGACTCAGAGCAATAACCTGCTAACAGACCGTCCCATACATAGAACCAACTGATACTGTAATTCAGAGAAGTGAAATAGCTCAGTTTTCATTAACGTATACACTATTATTTTGAAGTGGCATTTAGATGACAAAGCCACATCAGTAAAATTTGCATAACTACAACCTGTAATGAAAAAGGGTGCGCTGCCTTTTCCAAATGTCACAGGATAACCCTTTAAAAAAAAAACAAAAACTAAGCAAGTAAAAATACAGTAAGCTCTGTTTATTATGCAGAAAAATAGCCTACAAATACTTAAAACATCCACTTTCACCTACTGAATTTATTTTGCGAACAGATTTAGAAATCAAGAAGTTTCTTAAAGATTTTCTGGAATAGACAGTAAGAAAAAGAAGTCCAGCATGGTATATACTGTATATATATACGTATATACTGGTAAGAAAAAGAAGTCCAGCATGGTATATACTGTATGCATTTTCAAACAGATCTTGGAACACATTACACTGTTGATACTACTCAAAAATGAATACAGATGAAAATGTCACTATTAATAAAGGATTTCTGGCAGCCACCATTAATACTTAAAAACAATGTGTGTGGTTTTATTAAGTCAAATAAAAAGCCGTTTTTAAAACATCATTTATGTAAATTAAGTATTTCCTTGCTGGTGAAGATACTTTTCCTTTTTCCTCTTCAATTGTCCATTTGAAAAGAAAAAGAGAGAGAGAAAGAAAGAAAGAAGTGGGGGGCTAGAGGGCAGACAGATTTCATGCAGCCAAATTCTAATAGACCTTCCAGATATATAGCATCTTGTTAAAAATTCATGCAGGCCAGAATACTAGAAGGTCAGAAAATGTCTTTGAAATTCTGCCAGAACTCTTTTTGATAATTCATTCAGGTTTAAAAGGGAAAAATCCTCATTAAAAAGGAACTAATGCTTATTAATTTATACTCCTAAGGCAGAGGCTGAATATTAAGCAGTGGACTCTGCTAATCCATTTATTAAATATCAAAGACCATATGTTTTCACCCCTTGTCCTTGGTTATTGATTAATTGCCTTAGACCTATATGGGTAAAAGCAGAAAAGTCCCTTTAAAGGTAACCCTCTATATACTTCATTAACATGGTGAAAGCTGTATCACTCTTGTGTGTGCTATCTATCTTAAAGACCTGAATCTTCTCTGCCTTCAGGTAGAAGTCTATAATCTACTGGATGTGGCTAAACGAAAACTCCCTTGGCTGAAATTTATCATTTTTTGACAAAGATTCTGGTTTCCTGGTGAACATATTATTGGATATTAAGTACAGCCAAGGTTTCCCTGTGCCCCAAAAGCAAACAAGACCTTCTCTGCTCTGTGCTGGAATACAACCAGGCACCAAGCATTTTCCCTATTCATATGCACAGTCACAAGTACTGTTCAGATGAAGCTGCAGTTTACAACCAGTTCCCAATTTATGCTATAAACCACATGAATGACTTGTTTCTCACAGCTACAAATCGGTCCCTGTTAGACTCAGAATCCACTTATTACCAAGGCAGTAAGCAACATATAGCAACAGAGTCGATGGAGTTTTCAGCACATCAGAGTTTTACTGTGTTTTGTACAAAAATGGTTTGGTTTCTATATGTCTTTCATATGACAATTTAAGATGCTACTGAGATGAATACAGCCCAACCTGTGTGTATCTTTCTTAAGTCCTGAATTCTGAGATTTACTGAACATCATGGTCTCATGCCGGTTTTGCTTCTTAGGAATTATGTTTCCCTCTCCCCAAAACTGAAGGTGATAACTTGCTAAGTGGGATGTCAGGTAAATTAAGATTAGATCAAGAATGACTGCAGGAGTAGAAAAGGGTGACACTGAAAAGCAAAACAGCCTTTCAAATGATTGAACCTCTCCTAGTGAAAGAAGTTTAAAAAATATGATGTGGCAAACAGCCAAAAAAACAAAACCACCAAGAGTAATCATAATTAATACCTTCAGGATCATCATACAATATGCTGATGCATACAATCTTGCAGATGAAGTCCCACGATGGAAAATGTGAAAGCAGCAAACACTGGAAAGGCTTGCTTGGCAAACTCTACCTTCTCAGACTGCAGAGAGGGAAAAGGCCCCGGAGGAGTGGGTACTGTCAACTCTGCATGAGTGGCTGAGTCAGCAAGCAAGCTTCCTAGCCAGAATTCCTTAGTCAGGAAAGAGATGATTCTCTTTGCCTTTTTGAAACCAGGTGATGCTCACTCTAGTGTTAAGTTTCAGTTCTCTGCTAGAAGTCTACGCTGACTTTTTCCTCCTTTGTTTTATCCTTACGTGCTGCAGTAGCAAGCAGACAACTAATGAGATGGCAGATGAGTACTGGCAGAGTTGAAACAACATGTTGTATGGAGGAAAAAAGGATGTAGCAACAAAGCAAGAAAAATCCACAACAACAAAAAGCCTGTAAGAGAGAGAGAATGAGGGCACTTCACTTGACACAGTTATAGAGGACTTTAAGGTGTTTCTCTTTCAGAACAAGGGTTGCTGTTTGCAGCCAGCACTCCCCCTGCTAATTCCTGCTGCTCCCTCAGTTGTACCAGCACAAGCTTTGTGTGACTGTGAGCTGAATCAGATGAAAGCATTGATCCAAGGAAAAAAAACAACACGAAAAACAAACAGGAAAAGAAAGACAGAAAGAAAGACAACCACAAAGCAGCTGCCACTGCTGTCAAAAGAGATGTCAGGCAAGTCACAGCCTTGCCAGGCCTCTGTGAGCCTGTGGTTGCAGAGCAGACAGGTGGGCCATGGTGCCTTGAGACCTGCAGCCAGAACAGACAGCAACAACACACTGGCCTGTCTTAACACAGTCTGAAGCAGAATTCTATCTCTAAATCTAAGATACAAGTAGCAGGGCTTATAATTACAAAACATGAACACAAGGTGCTAAACCATAAGCTGAGATGGATTGAACATGGGTGCAATACTTCTCATTGCTGCAACACCTCAACTGTTTGGTGTTGAGGTGCACGTTTGTATTTCACACTGGACTTTCAGCTGTTTCTTAACCACCACCTCCTCACAGAGCTCTTCCCAGAAGAAGAATCTTCAGAAACAGAAACCCGAAAGCTGTTTCCCATATGCACCTTGATAGACTAAAGGAATTGTCTGCCATCACAAAATATCTAATAAGCACTCAAACTCCAGTAGAGAAGGATGTGCTACAGGCAGAATATTCATCTTCAGAGACAAAGTAAAAATGAAACACTGATTCAGTTTCAATAAATGTTTTCCTATACTCAGGATGGCTTCACTTCTTACCAAGTGAAAGCCTCCTTTCCGTGTCAGCAACAAATTTCAGCAAAGCACCTGTCCACCACAGCACAAACTGTGCAATTTATTACATGCTTGCTTAGCTCTGCAGACAAACACTTCTCTGCTATACAGTGTCAGATATAAATATCCAAACCAACACTAGCTCTGTAACTACTGGGCAACAGTTTTCCTTGTCTGTGAAAACAATTTATTAGGAGAGCATTATATAAAATCTATTTTGGTGTCTGTATCTCTGGTTTAGACAACAGTTCCTTATAATAATAAGCACAGCCCTAAATGCACACATGCCATGATCATGCTGTGTGAGTTTAAAAATGCTACTTGTCTGCCTGCCTGTTTTGCGTGCAGTTTTACCCACCAGGAGCACAAATGATTTAAAACCCAGATGCTGAGCAATCTGAGATGCATGAGCACCCCACAGCGAAGCAATTATTGCCTTGGAGGGTCTTATTATCTTCATCATGCCATATACTCTACAAAAAGTAAACATGCCTTCATTATTATATATTTCCCAAGCTACTGTATTCTAAAGAGAAGTTTTGAAAGAAGTTTCTCATCCATAAACGTAAATCTCATTGTCTTTTGTCCTTGCTTAGAGAGGCAGCAGATTCCCACTATTTCCCTGTTGTATTGGATTCCCTACACTCCACCCTCTAAAAACCTGGACTAGCACTGGGGGCAGCTGACCAAAGAACACAAATATCAGGCTGCTTGCAGGCACAAACACCCATATAGCTCACCCTGGCACACACTGCTAACCCTTGATAGCCACAAGCAAAAACTGTGGCACGTTTGGTCAGATGCACATGAGCCACAGAACTGTGCAGGAAAGGAACTAGCATTCTGGTTTAAGATGAATGGGTTTTTAAATCATTTTAAATCAATAGTGTTCATATCGGCTACCTAAAGGGATAGATTGCAGAATAAAGGAGAAAAAATTGTCATCATAGGACAATGAACTTGTATAACATTATCTTGCTGCATTTTCCCACTGTTAATTAAAATGCACTGAGACAACTGACCTGTTAACTGCACATCATCAGTTGCAGAGCTGGACCATATCTTTGGTTGCTTCCAATCACATAAAGATCATCTACAAATAACTCAGAAATGCAGCTTTCATGTATCAACAACACAGCAAGGAAGAGAACCAACAAAATGCTGAGAGAGGCAGAAATGCACAGACATTAACAAAAAGTTCAGCTCCCCATACTATTACTTGGATTTCATGAGGTTTTTTTTCTTGAACAACACTCAAAAGGTTTGTTGAATCATCTAAGCAGTTCCAGACAATGATTGACATTGCCTCTTCTTCATAGTGATTGCTGTGTCTTTCTATGCAGTGATTAATAGTGCAGATCAGACAAAAGTATGTTATTTGCCTAACACCTATTCTACAAAAATATGTACTTAGAGATACCTGTGATACATCCACTAACTAATACTTCCCAGATACAAAAATTGGCCTCTACTGCTTTCAAAGCATTGCAGAAGACAGTGGCCCACACATGGCAGCACGCTGTCCCATTCCCGCAGCCTAGCCTCTTTGTGCGAGTAACTTTAAAGGAAGAGCTCCTGTGCACTATGAAATCCAGACTGAAAAGAAAAATAAATCAATTTGTATGTCTGTAAATTCAGGTACAGTTTTTTTTATAATGAAGAACAGCAATAAATTTGAGATCAGACAGTATTTTAACCGCAATAACTGAATATACGAGCCTGAACGTAGCTCACAGTCACTTCCAAGTTTTAGCTATCTCCAGTATCACATTAGCTGACTCCCAAGGCTAGTCAAGGCCCACTTGCTTGGAATCAACAAGCTGACTAAAAAGAAATTGCGGAGAACATTTCATTACTTGAGTGAAGCAAATGATCTAATCTCTTCATGGTGCACAATCATCAGCACCAGGGAAGGAAGATAGATGCTAGAAGCACCATCCAGAACGCTCTTGCTGTTGAGTTGCAGCATGTTCTGCTTTATCAAACTATTTAGCCCTGAGTAAATGCCTAATAAGGGATCAAATCAGTCCTGTAATTAATGTTTTTTGTTGATGTTAGCAATGCCAATGCAGAGCAGAAATATTATTGTAATTTCATTTTGAAAAATTCAGAACTGAAATTAATGCTGGCTGCTTTGCAGCAATCACGAGAGTGCTACATCCTTCATCCCACTATGCCCTATACCATACATGGTACACTGTGCTAAATAATACATACTAACGAATATACAAACTAGCGATAAAGCAAGAACAGTACAAGTTACTCATTATCTTAATAATAACAAGCCTGGAATATTTAGTTTTAATATATTGGAAAAATGAACAAAAAAGACCTTGTGAAGTACCTTTGCACAAGAATAGCCAACAAAATATTTAGAGTTGTTGCCCAGGAATCGAGAAGGCAGTGATGTATTTGTATTCCAATACATAGCACAGAAAACCCCAACATCCACCCCTTGTGAAAAAGCAGTTTGAAGCACAGAATTACCCAGTAACATCTCCTTCTCACATTACAAATGACATCACCTGGCAGCCACGGTACTGAGCCCTCACTTTTTTTCCTCCACGTTACTTTCCACAGTCACACATCCATCTGCCAAACTCAGTTCTGGCATGTGCACCATCTGTGCTCAGCACAAGAGCTAAGGACAACTCAAAGTGGTTAGGAGTTGTATAAGTCCAATGCAGGAACAGACCCTGATACTTACAAGGTGAGAGCCATGTGATTTCTGCTTATTCCTGCTCCTGTAATCTTCAGATCTTCCAACAGAGGCAGGATGGAATAGGTTGAATTCTTTTATTGTTGCTCTACTCTTTTCATATCATTACTCCACTCATAGTCAACCACGGGTTCATTTAGCAGCTGTGAAACCTTTTTTAAACCTATTTGTTCACACCTAACTTCCAACAGTTTGCATCCATGATTTATTTGGTCCAATGCATCTTGCAGCTGATTTATTGTCAGTTCAGGCTTATAGATATAGCAATTGATTTCTCTTAGCTCTTCTCTGTCTTACATGCCCTAATTTCCAATTAATCCCTATTTGTTAGTGCCTTATTCCCATTAAAATTCCACAGCCTTTGTTTAGCAGTGACTTACTGAACTGCAATAAAGAAGGATCTGACACATCAGGCCTGATTTTGCACTGTCTAATAGCAGTAACTGAGCACGTGATGCCACCTTTGTACTTCAGATGGATGTCATATGGCACATGTAGGAGGAAAATAGAAAGATGAAAGTTAAACTGGGAGAAAGGGAGGTACTCTGCCTCATTCCTACACATAAGAAACAGTCATACAATTTAACAAGAGGAATGGATGTCTGACCTACTGAACATTACACCTGGAAGAGGTTTTACTCTAGATTTGCCGATTTCTTCCAGCTCCCATTTGTGTTTTAACTGTATTCCTAGATTACATGCTGCACATTTACCTTAATACTATCTGAGGAACGAGAGAGATGAGCCAGCAGAGGAAAAAATTGAACAATGGGGAAAAAAGCACCCATTTAGGAAAAAAAGAGATGAAAGAAATGCTTAAATGTCTCAGCCTTATAGCCAAACTGCTATACATTAGATACAAGTCAGCACTTATTACTCATTGCAGCAAACATAAGGTAACATGACATTTTTGTTTTCTAACACTGACCTTAGGGACAGTTAAATGGCAAGATTCTGCAAGGCTAAGAGCACCTCTGTGGGACAGCGGCTGTGGCCAAGCTGTTGTATATTCTGAATGACAGAAGTGTTATTTGGAGTCTGCCTCCTTCAATTTATTCAGGAAAAAAAAGTTAAACGCACATTCTGTGCAGAAAAAAAATTCATTGCTGGATCTTGAAAGGAAAGAGGACTAAGAGCTCTTGTGACAGGTCACCAGATGGAGCGGAGACTCTCAGTCCTAGGACAGTGCTGCACTCTCAACACAGTAACTGAAAGGGATCTCTAATGATAGATGCCTTGACTGATGAGCTTTTCTCTCAGTAGATCAGTGAGAGAACATCAGGCATTCTCCATTAGCAGAAGGTACACGATCAAAATGCAGTTTAAGATGTTAACCAGAAAATGGAACAATAAACTAAAGCACAGCCGTTCCTTTCAGCCTTGTTGCCACTGCAACCTATAAGGGTTTTCCACTGATTTCAACAAGAGAAAAATCAGGTACTTATGAAGCCTGTGGCTTGTATAGCCCTCTGCTTTGACTAACAAAGCTCCTCAAAATGAAGCACTTCAGGGATCTCTCTACAGCCTCTTTCTACAAAGAACGTATTTTATAGTTAAGGTACATCTTTGATTAAAAAAAACACATAAAAATGAAAGAGTTGAAAATAAACATTTCAAGGACCTTAAATATTTTTTGCACTGGTGCATAAAGCTTTTTCACAGTAGCCACAGAGAAGTCGCCTATATTAAATTATAGCATTATTACCATCTTACATGTAGTCCTATATTAACAGAATAGAAAACTGAAAAGCCTTTATACTATTTTTGTCTTAACTTTTACTCTACAAATGACCTTATTAAAACAGCGCTGAAATAAGAAAGGTTCTTAGGGTCAAGAATAGGTCTCACTGATAGAAACTAAAGATTCCTAAAAGCTGTGAACTCAAGCACTCTCTTAATTCTGCACATTATGAAGCACTGTTTATTTAATGGCTTTCTTTTATGAATCCTTCTACCAGTATGTAGACAGACACCGCACATACACCACTCATAACAGAGCTGGGGAGATTCTAAAGCATTTAAAATTTAACACTGGTATTACTTAGATGAGAATATTAAATAAAGTGAGGGGCAAATAAATGCTATTGGTGGTACAACAGCATTCTCATGCTTTTGCATGATAACTGTGCCCAAAAGTGGGATTTCTAACAAAGGGAAAAGCCAAATGTTTGAGATAAATACATGAAGAAGCAAATGTTTTTCTTTTCAATTTAAGTAGTCTATATGAACATATTGTTTGCCTATGGAACACACAGCACAGGCTGTACTGATGTGACCTTCCCTGATTGGTCTTCTTCTCCCAAACAGGGAACTAAAATTAAACTGAGGTAATATTAAATTTCTGGTAAAGCCACAAGATAACGCAAATAATTGTCTCAAAACACAGCAGAATTATTGAGAAGTAGAATATGAAACTGAGAAAGACAGGCTGTCTGAATAGTCAGTATTGCTGCTGGTTACAGGGACACAGAATGTGAATACGAATGTCTAGGGATCCTGTACATCCTACATACCTTTAATTCTGACTTTTCATTAGTCAGCCCACAAAGAGAAAACAAAACACAGAGAAGCAAAAGACCCAGCTTCAGGGTTCCAAAAAGCAAATGCACACACCTTAGCTTCACATCAACCCCTTGACATATACAGTGTCAAATCCTCATTTACACTGGCAAATGCTTGGGAGACTTCAGGTGAGTTCACTATTTGAGAGTGCCAACTACAGGACTTCAATGACACAGCCACTGCTGACAAGGAGGCAGTTTCATCACCAAAAGTGACCCTAACTATTAAACACTTTGAAAGCTTATATTGTTCTGGGGCACTTCTCATTAGGACTTGTATTTTCTATTCCTTTTTGCTCATACTTATCATGGAGTAACTTTACATTCGTATTTAAAAAAAAAAACTAACAGCATATCTGGGCTGCAGGACATGTAGGGACACATCAAATACTTCAATATGAATACTGAATATACTTCAAAATGAAGACACTATAGCAAAGCTGATTGTAGGACTGAATTTACAGGGACTTGAGTGAACATCAGAGAACAGTTTCCATGTTCAACGCCACCACGTGTGTGGATAAACCCCAAATCCTTCCATAGCCATAAAAATAAGTCTCAGAATAACTGATATAAAATTATGGCTATACTAGAAGGGGATGAACTGGGTTCTTAAATTAAAGATAGAAATGAAAACAAAAATTGCAAATTTTCATTTGACACGTTCTGGATTTACAAAAACACTTGGAAAGAATGCAAGGTCATTACCCTTCAGTATTTGTTTAAATTAATATAGCAACTTCTATATCTACATCTTTATATTTGCAAGTTACTATAAAATTCCTAAATTTCTCATTACTGCAGGTATGAGTGTGAAAATTAATACTAATATCCCCTAACGTGTTTCAGACCTGATGTGATCATTTCTGTAGAGCCATTAAGTTTCATCACTCCCATAAATTCAGTCTCCATGCAATGAGTTCTTTATAAAACAGCATTTAATTGCCTGATAGGCTATAATGGCTCCTCTCCATCGATAATAAAGTCAATAATCTGCATTTTTTTAAGCCTCTCTAAATATCCACTGACACTATAGGTTGTAGCAGTCCTAAGCCCTTCAGGCCCACTGGATCTCTAAAATAAAAGGTTTGAGACTATTAAATGCACATTTAACATGACAGAATGTTATAAGCTTATTGGAGGTCAATGCTGTAAAATTGTGTCTCTAAAAAGCCTTCTCAGAAAGTAATTTATGGCATAGACTATGTTTATTAAAAGCCCCTGACTACAGATTTATATGATTTTATTTGAAGCCTGATACTGAATATGCTCAGGGATCAGTCCCGCAAAACCTTTCCTTGAAGTTCAGAGCTTATTACCCTACATAATCCCTCAGATTCAGCTGAAATACTCCCAAGAGTAAGTTTACCCCCAGCAAGCATTTGTAGTTTCATGCCCTTAAACTTGTTTCCGCAGCGATTCCTCAGATTCACTGCATGATGTAGCAAGTTATTTGATTAGATGTGCTTATCTGAGAAAGGAAATCACTTCCTTGGTAAGCAGTGAGATAAACAGTGTGTATGTAGATGCACAAAGCTAACAGTGCTAATCGTTATTACTTCCACAACTCTGCTTTTACTAACCAGCTATGTCAGTGGTGCCCAATTAAAGAAAGAAAAATGTTCTCAGATGAAAGAAGTTTCTAAAAATCCTTTTAGGACATACCTCAAATAAAAATTAATAGTTCCTCCTACCCAATGCCCCCAAACCTTCCCTGAGCTTCAAAACCCAATCAGCCACACAAGGCTATTTACAGATCATTTGCAGTGCAATGCATATTTATGAATAAGCACTGCTTTTCTCCTGAAAATGTTTGTGAAACATCATCAAAACATTATTCCTCTTCCTCCTCACTTAATTCTTGGAAGTATTTCCCCAAAGTCACTCCCTCCATGCAGCTGGAATGGTGGGTTATCACTACGTCATAAAGAACAAGAGCTATTAATGAACTGCATAATGCTGTTTTCATTTCTGTGCTTGGATAAACCGTGGGAGGGATATTTACACTAATTTCTGATGTAGCTTCCAATGTATACTAAAGAAATCACACACTCTCCCAAGCCTGGAATAAGAGAAAGCTTACTTCATATGTTCATGCAGAGCTTCAGGTCAGCTAATCTTACAAGCTGGTCAGCAGGTACTGCCTACCTCCTAGCAGAGAATGGTCCCATTTAGTCATGCCTGAAGGACCAGACTGTCCAGAGTTTCAGAAGTACCATCAATACAAACTCATGGAGGGATGTCAGTCTCCCTTCAATTCCTAACACAGCAAAACTCTTTAAGTGTGAGACACTGGAGAGAAAAGAACACTTAAATACAGGTGCATCTCCCTGTGTGAACAGCAAACAATCTACATATACCAAATTCATCAGCTGTTTGGGATTTACTCCCTGTACTGAGGCTCATCAACACACCTGTGCCACTGTGTTTGGAGGTTAAGGGAAAGGATTTTGGAGCCCACCAAAAGCATACACGAACATACAGGATTTATTTCTGTACAGTGGTTTTTCAAACCTAGTAATGTGCTACAGATAAAAATTAATACATGTCTGAAATAAAATAAAAGACAAAAATGCAATAGAAGACCAGACTCTATTTTAGTAGCAAGAGTTTTGCTACTGGAGAAAAGAAGCATAATACCTTGTTCATTCTTGACTCCCTTCTGTATCTTTTGACATCCTACTTTTTTTGGTGCATGTTGCCAACCATGAGATAACTAAACGCACCCAGCCTGGTGAAGCTGAGCTGAGCCTTGGTTTAACCATAATACACTTTTGCTAGCTTGGTCTACTTACAAACATTCTGAACAACTATTAGGAATAGAGTTTTCCTTTCTAAATGAATACAAAATTTCCCCATTAGTAACTCGCTGATAGTAAATAGGTGAATACCTTAGAAGTAGACTTTCTTGTGGGGACAAAAATCCGCAGACAAAGTACACTGATAGCTCCACTGAGTACAGCTGACTTATAATACTGTCTCTGAACTGTCCCAAGCTGCACTGCTGCAGAACTGGGATAAATATTATCACTGAAAGAAGAGCAGTCATGCAGTCTACCCTGTGCAAAACGACTTTACCTCCCAGCCCTTCACTGAGTCTGTTCTACACTGAATTTTATTGAAGGCCCATCTAATCCGTGTCCCCCCAAAATCTCTGCTCTTTCTATATTCATAGTTTGTCTTCTGCCTCCAAGCTGTTAGCAAAGCCCTGAGTGGATTCACAACAAAAAGAAACATATTACCATAAGCTAGGAAGGGATTTTCAAAGAATTGTGCTACCAGCTGATAAAGGATTTGGGCAATTGTAAATCTTGCATTATTTATGTAATACACTGTACATGAGAAGCTGGGCTAACATGGGTGGGTGTATACCACTATGAAATCTTAGCCTTTAGGTAAATCCAACAACTAAGAAAAACTTGGCTATTGAATTGCTCCAGCCACCAGCCATGGTCTGCTAGGAGCAGCAGCAGTACAATGCCCACAGCAGACTTTAGTAACCTCTGAGTAAAAAAGAGAAACTAAACACTTAATCCTGCAGTTAAACCTCTGCAGGAAGAGCCTTGGATCCGTGCAAATCTTCAGTGCCATTAACGTTACAGCTTGTAGCAATTAGACAGATCAATACAATGGTAAAGGCATTATAACAGAGGAGTGATGACAGAAGGACCAGCATGGTAAAATAGTGCTATAAAGGAAGGGAAGAAGATTGCTCACCTGTATCAGAAGATTCCAGGCTCATAGCAGAAAGCTTCACCCAAGAGGAATCTCCAACAGGAAAGCCTATAACAGTGGCAGTCAGCCCATAAATGAGGTCTAAGAGAGGTGCAGCCAGGCTCCACCCCTTCTGGTCACACAACTGAATTGACTTCACCTGTGTTCCCAGGGCTGACCGGGTCCTTTCCCCAGGTGCTCAATCAGTGGTTCAGGCTGTGACTCAGCAGTTCCTGTACACAGCTGGGCAGAAGGGACAATGCATATGTATTTTAAATATTTTTTTTTTCAGAGGGAACACAGGCATTTGTCCTGCAGTGCAATCAGCCTTCCCATTCTGGAGCAAGGATGCTCTCCTACAGGAATGGAAACTTCTATTAACTGCATAACAGGAGAAAGAAGCAAATGCTTGATAGGAAGAGGACATTAACAGCCTTTTATATAGACAAGAAACAATTCCAAACAGAGGCTTTCCTTAATCATCAGCTACAGGTACAGTATACAAAAGGAAACGTTTCTTACAGAACTTATTATCCTTGATCCTGATCTAAAGCAACACATACTGGAAAATGAGTACTAAAACAAAACACAAGGATCTCTCCTGCCCTCAAACCTGGAAGTTAAAGGGGACATATCTTTGGGAAACTGAAAATGGGAGCGGGTAGCAGCTTCCTTAATATGAGCCTGTTGAAATTCAAAGAAATTCATTGCAGAGAACAGAAATCCCCTTTAGGAAAAAAAAGGATTTATGCCTGCACTAGTTAGGAGAAACTAAGAGCACCGCTGAACAACAGAAGAGGAAAAAACAACTCACAGCACCACAGGGGCTTCTGAAATTTCTGAACTTTCATGTATTTTTGGCGGCAGAAATTGTTTGTCTGAGAAAATAGGGCACAGCAAATAACACAGCACAACACCAATTGCTTGGCACTGATTCCGTGCTCCCTGGGTAGAGTTCGCTCATATCCTTCTGGAGTCCTTTACTAATTTCATATATATGCTAAGCCTCAAAGAAACTCAGGAAGAAATCCATATTTTTTCTGCTGTTTTGTATGTTAGAAATATTGGAGTGTGGATTTTCTCTTTATGGTATTTACAGCATCTAGAAATTCCCTGAAAGCTAAGCGAGGCAAAGAAAAAAACAAACATGGCCTTTGATTCTCCTTTTTTACTTGCAGTGATAAAACAAGTAGTGTAACTTCTTTGACTCAGACAAGTTATTCCTTACTTACATTGGCATAGAATGAAATTCTATAAACTGTGAAACTATGGAAGTGTACTACAATTCCAGTCATCAGAAGAATTTGTATTGACAAATATCATATGAGAGAATTCAACAGCCCAGGACAATCATCTCTTCAAAAACTGAGAAGAATTGCAGAACTTTGGACAGTGTTAAGTTTTGCTTCAGTTTTGTGGTTTTTTTTGTAGCCAAAATACTCAAAGTCCAACAAAAACATGCAGCAGCACCAGTGGTGGGACAGGGACAGAGTCGGCCCCTGTACTTCCTTGCTCTGGACACAACTTCTCTCCCTCCTAAGAACCAAGATACTGCACAGACACAGTCTGGTGTGATGTCAAGTACAACGCATACCAATTTAGTATCCAACACTTTATTATCCAGAAGGTATAGTTTCATGAAAAGCAGAACTAGACTGGAAAACGTTCTCAACAGAGACTTGTCTCAGGAAACGCCATTCACTAAACCCACAACATTTTGCCCCAAGTTTCTCTCCCTGAGATTCACACATTTCTGACTGAATTCCTGCCTGACTGCTGGAGAGCCCGGTTCTTCCACACGGTGTCACGCCTGGGAAAGAGCTAAACATGTGCTCACACGTTCACTGCAATAGAGCTGACAGATTCAGGCCATCTGCACCACGGTGCCAAACTTCACGTCAGGGATTTGTCAAGAAGGCCTTGGACTTTTAGCCCTTTAGCCTTACAGTAGAGTCAGTTCAACGATAGATATTCACACATAAGTAAATTATTAAAAAAGCATTTACTTGATATCTTCTGAGAGCTTAGAAATAAACCCGCGTAACACATTTTTATGTTATGGTGCACATGTGCTAAGTTATTTATATAAGAAAATCCTGAAGTAAGACACAGCAGAACTGAGAGAGAAGCTGAGACTTCTCACAAACTGCGAAGTATGCAAATAACAAAAACCTATTTGAAGATCAGCAGTAAGGTGAGGAATTCTTTCTTTCCACACACATTCAGTCAAATGATCCAGGGCCTGAGTTTCAGCCCTGGAACCTAGAAAACTACTGCCAAAGCCTTGGAGTCCAGATTTAAAGGCACAAACCCAGATGTCCCACCCTTAAAAGTGCCCCGTAAGAAGTGCAGTAAACCCATGGATTGTGAAACCTGAGTGCCAATGATGTATTGGAAGAGTCTTCTAGATGCATCATTTTACAACAGGTAAATCAATTATGATCTAAGCCATATTACTGGACATTCTAAAACTCTTAATTGTGTATAATTTGGGAGTGGGGAGGGCAGCTTGATTTGTGCAGCTCTGTTTTCCCTCTGGGGAACCTGCTGTAGCGCCTGATTTAGTGGTTGGCAACCCTAATCACAGCAGGGTGCTTGGAACAAGGTGATCTCTGAGGTCTCTCCCATCTCAAGCCACTCTGTCATTTTCTATGTGTATATTCATCTGTACTACACAAATTATTATCCTTGTTAAACAACAGGGAGAAATTACAGAGAAAGAACACTGAACCCCATCAAGCTGTCCATGCAGGGAACTTCAGTGACTTTCAAAGAATGCTCAATGATTTTACTGGAAAGCTTCTGAATAAATCATCCCTAGCATGGAGCTGTAAGCTCAGCTGTGCCGCTAGCAGCCACACATGCCTTCTCCCAGCAGGAGGTGGTAGTGACACTGCAGCACCTGCAAAGTGTTCCCAGACTTGAGCCACCCACATTTAACTCTAAGGTTTGCAGATAACACCAAGTATGAAATGTCTTGTTTCATTGGTGAGTACAGTTGTCTTTCTGTAATTGCAGCCTCTTCATTAACAGTAGCTAGAATCATGATATTGCCTTCATCATAATTTCATACAATTGGGAGAACTGGGCACTTCTGTCAACTCACCCTCTTGCTAAATTTAGGGGTTTACAAGTAGTTTCTTCCTCTGTATGGTCTGTACTTTTTTATATACTCTGTTCTTCTAACTCCATTTGCTACTCTATTGAAAAACCTTTGGGACTACAAATAACTGAAGGTATTATCTTCTGTAAGAGCACACTTTAGTCGCCAGTGGAAAAAAAAAAATCTTATTTAGAGACCTGCTACTCTTCTTTACTCCCATTTTCTTAGAGCTATTCCTAAAAGAAAGCTTTTTAATATGCCATTTCTACTACAGACTGAAAATATGATTGTTCCTGTTCCAAAATGTAAAGTGTTCTCACACAAGAGGAAATCCAAAAAGAAAAGATCTTCACTGAACCAATTTTTAGAGAATAACTACTCAGATGAAAACTTCCAGCGTTTAAATTATACAGACAGATGTCAGGGTGCAGCATCCAGATTATACTGTTAGCTGTAGTACATCAGTTCTCATTTTACGCACAGCTACATCACCGGGCTCTTACTGCATCAGCACAGCAGCATGGGACCCTCCAGCTTTATAAGATAAATTGTTAAAAATGAATGATAATTTTGCTTTCTGTTCTCCACAGCCATGACAAAGATTTAAATATATTATTTCGTGCATGAAAAGGTGGGATAGTAGTTCTTATCATTCCCTTTGACCAAATACTGCAGGAATCCAACAACCATAGCAAATTCATCAAAATCACCCTTCTCATCATCATCAGTTTCTCATAGGTGTCACTGATTTGGCCCAGCACTCAAACTCCTTGATTTTCCATGTGAGCTGACACACCAGATGGCCCCAGATTTATCCTGTGCCTTAGATCTGCCCTTGCCTGGAGCCATCTCTAGCGCTCATCCTTTGTGCTTACTCTCTGTAAACAAACAAGCAACTGACTCAGAAGAAAGCAAATTTCCAGTACGACTCCTATGACTGCATGCCAAGTCATACATACAGAAACGCTTGACTTCCACGCATACATATCAGTACACAATCAGCGATACCTACTGTGACATGAAAACATGCTGCTTTAAGTGCATAGCACAGATGAAAGGCGTTGCTGTGTTTTGCAGAAGGTGCCTTGTCCACACAGCTCTTTATGGGAACAAAAATTAGACATCTGCCAATTGACTTCACAACACTTGGTAACAATGGTTACTCCCTAAAACAACCAGTGCTAGAAGGCAATGAGGCTTTGCCTGTGGGCAAGTGTGATGGAAATTATACACAACTCAATATTTCTGCCTTCTATTTGTATCACACATTAGTGGCTGTAATTGATTTGGTTTTAGCACTGTGCACTTGACAGGTTGTTCTGAGTTAGCTATGAGCATCCACTTGTAGAATGCATAGATAGACATCTACTTGTCCTTTAAAATGCTGCCTCGAGATGGCTCTGAATGAGATAATTCTGCTATAACTCTACTACGTTTCCTTGGAACATCTGAGGTATGCACATGTACTAGTTCCAATATTTCACAAAGTTAATGCTCTTTTCCCAATGAATTTTACTTAGAGATGTTCATTTATTCCCACTCATGAGGAAGAAATGATTGGCTCAAGCAAAACGTGCCTAACGAGCCCTCACAAAGCCAGTGCAAAAACAAACTTTAAGGATGAAATTTATCTCTTCAGACAGGACGATACTCGAGGCAAAAACTGGATATAACAGCAGAGGTTCCTCTCAAAAGCACCTCTCTTGCAATACTAATGTTTGCCATCAAGGTGTTACAGTGGAAGTGAGAGTTGGGGGAATCAATAGACTGATTTGAGAGGTATAATTTGTACCTCAACACAAACATGAGAAGTACTTGGTATCCATGGCTACAACATTTAGGACACCCCAGTGGGTGCCATCTATAGCCAGTTTTACTTGCGTCCTAAAAAGAAAGCTAATTCTTCTCTCACGTCGCTGCAAGTACTGTCTTTTGTAGGACAACAGAAACTATTACCAAGATCACCTATAGTTCTATTGTATTTATATTTAAATTATTAAAAAAAAATAAAATAAAATAATGACTTAAAAAATGCATGTCATGCCAATCAAGAAGAGAAAATTACGAAGGAAATATAAAAACTACGTAACAGAAGGATGAGCTGACAAACCTAGAAGTCAAAACCGGCTGTGAATAAAGTTCTCAGAGCAAGGAAATGAAACCAATAAAGTCTCCTTCGGGTGTATAAAGTGGAATGAAGCTGACAAGAGAAGACATTAGACCACGGCAGTATATTTGAAGAAACTTAATAAAGAAGGAAGATAATATAGCCCCAGAATTAAATGAGGTCCCTGTAGTGTTTGCAAGAGGAACTAGAGTTGGAAAGCAAGCAATAAACAGCACACTTGAATTTTTCAGAAAGTATTATGCCTAAAGGCCATCAGGTTAATGTTCAGATTTTATGAAAAAATGTACATGCACCAGAGGGTTGGAGCACACATCAGACCTCTTCACAATGACTGAAGTCTGCTTGGAGAGTGGGGGGGCTCTCACTGGCTTAAAACTCATTCAAATCCTGCATGGCAAGATGAGATGCAAGGAAGTATAAGCTATTTCCTCTCCTAATTTAATTTACATTTTTGTTATTTTCTTTGGCAAGAAAATCCCTTGTTTTCAGGAAGTTCTGCTACATGAAGATGTTTGTCATGGGGCTTTCCCCTCTGTGGCTGCAGGGATGCTGCAGGGCCAGGGCAAGCCGGACAAGTCAGCTGGAAGGAGGATTTCTTTTGCATGCAAAGGTTAATTAGCAGCACGCTACTGCAAAACATTTAGAATCACACGATTTTCTGGGTTTTATCTGCAAAAGAAATGCTACCTGAATATTTCTGCCTGGCTTCAATAGGCAGTCCAATTTCCTTCTATCTCACCCTTACTAAAATTACTAAGCATACACTGCATATTGTGGAATAAATAGAGATCCACTGTCCCCGAAATCAGTGGATGTTTTCCATTGACAACTGTGAGCTTCAGATTATGGCCCCTTAAGAAGGCGTTATCTATTTCAAATGACCTCTTATTATGCAGCTGAAAGCAATTGGAGATAAGACATTTTTGGAGCTGATAAAAAGCCTCCAGAGCAGTGGTTCTTAAAATTAGAGTTGCAGCCTCAGGGTGGGGTGGGAAGAGGTTTTCTGCAGGGTCACAACATTTTCTACAAACTTAAGATCTCATTGTAAAGAAAATTAGTTCTAGCTCTTCTGGCAACAAAGATAACCTTCAGAGTGTAAATATCTGAAGCAGTTTGGTTTATTGAATATACAATAGCAGGGAATACCCAGTTTGTGATGCTTTCTTACAAAAAGGGCGAGTTTATTCTTTTCTGAGTCAATAAATACAAAATAATAAATTTCTGACTGTTGAATATAGGTGCTGTGCAGTCAATGAGGATGTAGGAGTAAACCATTTCAACTGGATTTCTATTGTTGAAACAGTACCAAAGTTTCTGCTGCAACTAAGAATGCAGATAAACCATGAATAGTTATAGGGAGGGGGGGTAGCTTGAATTTAGAGTTGCTTAAAGGTTACAGAGTCAGTTTCAAACACCCTGGTTGATTAGAAAAAAATATGAAGTAGGAAACTAGAAACTGCTACTGTTTGTTAAAAAGTTGTAATGCAGAGAAGCACTGAAATAGTCATGGAGTACTTTTGAAGGAAATGGAGGGTTCAATGAAAATAGAAAGGAAAAAAGAGCCACAAAACCCAACCCAGATAACATGCTCCTTCACCAAAATCAGGCATGTATTCACCCGCAAATATCTCATTACCAAGGATCACATTTCACTACTCATAGGTATTCTTTACAATAACCAGCAATACGCTTCACAGGCTGAATTGCATAAGCACTTACCAGTCTATATGGCTAAAACTGAAGGGCTGTAATTTAAATCAGAAGCACAGGACATACACACGCATTGCTTCAAAAGTAATGCCTCCTATTAATTTCCATGGAAACTACAATAGAAACAAAGAGCACAGTAACACTATTTGATAGAGCAAATCCTCAGCTACAGAACGCAAAGCTATTATATAGGGGAAGGACGAAATATATATGAAGGAACAAGCAGACTTAATCAGTGCCCAATGCGCCAAATAACATTCTCTGATTCCAGTAATTTACATTAGACAAGCATTTGGTCCAGTATCAGGAAATTGAGCTGCTGCCATAAAACACATAAATGAATTTAGGAGAAAACCAGCGTGGCTTTAAAGAAACAAGGGGAAAAAAAATTAGTAATTCTGAGAAAAGGAAAAGGGAACAAACCTGAAAACAATTGGTCTTTCCCTGCTTTGTAGGTTTTCCAAGAATAAACCTATTTAAGGAATAAAATTATTGCAAATCTGTCCCCCCGGTTACTGTAGTGATAATGAAAGCCATTAAAATGAATATTTGATAAATGAATAAAAATGAAGGGAATAAATGAATGGTAAATGAATATAAATACTAAAATGGTGAAAATTAAATGAATAATTCTCTTAAATGAATAAATCCACTATGCTTCAGTTTGTTAGGGCTCTGTACAGATTAAATCCCTCTTCATTGGCATCTCGAAAGGAATTTACACTGTGTCACAAGTATACATATGCATGCATATATGTATATGTATGTATGCACTGGGGGCTGCCAGCTTAATAGAAAGTAAACAACTTTGTGTGTTGTTGCTCATTTTCTTCCCCACTTGCTAAAAATGAGAACTATTTAACTAACTTCAGAGTTAGTGCAGTTAGTGGCTGCTGCAGAAGCAGCAGTATCTCAGCTTTTACCTGAGCTGTTTAATTATCTTATGGATGGATGTGCATTCCCTTTACTATTATTTATTAAACATTGCTATTTTCAGACAGCACACAGTCAAGAAATCAAAATGAAAGACAAGAGTTGAAGAGAAGGAGATAGAAAGGTAGCTGCAACAGCTCTAAGTGTAAAGAGGAAAAACTAATCAAGTTGGCAATTATTCAATGTACAAGGGAAGAAATATTTCAAGCTGGACATCACAGCTATATAGACTGCACATAGGAGAGAAACATCCAGCGTATGGGGCTGGATAAGTTGTTGGAAAACAAAATTATGCAACCAAAGGAAATAAGTATTTTTCAGAAATGAACACTGTCAAACTAGAAAAGAGGACTGAGAAAGTCAGTCTCTGCAGGACTCAACCTGCAGTCATTACTTAACCCCAGCCCCAATCATTGTAATTGGAATCGTCAACCAGAAACATACACCCCACCCCCTTTCATTCCATTGTTAGCAGCACCTGTGTGCAACTGCTTCCTTAGTTCCTTAAGTTCTACCTTCACATATTTCCAATGCAACCTCTTGCTAAGAGCCGAAAGTAGAAGTTTGACCACAAATGCTGCAGGATATTCTGAGAGAAGTTTGTCTGATGTTACTCAGAGAGCAAAAAGGATGGGAGTTGTTATCAAGTTTAGCTGCAGAAAATTAAGCTGTCCTTCTGCTGTACAATATGTTCTCTTTCTTCTGCTGTTACATTCCGAGTGCCCTGCAGAAGCCCAGGTTCCACTAATTGAGCAGCATAACAGTCAATACAAACACAGCTCCACAGTATAATCAGTAAATACCCTCTGAAATTACTTAACAGGTAAAATACAGAATTCCTTCAGTTCCTTTGACTTAAGTACCATGTTTAGTCTATTAACAATCCAACGCTCGCTCAGTCTATAAACCAAACTTAATTTGAGTTCTGATCCTGAGTCATTTAAGTCTCAAAATAGCACTGCATACCTTGAAGCCTGAAAGAATGTTAAAAAAATAAATAAATAAATCCCATTTTGAACCATTGCTGCATATTTTGCTTCACTTCAATTCTCCTCTCATCCATTGGCAGAGATGCAGTAAACATCCCAGATACCTGGAAAAGAGCCAAAGCCCTCATGTGCTTCTAATATAACTGCACCTTGCTTTCCGGATTAGCTCCGCACAGCTGCTGTTGTTTGGGCACTAATGTCATTGATTCTTAAGCAGGTCTCATTGGGGAATTAAGCTTCTCGTTTTGGTAGCTACTAGGTTAAAACTGAAAGCATAAGTCAACAAAAAGACTCGTAATGAAGTTGCAGTAATTTGAACTGGAGCTTCTTATTTCAGAAAGGTTTTGATTTGTTTTTTAAGTTCCTCTTTCTTTAACAGATCTTAAGGTTTGTTACCCAACAAAGCATTGTACTTGTCAATTGGTAATACCCACTAATTTGACACCTTGTATAATATCTGTACCCTAGTCCTGAAAAGAATGACTATAAGATCTATATTTTTACATCATAACGAAGACAAGTTCAACTAAGAAAAATGTCTATAAAAGTGACCAAGCATCATAAGATGAGTTCTTATTCCGCACTGGCCACAGAAAGAACCAAGACCTGCATCACAGTATCTCCTGGACGTGATATTTAAGATGAAATTAATAGATTAAAATAAGCAGACACCAATGAAGCTAGAACACGTAGCCCACCCACAGTCCATCAAGATTGGCAGGCTTTGCCATTTCCTTATTCTAATTCTGAAATCAGGACCAAGTCAGTCAATATTTGGCATTCAGCTGTCTGTTCCTCCTTTCCTCTACTTACCTATCCATCTATTGCCTTAATATCTACTGTCTTAATGTATTTCCAGAACTGAAATCACACTGCAACAATGTCTGTTAGTGTAATATCCTCAGTTTTATTTGACTGGCTAACTCACTTTTGTACCAATAGCTGAGAAAAGCACTTTAATATCTTTGTTATGATTCTATCCTCTGCCATTCCCCAAACTTGTTGATATCCATCAAACATTCAGCCGGATAAGTTAAAACAAGATTGATTTGCAAAAAATACTGGAATACAAAGCACTTTGTGATCTTATTTACTCATTCAATGCCAAAAAGCCATTTTATGCTCCTCATTCCCTTTTATAGCTATTGACTGAAATGTTGCATCAGTACCAATTATGGGGATTTGCAATGGTGAGAATGTTGGAGAAGTGGGGAATGAGATTTCATGATCACATCAAAGCCATAAATATTGTCATCCTTGCTGCTGTAATGTCCCTTAAGCTTTATTTAATGGTTAATTGATTGCAAAGAAATCTTTCAGATTCACTTAATTTTTAAGCACGGGACCTCGTTGGATTTTTGCAAGGGCTTTCTATTTAACAACAAAGTTATATATTATGTGGCATGAATTATAAAGCAGTTGTCATGGAGATATTGTTAATGCAGGAGACTATACACTGTGTGCTTTGAAAACCATGGAGCATCTCTGTCTGCAAGCTCTTTTTCTGAAAGCCTGGCAACTGGTGGTTAGGATAGTACCTGAGTAGTTCATTGGACCATGCTTGAGTACTATGCTCCAGCAATGATATATTCAGGTAGCTCTCATTTTACACCTGCACAGGCAGAACTGGAGTTTTTGTAGCATTCTGAGACAGAAAAGAGTGAATTGAAATATACCGAATTGCTCTGGTGCTTATGGCTTATCAAAGAAAAGTAGAAACTACACAAAACTGAAATGGGTAATATTAAAAGCCCAGGAACAAGGATTTTTTTTTGTTCCTTTGATAGATCAATGTTAATGCATTTACTTAAAAAAATAGATAAAGAAGAAGACATACAAAGGAGATCTTAACGAACCAGTGCTTGCAATCTGGTGCCTCAAGATTTGCTTACCTCTGTAAGATTTTGGTAAATAGGTTACAGAACTATTTCCCTCTGTTTGCACAGCTGTGAAATGGGGACATTTATGCCTAATTATCTTTATAAACTGCTTTAGAGCTCTAAAATTGAGAACGCCATTTAGATGCTAGAAGAAACACCTTTATCCCAAAAGTTTTTCAAAAGCTACTATTTGCCCATCATTTTTAATAGCCGTACTTTACTGTCTATGTATATACAGTAATATTAGTCTTAAGTAATGGGTATTCTTGGAGCCTAATATTCTATCCCTAGCAGTAATTTTGATAATGCTTGTGTTTACATGTCACCAAACAGAAGCAAATAATATCTATAGACTTGCTTTGCAAGACAAATGGTTTTGAAGTAAGTTTTACATTATTACAGAATCTCCTGACAGCAAAATATCGTTACCGTTTTCTCTTCTGGTAGCACCTATAAGAGATACTGGGTTTTCTGCCAGAGAAAACATGAAGATACAGCCTTACCAAAAATTGCTATGTAGTTCTTGCATTAAGCATCAAGTTCACTATTTCATATTTTCATAAATATGCAGAAAATCACGATGCCTTGCAAAATGAAACTTAAGAGACCAGTTCATGAAAAAATTATATGCTTCATTTACTCTGGCCTCCTATGTACTTTATTTTTTATTAACTCACTTATCCTTTATATGCAGGAGACCATCTCTCTAATATGTGACCCAGAAGGGTGGGCAGCAGAATGGGGAGGGAGTAAGCATAAACGGACGTTACACTTCCAGCACAGAAAAGCACATTCAGAAATTCACCCCACATTAGAAAAGAAATGAACCACACAGGGTTCTGTTGCTGTTCTGAATGGCCTTTTTTAGTCTAGATAAATGAACAAAGTGAGGGCAGGGACACAAATCTACACACCCCAACCCATCTGTTCTATTGCAGAATAGATGATGTACTTCCCCAATACTTTTCCTTCTCTTAGTGCAACTACTCCATGATTTTTGCTCCACTTTTCCTCCTGAGGACAACTTCTGTCCAAATTTTACCAGCAAGTAATTATGGCCTCATTGAGTTAATTGCTTACAATCACCAGAAAAAATACCTGCTAAAAAATAAGTACTGATGTGCTTGAACAGAACGGCCATGCATTTCTCAACAAGTAAGGAAGAGTTGTCAGTCTGGCACAGACTGCATTTTCTTTGCCTGAAGACCACTGTATACCACAGTTGATTTCTTTTCCTTGCACCTGTCACGTTATGTTCTGTGGTATTGTCATTAACTTAAATGGACTGAGAACTCAACATATTACTACAGCTTCTCACGCAGATAAACAGATAAAGGTCTCGCTCATCAGCTGAAATATTCTACTCTTTAATGTGTCCTTATGGAGAAGTCAACAAATACTGTGACAAAGTAGATATTTTCTCTCTTAACTCTTCACACTACAAAGCGTTACTTAGAAGTCATTGATCTTTCTGTATCATTTACAGCAAGATGATCAACTAATTCTCACAGAAACCCATGATGGTGTCCTGTTATCCATGTTTAGGTGTGCTCTTGGGGGCGTTGCTTGATTTCTGCCCTGAAGTGAGCTAGGTCTTAAATTAGAGAGCAGGACTACATGTTATGATGTTTGAGTTTTATCTTAACCACAGAATGTGGATTATTTCAGTTGTCTTAAATGTAGTTTAATGTCTCTGGTTTGGGATTGCTGTCTGCTGATTTCAGCCATAAAGTCTCCAAAGGTCACAATAAGGAGGATTTAGTATCTCTCAGTCCTTCTCCCTTCTGTACCCTGCTCCTCATGATGGACAACAGATTATGGATCAAATTTAGTAGGAACCTTGTATGCTCTACAAAATGTAGGGAGATTAAATGTGATCACAGAACGGCAAAGCACATCTTTAGCATCCAATAGCATACTTCAGTTTAAAACTTCATTACAATCTTTGCGTTATTCATTCCGTTCAAACATGGCTTACTATTTCCTTGCACAGCTCTAAGAGAAACTTTGAACTTTAGATGTTAGAACAAGAGCTGTACAAAATCATATGCAGAGAAACGTATCAGATATGCTGTTACTACAGTTTTAAGCATTGGACTGTAATAGACCTTACTAGTAGCAGTAGAAAGAATTACATTAATTTTAACAAATTTCATCATATTGGTAACACCTCATACAGATTAAGATGCAACACTCTGGAAACAGCAGTTAAAAACCAAAGTAAAGTATTAGGCAAAGTTTACCACTGAGAATGAGTCCTTGTCTAAGTCCTTTATGGTATAGTTGGTTCCCCATCTGTCACTTCAAAGAAAACATACAGAACTGGGAAGGAATTAAAGTCATTCCTACCACGTGATGGCAAGGAGTGAATCATGATAGTTGTTTCTATTGTGGAGCAGAAAATGGGAATGTGTGAGTCTGTAGAGACATTAATCATTAATCCTTTTTGACTTGTCAATCAAAAATGTTGTACTCTAGGGGTAAGAATATGTTTGACTGAAAACAAGCTTTTAGTAAAATAGATTTGGCAGATGCATATTTGCAGATGCTCATGAAGGATGAATCATGACATTTTCTGACAACAAACACACCAAAATGTCTGTTTTGCTACTCTGTTTCCCTTTGGATATTGCATCAGCTATATATACCGTATATGTACGTATTTGTGTATAAATCAATCAAGTTTTAATGAAGAAAATTATTTGCTGTCTATACTAAAACCACAACAATAAATAACCCAATCAAAAGAAAAACAGTGAAAAACATCTAAAACACTTGAATAGATTATTCAGCAGGGCTACAAATTGCATTCAATACAACAGCACAGTGAAATTCTTTATCTATCATTGTTAGATTTTCATAGAAGGCTTCAGGATGCCTTTGAAGTTGAATGGTGCTACGCATGCAAGGTGCTGTCTTGCAGGGTTTCATCAAGCCTGACCTGGTGCAAATCCACACCATCAAATCAGTATTAGTGAGAATTACACAGACCTTCCAAACGCAGAGGCCTCTAATATAAAAAAGTTACAAATAAATTTAAGATCAAAGGATTGAGTCTGTTGTACTAAGCTTTAGAAATCCTTTGTACATTCTTAATGATTTTCCCTAAAACTAAATTTAGAAGCAGTAATTAGTCCTTTAAGATGGATTTAGAAGCAAGTAACAGTAATTAATCATAGTAAATTATTATTAGCATCCATTCTGCTTGAGCACAGTAGTTACATTTGATCAAACAATATCTCCCAGATACTATTCAGCTTTGTCATGGAGAAATCCACAAAGGCTATTTCTCTTGACTGCACCCTCCAATGACTGATTAGTTTTTTGAAGATATTTTACCTTATTTTTACTTTGAAATGTTCATTTTCCAGAGGAAACTGCCACCACACTCACTCCCCCCATTCTCACCTACTGGGAAAGATCAGGGATAATTACTACAATCAATAGGAAGCACACTCTACCTTGGGAATGGGGTTTTATACCACCATGGCAGACTATGTTTGCAGACCATCGTTCATTGTTTTTATTTCAGATATTCTGGGCAATCATTGTTCTTTGCAGATGTAATCAAGTTGCAGTGCAGGATCCTGATCCTGGCAAAGGATGTTTATTTGTTATTAAGTATAATATATTGAAAGCTGTAGCATTGCTGATGGGTCAGACCAGATGCCTTCCATCATGAGTTAGTGAGATGCATTTCTTCAAAAAAGCTCATAGATAAAATGCTTTCAGCTGGCTGAGATTAATAAAGATAGCTCCCTCATCATCTCAAGGAATGGAGCCAATAATGAGTAACAAATAATATCATAAATCATTTTTTATAAGTTAGAATTGTCTACTATTTGCTAAAATGCCTTTCATGGTGAATTTGCATGCTCTTATGTGTTGAATGACAATAAGGAAGCAAAGAAGGTCATTGGGGACACAAAAAGGCAAAATGTTGCTATGTACTACTGCACTGAACAGCTGGGATTGATTTACAGTGTCCAGAAATCTCCTCAACGAGTTCAAGAGGACAGTATGGAAGTCTATTCATATAGAGAATCAATATAAATTCCTGGGATTTAAAATAATAAAAATAAAATGTCAGCTTAGAAAAACCTATACAGTCCTAAAATAAACCAGCATACGTATGCACATTATTGCTGCTGCCTATATTAATATGTAGGGGTAGGTTTTGCTCACAAGATGGCAGTGTTGGTTACTACACATCACTTCACTGTGACTTCCTCCAGAGAAAGTTCTCTATTTTGCTACCCAGGGTGGAATTCCCTGAAGGGCTGCATCTCTGCACCTGCTAACTCACAAAGCAGATCTGACCCTTCACACTACTTATAAGCTGCCATAAACCTTTACAATTAAATATACAACCCTTGCCTAAATCTGTGAATATCCAAATTTCCAAACAGGGTGGACTCCTATTTTCCATCTTTCATTAAATTCCATGTCAACAGAAAACATTTTTATTGTTTTTTAACTATACTGTAATGCTATAATGTGATTGAAAGTACAGCAATAATAGCACAGTGGCAAAGTCTGCATTTTCTGTACCACCTCAGCAATGCTTCTTTACCTACCTGAAGAGTCATGATATTCATTGTAAGAAGACATCTAATGAGCTCTTCTTCAGAGGCCAAGAAGCTCTTCATTGCCACTGAATGTCACCTTTTGGAGAATTTCTTAAAATGAAGAAATGTCTAGACTTGAATAATCGAGTTAAAAATAAGAGATGAGGATTTTTTTAATGCAGATTTCAACCAAGACAAAATAAAGCAATGGGAAAAAGGGAATTACACATTTTTTTAATAGCGAGTTGTGCCTAAGTGAACTGCAAAGCAGTAACAGAATGAACAGATAAGCAAAGAAGCAGGCAGAGATACAAACCTGAGCTACCAACACAAGATAACAGAACTGGCTGCAGGTGTTACTGTGACCAGCTACAGCAGCGGAGCATTCAGAAGCACCCAACACAGACTGAGGAAAACTGACAGATCCCCATAATGTAAAAAATGAACTGCAAGAACAGTGTTCCCTTCAAAACAAGTGCATTAAAGATTCTTTTATTTACCTGCTATAAAGTAGAAAAAAATGCTTACTTGTGCATTCCCACTATCTGTCTCCAATAATGAAAGTGATTTTTAAGTAAATTAAATTTGCAGTGTTTACTCTTGAGCACCACTTGCAAGATGAAGCTTTTCTTAAAGAGCTGTTGTATATCCAAAGAAATAACAATTGCTCTGGACACACTAACAAAAACACTTAGCATTACAGTGATAGTAAGGCTTCCACTTCAGAACCAGCAGCAAGAAAATACAAAGTCATTGTTGAAGCAGCCGCACTTAAAATGCAATCAGTTCTGATTGCACCTAGAGCTTCAAGTCACCTATGTTTGGTGTAATATAACGTAACATACAAAAAATGGAGTTATAACCCTAAGCTTGCAATTCCCAGCTTTGCATGGGTACTCTAATATTTACTTCTAACTTCAGTGATGAGTTCCTATTAATTTCTCACTTACATGATACATACTTTGGAGACATGATAGATGGGTTTTTGAAGGGCGAGCAAGTTGTTTGAAAGCGAGAGCTTCTCACTGTGGTGATCAGGAGGCTGAAAAGAAGGCATTCATGTTATCCTTTCAACTGGCAATAGGGACCTCAGGGAACAGAAATCATTTGTTTTTTATGGACTCAAGACCATGCATGCCCAGTTTCCATGGCACTCTCTCCTCTCCCTTACCCCTCGTGTAGTTTTTTTACTTGGACATTTCCTCTCCAGAAATGATTTTCAACAGGAGCAATGCACTCAGAATCTAAGTCAATGTCTCTGACTTGGTTTTTGTCTCCTCTGTTTTCCTGCCACCTTTCTTATCATCAAGGCTGCCAGAACATCTGCTACACCCCCTCTTTATGAGAATGCCAATGGATTCTGAACTTGCTTTCCCCTTCCTTCTTTCCACTCACAGCATCTACACACTGTGCTTTAGAAACTGATTTTTCAACTCCCAAACAATCTCATCTGTCCATACGAAGACATCAGGTGATGAGAAGGTGATTATTCACTGTGTGACTACTTTGTCCTCCCCTAATTAATAATGTTAAGCACTAGAGCCAATAAATGCCACCATAACAGAACACAGATCTGGCACTATACTGTGCTAGAAAACTAGTAAAGTCTAATCTGTCTTGAAGAACTTGCTACCATCTTGGTTTTATTGTTGTTCTTCCCCACTCCACAGTCACTTAATTTCCTTCCCGGCACAGTCTGTACCTACAGCACAGCCTAAGTTCCTACTGACATCAATTAAGAGTGCTAAGACTCTGCAATGGAGATTTGCAGAGGGCACTGGTGGGGGAAACCTGCCCTTGGCTGCTGCATGCATGAGTCACTGCAACTGATATTTCAGATGCCCCAGATTATGACCTACTTTGCTGTGTATTTCTCAGAGTGAGTGAGTAAGGCATTTCAGAGGCTGATTCAAAATTACAAAAGCAGTATTTTCTGTGGTAGCAAGGAAGAAATGTTTTCTTAAACATTAGATCAATTTTACAATTCTTGTATCAACGACGAAAATTCCCTAGGGTCACTGTTGAAAGTCTACTGAAGATCTGAATTGATTTTCATAGGCTATAAGTCAGACCCTTAGTCTTCAACTGAAATTTGAGATGCCTGTTGCCATACATGGGGGTTCATGTAACTGCGGAGAGATCAAATAGGCCTTCATAAATGCTTTACTGGTTGGCAAAATTACAGGAATTGTGGGTAATTCGTTCATTACTGGCACCAGAATTACTGCTCTCAGCCTGCTCTGCTGCCCCAGTGAGGAACAGGCCTTACAGACAGACGATCCTTTAAGCAAGACTCTAAGTGCTTTGCTGATATATCATAGGTCCACTGAAGTCACTGGTAGCTTTTCAATGACATTTATAGGCTTTTCATCATATTTTCCACGATCCAATTTTCCACATATAAAATATATGTTTTTTTTCTCTCCTAGTCTCCAAATCTTTTATATGCAGGTCCCGTGTGCAGAACAATCATTCCCTACTTGTATCCAGGTCAAATTGGCCCTAATTTATGAAAGCTCAGGGGGCTGAGCCATGCAGAGGATGTCAGGCTAAAAGACCAAAATGGTTCCTCTTAACACTTGTAAATTTAACATGAGTAACTGGGATTACTGATAGTGACATACAGGGTCAGCTCTGTTTTTCTACCATTACTGGAATTTCTTTGATCATATGTATGCGTGCAGATTTATCCATTTAATTATCCATTTAGATTGAACCTGCCACTTAATAATCAAGTCCTGAAAGAGCTGGGGCTCAGAATTTACAGAAATCTTTAAAAAAAAAAAAGAAGCAAGCACTTGCACTGAAATCAATGTGAAGGTATCAGCTCTTACAGGAACTGCAAGGAAAATATCAGTGAGAGCTTAAAGAAATACCTTTTTATTGCCAGTAACAATGAGGTACACCTGTGTTGGCCTCTTTTAATACCATGTGTTGTAATACGCTAAGAACATCCATATGGGGAAATTCCTTAAATGCTAGCACTTTGATTTGGAATTCTCTTAAAAAGACAATCAAAGCCAAACCACAAAATACCACAATCATTTCTATAGGAAAAGGAACACCATACTCAGCTGCCTGCTTATTCTGCAAATGGAAGGCTGAGATAAGACACTGCAGAAGGAAAACACCAAACAAGAATGTTTACCATGCAAATGAGCTTCATTAATACAGAAGATACTTATCCAGACCACTCAAAAGATTCCATATGGATGCATTCTTCTACTGTGAGAAACAGCATTTTCGTTTGCAATCAGCATTATACAAAGCAATTGGCAGCTCTGGGATTATTTGCCAATATAAATGGGGGATGACAATGAGACATAAGAATTTTAAAAATTAGCCTATTTTCATCATGCTGAAATTTAAAATGTATTTAAAAAAATATATATTTTCCAGCTCCATCATCAACATGAAATGCGGGTTAGACTTCTAAGTATGTATGTTTTCAATTTTTAGCATTAATTAAATGGTCTTCAGCAAAGTGTATCTTATATCTATTGTTACATTTCAACTGACGGTAAGAATATAATATTTTAACTGGATAATAAAAACTCAAACATGTTGGAATAATCAATGAAAGCAGGATGGCCTCTCTGAGTAGAAACTGGAAATCTCCTTTCAAAAGCCACTACCAAATACTTTCATGTAAAAACTGCACACTTTCATCCTAGAAGTCCATCTTTCAAGAACCTCAGAGAGCAATGCTGGTAATTCTGCTAAGCTATTTTAAGTGTATTTAGGAGCTTGCTTAATTTGGATGCAATTCTTTACTCTGGATCAATATGAGAAATTTAAGCACATAAATTTCACAATGATTACGGACTGACAACGCACTGCAGTGATTACTTAATGCTTCAATATTTGTGCAGAATGTTAGCAGCAGCCTTGCCAAGAGTTGTTGCATGAGAAGGGAAACCTCAAAAAAGACATGAAGCAAGAGGTTTGTTTGGAATGCAGTAAAGCTGTGGAACATCTGAGAGTGATGGTTAAATGAAGAAATACTGGTGGTAAGTGGACGGCTGGACTGGATGACCTTGGAGGTCATTTCTAACCTTGGCTATTCTATGACTCTATGGTTTTAACGAGCTTTACAGCAGATAAATATATATATATATTATCCTAGATTCAGGGTTTGTTATGGAAAGCATTCACCTGCCATACTATATCTTCCTCTGTTCTTATTTCTGCTATAGCTAGAACAGAATTTTCAGAGCATGAGTACACAGAAATGGCTTATCAGTTACATAATCAGAATTAGGAAGAGTTTGAGACAGAAATCAGCCCCCTGGGACTGCACAACCACTCCTGCCATTGCTGCTGCTTCTAAGGAAGGAAGACCTGATACCAATACTTTTAGTGCTATTTCAGTAACTATCCAGCTAAGCAGCTCTCAGACATAATGCACATTTGAAAAGCAGAAAAATGCCTGATGCTTATGCTCAGATTCTGAAAATCCCATGACATTCTCACATTGAAAAGGCATTGGAAAATGGGCACTTTCAGTAAACGAAGCCTGAAGAACTGATCTACATGCACATAAAGCAAGCACAGAGAATCACCTGTTCACCAGTAGGGCGGCTGCAGCTCTCAGCCTCACTATCTTTCTTCCTCAATATCAGCACAGAAAGTACTATTGAACATACAAAGAACTCTTTACAAATAACCTCATTAAATACGTATATAGGAATGATACATTCCTACAGTGATTCCTTACAGTCTAATTTACAGAGATTTCAAAACAGTACAAATATTAACAAGGTTCTGCACTACGCCAAACTCTTCTTCCTCCTCGTTACTAGTCTCCTTTTTCTGCGTACAGATACTTACAAATGAGGCAACAAAGAAAGTCAGTTTGACATTTAATGTTCCACGCAGAAATCACCAACACACTGCCAAGGAATTAATTAAGATTACAGTCACATAACAGTGACACCACGAATAAATACTCATATACAGGTAACAAATTAACTTATTAATTCAACTAGTACACAGTATTAAATAACTATATGGAAATAACAAACATTTTATACCCGCTTTAAATGTGAGCTCTGTTTTTAATACAGAGTTCCCTTCCTTGGTTGTTCAAAATAATTACATTTTAATGGGTTGTTAAATTTAAATTTATTGAAGAATGTGAAATAAATTGGTTGGAAACTTCCTAAAAGCACTTCAAAAAGATCCACGCACATTTTGAAGTCGTGCCATATTCATGAAAACATAAATCATGGAATAAAAGCACTGAAAGCAATGGATGTATGCATTTTCATACATACATGTATACAGATACATATGATGTGGACACATATATATGAGCTGCTTTAATTCTGATTAGCAGGAAGCATTCAGCTTTCAGCTGCCAACATGAGGCCTTCTGTTGCAGTACTATATAAAATCAGTAAACCCTCACAAGGAAGCAGCATCTCACCCTGAGAGCATCCGCTGTCCTTTTGGCTGCTGTGTGTGTCTGTGTCGGAAAGAAAGCTCATCAATCCATCTGAGCTCTCGGGAAGGCCATGCACATCTACCCTCTACTCAGTATCACACATAAATATCTCTTTCTGTCTCTCTTACAGCTGCTTCTGAGACATAATTTCAAGGAAAAGGAATGTTCTCGCTGCAGAACCTTGGCCATGTACGTGCTAGCTGCTGCAGGTACGTGCTGCTAACAGCCACTGGTGATAAAACATGCTGCCGAAATGAGGAGAACCCTCACAACGCTATGAGACACCTGGAAAAATTATCAACTGATCATTTTAATCCTCTGGAGTTTTAATTAAAACAGATTTTGTAAGCATTGAGGTACTGGGTGCTTCTGATTTACTGATACAGTTGCTGGTAGCAGAAACTTAATCAGGTATTCATCCATAGTATACCGCAGGATCGCTCTCACTTTAGCAAAAGCCATGGCATACTCCCCAGGTACCAGTCAAAAATGGTTTCACCCTCACTGTGCTTTTTGCAAATGACTTCATGGATATCTAAATCTAAAGGAGTTTCTGAAATAACAAGGACCGCTAACCCACGTAGGGAGATGCAGACTGCCCCAGGTATTCTACCGTGGAGAAGGCGTTTCTTTAAACAACCTGCCCTATTTTAGGCTTTATGTTATAAAAGAGCTTATAAACAAATGCTTTTGAGTATCTACAAAATGTTAATATTTGGTCCACATGCACAGAGTATACTAAGAGATGCTTTCTTTCCTATGTTGGCTGGGCTGAGCCTTCCCCATAATAAAATGTATTTTAAACAAGTTAGCTACCTTAAAGTTGAAAAAATAAAGTATAAATTATCCTGCTCTTCCTATTGCAAGCACAGAAATTAGTTTGGTTCTTATCAGTTCAGCAGAAGGGGTTCATCACAAGAATAGGAAACTACACAAACAGCAGCAATGTACCATTTACCCCATGGTTTGTTTGTTCGGTTTGTCAAAACATTCTACTGTAAGATCACAAAACATAACAAGGGTATTTGAAGAAAAATTAAATTAGGTTCTGTTTTAAAACTGCAGTTTCTTTGGCTGCCTCAACTTGTCTTCATATATTAAAATATATCTCAGCCTACATAATAACGATACCATAATAACTTTTTAATACTAAGATCACCATTTTATTTGCATTAACGAGAAGTATGTCCCTGCAGCTCTCTTATACATATATGTCATGCCCAAGAATGGCTACACACTTTAAAAGAAAGTGCAAAGACTTTAAAGTTAGCCATTAGGGAGGAAATGGCATATAGGTTTTTAAATTATTATTGTTTTCCTGACCATCTCTGTCCATAGCTACTTTGTCAGCTAAAGTTTTTCCACCTAATATGCCATTTTATTATACAAACCTCCAATTGTGTTTGTATGTGCAACAGAAACGCATAAGTTATAGTTACAGGCACGATTTTTTGCTGCTTGCCTGAAAAAAAAATATCCTAGAAGGGGAGAAAAAAACAACCCTAAAGCTTCCATCAATGAGGATGAATAACAATTTGCAAGCTATGGACAAATTTTCAGTTGATCAATAAGGCTAAAACGATTTGTAAGTTGAGGAGATTGGCAGTAAATCTTCTTTAAGTGTTCTCCTTCATGGAGATGATATAAGGGGAACTTTAAGAACAACAAAGGTACTCTGCTTCCATAGCAAGGGGAAGGAACCAGTGAGCCAAGACAGGCTGATAGACTTCAGCATAATTTGCCGTTTCAGGTGAAGGAAGCCAATGAGCTGGGATAGGCCTTGACATAATCCTGTGCAATAGCAGAAAGGGGCCATTAAAGCCAAGATGGGCCTTGGTATCATTCCTGCTAACCCTGCGAAAATACATTTGGCATTACTGGTGGTGAGACAAGAGCTCGCCACATTGCTGAGCTCGCATAACTATATGGCCTGAGAGTATCTATAAACTGCAGCGGAACTGCTGAACTAACAAATGGCTGATTTAACACAATAAATAGCACACAGGAAAAATAATGCAGTTACAGCATCGTTAAGACAGCTGCAGAATGAGGAGAAAAGGAACTACTCAAAAGCAGCACTGCTTTTGGAATACAGAAATGAAAATTATATATGGGATATTGAAAAGGAGAGACACGAGAGTCACTTTCAGAAAGAGTTTTCCCAGGGAAACATCTGCAGGACAAGAGCAAGGCAACCACAGGTGAAGCACTCAGCAGCAGCACTGACCGACCAATGGGAAACAGAGGAAGCAAGGAACAGAGACTGTGAGCATGGAAAGGATAAAAGACAACTCAGAAAGCCAACAAGGTGAAAAACAGCTGAGTGTTAAAAGCCCCAGTGGGTAGGAACCAACTGCTGTGGAAATAAACACCTTCCCCAGGGATGCAGAAGGCTGCGAGGCCCAGCGTTGTGGAGCACCACCATGGCTGTGGGCTCTGCTGCCAGCACTGCAATGCCTGCAGTAGGTGGCTGGTTGCAGCCACTGCTGCCATTACTGCCCAGCATTAACAGCTATTGAACATCCACTGCCAGTCTCATAATTACCTCAGCATCCTAACTGTCTGTTATTGATTATTTAAGGCTATCCATCTCACAGTTAGATACTGCTAAACCACAGTTGCATTTCACACCACTGTTAAATTTCTATAAGCTGTTAATAAGAGTTTTAAAGAGCTGTCTTATACATTCCATGTAGTTAGAGACTCTTTATTCACTTCATAATACATTGCTCAATCCCCTCCTTCTCTCCTAAAACGCCAAATTAAGCACAACGACTTGGCACTGCAGACAGAAAGCGCCTCCTTCAGATGCAACGCGAACAAAAGATAAACAAGTTGCGATCAAGTTTAGAGCTCACACGGAACGCACAAACACAGAGGAAGAGTTCAGAGACATGAACTGTGTCAATACAAAAGACCGACAGTATAAAGAACTGCGAAAAATCAGACTAGATCTTTCTAGAAAACTGACCTGCACGTCGCACTCCGAAGCGGACCGTCCCGTCTCTCCCGCTCCCCCTCTCAGCGCACGCAGCAAAAGCAAAGCGCCGCGTGCTGCTGCCCGGCGAGGCGTTGCACGGCCGGCTGCTGCGCCACGTGGCGCACCGGGACACTGCAGCCATTTCTTTTCCTTCCCCGAACGCTATTGGTCAGAGGCTACAGAAGGCACGAGCCAGGTGTTGTGTTTAACAGCAGAAGCACCAGCTTCAGAGCCACTGGAATCAGCTCACTGATTTTCTCCCTGCAGACCATGAAGTGAGAACCTGAAGTTCATTAAAACTGCAGCTTTGACTAGTTTGGCTGGAAATTACTACACGGAGCTTATTACATAATGTATTCCTCTGATGTATATTTTACTTATCATAGATTATGAATGAATAGAAGCATGATTTTAGATAAAGGGATGGAAGGTAAATGTCAGTTGATGATAATAGTCTCTGTATCAACATAACTTCTCATATTGACTCTGTAGAACTGTCCCTTGAGGCTAGACCTGGCAGGCTGTGTTTTATGGAACAGTTTAGGTGTATATTTGATAACCAACTATTCTAATTAGTTCAGACAATATCAGTCTTCTTGATCACTTTGATTCCGTTCCAATCTCTGTTGATGTCTGTGAGAAAAGCTTTGTTATTGTCAAGGGTAAGTAGATCATATTTCAGCCTCTTTGTCTTGCTTTTAGTAGCCGATATCTTACAGGAAGGGAAAAGTTCCCAGTTTTAGAAAAAAAAAGGGGGGGAAATGATTTTGGCCATCCATATTCTTTTTTTTTTCCCCCAGGGTATTAAAAACTGGCACAAGTAACAGCCTTTGTGGCCATCTGACACTGATCTGTGGATAGTAGTAAGACAGGTCTAATTGAGGTTGCTAATACGTTTCCTCTACCTTGCAATTTTATTCCAGTTCCTTTAAATAAAGCTAACAAATTCCATATTTCTTCATTTAGTTTATAATTACTGTTATGCTTCTTCATGCCTCTTACAGCATTTTCTTTTTAAATTGTATCTTTCAAAGTCTTTTTTTTTCAGTTCTTATATTAATAATTTGTTCTCCTACCAGATGCAAACTATTTGCTAAGCTCATACACCGCCATTATTATTGTTATCGGTATTAGTAATGGAATCATTATCATTCTCATCACTAAAAGCTAGCTCATTATCTGATAAGTCAAAATTTCCTCCCAAAGATTTTGAGGTATTTGATTTTCCTCATTTGTATTCTCAGAAGTCATTTCTTCTTCAATTGCTGAAGATGAAAATGCACCTTCCATAAGTAAGCTGCCATTCAGTTCATTATGCTGCTTTGATTATTAATTTTTCTTTTCTCCTTCGCAGCACAGGAAGCCAAGAATAATAGTGTTTTCGACTGGTTTGTGGCACCCAAGAGAGTTCCTTTCAAAAACAGCTACTAGGGGTTAAGTTGTGATTATGTGGACTCAAGACAACTATTGATTAAATCCGTGGGAGCTGCTAAGACTGATAGTTGAACCATACAGTTTTCTGGTGAGCAGGTTCTTGGGGAATAAACTTTGGGAAGAATTTCAGATAATATCAGTGACAAGTTGGCCTTTCACGAGTGCAAAAGATGAAGTAACATTTTCCTTCTTTCTCAGCCCATTTCCTCATCCACATTGACATAGCCAAAACCTAGCCTGAACTACCATGAGCTAAAAGAGCTGCACCATCTGAGACGAGGCTGTCAAGGTGGACATCTCCACTTCTGTGAAGCCTCAATTCTGAGACACATGTTCTAAAATTTCTCTCTTCTTAGAAAGGCAACTCGGTGACTTTTCTTGACCATCGCCACTCAACAGCTCTACTGTGATGAGATCATACTTCCTTATATAAATGTGGTCAGGGATAAAATTATACAATGAGAAATGCCAAGCATATTGAGCCCAGCGGACAGTGAGAAAGAAAATGTAATCAGTTTAAGGTACGAGGAATGTTGTTGTTGTTTTTATTACTATTTTGCAAAGAGATATTTCTGATGATGTGATACAGAAAACCACCTGATGTGTGAGTTGTAAGCAGCCTTTTAAAATTCAATTAACTTTATTTAATTAGATTCATGCATTTGTAATATCAAGGAGTCGCATTACTGAAAATTAGCTTCGGTGATGCTCTTCTAATAATACTGCACAGCTATTTGTTGCCAGATGTAAAGAAAGCTAATTACTGGACTTGGTCTTCCACACAGCTGATGCTGCTTCAACCATCTTCCATCACATGACACAAAATTATGCATGCATGCTACTAAATTGTGTTTTAAATCTGAGGTATCCAATCCCTTTAGAAAACTGAGCAATTCTACTTATTTAGCCTGGGACATCAAAACCAGAGAAAGAACTCAGATATCTGATTTCCATTTATTTCTCAGAGAGATTGTAACTCTCTGTACACAAACACAAATTATGCCAAAAGAAAGGCCTGTACACATGCTGTCTCAGCATCAGACAACTAGTCGTGCCACACCGTATTTATCCAATGCACTGAGCAAAGACTAGTTAGTATTCCATTCAGTTAGCCTTTCAGATGAGAAATACAGATCAGTACTATGCTTGGAAGTCTCTCCCAGGAAATTAACACATATTTTGAAGATACAAATACCTTTATAAATATCATAGCTGATTTCTCCAAGTAGGAAAAAATGTGGCTTCAAAATATCAGGCAGTATTTCACCTACCACTGAAACGCTGCTGTTATAATGTAAACATGTTAAAAGCAAATTTAGTGTATGGAAACAAAGTTTTAATCAGTTTCAGTGCCATGGAACTATGGCCTGAGCAGAAAGACTGCAACCAAGTCATGACAGCTCTTAAAGATACAGGAAAACATGTTTCATTATCCCTACCTTGACAGTATTGAACCTGAAAATGACACTGAGTTTTCCTAATGGGAGTTCATATTTTCTTTACATTTTGCTCTAAGCTGTAGCCTGGTCAGGATTGAAATGCAACGCAAAGAATGGCCCAAACTGTGGCAATTTAAGTGCAAATTTATACCTGCTTTAGGAAGATGCAAGACAGACTGCATACAGAATGTTATGCATTTTTGTTCAGTTCCAGCAGAGCTGTAATAGATTACTGATTTTTCATGAAAAAACTCATACTTAATATGTAACTTCTGTATCTTTCAGTGCTGACCAACCTGCAGAGTATGCTATTCCGTCTGAATTATATGCTTGCATGAAAACAATGAGAAACAGAAAAAAAAATGGAAACAGGTAGGAGGGTAGAGCAAATCAATGCTAGATAGAAACAAACAAGTGAAAACAACAACCAACAAACAGAAAAAAAATCATGTTCTATGATTCTATGAATCCTGAAAAACTCTACCTGAACTTTGTACGGATTTGCTGAGGGAAGCAACTACTATTATCAAATCCACATTGACTTCACAATGTCACAAAGACTAGTTCGCTTTCATACTTCAAAACTTCACTTTCATACATCTGAAAGAAGGCCAAAGCACACCCAAATCTAACTGAAATCAGTTATATTAGAAAAGGCTTTCCCTGATATTTGCAGTGAGGAAGATGATCTCGTATAGACTTTTAGGATAACTGCATGTCAATACATACAGCCAACTAGCAAAACTGTAAAAAATAATATATATATACACATATATGTATACACACTTCATTTAATAATAGTAAATGAACTGTAAGAGTTAACAGGCACTGAAATATAACCATGTTAGGCATGGCACAGAAACATAAGCACAGCAGGAATGTATTGTTCTTCCTATGAAAGAACCATCAGGGTTTGCTTTGTTGCTTTCCCCAGGGTTCATCCAATGGCACTGTGCAGTTAAACCCTACATCACCAGGCAATGACATTTAAACTGGTAGTTCTCCCAGTTTGATAACCATCTCATGTTGATATCTGGGTTTGGCACTCAGGCCTTTCTGCCCTTGCTGGGGCTGCACCTTTGAAGGCAGAATGCAAAAGGTTCCTTCCTGCTGATTTTAAAAGTATCTGTAGGTCATCCTGTGATGCACAGGAAAGAACTGTTTTTCTGCTGAACAGAACAGTGGACTGGAAATCTTGGAAGCTCTTTATTTCTGACCTCTCATGAGTGACTCTGGGTGTTGTGCTTGCACTCAATTTCTCCATATGTATAATGGAACAATAACATACCACATGTGATAGAGCACTTACCTAATCTAAAAGCCAGAGTAATTCTTCGTAGCCTTCACAGAATCACAGAATCACAGAATTATAGGGGTTGGAAGGGACCTCTAGAGATCATCGAGTCCAACCCCCCTGCCAAAGCAGGCTCCCTACACCACGTCGCACAGGTAGGCGTCCAGGCGGGTCTTGAATATCTCCAGAGAAGGAGACTCCACCACCTCCCTGGGCAGCCTGTTCCAGTGCTCCGTCACCCTTACTGTAAAGAAGTTCTTGCGCACATTCGTGCGGAACTTCCTATGCTGGAGTTTCAGCCCGTTGCCCCTAGTCCTGTCCCCACGCACTACTGAAAAGAGACCAGCCTCGCCACTATAGCTCCCACACCTCAGGTATTTATAAACCTGGATCAAGTCCCCTCTCAGCCTTCTTTTCTCAAGGCTAAACAGACCCAGTTCCCTAAGTCTCTCCTCGTAGGGGAGATGGTCCAGGCCCTTCACCATCTTTGTGGCCCTCCGCTGGACTCTTTCCAAGAGATCCCTGTCTTTTTTGTACTGGGGAGCCCAGAACTGGACACAGTATTCCAGATGAGGCCTCACCAGGGCAGAGAAGAGGGGGAGGATCACCTCCCTCGACCTGCTGGCCATGCTCTTTTTAATGCACCCCAGTATGCCATTGGCCTTTTTGGCTACAAGGGCACACTGCTGGCTCATGGCCAACCTGTCGTCCACCAGGACGCCCAGGTCCCTCTCAGCAGAGCTCCTCTCCAGCAGGTCTTCCCCCAACCTGTACTGGTGTATGCAATTATTTCTACCGAGATGCAAGACTCTACACTTGCTTATGTTAAACCTCATCCGGTTTCTTACTGCCCAGCTCTCCAGCCTGTCCAGGTCTCTCTGAATGGCCGCACAGCCTTCAGGCGTGTCAGCCAATCCTCCCAGCTTCGTGTCATCAGCAAACTTGCTGAGGGTGGCCACTATCCCCTCATCAAGGTCGTTGATGAAGATGTTGAACAAGACTGGACCCAGCACAGACCCCTGGGGGACACCACTAGTCACAGGCCTCCAGCCAGACACCGCACCGCCAACGACAACCCTCTGCACTCTGCCAGTCAGCCAATTCTCGATCCACTTCACCGTCCACTCATCTATCCCATACTTCCTCAGCTTTGTTATAAGGATGTCATGGGGGACCGTATCAAAAGCCTTACTGAAATCAAGGTAGACTACATCTACCGCTCTCCCCCTGTCCACCCAGCTAGTGACATCTTCATAAAAGGCCACCAGGTTGGTCGAGCACGACCTCCCCTTGGTGAACCCATGCTGAGTACTCCTGATAACCTCCTTTTCTCCCAGTTGTCTGGAGATGGCATCCAGCACAAGCTGTTCCATCACCTTCCCTGGGACAGAGGTGAGGCTGACTGGCCTATAATTACCCGGGTCATCCTTCTTGCCCTTTTTGAAGACTGGGGTGACATTGGCCATCCTCCAGTCTTCAGGCACCTCCCCAGTTCTCCAAGACCTTTGAAAAATTACAGAGAGCGGCTTAGCAATAACCTCCGCCAGCTCTCTCAGCACCCGCGGGTGCACCCCATCAGGTCCCATGGATTTATGGACATTAATGTTTCCTAAGCACTCACGGACCACCTCTTCCCTGACTAAAGGGAAATCTCCCATTCCCCAGATTCTCTCATCAACCACCGGGGACTGGGATTCCTGGGGGAGAGCCCTTTCACTAAAGACAGAGGCAAAGAAGGCGTTCAGTATTTCCGCCTTCCTTTTGCTCCAGGTTTTGTCCCTCTGTGTGATTTCATCAGCTTTGACGTCATGGTCCACAAGTTTCAGACTTTCAAGTGTCATCTATAGATTCAATCACTTTCAGTTTTTAAATTGCTTCTCTGCCCTTCATTTAGAAAGGAAATAAAAAGGTTTACTATCATGTAGCACTGAGCTTGTGTTATAACTGCCAGGAGATAGATGGTCTTTGATTTTCAAATGTATGTTAATGGATCAATATTCTCCTTTCTTGCTCCACACATATCTCATAAATTATGATGTCATTAAACCTGCAGAATGAATTTGACCTTATCCACTGAGCATCATGTTTTAGTATTAATAGTTCTTTTCTTAACAGCAATTGGGAAATACAGCCAGACATTCTGAATGACATGTTTCTATCTTTAGAGCATGCCTTTACTCATGGGATTAATGCTGGGATTGTATAAAATTGATACTTAAACAGCAAAACGACATCTTTGCATGCTTCCAATATCTCAGAAAAGGCTTGAATTTGAATAATTATTTATCTCTGGACCAAGAGTATGGGTGCAGCCATTTATTTTCACATCTGTTTTAAGAAGGAAATGCACAGCTAAGTCCAAATAAGAAAACACATCACGTTAAAAGGTAGTGTGTAGGTAGTTATACATGAAGTGTAATGTCTTGCATTCTAGACAAACAAGGCTTTGGTCTAAAATTTTAGTACTGTAAAGTATCACAAATTAACTCAGCACCACTTTCTACAGTGTTTCATACCAGGAAGAAAGGGAACAATGCAATGAATAGGAAGGGCCTGATGTGGAAGGCAGAAATATATTTCCTGAGGTAAGACAGCACCAGATCACTGAGACATTGCCATGCGCTGACAAGAAGAACACCACGAGGAAAGGAAGGGGAATGCTTTATGCTGGAGAAACTCATTGTGAGATAATAAAACGTAACTGGCCAACATTAAAGAGATGCTTTATTTGGCCAAAATCAGCAGATTTTTCTCAGGAAAGAATTTGATTCAAACTACTTTACAATATCAACATAATGCTTCATTTGTATGGGTAAGAAATAGAAAAGTAATAATGGAAAGTGTCATTAGAATAGTGTCAAGCCACAGTGTCCTTGAAACAGAGTAGAAAACTTCTGTGGGAATTTAAATTACACCAGAATAGAAATCTATGCATAAAGAACTACAAAAGAAACAGAGAAACAAGCAGGGTAGCTCACAATAAATGATTGTTTGATTATTTTTTGTGTCTCTCTTGCTTAGAATAGAGTAACTTCATTATAAGTTTAGGAGCTATACAGAGTTACATGGGATGAGATAAAGTATTCAAATCTAAAGCTAAAGGCTTCAGAAAACTCCTTTCTCCTCCAGACTGAATCACACCAGCACCAGGAGCCACTGGTTGCCTCTTCCTTTGAATCATTTTGCCTATAGGTGAGAAGAGTGGGCTCTGAGTTCTTGCTTTAGTTCTATTCTACCCTTCTTTTGTGGAGGAATTTTTGTTGTATTTTATTTTGTGGATGGTGCTGTATTTAGATTAGGTGCCAAGCTGGAATTTACCTCTCGGATTGTTAAAATAATTATTTAAAGAATAAGCAAATTATATTCATATAATAATAATAATAATAAAACTAGTGCTCCTTGTGAGTACTGTGAGATAAGAAAACGCTGTTGTATGTCTTGAGCATATATTTCTGTCTTATGCTACTGCCTAAAGCACCATCACAGAGCAAAGAAATGAGAAATTTTAAAGGCTACTGAACACTGGAGATGTGAAATCAGCACCAGATTATTTAGCACGGGTTCTTAGAATGTTATGTAGGGAAGATGCAGTGCTCAAGGACTCTCCAGCACATACTTATAATTGCAGCATTTGCTAGGCTACTGTGAAACACAACAGCCCGAAATAGAAAAAGGCAAAAAGAAAATAAAGCCTCCCTGAATCCCTCTGAAGTGACTCATCACAATCTGTCTTACAGCTTGTTTCTTTTCCAATGTATCTTCCCCTTTTACTTGAATCTGCTTCCAGGCTCATTGATGCAAAATACTGATTGTAGCTGTTTTCACAGTTATGTTTTTACAGCTCTATTTCTTAAAACCAAGCAGAACAATTCCAAAGGGTTTAATGAATTAAGCACCCTCATTCTCTATCAGTTTCACCAGACAATAAAGGCATTTAGTCACCCTCAGATCGGCAAACTGAGTTCAGATTTCTACTAAACTGAATGAAGTTCAACCTTTGAGAATTTGCTTCAGTTTATCTTAAAATAAATGCACACTTATTTGAATTTCATTGTGCCCTCTATAAGAAACTATTCCACAACAAAGCGTCAGTACTGCACTAGAGGTTTATGAGGAGGTTTTGACCCTCTTCTCTGAGCAAGGGCTTGAAAACATATCAGAACAGAGTGCTAGGACCACGGACACATGGCAGGGAAATGACATGCTCTTCCGCCTTACGTGATTTAACAGAAGAAAGAATGACCTCTTCTCAAGATGCTGCTGTCAAGGGGACAACAGCTCCACTGAAATTAAATCTAATGGAAACACAGGCAGAAATGTCAACTGTAAATCAAGGAGGCTGTTTAGTTCAGCTTGCTAGAAGGCTTGGACTAGTCTGAAATTTCATGTCATGTTGCCAGATGTATAATAATACGAGTGGGTACAGAGACTGATCTGCCATTTTTGATGTGATAAAATATTAAGGCACATCATTTTCAACTTCAAATGTCCACGTCACCTCTTTCAGAATCAAATTCTTCCCCGATGATACAAAATCCACAGTGATTCCACTGACTCATACAGGCTTTTCCCATTTACTCTATAGTCAGTGGAGTGACTGTAGATTTAAATCAGTGTAATTGGGAGTAAAAGTTGGCTTTTTAAGTCTTCTAGTTCTATTTTTAAAATCTTCTCTGTCAAGTTTCATAAAGTCAGATGTGAAGATGAATTTATTGTTTAAGCTTCTTTTTCCTGCAGGCAAAAAGCTTAATCATTTTTTTTCTACTGACCTTGTCTTGTCTAAAGATGAGTCAATGAATCAAGTTATGAATGATATATCATGAATAAATGATTTATGCCTGGTCAGATCAAATATGATGTATTACTTAGCTCCTTGAGTATTATTGCATATAAAGATTTATCTGAAGTGTCATACAATTGGTCAGGGAGAGAATTCTCAAGTCTTTGTACATCCTCTTGGAAAAAGAAAAAAGAAAAAAAAAAGGAAAAAAAGAAAAAAAAGAAAAAGGGGGTATGGAGCTGTTCTCTGACAAGACACATTTATCACAGCAAAAATCTCTGTCTCTGACAAAGGCTTAGGAAGGATGGTCCAGCAGGTCTGGTTCTCTGCTGGAATGCTGGGGCTCCCAGATATGCCCGTCTTCCTGCTTCTTTGCAAAGTCCTTTTATGTCTATAAGTGTCATGACACAGATCAGCGTAGAGGCTTGGATGTGATAATACAAGTCTTTCTTTTTTTTCTAATAAACTTATTTCCTGGTTTAGTATAGCTGTCTATCTTAGCATTCATCACATAGATTATCCATTATTGAGTCCTAACAATGTTAGAATGCAAACACATGTTCTGGCTGAAGATTCTCAGAAAGTATCACATAACAGCAGTAACCGCTGCTCCCTCTTACAGAAGATTTTATTACATTTATGGCATACCTGCAAAGTAGTTCCTCGGGCAGACTGCATTAGAAATCCCCAAAGTGTGCAAGGTGAGGCCTGGTCAAAGCAATGAATGATCTTCAGAAAGCAAACTGGTGCAGAAAAGTTATTAAAATACACAAAGCCTACAGTGTTCTGAAGAGACAAAGAGCTGTATCACCTCTCTCATGCTGTTCATGCTCAATGACAAAACACACCTCCCCAGCTACACTTAATGACACAAACCGTAACATATTCAATCACCAACCCATATCACACTTTGTTATAGAACGTTCCAGTGTCTACTCAATGAGCTACTTATCATGGACACATTCACTTTCATTGATTCAAGAATAACAGAATGGTAGGCATCAATATGTAATTTGAAGCAAATTACTGTATTCTGAACAGGATTTTTTCTCCTAAGTATTTATAGATAATAGAAAAGTTGTATAACCATTCTGAGATAGTTCCCATATTCCAAAAACAGGCAGTAGAACCAGCAGGAGCTCAAAGGACAGTTGTTTATTACATATGGAATTTGTAGGCCTCGTAGAGGTAATGGGGCCAATCCTCTGGCTAGTATTTTTGCACTGTTCTGCCACTGGAACTAAACATTTGCATTCAGTTTACACATTTGCACCGACCAGAGTCAATAAAAGAGGCTATAAAAGTAAGTGAGGCAGAATTCCACCAGTCTAAAAGTACTCAGTGGGAGGTACAAAGGTAGCTGGGGGGGGGAAGATGCCATGATGGTGCAAGCAGACACTGTAAATAATTCTCTCAAAATGTAATGACAAAATATCAGTGAAATATGCCATGGAACATCAAGATAAATTCGTCATATATTAATAGAAATGTTACATGCCACAAAAGTGTGTATTGAATTTTCATACTTTAAAAAGAATTATTTAAAAAGCTGCCTTTTTATTTCAACTGCTGCTTTCCCTGCTATTTCATAATAGTGAATGATAATGAAGTTGTCATTTTACATACAGGATAATAAATTGCCTTATTATGAATACAAGGCTATTACTCACTCATAGGGCCCTGATTATGTTAGGTTAGGAGAGCATGACAAGCACTTTATGAATGGCAGAGTCCTAAAAGTGAACTCAGTTGGTGTTCATTATAGGGTCATTCTGCCAGCATTTGTAATGTGAACTTCGCGTGTGGGGGTATCAGCTCATTTTTCTTGCTCACTTCAGGAGTAATATCTGCATATCAAGGTCCCCCACTACAGTTCTGCATCTTCATTTTAGATAACACAGTGATCTTTCACTCTAGGAAATGCAGTGACATATGACATATGTGGAAACTTACTCCAGCTAATTTGACCATCTTTCATGTGTAGTCCCACGCTGACAAACACCTGCCTGTCACCCAGGCCAGACAAATCCATCTTTATGGATCTCTGTTATTATTCAGAGGAAAAACACAAGAATAAACTTAGATATGTCAACCTTTTGGTGGTAGCCTCAGACAACAAAACCTTTTCTCCTGACTTTTCTGGATGTTGCATTCTAGTTTGGAATTCAACAGTTCCTTTTGATAGGCATTAGATATTTCAGAGTAGTCATATGGCAGTAGGTCCTCTCTTGTGCTATAAATTATATATATCAGACTTCTTGATATTAAACCACATTGCTTAACTTTAGGGTTTTTATTCTCTCTTCTGTAACAGCCTCCACAAGTTTATTCCATCAATTCAAAGAGATTATCTCAGGCATTTTGTCTTCAATGTTGACATTAAATTTGCTTCACTTTACATAATCTTCCTATAACTTTCATTCTAAACTGCATGACCAACAGCTACGTGAACCCATACTTTTTTAAGCTTTATCTTTTATCTTTCTATATTTTCAGCTCTTAAAGTACATCTCTAACTAACACTAACAGGGTGGCAGGTAACTTTTTGTTCAAGGGAGAAGTCAAATTTTAAGTACATTAGCCACTATAAACTGGTGACACTGACATTAAAAGGAGGTAAATATTGGCATGGTATTAGTTCTGATACATGTTCTCTTTTGTGCAGTAAAAGCAACCCTTATCCAATGGGATAAATCATCTCTGGCATATCACTGACCTCAGCTGAAATACACCAAAGATGAATTCAGTACATTGACAAGAAAAACCTACTTGATTTCTCTTGAAATGAGACTGTCAAACAATGTCAGAGAGTGCTTCTCCCATTTGTAGCTCAACCTCAAACAAGTGGATGAGATCTTCATTTGATGTATGCTGACAGTTTCAAAGGACTGATCTTGGTTTACATTATTTGAGATGCAGCCTAGAGATCCTTTGGCTCAGAGGAGAAGACTATAAGCAGAAAGCGGTTGAAGTAAGGTCAGTGGACTCTTCAAGGTCACTTTGCTGAGAGAACTATCTGCTTTGGTGACTCCACAAAACACTTAATGCTTTTTAAACTCACTTATTTAGACCCAGCTTACCTTATCTAGCCCTAGGACCACTCCCTCTCCTGCCTGCCTGCTAGGGAATAAGGGGTGATCCAGCTGTTGTTACTAAGCATCTCAAAATGGATTCTGCTCCATTGTGCCATTTCCTGACCAAGAAACAAAGAAAGTTAGCTTTCATGGACCCTCTTTCTCTTTCTAAGGGATCTGCTACTGTTACTAGTTTTAGTCTGCCCTCTCTTGTCTCTTACCTTGCCCTTCTCACTATAAACTGATCAGCGTGGGGAGATCCATTCTCACTGGTCTACAGCACATTCAGAACAGCTTCAGGGCTGGTTTAAACAGGATCAGTTATTTGGGCAAGAGTCTGACCTCCACTTTTTGCTTTCTGTTACGGTGAAATCTTCTTAGCAGCAGCTGCCTTTCCCAGTTCCTGTTTTTTGCCACTCTGAGGACTTTCATCCCATTCTGGTCAGATTGTGCTGGGTTCATTGCTCTCATCCTACTCATAAGACAGAACCTAAATGTTAAACTGTGACAGGATCAAATTAATCATTATTTCAGTTGCATTGTTACCATATCCAGTGCTTCATATAAAATGCAAATGCCTTCATAATTACACGTGAACTCCATTCTAATGTGGTTCTCTATGCTACTACTTGAGAAGGAATACAAGTGCAAAAGGTGTGGTATAGTTAGCTTAAGGTTAAAGGAAAAAGTGGAAATGTGTTTATATTTTCATTCTTTCAGACAAATGCATTCTGTACAAAGCTTGGCTATTTGGAATTACTAAAACATGTAAAAAGCATGTATTCAACACATGTAAATAACATGTAATATAAAAATAAAAAAAATTTTGTTCCAATGAATACTTGATTATAAAAAATAAGGATTAAATTTCATATGCAAGGCCACAGAAGATTTTGATACTAAAGTAAAGAATATTTGACTTCAATTATGTCTTTCAGTGATGCTGACTGGCTCATATCAGGAGGAATGGAAAATAAGACTCTTACATAACGTTGTTGACGTACAGCTGACTTTTATTTTCATGGCACGTTTACATGGCTTAAAGAAAAGATATTGTGAATGACCGTGATTCACAAATTAGACTTTGACATTCCATGAGATATGGCAGTCAGAGCCACGGTATGTACAGAGCTAATGTAGCAAACCAGATTTACACTCTAGCCATTATTAGAAACATCAGAAAGGTATCAATTTTATTTTTACTTTTAATCTGGTGAACAAAACAGTAATTTAAAAATGAACAAACAAACCCTAAACTACACAAAAGTGAAATAAAATATGGAAATACACATTCATTTTACAGTGACACTATTACATATACCTCTCAAGTGCTTCATTAGTAAAGGAAAGACTTCAAGTTCTCCTATATGGAAGGGCTGCTCTGAAAGAAATAAAAGATAGTTATTGTGCTCTCTCTGTAGTGGTTGCTGTTTCCCCAGAAACAAACAGGACACATTGCTTTCAAAGCAACCTACATACTGTTAGCAAAGCATGGAATTCTTATTTCATGAGATACCTACTTTGTAACTTCAGGATCTCTGAGCTACAGGAAAAAAACTGATCATCTGAATTTCACATAATGCTGACATTTCATCAAGATTTTCAGAACTAATTGGTCTCTTTCTTCAGATAGCATTCAGGGTTGTTGTTTCTTTCTTCCCGTGTGTTTGGTTTTTCTAAGTCCCATGCTGAATGCTTGGGAGTTTGATCCAAAGTATCTCTTTTTGAAAATTGTGATTCTCAGAAACATACAGGGCCAATTTCTTTACACTTGAAAGACCAGTTACCAGAATAGCAGGGCTAGCTATCTACCTACATCTAAAAAAGTGGATAATTCAAAGTTTACCTGTCAGATCCCAGTTTCTGAGGTTCTGCCTACCTATATTTTTCTTCCTCATGCTTCTCCTTCTTCCCAGTTTCTATTATACTTTAATGCCCTGGGATCCATGTTACCAAATCAGCAGCTTGAGAAGCATATGTTACAGCTCACTGGCAGATCCAATTAAAAAAAAGAAAGCAAAAACAACAAAAAAGCAAATGAATACAATTCCAAATCATTCAGTGCAATGTACATTATACATATCTTCATATTCCAGTTCAACATCTAATAAAAAATGCAACTATGGAAAATAAAAAAGTCTAATTCACAACCGCTTTCAAAAAATGTCTATTACTGAATTCCAGTCCGTAGTGCCTTCTGTTCAAACACCGTCACAGACTGCAAAAACCATATTCATAGCACAAATAAGTACAATGTACTTCTTAATCAAAGTACATAGAATCTACTTACATTAATAGTTAGCGTTACCTTTTCATTATACCATGTTATAAATGTACAGTTCATACTAAGTAAATTACTGTTCCAAACACACTGTTTTATTCAGACTCGACATTCTATAATGCATTATAAAAATCACCTTTCATTGCACATTTCCACATAATATGATATTTATTGGTTTCCAGGAATCACTGCATCAGGATTATATTACTGTGTGCTCAAAAAAACTAGTTACTTAATATTCTGAATTGACTAGCTATCAGTTGTGGTACTGTGATTTTACTACATGAAAATTTGGATGTAGATGGAATGAAGTCATCATTCAAGCATTCCACATGCTGTGTCAAAGATAACACAAGTTGACAGCAGCTTCCTTGAATACAAAAGGCAGAAATGCTTCCATATTCCATCTGATTAGTTAAAATCTGTAAGGCGTTATGTGACATAAAAATAATAGTTCATACTGAGACTAACATGATCTCTGATAACAGCATTTGAGCATTAATCCTCAAAGGTACAGCAATGAGCAAACACAACTAGGTATGAATGCAATGCTAATATCTGGCCTTAGGCAGAAGAATATTACTTTGTAGACCTGTACTAAAACCCTCCAGACTATCTGTTCAAAATATCTTCACTAGCATATACCTCATTGCATGCAAATAGTTAACACACTCCCACATGAAGTGTTGCTTGAATTAATTATATATTCATTATATATCCACTGAATATGGAATTATATTTATTTTCCATTTGTCTCAGAATACCAAATCATAATACATGTGATAAGGGTATGTTTTGTATTGGCTTGCATAAACTGCAAGTGGAAAGCAAAGAGAATTTGTATTCATCTTATCTGCTTAAAGTATAAAATATTAAGCATCTCCTTTCTTCTCCTCTAGTGCATTCATTGACTACAAGATGTTTCAGCTGTTGAGAACAGGAAATGAGACTACATGAAAAAAACAACAGTGTTCCACTATATTTCTTCAGAATCTTCTGTACACAGACTGAAAACTCCCCAAACCCTGGAAGTACTTGCAGAGTATTTTATTTGACTTTCTAAGGGCAGTGGGGAACAGCAGCCTGACCTTGGCCAGACTTACCACTTCAATGTCATTCACATCAGTACCAGGACTGTACTACATATATAAAAAGCTGACTGGGGATAGAAGAGTCCCATTATAAACTCTGGGAGCACACTGATAGTTTAGACAACACCTGTATTAAGAGTCTGTATCACCAGTGTGCTCCTAGAGCACTAGAACAATTTGAAATGAGGGAATATTAGCAGGTCAATGCAATATTATCACATAACCATATTTGTTCTCTTTAGTGCCTGAAAGCATCATATTGCATACTTCCACTGCCGCATGGCAATAGCAGCCACCCAAGCATATTGTATCATATAAATTAACAGCTCAATAAATGACTTTCTTTCAAGATCTATGCTTTGAAATTCCACTTCTAATTGTATCAAATAATCCATGAGTGATCAGGCAGGAAGACCTTGCATTGTCTTAAGACGTGGTAAGCTTTCCATAAACACCAGAGACAGCAGGCATTTAGAAGAAAAATAAAGAGCAAGACTTCATTTTCAAAGGCTTCTTGGAAAAATAAATCAGAGATAAGTAGCTTAAACAAAACCAAACAATCTTTTTTAACAAAATGGATTAGGCTGACAAGTAACTATATATACGGCATTTTCGTAGCAAAAGTTGTTCCACACCCATACTCTGATTAAATTTCTCACTGTAAGCCCTTGTATTAATTCCAATCTGTGCAGCTCATACAAGAACGTGTACATTAATCCATGCTGACATTTATAATAACTATTCAGTTAATGCTAAATTATAATACATCACTTGCATGTACACATTTATATGTTGCCCCGTGGGTTTATTTTCATTCACCAAGAGACTCCTCAGATTCTTAATGTAATAATCTATATTGAGAGATTTAAAGAGAACAGATTAAAAACAACATTTTGTTATTAAATCTTTGGGGAAATTCCACAGACAGTGGCCAAATCCTGCTGACATTAGTCATGAAGAATCACACCTTGGTAAGTGGTCATGGTAAAGTCAGTCCCACTGAAAGAAACAGAGAATTCCAGTACGACTGAATGGAACCAAACTTTCAGTGAATCTCAATCTACAAGTGTACATATTGTCCACTTACAATGAGTGGGTAGATATGACCAGGGACAGCGGGATTAAAACTAAGAAAAAACAGTGTTGGGTCTGATAGCACCAAAGTTTCAGAAAACATACAGTCCAATTCCGACAGTTGTAAATAATTTGTTGCTGTTCTGCTTTCTCCATGAGTCTTAATTATTTTTAGGCACTTCTTTGGTTCAACTGTCCAAATTCAAGTACATTTTTTTGCATATGGCTTGAGTCTTGGCCATCCATAATCATTTAAAAATACTAAAATATAGGAGCCAAGTTTTGCTTCTGCTCTAACCATCTTTTCTTTCTCATATATTTATACATACACCTTTCATATGCAGCTATTATTTAATGAAAGTTGGCATGTACATGGCCAGAAAAACACACCTCTTTCATACTACCTGCTTTATTGTGCCAGCAGCAAATACCACCTCTGGTTAAGTTTCTCTACCACATTTTATTATTCATTCAGATTTAAAAATTGTATATCAAAAATTTCAGTATGATTTTCTGTATACGTTGGTAGTTTTGAGGAAATTTCCTGTAGAAATGATCCAGAAGCTAAGATTTTATTTTTTTGGTCTGGTTGTCTGATTCCATTCAAAAAGTTACAACTGAAACACTGCAGTTTGTGCATACTCAATAGTCACTACTTTGAATTTAACAGATGATATGTCCTTATATTTATCCATTTGGATTTGACCAGAACTTTTGGCTTTCCAGCACTTTCAGTACGGTAAGCTCTACTAGGAATTAGACTAAAAACTTACTAAAGGTGAGCAAACCTTCTACTACTCTTTGTAATTCTCCACACAACTCAAGCATAATAGGCAAAGAAGCTGAACTGATTCAATCACCAAGTCAGGTCTAGATGTGGTGAGACAAAGGACTCTGGGACAAATACCTCAGTGATACAGGAAAGCAAGCAAAAAATTCAGGAATCTGACATAATAGGAAAACTGAAATGACTGACATGCAATTCTATATCTGAATTGATAGGCAAGTCATTTTGACCATAAATACAGCCTTTAATAGACAGTAACTGATTATTTTTTTGCTATTTCTGACACTTCTACCTGCCATACTAGAGACTCTATCCCAAGTTTTACAGACTCAGAGCTCCAACAGAAGACACTCTCCTACGTTTTGAACATTTGCAGTGCTGTATAAGGCTAACTGCACTCAAAATTTGGGTCTCCCACATCTTAAAATGAGATTTCCTTCCTATCACTCACTTTTCTCAAACTTGCAGAATACCAATAAAATGCTGGAGAGCCAAAGGGAATGAACATCTTCCACTCTATACTTGTTTCCTGAGAGAATGTTCATAACATTTATCAGATGTATCCGTTTCTGGGTAACACAGATAACAGCTTACCACATAAAGCTTTTGAAGAACATCTTAACTGCTCCCTTGAAAATGCAGGCCCAGACTTATCTGCATTTGTTGCATTTGATAGCATTTAAATCTAGAACAACCCATGCAATTACCTTGCCTGTTGTTCTGTATAACACAAACTACAGAACTGCACTGAGCTCCTGAAGTTTGGTTAACGTAGATACATTCATAAAATATAGCTACCCATGTGCTGTCTCTGTTTTCTCCCTGCATTTTCTTTTGTTCTCAGTAAGCCTTTTTACATACACAGAAATCCTGTGACTGGGCACCAGGCACTGTGAAGACCTCAGCAAATAAAAAAACTCATCTCTACAACTTAAACCTTAGGTCTTGAAGTACAAATTTCCTTATATATAATATATAATATATATAATGTTTGTTTAACTAACTTAGTAATAATTTAAAAACTAAAAAATATAGAGAAATTTGGAGAAACTATAACTATGGAAGAAATGCATATCTCTCATATCACTGCGAGTAAATTAGTATTTCTGTAATGTTTTCAAGATACAATGCATTTGCCTATTTGTGTGTTTGCAAATTTGCACAGACACTGTATATCAAAATAGCCTTGTTCTTCTTGAATGATAAAAACAATTTACTGCCTTTTTTAAGGTTAGTACTCAAAATTCAGCTCCCCTGTACTTATCATTCATCCGAGTTGATTAGCTTCTTTATGTACTCTCTAAAATATGCACTAATATAATCTTACTAGACTTTTGTTATCAACTATCTTAACATACAAACATTGCAAGTTGCAAGGATTTTCTGGTCTCAGTATGACTCTCGATTATTTAGCAATAAATGCATTTGTTGTACTGTCTCCAGCAGTGGATGCTTCTGGAAAGGGAATGGATTTTTTCCATCATTCAGGAAATTTACAAACATACTGCAGCCTTTAAAGGCACTCAGTTCATTTCTAAACAATACAGGAGTGAATCCAAGTCTGGGTAAGCTACTAGGATTCACTGACATCTTCTCTTAGCTGACATTCTACAGCAGGAAAATTCTGTTAGAAACAATCCAGGTATTTAGGACCTTAACTTGCAATAAACGCTTCCAAGTAAAAAAGTAGGATTTAAAAATCAGTGGGAGGATATGGCTCAAAAATGCCCTTTTCAAAATTACATTGGTGCAAATATTATCACTGAGCACTCACTTACATACAGTCTGAACATTTGAAATAAAAGCCTCAAGATCTAGAAGTGTGAGATTGCATTGAAATCGATGCCTTTTAGTCCTCGTGAAGTTCATCTGATTCATCTCTATAACAAGAACATATGATCATCTCTAGAATGGACAGGTATTTATAGTAGCAATGCCTTTCGTGGTGGAGAACACTGAAGTCTGCTGTTTTTAAAGTTGTTACAGAAGGACATTAGCAAGAAAACAAAATAAATGTTTTAGTGAAGAATTACATGGCTGAGAAATCATACATGAGAGATACTCTTCCCAACAGATTTCACTGATTTGGCATGAGTACACTTCAGGCTACACCAGAGGAAGTCTTGTTGGGCTACACAGGAAGCAGTTATTAAATTCACCTGGCAGAATTAAAGGAGGTGATAATCTCCATTATTGGTCTCTTATTGGCACCCAACTCTATATCATTTAAGACCACAGGTGACTCCACAATGAGTCACCATTGTAAAGAAAATGTTATTAAACTGTTAGAAGAGTTGCTGCTATTAGAAAACACAGTTCAATCCTGAAACGCTACCACAAAATATACATGCAAGTCAGATGCAGCTACTCCAACCATTCCAATATTGCTGTAATTAAAATTTCTGAACAAAAGGATAGACGAGCCTTGGAGCATCATAATAAATGTTACTCTTCAGAAGTCAAACCCGCTTTTTGCAGTGAACACATTTGATACCTGAACTAGCAAAAGAATACCTGAACTAGCAAAAGAATAATCACACACTCTTGCTTATCAGATGCCAGGTAAAATGAGGAGATAATACCTAAGTTCATGCAGTCATATTGACTGTTGCTGAACATATTCTCACATCAGTTGTGACTGTACAACTGCCCAGCCCCATGTCAGGACAGACCAGGTATGCTTTTGCCCATGTTCCAATAACTTGCAAAGAAATGTAGAAACAACACAAGTGCACATACCTGACCCTAGGCCGCTGCTAACAGAGGCTCATTTGCCAACATCTTTGGGAAAACAGAAACACAGATCTGTAAACAACTCTTAGTTTTCACTACGTGAACATACACTGTCAATGTATTGTGCTATTTTCGTAAACTTTCATACTTTCATCAAATTGTGCACTTTGAAACGTTCCTGAAGGCATTTCTTTACATTCACATAGATACTTGAAATGCTTTTATAATGTTTCCATGGGAAATTGGGTAACAATACATTTAACATTTCCAACAAATAAATTATACTTTAATTCTAAGAATCTATATAAAATTACAGTTTTTAAGCTCTTCCCAGAATCATTTGGAATTGTAAAATTCTAAACCCAATAGGGTTTAACAACCTGAAGTGTTTATATTATTAAGACTTGCATTTCTTAAGGGAATGTTATCCCCTTACAGGCTTAGGACACTGAACCTCCTCATCCTTTCATTCAGAGATTACTTCACGCTAACAATGTAATGGTATGATTACAGCCTCTGCTTCACCTGCTTGGCTGCAGAGGTGAATTCCTGGTTCTGTAGCAGAGTTGTTTTTTGTTTTTGTTGCTGTTTTCTTTTTCTGACAACAATCCAGGTCCTGTATATGCTGGATAGCACTGATCCAGCCTGGAATGGCAAGAATGGCCAAATGGTAGAAGCTCAAAAATGTTCAGAAAACTTCGAGCTCTTATTTACATTTACTGTTCCCTGGAAATTTAGGCAGACCTTGATGAGCAACATAAGCTTACAAGGCCTGTAGGCCTTGGACTAGGCAGTTCTTTTATCAAACATAAAGATTCAAAATATTTCTCTGCCTACATTTAACTACTGATGCAAGCTTTTCAAATTTCTTGAAATCATCACATAAATTCTCTCTCTGAGAATTAGTAGAGAAAACAATCTATTTCATTCAGAGGTGGGATAATCAAAGTTTATCTGTATTCTCAGAATTGAGGTATTTATTGTCCCATAGGAGTAAAGATGTTAGATTGCACTGATAAACAAGTTTTGAGCATTTCCAGATTAACTTCCACACTGGATACCCCAGGAAATGCCACATCCTTCAATTACTTACCCTGAAAAGAGTAAAGAAGTTGTTGAGTTTGCTTAAGAAGTTAAGGAACACAACAGCATACTTAAGTCATTCCTCTGACAAAGTAGGCATGGAAAGCTCACCTGGGCATAACTCTGGGGTGTCTCAGAATCAGGTCTTCAGTGTATCACAGGACATGCTTGGTACTTTGCATGATTGAGCTCTTTAGTCATAAAAAATATACTTTACATATAAAAATACAGCAGATGTCCTTCCAAAAATCCTTAAGTGTTATTCCCTCCCCTTGTTTCATACATTCAGAAACAGACAGTTGATATATACTGTAAACAGTGCAAACGACTGTTTTCTGTTTATAAAAACACACGCTGCATTACATTTAAGCGCCAACTGAAAGAAAAGTTGAGGAAGGTTTTACCCTCAGAGAAATTCTGGTCCAAGTCGAACTTCTGTTTAGTGAGTTGTAAACAAATGTCTTGGAATGCAGAGAATCCTCTCATTTCTTTCCATCTAAGGTAGTCTCAAAAACATCAAGTCCTGCTTTGAAGTAAGCCTGAGCTGAACTGATGCTGTTCAGCACCTCTGACAAGGCTGCTTGAATGGTCTCATTTGACTGATGTAGTTTGCAGTGCTCCAGTGCCTCTAGCAGTACTGAAAACTGGCTTGTCCTTTCATCTAGTCGGTAAAGAATATTTCTAAAAGAGAACAATGGAGAATGATACACTTTTTGCTCAAAACAATCTTCAGAAATCATCAAGAATCCCTGCAAGTATCAGTCACATGTTACAGACGGCACATGCTACACACAATAAAGCTGACCCATGGCAGACTGAAAGACAATTGCATATTTTTTAGGCTTTGTAAACTGCATCTGTCCATTGATCTATGTGTAAATATGATGAAACATTCACAAAGTCTGTGAAAGAAATCTCAAATTCCTCTTTGGCCTTTGAAAATTTCATCAATCTTTTGAGCTTATGCCCATCACAACCCTCATGAAGAATTTCATGTCTCAGCTGCACTCCACTTATTCTTTCCTAAAAATAAGTTTAGTCATTACTTTGGACTGTAGGCATGGAAGTCTTTTTTTCTTATCTGCTCCTGTTATTTATTTCATACTTCAGAGGTTAAATTGTAGCTGTATTGAAATAAATGGTAAAACTCTCATTGTCTTCAGCAGCACCCTTAGTTCATCCTTTGTGGCATCAGAACAAGAACAATCCATCTTTAATGTCACATACATGAAGAAAGAAGTGGAATACACAGCTAAATCCTACAAGACAAAAACCATTTTTTTTAATTTATTTTTTCCCCTATAATAATATCTGCAAGACTTCTGTAATGGTTTATTTGAAAATACACACAAAGGTATTGCCCAAATCCTTGGAAGATTACCTGTATGATGTGCTGAAGGCTCATTACACAAAGCTAGTCAATGATTTCAATGAGACCCTTTGAAACAGGCTATGAATATTATCTAAAAGCAGGTGTGATCATTATCCTAATTAGAAGAGCATGTAAATATCATAAATCTCCACCCAGGGGCTCCTATGATTGTAAACAGAAGTGAGTGAAATTTGAAACAGGAAAGCTACAAGTGCTCTGGTGCCTCATCACCTCATCCTTAACCACAAGGCAGGGGTTCAGGGCAGCAGAGAAGTTGTTTTTCTAAATGAAACCAGAAATAAATCAAGACAATTTAGATAATCCATTAGTAACCTAATTGCAAGACAGGACAGGTCCAATGGCAACTCCAAATTATTACGAAAACTCCTAACCACCTACCAGACAGGTGACCACAGAAATGTATCTTATTTACTATAAGTCACTTCATTGCCAGTCTATAAGGAAGAATGGTGATGACACCACAGAACAGCTACAATCTTCTGCCATGTATTTCAGACCAAAAAGGTGCTTTGAATGAAGAGCAGTGTTTTTCAAAGGCTGAAGTTATATTATGGATTGTCCTTAAAGCTTCTATGTGATATAGTAAATGAAAACTGTGTACGTTGAGAACTACAAATACTCTTGGTTGGTTGGTTTTTTAAGGATAGGCTGTACTGTGGGAAATACTGTGGTTTTCAAAGTGGGGATTGATTTTGCTCCCTCTGAAATCAATTCAGGGACTCCTGCTGAGATCAGTGCCAGAAGAATCAGGCTTTTGAAGAACTCTCCTCTCTCATATCCACAGTTCACAGACATACAGAAGCCTGTTCACAACCCCTCAATACCCTTGAACAGAAGGGGTAATGGTAGAGACAATCACATTACTTTCTACTCTCAGGAGGTTTGAGACAGTCCTAGCTGGTGGCTGCTAGCTGGGAGAGTTTGAGGTAGGACTCTGCTCCAAATGCTCACAACACTGGCATCTTGATCTATATCTCTCTATTCCTCTGCAGGCTGTAATGTCAATTAATAACAGTAGCATAGGCCAACAACCCACCAGAACAACAACACTTACTTAGACTTCTAGGAATCAGACTCTAAAAATGATGATTTGACGGCTGGAACTTTAGAGGACTGCAAAGAAAATATTTGAAATGAATAGAAACTGATCTTTTATTTTCATATCTTCGAATGTGCAGTAAACAAGGCACATAGGCAAAAAAAAAAAAAAAAGATGATTTACCTTGAAATTAAAGGATGCTAGAACAGTTTAATTCTACTGCTGAGATTCCAATGGCAGGTGGCCCACTGAAAAAGATAAACAACCCCAACCGATCTCACCTGACTACAGTATAAACCAGCAGCCAAAGAGAAAAACTGAGTAATCTGATGAATGAATGAGACAAGCAGTCTGTTATCATAGTTTAAAAATAATATCTTAACAGTTGCAATAGAAATACGACCAAGGCATAGCAGATTGTGTAGCACAATACGATCTATTTTTTAATGTATGTAAATACTTTAAAATAATAAGTAACATTATACAATACCTGTTTTTTCTCAGATTTTCTACCAGAGACTATCACCAGGATCTTATATTTTCCCAATACTTATCTTTTCTTGACAGCTAAATCGCCCTTATTGTTGTATAAAATGATTTCTGCCTTTATCCATGTATGTGAGAATCAATTTCTATAATTTTATTTCTTATCTCTGTGAAGACTTCATCAAATGTGATAAAAAAAAAGGTAGTCTGATTTATTACTTCCATGCCTTTAAAAGTCAGAAAAGTGTTTTCATTACAAAAGTTACATAAAAAACTAAAACTCAGCCACTACTTCGGCAGAAGGTACTGCTGTGTGCCCACAACATGCATAATGATCCCAAGGCAGTTTCACTTATACTGTGAATTTCAATTACTTAAACATTCTTTAATACAAACTGGTTTTGTAGCCTGCATCTCTAAAACAACGATTCTGCCTTTAGCCTAATTGCTTAAGTATCTTCCTTCATCTTTAACCCTTTTGATCCCATACATGTAATTCTCAGTCCGCCTGGCCCACACAAAATGAGAAAACAGAAAAGTGCAGTATTTTGCTGATGACACTAATGAAATTACAACACACATCACTCATTTTAATGGGCTTGTTTCAGTGACACATCGCAGTGACCTGAAAAGTGTAACACTGAAGTAGGAGACCTTATTAATAACTTCAGGTCATTTAAAGAGGTAAAATGTCTCCATACAAATGAATCAGCCACAGTAAACTAAAGCAAAGAAACTTATCGAATGGATTCTCAATGAACATCTACAACTCAATGAACATCTACAACTTTTATAGGACTTTTTTTTTTTTTTTTTTTTTTTTTTTTTTTGGTAGGTATATATTACAGAAAGATATATTGAAATCATATACTCTCAAAGTTGTGTTTCTGCCAGAAGGATATGCATTTTCATAGTATCAGCAGCCAATAAACCTTAGGTAATCTGGGCATCAGACTCAACACTAATCAAAGGAAGCACATTTCAAAGGCATTACCATGTAACAACAGCAAACCAGAAACACTCTGCCCCTACCAGATAGAAATTTATCTTGCATTAAGAGACTGGAGGTCAGATTACTATAAGTAGTGTTGAAAAAAAAAAACACACCTGATTTTGGCAGCTCTTTGCAGCATCTCAAGGCTTTGGATTAATTGTTTGCGAAATACACAAAGGAAAAAAAAAAAAAGAAGACAAACTCTAATGATAGCTGGTTGCAAGACACATTGCCTTTTCCTACAGTTATCTTTGATTACAACACTTTTTTAAGGTAATGAATGTATTGTCATAAAACATCAATCTCTTACTGAATTATTGCTAAAGCCCAATGCAGTCTATCTTAAATTGCATCCTGATGCACCTTGCAAGCTTCAGATCTTTGTCAGGACCTTCAGTGAACTAATAAGCCTTACTGCAAGAGCTGAACATCAACTTTACCTTTCACTCCGTTTTTCCACTGTTGAAAATCTGCTCAGTTTCCTAAAGTTATTTATTACTTCTGTTGGAGTAAATAAGATCTGTCAGTAGAAGAATCACTTCTACAAATTCAGCAATACAGAACAACTTCACAGAATGGAAATGGAAAGAGAAAGAAGCATTAGGATACAACTGTACTTCAGAACTTGCAAGCCATTATTTATCAAAGCTAAAGAACGTTCCTTTAATTAATCAGGCATAATTTTCTCTAGGGTTTTACAGAAATTGAGTTAATCTAGAAGTATCTGAAAAAGCCACAGAAGCACTATCAATTTTTTCTGCCATAGAGTATTCATCCTTTATATGCAACTCCACATACACGTAAAAAAAGCCTTCAGTATTTTTTCTGTAATTTCTTAGAATAAGGACCGACCTATTTATACCTCACAGTGATGCATGCATTAAACTATATTAACTGTACTTTAAAGAGTTATTTACTGGCAAGAACTGGTAGGAGATATACTTCATTAAACCTCCAATAATGCAGATGTTGGTAACAAATGTAAGCACGTCGTTCTTTGGTTTAAGCTACCCTTGCTTTTCAAATGAAGGAAACATATGCTGAATACTTTGGAAGAAACTATTTTTCTTTTAAGGATGTCTTAGTCTGTAATACTCAAATTCAAAGCAGATGTGCTACTATTTGTAAGAACTTGAGGGAAGTGAATTAATAAAATTATTTCCAAATAGCTTGCAGCTGATGGTCTGAAGGCTTCATAGATATTTATATAGAAGCTGTGTAAAACATCCGATTCCCATTGAGGAATAGCATTTATAAACAAAGCTGCAGGAAGCAATGCCCAATGTTTGAGGCAATAAACTGATCTGACCTTGATTTCCATTCTCATTCTGACTAGCTTTATCAGCTTAAGCATAAAGCCTGTGAGGCCACTGTCAAAATCAGAACCGTCTTTGTGGTTGTTATTTGTTATTAGATAAATAATAAATGATATCATAAAGTGTCCTTTAAAGAAATGAGCAAAGTTATATTTCTATTACATTCTACAACCTAAATAAACAATATTTACAGTTTCAAAATCACAATTAAGATAATTTTCCCATTAATGATCTCACCACTAAATTTCTATGTGCTGTGACCTCGTTAATAACTTTTGGGAGGGACTAATACATATTAGCTACTTCCCCAGTGAATTCTGCTTATTTCTATACTATACTTAAGAAACATTTCACACTAATATTTTACACATACCCTTGTGGTTCTTATCTTTCATGACAAAAATGTAGGACCATGTACCTCTTGGATCTAAGAAATGCTACTGATGTTACTATTCCTAAGAATAAAATAATGTTGAAATATTAAGTTACTGTTGAATGTAATAAAAACTAAATCTAATATTTGTTATACAACTTTATGAGTTCATAGCCTGTTTTGCTCAGTAACCAAATATTCTCGGTCTATTCAGTAACAATGGAAACTAAATGGAAGCTGTATCATAATCAGACAACTTGCTTGGAATTGACATGATACCTCGGTACAGATCTCCCTGTAAAGCCTTCTGTGACAGCATTTCTACAGGCAGTAGAAAAAAACGTGTGAATTGTGCTGAAAATCATCAAAACCATAACCAGCGACTGTTCCACATAATAAAATACAAGAAAAAGAATTCCATGTGTGTGATTCGTGTCAGCCAAAAATGTCTCAAGAATTGAAAGGAAGTACACAAGAATATTTTTGAGGCCACAAATGAGGGGTACAAAATGAACAATCTGCGGAGTCTGTACAATGAGACAGAATTACTGCCTGATGTAGGAAGACTTGGCTGGTGATTTCTTTATTTTTCTTCTTCAACTTCGCTCTGCATGTTTACTCATGGCACAGTTTAAGGTCAGAAGGATATCTGCATCTTTAATGCTTGTCCTCTATAATTCCAACAATCATTTTTATTTACACATGCAGATTTAATACGGACTTAAATTTTCCTACTCAGATGTATCTCCAGAAAATTGAGGGTATGTGAATATTGACACCTGAGGATCTACTGCAGTTTATCAGTAAAACATAAATAAATCCATCAGACTCTGTGCATATGTCAGGCATGTATATAATACAACTTAATCTGAAAGGAAAACATTTGTTTTAGTGAACAACAAACACTAGAGTGGCATGAGACTACCCACAATGCAGACTACCTTTCTGTGTGGTGCTAAAGGCATCCAAGCTACTCTGTTACTGTGGTATTGCCAGTATCCGTGCTTTTGGTGTTCATAGAGAGATGCAAAAACATGGCACAAGACTTTTCCAATGCAAGAGTCGATTAGCTGACGCTCAGAACACAAAGATGTTCATGAAAGAGACAAAGAGAAAATATCTCTCAGCTAGTAATGACCATCTCAGACAAGTTAAGCTGCTTTCACTGACACGAAATTGCCTCAGGTCTTTGCCTCTATCTGCATTTATTTCTGGCTGAAGAACCCTTCCTCAACAAGTTTTAAAAAAATCATTTTTAATTCTGCCAACATTTGTTGATTAGACTAAAATATCTCGATGGAAGCTGCCGTTGTTTACATTCCTCTCAAATGGAAACAGAATTCCACAGGAAGGGTGCGATCATGTCAAATTTTCATTAAGTTCAGCTGAAAAAGATTATTCACACTTACACTGTACCAAACAACCTGCTGATGTCCTCATTACTTAAATTTAGACAGAACATCCTAATATAATTATCCACTATTTGAATTATGCTAGTAACCGTAAGAATATTATTGCTCATTATAGATGAATAATGCACCAAATATTGCTGTACGACAATGATGAGAATGAGGAATCTACACAAACACAGTATACGTATGGTACATATATAGAGCAAGAAGTGACCACAGCTATGGCAGAGAGAACAAAACACAAAGCAAGATAAGAGAAAGACACATTAGCTCCCTGGAGCTGATGGGCACAAGAAGGTTTCAACCCACCTCTTGCAGCAAAGCAAAAATCCACTTTTTTTGTTCAACTTCTAGAGCAGCCAAACAACACAGATCCAGAGAGTTGTGAATTAGGACAAACACAGGCCTAAAAATGATGTCTAAACTTCAGCAAATTTGTCAAGTACTTTGATTGAGGTTGAGAATATGAGTCCAAATGGGTATACAGGAAGCAATCATTTTTTCATGAAGAATACGTACTTTACTGTGCACACAAATTCTTCCTTCAGAATGCTATAAATTACAGTATTTATGGAATCTTAATGATCTAAGCACAGTTGGAGCCTGAAGGTCAAGGCTGCAAACTGCATCCTAAATTTCTGTTTACAGATGAAGCATAGTATTTATTGCTGCACTGCTTGTGCTGCTATAGTTAAAGGGCTGCCAGCATCTCCATTATAAGCCCTTATTTCAGGGCTTTATAACTTGCCCATCCATCTTCCCGCTGGCATGAAACATGGCATATGAGGTCCTGGCTATGAGACTGATTTTTTCTTTTGTTTTCTTTACCAAATTACAAAAAGAAACGTATGAAGCTATACAAGCAAAAAAGTACTTTCCCCTCCCCTCCTCCCTCCACCCCCCAAATTATTCCCAGTGAACCTGCGATAATATACAACAATAGCTTCAGAACGCAAAACACTTTTGTGTAAGTGCATCAATTAGCAGATGGACTTTCACTCAAAACAGGGAAAAGCAACCCAAATACAGACATGCTATTGGGTATTTACTTTTTCAAAAGAAAGTATACCAATGATTTTGGAGGTCAGGAAAGGAATTCAGAAGTCCACCACTGCCCCTGATTCTGTTTGCATTAAATGCAAGCCTACGCTATGATTGCATACCTTTCTGACAGTACAAATAATGCTTTTTTAAAATTATTTTTTAAAGTATCAAAATGGTGATACATAAGGTGTGTGTTACTTTATATACTACACATAAGGTTAGGTAAAATAGTTCAGAGTAAAGCCATGGGCAATGCTTTCCCACAAACTCTAAAGTAACCTTATCATCTGCTATTAAATCCTGTATCACTTTTAATGAAATTGGGAGAAGAAAATTGTGAGACTTTCACCTCCACCACATCTACTTTGCCAGTGTAAGTACTGCAGTCTGTGCTAAGGGCTGCTGCGAGCAGGAAGGTGAAAAACATAATTTACGTTATACCTGTATATCTAGCATGTACATCTTGGTGAATAACAAGGATTCAAACTGCAAGCATTGAAAGAATTTAAACGCTGTAAGACCTCAAAAACTCCTCTCATTGGAATCTTAAGTTTTGGTACATATATATGTATTTGGTATACATACATATATATATATGTGTGTGTGTGTGTGCGTATGTATATATATGTGTGTATATCTATGTGTATATATATATATTTAAATCACGATAAATTCATACATAGGGACACATTCAATGATCTGTTCTTGTGACGCAACATAAATGTTATATTCAGAATTTTTATGGTTTCTTCACTGCATCAAACCAGCTCAAACAAGAAAGACATCAGCGCTAATCCTGAAATACTATTCTTTAGTAATATTTCACTGTATTTCTTTATATTATGAATGCAGTCATGGCAGGAATTAAGTAAATTAGTCCCCCTCTGAACATCATTATTATATTTTCTTTATTATAGCTCTTAGGATCTTATTCACTGACATTATACAGTTCGCAGCAACTACCTTGTCTTTCCATTTTGGTATTGTTAAAGGCTGACCACATTTGTTTTATGCCATTCTTAATGTTTGGCAGAATCTCTTCCTCCTGATGCTGCATCTTTTTGCTTTTCTCCTGAAGTCTACTTCTAACGTCCATCTAATTTGTGTCCACTTGAAACAGTCACTTGTACCAATTTAAACAAGGCATTTGACAATTTTTCCCATCAGCTGCAACAAAATAGTGTTTTATTACCTCTGTTAGTTCTGTCTGTCTGTAAGCACATTATATTCTCTCATAACAGGTCCCTCAATTCCTTCTGTGTTCAGGTCGCTCAGGTCTGTCTCCTGTATATGTATGCTTGCTCATTTCTGAGCTCTTTTTTTGGGTATGCCAATCATTTCCCTCTAGGTTCAAACCTGGGTATGGCTTTAGGGACAGTTCTGCCAGGTGATACCCCCAATAGGAAGAATGTATACAAAGACTGCTGCAGAGTCCTTTAAATCTACCCCATGTACCTTTGTGCTATAGCCCAGGCTATGCAAAACATATACATTGGAATGTGTGGGTTAGTGATACAGATTTGCAGACCTTCTTAAAAAGTAAAAAGCAAACATTAGAATGATAATGATATCTTAAGATCAACCTGGCTAGTGCAGCTGAATACCTGTTAGAGAAAAACATCAAACAGGAGATGGGATGTTATGAGTGGTGACTAAGGCTCTATCACTCACTCCAGAGTGTTGATGAAATGATGATCCCATGATGAAAATCAGACCAGAACTATGTAAGTAAATATGATAAATAATGCTACACAGGATCTTGTATAATTCTGAATCTTCAGTGAACTAAACAAGTTCTAAATAAAGTGTAAGTGGAGACTGTAAACCACCACAGGACTTAAAAATATTTTCCATTTTTAAAAGCTTACTGTACCATTTAATTCAAGTATCTGTCACGCTGCCTGAGTTGCCATCACAAGTACATCTTGTTAGCAGTGATGTCATGACTGAAATGCTACTCTGCTGCATTCTAATGACCTCTTGTAATGGAATGAATGTATGTTTTCTGCAGAAAATATGAGATAAAAAAAGCCTTAATCTTGGATACTCAGTGCAATTCTTTTAGAAGATAATGACAGTTCTGAAAAACAAGCAGTGTAAGATTAACATTTTAACTCAAATGAGGAACATGTAAAATATCATACCTGTAAAGTCCTGGACGAGCTTGCCGAACCAGGAAGCTTTTCTCCAGGCTTTGCAGCACATCGTTGAGCATCCTGACTCTGATAGGAGCTCTCTCCCTTGGGTCATTAGCTGGGCGCATCTCATCTGATTGGAACAATTCTGCGGTGTCTCTCAGGCGTGATGCCACTGCAAGCAACTGAGAAGCATCTACTTCTTCACCTAGGAACACTAAGAGAAACATGGTTGCCAGTGTTTCAGATAACATAATTTATAACTCTTGCTCACAAATTAAAAGGAAGCAATATTTAACAATCAGTAAAGTTGCCTTCTAAGACTGTATTCATTCCATGCCTTCTCTTAAGTATGAAAGAGGGGCTTGTGCTTTGATTCCATACTGACTACTGAATAGGAGAATATAACTTATGGAGTTTCATTATATTGCTATCAATGCCTCAAAATCCTTGGCTTAACAATGTTTTTCACCTACATGTTTGGTATCCTCCTTACTGAGTCTGGAGGAATATAAAGGTTGAGTAAGTTAGGCCAATACCTCAGAAAACTATTCTCTGAGCATATGAGCTTAGCCAAGTTGGGATATTTTGCAAAATATCTTTATCCTCAGTATTCAAATCATAGGCAAATCTCCTGCACAACTGAAGGCCTTTCAGGCACTGTGCATATCTTACCCTGGCACTTGCATCAGTATGGACAGGTACTCTAATATACATTATTTATAATTTTTATTCTGAACATGATAGAAATGACTGTAAGTACTAGCTATGTCTTCAATAGGGAGAGATTTCCATATTTGGAAATTAATTCACTCAGACCATGCTTTCAAACAAAGAAAATGCAGTAAATGCTCATGGTGCTTCTCCATCGCATTCATTTTGTCCCTAAACCAGCTACATTTCCTTCACAGTTTCAGCAAAAAGCACCGATCGCATCACATTTCAAACAAGAAAGCATTATAAAACAAACACTTCAGTCTGTGGTCAGTGTGGCCAGAAAGAACTACAGAAACTTAAGGGCATCAGCAGTTTATATCACAACACACTGGATTTCAATGCCAATGGAAACTGTGATTTATGCTTTGCTCAAGTTGAAAAGATGGGATTGGAAGGGCAAATGATTTCTAGATAAATTAACTAATAATGACTTAAGACACTTTGTGATGATTCTACAGATAAAAGAAGAAAATGGACGCATTTCTTCCCTCAAGAGAAAACAATGACATTATATTTGTATTCTTTGTCCTTATCTCTTCAGTATGAATCATGATGAATCATCTGTGGTAGTTGTTTAGTTCTTAAATAAATAAAATTGCAAGTACAGGAAAGTGACTCAAGAGTATATATTATGCTCTTAATCAGTGAATTATATTGCTGAACTTCATTACACTTGCTAAATGTAACTGGATTTAATTCAGTAATAGGTTACAGCAAATATATGTGTGAGTGTATATATATATATGTATATATATATAAAACTATTGTTATTTTACAGATGCTGAGCATCTTTCCTCATGAAAGCACTCGCTCTAATGAAAAGCTGTGAGAGTGATTCAACATTTTTAAATTGTGTTTGTGCCCCCTAGGATCAATGTGCTTGCCTAAGAAGAAGAGGTACAGATAAATCATCACATAAGGCACGTCACACTCCATGCATGTGAACATGTGTTTGCACGTAAGAGGCGAAATTGCTTCAGGTTCTCATTAGCTTGAGCATTCAGGATTGGCTACAGTGTGGTGCTGTATTAACTAGAATGATTTTTCATGCTGTGCAAAATTGGATGATCAGATCTGGCAGTGGAAAATCTGAAAGTGAAAGCTTTGTAGGAATTATGCTAAGGGGGGCAGAAACATAAATCCAAGGACATTCTCAGTGCAACAAATATGTTGCCATCAGCTTTGATTTTCCTACCATGACTGCTGCTGCCCAAGCAAACTAATCTGCTGTTGCTACAAGTCTCTTTTCAAAGAGACATTAAAAAGGCATGTTGTGACATTATATTATGCACATCAACACACAGGAAATTATCAATGGCTTTGTACAGAAGTACTGAACCAAATATGGAGTACTGATAATGAATAGATGCTCATTTTTCCATTTTAGTATCAAATGCTTTGTTCATGGAAAGTGCATTTTTGCATCATTTTCTGATGTAAGGCTTACCAGTACTGATGCATAATATCCTTGAAAGGATAGCGAAGACATCAGTATTTCATAGCAAATAAGGTATTTCTGTCATACATCTAGATAACCATTGCATTTTTCATTTCACTAGGAGTCAAGAATAATGGGTGGGAATAATAGAGAAAACTTTCTGAACGTTACAGGGATACGTAGCGAGCAACTCTGCAGAGCATCTTAAATGACCAGGGAAATATGGTCAAGCAGGTAGAATGTTCCCAAGCTGAAGACTAGTAAATAGCTGTAGGCAATGAGCGTGCAGCCATCAAGTAAATGACAGAGAGATGTTTCTGTATTGATTTTTCTAAGGACAGGGAGTTCAGAATGATGTTTTGAAACGTACAAGTTGAGCCAGGCCTGTGGAAAGTTATGCAGACTTTCCTGGAAATAGCTTATAAAAAAACAGTTTATTTTTAACTCCTGCTAGCACTACCTGCTATTATCATCACAAGTCTTTCAGCTGCCGTAACATCTGTAAAAAATCCATTCTGAAAAGAAGAAAGGGCCTAACGGATCAGAAGAAACAGACAACTGATACTGTGTCAGCTACATCACAGCTTTTGCCCTCCCCTGTATATGTCAAAACAGGAAGTCTCACCCTCAATATTAGTAATGGATCTTCCATCTTGATGGAGCAATTTCACATCAAAGCACTCATCCTACACCCAGAAAATAGTGCCAAACAGTAAATTATACCTGCATCTATCAATTAATTTTGTTTACTTTAAGCCCAGGAACTTTTTGTATCTCTTTCTAACCCCAGCCAGTTGTTTGAAACACATCAAGATCATTCAGCTTCAAATACAGAGCTTCCTGCTTTAACAGGGGGGTATGACTAAAAGATTTCCAGATATCCCTTCCATCCAATATGATTCTGCAGTTTGGTGATATGCACTGGTAAATGATTGTGCTTCGCCATGGTTGGAGAAAAAAGTTAGCATGACCCACTGAGAAGAGGGGCTACGGCAGTAATCAAACAAGGAAGATGACAGCTAAAATTTCAGACACAAACAGCAATGGGATCAGAAGTCCTCTCTTGCTTTCGCTGAACGCAGCCTTGAAGGGAATTAAAATCAAGGAGTTCAGTCACAGCAGTTGTTATCTATGACTGTAATTATGAGATTTTAACACCAATTATTATTTAACAAACAAAGTAACCTCAGAAGAAATACAGATAATTTATGACAAGAAGTATTACACAACAATGCTATTTAGCCAGTAAAATCACGGGCTACCATTCAAATTCAGTTGAAATAGAAGATCTATATCAGGGAGTGGATGAACACCCCCCCCCCCCCCTCCTTTTTTTTTCCTATAACATTCCCCTAACACAAATTACCTCTCAGACTGTTCTGAATTGCCAGAGCGATGTCAAGGGCGTTAAACGGCAAAACTGCTTCATTGGCAATTTGCAAAGTTGCATGTCCTGAAAACTGAAAAATACAAAAAAATACACACAAAAATGTCAAATAACAGATTTCATAGCCAGCACTTCTTCTGAATTAAACACAGTTTGATGACATTTGATCTTCAAGAAAAAAATGAATAATATCCCAATAGGCCCATCTCTGTGAAACGAAAAAAATAAATAAATAGACCATTGTCTTTCTATTACAACGTGAGAAGATGGAAAGGGATTATAATTCATGACCCCATGAAGGAATTCTGCCCAGTATTTTTCCTTGGAGCTAGAACATGATAGTAATCTCTGCATTGCTTTAGTTTTGCTTTGTTTTCAAATAAAATCTCAGCTTTCTATAGAGTTTGATTGTTTTAGTTGTCCGGTTTTAGTCATCAGATTTTAAGAGTTTACATTCTAAAAGAAAAAAAGAAAACAAAACAAAACACAGACATTAATGGGCTTCAAATCAAGCTCTTGTCTAGAAATCACACAGCTAAATGCAAGCTCGCCTGAAAACTATCTTGAAGAGATAAGTAACAACTTCATACACAGAGATGTACAATTAGCAGGCTGGATTTTCTCAGTATCTTACAGAAAGAAATTCCCAAATAAGTGAAAGGGAACTCAGCCCACCTTGGAATAGATACTAGCATGTCATGAAACTCAATGGTCCAAATGCTTCCTTTCAGCAGTTTCAGACAAGGCCAAGGACCGACTGTTTTTTCAATTACAGAAGACATACTCCTGCTCAAGGCTTAGACGTGATACAGAGGCTATGTCTAGAAATGTGTCTTTCTGATGGACTTAGATCACTTAGACTGTGATTAAACAGAGCATTTTGATCTCTAGGCTGCCAAGTCCATCACTGTTTGTGGGAGCTATAAAAACACTCTGACAAAACCATGCAAGAAACTTACATTCATCACTTTCATACCTTGATATTGCAAAAAGAATAAAAACAGCTGTAAGGCTGTGCTTTAAAATGGAATGATGGCTGCAGGTGATGGAGATCCTGTTGGTAAAAATGTGGACTGAAGAAAATCATACTGTACAATGCTTCCCCAGGTGTTGGGGGTTAAAACAATATCTGTCCCTCAAAAGCAATATGATAGTTGCTATGCTGAAAGTAGCATTTTAATTCTACTATAAAACCAAGTACAACAAGACAACAATCCTCGATAATATTAAAAGCAATAGTACAGCAATTGAAGAGTGATGAAGAGAGATGAAAATGGTAATATCAGGAAGACAAGTTTCCTGGAGAAAAATTAATAGTACTCCAGCAACAACTCTAAGAAAGCATTTAAGAAAAGGTGTTTCTGATCTGGCCACAGACCAAGCTGAATGCACTGACTGAAGGAACATGCTGCATATCAGACTGCAGCCTATATTCGAGCAGAGGATAACTCTGAGCTACTGAGATTTACCCCTTGGAAATAAAACATTGCCAAAGTCACGTAGAAGAAAAGTAGGAAGTAATGTTACTTCAGCTTATTATCAGGAGAAGTAAAGAGCAACTTCATATCATCCAGCCACAAGCAACTGTAAACATCTGTTTCTAGATGTCCAAATGCCATGTAAAATCCTTCTTTGTCCTGCATAGAGCTTCTTCAAGGTGGAACTGCCTACAACATCAACAACCTGTGAGTTGCTATAGAAAAGCAATTGTGGCAAAGAAATACTATCTTATTAAAGAAAAGGCATTCTTTATCAAGCCAAAACCCACTGAACTCTAAATATTACCATATCAGAGTAAACACTGAAATCCTTCCATGACACCCTTGTCTATTTCTTCCAAGTAATTTTATTTTGCTTTTTGATTACAGAAGACCCAAGTTTTCTCTTTGCAGTTCAAATGCAATTCTGCACAAAAATATTATGACTAACCAAAGTATTCTGGAAACTTTATTACTCTGCAAGTAACACTACAGACATCTGTGTGATAGTAAATAGATAACTGTGGTGTTTATTAAATCATGTACTTCTGGGGCTAATCCGGAAGTAATAATCAATCACACAGGGGAAAACTCAGAGCATTGGTTTGAACAGAGTAAGTAATAATTCTGCCGAAGCATATATCAGATTCACATAATGCAGCAAGACAAAAAAGGCCACAGATTTCTTATTTATAGCCTTATTTTTGGATATACCATTCCCCTGAGTACAATGCAGAATATACACAGTAAATAAAGATCAGCTTCTGACCCCTTTTCCCCACTGAAAAACAGTTCAGACTGACTATTGAATTATTAAATGTAAGAATAACTTAGTAAAGAATAAATGTAACTATTTTCTCATAAACTGAAATAGTACAGCGTAATTGATTCCAGTCCCATACTGAACTGGTGTAACACTAATGAACTCTTCTCAGTAACATTTATACACAATGCACATACAGCACACATGATTGATGTAACATATGCACAGTCATCCAGACTAAAGACACAATACTAGTTCAAATACTGATTGAATCTGAGACTCTTTTCTTTTACAATTTAAAATGAAAAAATAATGAATAACTTTGCGACCACGCTCAATTTTGGTAAAGATAATCTTCAGAAAACTAAAAGGCATTTAACAAACTTCCAATTACTTTCAAGGTAAATCTAAGTATCAAAACCACAATGATAACGGTAGTTACACAGTATATACTGCAAAATAAATCTGAATATTCAAGAGGTTCATAACAATGGATCACACACGGTAATATTTTTCAAAATCTTTTAATTTACGGTATAAGAATCTTGATAGGAAACAAAAAAAAAAGTCAGCTCTATCCCCAAAAGACAGCACAACCAAAACATAGCAACGGGATTAAATACAGGATGTGTTCATCTATGTAAATAAGAAACATGCTTTATCTTGCTAAGTTTTTCACATTGTAAATAAGAGAATGAGCTAAAATTGGAGGAGGAGGGGGACACTTTCATCACAGAAAATGCTTTTTTTCTGGTGAATACCTTTTAAAGGTAAATTTAACAGTTTATAATTTGGGATAGGCTGTTGCATCATCTAAACTCAGGAGTACATTCATTTTTTATTTCTCTTTTTTCCCAAATCTCCTTCAAATAAACAGAAAAGCCTTTGACATATGGATGAGAAGACGACCAGTTCTCTGACCTTCTATTTTGATGAAGCACCAGAGGGATGCTCCCCTGATTAGACAAGGAAACAGAAATCTGGTCATACACACACATCCGTGCTTTGAATTAAAGCTGTCAACTTTTGAAAATTCAGAACTTCTCAAGAATTCAACAGTGTTGTATTTAGTTTTTTGTTCTGAAATATACCCCAGTATCAGGACATGTATTAACACCACAGCTCACATGATACTTTGGGCAATCTCACATCTGTCTCCAAGTACTGCGTTTTAAGACAGTAGAGGGCTCTCTGAGAAAAGAGTACAAGGAGTCCATGGCTACAAAGGTGAACTAGAGCACACTGATCTTTAACTGTAGCTGTTTGATAACTGTTTGTAACCAAGGGAACTATAATTCATACCTGAGTTCTCATAAATATTAAAAACTCCATTTCAACATTCCCTGCATCATTTCAAATTGTTTTATTTATACTCAGTATGGTAAATACTGACTAGGAAGTAAAAATGTTAATGAAGAAAGCATTGATTCTCCCTCTTTGATGGTATCATGTGCTTAAATTATTTTATTAAAGCAGCACCCAGCTGCAGACATCCCAAAAGTTACATATTAAGACATAGTAGACATTATGGTAGTTTGGGCAGCTTACTGTGGAGCACGTAAGTTCTCTGTTTACAGACATTTGCTACCTCTTCTGCATGGCTCTTGTCAAGACTGGCACACTAAGAGATTAAGGTCAAAAGGATTTTCCTACGTTATAATTTGCCTAAAACCTAATTTGTTAGCCAGCATTAACATACAGCACTTTGAGGACTGAAAGTAAATTTCCTATGGATTTCATTCACATTTGCTAGGGGTCATTCATCGAAGTGCCTTACAGTACTGGCACACAAAATAAACTCATCTCTGGTTTGTCGGCTGTGCACGTGAAGAAATTCCTACATTTTAAATATTTATATAAAATAATTGGAAGCAGAGAGAGACCGAAAAATGGGCTGATGTCTGGCCCCTTATGGCTGTTCTCATGCTCTTGTTACTGCAGCAACAGAGAACAGGGATCATTAACTCAGTGTCCAAGGTAATGGCACATGCATAAATGAACAGGTACTTTTGGAACTGAGGCAGAGTAATTTCATGTCTGTACAGAGGACACAGTGGTAATACGTACAGAGGAAACTGTGAAGTTAACTATAAAGCACAGTCCCTTGTGTGGGAGGTTTAGCAGTAGAAAGGGAGAGTTTTTTAAGTGACTTGTTTTTTGTTTTTTTTTCCTGCATATAAACAGAAACTGCATGTCTTTGAAGTATGCGGTAAACAGCAATACTCTCGATGATGAGTTCATAATCATGTATTTCATATTTATGTCTGTCAAATTTCAGTGGTATCTAGGTGCAAAGAAGGTGTCAGACAAATCAATTTCTTGAAGGGCCAATAAATTCAAGCCTCTTGTAAAAAACAAACAAAACAGTTGAAGTCACTTATCCTTCCCCCTATAGAGTATGTGGGTAGTTATGAGCTTGCCAAAGGATATAAGAGATTCCCTTCTGCACTATGGGCTCCATGAGCACTGGGTGCAGTGCTCACCACAAGGACATAAATCTTTACACTATTGCAAACCCCCATGCTATATTTCTTAAATAGAATTTTAAAAGTTTGTTCCAGCATTAATTCTTTTTTATCTCTAACTTTAAAGCCTGGTTGCTCTGGTTACCAACTGTGGGATTTGAGTGTGACAAATACAGAAAAAATTGTTTTAAAGCTGACTGATTTGCATATAGAATTCCAATAAACACACCACTGCACACAAATTGACCTTTTAAATGCATGCATTCTCTGACCCGCTTCAGGTAAAGCAAGAGAAGTGGGAAACCAGTGCTGGATCCTTTTTAAAGAAGCGCAATGTTTACAGCCCGAGAGATGGTTACAGTCAGTCCTGAGGAAATGGATTTAGCTGTTGTTGTGGGAGAAAGAAGAAAATATCATAAAACATGAAGCACAATGTATTTGCACAAATCACCAGCGCAGACCTCTAATGACAATGACTATAACACAGAACTTGCACCTTGGATTGATCACTACTACTTTAAACCTACTAAAACTACAGAGCCTATCTTTTCAATTTTATGCAATAGAGGTGTTCCAAGGATAGAACATACAAGAAGCTAACTCTGCACGCTGCAATAGATATTAGGACAAGCAATGCTGAGTATTTGTAAACAGTGAAGGAAAGTTTAAAGTAAAGAAAATAAATACCATCTGTTAGAATAACAGACAAGCTATATCAGCATGGATTCCTATGTACTGGTACAAAGTTCTAGAAGTCATCATCTTCTTCATGCCTTTCCTTGATGTGTTTAAGACTCCAGTGAAGATGCAAGCTGAACCAGCCTTCCTTACCCATTAGATGCAGGTTAATCAAAGCACCGGATGATGAGAATCAGCAAGAGAGGTGATAATTTTGTTAACAGTTGCCAGACAGTTGGCAGGGTTTTGCAAGTCAGGCAGTAATGACTAGCAGATAAAACAAGCAACAGTTTAAGTTTGCATGTAATCACCCAGGTCCAGAAGTACTCTAAAAAGTAATACAGATTTTAGCACAGCAAACTGCATATTGCCTGGCAGTCATAACTGATCAAAGTATGGATCTCATATGGATCAAGAAAGTTCAGTGAGCCAAGAATTTTCCTGAAGTAGGACAAGTGCTCGGGTCAACACTGAAGGACATCCAAATACTTGCTCACTTTCCACATGATCTGTAATGTCAGCTTTTAATGCTGAATCTGCAGGACTGAGACTGATACTTGTGGCATTGTCAAAAACTAGATAAAAGTCATCAGAGGAGAGTGATAATGAAGAAATCTGCAATTTGAAGCTTCAACTACAGCTTTCAGTTTAGACCTCAATATCGTCTTTTTAATCACTCCCCGTTTACAGAAATGGTTTTGATTTAATTGAACTCCTAAAGAAAGTCTCTAATCACACTTCATCAGCATGCAATTATTATTCAAAGGAAATCATATGTACTATTAGGCACTCTTAATTAAAATAATGCATATAATCTGCTTCAGTACCTAACAGTCATTCTCCTTGATGTTCTTAATTCCTTTTTCTTCCATTACTGCAACAACACACTTTTATTCTATTTTCCATCATCTATCCCAGTTTCACTTATATACTTTTCAATGTTAATGATGATGATATCAGAACACTGGGATGCATTTATAATCCACCATCTTAAACCCACTGCATAGCAAGACCTTCAAATTGCATCAAACCTGACTGGTATTTATGAAAGAAAGATGAGGAAATGCTGTAGCAGAAATCTTAAACTGTAACTAGTTTGATTTGCAGTTGCGATGCCTTCTAAGTGGACATAAAATACAAAGTGGACATACAAAAAGGCAGAATAATCTGGGGAGAACCAGGTACAATACATGGAAGAAACTGAGTTTAGGAAATGAAGAATGTGAAGAAAAGCTTCAATGAGGGGTTCAGGCAATGGTTCCTCGAGGACCAGAAGTGAAATCTCGGACAATCAATTCAGCAGAAACTCAGCAGAATAAGCATTATGAAAAGAGTCATGAGACCATTACATATAAAAGCCTCAAACACAGCAAAGCTAAGATATTTAATGGTTACACAGAGAAAATATTGCCCTTTCCTCTTTTGCCACCTCTCGATGCATAGGTCCCTCAATTTTTTCCATTTAGGTCACCCTAATCAGTGAGGACTGGAACACTGACAGTTCATTAAAGAAGACAGACTAGACCTGAGGGAGAGACACTAGTGAACTACAGTGATGAGGATCCAGGGGAAGGTGAAAATACATGGTTGTCTAGTATATAGCTCACAGAAAAGCCCCATAAACACTAACAGACACATTCCACCTCAGGGAAGAATTGGGTGGATAATATACTGAGGTTACCCCCAGATGCCAGCATATGAACTGCACAGGTTACAGCAGTACCCACAAAGAGGCTCAATTTCTCTGTTTGGAGAATTGGGATTAAATTCTACTCTTGGATCCGCTCACATGGTAGTTACTAAACTAGCAAAGCATTTAAGCTTCTTGTTGGTATTGCAATTCAAAGGTGCAATTTCTCCGAAATTTTCATGACACTTTTTCAATTGGAATATTTAATTTTCAATGTATACTGTGCAAGATAGAATAAGAAGTAATAATTTGACATACATTCAAAATTTAAATCTCAGGAAAAGATCTCATACCTCCACCTGTATTTAAGTAATATAACTGAACAAAATAAAGGTGGGAGAAGATTGATTGTTTTATTTTAAAAAGAAAACATTAATTAGAGATGAATATGTTTGGGACTGAGCAAGCTTCCCTCAGGCTTGGGGAAAATGCCAAGTCTGACAAACTCCTTGAGCCTTAGGGAATCTCAGGTCAGTTTGACGAACCCAATGAAGTACTTTATAATTAGCTGGCATGCTCCTGAGGCTGCCAATTTACCTGAAAAAGAAACTCCATCACCTTTCAAACTTGTCTCTGAACAACACTGAATAAAGACCTAAGAAATAATGATTTTCATCACAGAGTATTTACATAATCAGAGAAAGTAAGACTCAGAGAAATGTACTATGTTATAGAATGGCCCTCAAAATTCAAAAGGAAGCTTAACAATAAAACTCTGTAACTATCTGAGGTTAGAACTGAGATTTATAATCATATCTGGGGCCATAATAATACACCTGCTACTACGGTATTCAAATTATGTTAGCTATTTCATTCCACTGCACCCTATCTTTATTGGACCTCTGTATTAAAATGGTAAAGGCAGAATAATACAGTAGAAACAACATAGATTAAATAGAGAATACGTTTTAAAAGCATATAATCTGAAAACACAGCAGGAAATGTTACCATGTGCACAAATTACATAAGTTACTCACAAAATGAACTAAATAAATGTTTACCTCCAGTGCTGTACCATGGCTGCCTTAGGTACTTTCTGTTTTAAACATCTTATCATCTATAATATACACAGATGGCTATGTAAGAAAAATACATCACATGCCACAGAAACCTCTACTTGAGAAGGCTTGTTGACTATCTTAAGCTCATCTGAGAGAATCAAAGAAATGGGGTATGGCATATGAAAGGTACAGCTTACTTGAGACTATCCAACATGCCTTGCAAAGACTGAGCTTGCCTTGACATTATCACTCTTTAGACAGTTTCTGGTCTTCCTATTGGTTCTGTTTGGCTTACCTGAATGGCTGTTTGTCTCCAGTTGTACATTAACTTCCTGGAACAAATGTGTAAATCAGAGAGATTCAATGTGGAAAACAAACAAACCCAAAAAGGCAAATTTTGCCTGAGAATTCCATATGTAAGGACAACAAAGGCAGAAATACAATGACTGTACTGAAAGAAAGATGAAAGGGATATTGCTGAAGAGACTGGAGAGGTGAAGAGCTTAGGGTTGAAACAGAAGTAAAAGATTTAGAAAGAAAAACGTGATGGAATTTGCTCAAAAACATAGCTAGGAGCCTGGGGAATATCTGAAAGAGGAGATGGCAAGATTAAAAGGACAGCTGAGAGCGATCATTTTGGCAGCAGTGCTATAGCTGAATGGCAAGAAGAAAAAAGACTTGTGAGGAAAATGTGTCAAGACAAGAGAACATTACGATGCAGAGAAGCCATTTGACCACAAGTCCAAGAAGAAATGCTTTTTTTTTTTTTTTTTTTTTTTTTTTTTAATACTATAAAATGAAAATGAAGTAGAAGAAAATACTTAATAATGTTGTTCAGCATACTGTAATCAGTGTGTAGTCAACTTGCTTTCCCCATATTATGCAAAATTCAAGATAAATTGTCCCCAAAACTGTAAAGAGACTGCAGAACTGATGCATATTGTGAACAAATCAGTAGGAGTGCTGACAGCATCCACAGTGATATATGCATGCATGTGTGCAAGCATGCTTGCATACACAGATCAAAAGGAAAGAGTCATCTCAAAATGACTGTAGCAAACAGATAAAAACTGACTTTGTAGACTAATAATTTTCTTCTTTATTTTTTCCCTTGCAGTAGAAAGGCAACGTGTATAGGCATTTGATGTACTTAGAATATCTTTAAATTGAATATCAGTATCCTTCACAAGTGTTTTGATAGCAGACTGAAATTTATAAGAACATTTTGTGCTATATGTACCTTGTATTTCAGAAGCACAGAATACATTTCTTACCAAGACTCATTTAACAAATAAAGAGGTAAGGCATTTCTATAGTGAGGGACCGATCAGAATGCAGACCTGTCCCCCAAAGAAGGATTTAAAAAAATACAGATAGTTTTCATTTCTATCTAAAGACCCCAAGCATTTCTCTCTACAAAAAGCACAGGTATCTGAGACAGGCTTAACTGGATGTCTTTACTAGAACTTATTGCCCTTTCTGCTTATTCTGCTCCAGTAACAACAGTCATTTGCAGAAGAGAGGGCAAAGAGAGACTTATACTGTAAAAGCAGAGAATATTATTTGTGTGGTATATTACATTGAAAAGAGCTGAGCAGCTATTAGCAATTATAAATCTTCACTTGGAATAATACCCATATTTAACAACAATAACAAAAAAGGCTCCACTACAAGTCATGGAAAGAAAAGCATATTTAATTTTCAGTTCTGCTAGTCTAAAATTGCCTTAGCTCTATTCATTCAGTTATCATTCTGTAGTTTATAATTAAAGTGCGAACATATATCAGAATCCTCTGATCTCAAAATAAAAGGTTCTTTTACCAAAGAAACTAAGAGCGCAGTAGTTATAGGAAAGTTTCCAAGTAAGAATTAAGAGAAACAATCAAAAAGTTAAGTAACATAACTAAGGAAAAATATTTTTTGTCAAATAACAGAAAGAAAAAGCTTTGTGGGGAGCCATATGGGAATATGGAGCAGTTTATCAAGCAGCAGAAGTGTTTCCTATTGACATGTCTCTTCCTGTTGGACATGTCTCTTGTGAACTTAGGTGCCACTGAATGCACTCTTCATCTTTTTTCTTAAAATTACACTAAAATGTGAGACTGAAATATCTCAGTGTATCACAAGACCTATATTCTGATGGAGGAAAAAAAAAAAGCTTTATGCTGTGGTCAGAGAAATGAAAGTAAAACAATCTCTTGCAACAGAGATTCTGAAGGTAGGTTCCCTTACATGTATGCCCCTTTAAAACTGCTTTTTAAAAATTAAGGTGAGGATGCAGATTGAATTGCTGTTATGTATGCGAGTCTCTGGAACATAACTTGGAAATAATGCAATAATGTATGTGCTAATGAAGATGAACATATGACGATGCAAGGTATTATATATTTCAATTCTCTAACTGAAAGGCATTTACACAACTTTAACAAATTACATTAGACATTAAGAAAGTTGGAAAAAAAATATAAATGGGAATGAGAATATGGCAACCACTTGTTAGCAGCTTCTTGATTACCAGTGTTCTGCTTATAAAGCATTCCTAAGAGCAACCAAACAGCTCAACATAGGTACTTTAAATGAAGAGATTTTGCAATGCCCTAAAATTTTTATGGTTAGTATGAGGTACAGTAAGGTAAGTGATTTAAAGAGAAACAAAGACAGCGCAACCTGACTGCAACACCTGAAGTTTCACATTGCCATCACTTACACCCTTGCCTTCTAGAAGTACTAAAGCTCTAAGAATTTTCCCCAAATCATTTTTTTTTGTCAAGTACAATAAAACATCTAACAGTATAAATAGCTTTGAATGAGACACCAGAAATTTAGGACAAATGAAGGGTGCATTTTGAGGCAAAGATTTTTTTTCTTCCTACAATATTCCCAGAAGACCAGCTGTATTTCTATGATCCACATCAGTGAACCAGTTCAAGTTGAAATCTACAAGACATGAAGGCTTTTAATGAAATGAAACATATTTTGGAAGTGTAAGTCAGAGTGATACACTGAACACATATATATCTTGCACTGAATGGAAACATGTTTTTCATTTTACATGTGATTATAATTACATGTAAGCTTTAGTAGTAACTGAGACTAGGGAGAACAAGTGCCAAACAGAAGCAGAATTACATTCCACCGCAGTAACAGTGAAAACAGCAGTAAATAGAGAAGGATACTCCAGGCTTTTAAATAAAGGATTTTTAATAGACTTCTGGAAAATAAAAAATAAAAGAAACCCCAACAACTACACCCAGCATTCTGGATTTTACTGAACATTATCTCACTGTGTAGCAAACTTATCCCTTAAACAAGATTGGGCTGCTGAACAAACTGTCTCCATAGAATCAAGACAGCTGAATTCTCAATTTTTAAGAATACTATGAACTTTTTTTTTGTTATCATTTCTCCTTTTCACACTCTCAAAATGCTACAGCAGAGTAAAAGCACACAGTCTGAACCATAACCAAAACACAGTTATTAAATCAGATGCAATAAGGAGAAACAGCTTTCCATTGTTGTGTTTGTCATTTTGATTTGGTTTCCAACCCAAATCACAGCACCTCAATGGCTGTCAGAATCACTAAGATAACTTACTATTGTTTAAAATACATAATAATCTTCACAAAAATGCAATAATAAGCAAAGCCAATCAAAGCTTCCAGATTGGCAATTCTTAAAAGTGATATATGTGTTCAAAATGTTTCTGTGTAAACAGCACACTTGGGACAGCTGATATCTTCAGACAGCAACCACGGTATGACTAACAGTTTATTATCAAGATCTGTGACTAGTTGCAATTAAAAAAAATCACACATATACGACCTGTCTGCATGCAAAAAGTATCATGTCTTTCAGCTTTATAAATGTATTATAATAGCTTATATACCATGTATAAACTCACTTAAGTCCAGTGTTCAATTGCTGGTAGTTTGTTCCATGGAAACATGGCCTACACTATAAAATTGGATACTCTGATGTTGTCACATTATTTCCCATTCTGTATCATTTTCACAGCTATATTGAAAAGGTGCTCCAACAAGTAACTCATGCAGTGCAAGTCACAAGCCTTATCTTGTTTGCGATATACTTAAAGAGTTGAATGCATTTTTAGGGGGTTTGGTGCTGATGTTTATAAGGAGGTTGAAAGTAAATAATTAAGACCAATGCTATCATGGTCTACTGTCCTGCTGTGATGGTGTTTCACAAATTACTTTGTTTAACTCCAGTGCAGCACAGAAGAACACAGCAGCATTTCTGTAAAGAGCTACATCCCTTCGAAAGTGTAAATGTAAGCAGGAGTGACTCAATTTTCACAAAAACAGTCCGGGCCCTTGAAAGAAATGTGTGGATGTTTATAATGGCATAACTAACAGCCATATCAATGCTATATTGACAGGTAAATAAGTCATAATGGGGAACTGAGATGAAATTATTATTATTATTGTTATGTAAACAAGGAAACAAAAAGGAGGTATTTCTGAAGCTTTACAGTGAAGGATGTTTGAAAGATTTCAAGTAAATTCTTAATTCTGGTTTTGTGGGTTTTTTTTGTTTGGCTTTTTTTTTAAAAAAAATTGATTTCTAACAACATCCATTTAATATCTAGTTTACTTAAATTATTTTTATCATATTTATAATTTCTATGTGGCTTTGACTGATATAAGAATGCTCTTTGGAACAGAAAATAAGATCTTACTAATTTAAGATCATGGCCTACTTCAAATGCAATGATGTAAATAAAGCATTTAGATCATACAGATTTCTAAGGCAAGCCGTCTTAGAAAAGTACTTGAACAAAAAGCTCTAACATAATTTATCTAAGAATAAAGACTTAGGAAATAAGTAGAAAAAGTTCCAGAATTGTTCCCTTTGTCCTGTGAGATTTCTCCCCATAAGAGAAAGGGAATGCAAATTAAAGATTCACAGCTTTGTATGGAAAGTGAGGAGACTAATTTTATATTAACTGAGAATATTCAGCATGCCATCTTCCACATTATGCAAAATACCTGTTGAGTTACAAGCAAAGCTTTGAATCTCTATTTATTTTGGAAATCACGATACAATGTCCTTACAGTTTTATTTCTTCATAGCATAGAAAGAAACCTTGTGTTCTCTTTGCCTCATTAGGATCTCATGTGAGGCTCCCGTCAGCTACAAGTTTGTTCAGTTTAACTCAAGAAAAAAGGAAGAAAAAAGCTTAAAATTTCCCTTAGATATGTCAATCAACATGGATTGTACTGGCTAGAACATTAAGTTCAGAAGAATATCATTTATGTCAGATAATGCAGAATCGTTCCATTGCCCATTTTATTCATCACTACAATAGACTATATTTATGTAAAGGCCTGACCTCACCTTGCAATTAGCCTGAAATTAAACTGCATTATATAAAGATATTCAGTCAGTGATTCCAACATGTATTTCTCTTCCTGTGCTATTTTGTTAGTTGAGAAGTACTTTCATTTGGATCACAGCTTCACAAAAGATGAATTGTATTCAAATTTGAATTGGCCAGGGAGAACAGGGCCTGATATTCAATCTTAAAGCATTTCTTTACTTGGCTGTGTGAAGATTATTAAAATTCCCAAATTCCAGCAATTTATCTCGGATTCTTCTACAGGCTGCATCCATTTATATACAGATTTACTGCTTTCTTTCCAGTCACATGGTAAAGAAATACGCTTCTTATTCACTTTCTTCCATCTATGTTTTTATTGTATTTGTGATGCTTGCTAGACTAAACAGCAAATTCTGTCGGGTCACTGATTCTGAGACTTACCTGTTGGGACCAGCTGCACCAGCTGAACATTTGGAAGCACATAGGACTTTATGGAATTCACCTCAAAGTACTGAGCGAGTTAGTAGACATTATATAGATAGGACCTTTTCAACAATTGACCATAAGTACACCCATCTAGAAGAGAGAAGATTCAAGAAACTACAGACCTGATTTTGACATCAGTCACTGGAAAAGTTATGGAGAAGATGGCAGTTCCTGCCACAACAATACACTTCTGAGCTCTCTGTTAAGAATCTGGTACAAATTCACTTCATTTATATATAAAATTTCACCAGTTAAGCTGTGATCATATAACCATAGCTGGTGGTGAGGAAAATAGTTTGCAAAAAATATGTAACATGACAAAACTACAAGAGACTGAATAAACAGCAAATGTTTCCTCAGTTCATGCTTTACCAGATTTGTGGTTTGATTTAACTCTAAAGCAGAGCTTTCTTAAACAGTGAGCAAAGGAGCTAATTTTTCTTTAGGTACACAACAACACATAAAGCTGCATTATGAAACAAGTTTATTAGTGGTAAATAAACAACATGGTAGCCTAATAAAATTGGGGGATGCAAATCTTCCTTCTCATAGTTTCCTTTTCATTAGCTCACCACAAAAACTGTCAACATTTTAAAATGGGGAAATATTTTTCAGGAATCTCACTAAAATGTACACTTCCTTAAGATTAAAGTAATGTATAACCCATAGATTTTCAGCAAATCTTGTCCAAACGGATATACTGATCCTAAGCATATTTACAAACTCTGGAGCAGATTTATAAAAACCACAATAGAAATGCAAATCTTACTAGTAAATAGTAAAGAAAATTTTTGATTTAGACATTTTTTCATTGAGCTGTAAGAGCACAACCACTACATTTATTTATAAATCAGAATTTTAGTACTCAGCCATTTGCATCAAAAGATAAAATACAGCTCTTATGCATTAACTCATAATTAGGTTTTTTAAATTCCAATCAGAATTTGCAGAGTTCCTGAAGTCGAGATTTAGTAACGAGTTCCATAAAGTTTATGTAATTTGTTTCTCTTGTCTTCCTCCAAAGTTTAGAATAAATCACACTCCAGTCACAATGCAGCCTTAGTTATGTAGAAAAAAAGCTATTTGTTATTATTTGCCAGACTTAACCATGACGCTTCTACAAATCTTCTGCAATAAAACAAAACATTTTTTGAAATGAAATTTTCCTTGGGCAAATTTCTACACTCTTTTGGTTTACCTTTCAATACCATTACACTGCTGCTAAAATAACTGCTTCTATGTTATTCTGCACATGAACTTCTTGTCACCAGCATTATGTGGACACCAAAGTCTGTACGGCAGATCAGATCTGAGAATCAAAACCAAAACAAACACCCAAAGCAAAACAAACAACAAAACTAACAACCTTCCAGTTAGATGTGAAAGCATTCAAGTCTGCAGAAGCATCTGATGGATATTTCTGATTCAGTATTATGTTAGTTTCAAGTCTTTGGAAAAATCCAGTTCCAATAGCAGGTGCTAAGATTTGGAGTATAAGTGATAGGAAGGGGTAGGGACAGAAAGGGATTGGGTAGTAAATGTGAAGAGATGTATCAAAGCCAGAAGGAGACAAACATATTTTGCATTAAAAAAAATAAATAAAAATTTGAAACACTTCATAAAATGGGAACAATCCAAAAGAAAATTTAGATTCCAGTAGTGTTCTTCCACATTAAGACAAATAAATTATCTTAAAAACAAGATGTGTAACTTATAATTTTATCAAGGTTACAACCTTCTCTGAGCACTTACATATACTAGTTTTAAATTTACTTTATATAATTCTTTATACTACATACAGAGTTTCTGTTCAAAAAGTCATTTGCCAAATCCTTTCCTTGCCACAGAATAAAATCCAGCAACCAAAGGTCACAGCATGCTGAGCATAAGTGCTGCAGACACAAGGGAGTGCTCTCCATATTTCAAGTAAAAATAAAGAAGATAAAAATAGAAATGTTCCCCTTGTTTTATGTTGATTCAATTAATTATGCTATTTTATAATACCTGGAACTTTTGTAGCAGAGCACTGATTCCACAGAGCTTAATCAAGATTTTCAGATGCATAAATAAGAGAAGCATTACTCTTTTGTCTTCAAAGTATGCCTCCATTTTCTTTTTAGCACTGGAGCTAAATCCCCTTCTTGAGCACAGCAATGTCAGTATGGCAAAGTACTGGCTGATTTCTGATGGGATGCAGAATACAGAGCATAACTCAATTTTCAAATAGATCCTACAGTAAGAAAATGGAATACAATACAGATTTTGTTTGGAAATATAATGAATCATGCTTGCAGCTGCTGCCTTTTTTTTTGCACCTAAAAGTCTGAGAGTACATCTGCACTTATAAGCTCACACACTTTGAGAATAGCTTAAAATCTGACCAGTGTTTTCCTTTATATGCACAACTCATGCAAGACCACGGGCTCATATTTGACTGAAGCCAGAGTGAACTCCACTGAAGTAATGCGGACCAGTACTATAGTGGAAATTAGATCTGGGCTCATCTGTTTCTATCATATTCATTTATCTGGCAGAGAAGACTTAGCAGGAAAATCTGAACAATTAACACAGCCTGGCACCTAGACAGATGCAACCATCTTATTTAAAATTAGATTCTTCAAAATGGTTTAGCAAGTAAACAACTCACAGAAAGAAAAAAAAAAGTACACTCTTCAGCTTTGTGTTTTAAAGTCATTTTTATCTGGAAGAAAAAGCAATAAAGCCCCTAGAATAGCAAAGTATTGCAATTTGAACTGAAGCCCATGATTTTTTTGTTTGTTTGTTGCCTTGCATGTTATAAAAAATTGTTATAAAGTCTGTCAGTTTGTAAACTGTACAACTGTAAATATGTTGGGCTAAAAAATTCAGCTTTTCTGGATTTGAGTATATATATGTATATCTACATTACAGTTAAAATATAATGATAAAAGCATACAAAAATATTAATAACTGGACTATTTTTTGACACAACTATTTGGATTTTGAAGTGTCCATGTCTATACTTAGCTCAGTTAAGCCAGCAGAAGGAGGATTTTGTTAACTCAGTGCTTTTCCATCTGCTGAAATCAAGATAGCATTTGTACTTAGATTCAACAAACTTTAAAATAAAGTTCTTTAACTGTGTTTCGATCAACAGATGTCACTGCTGCCTATGAAAGCCCATAAACTTTGGTTTTAAGGTGTGTTTATATCTTCTAAAAAGAAAATAAATTTGTGTTCACTGTAAAGATGACTGCACGAACATTACATGAAAAAGCAAACATATACTGAAAAACCTTTCTGGATGAAAAGCACATCTGTTACATTGTCTTGGCTTGATGGTTAGGTTGCTAAAAATTATACCCGGCCCTGTCTCAAGGAACTGTTGGCAGACAAGGAGATCAGTGCTATTGGCCACCCTGATTTCATGCACATGGCCTTGAGTTCCTTCCTCTGGACTCAAAATGGGAACAGAAAGGATTATATCTGAATCCATTTTATAATTCTAATTTACAGCTATAGTCACCAATCCTTAGTTTAACATTAATTGGTCTAATCTCAGCTGCTTTAACGCTAGTCTGTCGGCAAACTGGCAGTATTTTTTCTTGTTATTGACCACACTCCTAATAGAAACAGATCAATAAACAAGATGTTCTTCCTGGAGTTTTGTAATACCTTTATCTTATATTCTTTCTTGATTTGGCATATTTTTTTCACTAAGTATTTACTTGTTTTGTCTCACAGCTTTTAGACTTCTACAAAATCGGTTTGCATTGTTCAATTGTCTTTTAAGAGACAAGGCTTTATTCACATTAATTTTGCTATAATTCATTCAAGGAGAACTATTAATAAAGACAGAGTTTTATGTTTTTCAGCTATTTGATTTAAAGAGCTCCGCATCAACATTTTGGAGACTGAATAAAAGAAAACAAAGAACAGGAAAAAAATGTATTTTCTTAGACTGAATTATGTTACAAAAATATCATTAAGATATTTTCTACAAAGTACATCAGGATTTTCATATACAAGCAGAGTTATGAAGCAATTCAGGTTATCAGTCAATGGAATCAGATTTCCACAGCAAGTCTGCAACGAAGACTTCACACTCCAAATGGATTGCTCTGGTAAGTAGCCCCTGTTCAGGCTCCAACGCTGAAAAGCACAATTTTTATTCTGACTTAAGTTTGTGCTTTATTTTTACTATTAGTTTCCTGCTGTTATCCCCATACTCAGATAACAACGGGTGAGTTTTTAAAGCTATCTTCCAGGACAGCTCTTTCTATCTGCTGTGCAGACCAACAGATGGCCACAATTCCAGGAAATGCTCAGCACCAAGAGGACAATTCCAGCAGAGCTCAGCTATCAGTTAGATGCTAAGCTAGGTAATGACATTTAAAGATAAGACTTAAAACACTGTGGATAGGAATAAGCCTCCAGAGTAATCTGACCTTTTAAAGTTCCTTAAGAGAAAGCAAACTCTTGAAAAGTTCATTTTGAATACAGGACAGAGCTCATGTAAAGCTCCGATGTGTTGCAAGTTATGTCTCCAAAAAATCAAAAAAAGAGACAAAATGTCAGTAATAAGTAGATCAAAGGAAGTTACGGGTAAGAATTCAATGCTAAAATGAACCAAGATAAATAATTATAGGAGCTGCGTAGTAGTATAGCAGCATAGCAGTAGAAGATTAGTGCTCTGTTTTGAGAAAAACTCATATTTCTTGCATAGCCACCATATTCACTACATGTATGAATTAATCTTTGACAGCTGAAGTATTTGTGATCTAGTAGAAAACACCTACGGTAGTACTGTTGCTAAAGAACGAATTAATAAAATGCTACTCTGATTAATTCAGTAATTAAATATGTGAAAGATAGGACAGTGGGAAGCACATGAGAAAAATCAGATAACCCCAGGCATGTTCCTGTTAGAGTAGCTGGCTTCAGATATTCATTTGTTGGATTTCAGCGGCTGAATACAAAAATGTGTTGATATTCCTTAGAAAATGCATGCATATGTCCAATTATTCATTACTTCTCATACCAAGCTTACATTGCTAACTTAAGAGCAGTGAACGTGAAATACGTTTTCTTATCTCTTGGTACAAAGTCACTACTGGACAAAGCAGAAAACAGTCATTAGACATGCAATAAATGTGCAGTGGCTTCTTTGTAAATTCAAAATTATCAACCAGGAATAAATACAAATAAAAAATAAGAAAAAAATGACATCTGCCATTACCATCTATGCTGAGCCTGTCACTGATGCAGCAAACAGTAAACAGCCTGAGATGCAACTGGATTACAAATCTCAGAATAAGCAAAAAGACAGTACTGGAAATGAAGCCATTGCCGTAGGCAATGTAACTTCTTTCCAACTCAGCTAAGTCTCACTAACATGGGCACTCACAAGGCCTGTATGCTTAGTACAGAACTGTCCATCTGATCACTGCTAGCAGTTGAAATTCCAACAAATATCAAACATGAATGCTGAATATCAACTCCAGAAATTTAGCTTCAGTGTTAAACTATGCCCCAGCTTTTGTCTACTGCGTTAGGCAGACACTATGAATTTATGCTGCGTTTAGGTGAAGAAATGAAGTAGTTGTTCCATTACTTTGAGTACCATTGTTGGCCCATGGCATCCTTTTTTTCTCTTACACAAACTGGGCATTAAACAATCCTCTCATTCTTACCTTTTTAATTTTTTGTTTAGTCTGATTGCCACAATTTGGAATAAAAATTCTCCAGAAGTTTTAGAAGGAAAACCAGTCTTGGAATACTCTAGTCATGGCATCTGTCCATAACATGACAAATAAATGGCATTAGGGGAAACTGAATTAGTTCCATCTTGTAATGCTTCCCACCACTTCGAAGGAGTCATTTGTGGGAAAGATGTGGAAAATGCTGTGCTGATGTATTTAGTATACGATCAAAGCAATGAATTGGTGTTGACCAATGAAGATGGTTCATCAAATCTTTATCAAGGGTACTGCAGTTTCAATTCATTTTTATTACTTATTTTATATCTACCAGAGCAAGTATAAATTGCAAGAATCCTTGAGACTATGTGCTTTTAAAACAAAAGAGCTACTGGAAAATTCCAAGCATATCTACTCTAACTAGGCAAGAGCACACAAGGAATTTACTGTCTGGCCAAACACAGTGCAACTGTCTGTCAGAACACCTCATGTCTTCCACCACAAAGTCTCCTCCTTCCCATCTAATGCTGAGAAAATTCCCAGTTTCCTTTGACAGCTGTTACTTGTTCACTATAGTTCATATGGAACCCCAAAAGTTACAGAGAAAGTTTACATCATCAGGCTTTCTTTCACTCTTTTTTTTTTCTTCATTTTTTTTTTCTCCTGCTGCTCACCATAACTACAGAACAACAGAATAAAATACACATTGTCAGGAGGGAGTTTTCAGCAGGTTTGTATTTACCCTCTGCTTGAACTGGATTAGATGTTCTTTCATGCAAGAAGGTTAAGGGTAAAATAAAAACTCTCACTTCTGTGCTTAAGAGAATATGTGCTAAATAAAACCATTTCTGTGAAATATTACTGCGCTTTTTTACTGCCTTTTTTTTTTTCTTTACAGAAAAATCCAGACAGGTTTGGTTTTGTTCAAGTGTACTAAGACTGTCACCACAGACAACAGTTCTGCTTTGCACATCTCAGATACTATTAAACCACAAAATACTAGTAAGACACTTCAGACCAGTATATGAGAGGCTGTTCAACAAAGCAAGTAATTTAAGTTATGGAGAGACCATCTGGCAATTGGAGCATTATGCTGCACCTATCTTAACAAATTTTACTAATAAACTTTGCCTCTTACTATTATATCACCTTAAGGCAGATGGGATCTACTGAAATATCACAAACTGCTCCCAGCTGTGGGAGGACAAACAGAAAAATTAAGACATGAACCAAGTTATCCTGCAATTTCTCAGCTAAAAAAACCCAACAACATGCAGATGGTTTTACGCGTGACAGAGAATCCAAGTGATATTGCAGACTAATTTGAATTCTTCAAAGCAAGGTCAAAATGCTGCATCTAAAAATTATCAATAACAGATTTTCTCCAGTATGGATATTAATCTGGCTTTACAGCTTGGTATCACTTTGTAAACCTCAAACTTGAATGTTAACCTCATTCACCACCTCTCTACCCTAGTCTACACTCCTGTTCACTGTCTGGAGGCTCTGGAAATTTGTTTTGCAAGTATAAAATCATAGTATAATTTGTCTTTTAAAAGGCAATACTAATGTTGGTTGGTGCATAACTCCTGTCTTCAGGGGAACAATGTTAATAATTGATAACTGATGTGAAGGTCAGGCAGACTCAATTAAAACAGGAATTTAAAAATGACATCAAAAGGAACAGATCACTGTGGAAAGTTAACTGGATAAGTTATCTGTAGAAATTGGTACTCCAAAGCATCACATTTTCATGAGGGAACAAAAACTTCCAGTTTGCACACTGCAGAGTCATGCAGGGGCAGGTTGCCATGTGGTTCACTGGGATTGGTTCGGACATGCAGTAAACTTGGTTGCACTGGACTGGTGCTTTCTCAATATTTTGTGTTTGTTCTGTATACGCCATGCCAGTATTTTGATACCTGTGTTGTAGCTCTAAAATAATATTCTTTCTCTGCTGTAATCATGAACCACTCTGCCAAATTCTGTAGTTCTACATCAAGGAAATTTTTAAATGAAAAAGGAACACATCAATTCAAATCCAGATGCACAGTTGCCTTGAAGGAGATGCCACTGGGATGCATAACCACAATGCCACACAGCTTTTCAAAAAGTAATCTGATTACAAAAAAGGTGATTTGTAGTGGGAACAACACATGTTTGTGAGTGTGCTTTATTGAAGTAGCTATGCCAATAATAATATGCTGGAAGAAGCATTTCTGGTAAAATTTTGCAACGTAGATGTGCTGTACATGCTTTGTGAAATTGTTTCCACCTTGATATTACAAAGACTGCATCCCTGCCAAAAATACAACAGATGCTTCAGTGAAATGCAAGAAAGTTTCAAGCTGGCTGACTACAATGACATCTTGTTTTGGTTTTAAATTCCGGCAACAAACAGCATCATTACTCTTCTCCATGGTATTACTGCATTGATTCTAAATAGGCACTAACAGTCTTTGGAATAATAAGGGTTTTCCCCCTTTCATATTAATTCAGATATTATCTTCTTTTCAATAAACTTAGTATTTTAATAATTTGTGGAAATATTGCATATATATGCACAGCTACTTGTAACTTTTTCAGTATAGATGCATACAAAAAAAGAGCTCATTCACAGACCTTACTGCATGGAGATGAGATGGAATTCCCTACTCAAATATTTAGCAGAGATAGCATGCATCAAACCACAAAAATTGACTTACAGCAATTATGCAGACAAGAACTATCAAAGATACAAAAATCACTGCATTCCAAATATGAATGGGCATTCTTTTCACTTGTCTTAGAGAATAAATGGCAATATACAATGGATAAATGGGAATACATACCCCTGAGCAGTATGATATGTTAGAGGATTCCTCATATCACAGTTTCCATGGTGTACATTTTCTTGGTTAAAATGTGGATTTCATTTACAAATCACACAAAACCTTAGTGTTTTTTATTCCATTTGTTTCAAGAAAATAATGTCTGCCATATTTTTGGAATTGATTATTTAGAAAAATCAAAAAAGGATCTTCTACAGTGTATTACACACACACAAAAGGTATTTCCTCTACAAATGAAAATATTGCTCATTACTGCTGTTTAATGTAAAGTCTATAAGTTAATGGCATTACAGTAGTTAGTTCTACTTTATGCAGCTCTGTAATCTAAGTGTAGAATAATTAGAATCACTAATAATTTTCTCAAGAGTCATCTGTCAGCACCAATAACTCATTATAAAACCAATTATGTCACTTCTGGCATATCTTTCAATACTTTGGTGCCAAAGCAAAAATCAATAAAAGGTTATTGCTATTCCAAGTCTGTTATCAGGCAAGTGGCTTCAGTGGCACTCCCTGTTGGGGAACTGCCATTAAAGCTTTCAGAACTGCATAATCCTGGAACATGATTAGACTCCTCCAGTGAACATATTTCAAAACACAGAAGTATTCTCAGACTTATCATTAATATCTCCAGTTAAATAGATACCATGGAACACCGATGTAGGTTGCTGAATAACACTGAAAAAATTTGTTTGAAGTTAGGACATATTTCTATGAGTATGTGTTTGACAACAGTTGCGTCTCAACCAATTTCTCCTGGACTGTATTCATTCCCTGCCATCCAGGCAAACATCTCTCCACTTTAATACTCAATATATGGATTATATGGATATTTTATATTATAAAACACTCTTCAGATTTCAAGGTCAGTAAATCCCACTTAAGATGTCACTACAACTTGCTACTACTGCAACTGAAGTCTTGGCTCTTCATCACAATGAAACCTCAGTCACTATTTTGCCAGAGCTGCTCGCCTGCCTACATGTTATACTTCCATTTTGCTGATCTTTGAGAATTTATTTTTGTGTTGCTAAAACAAATGTTTCAATAGCAGCTGCTCTTCCAAAAAGAAGTAGCTCCAAATAAAAAAAGAAGTCAGTTTGTTAGGTCTAAATAGGTTTATAGGCAGTTTGAGTGCAAATGAATAAATTCATGAAGGAGACTTCATTTACAGACATGTATCTTTGCAGAATCAGGGCTTGATGAGTGGACACAGTGAAGAAAGAACACTTTAGAGCAAGGAGTAAGTTTGCTTATATGAATAAATAACGTAGAGGTAGTACTACAATGGAGCAGTGAGAGGGGAGTCAAAACACATTAAGTTTGGGAATAACCCCTCTGTTGACCGATCTCAAGAACCCATCTCCAGGATGGCAGATCCCTTCTTCCCATGTGAGAACACTGACAGATCATAAAGCCAAGTGTGTGCAGGTAAAGGTGCCCTCAGAGCCTTCTTTACTGTCAAAATCGACAGCAACAAACTTTCTACTTCCCGCCATCAATGCTCAATGCCTCAGATTCATGCCACTGACAAGCTTAATGTGAACTACGACAAATACAACTGAATCACATTAAATGAAGCACACACAACAGCTCTTTTGATCATTCAGATTAACCAACATTACGTTCAGAAGGTGAATCTCAATGAAAAATCCTCCAACACTTTTAACTAGAAAACAAGTATTAATATGAAAACAACACTAGATCATCTCTCAAAACTTTCTATATTCACAAACCAAAATTTATCTCTGTGAAAGAAAGTACCTGGAAATGAGATCACTCAATTTCAGTTACCTTTGCAATGTTCTCATGAAGTTTGAAGGAGGGATCCAGCTCTTCAGTTCTCGTCACAAGCACAGGAAAAAGAGCTTCGGAGAGAAAGCTAGAATTCTGTGAGGAAAAAAAAAAAAAAAAATCAGAAAACTTTTAGCATTCAACATCCATTTCTTCCTCCTAATGTTTACTGAATTTTGTTCAGAGTTTCAAAGCTTTTCCAATTATTCTTAAGTTTTGGTAACTAATAGCATTTATTTTACTCATCCAATTAACTGATTCCTTGGTCCTATGCCAAGTTCTGGTTAGCTCAAAGCAACTCAATTCAACAACATAATATTATGTATCTCCTACCAGAAGGCCTAAATCTTTCATGAATCTTATTCTGGGTTTTGATTTGTCAGCACACAAATACAGTATTATCCCATTTAACTATAATATCCTATGATCCTTTATAAGATTTTGCATTTAGCGTACAACTTTTGCAATGCAGAATATCATAAAAGCTCAGCAGATGTATGCAACTGGGAATGCGAAAGGACTGTAAGCCCCTCATTAATGTACTTCTTTTACACATCTTCACATCTCAGTTCTATGGAAATAATCTTTGTCTGACAGCCCTGACAGAATTTCCCAGGGAAGAATCAGCTTCCATATTCAGTTTCAGATTAAGTTAGCCCTGCCCTTGATCTTATATTTGCATGTATCTTTTAGTGATGTTTTTTTTTTTTTTTCTGCATGGGGACAATGATAAGAACATAAGAAAGTATATTCGTTAAAAAAGGGAACATAGCAAAACCACATGACTTGTAAAAGGACTATATTTTGTGGGATTTGTAGAAGAGAATAGAATATTGCTCAGGTTGGAGAAGACCTCAAAGATCATCAAGTCCAACTGAAGCCTAACCATACTACCATAACCAGTTCTAGAGCTTTATGTCAAACCAAATAAGTGTTCCTCAAGACTGAACATTTTTATGTTCTGTGAGTATATATATAAAATAGTAATAGAAGCAATAAATTGACAGCACCCCTGGCTTGGAAATACCTAAATCAGAAGTATCATTGTTACATCTCTGTAAAAATCATTTTGGAAAGCATCTATAGTCTTTTCAGATTGAACTCCAAATAAAATTCAGAAAACTCTTGCTTCTGTATTCAAGATGAACAATTTTTCTGGTTTATTTTCCTCCAGATTGTTTAGCAGTATTGACAAGGTTCTGAAAGCACATCTTTTTCAATTACCAGTGTAAATATCCTCTGCTTGTCTGTTTTACCAAGAAAGGAATCCCCATGATTCCAGTGCATCATCAACGCAAGAAAAGCACAAGGGTGAAAGTCACAGCAGCTCCTGAAATTTACCAGTGGCTCTGATGGCTATTCTTGTTTTACTATCACGTACACTAATCATACTAATAATTTATTCATTATCTTAAGTGCAATTGTTCCTTTGATCTTTTATGAATAGGGATGTATGCTTAATAAAAAATGCCTGATTATCTATATAGTAGCATCACCAATAAGAAGAGAAGATAGACTAATAAAGTGGCTTCAAAGTGACCAGCAGGTTTCTCTAATGAAAAAAACAGTATTTTACTCATACTAATCAATTTTTAAAATAAACACCTACATATGCTTGCCTGCACAGTCTCAATTTCCAGTATTTTTTGTCAAAGTGTTCAGGGCAAGCTTTAATTGGAGTGGCCTCATCCATGTAATTAAATAACTATTAAACTGCCCTATTTAATTCTGCAGGACAAACAGTTTATGCAAATACATGCTTGTAAGAATATTACAGTGAGTGTGTAAAATGGCAGCACAAATTGGAGGCACATGACACCCATAACTACCAGAAACAAACAAAGGAGAAACTGCCCATATTCCTCTTTGGTGACATGACATCTCTGATTGATTATCGACATCTACCATAAGCCATCTATCAAAGCTCTTCCACTCTTAAGCAGAGTTACAGAAACAAGATGCTACCACACTGAAAATGATGCAGAACATCAGTTACTATATGACTGATAGAAATGGATTCAAAACATTCCCAGTGCTAAGTCACACAACAATAGAAGCAAAGCAATTAATTTTTTGGAAATTTTTAAAATACTTCTTCATTAATTACTTAAATACAACATATTTAACGGGAAGAGGAAAAATTATCAGAACTAGCTCTGTTCTCCATTATCTAGAGGAAAGCCTGTTTTGATGTTCAACTGAATTTGGTTTCAATAGTTAGAAAGGAAAAAGAGCCAAAGTGTTTTTCTGTTACCAGTATTTTACCTAAACTACCATTTTTCCAGAGTATTATATTTCCCGAGCACAAAGACAGACAGACATACATAACTTTGACTCTGACTTTGAGACCGATTAATAGAACCACAGCCAACATCCAAGTAAAATTTTGTTCTCTGAAGATGTAGCAAAGTTCTTTTTGTCAATATACAGAATTTAAAGCACCATGTAAAGTTTCTCCCTCACCAGTAATGAGGAAGTGACTCTTTCATTATTTATTCAGTTCACAGGGCTGTCTTCCATGAGCTATGAAGTCTACTGGAACTCTTGAAAGTTTTATCATTTTTTTGTTCATGAAGCAGGAGGTCTTGCTCCTTTTGCACAATTTAAGTAGAAAGAAATACTATTTCATAAGTATTTGGATTTTACAGGTGAGTGGCATGACTGAACCCCAAGCAAACTGGAGTTCTGATGTGGATCAGTTTTACTACACTCCTGGAAGCAAATGGAGAGACAAACTTTAGTTTTGTTCAAAGCTTTCTGAGTTTCTCAGTTTTCTGAGAACAGAGTTCAGGGTAACAATCTTTGTCAAGAAGTTTTGTAAAGAGGTTTTGTAAATAACGTTTGTCTTTTTGTCTCTTGTTTTGTTATTTTAAGCTTCATCCTATGACAACAGGCTGAGAGAGAGCTGGGGCTGTTCAGCCTGGAGGGAAAAGAGAAGGCCATGGGGAGACCAGATAGTGGGGAGGCTATAAGAATGAAGGAGATAGACGCTTCAGCAGAGTCTGTCTTTAGCAGCCTGCTGTGATAGAAGAAGGAGAATTGGTTAGAAATTAAAAGAGGGGAGATTTAGATACGGTTAATTAAGAAGCTTTTTACAGCACAGTCCCTGCTTGTAACCCCCAAGATAAAAATTCCTTTTTTCCCATTTGTCTTCTCCAGGCTATGACTGTGCTTTTTCTTTGTCTGATCAGTCCCTTCTGCAATGAAAAGTTTGGAGATTCTCTTGATTTTTATTGCTGCATTCCTTTCACAGTGATCCTCTCCTTCACTTGCTACATCTATGCTCTGGAGAATTCTCCCAGATCCACTCCTCCTCTGGAAGCCACTGAGCAATTAACCCTCCTAACAAAGATTTCTGACAACCTTGTGGAGACCACAGCAGCTGGGCAAGGTCAGCAGGAAGCCTTTATTACTACTTCAATTTAACTGCTGCCTATTAAAGGAACACAAAAACAAAACAAAACAAACAAACAAAACCCAGCAAAGATGAGCAGTAAATCAAAGCATCACGTCAACATAATAACTGGCATCACGTCAGACCACTGTGAGACACTCTAAAATTTGGGCAGTCCAATTCATCCAATTTGTCCAATTCAGTTTTCTCTTGGCTATCTGCCAGCATTTGTAAATTTTTCTGTAGGCACCCCGAACAATCCAACTGAATCAAGAATGCTCTCTCTTCTGATTTTAATCTATACTTTTGTAATGCAATAGGTAGACAAGAGAGTAGAAATAATTCTTGAATTCCCAGTATGAAACTTCTGGTTTCACTCTTCAGAAGAGAAATGAATGAGTATAACAGCATTTGGAAGCTAGCTTCCAAAAATCCCATTTGTCTCATATTCCTTTTGGAATGATCAGTTAACCTGATCTTTTCAGAACTCATTTAATGAAGCATTCTGTGAAATTAGAAAGACGTTGATGTTCCACTTTTCAAATAATGGGTCGCTTCTGATTAAACTTCGATTGAACACACAACTTTCAATCTCAAAACAAATTGCCTCCTTTTCTTTTTAATTTGAACCTGATTTCTTGCTGCCCTCAGGTCCCCTGACAGTAATTAATTGATTAATGAATTGATTAAATGAGGATCTAAGACGCAGAAAGAAAAAACTCCAAACCTAGCTTGCTCTTGCTTATATACGATGGACGTTTGCATTAAAATTAAATCCTGATCTATTAGACCACTATTCCTAACTTATCTTATCTGCCCTCTAATAACAAACTGAATAGCATACTTCATCTTCTCAAGGCTCTAAATTTGCCACTCCATATTGTAGCTTCCTATGTCATACCTCCAATTCATTTATCAACTTTCACTTTTAAAATCACGAATAAAAATCCAGCACTTCTGGTTATTTAAAGTAAATCTGAATTTATACTTAAACTTATTTTAGAGTTCTTTTCTGCTGCCATTAAAAATAAATTATATAAAATAGAAAGCAAAATAATAGAAATAGTTCTGTTATATATTTATAATCCATAAATCTCTGCAGATTTGTGTGTTTTGTTTTGGTTGTTTTGTTGTTTTTTTTTTGAAAGTAAAATGCAGTGTTTGTGCAGTATAAACATTCAATGGAGGTTTCTTGACTCAGCAGTCATGCTCGGTCCAGAAAAACTTTAACAGTTTGACTTGTCAATATTAGTCAATATTGTTAACACTTACAACTTTGTCCTTCTTCACTACACAGTATTTGTACTTCCAATTTAGTACGGCACAAAAGTAAGAGACACTTACGAAGGAACAATAGAAGGAAAGCAATAAGGAAAAAAAAATCCTTTGACAATTTGTACAGTTAGGTCAAACAATATAAACACAATAGTCAAAGGCTGCCATGAGTCCCAAACTCTGCAAAGCAAACATAAAAAACCAAGCCAAACCAACCAACCAAAACAAACAACAACAAAAAAGATGAATGTCAAAAGAAAGCTGTTTATTTCTTCATATAGATCAAAGAATAATGTCTAGTGGATGAGAATTTAGAGGTATAAAGCCTCTGCTGCATCAGGACTGAGAATATAATCTGTTGCCCATTCACACCTGGATCTGTTCCACTAGCTATTAAACTGTTGCACTCTTTCTGCCTTTTTGTAATACAACAGCACAAAGGGGCAGAATCGCAGCAGCCTGAGGGGGACACACAAACATGCAATGACTGGACAATAAAACAGAAAGGAAGCAGTGCTTGCCTTCCAAATCAGACTGGGAAACAAGTCTACTTGGGATGCTGAATTCACCTGCAGAGCCGCCACTATCAAGTTATGCCAGTCTAAAGCTATTACCCATAGAGGACTACAGATGCACGAGGACATGTTTGTATCTGTAATTCATGGACACTGCCAAAAATTTCTCATAGTATGAAGGAGAAAACCATGTCAGAAAGATAAAGAGAAAGCAGTAAGCAGAACAAAAATACCTTTAAATTCTGCACTGCACGCTCTCACTAATTCCTTATTCCATTTTACCCTAAGTCAAGGAATTGGCATATGGTACCTTGGCAACAAATGCACAGTTCTATTATTTGTGAAACAGCTGTTTCACCTCAGATAGGCTAAAAGACCATCTCTTCTCCATTTTCTTCTTTTTTTGTTGTTGTTTGTTTGTTTGTTTTCTTTCTTTCTTTTTTTTCCTTTTTCTATTTTTTTTTTTCCTGGCAACACAGAAGAGATGGACTGAGAGGTTTCATTGGAACAAGGGCCAAAATAAAGTAATGGAAAAGTGCATCTCATAGATTAACATGTGGTTTTTCTTCTTTTTTTTTGATACTTAATTGCATTTTAAATAGATTTAGTGAAACAGCGGATCATGTCGCAAAGAACACAGCAAAGCCAAAGTATGATTCTCAAATATGTGGTTTAAACTGAACTGATGAAACAACACCAGGCATTAAGGTGTGGCATATAGGATTTCACACTAACAGAGGCCCTTAAATCTGCAAATATATCACAAAAGGGAGTGCATGTATCACCATCTTATTGACTGACTGACTTTTCCCTTTCTTGCAAATACTCTTAACAACAAATTAAACATTTACCCATAAAATCCATGAACGATTAAGATTTAAAAGCCATCTTCTACTGGCTAAACAAAACTAAAGATTTAACACATGTATGCTTTTTAATTACTTCTGTAAAGCAAACCTTTGAGGTTGCCATGACTTACTGTTTCAAAAATCTCCAAGTGAGAATGATCCTATTCCGCCAAAATGGGCATGACTGCTGGAGCTGCTGACAAGGAGGTTTTCTTTAAAAATATCCCTATTTCAGTTGACTAAAGAACTTTTACTAAAGAAAGAAGACCAAATTAATTTCTTTTTTCTCATTCTGGTAAAGCTATGCACTGACCTTGCAGTGTCACCAGATGCTGGACAAAATAAGCAAGGCCTGCCAAACCAGACTGCACAGAAAACAGAAGCAGCAGACTTTCAATCACTGCTGCACAATTTACTTTATTATTCAAATCAATTGGAGCCAGAAAAAGCTTCAAGCCAACAGCCATCAGACAGGAAAAGAACATAAGCACCATTCTTTCATCTCCTTTAACATAATGTTTTCTTCCCTGCATTTGTAAGTGAATTGAAATAATCACTGTAAGGCTATGAGGCTGCAGCATGAAAGTAACTTTTAAGATTTTGGATACATGCATTGCTTTATTCCTTTTACAAATCTTCCCTGACTGCTTCAGCAGCAGAATCAGTAGCATAAATAGGAAGAAATAGCAGAAATCTAGAACCTTATGAAAGATTTCCCCCAAAGGAAGAGCAGTTCATCTGTAGGTCTAATGGAAAATAAAGCCATTATGCTAAGGAAGCAACACAGCCTTCAAATCAGAGCTTGATTGCATCTATCAATAAAAATACAAGCTGACTTTAATAACCTATCAGTGACTCAAATAAGGGTTCATGGTTGTATGCAGTCCCAGGATGACATCCTGAGGACAGATTAGACTACATTTCATTAGACACTGCAGTTTGTCCATAAACAAAACTAAAATCTCTCTTCACCTTGTTTCATGCAATTGCTTATCCCTGTTGACCTTGAAGTTCTACTGCAAACTTCGTAAAATCTCCCAGAACTAAATGCAGCAGCAAACTGCACCGACAGTTTAAAAAATCAAAATCCTGAGTTCCTAAGCAACCTGCCACTCTGAGGCTAATAAACGTTTGTCTTTTGCAAACCTTTGTTAAATCTTAAAAGATTTAGCATATACTCAAAAAAAAGGAACAGGAAAGTGAGGAGGGAAGTTACATGCTTGTAACTTTAGCTGGAAAGGCTGAAAGAAAGAGGAAACCAGGAAACCTACTTAGACTGGAAAGCCAGTGGACATCTCTCTGAAATACAAAGGCAAAGCAACTGGCACTAATTCTCTTCTGAGGACATCCAAGGATAAGCTACAGAACTAAGCTAAGGCTAAAATAAACAGAGCATGCATTTGTATATACTCTGCTTTGACCCCTCAAAGAAAATAATGCTGTGATGCTTGTAACTGAAATTCTTGATATGTTAAATTAATTGATGCTGTTTAACTCTGTCCAGAAGGACAGAGATGTTAACAGTGGAAAGATAGCAAAAAATTTACCAGAAGAGCCTGGTCAGTTGTAGATGATCAAGTCTTGAGATATCAAAATTCTTTCCTATCTGGAAAGCGTCCTGAGGACATGCCAGAAGCAAAGGAGAGAATTATCCGGTTATGGAGTAACAGTAAGATTAATGATGTGATACATAATGCCGAGATAACTGCATTAAGAATATAGAGATCAGAAACTTTAGATCATAAAATTGATTTTAAGCACTGTAGCTGTTTGACCATTGAACCACAATAACAATACAAAAATGGCTCTCAGTAAAGGATATCACAAATCAGACTAATCATTTTTGCTTTAGATACAGGTAGGCAGATGTAAGTGTGTGCGTGTGCAGTTAGATTTCTTGCTTTACGCAGAGTTTGCGAGGTTAAACAAAATCTCTGTACGTGTTGTACACACATATATTTATATATACTGCTTGACAAGAATCTTTCAGGAGAGGATTGTTAGAGTAAGTCTTATCAGTGTTTGTTTATGATACATCTAGCTGCTTAACATGAAATGCATGCTACTCGATCAGGTAAGTTCCAGCTAAGCTGGTGTAGCTGGAAGACAGAAGTTGTGTCCATCACTGTGGATTATTAATCCTTCTCACAAATTTACTGTTTGTTTTTTTTTTTTCAGTCCTGTTGATATATAAAATTCATTCGGCATCAGATACGCAGGCAGAGAGCTGTTCTTTCAAAGAATAGCAGCTTGTGCTAAATTCTGGCAGTCAGAGAAATGGTGGTAGCTCACTGATGGGCTTATTTTCACTGTTGTGTGAAACTGAAGAAATGAAGTGCTGGAGGTTATAATGGTAATGGACATAGGAATTCACCTGGAAATAGTCAGTGGCCATCATCTACTCTGCAGAATTAACTATGATGGGATGATTGGTAATGCAGTTGGTAATTATAAAATAAAAATAATTCTGAATGCTTCCTACAAATTACATTTATATTAAGCTGAGCTCACTGAGGTCAATTTTAAGCACTATTTTTAAACTAAATTAATATAAATATCATGTCAAGGTCATAACTGGAATTGAATCAGAAGATCAGTGATTCAGTAACGACAATGAACAGAACAACCTGGTTAACAGGTGGTATTTGTGGTATGCTCCCACCGTTGCCTATCCAGATGACTAGTGAAAGTCCTGATCCTGTACGGACTCCCACCACACCAAGCCACCTGAATTCTATTAATTTGCATGCTCAGTTTGAAACTTCATTTGACACACAAACACATAAAATAAACGAAAAAGCTAAAGGACCACACAGTACATATTAAACGGAGTTCCTAATTACTGGCACCCAAACCCACAACTTACAGACATTCTGCATTGCTCCCATACATGATAGATTGGTGTAAACACCAGTTTCCAGTTCACTCTTTTAAGACACACGCCACAGATGAGAACTCCATAATGCCTCAGCCCTCCCTGTGCACTAACTTGAACACATGAAAGAGATAAAAGCAGCATGAAACATGGGAGTTATTTCTCAGTAAACTAGGCTGTAAGTTCTCTCCATCAAGGACAGCTCCTCCGTTTCTTTTGTGATAACAAAGAAAACTTGCAGAGCTTTTGATTTGTTTTGAAATAAGTGCATGATATATCAGCCTGAGCATGTAAATACTGAAATCAAGAAACTGCAGAAAGTTACGCATAAGAGTGATAAAAAGAAGAGGGCAGTGGTGGGGGCAGCAGGAGCAAGTGGAAATTGATGGTAAAAGCACAATCAAGGTGCCATATTCATTGAAGAGTTGAGACTTAGTGGCCTTTGTTTTACACCAGTGTGGGCAAAAATCACTTTTAAGGGCTCTAATGAAAGCTGAAAGTTACCTTCAAAAAGTTATGCATATTTCAACAGAAATAAAAAATCATTATGCATTCTCTCTAAAGGGGATACAATCTAAAACTGTCAAAATTCTAAACTCTTCTACATATATTACATAGAAATGCCTTCTATAGAGAAACATCTTTTCATTTTTCTTCTAAATTAGCTTAGTGGTCCATGGTATTGCACTATCTTGGTCTACTCTGTGAATAATGTGACAGGTAATTTTTATAGTTCATGCCTGTACTTAAGTTTGACTGAAGATACGGAAAACAACTTTTATGGTGTAGGTGTAAAAGTAAATGTTCTGTAAGCCCTGCAAATCCAAACTTGGACAGCTGTCATAAAATATTTCATGCTAAATATGAGTCCATCAATAAATAGTAAAAAAAAAACTTCCAACCCCACAAAACAGAAGGTAGGGCATTTAAATGTGTTTTTTTTTTGTTGTTGTTGTAGGTTTGGGTTTTTTTTGGTTTTGCTTTGTTTGTGTGCTAACGTGTTTTCTCAAAACAAAATGATAATGCTACCATTCATGCAATCTGGCACATTATTGCAGAAGGGATTTAAGATTCTTTGATATCAAACAGAAATCATTATGAAATGGAATGTACTGAGAAAGATGAATAATATGCAGATAACACAGAAAACCATCTAGCTCTAATTAAAAAAAAATTGGATGCCTCATGAAACTGTAGTCTACAATACTACAGAAATGGGACAGAAACAGACAATTTACATCATGAAAAAGAGCTCAAAATAGCTCCATCAAAACAGAAGAAAAGCTCCAGTGTCAGCTTATATTTGCAAACGACCAGAAGGGCTACAAAATGCTGAGCAGTCTGGTGCTTCATTTCCAATGCTCAGGAAACAATCAAATCTCTAACTGAAACCACAGCAAATCCAGATTATATTCATCTTGTACCCAAACGTTAGGCAGCCACAGTACTCAATCTCTGTGTTTTACATACATTCTTATACTTCAGCAACTATGATATACACTGCTAAGAAAGACACAATAAAAACAAATTCTGTTGTGCAAACTTGAAAAATAGGAAGGTAAGGAAAAAGCTAAACTGGAAAAAGAAGTTAAACTTTTCAAGCAGAAGTGCAGTGGTTTGGTGGAATCCATGTGGATGAAATGTGACTCCAGAGTGAGAAGTAATGTTCTATATGATCACTTGGATGGAAATTAATCATTAGTTTGAAAAGCACGACTCTTCAAAGTAAGAGGATCTGAACTATCAGAAAAAAAATGATCCAGCATTCTGGAAATGAGAACATGGCCCTCACACAGAGGTAAAATGTTCTATCTTATATCTGAGAAATTCTTCCAAGTTTACCTCTTACTGGCAGATCAAAATGCTGTGTATTTTCTGCTTATAATTAAGTGAGCTCGATTTCACTTGCTGCATTTTCTATACATGTGTACTTATAATGCACTTGCCCACAGATCTAACCATAGGCAATTGCCACACATATTTAACCACCTCAAGGCTCTGCTTGAGCACATCAGATAATTTCAAGCAAGTTTTTTACTTACACTTCTGATCTGAACACTTCCTCTTGCAACTATTATTTCCCCTTATTTACACCACAGGTTCCTACCAATAAAAAGTTTTTACAAACCTCCCCTCCAAGGACCGGCATTACACTTTCTGTGTAAGAACTGCACTGCAAATGCTGACTTATAACTCTTGCTTTGTAGACAGACTACCAAGCACAAGTCTCAAACCACTTTGCTTTAAACCAGCGTTTTTTTCTGCACATGGAATAGTGCTTATACAGTGTGTCATTTCTATGTGACAATGCATGCTATCTGATGGGTGGGTAAGGGAAACAACTAGCTTATACTCCAAAATAAGAGCTTCCTGAGTAGGTCACAGCACTGAAAGGGACAGCAGAAAAAAGCTACCTAGCCTACAAAAAAACACATCAAATCATTCACTTTCTGAAATCTGCCTTCCTGAACACATACCTTGTTTCACAATAACGCGTACAAAGCTGATGCACAACCAGGGAAGTGGAATGCCTTGAAAGTAAACAATTAAAAATCACTCCCCATACCTCAACAGACCATTTTCAGTCATTGACTTGTACAAGAGAACTTCTACAATAGTGATTAATTCAGCTGTAAACCCAGCATAGTTTCTGTCTGCCTTACAAAAGTAGCATCCATGCTTGATACAAGAAACAGAACCCTCAGCTTGTCCCCGAATGCCTTGTCTGGAAGAATATAACAAACTACACCAGGCCCTGAGCCCATGTTTCGATGCACTGGTAATAATCAGTACAATGAATAACAAATAAAAGCAAGGAATTCAAATTTAATCACTCAGTGAAACTTCACTTTTCTGAAGAAAAACTCCATCTTCTTGCCAGCAGAATGTTTCAAATTTGGCTAAGCAGATTTATTTCTCACACAAAACAGATTTCATGATGTTAATACATCTTGTGGTCTGAGAAGTACATCAACTTCAAAACTGAAGTAATGTACAGCAGGTTTATTTCCAGGAAATGAATTTGCAAGGAGGACAAAAGCTGCATTTTGAAAGCGAGTCAAATTCTGTTTGTTTAAGCAAATATGAAAACTTTTTTCTTTTTTACAAGTTTAATTGTATTGCTGAATCATTTTGAGAGAAAAAAAAAAAAGTACAGCTGCAAAGCAAACTGAATGTGAAAAACTACATTTTCCTTTTAGCCAAGGGAACATTCAGTGATCGTGTTGGAAATGTTGCTGGGAAAGACTCGTTATTTTGATATACTAACGTCTGCAGATTCTTTCTCATGCTCTATAGATTCTGTATGAGCAGATCTGGAATGAAAACTATGCGGAACAGCTGTTAAGTGACAACAGAAAAGTGCAGCAGATGACAAGCCTGTCACAAACATTGCACTCACAGAGCTTCTGCCTTCATGTTTTCCTTAAAGACTTTGCATTGTGTTTAACCTGAAATGGAATACCTTTTGCCTAATAGGTGCAGTGATGTTTAGAAACAAAAAAGACTGCTTATTTATATCAATTCTTGACTTCATCTACTTTAATTTACACATCTTCATGGTAACACTTCAACATTTGGAATTTTTCTGCTTTGTTTTGCATTTGTGAAATAGAAGTGCATTAGCACACAGTGTCAGGAAGGGCTCCCATTCTACTCCCAGTTTTGTTTGTGAACTCTTGAACACATGCACATTTGTAGATATGCACAGCGTAAGAACAAAAAAGAGAGGGATATGAAGTCTGTACATTTTATATTTACAATAAAGCAAACACCCGTTTTTATAACTGCTGTATGTCAAAACAACTAATGCCAGGTGACCAGGTAGCAAGTCCTAACAGTGTGCAAGTGAGGTGGAGCACCAGGGAGTATGTGCATCACTCATTAAACATACCTGCTTTACAACTAAGTTGGTTATGGAGTTTGATTCCACAAGTTTAAGTTGTCCAGGAGCATTTGCTACAACCTACATTGCATTTGCTATAACCTACAAAAGAGAAGGCTAAGGAAGGATAAACCTTCCAAGCAGATTATGCTTGTTTAATTCCAAGCTGGTCTGGAAATAAAAGAACATGAAAACTCCAATCAAGAGTAACCAAGATCTTTTGAACCAATGCATACACTAGAGAGGCAAGCTTGGCCCAGAGGATGAAGATGATTATAAAAATCATTTTGAAGGCCATCTCACCCTCCTTTGCAGAAACAGAAATACATACCAGAACTTATTTCCTCTATGTTGGGTTAGAACATAAATAACCTATAATACCACAACTAGTATTAAGGTTGTTAACACAACGTCCTACAATCTTTTTTTTCCTTCATTCTAAACACTTCCCTGTTTGTTTGAATATTGCAGTCCCATAAAACTGGAAGGTTTGAAGTTCTGTGGTAATCTGCTGAAGATCAAAAAAACTGTATCGTTATAACTTTGAAGAACACATCTGGCATGTAAGGATATAACGGAGAAAACCTTATTCTAGCTTTCTGCTATTTGCAATTTGTTTATTTTTAGTTGTAAGTACCTCTGATGTGCTGATATCCTCATAAGAAAACTGCATTGCAGGTACTCCAAGATGGTTGATGAAGTAATCAGAATCTCCCTGAGTCTGCACAGAACTCACATTAGATCCTGGACATTTCATCTTTTCCACACAATTGATGCTCTGACTCTGAAAAACAAACACAAATCAAAGCTCCACTTATTTATTTGCAACCAGACACTTAACAACTCATGTCAGCATACCATTTACACAGTGTTTTGCTCAAAGAACTTCAAAAACAGGCTGGAACTTACATCAGGAAAGTCTACAAATCTTTCATCATCTATTGATGATATGATTCAGTGTTCGAAACAGGGAATAAAGAATACACTGCAACATGTCTGAGACTTTCAAAGGACAATTAAAGTCCCATCTAACTGAAATGGTAGGAGAGGAACAAGAAGGACCCTTTGGTAGGCATGTGAAAATTTCCATATAGGGTAGGAGATGAGAGGTATCTTTCAATAGCAAGCCCAGAGGTCTTTAATGGCTGCTACACAATCATGCTTTCTTCAATTAATATACGAAAAAATATTGCATTTCTTATTATTAATTAAAAGACAATGATGTTAGAGTCAGTTATTGTTAAATATGCACCAACCCTCATTTCTACTAGGACAACGAGTAGAAAAAAACAGACACTTCCTTTTTCAGAAACTCAAATCTGATTTTTAGCCAGTATTTTGCCCATCAGCAAACACTTTACTAAACTGCATTTCAGCTATTCAAATATTCCTCTTTATAACAACAACAGAATCATTTTTACTTATGAAATTCTATATATGAAACACATAAAGCCTTACTTATGAGATGCATCATCAAGTCTTTCTCAGTTATTTTGGAGTTCATGCAGTGTGTTTTGCATTCATCAAACAAATACATTTCCCAATAAGATAATGAATAATAACATCATACAATTAATAAAAAACTTCCATCGGTTAAATGTTAAAGTAGGGTAAAGTAGGGGCAAACCACAGTATGCCATACATTCTACACACAATAACTAATCTAAATAAACAAGAACCGTGATTTGAAAGGCTGTGGTTTTCTGGGGATGGGGGACACTGAGCATTCCTCATTAGATGAAGTGAAAAGACCAGAAAAAATGAGAAAGGAGCCTGAACAAAAAGAATAGATCATGAAAACTAGAGGATCACAATAGCATGAAGTGTATTAAGAAAGAAAGAATCAGCAAAGCAAGCCATTGTTTCCACATCCCCCTTTCTTATTATTCATTAATAATTCAGTATAAGAAAAGATATTAAAGAATCATTTAGTGGAATAAGATGCAAAAATGAGATACTCTTAGTGTGCAGAAGGATGATGGGAGGCATGGGAATGAGGGGAAATGGGATGAGAGTAATTAGGAGGTGGGACTATTTTAAAAATACACCTAGAATAAACAATCAGCAACATGCTCTGTAACAACTCCCTCCCTTCCGCAGAGCAGGCAAACTAGATTACTTTATGCAGTTTTACAGTAAAAGATGCGCAATAGCACTACTCTGATCACTCATAGCTTCTCAGGCTGGTCTCTACTGTGTCAGCCAGCCCTCTCTTTATGCTGGAAGGAAAGCAAGCCATGTGGTTAGAGAGTAAGCATCGAGTGGTACATGTCAGTGCAAGGATGTGTATGCTAATCGTAATTGGGTAATTGTATTTCTCTGGAGTTCATTTTGTTTTTCAGCATCACGTTATTGGCTCATATTACAAATCGGAGAAAGAGTACCATATGGCCCATAAAATACATTTAATTTGTATTAATGTTATAAAATAGACCTCAAACATTTAAAGTATAATAAAGTGGTACTTCACTGCAGACATCATTTTTCTGTTGATTAGAGTTAAGCATTCATAATGCCTTTTACGGCTACATTAAGATGCTGCCATAAGTAAAAACCTAAATTAAAAACAAAAAATAAAAAAAACCCAATGTTTATTTCCACAGTTCACTTTCCAGCTAGAGACACTTGTCAGTAAGTTCTGGTCACCTACCTTTCTTTAAGTGAATACAGCTGAAATTAAAATCCTAGCTGCTTTTGAAGACTGATTTAAATGTCCAAGCAGTTTTCAACACGACAAATAAGAGTGAGTAATTGCTCTTACAAGGCGCCACTGATCCCAGCTTCAGAACCACAGCACAGAAGCTTATTATTAATGAATAATTAAATCTTTATTTCTTGAATTCAATAGCTACTTGGGTTAGTGCAAGGCAAACACGCTATAGGAGATAAGACCATCTAGATGAAGTCAAACTATCTAAAAAGAAAACAGCTATAGAATTTATCAAATTAATCACAGACCACGGAAAGATGCAGAAAACACCAGACAAATAAACTGGATTATATCCCAGTGGTGTTCAGATGGGATGGAGCAGTTGTTTTCCCAAACACATCCAATGGAATAAGAGGACAAAGACCACGGGGATAAAGAGAAAAGGGATCCTTGGCACAAGGCAACAAATTAGCATCTCAGTTCCTGCAAATATGTTAAGCTGAATCAACAGACAGGAAAGGCCAGGGAAGGTGCACTGCAAAGGATTCATGAGTATACATCTCTCACCCATGAAATCCTGCCACACTCCAACAAATCACTAGGTGGTCTGAGAGCTCATAAAGATGTTATTAGCTCTTTGCCTGCTCTATGAAAACTGGATGAAAAAAGCACACAGATTCTAGGAATTATATTAATTCCACAGGAAGCACACATCTCTGTTTTCTCCCCTCTGATCTGGTTTGGCTATAATCATCCTGCTTTGCTCTCTTTCTTTGCTGATTGATCATATATATTACAGTTAATGCAGATTAGGTGTTTATGGAATTATAAGTGGCATTTCATGCTGTGCTTTCCTATTTAGTACTTAAGGTACTTTTCAAACCAACTAAAGACAATACAAGGTACCTGGTATCTCAGCCCCACCTACCATCACAGATAGAAATTAACTGCATTGACATTTCCCAAATTCTGAGTCCTGTCAAATTGTCATGATTCAAATACATACATAAGGTAGTGATTAAAAACTGCTGCTTTGATTTTGTATTTAAAATGAGATATTGGGTCCTTAATTCCTCAGCAATCACTTTCCTCTAGCTTTTGCGTATATTTATGTAAACATGTATGAGATTTTACTTAAAATATCTAAAATCTGAACACTGTTAATTAACTTTTAATGACGACATGAAGACTCTTAGTGAAACCAAATAAATCACATAAAGAATGCATTTACCTCTCAGAAGATTCCCTAGTTTGATCCCTCAGTACTTTCAGAGTAAAATGAAAATACTCCTTGTAAGAACACAACCATTACATTCAGAGGACTGTCTTGGCACGAGGGGGGCAAAAGAAGCCTCAGACTCAATATCCACTGTAATGCTTCTATTTATAGTAACATTCAGAAAGCATCTTATGATCCCACCACTTTATGATGAACACCCAGCAATGATCACACTGTAATAACAGAGTGAAAATGCTGAAATAATTGAGTGTATGGCATGTATTTTTCAATCTAATTTTTAATCCAAACTATTTCTGAGCAGAGAATGATTGCATTCATAACTGAATGATGAAAACTGCTTTTTGATTCTATAAAAAATAGTACTTTCCTGGATTGAATGGTACTCAAGCTTTTTCTTCCAGGTATTTAGCAGCATGAATACTATTTAGTGCCAGCTGACACATACATACTGAGATACTGTGAAACACAGCTTTAATGAAATATAAATTAATCAGTATTAGTATCAAATAGGGACAATTTGAGACCCGCAAAGAACTGCATGATTTCTTCAATGATTTGTGCTGGCTAAGTGTGCAAGAGGATTAGGATTTGATAAGTTCACCTTGTTTTCAAGAAGATGATATATTATACCATTGAAATAGTTGTGGTTTGTAAATAGTTCTAAATGCCCAAATGAATTCTCATACTATAAAATGTAGAGATAGAAATACAGTGAACGCTTTTCAGTATATTCTGACTGGTGATCAGGTTCAACAATGCTACTAATTCTGGGTTGCATCACTCTGGTCTTACCAATAGAGATTGTAGTTTCATTTCTCCATCCTTACCGGGAGGAAGAGAGAGAAGTTACTCAATCCTTTGAAGAACAAGGATAGAGCCAATAGTTTTAAGAAAAGCTGAAATATTTCATTGACCATCACAGCTCTCCTGTCAAACTACTCCAGAATTCTGAAGAATTTAATCCATTTATATTTCCCTTAAATGATCATCACATAGTTATGCAATTAAGCGCAGTGTATAACTAACTTTTCTATAGAAACTGACTGTTTTCACCCTGTCCTTAATTCAGACTGACTAGCCAATACATTTTACCATTAGCCCCAATTTCAAAGATGTTTAAGAATCAACCTACCTATTACTGAAAAACATAGCTCAAAACAATTTTATGGGTATTTGAATTCTATGGTCTGACCAAAGAGACAATATAATCAAAATATAATCAAAACCCAGGCTGTCCTAGTTGGCTAGGCCAAAATTGGTGGGATGTTAATAACCAGAATCTATGCAAAGCCAGTAATGTTAACAAACACCCAGTTTGCAATCACACCAAGTTCCCCTGACTGTTTAAGTATCACTACCTCTGAAAATCAGTCTGCTTTTACTGTGGTTCAGAGATGTGAAATGAATCATGCAGCAGCAAAAAGCAGGCTAGGAGCAAAGCTGGGAGCTGAAAATAACCTCTTGATTGACTCCCGGTATACTGTTCTATCCACAGGGTCACAGAAGCTCAGAACTCAGAGTTCAAAGCTCAGAGCTTTTCACATGCCATCAGTGTAGAAGTCCCAGGTTTCATGGTTGTCATGGATTTCTCAGGTAACAGAGCTGCTCTGGCTAGGTGAGTTCTAATTTCCTAAGCCATTTTTGTAATTTCCGCAAGGAGACTGCCAGACCTCTTCCCTTCTAAAGTCACAAATAATGCAGCATGCAGCTCTGAATATCTTTGCAGTACTTAATGTATTTTTAGAAACACAGACTGAAAGATATGACAATGATGCATCGAAGGAGGAGGAAAAATAAATACATCCACTGGGTTTACCCAGATCCACAGCTCCAACCTTTCATATTTTCTGGCTTGCTATCTTGAATGTACTCAGTGAATGTCAGGTTGAAGTTATGGCATAAACAGCTGAACAAACAAAATCATGGATCCCTGACAAAATTAAACCCCATTTAATAGTTCCTTCTAGAAATCTTGCACCAGGCAGTGTTAGGCCTAAGAAGGTAAAGAACCATGCTAAGAGCCATGCACACACATTTACACTGCAATATATTTACTCTATGATATATTTCACTTACCCTTTGATATGTGTAAATTGGAATATGAAAGGTTCCACAAAGAACTCGCTCTTCATAGAATATAGAGTTTACACTGATGGACTGTTGGGTTAATGAGTAAAATTATTATTTTCTACTAATTATTACTAGTAGAAAAATAGAAAACTCTCCTGTCTTATTACGGTTTAGTTCAAGTCTTTGATTTGACCTTTTATGTAATCTTCAGATCTTAGACCAGCAATTCCAGTAATGCTCTTAAGACAATTTTACTTGTGAAACAGTAGTTTCAAAAGCTAAGGAAAGAAAGAAATTTAAAGAAATCCTGTGTATTGACTGAGGGAGACATTATGTTATTCCCTGCTACGTTTATTGATAAACACAAAAATCACAAGCAAGGAGAAATTAGAATGACTTATTATGAGGAGTATATTTAAAAAATATATATTCCTTACACAGCTATAGGCCAAGCCTGATACAAAGAAAAAGCAGTAGTAATAATAATGATAATAAGCTGACCTAAGGCTTTAAGAAAAGATAAACCTTTATTTAAAGTGAAGGAAAAGAAAAAAGTTAAATATCTTTACTGAAACTGTGTTTTTCTCCTAATCTTCATGCTACTAAGGCGTAAGTAGCAAAGAAATATTCCCCAGCACTCACATGCCTAATCAAATATTCTGTTTCTCTAAGCATCTGCATGCTGACAGAATAATGAAACACTGATAATTATCATCTATTATACTAACAGTTGCTGTCTTCTGTTACGGCACTGGATGGCTTGAAATTTTAGTAGTTCATTTTCTATAATAATACTATTTTCTTAAAGACTACGATAAAAAACAGCAATGTGGATGACCTTTCGTTATTACCTGCAATGGAGAATTTCATTTGAATTTCATTTTAACACGTTTGAGTACAGTCTGATTGACTTTTCAAAACACTAAAGAAAGATTACAGTTTGAGCCAACCATGCTGTTATGAAAACAACCCAACCTCTCTGATCTACAGTTCAATATAACATTTGGAGATGAACAGTATTATTGAATATTAAGGGGACTAAGGATTTCCATTTAAAAGCATTAGAGGAATGTCTATATCAAGAACTACTTTCAATTATTTTCAACTTAGTTTCTATATAGTGTATGTTAAAACCAAGCCAAAACAAATGGCTTTTCTCATTCATCTGCATACCAAACCAGGAAACAATAGTGACCCACTATCTCCTAGCTAAGTCTCCCTACTGCTATTTCATCATCTTTCCTTCAGTGGGCCTTGGAGCTGCTGTTTTTTCTGCCTTCATCTTTAACATTAGCATGCCTCTGTAGTACTTCATCTATTGATCCTGATGTAACAAGCGCAGACAGCGACAGAGTGTAATGTATGTTCTTCAGATGACACAACCAGAGAGCACATACATTAAGGAAATTAAAGACACAAGCATGTACGCTACTGAAGCCTCAGACCAAATGTTTGTTTGCACTCAAAAGGAAGGGCTGAAGTCTAATTTCTGCCTCACTGTAAAGAGAGCTCTGCATTCACTGACACCAGGGTGAATCCTAAGAAGGCATTATCAATGACCAACAACAAATTCCAATTTCTCTAAATTAACTCATTTACCTAAAATTCAATTAAATCTTTCAAACTAACACCGTGTGTCAGAGAGGTACTGCAGCAAGTACCACAAAGCATGTGGAGAATGCTACCTGACTGCAGAAGGAAAGAACTTACACAAATTAAACAAACACGACTTTAAAGCACCAGGAAGTTCACCCAACCAGAGGTCAAAGAGCAGTTTAATTTTAAAGCAACCATCAAAAATCCTGAACATTGGATAACTGTCTAAGGCTCATTGCTTGAAACTATTTGTACTCACTGAATCTATTAGATCACTGATACTAGAAGTACACAAGCTATCCATTTCTTTTAAAATTAAATACTCTGATGGAGGAGACCCAAGACAGCCTTAAAATATTAATGCATGATGCAAAAGCAAAGATCCAGAGGGAGCCCTGACTAATTAACAAGCTCTAGATGTAGACCTATAATGATAATACTGATGAAATCTCTGTCAAGGATTTAATTGAATTCTTGAAGTTCCTTGTTGGGCTTGTGGTCTGTAGTAAACACAGGGGGAAGGAGTAAATCACATTAGGGGAAAAATTTGTACAGACTTGAATTCATACAGTTTGAAATGTTGATATAGGCTAATTTTTAAATGTCAGTGCAAATAATAATGCTGGTATAGGTGATATAGTTGGCTCCTCAGTTTAAAAGGGGAATGCCTTAGGGAGGACATCTCAAAGAATACCATCCAGTGTGGAGCACGTTGCTACTCGTTTCAATAAGGAACACATGGCCCTCTTGCTGGACAATGCAATGGACACGCTAATGATTGCTGAGCACAGCTATATGCTGCAAACAAAGTGCAATCCCATTCTTCCAGGACAACACAAACAAGATGGATGTGAGGAACTACTCTACAGGTTTCCAGGGTTTCCAGAAGAATCTTAAAGCTTGATGCTTGTGCTTCTGAACTTAATTAATGATTTAGAGGGTCCTGATATATTTCTCCATTTTCTTTCACTTTCCTTCTGAAAAAAATAGAATAATTGGAGGGTACTCAATAACAATGGGTTTTAATTCACTTTCCTCAGCAGCTATTCACCAAACACAATGCATTACTTTCTGAGGTAAAATAATTATGCCTGTATATGTAGAAAGGCAGCTGGCTGTATGTCAGTGACTATATTTGGAAAAGAAGCTAAGTCCACAGGAAATCCAGATTCAGTTCTAACAGAAATCCTAAAATCTCTCTCACATTTTATCCTGCTTTTACATCAGTGTAACTGCAGCAGTCTTCATATAATTTCCCTCAGTGTCCAGGAACCTAGAGTAAGGACCAAAATATTTACACTGAAGCCCAAGGCAGTGTGTGTTATCTGGGAACATAAACACATTGTCCCAACTAAAGGTCATGTATGAGCTCTTCTCTTTTCAAACACTGTCACAGTTCCCTTTTAAAAAGGTCACAGGTAGGCTTTCAGTCAAGTTCTAAGAATATTTTGCCCAAAGCCACAGTGTTACTTAGAATAAGCACCAGAGCCTAAGGCAAAATCTGCATGGAGTAAGTTGTGGGGAAGTATGGAATGCTAGAAAGATCAACTGATGATAGACTTTATCATTATTAACTTACCACTTTTATTTAGAAGTGGAACTAAATACTAGAGCATCAAGCTCGGGGGTTTGGTTTGGGACCCCCAGAATGAGCAGATGCTCATGATACTGTCATAATAGAAGCAGTGTAACTTTTCAGGCTCAATGAAAGATTAACTCACTGGTCAGCTACTTTAGCTTACAGAAATATTCTCCAAATACTCTTCTGTGCTGTGAAGAGGCATTAAATCATAGTATAATGAATGAAAATACTGTTTCTGATAGCAGTACATGAATATGAGAAGAATATGAGAAACAAAAGTGAAAAATCTATTCCTAGGTGCATTTTTTTTTCACTTCCCCCCCCCCCACCCCCCCAAGTTATGACTCTCACTTCCACTCTACAAACACTTCTTTATCCTTCATTTTAACTCACTGCAAAATACCAGTTGAAGAACAATGTGCCTCATGTGGCAACCTCTGCCAAAAAAAGTTAATGAAGACTTGCTTGTCTGAGACATATTAATTCATTTCAAACTGTAAAACTCACATGAACTTTGAGGAAGATGCATCAATTCTCTGAAGCAGATACTCAGTTTACAAAGTGAATAATTTTCTTGCTTAAATTGAAATCTTTAGGGACTGACAAATCCAATTTCCTTTTTGTGAATATCAGAAACAATTTGATAATTTGGGAGCTTTCCTGAGGCTACTTGATTCATCTCTTACTCATCACAACTAATCATAGAAGCAGCAATAATAATAAGTGGTTTGTATAGTAACTTATAAGAAGCACAAATTCCTCATCTCAAACCTCAGATACAAATGGCTCTCTTGTTCTTTGCTCCTAGAGAATAATACGAGGGTGCAAGTAAAAATTTGGGATGACAGAAATAACTTCTTATCACAGACCTCATCCCGTATTCAGTGCAGTCAGCTGGTGTTTCCTGACAATAATAGTTATTACAGAAGAACATAAAAGTCTCTGACTAAAAAACCAGATGAACCAAGAAAAAAACCAAACCTCAAACCAAAAGCCCACAACTCTATTTATCCCTGTGTTTAATTTACAACCATAACCCATAAATTCACAGGCAGAAAAAGACTTCAGATGTGTTGTTATTTTTTCCTCCTCAACTCAGTACCCCCAAGTATCTGCTATGATTTAATTGGTTCCAAAGCACCCTCAATTCTGAACCCTCAGTGCCATTTCATTATGCAGGCAACTGATTGCAAACTTAGTTGAAGGTTTTCTGTAGGTATGATTTATGATACTTCTGCATTGAATGGAGTTAATTATTTTGAGTGACAACTGCAAACAACTACCAGTATTTGTTCTATATAAAAAAATCAATTTAAAGATGCCATCTTTTCTTATGGTTATTTGACCATACACTTCATTTTTGCATATTTATTTTCCATAAGCTATTGTGCTGTATAGTTTATAGCCATTAAATCAGCCAATGACACAGCTAATAATTACTAGAAGAACACTGAGAGAAATCATGTGATTATTTGAGCTTACGCAGAAAATTTAAAACATCTACAGCCATCAATCTATCCTTTTTTGGAGCCAGAAATTTACTTATAATCTGTCTACCTAAAAGGTTTTCTGTCATTATGAAAACTCTCTATCATCGTGGAAAGGTCTCTGGAAGGTACAACAGTTTCTTTGGACAATACAGTTTATTACATTATACAGATTTAATTTGCTTGAATAAAGAAACCTGGAACTTCCAGTGGAAGGAAGAGAATCCACATTAACAATAATGTATGATTTTTTTTTTAATGCAAAATCAGTAAATATTATCAAGCAACTATACAAAAGCTTTTGGTTCTACTTGAAAATGAGATAAATGCTTTCAGACTCTGTTTTATGCCACTTAATTCATTAATAGAAACTAATAATAACCAATATGAATATTTGTTAGCACAGTCATTTCTTAACTTCTGATATAGAATGTGATCTAATCCATTCTTCTGTAGCTTTAAAAGGTTCCTAAGGAGAAAGGAGTAGTAAACTATTGGGGCGTTCAGAAAAAAACAGTAAAAAAAAAGTTCAGAAAAAAACATAATTGGTTAAAATCAAATACAAATTAATAATTTTCATTATATATTGATTATATATTTTTATCTTGAAATGTTCACTGTAGAAAAAATCACTGATGGCCTTATCTACAGTGAATGAATGCCAGCCAAAAAAGCCAAACCTGATTTATCAATGATATACTGCCAAAAAAATGGTGATTCACTGCCTGAGCAAGTGGACTAACAATCACTTTCCCAACAAAAAATAGTAGGCAAAAATGTAACTTGGTAGAATTTCCCTCTTGTTATTGTGGACACTAAATAGCATAGTCATATAAAAAGATTGGGATTAAATATGCCAAGGTCTCAGAATTGTTTGAATTCCTCTTTGCTTAATTAATCCAAATATTTAAATTATCTTCTTTGTGTAATTTGGTGTTTCAACCAGAATTCCAGAGATAGGCACATAAAATTACTATTTGCACACTGATTATCTAGCTCACTGTTAAAACCTGACACTAAAATAAAGATATAATCTCATCAGGTCTAATTAGCCTGTTCTCTCATTGATCACCAGATCTCACACAGCGCCCAATTCAACAGGTTTCTCACTTCTCTCTTTATTGGTATATCTATAATAGTCATACAAACTACATTTCAGCTAAAATGTCTTCCTTACTTTTCCTTTAGTTTGTAGAATTAAAAAGAGAAAGTTTGGGGTTTTTTTGGAATCTGCAGTGATTAGAAAGCTCAAACTATGTCCAAAATTCAGCTCTAGAAAAGTCATGTTCAAATATATCAGAACACAGACGCTCCCATACAACACGCACTTGCTTACCACTGGTATTTCTCCTGTGTTCCATGTAAGCTATGGATCTTGTTGCGCTCATTGAGTGTTCTACATTCAGTTCAATTTTCACTCCAGTTTTCTTTCACAGGACAAGTTCTATTTTTCATTGTTTGCCATATTTGTTGACTTTTGTAACAGGAATTAAGTGCCCCTAGAAATACATTCTTTCTTTGCTTTGTTACTAAGATGGAATTTCAGCACAGAATTGAGGACTGAGTGAAACTAGACTCTGTCCTTAATGGTCAAGTTCAAACACCTCCCTGTCCTCACACCTACCAAAACTGCAAGGCAATCCTATTTACAAACAGGCAAAACCACGCTAGCTGGTATCTGTAAGTCTAGCAGTGGAAGTATGAGATTTACCACTGAATCCAAACACAGGAAGGTAGCACTGAATCCAATGGCACATGGAAGGCTTTTTCCATGAACCCACAAATTATGGAAGCAATTAATTTTCCTTTTTCATGTTAAAATAGATTGATATTCTTAATTTTGAATTCCAGTTTCATCTGCATTTCTGTTCTAACACACCGACATTCATAGAACTGCTCTCATAATCAATCACTAAATACAAATTAGAATGATGTCTGTCTCTTGCTGGACTTTTTAAGCACTTATTTGCAACTTGCCTATGTTAACAAGAATCTTATGCGGCTGGTTGACTTGTCATTTTTTCAAGATGATTTGAGATCCAAAAAGATAGATTTTACAACGTTTGTACTACCATAATTTTGAAATAAATCTATAATTACATTGTATTCTTGGCAAGAGCTTGATGTAACATCAATATTCTTTATAAGATCTGTCTCCCAGAGAAAGACTCCTAGATTCATGGCAAATTGTGAGTACCCATGGGAACAAATGAAGATCTTTGCTGGGATGCTCCATCACTGTCATAATATTTGACATCAATTCAGAATTCTGGCCAGCACTCGGAATCGGTAATTCCTATAAATCTTTTCAATGTCACAACCAGTAGGACACTGCATTAATTACATATAATATTATCCTACAAACAGAATTTTACAGATTACCTTACAAGCATTTTGTCCTTTTCTTTTTAAACGGGACTTTGGGGTAAACATGCAAAACAGGTACATTTACAAGAATATAGCCTTACACACTAAAGAAACAGAGATGAGATGGAGAGTGTATATAGAAGAAAAAAATAAAATAAAATAAAATAAAATAAAATAAAGTAAAATAAAATAAAATAAAATAAAATGAAGCACTAATCATGTTTAACTAACCACTAACTAATTCTCTTGTACAAGGCAGAACACCTGAGAGAAGCTGTGTCTGCACTTCTGAATAGTACCCAATGGCCACTACAAGAATTATAAATTATAAGGAACATCATATCCAAACTCACCACAGAATTAAAGTGGAAATAGATTTCTTTTTTTCCAAAACTGACATGCTCCCACTAGTCTGGTCTTTATCAGAATAGAAGAATTAAATCTTAATAAAATGAAATTCAGATAATAAAGACAGTTACTGCTGCACAGTTCTAGACTGTTCACAGCCTAGAATCAAGGTTATGGATTGCATTCTGAATTCTAAGAAAGAAAATAAAATTAAAACCAGTAGGTGAAGGATCTAATGTAATAAATACATTCCTGTCAAATGGGAAATACCTTTTTTTTTTTCACAGAGATAGGTCTGCAGACACCAACAGATTAGCAACAAAGATAGACAACTGTCAGAAGAGTATTTTTGCAAACACAATAACTATTATGTGTAATAGGAGAGTAACAGACATATCCAGAAAATCTGCAGACATACTTATAACACTAATTTTCCAGAAATAAAAATCCTTTGCTTTTTTTTTTTTTTTTTGTCTTTTTTCCTTAAAAGAAATGTTTTTACAATGAGTTTTCCACAACATTCAGAAAGAATAAATCAGACTCTTTTCATGAAGAAATGATCATCTAATCACTGAACAGGAAAAATGCTTAAAACATTACTAAGAGTCAGTTTGGCCAATATTAGATCATTTTACTCATTTAGTTTGACAAAAACTGCCAAGTATTATCAGTCTTAAGCTCCACTTAATTCAAGATGATATTTCAAGCAGTGTTTAGTACCAGCTGCTTCAGAGGCAAGTCAAAGAAAAATCAGAATAATGTAATGAATATTACATTTGCAAATTTATAGAAAAAGCATCTAAAATCCATGTTCCATGAAACTTAAGTTGAAGTCTGTTCCATGCATTTTAAATTGCTTTCTTAATCTAGTATGTATCTGATATTATTTTAATTTCATCTTAAGTATTAATAAATACATCAATGAGGTCATTAGATAAAAACCTGCATGCACTGATATTGGCAGAACTATGCAATAACCTGACTGTAGGCAAAGTCACAAAGATGCAGGTGAGCTCTCAACCTGACATATGTACACTATATAGTAATAGAGTTATACTCTCCCCATGTGTACCACATTACAGCTGGTAAACAAACAGACTTACATGCATTATGAGAAAAATCCTGTAAAGATCAGATTAGGAAAAGAAAATTCTAATTTTTGGTATTGAGAACAAATTATGCTTCTTTTAAATTGCAAAAATGTCCAAAAGCTGAAGGGAGTGCAAGCTGGGTCAGACTTGGTATAATGAAAAGCTCAAGCATGTAAGTTATCCCTTCCAATCTGTTAAAGCACCTTCTGGTTTTTAAAAAAACAGCTTAACCTGCTTACTTAATAAAAACTGTCCATGTATATTAATTTAAAGTTAAAATGCTTGAACAAAACAATATTTACCTTTTAATTACTGAAACTGAACCAGTATTAAGGGGATTATCTGTGCAAACTCATGAACCATCCAAGAAATAAAATATTTTATTTCTAACCTCTGCTGCCAGTTGCTGAAGAGAAGGGGATGCAATAGGATGTAAAGTTGAATTGCCTCTGACTGGATTATGGAGACTAACATAAGCCACAACATTTCTCTGAAGAACTCTCTTGAGATCCTACAACACAAGCAGAGCAACGGTTATTACTGCACATGGTTATAATTAATTGTTTTATCATTTCCTTTCCTTCTAGGGAAAAACTGCACCCTATGATTCTGTCCTCCGTGCTTCCCTAAGTAATACTTACCTACTGTTTTTTACAATATACTGTTAAAAACTTCAAAGGATATCTTAGTGTTATTTCTCTCTGTAGCAGAAGTTTTAATTCCATTTCACACATCAGCTCAACAAAATGCAAATAGGCCTATGAGGAATTAAAAATAACTACACTTGTAAGGCCAAAAATGAAAACATTACATACTGTGAAACAACGTGAAGGCCTTTTACACTTCTGCCTAACAGAAGACAAACTTCAAAAGCAATCATTATCAACAGTTAAACGTAGTCTAATTTTTGGAGAGCAAATTCAGATTTAAACTGCATAACTTTCTCAGTGTTGTCACTTTATTATATCTTAGACTACAAAAAAAGTATGTACAAACAGTTTCAATTATTATCTCTTTTAAAAAAGTCCTCTTTGCCTTCCCAGTAATGAGTTACTCTTTGCATGAAGTGGCTCTTCATACTGAACAGAAGGGGTGTAACACAATTACATCTGATGTAAAGCTGACTTGAAGTGGAACTAAACAGATTTTGCTTCCAGCCTGGATCTTTTCAATTCGATTTTTTCACCCCCTCTTGTTTTTGAAGAATAATCATTTTGGAAGTATGAAACTTCAATGGGAGCTAGCTGCTTCTCACGTATGATAAAAATAAATTAACTCTTCGTTATCTCCACTGTTTTAATTCAGCAGGCACAAACATATCTGCTCGCTACTCCTTTAATTTATCAACTGAAATAAATTCCATTCATATACAATCGATAAGACTCAGATGAAGTATTTTGTTTCACTGAACTGATTTATATTCTTTAGAATGGAAAAGAGCCCAAGGAATCTTCCTTGTCAGACTCTAGCTAACTTTTAAGCAGAAATATATGAAAAGTGAAGCAGTGAAATGTTTATGTAGTCAGTGCAGTGGTTCTCCTCCTTTTATCACATGTACTTTGCTTCACAGAAACTTCCCCTAATAAACAGTAATTTCTATATGGTAATTTCATATTACTTCCATGTTTTCCACAAATGTAATAATAATTGCAATGCTTTCTTCTAAATTTATTTTACCTCTGCCCACTCATATGAACCGATGTTCCCAAATGATGTTCCTCCCCAGGAGCAGAACACAATAGTTCGGTCAGTTCTCCAGCCTCTCTTAACCTTTAACATTAGGGCCTGTATAAATGCCGTTATGATAGCAGTGCTACTGGCCCATTCTTGTCCACCATAAGTATTCAAACTGCTGTGATGACTGCCAATGATGACGTATCTGTCTGAAACAAGAAAAAGGAAAAAAAAAAAGGGAGATAGAGAGAAAAAAGAATCTTCTTCTGCTTACTGGCATTAAATGAATTACAGAAACAAAAGATGAAATTTCTTAATTGTCTGTAATGCCATTAATACAATACAATGCTGCCAATAAAAGCTTATATGGTCACATGCAGAACAGCCATAGAGTAGACATACATAAAGCTGTCAATGCTACTTGAATATAAATTAATAAATATTTGTACTTTCCTAATTTCAGGCCTGTGCCCTATTCTTCATTGCTTGCTTACTGCTTTCTCTTCTTATAAATCAGGTATATACCCCCCTTTTACAGCCAGAACTTTGAGATCTAGAGAAACTAATAAAGTTCCATGCTTGTGTTAGTGTTGTTAAGAAATAAAAACCATCAACACAAGTAACTGGGAAACACTATCTTCAATACATGTGAGTATCCAAAAAAGAAAAACAAAAGGTGTGGTGGTAATATGAGTAATATGGAAAAAATACACAAAGTATTAGCACTCCCTCACCTGGAAGACTGTGTTCAGTGCTCACCACCCTATCTCAAAAATGACATTGTAGGAACAGCAGTTGAGAAGCTGGTAACCAGAATAGTTAGATATCAGGACTTAGACTTCCAGGTAGGGAGATATTGAAAAGACCTGAACTGCAGGTTTAGAGAGGAGACATGACAGAGGAATAAAGACAGTGAATGATACAGAAAGGTAAGTCAGAGCTAGCAAGTCTGGTGATACTGGAAGAAAGTATTTTATATATATTTTAAAAAATGAAAGGCAGTAAATGTCACCCTGAAATAAAGAGTGTCTATGATTACTCAGAGAAAAAGCAGAATAAACAACATTTCATTTAGAGAAATTAAATCAGATCTTCATCTCTCGAGGATTATCACAGAATCCAAATATTAACTCTCAAGTTTAAAGAAACACCTTTTCTTCCAAAAGAATGATGTGGTATAAAACAAAATGAATTAGCAGTGTGACTGGTGTGTTTTAACAAGTCCATGCAGAGTTCTGCTGAATGACTTATTCAACTCTAAGATCTTCTGTATGAGATGGATTCACAAAGGAAGCACCTTTGACAGATTACTAATTGAGTGTATTCTGATACATAGTGAAGACCCTCTCTCCAAAACCAGAATCTTAAAGATAATCTTTCCATATTTCAGGGCACTGAGAGAGACCAGGAGAACAGTTATCATAGATTCATAGAATGACTTAGGTTGGAAGGGACCTTAAAGATCATCTAGTTCCAAATCTGTAATGGCCTCTGGATGACATATGGGTTCGAAAGAGTGCAAAGTGTTTTGGTTTTCTGTTGGTATTCTTACTTTACTGAAAGGAATTCATTATTCACTGTTGTCAGTACACCGCCATGTAGCAATACAAATAAGTGGTAAAATGCCTACACTTTGCACCACTTATAAATATCTGCTCCTAGAGGACTTTTTGCAGTGACTGCTGCCTAGAGAGATTTCTTTAACTGATCGGCAATAGACTGATTTTAAAACCATTCTTTACCTTTATTAGAGTTAAGTATATACTGTCATAACTTTGAAAAGTAGCTTCCTACTAAGAATGCAATAATAAGGTACACAAAAGATGAAGAATTTATTAAATAGATACTGATGCATTCTTTTTGTTATTTATTCTTGCTTCTATTCCACAGTTAGGCAGACAGTATGTCTAAGTGTGACAGTTACTACGTTGCAAATCCTGGAACGCCTATTTACAAAACATTAGCAAGAATAGGCAAGTAACTTCAAATTATTCTAAGACATTAAATCCTTTATTGAAACTAAATCCACAGTGCTAATTACTTCCTATCTTGCCTTAAAAAATAAAATCATTCTAGTGAAAAGTGCAGCACTGAGCTCAGAAAAAACTCAGTAATTATTTTAGCAGCTGGGATAAAAATTAAGATTTGCTGCCTTCTTCACTGTATCCCTTCAAATATGAAATGAGTGGTCCTGGTCCTAGGAAACTGTAGTTAAATTTTTACCCTTTCTTTTAGTGATGGTAAAAGGGTATTAAACAAGGGAAAAGCGGTCATGGTTTGGATAATGATGTGATCTGCCCAGTATGAACTGGATTGGGTCAACAGCACTTCACAGTATGTCAGTAGTCAGGAACGGTGTTCATTAATCATGTAGAAACACTTCAACTTTTAGATAGATTTAGTCATATGCAGAATGTGCTCAAGATGATCTTGATTCCTTTGATGTTCTCATTACATTACCTACATACAATATCAAAAAAGGATAGAGTATTTTTGTTTTATACCACAAATACCCTTGGGTTCTTAATGCTTAATTCTAAAGGCATACAGAACAGTAATTATTATTCATAGAATTGTATAAACTAGCTTAAGGCATGAGCCTAACACAAAATAAGACTGCAGAAATTGTGATGAAGAACTTAGTCACAGATTTTAGTACACTGCCATCACATTTGATAATACATGCTTAATTAAGCCAGAGATCAGGCTGCCCAGGCACCTTGGATCCAGAGAAATGTATGAGTTATGCAGGGATGTTGTGGGCTGAGTCATAGTTTTATTTAACTAATAATTCTGCTAAATTTATAAAATAAATCAAAATATCTTCTAAAGACATACAGACAACTCACGTATTAATTCAAATCATGCAACACAGCATATTTTATAATTAAAAGCATCAACATAGTCACTTGGACATTATATGGCAAAGTAGAACTCCAACCTCAGCTATGACCTCCAGTCACTGTGAAACAAATAATCAGTTGAAATGATATAGGACTACTTACCAGGAAATACAGATCCCTTCAAATATCCAATGACATTGGAGATGGTCTTGTATGTAGTAACTGACTGAATGCTGAGACTGATTATTTTTTTGTCTGTTAAAAGACACAATGAAAAAACAAAAACTCACAAAAAATGTTTAAGTTCTGCTTATGCAGACAACCTCTAATTTTAAGATATTTCTACTCCTTAAATTAAAAAAAAAAAAACAAACACCAACCATCAAATTCAACCAGTAAATGCTGACCAACCAAAATAAAAAATAAAACCAAAAGTAGGATTCACAAAATTCTGTGATAAAATTGTTTTAATCTTTACAGGCATCCCTACCCTAAGCCTTTCCCCAGATCAATCTTTCTCTAACATTCACACAATAATACCTCATTTACATTCTGCTGTGGAAAAAAACAAATAAGAAAACCCTAACAAGAACAACGAATAAACATATGCTAAATGACATAGGAACAGGTACACCCTCACATCAGTAATCACTGTGCCAGCATAGCCTTTGGTGATATCCTTACACCGGCAGAAGACAGCTTTGTTGGCTTGAGGAAATTATATAAATACAAGAGTAAAAAACCTTGTAAAGCAGCCAATATATATGAGATTAGTCACCACAACTGACACGTGGCACAGGGTAAGGCCAGCAAAATGTGTTTGATTAAAAACAGTTACTTCTGTTTGATTGTTTTTCAAGTCCAGATCTGAGAATTATTGCCATTCCCTCTATCTCCAGGTAGGACACATTAGCTACTCTGAATCCTGGAGTCTGTGGCAGTGGAACAAAACATCCAACTACAGGGCACTGCAGATATCTTTAAAATGTTGCGTTTGCATTATAATAGACTCTATTAACATTCACCTCATCTGAAAGGTCATAACTCCTATCTGAGAAAAGCAAAATGTCTTAAACTGCTCTAACTTAAATGCTAACAATTGTCTGATAGTGGTGATGGTGTCACCCTGACATCCCAGGAAGGTGTGAGAGCCCCAGCACTGCACCACCAACAGACATTGTGGTTAAGGGCAGAGCTTCAATGCCCACATCCCAGCTGTCATAGACCAAAATTAAAATATTCCACTCATCATTTTGCTCTCCATCACCTGGGCTGTTATCCTCCCACTGCACTGCTGACAGCTTGTTCCCAAATGTTACAGCAGAGAGTTTACTGAAACATGTAGAATCGAAACAATACATCTCTAGGATACCTCAGGGCTCATTTGCTGGTACTTCATCTGGTAAATTTACTTTAAAATTCTCTTAAAATAAAATTCAATATATTTTCACTCACTGTCCTCCAGTAATATTTGAGAAAAGCAAAATGACAGGTATGATCTTTCCTTGTTTTACAAAATGTACCAAGAATATTTATTCCATTTTATTTTACTCAGACCAAACCTTATCTGCTACCAATAAAATCACTTTTTATGTGAAAACTGCAACAGTAAAGAATGTGAAAGCCAACCAGTTCATTAAAAACAGACCACAGCATATTACTTTGCAATAATTATCATAGTAAGTTAATAATAAGTTTGGGTTCAAGTTGTAATTACCTCTTTCCTCCTGACGTAAGTTACTGCAAAGTTTATTATCAACATGATGATGAAATGGTTGCTATATAAATCTGCAGATACTGTTCTGGAATTTTATTAAATCTTTAATTTTAAAACGCATTAATCTAGCGGGCTCCCAGCACTGTAACTGGTACCTTTATTCACGTTTTGGTCATTTAAAAAATCTGAAATCAGCTCAAGGCTCCCACGTTCATTAAGCAGGTTAAATTTAACCTACATTATACCAGTTACCTCTTGCCCTAGCTCCTTGCTTGGAGCCATTATAGAGTCTGCTTAGGGCTACATTTAATAGTCTGATAGAAAAATATTTCAAAGCTCAAACAGATTTCTCTTCTTCTAGCCACAAAAGTTCAGACCTGTTTCTTTAGACCCCATTTCAAAAAGAAGATAAATCCTTTTGAAAACAAGTGATTTCACTCTATTTCCTTAATCAACATCAGCTATGTAGTCTTCAACTGACAATGAAGAAATCGGAAATTAATTTCTGGACCAGCACACATTCTGAAATCAGATAGTCAAGTTAACAGTTGTGTACTGCAGTAGTCAGCTTAAACTGACTTGGGTTTAAAGGCTCAGTACATTGGATGAAAAACTGAAAGCATTCTTTGGAGAATACAGCATAAGTGAAATTTAATCCCCTTATGACACTCCTGAAAATAAATCTCACTTCCTGATACCGTATTTTAAAGGTACTGACTATTTCTTTTTTCCTGTATTCTTTGGAAAATGAGGAGAATTTAGCTTAATACTACCCAGAATATACCCTGACTTTATGTAAACCAGAAGTTATTTCTGAAGTAGAAAAGTATTTACTTTTGTCACTATTTTTCTATCTGTTTATACAGCTTGAAATCTGTAAATTGTCTCATACCAAATTACTGTCATGTCTCCAAACTACCTGTTTTCTAAAAATGCATCATTATTTCTTACTCATTTGATTGTCAATTTTAAAACTAAAGAAGAACATACTCTACTGCCTGGAGTCTAGGTTTACAACAACTGTTTACACGGGTTGATAGTGATTGGACAATGGGAAATGGTTGTAAACCAAGACAGGAGATTTAGGTTGGATATTAGGAGGAAGTTTTTCACCCAGAGAGTGGTGACACACTGGAACAGGTTGTCCAAGGAGGTTGTGGATGCCTCATCCCTGGAGGCATTCAAGGCCAGGCTGGATGTGGCTCTGGGCAGCCTGGTCTGGTGGTTGGTGACCCTGCACATAGCAGGGGGGTTGAAACCAGATAATCTTTGAGGTCTTTTCAACTGGGGCCATTCTATGATACTAAGTAATCAGGTGTGTCGCATTTCTTGTTTCACTTTGAACCTCAGTGATATGGAATGAAGGCACCACACTCAGTATCAAAGACAGTTACAAATTTTGAGAATGCTTCATATTGTATAGCTGAATTTTACAACCTTGCTCTATTTGAGAGCTTCTCTTCCTGATTTAGAACAATTGAAACCAAAGCACCATGTTCCAGACAATAGCCTAATAACATTCTCTCTCTCTCAAATAATAAAAAAAGGCTTCAGAAGTGAACAGCTTTTCTGCAGTACGTCATTCTTGAATTCCTTCTAAGTACCCATTCTTTAATGGGAGCAAAGAATGTTAAGATTAACGAGGATATACAAAGAAGCACCACAATAAACAAAAACACAAATCTACTTACTGACTTCAACTAACACAAAACTAACAACTAACTTAATTCCCACTCTCCACTGTTTGGGTTCAAAGTATCCGACATATCTCAGATGTCTCCCCCCATGTCCTCCCACTCCCTCTCTCACATTATGTCTCTTGAAAACTGCAAGGCTAAGGAAAAGAAGAGGCAATGTAAGAAAACTATATATAAATGTTTAATCATTACTGATGAATCTGCTGCTTGGCTTTTTGAAACATACTGATGAGAGAATGATCATCATCTTATTCTAACAAATTTTAAGCCAACCAATCATCTGAATTGCTCATTCATCTCTTTTGACAAAAATGATGAATTCTGTGTCAGATATGAAATCTTTCCCTTAAGCTTGTTCAAATCAACAGGAAGACTACGAATTCAGCCTTCCCTGTTCTCATATATCTTGCTGTGTTCAGCATATTCGCTTTGGTTATTGTTATTAAATAGTTATACTAGATTTGCTACTGAGCACTTCCACAAAGTATACGCTCCAGACATCGATAGTCATGCTGTTATTTCAAAGCACAGTGTATTATGAATGCATCTTCGAATAAAGGAAAGCTTGTAGGCTTGTTGTGACAGAGCTGCCTTACTTAATAAAGATTAAAAGAAGACTAAAAGAAAAAAAAAAAAAAAAAGTCCCATGAGTTACTGTGGATTAAAAACTTTGTATGAAATTGGAAACAAGTGTTCACCAGAAAACAGGAGGACATGGATTGACTCTTTCTAGACAGTCAGCTTGGAACAGTCTTTCCAGAAACCTTTCACCACAAAGCATTCCCGCCTTCTCAGGGAGGTAAGACAACCGCCTCATCTCTCATGCAAAAGGTAGAATAAGTTATCCTTCTGGTGATTCTACACTACAGCCTCCAAAGAAACCTCTTTGTCAAAGAGCATTTCCTCAAAAATGAGAACCTTTTGACAGCCCAAATTCATGCCTTCCATCATCCATTTCAGCTGCTGAAAATTCATACAGTGTTAGCAATCTTCACACATCCTATCTGTTCTTATAAGAAAAGTTATTTTATTGTTTATTCTGTCATTGTTCACTGATTGTTGAGAACACCAGCTCGTCCTTAAAATACCTAGTTAGCCATGCATGGACAGCAATATTTGTCCTAACCACAACAGCTTAAGACACAAAGTGTGAGGCCTTACAGCCTTTACATTTAGCGTACATAACTACAAATGCTAACACAAGTCATAAAATTAATCAGCCTTTTTTTATGACTTGTTTTATTGTATTCCTATGCCACAGAAAGTTTCCAAAGGCAATAAATAAATGATACAGTACATAGATTTGCCCTCAAAATTTGCATTTACAATGATCACTGCACTTAGTGGAGGTTGCAGTGGCTAATTAATTTGCCTCCCCTGTTCAAAGACCATTGCTTTAAACCACTTAAAATAACAAGCATTATAACAAAAGATGTATTTTTTTCTTTTTTTCTTTTTTTTTTTTTTATGGTGACAGATATACTATTACAAAACAGAAATCAAGACACAGTGATTACTTTTGCATACATCTCTTTTGGAATACTATCTGAAAGGTGTTCCTCCTTTGAAACACGTTGCATCACCTTTGTTGGAAGACTGTATTTTCACTGTTATTTTCCCCAAGAAACATAAGTTAGTTCAAGCAATAATCTGTAAGAGTTTGCTAATGGCATCATCTCTGAAGATGAATGCATCCGTTCTTGTCACCTAGCTCTATTCAAGTCATTTCACTTTTGTCATGATGACTGTTTTTCTGGTGAAACTTGTTTAGAAAGGTGCCTGAAGGTTTAGACAACATTACAGTGTTTATTCTACAGCAGATACAAATTAAGGAACACAGAAAGACACAACACTATTTAGAATTACATTATTATGCTGGAGGCAGAAAAAAGGCACAGAATAATACTGCTCCCAGAGCCTTGATGTTTGAGCAGTCCAAAAAGGCCTAACAAACTGTAATAACATCTCCCTAGTGAAAGTATCTGAAGGTAGTGGGATATTTTTGGTCAATAGCAAGAATTAGAGCTTAATGCCTTACACTTAGAGACTTTGTACTTCAGATATTGACTTATATTTGCTGAATGCTAGCAAAAGAGAAAAGTCATACCTAACTACTGTAAGGTTGACAAAGATAAAAGAGCAAATGTCTTTTTTCAGAGCATAATTTCTATTTTTTTCCATATCTTCTAGAAAACAGCTATGCAAAACATCCTTATAATCAGCTAAATCACTTGGCAATACACTGTTTCAGAAAAAAAAAAACACAAAAACACATGGAATCCTTGAAGAATATTTCATAGTTAAGAGGAAAAAAATACCCAAAAACATTTTAAAAGCATTACCTGAACTTGACAGTTGGAGGGGGACACATTTGTCTTTTTGGACTGTATTCTCAGGTATGGAAGTGAGTTTTTTGGCAAGTACTGCAGAAATCGGTTGCACTAACAATGTGGTGAGGTTCAGTCGATGTTGTCTGTAGCTTCCATCTTAAATGGCAGAAAAAAAAGAGCAATTTTGTTAATTAAAATTAAGAATTTTCTGAATAAAGCGTAAACCACATGAAAAAACAACCATTTACAATACAGATTAAGACATCTAATATAGATAATCAGCCACGATTCTATTCTTACCTTACTGAAAAGATATTCATCCAAGAACGTTTACCTCAAAAGTACATATAAATGTTACATTAAGTAGGGAACCGCTAAACAGGAAGAAAGCTTTTCAGAGTCCAAGCAGATAGTAGATAGAGTGATTTAACAACACACAAAGAAACTACTGTATAGTTAAGGAATCAGTGAACAATAGAATTACTGATCAGCAACAATTTTCATGTTCAAGTAAGAACTGAGCACATTTCAGGGAAAAGCAGATATTTAAACTGCTTGAAATCAAACAGAAGTATCTGTGTGCATGGAATGATGTTGCTATTGATAAGGTTGTTTGCTGCAGATGTGAAAATATTTAAATATTCTAAAAGTTATGCTACTTAGCAATACATGTTTAAGAGGAGAGCCATTTTCACACAAAGAAATGTTTTTTTGTGGGTTTTTTTTGTGAATTCTTAAAAAAAACACACACCACGGAGGATGTGCATTGATGAAATACTACAAACTGATGTAGTGTAATTCCTTTCACATACAAAGAAATCTGGAAATTTGAATATACGCATTCCATTTTAAAGAATACAGTTTGATCATCTCATTGTCTCAATGACTGTTCAATGCAGCTAAGGTGACTGCCTTATTTTATAATTGCAGGTGTTTTTATGATGTAAGGTTGAAGGTGCAGATAAAAGAGGTGTGCAATAAAAGCACACTGAACAGATAGGTACATATCAAGTGGAAGAAGGTACACATCAGAAAGCATCAGAATACTTCATTTACATCTTTAAGATCTTGAGAAGAAACAGCACAATCATCACCGTATCTGAAAATTTAAGCATATTTTAAAGTGTTTATTTGAAAGTAAATGAGTTTCCCTACACATCTGCCAACATTTAAGCATGGGAAGGTTTCTAGAGATAACAAGACATGTTGGGAGAACAACTGGAAAACAGAAATGCTCTAAAGCGCTCCAGGACAAAACATTCATCTATTTTTCCTGAATATTTTAGTTGTCCTAATAAAAGCAATGTATTTTCCCAAGAAAAAGCAAGAATCTGCTTAGAGATGAGAAGCGCACCACGGAAAAGGAGAGGAAGATTACAGCTTGGGGCAGAAACCAGCTCTGCAAAGCTCTAAAAGCTTTCTAACAGGCCTGTGCAGATGGAATAATCACCAAACTTCCAACCAGAGATTCAGATTACAAGGTCTCTTTCCATGCAACACATTTTTCTGCTGACATGGACTCCTTTAAAGCTGAAAGATACCCTTTACATTCTGTGTGACTTGCAATCACAGGGGGAAGAAGCTCTCAGAAATCAGCAGCGAATGTTCCAATAAACCCACAGAAAATTATGAGCAGATGTGTTGTTACTGAACCGCAGCACACACAACCTCAAGCACCCTCCCTCTTTTCTTTAATTTTTTGTGTCAGAAAGTCCTGAGATATCTCCCAATTTGCTCTCAATCATAATGCAAAAATCAACCAAAGCACTAACATTTAATTATGGAGAAAAATCTGTTATTCATCTGCAATATATAACAGAGATCTTTTCAGTGTTCACTTCTTATAAGTGGAAAGATGAAACTGATCTAAAAGTGATAATTTAGAAGGTGGGCTTCTTATGTTCTTGCCTTATCAGAGCTGGACAGGGCTGAAAATACCTGAAAGTTACTTCATTACACTGATAGTAAATTCAATTTGCTGAAGCCTTAAAAGTCTATTTCTAGAATCAAAAAGAATCCTGAAATGCCCATCCAAGTAATGTAACTGAGACACTATTTTGTCTACCATTTGTCAACCTGCAGACTATATTACAGGAGCAATGAACCTCAAAATGCTGTAAATGAAAAACGTCTATCCCTTCTCCATTTATCCACAACTTGAGCTTCACACCTGAACAGACTGTGAAAGACACACATTTGAGAACAACTTATAGGAGAAAACTTCTCATGTTTAAAACAATAAATCATTTTAAAGTATAAAGTACATTTTAATGCCTAGGACAAAAAATATGGATCTGAGCTACAGAAAGGGAGATTTACCTTATTTGGAAGAAAAACTTTCTGATTTTAAGAATTCATGACTACTTGCCTCAGCAGGAGGTACAATTTCTACAACAGAAGTATTTTAAAATAAAAAATTATTAAAACAAACAAACAAACAAACAAACCAGTCTGGAACAACACAGATATGGTCAATGTCTTCTCTGAGGTAAGGTGCAAGATTAGACGTCCATCTGACATCTTTTCTAGACCTGGATTTTATGAATCTTTAATAACTGAAAACCTAATTTAATTCCAAAAGAAAAAGAATCAGAATAAATATTAAAAGCACTTTAAGGAAAAACTCTGCAGTTACTTTCTCTCTACCAGCTATTTATCAGCAATCACAAGAGCATCTTTATTCCTTCTTTTGTACACAAACCCATCTGCATCATGACCAGGAATCAAACAAGAAAGATCTAAAACCTATCCCCCATGTGAAACACAGTCCATACTGAATAATTTCCAGACTTCCAGGGCTGAAATCTTCTGGTTTGTTTTTAATCATGGGCTTGGTCAAGTACCAACTGCAAAACAGCACAACTCAACTTCACAAAGAAACTGACAACTAAGAACTGTGTAAGGTTCTTATATCATCTCTCCCTGATGGATGCCAGAACCCTTGGAGGACACAGCACTTTCAGGATCTGGGAACCCAACAACTGCTTTGAGAATAATTTAATATTAAGATTTTTGCTTGTAATTAAAATTTCATTTTATAGCATCAAAATAGTTCAAGAAAACAAATTCCTTACTCTGCAGTTCTAACAATCCAACCGTGCCAGGTCTAAAACTGCTCTTCATTTAAGAAGGACACCAGAGAATATTTTGCAATGCAGGAAGAAAAATAAATTAATCAATTATTAAGGTTATTTGGGGAGTGGAAAAAGAGGTAATCTTTAGAAAGTTTCTGACACAGAGCAAGAACTGCACTTCTTCAGTGACTCTGTCTTGTGTTTTCGTCTTTACTGTAAACACAGACAAACCCATTTCCTGCTCAGTCTGGGACGCACACTTGTAACCTAACATTTCACAGTCTTATGTCTTGTCATGTAACTTACTGATGTAAGTAATATACTCTGAGATTTCTGAAAAGGCTTTATAAGAATTTAATGTGTTCAACAAGTGTTACTTGTGCAACATATTCCACTCAATTCTGGATTAAAGTACAGTTTTATCATCACTTCAATGGGTAGCCAAGCCTGAAATCAAAGCATGAGAAACAGTATAGATTTAGTTACAATATCATATTTCTCTATTCAAAAGAATTTTACTTTATCCACATCTTCTCCAGGGTTGCACAATTTGCCTTTTATTTGTATTTCCAAAAAAAGAGCTTATGGTATAGGAATCAATTCTGATCACTTCTAGTTAAATTCCACATTCAGAGAGCACCATATTTCATCTTTAACTGTTTATTAAAGTTGGTTTGGGTTTGCCAGGATATGACAAAAGAAAAATTTAATGAACAAAACTGTCTAATAAGTTACTGATAAAATTCATTACAGTAATTCCTGAAACACTGTTTTAATGACCTCTCAAAATAAATAAATAACAAATAAATAAAATCACAAATTAAAAGAAGTCTGGCTGAATGCTGAACCAGAATTGCAGATACCCACATCTTTGACTTTCTGTTGCATTAATAATAGAGCAGTAAAGTTTTGAAATACTTGAAGTGAATGGCTCATTAATTTTTCACCTTAAGCTTAATGGAAATTTGACAAACAGTTTTATGCTGAGAAGAGAAACTCCAAGAAGAATTTCACAGCACAGTATGAGAATAAATTGTGTAAAGGACAGAGTGAAGTGTGTTTGGTCAAATAAGATGGCTCTGCCACTCATTCACCTGGAGTGAGCAGTTAGTTGAATGCATCTCTGTGGAAGAGGTATTCTTCGTCTTACACATTCCCAGCATGTCTTCTGTGTTGCCCTTTGTAAACACTTGATCTTGTATTAATGACCAAAACAAAGATGTAAAAACTTACATACCTTGGATATTTGTACAGTTTACAGTTTGAAATAGTCACACAACTATGCTGACATCTTCAGCAGCTGTTAAACTTCTTCTGGATCTCATGAAGCCAGTCATAATTTATTTTTTCTCTGCCGTTTACCTATGGTTTTGCTGACCCACATCTAGCCCTATGCCAAAACTGAAAGGATTGGACAATGCTTGCTACAGTCAGACCCCATCAGCTGATTGGTGACTCCTAAACCCACAATGCTATTAATATAATAATTTTGCAATGCAGCAGCTATTTTGCTGCACCTTCAGTTACTGTTGTTTACAAAGATGTTCATAAGGAATATTACTAATAAAGACGACATTCTCACATCACAGAAAAGCAGTCAATCACACTTCTAATTAATACAGCTAGAAAAGGCTTGCACTGTCACAATGGTTAGTTACTCAAAAGAGATTGAAAATGTTTGCTGCTGATATTTTGCACCTTGGTCTTCCAGTGAATAGCTCCACAATGTAATATTCTTTTAAGGCAACTCCTCCTGACCTCCTATGTATTTTTCATATCTTTATTAGCAAGAATGCAGTCACACCAAATTGCGGGTTTGTTTGAAGAAATTATTTGAATTCAGATCCAGTCTAACCTCTAATATAAAAATGTTCCGATCTGCTACAATTTTCAAAATCACCGAGTAAAGTAATATGCACATTTTCACTTCTTAAAGTCACTATTAGAACACTGGGAGAAAAATAAATAGTTTTGGCCTGTCCCTTTTTGCTTTAAATTGATATCGTGAGTATGCTTATCCAGACCAAAAATGCTGTTCTCCAAGCTCTTTGGAAAAGAAAAATCTGTGAAAATATCACATCTTCTCAACATTTGGATGTCAAAAGTCAAATACGATGTTTTCTGTACATAAAGTCAATTACATAACTCTTCTTCCATCTTTCTAAAACAAATAATGTCCTGTGGAAACTGATATTCTGACTGTTGTGTAATAAAAATCTTGCTGATCACACTATAATGCTCAAAATGTTTTGCATCAATAGGAGGGAGAATAACTCAGCTTAAAGACTTGGAGAGTATCTTGGTAGGTATAGTGGAGTAACTGGTAGAGGAAAACATTATTCAAAAGAAGAGCACAACCTTGAATAGAAGTCCTTAGAGGAGAAGTGATAATAATCATTTTCCTGTTACATCTTTAATCAACTCTCTATGGATTATCCACTAGAATTGCGTTGTGAAACACTTGTCAATTTAGAAGTACATTGCTTCACTAGTCATTAGCATTTCAGGAACAGAAAAACATTCGCTTCTCCTGTGTTTTAAAACAAACCAAACAACCAACCTTTGATATTCTGCAACCAAGAATTTTAACAGCATCCACACGTCAGGATTTCCAACCATTTTTACAGGGCATCAAGTATGAGACTGTCACGGTGTTGGCTGGGACACAGTTAATTTTCTCTGTAGATGTTATATTTTGTTGTATGATGCAACGTTTTGGATTTTTTATTAAAATAGTTGTGATGAGACACTAACAGTAAGTTGTCAAGTAAGTAAGCTTGCACAGTGACATGCATTTTGCTGTTCCTTGTGGTGCCCTGCCAGTGAGGGACTGGCAAGCACAAGGAGCTGGAGAGGGCTAATCCAACTGGCCTAAGAGACATCCCATGCTCACAAGAGAAGCTGGGGAAAACAAGGAGGAAGTGGATGACTTTTGGAGTGATGGCATTTATCTTGCCAAGAAACAATTACACACAATGATCCCAGCTTTCCTGGAAGTGGCTGAATATCTGCCTGCCAATAGAAAGCAGTGAATGAGTTGCTTCTTTTGCTTTGATTGCAAGCACAGCTTTTGCTTTACCCAGTAAACTGGTTTTTATCTCTACTCATGAGTTCTCACACTTTTACCTTTGTGATGCCCTCTTCATCCCAGCTGAGGAGAGGGAATCACACTGCCTTAATGCCTGCTTAACATATTTTAAGTGTACTGTCAGTCTTTTTTTCTTTTTAAGATAAATGGAATAAAAAGCATCACATTTATTTTGCAAAAGCAAAGCCGCTTTGACACATTGACGCAAAAACATCCAATTATTTCATTTCTCTTCTAAAAACATTTTATAGCAACAATACAAAAAACAAAAAACAAAAAAAAACAAACCCAAAAACCAAACACCCAAACTTTTCAGTGCTCACTTTGAATACCCTTTTCCAGTTAGCTTGTTATAACAACCAATCATTAAAATGACCAGAACTAGACCAAAAAAAACCCAAATAAAAATGCTAAATTAATGTTTCTTTTAGACCCACTAACATGGAAGTAATTTTTTTCCCTTTACATATCCATGTAAAAATGAAAACATGAAAAAGGAAGAGTAATTCTTCTATGGATTAAATACTGTTAATATATATTCTAATGTCCTAGTAACAACATAATATAACAGGGTAGAAAAATTCTAAATGTTGACTATCAGATAGATGTATTTTATAAATCATTCCCTTTAGATAAAACTACAGCATACATGGAAGTCTTTTTCAAATGTCCCTATTTGTTCCTGGAAAATATTTCCCAGTCTACTATTTGTACTGTGATCTCAAACTAGAATTTGGAAAGAATGCTGAATGTCCACATGCACACGAGGGACCACAAATCAAACTGATGTACTAAGCCTGACAGCAGTAGCTTGACTGTAGCAAATGCACAACTTCTCACTTTGGATCATTCCCTCTTAGTTCTTTTTGTAAGCAAGGATTTTGAAAATATCAAAATATATAATAACTAAGGTAGTACATAAGCAGAACAAAACTCCTTCCATACTTAAAAGTTTATAAAATAGTTATAGAAACACTTTACTCCATAACGGGATTAATTGACATTCACTTCCATATTTTTGCCTTCAAGACAAGTAGACAGTGTTTCTTTTAAAATGTAATGGTACAATACTTTTTACAACGGCAGTATCATATTCTAACTAGAACTTACACAGTTTTTGATTCTGATTTCCTTTTCCTGCCTGTCAGCAGTTCATAGTGAGAAAAGCAGTAATTACAATAATGTAGAAGCTCTGGTCTTCAGAGTGAATGAACAGCTTTTCTCTAGTTTACAGCTAGGTACAGTAATTGGCAAGTAACAAGTTCTCTTGGGCTTTTTGAAAGACTGACAGTTGCAAGAATAAGAATAAGGAATGACTGGTATCAGTCAGTTTATTTTATGTTTGCACAGCAGTATCCATTATAACCAAAGATTCTTCTCACTCCTGCAAAAAGGATCCAGATAGCCTCCAAGCATGAGCATCAACTCAAGTCATGCAAACAGACACGAAAGACCCTGCTTCCTTTCCTATTTGAATTATATTTCCTGTAAAGAATTCCAAGACATATGCAATTTCTGTCTCACTCAAAAGTTAATGGGATGGCCTATTAGCTTGTTCCTTCATGAACTAAATATTGTTCTTTTGTACTGACGATGGCCACTGTGTAGAAGAAATAAACAACAAGCATAAGAATGAGAAACTGACACAGATTTCCTTTCTTCCAGCGACAATCAAGACTATAAATAGTAAAACAACTCTTGCTAAGGTGAAATATGTTTGCCTCATCTAGACTATACATCAGGTTATATATGCAATCCTGAAAACGACTGCTCTGGTTAAAAACAAGCATGACGTCCAGCTTACCCATAATAATATGATTTATTATTACTAAAAATAATAAAATTCCTACAACGTTCTACAAGAAATTGAATGGAAATAAAAAATCTCCAAGAAAACACTGAAAGCAACAGGTTTATAGTATATAAGTAACATTGCAATGATTCAGAACCACATCTTGTCAATATATTTGGTCAATAATATAAAACTATATGTTCTCTTACAATAAGATATATCTGTAATTTATTCTTCCATATTTGAAACCATGCAAAATCATGTTTTGGCTCTGGTTTTTACAATATATGCGGTTACTAAAGTGTTCTGAAGTCTCTCCCTTTTCTCATAGATCGTTTCCCTTTCTTCTTATACAGTACTGCTGTTGCTTGTGCCAACACAGTTTCAGTAGCCACACTATGAACAAAATCAACAGACCTTATTGAAGTTCTGTTAGAACAGTTCCCTAACCTGTATCACAGCAGTCCTCTCAACAGATAAATTACAAGTGTAAGAGGCAACCTGGGACAATGAGGTAGACAGGGTGACAGGACTTCCTCCAACAGTCATCTCCCAAAGTCTCACATTGTCAAATCATAATCACAGAGAATACTCTTGACCTCTGGGCACAAAGACAATATTAGAATTATACAATGGTTTGGGTTGGAAGGGACCTTTAAGATCATCTAGTTCCAACCCCCTGCTATAGGCAGACACCTCCTTCTATAGCAGGTTGCTCAAAGCCCCATCCAGCCTGGGCTCAAATGCTTTCAGAGAGAGGGCACTTGCAACCTCACTAGGCAACCTCTTCCTGTGCATCACCACCCTCAAAGTAAAGAATTTTTTCCTAATATCTAGTCTAAATCTACCCTCTTTCAGTTTTAAGCCATTTCCCCACATCCTGTCGCTACTTGCCCTTCTAAAAGGTCGCTCCCCAGCTTTCCTTCAGTCCTCCTTCAGGTACTGGCAGGCTGCTATAAGGCCTCCACAGAAGCCTTATGTAAAAAACCGCATGTAAGTTTGAGTGGGCTTCATTGACTTATATCTGTGTAGTGATAATTGTTCAGTTGATATTCAGGAACTTTTCTGGACTGGTGTGTGATGTATTTACATTTTTTCTGAATAGATATTATGACAAGGTAACAACTCAGATTGCATTTTAATACTGAGGAACACAGCTGGGTTAATTTTTTCCTCCTTGCCTCAATGCTGTGCTAATGAATGTCAAATCTGGATGGCCCAGATTGCTTTCTCTTCTCATTCTACACAGCTCTGTGGCTCCCCATGACCACATCTGTTTTCTTATCAGCAAAATATTTCTGAAGTTTTTCATTCATAACTGTAGATATTTAGTTAGCATTTAACTTTTGAAACAAACAACAACAGCAACAACAAAACACCGAGATAAATCCCCTTACTTTCTCTTTTGAGTGCCATCTGTTAGGCTTCTCCTTAGAGAAATCAGCAAGTTTCCATACTGGTACTCCGAACCATAAATATGCTATCATTTACAAAACTTATGAAAATAAGACCTGCTAGAAAAGATAATAGTATCATATAAAATTACCAAAAAAGACTGAATTATATACAGAGGGTATTGCACAGATATTACACAAAAGCACTTATTGGCCCCTAAAAGGCCAACAAAGGAAGAATCATAAAGCAGTTGAGGCTGAAGGGTCTTGAGTAGATGCTAATGCCAAGCAATCTGGTAAATTTAGGATAAACTTCTTCTCACCCATATACAAAACCCAAAATCCGAAACCTGTTCACATCTCATATCTGTGTCAACCCATCACTGTTAAATCCAGTAGACTCCACTCAGTAGAACCCCACATGCCTCCAAGAAGCAGAGAGAACATTTATCTCCATCTTACAGATACTAGAATTGAATCAAACAAAGAAAATCCTCATACTGAGTAAATACTATTCCCTGACTCTGAATGCTATATTTGTGCTGTTAGTCTCACCCCAGATCTCTTCAATAGGAAAGTATTACTCACCCACATCACTCTACCACTTTCATAAATCTCAGTCAGCACTTATTTCAAAATACACTTGAAAATCTAACCCTAACATTGCCTCTATTCTGATTCTATTACATTTTGGTCACAATTCAGTTCATTGATTTTTTGCCTGAATTTACAGGTGGATAAAGTTTAGTAAAAGCTTACTGACTTCACAGAAGACAACAGATGCCCTCAAATCCTTCATACTGATAGGCAAAAGCACAGTCAAATATACAGATAGATATATGGTGGAATGCAAGAAGCCAAGGAATACAAATAGAAAAAAACATGTGGACTAAGTACAACATGTGTTAAAGTGGTGATTTTCATAAAAGCACAGTGTCACAAGGAATCATCACTGCTATGTTAGATCACCTCTTTCTCAACACTAGCAGAAGTAAATACAAAGGAGAAAGAACAGGTTCCCTCTTTCTTTTGGCGCAGTGTTATTAAGCCTTGCCATGTAGTAAGAAAATAATAAACACCACCTAATTTAAAGAGAATAGAACTTCTGTATGATAATGAAGAATAAAATATTAAGAGAGTCAGTGACAGCTGAAAAGGATGTGTGGACATTCACTGAAAAATTGAATTTATTTTCAAACACCCAACATCAAAACCTTGTCTGAAATGCTGTTGCACCAGCTACACAAACATGACATTTTTTATCTCTATTCACTTGACCTTGCACTCGTTTAGAAGTGGAAATATTCTGACTGAATTCTGACCCTGAAGTCAACTAAAAACTCCCAGAAACTTTAAAATAACTGGAATTTGAGACTGTTTCTTCAGACTCAGACATCTCTCTACTATGTTTATTCTTTAAAAGCAATCATGGAAGTTTATCGTAATTCTTAATCTACATATCTTACTCAACAAAGAGATAATTTTTATTTTTCCATTAAATACAATGAGATATTTGTTCCAAATACTGTTTATGTTTTTTGGAGCCATGATACAAGAGTATTCATAATCATTTGGCCAATAAGAATTCAGTATGTATTCAAGTTATTACAAAATGCAAACCATTTTTTTTTTCCCCCAGTGAGAATCTAAGGAACTTAATATATCAGATGCAAGTTCTTTCAGTAAACAACGTATTCTTTCTAAAAATAGTTTTCTGACTGTAAAGACTCTAAAATGAACATACAATCAATCTATCTTCTTGAACAGAATAGAGATTTGAAGGAATCAGTTCTGCTCTTATCTTTGAAGTGAAGCAACAACTAACATCAGAAGTTACATTGTAGAACAAAACAATAAGTAGTTGTCAATAACTGGTACAAAAGTATGTTCCACTGACATCTAACTCAACCAATACAGGCAATCAGATGGGAGATATCCATTCTAAATAATTAAAAGAAAGAACTATGACAGCAAAGAAGGAAACGCTATTGTTGCCAGATGTGTCTATAATGAACATTACCCAAAGTTAGTCTAACCACCCATTCACTTCAAAAAGCCCATCTACTGGAGTTCTTATCTGTACAGAGTTTCTCAAGACATACTATTCTTTTCTCAGAAAGAAGTTAATAACACTAAATACCAAAATGAAATTCTAATTTTCAATGCAGAGTTTACTTCATAAGCAACGACTTACAAATGGGAAAGGTAAAAATGGAGATTAAGTCAACTTCCCAGAAGGAAATGTGTTCTCTCACTATAAAGCCCACTTTGCCAGTACAAAAATAAGACATTAAATGATAACTTAAAGGAAAATACTAATAACAAGCATAAGAAAAATATACCATCAGCAAAACATACAAATCACTGGCTTTATATTCCCTGATATTTTGCCTGACTTCTCTGACATAACCGAAGCTTCCCCTCCACAGGTGTCAGACATTTCCTTCCTCTTTTTGCTTTAAGTGGCAGAGACGCCATGCAAACAGAATTTCCCTTCTAGTTGAGCACAGTCAGTCTCTGCAATTAAAATGTAACAGCCTCTAGTTGAGAAAGATTTACTGAATGATGCTTAGTTTTTGGAAATTACAAATAGAACATGAACAGCCACCAACCTTTATCAGATAAACTGAATGAAGAGTTACTAGCAATTTTAGGAAGTGCTCCATAACATTTAGAGTATCTTTATCAAGATTGAGTAGATAACGTTAAAAGGAATTAGAAGCTGGAATTTACATCAATTTTAATACATTCCTGTAAGAAGTGGAGTATGATACAAAGCACAGTAACAATTAAAGATGCTAGAACCTGAAATGGAAGTAGGGATGTTTTAACAGCATTTTGGAAACATAACCTAAAGCAAAGGAAAATCACCAGTCTTAAATTCACAATTGCAATTAAAATTACACAGCATCAGCACTTAGGTTTTGTTGATACAGCTACAACAACAAAGGAGTACTCTGTCCAGTTATGGGCCCCTAGTAACAAGAGGCATACTGAAAAGAGTCCAATAGAGAGCTACCGACATGATGAAGGGACTTGGAACACCTTCTAGCTTCCACCATTCTGTGATTCTGTGATATAAAAAATGATATAAAGAACTAAAAACTCTTTCAGTATAAGAAAGCAGAATGAAGAGTGTACTAACCATGACTGAAGTAAGTCAGAATACAATAAATTTGTTTTACATTTATATTCATCACAGTTCATCTGATTTAGCAACAATCTAGTACGGCAATAATAAATGATAGTTTTGAGCAGCACAGGCTAACGGTATTAAGAAATATATGTCATTATTATGAATTCAGCTAATCTCATCTTCCATGACAGGTAACAAACAGGAAATACATTACAATGAAAGGCATACCCTTCAGCTAAAATAATGTATGTTGAGATTATCCACATAATCAAACCTACGTTTACTATTAAAATAACAAAACTTACATAGCCTGGAAATGCTCAGATTTTCCTTCAGGAAACAAGTACGGTACAAAGAAAACAATGAATGCTTCCATTTAGAATTTAATTATGATATAAATCACTTGAATACATCTAAAATTGAACAGGATGGTAAGAGAAAATACATATATATAGATACTATGATTTGCCTGATGTCCGATACAGGAGAAGGGGAGTTTTGATAGCATTATTAATGGCGTGGCAAAGGGAAACATATGATATAGACTACAAAATGAATAAAAACATATCTGTATGAATTATTCTGCCTATGAGGGAGATAGCTGGGCCAGAAGAAAACTCTAATATTGCCACAGCTTTTCTTTCTCTTGGAAAGGTGAATTGTGAAGAATTTCAAGAACGCCTGAAGAACCTCTGAAGTACAATTCAACAACCACAGAATTCTGGAGACATTTCAACTGTGCCCCTAAGCCTCTTCTTCTGCCCTCTCTCACCAGCCAGTCATCAAACTTCACCACAGATTTCATTTTTGACTGGTACAGAGTATATCTAACATCAGCGTCTTTGCTGTCCGTCTGACTGATTTAACTTCAGGGGAATGCTTTGTTCACTTATCAAAGGATAGGACAATTCAAAAGCATTCATTCACTTTAAAAAAGGAGAATTCTAGTTAACATGTTTGATCAGTCTAATGACCAGTGAATGCAAAAGAGGCCTCCTTGCAAATGAACTGAAGCCACCCTAGAGGGGAGAATGGGATTTTTTTCATCAGAATAGACTCCCAGTTGGACAGAGAGAGTTAAGGCAGAATTTGTTCTGAACACCACTGGGAAGTCTGAGAAAATTTATTGGAGTTTGGTGAGCCCTAGTCCACCGACCATAATTTTACTCTTCATCAATTCAGGCTGCAGAAGGAATGAAATAGTTTCCTTCTAGAGGGTCTCATAAAGCATTTTGAAATGGCTTCCTGTGGATGGGATTATTTTTAACAAGGAGTGTTCCATTGAAGGACTTAACAAAACAAAAACATTTCTGTCCTGCAGGGTCAAAATCAGAGCAAGTTTTCACTTCTCTGAAACTGGCCTGAACTGAATTAAAATAAACTTATAGTTTATTTAGAGAATGCTTCAGATTCATACCGAACTCAGGACACAATAGTCAACACCAGAACACAGTGGAAAAGAAGCACACTATGAAGTGTTCTGTTAAGGAAACTAGAGCATCACAGATCATAAAAAATAATAAGGTCAATGGACAAGCAGTAAATGGATTCATGATCATCACTTTCATTGGCAGTTACTCGTCTCTGAGTGATATCTAACCTCAGTCTTCAAACAAACAATGAGGTCACAGGAAAGAAAAGATCTTGAGAAGACCTCTTGCTACTCAATTTTATATTTTTCTTAAAATGAAGAAATTAAGAAACAATTATCAAAGTTTCATTCTTCACTGATAACTGTTTAACATATTTGACTTTCAGTATTTTACATTTATTTTGATCCTTGCTTAACATGCAAACCTGTATCCTGAATACAATCAATTCTCCCATTTTAATGAATCTAAGTCTTGCATAAAAATCCTAAAGAACATGACCAAAACACAACAGATACTAAAATTCAAAAGTGAACTTCTACTAGGATCACAGGGCTTTTGAATTATGAATGATTATAAATTTTTGTAGCTAGAAACTCCTTGACGATTTATGCTACAATCTGTAAATCTCTTGCAGTATCTCTACACTTTTTTTAGGTCTATAATAGAGAGACTTCTCAGGTCTCTCTATTATAGGATTTGCAATTCAGCTTTTCATCTTACAAAGGCAATGAAAGATGTAACTGAATACTGTCTTAAAGCACTGATTCCTAAAATGGGGTGTCAGAGCTCAGAATTACTGGTCTGTTCTATAATCAAAGGATAAATCCAAACTCTCAAATACAATTACATTTAATCAAAGATGAAATTGCCAGAAATTCAAAAACTAAAACTGAAGTTTCATCTCATTGACCAGCTTTAGACTGCTCCTCCTTCGTAAGCCTTTTTTCTACACTTCGATATTTTATACTACTAAATTAGTATTTTAAAGCCTCAGGAAAGCCCAACGATTGTAAGACCAGAAAATTCCATGGAATTCTCCTCTTGCATTCTATTTTCAGATTGTTGTTATTTTTCTTTTAAATTATACAGCAATCAAGTTGCATTTCGAGGCTTCCCCTGGTATTATCAAACTTACAAGGTAGTACCAATATTAAGGCTAATATTAATAAATGATAAGCATATCAAAGGCTTATAAACCACATCTGACTACTAAGAAATATCTGGTAAAAAAACTAATCATTGTTTGATACCTACATGTTTGAAATTACCGCGTTTCTCGTTACTCACTATCCTCTATTAAAGCAATCTAAAAATACTCATAAGACATTATCTTAAGCACGAATTTCTTAAGTTTAACCCAATAAATACTCCACTCATCCTATCTTCTCCAACTCTGTATTTTCTCATTCTAGGGAAAGTTGTTTCTGTGGATTAGCAGCACACATTACCGACCAGAGATATATTCTGCTTCTTGCCTGTAAAACCCAAAATCACATCTAATACAGCAGTCTGGGAAGGGAGAAGCAGTAATTGACAAGGGATTGAAGTTTAGTTTTACCTCACCATTATGCTGTATTAACTGTAAAGAAAATCAAATATTTTATCCACTGCATGACTACTGTCCAAGTTTTAAATGCTAAAAGCTTAACACTGTGTGGTTCAGTTCTAACAGAGAATGTAAGCTTTTGATGAAAATCCCTTGCAGACCTGCATTAAACCATGCTTGGTAGAAATAGCACAGTGGACAAGTTGAAAGACTGCTGATGCTTGGAAATCAAGAAAAGAACCTAGACACTTCAAAACATGAGTAGGCCAGCTGTTCTAAAATTAGTCTCCTTGTTACGAGTATTATTCTAAATAGGAATAGATTGTCACCACGTGTCAGCTTTAGCTGACATCTGCTATAAGAAAAAAAATACCTCCCAAGTAGATAGCATAGGCATTTGTTCATTATGTACTTTGTTAAGGGTGGTTCCTATAGCACATCACCATAAATAAATATGGAAATCATTATATAACTATTCCAAAATATCTATCACTTCAATGAGGTTTCAAATAACCCAAGAGGTTTTACTCTTTTTTACAGTAACTCAATAGACACACCTGTGAAATATGGAACATTAGCACATAAGAAGTAAAGGAAGTTACACACTCTCGTCTTAATTGAAATTGAAACAGTTATGCTAGTTTCAAAAGTTCATTCAAATCATCCTTGTACTTTGCTTTTGTGCATGAAAAACTTGTCAGATAACAAAAGTATCTGGTAACAAACTGCCTATTTCTCATCCTGAACTGTACCCATTGCACAGCAAATGCTGGCTGGTGCCACTGCATGCAGGACTACTCCATAAGGCAGTGAAGAAAGCAGCTATGTAAGCTGGGACTGCCTCTTTCACTGACATGTCCACAATGAGCTTCTTGTGTAACACATTTGTCACAGACATTCTCCCATATCTGTCCAGTTCTAGCTGCAAACATTTATTTCAGTGCTACTCACCATCTTAATTGTTTTAGCAGGGGAGAAAAGCACTTTCCAGCCAAAATGATGCAGTCCCTTAGATAAAAGTCTTGCAAGTTTCTACAAGCAACACTATTTGAATCTAGCAGAGAGAAAGGAGTTGTTGCATCTACAGTCATACTGAGTATGCTTGGGCAGCATTTCTTCAGTGCCTTGTTATATGACTTCTGAAGGCCACCAGAGGAGAGTAACCAAACAGAGGAAGCCCTCACATTCACAGTATACCATTGGGCATGACACCCAACTTACTTGCTCCAAATGCATTTTGTGAAGCTTCACTCTGTCACACTTAAGAAACCTCATTTACCACTATTCTTCTGTATCCAAACTGCAGTAACAACCAGTGAGTTATTTAGCTTGTGATATTTAGAAGCATGATAGAGGGGAAAGCATACCACAAAAGATCACTAGTTAGAAGACATAAATTCAACCAAAGCCAAAAGTACTAGCTTTGAACTGAGTGAAGAGATGGGGTTAGCCTCCATTCTGACTTTAATTAAGCTGAACTGGCAAAAGTCAACCAACTAAAAAACCACAAAAGCTTTTTTTAACCTTTTTTTCACCCTCACCACAGTGTTCTCTCTCTCTCTTTAGGTAAGAGAACAATGCAAGTCTGAAAAAAGAAAACAATGAAAGTGTAAGCAAAACATTTCAGAATTTTTTTCTGAAACCACATTGGGATGAGTTACTTTTGTCTTTTACTGTTTTGCAGAACAATGCTATGTAATGTGACAGCATACATTTATGAAATGAAAAATAATTTTCCACATTTACTTCCCATTTCTTCAGAGGGAGTTTCTACCTGTCTGAAAGTAGGAAGAGGTACTATTATCTTTTTCAGGCAGTGGCTGAATATGGTTAGCAGTGGGCTGGAATGGAGATCATACAGAATTAACGATGCTTTGGTCTGCTCCACCAGCAATATTTCAATTATAAAACTATATGCACCTTCAATTACAGTCAAGTGATTTTATGGTGTTCTTGATACTATACAAGTGTACTTGCAGGTGCTAGTTTTCCAGTATTTAAGAGTTCCTTTGTAACATCCTATCTTGTGTATGGGGGTAGAAGGTGGATAAAATAGCAAATACTGCATACAGCATGTCAAAATCATTATAGCAATGATGCTCACCTATTAGGAAATAGGAAAGACATGCCTAGGTCACTGAAGCAGCTCTACTAGAATTAATCCTACAATCTCTTTAGTCTTAAGATTCACACACAGACACACTAGAAAAAAAGAATGGACTAAAGTGCATTGCTATCACTATGGGGATTTACTTATTTTTTGAGCTATAATCTCAGATTTTTTTGTGTGTACAATTACTGCTAACAATTCCTGCCTATTTGCTAGATGCTGCTGGATGAAAATCTCTAGTAACGTTACATTAATTGGGTTCTGAAAGCAAACAAACTACACTGAACACAATGAAGCCACTCAAAATGGCTGACAGAAAAGTATTAAAAGAAAGCACAGCAATGTGTAAGAGAGGGAATATAAGTAGTAAATGACTGATGCTACAAAAGCAGTTCACCTCCCCAGATTCTCAGCCTATGTAAACACAACTGATTTCAGCTAAACTCTGCAGGCAGGCATGCTGTTGTAGCAAATTCCAATACACCAAACTAGTGTGTACTCAGCAGCACTGGCTGTCTCACAAGCATATACTAAAACTAATATCTCATTTGCTCAATATTATGTTGAGCTGAAAAACACGTTGTGCTAGCTGTCAATCAAGATAGGAAAGGATTATTTTTAATCATGATTGCACACAAGATTTAAATATGCTAATCCTCCTTTTTGAGTAGTAGAGCCTCAAAAATTGAATCTGGACACCATTTAAAATGATATTTTTGTTAGATGAGAGAAAGTGGCTGTACTAGAGCCACTGTTCTGTAGGTAGCAAAGGCTGTTTGGTAGTTTAAAATGTCAGAAATGTGGAATCCTCTCCAACATAATTTGAAAGTAATCTGGATTGGAAACTAGACGTGTGGATTCTTACAAAGGAGGTGACACAGAGGCAATATGTTTTCCTCTTAACTAAGTCTGCTTTCTAGAAAGTGCATGTTTTGTCACACAATTAGGTGTTTACCACTTGCATATTCCATTATTTTTCTAAATTTGCTTTTTTTTTTTTTCTTTAATTTATAATTTTCCTTTTGAAACTGAGACAAGCTGTCTCTTATAAAGCATATTTGGTATTTGAAAGAGTCCAAAGTTACATAAATTGAAAGCAAGCTATTGAAGTATCTTCCCTGGTAACCATTAACACCTGATTATCAGCCCATAACATCTCCCCCTTCTTCTCAATAAGTCAACTGATAAGATTCCTGCATTTTCATTTCAGGCTGTTTTCCTCCTCCAAGTTAAAATTACAAGCAGTACCAGCAGAAGATAAAACAATATCTATGTAGAAAATATGCAAGTCCACGCACTCAAACTTGGGAGCCTAAAATTATCTTGATTGCGAACTGACATTCTCAGTTTTAGGTACGTGCACAGTGAAAGCTAGAGAGAAAAAAAAATAAAAAATAAAAATAAAAAAAAATCAGACCATATTATTTGGTGCCTAAGTACAAATTCAGTTGTTTTATTTTATCCTTTCAGGTCTCAAGAGGCACGTCATGGATTCAAACACCTTCTGAATGAACTATGAACTATGTGTTGGAGATATTGAAAACCTGCTGAAACCATTACTTACTATTCTCACAGTTCAATATCCTGTGTTTCCCAAAGATTTCCCTCACTATTGCACTGAGATTTTCTCATATAGACAATAATAGACAATAGATACAGTATATCAGATAGAGCACTGTAATTGGTAATGATACGATGCTTGGGGTTTACAGCAATCACTAAGATTATCTCATAAACAAAACAATTTGATCAAGCACACACAAATGCTGAAATTAAAAGATGGGGCTGCAAACTTTCTTTTTTAGCTTCAGTCTGCCCTTGAGGAAAACCAAACAAACGCAGAATCCTTAATCCTCTTAATGAAAAATAATAATAATAATATAATAATAATAGATAAATAGAAAAATAATAATAATAGAACAAAATAATAATAATAGAAAAACTATCCCATATCTGAGTTTTAACTTTTCAAACAACAGACAAACAAGGGCTGAGGACATCTTGTAAGAAATCATAATGATTTACAATAAGGCATTTTAGAACATTTGTTGCAGATGCATGGTGAAAATTGGCACAGAACGTTCCACTTTTTCTTAACTTCAGTGCAGTTGGCTGCTTCAGAGGAGTAAAATATCACAAAGTAGAGGACAGTGAGGACAAACAGATAAAAGGCAGGAAGGACACAAATATACAGAATCACAAGGCTGACTAAAAAACCCATTCCTGTCACAGCATGTACTAACTCATAATCTATAGAGTGCCCTGTATTCACTACAGAAGAACCGCCTCAATTAGAAATACACATTACAAAAGGGCAAAATGCCAAGAGCTTTCTAATGCATATTTATCATTCTTTAAGTTTTGTAGTAAAATATCAATATCAAATATGGTTTCACAGGGATGCAACCAAGATCACAGATGGGCTCAACTGTGGCATGCAGGGGGCTGGGGAGGTGCCAGCTGGAACGAGCTGAGTCTGGTACAGAACAGCCCTTGACCTCATTTCACCAAGACTGCTACGTGTACCTGAGCTTTCTCCCCCAAATTCCCTTGCCAATTCCACCCAATACACATAGTCCAGATTTCCATTTTAAGAATGTAAAATCCCATAATCTGAGTACTCCTAATGATTGCTCAAACAACTAGCACCACTTATTTTATTCAGTTTCTACTGAACAATTATCTTAATAATTAACGTTACTTACCCAATCACTGTACCACCTCACCATATTCACTGCCTTTTCCAGACATCATAGCACTTTTAAAGCTGAACTACAACATGATTCCCCCCTTCATTATAAAGTGAAATTATTCTCCTAATGACTTAGTTTGTGTGGAACTGTTCTCCTGACTGACCTGGTAAGCTTACATCTCACAACCTCAATTCTGCAGCATGGGTTTGTTCTTGACCTTTTATCCCACTCTGAATTCTGTGAATGTTTTTAAAGTACAAAAAAAAACCAATCCCTGATACTTTACAACATTAAAAAGACAATCATTAAACATATTGAGTATTGTCTTTTACTAGAAAAGAGTGCATGTAATGAATACTTATGAACAGAATCACAAGAATGCTTTGTGTTGGAAGGAACCATGAAAGACCACCTATACCCAATCCCGTCTCCAACACCTGCCACTAGATCAGTTTCCTCAAAGTCCCATTCTAACCCCGAAGCATGGGATCAAGAATCCACTTATTCCTTAATTCCCTATTAGAAATGTGGAAGGAATGCTCACAGTAATTACCTATCCTGAATGTGAAGTTCACAGTTCAGAATTCTAGCTACACCACGCATTTCCCCATACGTAATAATTAATCTTTCTACCTAGTCTCTGTATTGTTGCTCACATGGCCAGATGTTTACAGTGATTTGGAGCACTGACTACTACCAAATAATAATTTCTAATTATACCGTTTGCCTTTCTGTAATAATTTCCACCAAATAGATCTCTAAAACGACAAGAAAACTGAAACAATAGCTAATAGTCTAAGATTATATTTCAGAGATCTTGTGTTATACCATTTTGAAGCTCACAGTATTTACCGTGATGCTGAAGGAATTCTTCCTGAAACAACTTCTATTCCCTATCTACACTGATAGGGATCTCCCATTATAAGGCACCTTATGTTAGGGACAGGGCTCTTAATGCCCATCACAATTACACATTTCTATGTACATATCAGGACAGACAAATATGTTCTATCCATATTTCTGTTTACTGAATCACTTTCTGTGACGAAACTTTGATTTGAACTGGTTCTTAAATGAGAACCTCAGAAATGAGGAAACCTAATGCGTCTCTGCCATACACAGGTAGATGAAAGGAATTGCAGCACTCAGAACTTCAACATAGATTTAAAAAAAAAAAAAAATGGAAGTGGGGAAAGTCACCCAAGTTTTATGCCATTATTCTAAACTTTGTTTTCAGGATAGTTTTTGCTTTGCAGGTCTAACCTCCCTTTCAAGCTTATTCATGTCTGAATAATAACCTGAGTTACAGCCATTGAACAGTTCCATTTCAAAAGCAGCAAAACAGAAGAAAGATTTCTTAAAATGGAGGGTGCAAGACTTTGGAAATCAGTGTCAGGAAAAGAGAACAATGCTAACAGATGCTCATATGATTGTTTTAAGATTCATAGGATTGGGAAAGTCTTAAGAACAAGAGAATCAAATTACCAAACAAGGCTACAAAATCTTTTGCATAAATCCTTTTGATTTTTCATATCAGTACTGTTTTCAGTTTATCAAACAGAGATCAAAGAAATCACTCAATTCATATGCAGTATTAATCTCTAACCCACCAAGCTATTTCTGTGCATCCTAAAATAATCCATATGGAGCAGTACAGCATTTAATCTTTACTAAATAGAAGATTTGATCTAAATTATGGAAGGTCCAAAGTCTAATCTGAATTATTACACAAGCTCCATTTAAAAATGTTCTTAACTTTAAGAAATCTCTCCAAGCTTTATCATGTCCTGAAGATTTTTTTTCTAGGAAAAAAGATTGGAGCAGTCTAAATTCTAAAGTCACAGAAAAATCTGTTTTCTGACTACAAGAATTTGAGAAACAGAAGGCAGAAGCATAGAAATAGAAGTCTCGTGCATTTTATTCACCTAGCACAAGGCTATTTACTATCATTGTTTAGTAAATTGATGGTTATCACAAAGAATAACTCATTCACTAAGAAATGCTTTTACTGCTAGGTACTTTTAACAAAAGGAAGAATGGTGTTAGAGCAGTACCCAGGACTGGAATATTAACAGTTACTTTGGCAACATGTGAAATGCAGATGGTATCAAAGCCATGCCAATAACTTAAGCAGGTGCTTCCAATGTAATTTCTTGTAGTGCACATTGAAATAAGCCATGTTAAAGGTTCTAGTGGTGAACTAATAACATACTTATAAGGATATCATGATTTTCTATATAATCAAGCTTCTTCTCACAGTACAGCCTAGAATACATACAGTCAGTATGACAATTTACTGACAGCAAACCCATGCATAAGTGTTTAGACACTGAAGTGGAATATTCATGCTGCTATATCTGCTTTAATTAGCTTTTCTTTTCATGTAGGGTAAATAAAACATTAAGGAGTCAGCCACATAGATAAACAAACAGCTGTTTTTCAAATAGCTCTGCAAAATGAGCAAGAATAAAGATTGAAGATTGATACATTTACCTCCACATCTCCCAGGACACTTTTAAGAAGACTAGGTCAGGTATACTGAGACACCAAGAAAATGTGCAATTGCTTTCCCACAGAGCTGTCAAGGCATTCATGCTGTGAATAGCTAACACCCTTCTTTGACAACCAGGCAAATATTTCTATTTTCTGCCATACTAGTCCTAAAGTATCTCAGCATTGCATCAGTCGATTTAGTGCCAATTCAAGTCAGACTTGAGATGTCTGAGCAAGCAACTGGACTAAATGCTCTTGATAAAGCCTTGTCACAAACTCATAGACTTCTGCTGAATACATTTCCAATTAGTTAGATAATAAAAAAGACTGTAAAGTTGAACAGGTAGCATACAGGCAGAACACGCAGCCACTAAACTGCCAGAAGGGAGAGAGAGGGAGGGAGATTAAATTAGTGCTTACTAATCAATGTCTCCAAATTGTTAGCAGAATGGTTAAAATAAAATACCAAAAACACCACAACAAAACCAACCACCACCACCACACTGTTGAACATTTAAAAACACTAGACAATACAATTCTGAAATAATTCAGTTTGTCCAGTTCCCACCCATCCCCCAATTCTAAAGAACATTTTTTAATGTCAACATTTGAAGTAAAAGTCTATACAGGCAGAACTGAGATACAGCTTAAAGAAAATATCTTCACTCAAGTGTAATTGTCCTGAGATGTAAATGCAGTTCTTACATCTTTTAAAATTTATATCTCATATTACATTGGACTACTGAACTTTCACTTACTGACCATAGGTTTCTATTACCAATACCATGAAAGAGTAAGAGAAAATGAAGGGAAAGATACTTCTTTCAGTAGGTACAAGTGCCATGCAACTTGCTGAGATACCACTGGAGAAGTAATTCACAGCTCCTTTTTTCATAGAGTAAAAACAAACAGACAAATAATATACTACACAAATATATCAATTAAAATAGAAACAAATAAATTACTTAATGTGCGGACTTTGTGCCAAGAATTTGGAGTAAAGCACTTCTGAGCCATGCTGCATTATACAATGTTCCCTTATCAAAGGCTTCCATTCAGGTAAGATTTCATTAGAGTTTTAACTGCTATATGTAGAATCCGTGCAAAATTAAAATGCTCATTAACTGAATATGCCTCAAACAGTACTTACCAATACTGGCATAGCCAGGTGTTGATGGATCTCCTCCACTATTCAAGGAAACCATAAAAGCTTTATCAGCAGGATCTGCAGTCTTTGGTAAATCACAAGGATCAACATAAAGGAGAACACCACCAAACCCTATGTCTTCTAACAAAGAAAGCTGAGGAGAGAAAACAGGAGTAACTATTAAGAGAAAATAGCAGAAAACTTTATTACTTTAATTACTGTTGTGATAGGGGGCTCTATAATGCATCAGGCTCTCACTTGAGTATAAGCACAGATTAAAGACAGGTGCCATTCCAAAATGCTTGTCATATAAATAACACAGCTATCCTTTGAAAAGACAAAATCAAAAGCCAACAAGACTGATTCATCATCATGTTTCCCAATTCATGTAAGAAGTATTTTCAAAGGCTAATGACATCAAGAATTCTTACTTATGAAATGACGTAACATGTTGAGGAAACAGCACTAATGATCACATATGAGATTTGCAGCTGCAAACTAATACAATCTTCACATTGTTACTGTGACACTGTCAGACAAGCTTGGTGAGCTGGAGATTACATTCAGATGACGCATGACTAGGCAACATATACAAAGAAATGTGAGTGGAGTCAACTTTCTCTCTACACCCTGGACACTTAGATTTCAAATCTTTTTATAATTTTATGTGCTATAAATATGATCTTGAAAATGTCTTGGTGTTGAAACTAATCTCCTTAACAACTACCAAGCAACTTTTCTTACTATTAGCAGTATGACATTTCTGGTCAGTTTACCTCTTCAAGGACACTGACATCAGACTTGCATAGGATTTTGAGATACAATTACTCTCCAGTAAAGAAAAAAAAAAGGAGTTTACTGTCCATTAAAAAAATATAATAGTGTAGCCTACCCAAGCCTTAGAGTCTGCCTCCTGTCAGACAGAAAGCATTTACTCTGTTTCATTAGAACATCTCAGCATGAGTGGTAATGGTAATTAACCTTTCAAAAAATCTATAGATCTGGGGTAGAAAATCAGGCAAACCTCCCCAGAAGTCAAGGATGGAAGCACCCACCAAAGCTTAAAGCAGCCTATAAAGACCAATTTTGACTGAAAAAAAAAAAAAAAATTAAACTTTCCCTTTGACAGAGAGCTGAAAAATAAATCGATTTTCTTGTGAATTGCGTGAAACTGAATTGTGATGTGGAAATATCTCCATGATACAAAATGAATTTTCTGTGTAAAGCACTGCATATTTCGAACTGACTTCAGACAGACGTAATTCCAGCTTTTAAGGATTATCTTACTACGCACTATGCTCCACTGATGATTTTGCAAATGGCCACTGTTAGGTCTGAGAAACGATACAATAAGAGGAGGGAGATGCATCATAGATAAATGAACTGTCAAGACTAAAAATAACTGTTGCCTTTTCCTTTTATACATCCATATCCAGTATTCTTTCATACATCTCTAGTCTTATATTGGCATGTACGTAATAGAGATCAGGTTTGTACTGCACTTTTGAGGCAAGCTTTACCACTTGGCTTTGGCCACAAAGGTACTGGCAGATAGGTTATAAAACCAAGAAGTTGGACATGACTGCAGGATAAAGATGCAAGAAGCAGGGTGCCACTATTCCACGTGGCTGGCATTAATGTGTTCTCCTACCTGAAGCAAGCACATACTTGAGTAAATCAGTGGGTTACCCCAATGACCTGAATTCAGGAACAAATTTACCAAGGAAAGCCATTCTATACAGAACTTCAGGGTGATGCATTAAGAACTCATTAAATACAACACCTTTCAAGTGCACTTCAAGGCTTATATATACACTGATGAGTTTTTTAGCATGCGATAAATCAAACTAGCAACAGAGAAAAATTAACCAGATCTCATGATTTTACAATAGGTTCCTTCTGCTACATTTCCCAGTATGGTTCACAATAATCCACTGACATTTTCTTATTAAATCTAATTCTGCTTTCAACTATATTATTATATTATAAGCTTACAGGTTTTTAAGCAGTACGTAATGATTAAAAAGTATCAGCAACTAAAACAATATACATTTTTTGCTAACCGGTATTTAGAGGTTCCTCTGTTATCTGGTTCTCAAATGTTTTCATTACTATAGCAGAATTTAAAAGTCTATATTTCAAAAAGAATTTTAGCACATGCTAAAAAATGTGGGCACTAATCCTTAAAACACATTCACATTTATGTATTTTATACTACTGGAAGAGTATTCACTGACTGTACCCTCACTAATATACACAGATACTTACATTAATAGACAGTATTAGGCTCAACATTAAAACTAGCCACATATTTTTGAAGGCCTTTCTACTGTATCCTCAGTGTCTCTGAAGGAGGCTCCTGCGTAAGTCAGAACTGATGCAATTACAACCATACGATGGGAGACTGTCACTCGAGGTGGTAGTTTGAAGATGACATACCCAAACTTTGAATTTATTTATGTAAAAATTTGAAAGTTTCTGTTTTCCTCTATCTAAAGCTAGATTCAAAATTGCACAATTTATACAACTCCATTTAGTGTTAACACAGTAAAATCTGGATGTAACACATTCATAAAACAAAAACCTAAATGATACTCCTGCTTATGTATTAATTACAAGCATAAAAGCATCACCCCCTTTTCACTATTATTCCAGGTAGTCATCAAAAACACTCACAGAAAGTGGTTTTATATTCGTAGGCACAGTATGTGAGTATGTGTGCAAATAAAAAACAAAGCAGAAAAAATAATTAATACTACAATACAGTACACTATATAACCTTATTTCTGAATGAGAAAGCAATAAGGAAATAGGAAAGACAACATACATGCACTCATTAAGCATTACAGAAGAAAGATGTCTAGTAGAAGAGATTTCTACATGAAAATTAACAGGTAGGGAATGAGAAAATGTGCAAAACATGGAAAGCAAAACAGTTCAGAGGAATTTTGAGAAAACTGAAAGTCACATTTCATACTGTGAGATAAAACTGACAGACCAAGATACCTATCTTTGGCATATGTTATAAGCATAGCTCTCTATTTTACAGCACGCTCATCATCATGTTTGTATTTGGAGTACAGTGCTTATAATTGGAATAAGCAATTGTATCATATTCAAATAACTCAGAGCTGTTTCCAAGAATTGATAGCTCCTTCAGTAAGGGAGAGAGTAGAAAATGCATCAAATGAAAAAGGAAGGTAGCATTTCTTGGCTTTAGTCTGTGTAAGCGTCCAGAACAACATAAGACATAGGCTTCAGTTTTTCCTGACACTGAACAAACTGCTCCCCATTTAAAATCACAGTAACTCATAAGTATTATGAATAGCAGGAGCTGCATCTCCAATTGCCATTATACTTAAATGCAACGATCAGCATTAATCACAGAAATAACTAACCAGGTTTTAACTAGTCCATTTTTCAATTGATAGACCAACATGCAAAATACATGGTTCAGTAATCTGAGACATAGCTTTACTAGCTGGACAGGTTACAAGTTATTAATTATTCTTTTCTACTGAAGTTCCAATTAAAATCATGAGGCTCTGAAAGGAAATCCCATCTCATTTTACTAATTGGCAGCATGTAAAATTACCAGGCAAGGGTAAAGGGCCATTTAAACTGCTGGAAGACCTCACTGACACAATGCATTTCTATTTCTGAAACAGATTGCTTGAGAAGAAAAATAGGACTTCACATACTGCAGATTTAATTAGATGCCACTGTCCTCTCAATTACCTATGACAATACAGGCTACACAGGAGATATGGTACTGCAATCAAGATTCACAGCAGAAAAATAAATAGATACACATCTACATTTTTGTACAACTCTTCCAAATTCTTTATTTCTAACAAGAAAGGAAGCAAAGGTCCACTTTGGCTTCAGCTTTCTCTTTGAATACTACTCAATGTTTAATCACACTCGCATTTTCTATCACAGACGTCTAAGAAATGGTGAATAAGAATACAGTGAGAAAATACCAATTGAAAGGGTTTCAGCTTTCAGTGATCCATCCTCAAGGTACGGCATTAAGGTAGTAAATGAGATGGAGCACATTACCAGTTCAATGGCTGACTCCATGGGGATGATGAAAAGAACTCTGTTTTTCCAGTTCAGCTCAAGCACTGCCCTTGTCTAAGAAATGACACTATTTCTGTACTGAAATAACAGGACTGGGAAAAGAATTTAGCTGCAAAAAAACTGCAAAGACCTTAAAATGCAAGCAACAGGATCTCTTAAGTGACAGGATATTCCCAGAAAGGTTTTTGAAAGTAGAAAATGTACTGCACTGGAATTAAACAAAGTGTTACTAAAATACGTTGCCACATACACGAACAATACAAAACCATGATGCTTTGCATTGTGGCAAGATCTTAAAACTTTAATGTACTTGCTGTCTAAGTAATGATAACATGAATTGCCATTCTTTATAGAAAAAATCTGACATCTAAGACATTTTTAGTCATCACTTTCCAAACTGAAACAGTCATTCAACATTTTCAGAATGTTATCATTTTTATACTTAAAAAAAGATTTGAGAGATATTTCTCACATAGCAGTTTGCCATTACTGAATGTAGACCTGACCCATTTCATCATCTGAGGCAAAAGAGACACACAAGCCAAGATACAGCCACAAGAACATATTCTAACATATCTCACATGTTATATTGCTGTTAGCTTGAATCCCTGCTGGAAATTCTTTCTCATATCTACAGATGCCATTCACTAAAGAGTCATAAGCTTTCTCTGAGCTATGCTATACTCAAAAGGAGCAGACTGACAGCTTCACCCGTGAGTATCCACATTTTGCACAGAAGCCTGGACACATTGTATGAACATGCATAATATGCTACAGGAACAAATGAAAAGTAAAGGAAACAAAAGAAAGCCCAAGACTGGCAAGCAGCATTTGGAATCATAGTATGTGTGCAAAGAACAGCAGCTTCGATGGCACAAAGATGGGATAACCTCCAACACCAACAAAAGCAATGAAGTGTTGAATAAAGTATAGCTATTATAAATTGGCAGATCTCAGTCCACATTGAGTTTCCAAGCATTATTGCATAAATCTGAGTCACAGTCCTTAATGTATGCTAGCCTTTAAGACAGATGTCACATCTGAGGAAAAGCTGCTTGAAAATTTCCCCAATCCCCCCACAACCTCTGAACCCAAAAGTAGTTTGCTTTGCAGTCCTTGCACAGCAACATTTCTAACAACATGGTCTTGAATGTGGTACTAAGCTTATAATAAACTAGCTGTGTTGTCCCATACTTTCTCCTTTTGCTGTCTGCTCATGTTCAATACAGTTTTATCAGAGAAAACTCATTTGTTACACATCAGTTGCTTTTAAAAAAGGTTTTTTTTTCACAACAGGGTACTTGGACAATTAAATATAAGCCAGATATACTGCCTGTTCCCTGTACCAGACTTAAGGAACTTTAATAGAAATCGAGTGCATATTTTATTGCCAGATCTTGCTTACCACTGCTAAGAAATTCAACGTTCAATCTAATTAAAAATGAAATTGAACTACAATTCCCTAGAAATAAGGGCTGTTTGGACTCAGTAAGCTTTACTTAATTTATTCCAGAAACAAAATAATTAAATTATTTACTGTCCAGAAAAATTGTTCCATTATTTGATGAGCACATAATACCAAGTCTTTTATATTGCTGATGTATTCCTACATCTACAAGAAATAATACTCACTTTTAAATAATTGTGAGAGGAGCAACATGTCCATCATAAGCATCGTTAAATATTCAGTAAACACTAAAACAAGGAAACATTCTGGATAAATGTCCAGACGAGTGACCTCCAAAAAGCCAATTGCATTTCCTTGTTCATACTGAAACATGTTTCTGATGATGTTTATAGCGACTTTAGACTAGGTTTAGACTCTGTTACAGAGAGAATTAAGCTGACGATCCATCATACAAAATACAATTACACAAGTATATAATTACAATCTTGGTAAATCTTCAGGAATAAACTGATTAGACTCTAGGTTGTATTTTATGCATCCTCTATAACTTTAGCCCCCCGCAAAACACCAAACATTTAATACAGCCACAGCCCTGAGTCAACTGTATGTAATTCCCTTTTGTTTTGTTCTGCTTTCTCTAGAAAACTGCTGTAATGCCAGCACAAGTAATTTGTAAATACTGTTTTCCCATCCACAGCACTTCACTTACAGAAAACCATAGCAACCAGTCTCCATCACTGACCTGCACAGCATATGAGGCACAAACATCAGAAACATTTTTCTCAGGTAAAGACTGTCCTCTGTCAGCAAGGGAAGCCCCCACGTCTAAGGAGTAGTGGCAAGTCCAGTGAGAGGATGGGAAAGGAAAACAACTTGTACTTTAACCTTGGGAAATGGATCCCCAGATTCTAGTGCTAGATCTGCTAACAGAAGTGACGGGTATCCTGAAAAATTGAAGAGTTAATACAAGATGTTCTACACTGCTAGACACAGAAAGCAGGAGAGGTCTGTGTACTGCATGCACCTAAAAGCTAGGAATGAGTACAGTCTTGCGCATTTGATTCAACATAGCTGTTTGCTACAACTACTCCTGGGGATTCTGGGTGTCATAGCCATTATTCGCTCAGCCTCTACATTAATTCCACATAATTGCCCACATTTATGAGTGGTTTCCATAGACAATTCTCCAAATGAAGTAAGCTTTGGGTATGAAATGACTCCACATCACCAGTGTTGTTGATGTCTAAAAGACAAGGAACAACTGAGGAAAAAAAAATCTGTTTTTTCAAATTGCCAAATAATAACTAGAAAGAAAAATAAGTAAAGAGAAAGGGAAACTACCTGCATTACACCCCATCTGCTGCATCAAATACAATTCAAAGTTGTAACCTTTGATTCTCTCAACTTGTATAAGAGATGCAGCCCATGCCTGGGACATGATTGGGTGCCTTGAGTACGTTTTCCAGTACTTTGAGACAGCAAAGTTAAAATGCAAACAGTCCGAGTCATACTCTGGTCAACCATCTCCAAGACAAAAAGCAGGATTCAGACTTCACTAGCTCTGTTTGTGGTGATGTTACATACAATCTATCAAGATATTAGCAGATGTTCTCACAATCCGCATAACAATCAGCTGTACGTTTTTAATTAAGGCACATTTGCTGCCTCAAGTAATTGCATTTTAAGGCATCTGTTGGGTTGTTAAAACACAACTGCCTTCATCAGACCTGTGCAAAAAAAAAATCATCTTCAATTATTTTATTATTCTCACAATTATTGTCCTGAGAGCTTCTATGAAAAGTCACATTTTTTTTCAAAAATATAGAACATGTTCTCAGCTCATGGAGTATATTTTCTGGGCTATTACAATGTGACAGTGTTTAATGTATTTAAAATGCCTTGGGTATGATAACGGACTCCCTAGATATTGTATAAAACAATTGTTAGGTATTTTTATTTTTTGTTTGTTTAATGTTATGATTTTAAATGGAACCTATGATGATACATAGTATGCTATATGTAAGCCTCAGGGATATCTATATATCAACTAGGAAAATTACAGATTATTAATTGGTGGATGAATATTTTAGTTTCATTTATAGTTTATTTGTTTAGCATCCCTTTAAGTAAATCAATACATGAAATGAACTTACTTATCTTCCTTATAAGAAAACCAAACACAAGCCAGAAATGATAAAAGAAATGATCATAAATAACACTCTCCAGTGTATAAAGCTATTTTGAAAATAATAAATATTAAAGAAATAATTTAAAACCTTAGCAATAAAAAATCTTCATAAATTATCAATATTGGAAATTCTCAAATCCCAAATTCGGCTAGATTCCATTTTCCCAAGGTTGGCATTTGTGAAAATGGAAGATTTTACATATCTTTCACTAACTGTGTGACACAGAACAAACCTCGGTATACTTTTCTATTGAACACCAGGGTCTACTGTAGAATATGCAGTGAAGAAAAATGCCGCTTTACGTCTAACTTGAGCAAAGTACAACTGCAGAAAATCTACACGAAGGATACAGCATCTGTTAAAGTCAACATTTGCAACTTCTTTTCTTTTTCTTTCTTTCTTTTTTTTTTTTTTTTTTTTTTCTTTTAAGGTCCTTTCTTACTATTATTCAGCACATCAGTAAATCAGGGCTTTGGCTTCTCCTGTGACCTGCTAAATAGCCCATTTCACCAAAATGAAATAGTAGAAAGATCTACACAAAGGAGGTCCAAGGTTGCAGTACTTGATGAAAACAGGGGTGGCAGCTGTATTAGTCTGGCAATCACAAAGCACTACAAAGTTGTCCATTCGCCAAGAGTTGCAAAAAGAAAAAAATCCCAACAAAAAAAAGCAATAACACCAGTATATAATTAGTTCCAGAACATCCATCCAAAGTTATGGCCTTGTCTTGCCACAAAGAAGGAGAGAAAAATATCAAAACTAAAAAATATGCTTGAGTTATTGTCATAAAGATTTCTTATGCAGTGATTAGGAAAGGAAGACCAAAAGTGGTTAAGAAAGATACGTGAGCAACACCATTGCTCCCCATCATTCCTCTCACCAGCTGGGTCACGAACAGCTGCCACAGTAAATTCATATGGGCAATTCAAGAGGTCATTTTTATCTCTCTGACAATTTCTTGGGGAAGGTAAGGAAAGACTGAAAGAAAATATCTTTCAAAACCTTGTATGTTAAAAGCAAATACAGTTCTCTCTAATGGCCCCACTGAAAAGATTTAGCACCACTTACAGCTCACAGAACTACACTGAACTGACTTCTAAATGACATAAACTTAGAATACTGTAGTTAGATGATGAATGAAAAAGAAATGCAATGTAACCCATGATCAATCAATTTCTGTTACACCACTGTTTCTCTTGAGACAGAACTTTCAGTAAAAGCCTTTAAAGCATGCACTGCTTTATCCTCCAGGAAAAACGAAACAAAACAAAACACCCCTCTCAAACCAGCCCACCAACAAATAAAAGCTCAAGTGAAACAAAATATTCTGCTGCAAGGCCATGCAATGACTGGTGTGACATAGAAGTGAATATGACATTCATACCACTGGGTCTTCAGTGCAGCACTGGGATATACAGAAAAACACAGAATACTTCTTCAGATAAGCAATTTCTCATGCAACATCGTAGTAAATGAGACAAGGAGAAAACCAGCATAAATAGAATCTTCTGTATTCATCTATTAATTGCTTTTCTCTGGTGATAGATTAGGAATGAGGAGTAATCTTTGCACTTACAACTCTTTAAGAAAGTGATAAGAAAGCCAATTCGGGGTTACAAACAGCAAGATTGCTTCTGCATCACTACTTAATGGAAAATGTAAAAACATTCATTATATTAAGGATACCACTACTCCTTGTTACATAAATCTTTTTTTCCCTTTTAAGTCTTCATAAAGTTGCACCAGCTTTACACCAATTTAAATGCCTTTTTTTTTTTTTTTTGCCAGTGTTAAACTGCCCTTTGAAACAGGATGTCTAAAGATAATGAACTGCTCACATGACATTCCATGAAGACACACTTTAAAGGCAGCTCTGATAGTAAAAACCCTCCCTAGCACTGCTCAACTATTTTCACCCTGTGAGGCAAACTGATGATCAGAAAATACATCAACATTAAAGTCTGTCTTAGAAATATTTACATTCATTTCAACTCACAATTATTGATGTTAAGCTCCAGACTTATCACCCAAAATCTCTTGATTCAAGCACATGCATTGTTTTTACTGCTGAGTATTTCTAATTTCTGTAATAATCTTTCCTTCAGAATACATGTCAACAAGCTGGTGATGGGCAAACACACTTTCAAACAAGGTGTTAACAGGTTCTGAGCGCTTTCCAGAAAAGCAAACATTCAATAACTATTAGAAGAACCGATCCTTGTATTCCAGCTGGAAAATTAAGTCTTATGAGTTCAAAATGAGGGTAAAAGACCATTGAAAAAGCTGGGGTCTGCTTTTCACTAATAAACCAGTTCTTTGGTCCAGGCATCTTTTAAAATACTTCCCTCTGTGTTTTTTTGTTTACTTTTCCCTCCCCAAAGACCTAAGCTAGGGAAGAAAATTGCTGTAATTTCCCAGAAAGTGCTGTTAACTAATCTGTCTTCTTGCATTTGAGTATTTACTTGGATAGCCTTTCAACAACAACGAAGTAGTCCATACAGTTATTTCCATTTCTCTGGAGAGGCTTAATTTTTTTTTTTAATTTTTTTTTTTAATTGTTTTGAAAAAACATACATTTAAATTTAGTACAAGTCTTTTAAATGTTTCTGTTCTGAAACACATAGTTCTAAGAAAGACAAATCAGCACGGTGATCTCCTAGCAACCGGAAGGCAGCAAAGGTACAAGTTTGAGATCAGAGATCAGGTAACAACAGAAAGTCTGAGAAATCCTCTCAAGCCTTTGCCCAATTACCCACTCAGTTCTGAATTTACAAGTCTGTGATGGCTGTGACTCTTTCCAAAGTCTCTCACTCTGCCCACATTTGAGACAGACTCAAAAAGAAGATATGAATCTTTTGAAGGTCACATGTATGTCTGTGTAGTTGGACCTTAACTGTACTGATGCTATGCTAATACTGGAGCAATATACAAGTTCCTCTTCAATAGGAGAATAACTGCTGCTTTATTTACATAGTAGACTATGAAGTAAATATGTTTAAGAAGCATTCAAAGAATATGCTTTTTATTTTATTTTATTTTTTGTGATGTTCAGTTGAAGAATGTTTTACCAGTGACATTTCCTTTGTATATTTATATTCTTTAATATTGCCAATATATGGTGATATTAAATAATATCACTTGCTTTATTCAATGGTTAATTTCCATAACCAAATGCCTTCTGTGTCTACGTGCAGCTTGTGTTCAGTTTCATTTACAATAAACACATCTAACAATAAGCACAGGACTTATATTCAGACAGCTGTAAAATTCCAAGCCGTATATTACCACACTTGTATTACTGCATTATCACTGAACATCATCCTTTCTCCTCTAAATTTCCTAAAGCAATAAACATAATGTATCAACCATCAGCATAAAAATCCCAGATGGCTTTAGCTAGAAAACTCAAGTATGTGGATTTCAAGATACATGATATATAATCTTTGTCCAAAAAATTATTAACAAACTGGTTTCTAAAATGAAGCTGTAAGATTTGCAATCAATTTGACCAAAATATTAACAAGATACCATTATGAAGACTTAAGTCAACACCAGTTAACACAAGAAAGAGCTGCTTCCTCTTTAAGGAGATATACATCTTTGAATATGCAAACATTATAATCTATTTCTTGGATCTTTTAAAACAGGAAAGGTAGATAGTGTTTTGAATGAGACTGCAGCTTACATGAAGTTCTTACACAGAAGGAGGCTATGCACAATTCTCCTAATGCATTCTGAATGTCTTCCCTGTATCTCATTCTTTAAGCCTCTTACACTGGAGCCAACTTACACTGTGAAGCTCAGCCTGTGTAAAGCTTATAATGTTTGTCTGATATTGGAAACAGTAGATCCAGTATATCACGTATAGATATGATGGCCTGCCTGCATTGCTATGAGTGTATACCTATCGAAACTGAGCAACATCCATGGCAGTCAGTTGTACAATAACTGACTTGTAAAACATTGCAAAGATTCTTTTAAACTTGGAATCCAAGAATCACCCGAACCACCAGATTTGAATTTGTTTTTTTCCTCATATACGCTATCATATGATAAACATACAGAGACATGGTCAAGTGGTTAAGTGGATTAAACATTATCTTTTTTTCTCCAAGGCCAGACTGAAATGATCTGTTAGGTCAGTTTCCTAACGGACAGTTTATATCATAAAACCATCACAGATAACTGAATTCTGCTATAAAGGCAACATAAGCACTTCCCACTCTCAGAAAAAAAAAAGCAAGATTGACTTGGAAATGAAAAATATGCTTCCTTTTAGCAGAAAGGTGGTCACTCTAGGTCACCTCAAGGCCATTCTGAAGCTGTTTGGTAAGAGTTCTTATGACAGCTGCATAACAACTTGCAGTGGGAAAACATAAATAAAAGGTTCAATTGTCAGTACAGGCACTCCTTCAGCCTTCACAAAATGCAAATACGCTGTCCTCCGTGTAAAACATTACCACTATCTAGACATAAGTGTCTTGCCCTGACAGACCTCAGTCAATGCATATATGATTATTTACAATTACAAGGTTATCACCAGCAATGCTATTTTATGATTACGAATATTATTATTATTATTTTTTAATCTGATGAAGAAGCTGATTTTTAGAGAAATCTGAAGGGGAAAAGTGATGAGAAGGTGATGGGAACTATCGGTTAAAAAGTATGGAATTCTCTTATGGAATCCCAAGATGATCGTGTAAAGCAGCCTCCACCAAGGAACATCAGGAAGATCAGTAGTCCTTTCACATACAACATCCTTAGCTGACCTCTCTGTATCAAAAAGCCCCCCCCAGTTTTTTTTCTTAAGAAAGAATCACCATGAACCTCAGTTTTGTATGCGGAGAATTAACTGCACTCAGAAAACCACATAGAATCTATTCAAAATTGGAAAAAAAAAAAAAAACAACAACAAAAAACCACAAAAACAGCACAAAAAAAAACAACCAACAAACAACAACAACAACCAAGCATACACACAGAAAAACACTATGCACAAAAGCCAGACCCTCTTAGAGACAATGGAATATAGTAAGATAAAATAAATTGAAGCAAATTGCCATTTACTTAGAATTGAACCTAGAGTAAACAATAAAGATAAATTTAACTTGGTTAAATTTTTGATAATGACAGTGAATTAATTGAAGTTAATTAAATGAAAAGATATAATACCAAAAGCAACCTGCTAACCCCTGCCAAGAAAAGAAAAAAAAAAAAAAAAAAAAAAAAAAGGAGAAAAATAAGAAAAATAGACCTTCCCAAGAATATTATGTCTAAAAATCTGATTCTGCTGACACCACTGAAAAGGCTGGCGATCAGCATACAGCAAGACCACAGTTTTACTCGAAGTTCTGATTACAGTACAAACTAGAGGTGTACTTGTAAGGCCAGAATTCAGACTTTCACTGATAAATCACAAGCAATGATTTAGTGAACCAGTTCTCACAGACCAACTCTTAAAGCCATGTAGAACATAAATGCATATCCAGTCAACTTCTGGACCTGGATATATTTCTGTAGGACCATTTTCAAAGCTATTTCTATTCACAGAACTCACTAGGTTACTGAAACAATTTTCTTAACAGTGTAACTGAGATGCATTTTAAAAGGACAGATAACAAGATATAAAATTAAAAAAAAAGAAAAAGAAAAAAAGAAAAAGGAATAAGGCATTGTCCTATGGACAAATGTCATGGTTTTGTGCTGTCAATATTCTACATCATGACATCATGTGCGGTATGAACTGTTTTGGTGGTATAAGAAAGTGTAACAGAGGGTATGTGGAAGTGTAACAGAGGGTATGTGGAAGTGTAACAGAGGGTATGTGGAAGTGTAACAGAGGGTATGTGGAAGTGTAACAGAGGGTATGTGGAAGTGTAATAGAGGGTATGTGGAAGTGTAACAGAGGGTATGTGGAAGTGTAACAGAGGGTATGTGGAAGTGTAACAGAGGGTATGTGGAAGTGTAACAGAGGGTATGCGGAAGTGTGGAAGGTTCATGCTCCAGATCTGTGGAATGGCAGCATCCCGAGTACTCAGCCCTTGGAGGAAACTACATATCCCAGGGGACAACGCGGCCAGAGATGAATCACCAGAGGAGGAGGACACACATATAATCTCGCTCCCAGGCTGGAACGTCTCTCTTTTCGCCCTGTCTTTCGCTTTGGAGCGCTCCATCCCTGCCGTCTCGCTCTATCAGCAACGTTCCAGCCTGTCGCCTAGAGATTGCAGTAGGCCCCCGGTTCTCCGGGACTCTTTTTCTCTCTTTCTTTTTTCTCTGCCTTGTTTGATATAGTAGTTGTAGTTATATTGTATCATATTGTGTCTCGTATTTAGTAAAATAATTTCTTTCCTTAGATTGCTGCCGTTGTTTTTGTTCATTTCTCCCCTTCTAGGGGCAGCAGCCTCTATCACGGATAAATCTAGATAACCCGGTTACAACAATATAAGCATGAAAAATAAACAGTGTGTACAGTACTGGTCTATAATTATCCTCTCAGAGTTCTTAGGGTGAGCATTTGGGATGGCTGATGACATGGGGTATATCACTCCATCTACTTCAGTATCTGGTATTTTGGAAAAACCTTCGTGCATATAGATCTGTTCTGACAGAATGAGATTTTACATATTCATTCCATCTCTGCTCAAAGCTCTCATATCTTCTATTTTCTTTTCCACTTTCTCAGCTGTTGTTGAAATTGAACAGTATGTGCAGGAAACACATGTGATGAAAAGTGGCCCACATCATTTTAAATGGTTGTTTTGTAAAGTCCAAGTTCAACAAACATGATAGGCTAGCTCAATTAGTAGCTTAGGGAGAAATGAAGTGCCCTCAAATTCCTTATATAATCAAACAGTAGGAAAAATGCCAAGACCAGAAATATGGCTAGAGCATCTGATTTGAACCGTATATATTTTATGATGGAAAGATATGGTGCATGAACATCTGATCAGCTGTGTGGATGTAAGGCTTGGAGGTACAAATTGGGGCAATGGATTTCTTTGCTTAAGCTTTGCTTCAGAACAATTTTCTCACAACAAAGGCATTTTGCTTGACTTTGCACTATTTACCAGGGCTCAGTAAATAGGACTCATAGCACTCAGTAAATTGGACGAGTGCATTTACTACTCATGTTTAAAAGGCTTGATAAAATAGAAAATTATGCTTGCCTTCACACCTCCAAAATATTACAAGAGTTTAAGAAGACACCAGCATCTTTGTTTTTTGTTGTTGTTGTTTTTTAAATGGGTTAACCATCTTCCATTTTTGAATGGAAGCAACTTACACTCTCAGACAACCTAAGAATGGCCTACTAAGAGGAGGCAAACTTCTATGAAATGGTCATCACATTCCCTCAGGAAATATTCCCTCAAGAAATTGTGATTCATAATGGAGTTGGATTCATTTTTCAAAAGATGGATTCAATATTTGTGCAATTAAACACTCAAGTGAGTGTTATTTAGATTTAATTTTCTTAAAGAAAAACAAGTGCACAGCATTACTGAAGATAACAAGAAAACATACAGAGTGAAATAGCTCAATGGAACTTCAGTATCAGTTCAGAAGAGAAAGCGAATAGGACCCTCAACTGGGAATACAAATACCTACACAAGACAGCAAGGACTATGGAAAACATTCTGGAAAAATACTGTGGCATCAGAAATACAAAATAATCAATGTCTACTTTTGGTTATTTATCTTATGTGTCCCCTCATTTACTCTGCTAATAGCACACTTCTCCTCCCATCCAAACAAACAGGATTTTGTAATTGAAAAGGAAATGAGTAATAACTGAAAGTCCTTTTACTGATGCAACTGAAATGTTAATTAGTAGAGAATATTGACAAGCTGTGCTACAATTATGCTGCCTCCCAGACATCAATTGTTTTTCTCCTAACACACTCTTTACATATTCAACTTGCTGCTTACCAGCCTGAATTACTTTTCCCCATTTTTACTGTATAGAGCAGGAATTCTTTCTCTACTTTTATTTACTGCAGTGCACTTCACTAAAGGGATAAGAGAGCAAATTTTTGTCAACTATTTCATATTCATCTGTAGGGATACAGATTGTATTTCTAACCATACTGGCATTGTTTCATGTTTAGGTGGTCTGGGTCACAGTACATCATCCTTCAAATGCTGGAATAAGTACAAGGTAAATCGACATGCTCGGTTCAAATTATTCTGAGTAGAACAGCTTTCCACGAACTGAACAATAGAGCTCAGTGTGATCTGGTTCCCATCAGCAGCACAAAACCACTCTTTTGAGGGTTTTTTTAATCATCAACAGATTTCAAGTCAATATCATCTCACAATTTTCTTTCCCACAGTACCTCACATGGAGACAAAAATGTATCAGAATTGGCACTTTCACTTTCTTAAGCACTGTTTTAAAATACGTTTGTAAATAATTTAAAATATGACATTGGGATGAAACATTAAGTGATAAATTAAGTGATAAATCGGTGCAGTTACTTTTCCTTTTTTAAAAACAAATATGTGTACTCCGGGCTGGGGATGGATTTTTCAGTCACAAACACAACAGATTTATGACCTCAGTGCAGGGTGTTTCCAGGTTTCAATAATTAGCTGTTACAGCTCGTTCCTTCTGTTCAAAAGGAGCGAGGAAGAACTGCCATCAAAGTAGGTAGAATATAATTGAGAAGCACATCTATCAATTGTTTAAATTTGATATGCTTTCACATGAAGGAAGACCTAAGGTCTTCAGAACAAACAAAATTTCTCACTAAACAGTGAAATACTTTGTGCATTACCATTCCCTGAATCATGAAATCAGGAAGAGGTAAAGAGGTGATTAAATGTAACATTCAAAACAAGATTGACTATAATATGAAAACAATTACAAATGATTATTTCATATAAACAATTTGTCCAGCTTTTTTTTTTTTTTTAAAGGCACGGGTATTTATTTTTATTTTTTTTTTAGAAGTGGGAAAGAAAAATGCAACAAAACCTTCTTCCAACTGGATTGTATCTAACAGATAGAAAAGAGCTGTTTGAGATGGGGAAGGTTAATAACATAAGTGAATTAAAATTTACTAAGTCTTTGAGTGAAGAAAGGGTTTAAGAACACTAAACGAAAGCTGAAGACTTGTAAGAAGGAATCTTCTTACAAATTCAAGGCAGACAAAGACTACAAAAGAGGGACCACAAGGCAAACAGCGGATCCTCAAAGGCAAAGTAAGAACTAGAGTATTATGTAGTAATGCAACTTCGCAAAACCACAAACTCTGCATCAGAAAATATGACCACTATCAAACAACCTGGAATCACCTTTGCCTCTTCAAGAGGAGCTCATGATTACAGCAATTGGAATTAGATTTTTAAAGGATAATAAATAACAGAAATCCTGAAAAACCAGATGCTATTCAAACAAGTGTTACTACACATAGGCAAGTTTAAGCCAATTGTAAAAACAGAACAACGGAAGATGCTTTGTAGAAATTTGTGACCAGGCTCAGATGAAACACCAACTAGTTTGGGGGCAAAAAAAATCTCAAACATCTGTTTTGAACTAATAGAAGGGAGTTCAATCTATAGAACAAGTGAAGGTTTACATAAAATAGTGTGAAAAATGACATGGAAGAAAACATGGTTTTTTTTCAGTCTAAAGAAGAGAAAACTGAAAAGCACGATATAAGAGGTTATGGCAGAGGAAAAGGAGTCTGCTGTATTCTCAGCACACAGGACAAAATTAACACGCTTTACATGCAGAACTGAATGGTGCAGTCCACGAAATCATTACTGAGGAAAATTCTGAAATCTTTACTCTGGAAATAAGAAAGAAGACAAAAAATTACCAGGAATCACAGTAGATAGTCTAAATAATGGACTGTGTGATCTCTTCCAGTCCAGTTCTGCAAGTCTAGTTTTATATGCTTCTATAACTTTTATTCATACTAACTACACATATGGCTTGAATTTTCAAGCCGGGCTTCTCAAGAGGATAATAATATCATTATAAAACTCACAGTACTCCTAAGGGAAGTATGTAAACACTCTAGGTGCCATGGAAAGAAAATCACTCTACAAAACAAAAAACTCCACTGTCCTTAATAACGAAACGCATATGAGGTGTATAGAATCCTCAGAAAAATTTTAATCAATATATTTTGTATACATACACAAGTAGACACACTATAGACATATAGGCGTAAGGAGCAGGAGATAGAAGGAGAGACAAAGCCCTACATGAATGGAGATTTAGAACATGATCTTTACAGTTGTGTATGCTAGCCATAAAACATGCCAGATGAAAAGAATCCAAAGTTGAGAAAAAAAAATGCCAGCAACCTAACAGTGTAGAAAGTAGAAATATGCAATGACTTTCCAAACCAAACGGATTTTAAATGCAGTTTTTAAATAGAAGACCTTTTGTAAATGACTTTTATTCTATTTTCTATTTACTAAATATTTTCCCATAAGTGGCTACCACAAATCCCTGCAGAAAGATGCAAACATCCACATTTCTAAACTCGATGACAGTTAAAAATCATGTCTATGAATATTTATGAAGGCTGTAAATATTTAAAATAAATACAGATATTACACATTAGTACAACATTTTCATTTAACAGATGTAAGAAAAACGTTAATGTGCACACATTGTAAAGATTAAGTAATTTAGCCTCCAGGGCGATTGTTACTCTATTAAAAGTTAATTTAGGATAAAAATTATGGCTTTTCCTCGAATCCCCAAATTCAAAGATTAAATCACGATCCAGACACACACCATTCTTCAAAGAATGAATCCAGTCATATTTCCAGAGTTTGAATACTGACATTACTGTCCTTTTTTTTTTTTTTTTTTTTTCTGGAGAAAAATAAATACACTAAAAAACAACACATCCCCTGGCTTCTTTTATGTGCTCACAGTCATGACATATACTCAGAGAAGCTTTAGGGCAGAGTAGTTGTGCGCTGGTGAGATGGTTTAATCAGTCTTTTTGTCACCACACATTTTATACCATTGGAAGAGGATGTTTCTGTCTACATACACAGCAGGCAACTCAAGCTGCTCTTTCCAAGAAAGGTAATTTACACCACAAGTGTTATTTGTTTCTTCACTAGTGATCAATTTAATCATCTTTCCCCACAATTATGTATCCTTTTTATTTAAGAACCTAGTGAATGTGTTCTAACCTACTGTATGTAACTAGTCACTGAAGTTCAGCAATGAGTCCCAGCAAAAATAATTACTGTTGGACTGTAGCAGATATTCCTTCTAGCAGAATTTTAAAAGGCAGACACATTCAATTTGAAGGTAGGGAAAAAAAAAAAAAAAGTATTTGAGTATTTGAAGATGGTTCCAGAAGTTGAGCTCCATCTGCAATTTAAATTGCTCTAGTTTCAGTTTTCTCCTTAAGAAAGATTTTCTTGTTCCAAGTCAAACCCTTCTTTACTATGAAATTATCTGGCTCTTCAAAATCCTCCAGTTTGTAGCCACAAAACTTGTCTAGGAGTGATCACAGAAGTTTGAAAACTGTAATCCTGTCAGTGATTCTGTCTTGTTCCCACTGCAACTTTCTCCAACCCCTGAACCACTGCTATCATTCTTTCACCTCACTTTAACCTACCAAGATGAGACCAGGAAGAACATATGAAAAAGTCTAAACAGCAGTAAAAGACAGAAAGGCAAAAACTAAAAATAAAAGAAAATGTACCCATGCAATAGGAAACTCAAAACTGAAAAACAAAGACAAGATTAAAAATTGTTATGAAGATGAAACCTCTTCAGGCATCTTGATGGAAGTCCTACAAAAATAATGCCCAAAACCTAAGAAAGATAATTGTACAATCTAAGGTAGTAATAATGAGAAATTAAACAAAATTAAAATGTGAAGAACGCAAGTTGAATACAGAAAATGGAAGGAACAAGATATATATATATATGCATGTATACACACACACAGTGACATCTCTGTTATGACCTAGTGTTCTGTTTTAATGTGATGTAAAATGAAGCACGTGGACAACAGAGATAAGGAAAATAAAGGTAGAGCAAAGCATCTGCTACAGCAAACTCAGTAAATACAAAAGCAAAGTTCAGGGGGAAAAGGCAGACAAGAAATGCATTCAGTGTTGAGATATTGCACACATAGACTAGCTGTTTAATGCAATATTTCTCTTTTAGTTCAAATATTTCCTACAAAGTACTATTGCTATCCTCCCACATATTTTCCTCATTTTTTAAAAGATTATGGTCATTTCATAGCCAAAGATACACAATTTATATCCTAAAAAAGGTAGTTTACAACCTCAGAAAGAAGAAACAAAACTAAAAGCAAACTTTCTACCTGTGTGAGCTGAGCACTCGTTTGAGGGATTGCTATATTTTCCCCTCACAACTTCAGCAACTGTTATTAAAGTGACATCAAATAGATGTAGGTGACCAGTCTCTTCATCTGGATCAGCAGTGTGTTTTCAAAGTCAATCTCCTGATCACCAACACTGATCACACGTTGATTCAAGTTACACAACACTCTGAATATGCAAAAATGGATCCTTTCAGAAGAGCAAATGAGTGCTCAGCCACTAATTGGCGTGTACTTCTTTGGACCAGACTGCAGCAGACAGAGTAAAAATCCTAAGACAGTCCACAGGATCAAGTACCTTGCTCTGCTCCTTCAGCTGCACTACTTGGAATAGAATTTAATTGGTAAAAAGTCTATTCTGTAGACACTGTAGACAACACTATTACAGCAAGCTTTGCATCTTTATCAAATTCCTATTTTATGAGCTCCAACTGCTATTTCATTATTTTTGTCAGTTGGTATTGAAATACAGTATAAGATCTATCGGCGGAAATGGTGCACAACAGCCAAGTTCCAACAATGATAACTGACCTTTCACAAACTTAATTAGATTGCAGCTAAATAATTTAGACAAACAGCTAAAGCTACTCAGTTGAAAATGGCATTTTTATTAAGACAAATATTATTCCTACAGAAAAAATACTAAGTGCTTATTTTCTAAACCTGTGTTGTAGTCCCGACTGTACTTTCTTGTGGCTGACAGAGCAGATCCTGATTCTGTTAATTATAAGATCTGGAGTTACTGTTGTTTTATAATTGCTTCTGTGAATTGGGAATGAATTGTTTAATTATTTATTGGCTAGTATATTTTCTGAAAGGCCAAACAGTATTCTGTTTATAAAATATTTGCAATAGAAGGCAGTTACTTGATATTCAGGGTTTAAATGTGTTTTTTATGTGGAGTCCATTACATCTAATGTGCAAACAGACTTTTAAGCTCCAACTCTGTGCTCTCTGCCTGGGCTGGAGTTACAGTAGAATGAGCATCAGATATGTATGCACTCTTCTTCCTACATAGCTACAACAGCCAAAGAACAAAGAAGGATGGAATGTGAAAAAAAACAAGATGCTCACTCTGAGCCTGTGAAAACCCATCCACAGGCTGGTAAATCCTGGTGACTTTACAGGAGCGACTGTACAATTAACAGAAGTAAGGATAAATGCTTGTCTGCTTACACATTTTGAAGCAGAAACACCATGAAAGTTAATGTTGTTCTCTGAGGTGGTAAGAATGGTCGTAAGAATGAAAAGAAGAAGTAGGAAGGCAATGGTATCTTACCCACAGAACACAGCTATATCATGTAATGATGAAATCAAGTTACAGTGTGATTTCTTAAATCCATAACCAACATGATAGTCCTCCTGTAATGAATGCTATTGCTTACAGCCTCACAGTCTCAGTGCTTGCAGCAGCACATCTACAGCAAGGCCAAAAGCTCTTGAGGTTAGACCCAGCCCCTTGGGACTGGAAAGACTCTCAGAAGCTGAAGGTCAGGTGAGTACACACAGCGCTCTACTTCTTTCACCAGCACACTCTAAGCCAGCAGGTTAAGTGCTACATATGATACGTGGAAATGAGAATTCAGCAGTCTTACACATGCAGTTTTAGCAAAGATGCAACAACAACTGACCTCAGCTGCCTTTTTCCCCCCCCTCGCACTTTCTTATTTCTTTTAAGGATTTCTTTATTTGCCAGAAGGCTTATAGTAAACCCAGGCAAAATACAGCATAATACTGGGGTGCCCTAAGATATGCAGCAAAATAAATGTTACATGTAAGAGGCACTGTAGATCAAAGGGGCTAGCTATAGTGCAGAATCCAAAGCAATAATCTTCTTACTGTAGTAGAATGCAGAAGGCTTCATTTTGATATTTTTCAACTCAAATAATAATTCAAATAAAATACAGTAAGCATAAAACTAACCTTATAAAGTAAAGGTGATTGTCCTAGCTTCAGGAGTGCAATTTTTTTGGTCACATTTGTAGTGGTTTGAATCCGGATCAAGTCTTCTATGGTCCCATACTGTATATCAACAAGTTCTGCCTGAAAGAGAAGACATAATTTAGGATATACTGACAACTCTGCAGCAGTGGAGGGTGCTCATTCCACAGAAATGAAGTTATCTCTGTAATTACAAGCAGCTGGGAGTTCTGTTTAGCCTTTTTTTCTAATCACTGGAATAGGAAGACCTGTAAGAGCAAAGACCTTGAGAATTAAATCTGATAAATGCATTTCTATCTTGGCAGTTTTCAAACAATTCCTCAGTAGTGGTAAAAATCAGAATTTTATTTTTTGCCAATGATTATTATAAATGCTGCTGATTCTGATGAGAATTTCCCCTCATTAGTTAAAGGAATGAAATTAGAACTCTGTAAGAGATAATAACTACCTTCTAGTTTTCTTTAAAGGAATCAAAGTCTCGTAAAGCATTTCAAGAAATAGTGAATGATTTAGCAGGTCATGTGTAAACTTAGGTTTACACACTGTACCAATAGATGGTTTTATTATGGGGACTTATATGCTCCTTGAGTAACCTTGAGTGTTGAAGTATTTACTTATAGGTTATCCAGAATTACATAAAACATTTAGAATAGATTATGCCACTGATGCTTAAGCTTTTCTGTTAATATTTTTTATATTATTTAAAATCACATCCAACTAACCACAATGGCTTTACAGGATGATCTTCAGCACTTTAGTTAGGAGACCACAAGAGTCAAGCGTAGACAGTGATGGATAAAATTCAAGAAGTGTTTCTAAAGATTTAGTAAGTATACACATATTTATTAACCTATTTATATTTATGTATATGTATATAAACACATTTCAAAACACACAAATAAAACTAAAGAATAACCAGCTGCATTTGTCTCACACATTTATAGCAATTAACTTTGTCAAAAACCAAGTATGAAGATAATTAGTCTTGCATGCTGTTTTTAGAAGGTTTTCAGGACACCAAACAAAATCCTAGTCCCCCTAAATCCCTTACACGGTTTTCATATAAAATACAGACACAAGATAGCACAAAAAATATTACACAAACATTTAAAAAATAAAATGAGATGAGCAGTACAAGATGGAAAAGTTTCTCCTTCAGTTCAGTTTCACTAACTAAGGACTCACTGCCAAAGTCAACAGTTCTGATTTTGCACATCTTCACACAAACTGTTTAAATTCTTCCAACAGTTATTCTGGCAGTGTAGGATGTGTGAAGTTTCACTAGATTCCTAAACACAGGTATTTTAAGAAAGTGTTTACCCTTATACAATTCTATCTGAACATTAAGAGTTTGTGCTTTAACATGTGAATTGAATTCATAAATTTCTGTCTTGCCAAAGTCTACGTCTTCTTAAACACATTTCATTAAATTTTCAAGTTAACAAGTTTCTAAGTCTATCAAATGTTATCAGTGCTGTATAAACAGTCTTTAGAAAACTCAACCAAATTAACTAAACACTTCTGTAACAGGTAAACACCAGATTTTACATCAAGAACTAAAATGAACTGTGCACACTTCATACAGATCTTTTTTAACACGGGTGAGCTTTTACTACTGAAAGAATATGAAAACTATTTAATATAAAATTTCAAATTGTGAATATAGGCTGAAATCCAATATAAGCTTTCCTGTGTGATAAAGTATGACAAAATAGAGTGAATTAAGTTTTGGTGCTATCGCAAACCATGATCTATTTTACCTAGTTTGATGCTTCTGTCTGAAAAGATCTCACAGAATTAATGCAGGTATACACAGTTCATCTCAAAAGAAGAAAGGGAATTAATTAATCATCCTACTACATTGAAGTTCTCACAATTTTTGCCTCATTTTCTAGATCTTAGCTTTATTTTAATTTGTACCAACAGAAGTCAATAGGTACACTGACGTGTAATTATTGGTCTCAAAAGTCTGGCAGTTTGAGAGGTTATCTATGACTTAATTTCTGGGGAGACCTCTAATCCCTTTAGGCCCAATGTTTTTACCACTTACCTCGGAGCAAACTGAAAATCAGGGCTTTCATTATTCATATGAGATACTGCACTTACTTTTCCTTAGGCAAAATCAATACGCAAAGATATGATATAATGAAGTATCAAATCATTAGCTTCAAAAGTGTGCCTGAGTGAAAATGAGATGCCTGCGCCTTATTCATATTCACATGCCTCTCCATGTTATTTTTGCTAGCTACTCCTCCAGGATGCTATCTACTATTCTGTAAACAAGAATACTACATGTTCACACAATTATTAATGTGTTTAGTGACTGCCCTTGGATGCAAAACACACTTTCAAGTGCTGCTTGCTGGTCCTTTCCAAGCACCATATGGACTTTACAAGAGAAGACTGAGTAAAAGTTTTTAAGATTTCTACTTCTTCCTTTCTAATACACCTGAAGGCAACGTAATACAGAGACAATCATTCAGCACTAATTAATAACATCTTATCACATATGATACAGCAACACTAGCTCAGAGCAGTCAGTTTTGCTTTTACTGTAAGGGGCTCAACCAATGGAATCCTTTATTCCTAGCATGGAAGATTAAAAGTATAATTTTAAAACAATGTTAGAAATAAGTATATCAATCCAAAAAGTGCTACCCTCTCAATAATCTGCTGGGAAATAGCTATTTATGTTGCATGAATTTCTGTTTTAGTCACAATAGTCTTAACTCAAAAAACAATGAATAAAGATTAGAGGATTTTTTTCTGTTTTAGAGATGCTTACAATGGGAAATAATTCTCATTTTATAGATTCCAGATTTGAGAGAGTAAAACACCCCACCCGCAGTAACCCATGCTTGATATATTGCTTTCCTTTGGTAGGATAATTTAATTCATAAAACAAAAGAGAACTCATCCTTTTATCAGATGCTGAAAAAGAGCACTTGTATACTTGATTTAGATACGGAAGAGTAAATCCTCTTTCCCTAAAACTAGAAAACGACTAAACAATGAGCTGTTTTATCCATTTGAATTGGGTACTTACTCTTCAAATTGTTTCATGCTATGCTGTTTGAAAGATACAACTATTTAGGAACAAATTCTGATGTGCAATATGGAGTTTAGAAGTATTCCCCCATGCATGAAATGAAGTAAGGGTAGGTGATAAAACAAACATTTCTAGAAAAAGTAATTATTTTATGTTAGACTTATTATTAGTTTCTAAATCCCAAGATGATGCTCAATGAGTTGTAAACATTCCATCTTAAAAATTATGATAAAAACCCTGTAAAACCTGCCAAGCCAAGCATTTTGGAAATGCCACAATCAGGGTAGCCAAGGGTCTTTTCCCAAACTCTTCTCACCAAAATTAAAAAGGATAAACAGCATTCTTCACCTATTCAAAGGTGGGAGAAAGAAAAAACAACAAAGAACAACAAACAAGATAGCTATCTCTTGGAAACGAAATGTATACTGTATGCAGGAGGTGGCGGTTGGAGTCCTGAAGCTGTTGCATACAATCTTAAAACTTCACTTCCTTAGCACATATAAGAATAAATTAAATTGATCAAAAATAGATGAGCAAGGGTCAGAAACAGATGACAAAGGAACCATAAGTATTTCAGAAAACTAAATGCTATGTATACAATTTATTTAGGACAATCACTCCTCAGAATCAAGACAATTTATCTAAAGAGAAGATAGGTTATTCCAGAAGGACCAATACCTCAGTTCAGTGAGTGTTCACACTACATCCTCTTCTTTCACTCAAATCTATGCCCTTTATATGCCCTTCAATATTCATCTACTGTTTTTAGGCTGTACACCCAATACAGAGAACAAACATCCAACATGTGACCAGTCACAGCAAAATGACCTCCAACTGTTCATCCTGACAGATGTAAAAACTCAAAACATACATTTGCAAATCATTATTTGAGTAGACAGTAGATGCATGATGTCTGGGCAGACTTGAATCACAGAATTTCAGTGTAGCTCTGCATAAGCCCCAGTTAAATGCTTATTTATTCACTAAATAGCAAGTATTTGATCTTCAAACAGATTCATGAAATTCTTTTCTCTGTGTTTTATTTTGCACCTTACACTGCAAGCTTTTTTTACTTCAATATTCCTATTAATGCACTGAAATATCAGAGTAATTCCATATGATCCACAGTGCCAAGCAACAGCCAGAAAGGATTCTTTGTGTCTAGTTTCCTTCATGCAAAACTGCAAGGACATCTAAAACTATAACTTGTTCTAGTGTGCAATACCAAAGCAAGAGAAAACAATTGCGTCCCTTAGCCTCAGTGTTTGATAAGAGATAGATCTCATAGAGCAAATTTAGTTGCTGACACATTTCAGGTGCTCTTTCTTCCCCTCACTAAGCCTATGGCAACACAGCTCCATTCCAGGCAGGAATGTTTCGATAGGTTGCTTGTGCTGTTCCAGTATCATTTTCAGAGAGACACTGGAGTTAAACTTGTTGGCTTGCTTGCTCTTTATAGTTTATAGCAGGTTTTTTAATCCTGCTATCTCCCATGGAGACTGAATTAAGATCGAAGCGTTTTTATAGCCTACAGAAAAGAGCCTCTTCTGTGTTTTATGGTTAGAGAGCCCCAGATAAATCTAAGTTGGCACAGTCTGTCCCCTGTTGATAATGCTTACCCAGTAGACTCCTCCCTCTATTCCCATTCTGAACTTTATTTTTCCTTCTTTTCATTCACTTCTACTTTTTGTCCCTCTGCTCATGATCACATTCTTCCAGTTTCCTTTAAGCAGAAGGAAAAAACAATATCTGAGTGCAATTTTTTAATTCATGATATTCAGTCAGATGTCCAATGTGGCAAGCCCATTTTCATCTTTTCAAACTAGATTTAAATGCTAATCTATTTTTTAGTTATTCTTAATTTATGTTTTTTTTTTTTTCTCCAGTAATGTTAAAATTGATATTTACTTTAAAATCTCTAAGAACATTACTTTGGTTATAAAACACTGAAGGACACAACATCATTCGAGGCTTAAAAACATTAATCAGAAATTAATTTCATTATTCTAAGCTTTCATTAAGTGGTGCTGAAGCTCACTAGTATCAAAATTTAATTTCATATATAAGAAAGAACCACCGGAATTTTAAAACAACATATTTTCCTAAGAAGAAACAGTAATTTGTATTTGCTAGTCTGTCTGGTTGAGCTTACTCAGGAATAGCTGTTCATGTAAATACACATTTATGAATTACACAGACTGAGGAAAAGCTACTAAAACAAGCAGAATTGTTTAGCTACAATACTACATTTAAAAAAAAAAAAAAAAAAAAGAAAGAAAAAAAAAAGGTGCATAGTAAATTATAATGTGATTTAAACTCGACCTTAAAATTTTCCAGTGAAACTGGAATTCTAAAGGCCAGACTGCAGCAAAAGACAGTTTTTATTGGCTACTCTGTAACATGAACCACCAAGAGACCGAATATCATCCTTCATTCAAAGCTCTTTTTATCATATATATGGAAGAAAAAAAACAACAACACAAAACTAGCATTCTTTCTTATAGTGATTTTAGATGCTGAAAGATGCCTGGAAGATTCATTTACACACAGCTACTGCACAGGCTGTGGCACAAGCTGCCAGCTAAACAGCTACGGCAGGGATGGGTCAGACCCTAGGAGAGCAGGAGGGGGTACTCCAAGGCACCAATATCTCCACACTCTGTTTGTTCATATGATCTCTGTGAAAAACAGTAAAATATGAGTTTACACCTACACACCTCAAGAAAGAAAATCATCTCCTGTCTAAAATGACAGGTCATAAAAATAGTGTCAAGAGAACGCAAACACTATAAGAGACAGAATGTGTGTGTCAACTGATGTGAAATACTACATGGAAGTGCTTTTGTATCTTTTAAAGTGCAATTGAACCATGTCATTTAATAACTTACTTTAATATTTTAATTTCTTAGAGGCTAGTGTGTCAGTTTTGTTAAATTACTTCACCTTCAGAGCTAGCCTGGCTGTGTCAAAAATAAATATCTAGAAAATAACCTTACATTATTCAGGCTTCCAATTTTTCCCATTTAAAAATTGCACAAGTTTCAAAGGATGACAAGTTTGTCCATCAACTCTCATACTACTGCAAGCTGAAACTATACTGAAATATATACAATGGCTCTATTTCTATCTATGCTTACTATACACACAAAATATATGTTGTTGTTACTATATGTACTTAGAAATAGAAGGATTAAGTAGACACCTACTTCAAAAATGCAGATAATTACATTTCTGCACAAGAGTTTATCCATTCCATCTTCAACTTTCAGAAGTATCAGCAAGAACTCAATCTTCCAGAGAATAAGAAATGCTCTTTTACATAGTACTTGTAGCCATCACTTGGCCAAATATCATACACTTAAAACATAATCAGAGAGATGGCAAACCATACAGTGCAGTAAACACATTTGGGAGTTAAAGCAGCATTTTGTCAAATCTGGAGAACTAAAAATTTGGTTGCAAAAAGGAAAATGACACCTTTCACATCTGGTGTGAACTCTGGTATCCAAAGGCATTAGACAAATGTAGAGGTCTCCAAATTGTCCTTTTAGGAAAAAAAATACACTGAAAAAATACACTCTAGAATTACAAATTCATTCAGTTGGAAGAAAGGAGCTCCAATGAGAACAGTGAGTGATAATGAATTCAAGTGAACAAAATGATTGACCAGGGAAAATATAAAAGAAGGCTACATGTGTGAATAGCAAAGCTCTGTGATTGAAGCAGTAGGCATTTCCATTTACAATTACATAACATTCTGGAAATCAAACCCTGCAAGAAACACATAAGCTTGTGATTCAGGTACTGTATATTTAAAATTGTAAGAGGAATAAAAATTCTTCATTCTTCCGGGTTTTCTGATTTTGTTTTCAAAAATCAACTCAACTGTCAGTTGGTCATTAACTGTGTCACTATTCACTTTTTTAGTCATCTGAAATTCTTTTTTTCTTTCCTAAATAGTTGGCCTTGAATTTTTAACATGTTTTCTTCTTATGAGCAATGGAAGGAATTAAGCAGGAGTTGAGGATAGAGCTCTGTCAGGTACCCTCACTATAGTGCAATTAGTAGCTCGACTTTGCATAGATTAGGGCAATGATATTTCTGAGTTGTGCCAGATTTCACACAGACATTTTCAGAGTTCATCTCTGTTTAAGTGTTGGCAGGAGTACCACTGGGAATTTGTGAATTTGGTTCCTATGCTCTCAGCAGGAACAGAAAATCCTTTAAAAGAAAGGAAACCCCATGCAAAGGACAGGAATTACTCCATTTTAGAAGAGACCTGTGAACTGTTCACTCTGTACAGCTGTGTTTTGATACATTATATCTCAAAAGAAAGATGTTTACGTTATAAAGAATAAGTGGGAAAGACTGCAGGGAAACTGCCATCCAGACAACTTGATGGGAGGAAGGATTACTGACCTCTGATGACAGCGGTACAGCAAAAACTTCACCACAACTGCTGCCCTGTTGGAGCTTTGGAGCTGAACAGAGCTTCCCTGATCTTCCACAGCCTGCAGTCCAGGTCAAACACTTTTACAGCAGTAGAGGGTTGCTCAGTATTACTGTAGGAGTACTTCACAGTATAGATTTCAATAAAAGCAGTTAGAGATATTATTAGAGAACTGCTAGATGCCACAGAGATGTGCGTTCAACTCTTTCTCTTGCCCTGGTATGATCTCTCCTGCACAAGATGTTAAATAACCAACAGAAAGAAACTGAAAACTGAGAGGTCAGTATGCACTGTCATAAGTGCTGTTTCAACCACATTTTTTCCTACTACATCAACAAGAAGCCCATTTTCTGGATTTCAATAATCACAAGAAACTAAATTCAACAAGCAAGATAAATAATGCACAATGGTTATATTTTCTAATTTTAACTAATTCACTAATTATTCACTAACTGTACCATCTACTGAAGAGATACAATCAATATTTCCTAATTTCTCCCTAAAAAGAAATTATCTTTGTTGTCTGCACAGAAAAATTATACAAGTTTATTTTAGGCAGAGGAAGTCTATGTGCCTTAAGAAAACAATAAGGCCATCAGGAATACACCTGAATGAGCAGCCTTTGTCCATCAGGTCTGCACAGACAAAATGCCTCAGTCTGGATCTCTAGCCTGCACCACATCACATGACACAAACATTTTCATTTAGAGTTCAGATATCAGAGATTTATAGATAAAAGAACATGCATAAATACTTTTTTTTTTAAATAAAAATTTTAGTTAGAAGAATGATAGAGAAATTCATTTGCCAGTAATATTTCCAGCTGTCCATGCTACTTCACCCTATAAAATACTCCCCCTAGCAAAGACTGTGCCTGGCAAGCTGTGACCCATAGTAGAAGGAACATCTCTCCCCAGAGACAATGCAGCAGGAGCTTTCTTGCATATTTAAGAAGCTTTGCTATCTTACAGTTGAAGCTGTTGCCAGACCAATTCTATCCTTATTCACCTCTGTCTGCCCCTTGAAGACACCAGTGCGAAGCAGTGAATCTTACAGAAGACAAGACTAACTCTATAAGGTAACATAATTCAGTGGAAGGAAGATAAATTCCATGAAGCATCTTCTTTCTCAAACACACCTACTCTTGGGCCAGTCACAATCTGGTGATTCATCATTCACTTTCTCTTCGAACTGCAGAGCACAGGAACATAATAAATAATTATGAGGATAGGACAGATATTTCTCATGATTAATTCACATTAAGGCTGCCTTAATGAATGAGATAAACACAGTAACTAATATCCATTACATGAGACGTTATGCATTAGATTTATTTGAACTTAGTAGAAAAGACTGCATATTGAACAGAAAATAAAACCCTAGGAATTCCCAATTCCAGAAAAAGGAAAATTCAATATATTTTCATCTTTGTTCACAATTCTTTAAATTCTTTTTAATTTTTTTCTTTTTAAATCAGGAATACTTCTCACCTGGGACTGAGACTTGAATTACAGGTTGCAGTTCTAAGTGCTGTATTTCCAACCAGCTCAAAAGTAAGACTTTGAGTGAAGGATTTTTCTCAAGACATTTTAGTCCATTTTAGTATGTTCCACATAGACACCAATACACTCATACAAGTGCATCTGGGTACCAAACTTAGATTTCTCTGTGGTCAGAAAGAGGGTCATCATTCATTTCTTACATTTTTTGTTTGTTTGTTTTTTAATCATTTGTACCAGAGCAGAGACTGTATTCTGCAGATTTTTTTCATCTTGCTCTGAAAGGTTTTCAAAACATATTTGCTTCAAAGGGCTTTCTTTAAGAGAGGCCTTCTTAGCTTTTTGGCCTTTCTTACTATTAAGATTCTGTGTCCAAGCATATATCATTCCTGAAAACACTCTCTAAAGAAGTTCATTCTTTGCTCTTTTATACCAAAATTCTTCAAATAAAGATTTCTCACAAAATTATCTAAAATCCATCCTTACCAAATAACTCATCTCATGGCAGTTTTATCCTCAGTTAGCTCAGACTGCATATAAAACTTACACTCCTTTTTCATGTATCACTCTTTTCACGTGGTCACCTTAGAAAATTGTATTTAGACTTCTCACATTCTAAGACAGAAAAAAGAAATCTGGAGACTTTTTTTGTATTCCCAATGCTATTGCATTTGGAAACATTTCAAAAAGATCTTGACAAAGAGAAATAAAGAAGTCCTGTAGAGAAGCACTGAACAAGTTAATTTAATTACATTAAAGGAAATCCATTTGTAAGACTTTGGCAATAATGTCCAATTTCAACCATAGCAGTTATGCTGGTAGATACAGATAACTTTATAAGCAGTTTTTCTTGGAATTCCTGCTCCTTTGCAGACTTGAACAGAAAAAAATAAAACAATAAAAAAATCATTAGATAATGTAAAAGCATTCAAATTCTGGTATACTGCTCATAGTTTGTATTTGCTAAGAAGATGCAAAATAAAGAGAACTGATAAATTAGCACTCCCTGGACCTTAACGTATCTTGCAATCTTTCCATTTGATTTGGGCTACATTTGCATTTGGGTTTGCACCAAGTACCATTAACAAGAAGTCAGCACAAAAGACAAGACACTGGGCAGATATCAACCCAGACATCAATTGAACTGGACAGGAAATTGTAACCTGCCTGGGCTAAACCATGCAATAAAATAATTGAAGTGAAAAATATTTCTCTGAGTCGTACATTTATAGAACTATGTCCATGTATTTCCTCTCACAGTGACTACTAACAGAAAGAAAGAAAAAGAAAAGTAAACTCTGGATAAAAATATCACAATTATCATTAATTTTAACAGGAATTTTACATACACTGAAATCTGAATAAAGCCCCAAATCTATTTCCAACATTTTCACTGTTTTCACCTTTTAGTTTTTAACTATGCAAAGGGAATATATGTAATGTTTACAGTTCAGCATTGCTCCAGTTTTTACAGAGGTCTTATTGAAAAATGCCTTTGGCTGATTATGTGCAATGGCTTGGAAGTACTCAGTGATCTGTTATGTCAACAGATACCAAGATGCCTTACCTTTTGCTCTTTTGCACTGAAAAAAAAACCTGCATGTATTATTGACATTATTATAAAAATGCCATTAGTAATATTTTATTAGAAGTTATACTAAAATGTGATTATTACATTCACAAACAACTGTAAAACAGTAAAAGGTGGCAGTAGCCATGTACATCTCGAAATCCTGACCCTCAATGATACAAAAATCATGCAGCAGTGTTAACTGGGCTCTTGCGCATGATAAACCACTATTATTTTAGGGAACTGTACAACTGTATTTATGAATGGTTATATGATATATGCCAGAAAACTGACAGGATGCTCTGCAGGAAATCTTTTCAATGATCATTTCTGTAGTCGTTGACTGGAATTTTAAATTAAGCAACCTTCACATTATGTTTCACAGTTTTCTATATGTAATTATAATGGAATGGCAGCTATGCTGTAGTTAATGCTAACTGTTGTTTTCTGTTTAAAGGTCAAGTTATTCCAAAATCCATATTCTAGTGAGATTGTCTTGAAAATTTGCTGTGCCTACTTAGCATGCAGAACAGTGTTCTAAATTATGATTATTTGTGGAAGAGGCTTCTGAAAAACTTCTCTATAAATAAAGGCTAAATAAAGTTCTTCCAAAATATCTAAACGTTAACAAAACTGCGTGATTTTTCTCATTTGTATATGTGTTAGTCAACCTACAGCCCTTGCCATCTGCAAACTGATTGCAGTTGCTAGGGATTCATTTTAGCTAGTACATGTCTCTTCAGAGAAGATATTTTAGAAAACGTTAATAAAGATAATAATGAACTAAATTGGCATGCCTAAAGGAATTAGATATACAGATGTATGAAGATTCCCCCAGCTTGATATTTTGCACCAATGTACCATTAAAAATGACTGGAAGACTTAGGGTGAGATGCTGTGATTATTAAATCTGAATTATGTGCACTCTGCCTTTGGAATTCAAGATGTGCAAGTGAGGACGCTGCTGAAGGCTCATTTGGAAATTTTGCCTGGGGATAAAAATATACTGGGAATATTTAAAATATATTCTAAACACAACTGTTAATTCTGAAACACTGTTAAGGAAATTACCACTGATTAGCTTGAGGGAAGACAAAAGGTAATAAGGGTGCACTAACATTTCCGCAAAGAAAGTAATCAAATAAAATGAAAGCAAATTTTTGGGTCAAGGAATTCCGGATGCACTCTGTCTCTCCCAATGAACTCTAATGTTTTGTTATTTTTTTGTACAGAACTAGAAATACAGAGAAACTTAAATTTTGCAAGGAAACAGAAGAGTGCTTGCAAAGTGCTACTGAAGACTTAGAGAAGGAGACTGTAGGGTGAAAAGCGGGGGCATGGCAATAAGTGACTAAGAGTAGGGAAATTAACAGTCAAGTAGAGAAAGGCTGCCACCTTTCTGGATGGAGAAAGTGGATGGATGGGCAGAGAGGCATCTAAGCCCAGGCATGGGATAATGGGGTGTCTGCTGTGCTGGGCAAGCCCTCTTCCTCATGCAAGACCTGGCAGGAATGTGCACATTGCTTCCTTCATTCCTGCCCTGCAAGGATTGAAGAATGGCAAGATCACTGCTAGCTGAGCTTAACAGATGTGTTTGAACTTCTCTCATAGTTTCAAGTTGCATTAATCTCATGGTGGGTTCTCATTTAGCTGAGAAAACGTCATTGAAACAAATGAACCGGAACAGGCTAAAATACTATCAACAGATGTAGAGAATCACTTCTGCATATTGCAGTTACAGAGGCAAACAGTCGGCATTCTCACTTCTCTGCTCCTTGCAGCCCCTTCAAAACTAATCAAAGATACTGCTGGTTGAGTTGAGAATAAAACTGCCTAACATCAGCAGACACTTGGAGGAGAGAAATGGGTCATCAGTCTGATTTGGAAATGAGAAGAGGAAGAGAAGTGCAAGCAGCCAGGGAATGTGGATGGGAGCAAGGCTGACTTGGAAATAGGATATCAATGGGCACTGGCAGAACTGCCTTGGAGACAGGAATAACTTTGCTTCTACCCACAGACCTCTCAGAACTCTGCCCACTTGGAATGCCCATTTTAAGGACTCTCCACACAGAACAGCAAAGGACCTAACAGGGAGTTGGTGTAGTCCAACAGGGAATAGTACAGATGAACATCACATTCCACCTGAGGCTCACTATGCACTCACAACACCCTTTGGAGATCACTGCTTCAGGTGGGTTGTGGAGGTGCACCCACCCTAACACATCTTACACATTCAGCGCCAAAAGGAACACACTTCTTGGCAGCTCCTCAGGCACCTCTTCTCAGTGCTCAGAGGCAGTTCCCTGCTCATCACCACTCTCCAGGGACAGCCTGCAGCCACAGCTCTCAGGCAATCCTATGATGTGAGAGCACGGAACGGCACGTTGTGATTCACCACAACACACTCACTCGGAGGCTGGCTAGATACTGTCTGACAACGCATTTCGCTTCAGTGCATAAATTCATTGCAATGAGATTTCCCTTTTATACACAATGTAGGCCAGAGAGGCTTTTCCATTTTCATTAAGCAGATAAAAGGTTTAAACTCTATAAATGCGGCTGATATTAAAGTTTTAATAAAAATATATTTCACATTTTTTTCCTTAGACTGACCTGTTCTGTGGCATATTATTTACATAACATCCACAATATCTATTTCAGAGCTGACAAGCCAGCTCTCCCCAGAACTGCAGGCTGCCCTGCCTGTCACCATGATGGGTAAACAGTGTCACCTTTTCAGGGCCCAATGAATTATAGAGAAGCAGTAAAGTGCACCATCCATCACAATGGCACTGAGTAGGTTTTTGAAGTAGATTTCAGATCTCACAAATGCTGTTTAGACTGTTACCAGAAAGCACAAATTGGACAGCTCATATACAATGGCCATATAATGAATGGACATGACAGGTCGTCAAAGAAAATGAGTCCTGCTATTCTACAAATAACCTTGTCAACATGCAGGTAGAGCTATAGCTCTGCTTCTAGACTGACTGCAATAAACTAATGGTTTTATTTGTTTGAACTTCCAGCACACCAAATACACAATTGAGATACAATGGAGCAGCAGCATTCAAGCAATATTAGCAATTCAACCTGATTATGTGACATGTAATAGAAGCTCTCTACTAAAGATGTGTCACATTTGAAATAAAATTATTCAGATTATGAGTAGCTATAACTAGAATATCTTTTCACAGGAAAACCCTCATGATTTAGCAATCACAACCAACTGCAACATATTCAAAATACACAATTTGTAGTTCCACTGCCAGCAATCATCTCACTCCCTGATTGCTGAACCCAGCAACAGCTGACACTTTATATTTCTCAAAGTTTTTCTACCCACATTATCTTAAATAGCGTAGATCATTCCGTAGGATTGAAAGTTAGAAAGGTTAGATTGCTACCACTTTCTCCACAGCCTAAACAAATAGGGAAATTTCCCTTTTAGGCAAAATAGGATTTAAAAGCATTCAGGATAAACATCTATAAGAAACCAGAAAACATCAAGTTTTGTGAGAGTGTCAAGTATCTCAAACAATCAACTGTGGAATTACACAGTGAGCCATCCTTTGGCTCAAACACAAGCTTAGAAAAGCTTTGCCAAAGCCAAGGCCCACCCCTAGTGATGAGTACATAGGCAGTGTATGTGGCCCTCATTTCATCAGAATTCAATTATGGAGAAAAGCGTCCTGAAATATAACTAAAAGCAGTACATGTGTTTCTGGTAATAACATCAAAGATTTTCCTTTGTACATTCGATTTCCTTTAATCTGATGAATTTGTTAGCAACACATTTATTTTCATGAAAGAAATCTCAAAGGCCACAACTGTACTTTTGCCTCATTACAGTTACTCTTATTAGGTTATGAGAAAATACATTATGTATTGAGTTTCTAAGTGATAAATGTGATAAGCCAAGCCTGTTCATTAGTGTTTTTTACTTAGCTACAGAAAAGCTAAAGCGTATGTGACGCAAGACTTATCTTGGCTTACTTCATTTCACTTATCAACATCAAAAACTTCAATAGGAAGTTACAGTTCTTTAGGAGTTTTATTGATACAACCATAAGACACAATAAGCATGAAACCAAACCTGGAAAATAGGCATATAAGGTACATTAAAAGAAATAAGTAAATCAAGAGATGGACAGAAGTAGACCGAACCCTTTGGACTAAAAGGCTTTGATGCTTTCCAGAAAGAGAATTTCATGCAGAATGACAAACTGAAGGATCTGAATTTCTACCAGCCCTCAGATTTCTCAATGTCCAAATTTTCTCAATGTCCAAATTTTTAGTAAGATGGGCTACTTGGCATGATGCAACTGTCAGCACTTTGACTCAGAAGATTTCCACAATACATTACATGTAATGAATAAACATGATGCACAGTGTCAAAAACCAAATACTCAATAGTTGCATTTTACCACTCAAAATTCAGTAACTGGTATGCTATAAATATTTTATAAAACAAAGATATTCTGGAAGAGGTATCTTCCAGCTCAACACTGCCTGTTCTTACACATGCACTATTGACACCCTGCCGCCATGAGAAAGAATTTATAAACAATAAAAGAAACAAAAATAAAGTTTGCTGCACCAGTGGAGGTTAATGCACAATATTTAAAAAAGAGAAAGACAACAGTACAATCGCTATGCAGTTAGCAGTGAAATTTACATTGATACTTTTATGTTTCAGATATATATATTGAGGTTTATAGTAAGAGGTCTGTAGTAAGAGGAGAGTAAACAAATGGTGACCACTCTGTAGATCTTATTTCACTCAGCAAGTAACTAATCCCAACTGGCAGGATCTTTTTGGCTGACAAAACTACCTAATAAAAGGTACAGTAAGAGAAAAAAATATAAACTGTGATCTTACCTCAAGAGTTCCTTTGGCAGAGTAAGCTGCATAAGAGTACAGGAGGTCTTGGCTATGAAGTGTTTTGGTCACTTTGCTGCACTGCTGCCCATCAGGATAAAAACATTCACCACTGTTTTTCAGAGTAATTGTGTTTGAAGAAGAGCCTGGTAGGTCGAGCAAAACAGAATAATTTACCAGCTGGACATCTTCGAGGCCATGAGAAGTCCATTGAAGCAGAATTTTTGTTGCAGCATCTACATCATCTTCTCTAGGGGACTGTAACAAATCTCTGGAGAAAAACAAATAAGCAATTTAAGATTCCTTCCCAGGACCTTCAACTTAACATGCAGCCATCTACAGTTTTACCTAAATGAAACGTGGGTTCATGAAAGATCACCAAACGTGTATCTTATAAATGTCATACTTCATTGTCTAAGCAAATAATTTTTACCAGTTACAAGACAAAAGCAATTTTGAACAGAAAAACAAATACAGAAAAGTTGTATAAGAAATGCTGCCTTGAAATGTAAAGAATCAGTATAAATTATGACAGCAATTGTTTCAAAATTAATTTCTGTAGAGCTGACCAAGTTTCTGATAAAGCATCAATTTTACCAAACACTGAATAAAAATGAACACAACCTGAAGCAATATTTCCAAGACTTTAGGAAGGGAGTGGTGCTGAAAATTAGTTATGTGTTTGGTTTAAATTCATCCAGTAAAGTAAATTTGCTAAGCAGAACAGAATTGTTTCCCCAAACACTGTCTTAGTTGTAGGAAGGTGTTCCTCATCCTTCCTACCTAGGCTGAACATTTGCTTCAGGCAACAGCTTGGCAAGCATATGACTCAAGCCTAAAAATCATTTTGGCAGTATTGACCAGATGGACCAACAGGGGATTCAGGTGAGTTTGTTTGGGCTTATAGCACTGGGTTTATATAAGTATTCAACACCTGCCACCAGGTGGGGCATAGAATAAAAATGCACAGAAGGGCCACCTTCCTCCCAGAAAATGCCAGAAGATCACAGGAGTAGAGAACACATTTTAAGGATAACTTTACAGGATATAGTTTTGTAGATACATAGTTATGTGAGAAAAGTAGGCCACAAGTAAAAAGCAGCATTATTCAAATAATAAAGCACTCTCTAAATGAAGTACAAAGAAATGCAGGGAATATCTTTTGAGTTTGAGGATTTTCTCATTTATGCAGTAGGTCTGTAGATGTCAAGACTGAGACACAAGACTAGGGATAACAGAGGTATTAACTTTCAAGCACAGAAATACCAACATTGCCTGAAACTCTTGCTCACAAATTTCACAAAAAGACCAGTTTTCAAGATAGTTAGATGCTTCTTAGTCTTTAGTAGATCCTTGAAAATAACACAGCGATCTTGCAGACATCAAATGCAAAGGCTGAATAACCTTAAAAATCATTCCTGAGGGCAATAGATACTTGAGAATTGCACCAACTACACATCTGCATTTTAGGGCACCTCTGGACAAGCCAGGAGCAGCAAGGAAGGAAGGCAATGAAGGCTCAGAGAATGCTACCATGAAATGTGTAGGATTTACTGCCATTCCAGGGACTTCCTTCTCTACTCAATAAAACTCATAGCTCAACGGGCCTTTACAAAAGAACATTAAAGTAAAATTGAAGTTGAAAAAGCATGCCAATACAAAATGGATTTTTTTCTTATTTAAAAAATGCTCTATTGAAAGATTTATATTGTAACACAGCCTGCATCACAGTAACAAGGTTAGCAGAATCCAAAGTTCAAAATCTTTACAAGAAAGCTGAACTTACGTTAAAACTTCAGAGATCCTATCAGCAGGAATAACTGTCAAAGGTTATTCTTGCAGTGTTAATCTTTTTCAATTATCTAAATTAATTCTTCAAGCACCCCACACAAAATGGACAAAATAATTTGTAGTATATATTGTAAAGCTCCAATTTCATCTCCTGTGCCTTCTATTGTCATGTCATAAACTTGGGCACTGCAGAGATGCAGAAAGTTGTTTGATTAACACAGCCACTAACAGAACATCCACATTTCCTGTGATGCTGGGAAATAGAAACATTAATAGAATAAATGCCTGCATGAAACTTATCCCAGGCCAATAAGGTTATGACACAGAGCAAGAAGAAGGATTCAGATTCAATAAAAGTAATTAAACATTAAAAAAAAAGACAAAGATACAGTAATCTAATTGCTCCTTTAATAATAGAAGTTACTTTCCACTTCATAATTGAATAAGCATGTCTTTGAAACTTTTGTGACAACACATCTGATTAGGTTAAAGAAATGAATATACTGACTACTTACTCCATAATTTCTTTATAGCACGTTAAAATCAAATTGCAAATTATGAGCAAACCTTACATTAAAATAAATCAGCACATATTAGGTTGCTTTCATAACAACATTTCAAACACAATGCCAAGGGCTTTTGTTTTTCAGATTTCTTACAATGACTGACCCGCACTTATCCTTGCTATAATTATTTTCACTGCACAGACTTAAACTAAAAGTATTTTAAGCAATTATTTTTATTGCACACTGGTTAGCTAACAAGTGTAACATACAAAAACAGTATTTCCTAAAACTGATCAAATTTAGAAGTGTCACATTTGCCTGACAGCCCCATCCCAGCTGTTAAAGAAAAACTGCATCACTCCACACATACTACTCTACATGTCTACTCTACAGTCACTCTACAACATGGCCCATAACGTACTTCTTAAAACTGCCAGAGCATTAATAGCAGTAAGACTTACACTGTGGAAATAAACTGTGGATGATCATGCTTCTCACTTCTGCACTCAGCAGCATATTCAGTAGGAATCAATAGCAACGTGATTGCCAATTTCTGTTTACATTATGACCTCTAATAACCTCAGTTAAATTTTTGTATTCCCTTATGTTAAAGCAAAACTATTCAGCTACTTGCCCAGCTTCAGTCAATGCAAATAACCACAAATGTAATGGCCATATCTTGAGTTGCTGTAAATCTGCATAATTTATTGAAGTGGCACCACCAACGATGTAGGATTTGGTCTCAAGTTAGAATCAATATTAATAAGTATAACAATAACAGTCAAAATATTACTGAGCCTTAATGTGATACTCTCAAAGGGATTTACACAAGTTAATTTTGTTTGCTTTCTAATATAGATAAGACGTGGCTCAGATACTGAACTAACACAGATCAAAACAGGCCATACGCCTGTTTTCATGCATAAACTGCTCCATCTCAAATAGTTTCCATTCCTGAACTGAAAAAATGAACATAACTGTACTTAAAATTCCATTACAATACACCATTTTACCTACAACTTGGATATGGTGAAAAGACCAAGGTAATGTTTCTGAAGACACACTTATAGACTTCCCTTTGTAAGATTAATATTTAAGAGATGAATATAAGAGATAAAGGAACACATGCACACCAGATAAAGAAATTTCATTTTAAAATTGGTAACCTCAGGAAACATGGAGTTGAAGCAGCTTAGTGGAAAGTCATTTGTTATCCACAACAGAATTTTTTTGGACGCAACTTCCTAAGGGAAAGAAGGTAATGCAGAAAGACCATCTGCTTGCAGCTACTACTGATAGTGGGACACTGCTAAATACCCTTCCAAAGGTACTGAGAACTTACACAAGTTACTCTAAGAATCAAAAGATGAAATATCATGCAGAACTCGTTTCAGTCCATCGTGAGCTGAGACAATGCTACTTTGGAAGTGCTGGACGAGTGCTCAGAACTCACACCCAATAACTGCTCAGCATATGCACAAGGTTTTTTCACAGTAGCAGGTAGAGTATCTATTTGTATCCATCACATTTACATTTCCAGGGAGTGCTGTAAATGCTTCCAGGAAATACCACCTGCCCAAATCACATCTGCCTGCATTTTAATTAAACATTCCTGTTAATTAGGGTGCTCAACTGACTGGTCTCCTGCCTGCCCGCTCAGACTTCCTACAGTCTGAACTGACTGCCCCAAATCTGCAGATTCCAAAAGAAACAATGGAAGTGCAACAGAGGAAAAGTATTTATCAGTAGGTTAAAACATTTCAGGGAAACAATCTGATGAAGCTTGCAGTACAAATGCAGTGCAAAGCTGTGGTTAAGCACAAATCAACCTTGACATGACCAGATGCTCTTCCTTCCACACACCCATTCCTGGCTCAGCAGGCCAAGCCCCACAGCAAGCACTGCTCTGAAAGACAGCAATGGGTCCTTGTGTTGAGCAGGGCTTGCTGCCAGTCCCACCTCATGCCTCCGTTCTGCCTGGCAGGTATTTATGTGCAGCTCATCTGGGTACAGCAATGGATGCTTGCTGTCTGAGTCAGAGGAAATCTGACATCATGTTCATTCACAGGTAACTTTATATTACTTTTGCTATCACAGCATTTACAGATCTCCATCAATGTGTCTACAAATGCTACGTAGTTCCTACAATAAAGACATCAAACTATTAACATAAAGCAGTGTGATTAAGAACAGTCTTCATCTTCTGCAGAGACTGAAGAAATGTAACTCATAAAACCATAAAAAGTACAGAATGGCAGATGATAGAGCACCATCTTTAGATTTAGTTATGCAGTTCCATGGCAGAAAAATGGTTTTGAGTAATTATTTTGAAGTCACATGCACCTTGGAGGACTTAAGCCTTCTATTCAGCAAATGAAGTGCACAAAAGCAGGAGCAAAAGTACTTTTAAATAAACTTCTTTGTACTGTGTCTAGGTCCACCTGGCTATTATACTTTTCCAGGGGAACCGAAGGATACACACCCTCTACTACTATGTTACAATTACATGCACAACAGCTGTAGGCCAAACCTCTCATTTTCCCATGGACTTCTTTGTCACAGGTTTGAAGAACAGATTCAGATCTTGGCCCATGCTGGCTTCCAAGCGTGGCTATTTTGTACATTGTTTTGTTCACTGCAGGACTATCAAGCATACTGGTACTCCCCGCTGCATCAGACAGTCAAATCCCTTTTATATGTCTTAAATAAAAAGCAACCAGGATAGTTCAAATCTCACTTGCCAACATCAGGATGCAAGCCAAACTCATGTTCCAGGCAAACAGGGAAAGGCACTGAAAAATGACTGATTCTCTCACTCCATGTTTCTAAAGTTCACTGGAAAACAAACATTCATTGCTACTGTGCACTACATATTGCAAAGCCATAAACTGGCCACAGGTGAGCTTTCCAAAGCTTTCTAAGAGATGTGGATGTCAGTTAAGCTGACAAGTAGCCAGCATCCAAATCTGTCAAATGCTTCAGAAGATAAGAATGCCAATCCTAGTTCCAACAAAGATCTATCGAATGATTGCTCAGAAGAGAATAAAAACATGGCAAGTGCACAGAAAAATATCTTCTAGTCTGTTTCAAACTTAGAAGACTTCTGAAAAGTCTATAGCTCTGAATACTTGCGTAGAGAAATGCAATGGCAGATAACCAGTTCTAAATAACTCAAAAAAGGGGTATGGTCATAATCCAGCTAAAGAAAGAATTATTTTCTCATCCACTGTGGAGAATGACAGTTCCAGACTCTCAGATGGGCTATTATTCAAAATCCTAAAGACCGTTTATGCCAGATGCCAAAGGAGGAGAGGGAAGATACCTTTTAAATTGTATACTTCAGCATATAAAAAGTCACTGTCGTGATTGATTGTCCCTTATATTTACAGAATGGCTCAGGCAAAAAGCCCTCTATTTAGGCAAACAAGTAAATTTTGTCTCTTTCTACTGCTGAACTCTCAGTCTTCAGATGCTTACCACAAAGAAGACTGATCCACTATGGTTCTTGTTCTTAATACAGCAAGCTATTTTCAACAAATGAATTGAATACAGATAAAATTAAATATACACACACAGAATGGAAATGAGTATACAAAAAAACCTCTTTTTCATTTAACAACCTCATCTGCAAGAATTTACCTGAAAATAAGGTCATTTTATTTAAAATCAGTGAGATCAACACCATTGTCTTTGTCCTACTAACTTCTCCGTTGCTTATTTTCTCAGTCACATGTTTTCTTTTACAGTATATGCACTGGGGAGGGTAGGGGGAAACATCACAATTTAAATCTGTCCAATTATATCAGAAGTATTTCAGATCAACTTACACTCTATCCTAAGATACAACATTATTCCAACAACCTGAATTTTTTACTTTGGATACACAAGAATATCTTAGCCTGTTTTATATATAGCAAAGAGAAGATACAATTACTTGAAATTTATAGGTCTAATTATTTTACAAACAGCTTTACCACTATTTTCTCCTAAAGCAATAAAAGGTTGTTCCAAATAACTCAAGCGGTGGGATCCAAACAATGGCAACTGGCATTTTCCAGCAGGCTGCAATGTGAGGGCAGAGCGTAGTACAGGTCTAGGGGGACAAAGAGAAGTCCCCCAGCTTGATAGTGTTGTACATAACTCTGCTTTCCCAGGCTGAGAGCTGGCCAGCAAAACTTTACTATGATACAATCTTCTTTTCTTTGCAGACCACAGGGAATATACCAGTGTTTCAATAAAATGAGAGCAGCTGTATAATCAAATCCAGGTGATACCTTTTACTGTCTGAGAAACGTTTAGTTACAGTAAGAGACAAATTCTATACGGCTGTGAAAAGCAGTGGATGCTTCACTAATGCTTTATTTATTTATTTAATAAAGAAAATCTATTGATCAAAAACATTCAAACGTTGCTTTTTATATAGAGAAACTGCTGATAAAATAAATAAATAAATAAATCCCAGTAGTGCTCAACTGACAATACGTTTTTTCTTTCATTTCCCAGTCTTTAGGTTACATGGTGAATAGAAAAGTGATTAGATTGAAAGCCAGGTGTTATTCTGACAGCACTGGACATCCTTATTTAAACTGTATTATTTAACTTTTGAATAAAATCCCATTTCCCAGAGGATGCTATAAGGAATTAAGAAAGCATCCTAACTCAAAATCCTAGAAAAACTTAGAAAAGCTACCCATTATTTGAAGATTTAGAATGATTTGGAAATAGATGAACCCACAAATGTTTAATTTTTAAAATGAAAAGAAAGTGAAAGCTCCATTTTATCTCATAAATCTCAAAAGTTAACCCTATAGACAGAAAAGCCTCAGCTAAACAGAACACAATGTCATGTACCATTTCTGTTACCAGTTTCATGTTGTGATCTGTGTATGTTAACTTCCCAGTGCAACTCTACTGAAACTGGAGACGCTTCTAACCGACGTGTCAGCTTAGACATTTTATGAAAACTTGAACAAGTTCAGCCAGGGGAATTACTTAAAATGGAAACTGCAACTAAAAAAGGGAGAAACAATACAATTTCTACATATTCATGCAGTAAAAATGTTATCATGAATGTCTCACCACAGGGCTAAGTTCAGATCATCTCACCAGCCAAACTGCGTTTTGGGTGAATTTGTTTTGAGTTACAGACATCTTTGAACTGATGCATCAGTTTGAATAAACAAAACATCGTACTGCAGTTACTTATACCATATTGCAGATCAAACTGCTTGTGGATACTCAAAAAGCTCTCTCTAAAGGAAGTAACATAAAATCCTGAAAAGAGAGGTTTAGAAGTGGCTACAGGAGATGATTTTGTCCAAGCCAGGTTCAGCTCGCTCTGCTGCCACTGCAGGAATGTGATTTCCTGCCCCGTTCCAGGTACAGAGTTCCCTGCCCATCCTAAATAACCCCATCATCTCCTGCTGCATTTAAGCATGCTATTTTTTCACTTCCAGCACAGATGCTGAGATCCATCTTTTCCTATTTTGCAATATTTTTTTTTAAACAGACGTGAAGATTGCTCCTTTATCTTTTCCTCATCTGATCTTTCTTTTTTCTTAGGCCAACGCTCAGATCTTTTTATCCCTTCCTCAGAGTTCTTACCCTAACAATCTGACTGCTCCCCCCAGTTTCTTCTGGCCTGCTTCCATCAAGCCTTTACTCCTCCTGAAACTCAGCTCCACGAAACAGAGCTTGCAGATATGTTACTTGCATTTAAAATGCATAATTAGCACTCATTTACTATTTACCTTCATAAAAGTCTTTCCTTTTTTTCTCTGCTGTCCTTTATTCTGACTTCCTCTCTATAGCTTTCCAGTGAGTTCACACAGCCCTTCAGATTTATTGACCTCAAACTTCAGAATGGCAAACTTGCTTCTTAAATTTCCCTTACGTTGAGAAGGAATGGCCCTGAGTACATCTTCACACACTCATCTAAAACAGAACCTTACTCTCCCCTGCTCCAGCTTCTACTTTTACACTTCTTGAGCATGCAACAATCCTTCTTTCCCCTTCACAATCTCAGAAGCGTGATTCATTCCCTCAAATCTTTACTAATATTTCCTTGCCTGTTCTAGATTTCTCTCAGATTCAGTGTGCTTCTCTACCTGAAAGTGAAATAAAAAGAAGCGCAGTGCCTCATGAACAGTAGCCTGTTTTCATCGAGTAATGTTTATTTGATCTAATTCATTTTCAGCATCTTTTTCTGATCCAACCAAAATTTCAAAGTCAATTTCAAAGGAATAAAGAATAAATAAAAGACAAAAACAATGGCAATATGGAGATGTTCAGGAATCAGAATCACAGCTGACAAATGTCCCCTAGTACTGAACACACTTTAATGTGCAGTCACCTGAATTGCTTACTGCAAGTACAAATGGGCTATTGTAGGATGGCAATGTTTAAACCTGAAGGCCAGAGGGGGGTGGCTGTTGCTAGGCAGTAAGGAGGAAAGTGCTCTATGCCAAAGCTGCAGTATCAATTAAATGTTAGGGGCTGGGGGGGAGGTGGGGGTGTGATGGAGGTGGGAGGAAAAGCAGAGTGATTACATACGAATGGTAAATTTCACTATAGTTTCTCACCTCTCTCCCTATAAAGATATTATGATTCTGAGTCTTAGCTTGCTCTTAATGCAGTGCTAAATAAGGTGCACATGGACACGAGGACACAAAAATCACTCAGAAATTCAGCAATGGTGCACGATGCAGGTTTTTACTTGGTACGTGCATATTGAACACGGTTATATAGATAGACTGCAGAAAATAAAAACGTTGCCATGGTCATCTGGTGTTGCTTCTTATATCTACTATAAAAACGGTCATTTATTAAACTATCTACTAGGTGAAGGAATTCTGGGAGGCAGAGGCTGTATTTGTTATTAACACTTCTAATGCTCATGTTCTCAGAAGAAAACTGCCTGAATGGATTATGCAAACACATCTCACCCCGAATTTCTTAAGAATCTGTGACATTAACGAACACATAAAAGGATAAATATCAAAATGGAGAAAAATAACAAAAGATCTACTCTAGATACATTTAATCAAGCTAAACTACACAGCTTCAGATTTATTTACTTTAATTTAAGAATGTAAAAGCACAGCTTTGGTGATGTAGCTACAGTTAAAAACTAACACTAGACAAAAGAAGTTAAACTCGAAAATTAGCCGTAACTATGTCTGAAAGAGTAGCCTCTAAACCATAGTTATCCATAAAGACTTTCTTTTGGGGAATGGCAAACTGGGTTGAATTTAGTGGAAATCTTTCAAAAGAAAAACCTACCTTGTTTAACAAACACACAGATACAAAAACAGGGTCAGTGCAAGAAGCCCAGTGTGCACTGCATCCATTCATTGACTGCTTCCTCCACTCAACCAAACAGTTGAGCCCCATGCCCCAGGCTTCTGCCTGTCTGCCAGCAGAGCTGAGTCCTTCATGATGGACAAAACCTGCCAGAATGCAGCACTTGAGGCCTCAACATTTCATGGGCATTTATTCCTCAGAGCACTATATTGCATTACTAGGTTATAGTGCAAATATTACACATATAGAATCATAGAATGGCTTGGGTTGGAAGGGACCTCAGATACCATCTAATTCCAACTTCTCTGCCACAGTCATGGTAGACACAAAGCAGCAACAAGTGTTCCCAGTTTAAAGTGGCAGCTCTCTTCCCCTTCTGTAATTGAAACTATACTCAAAGAACCTACCATTGAACTAAAATATATACACGCACATTTACATCCAACTGCATTCATTTCTTTCAGCCTACAGGCCAGCAACAAAGACAGCAAGGACAGCATTCATTAATTTCTGAATTTGGGATAGCTATTCAATCAAGTTACTTTTATTAAAAACGTATCTTAAAAGCAGACAACAATTATTCTGAGACCTGAGAAATCTGACCTATGTCAGATAGTAAAAAGGAACAGGAACATGACATTACTGTGAGTCCTACTATAGAAGAAAAATAATCCTGAAACACATGCAAGATTAAAATCCACAATCTTTCCCTCAATATATCTCATCATCAATTAAAATAAATACCACATCTGGCCAAGCTTAGAATTCACTTTATCTGATGCCATTGTAACAGACCTCAGGGGGAGTTGCTAAACATTCTCAGTGAAACTGATAGTTTTGTCAACAAAATACAATATTAGCTGTGATTCTTATCTTAGCATGGAGTTACCAAGGTTCCTAGCAAGGAATCAGGAATATAAAATGACTTCAGTCTCTATTTTGAATTGTATTTGGGAGCAACTTCTCCATACGCATCTGCAAATACAAGATTTACCTATCTAAAGACTGGAACGCTGTATAAACACTGAGTCTTGCTATACATATCATAAGAACAAAAAGACCACAGATGTCCAAGCATCTGCCAGTCACTGTGAATCAAGACAAAGTCCTTCCAATGTTTTTCAACAACTGAAACCACCAGCGCTACACACAGAAGGAAAACTCCATTCTTTGCTTTATCACCTTTCTCAGGGAATTCTACATTATCAAAACTATCACATCCTGGCTATGCCCTTTCTCCTTTATGACTTCTTTATTTTTTTATTTTGCTTTGGCTTGTTTTCTCATATTTTTGAGCTGTTGGTTCACTCAAACCACATACTCAGCTGTTTTCACTGGCCCCTCACCAGCCTTTTCTTCTATCGCAAACCGTACTTTGGCAACCTCAGCCTTGGATGGCTTCACCTCTGCTCTCCTCCTTTTGCATAAATTGCTTCTGAAGCATCCCTTGCTATCTTCAGCCACTGCTCCAACATAACACATTACTTTACATACTAAGCAGGCAGAACCAGCTAACAAATTATGGGATGTGCTTGAGTATTGGGACTGAAGAAATGCCAAGCGTATCAAATAGATCTGGAGTGAAGAAAGAAAGGAAGAATTCAAACTGATAAGGGAGCTGACCCCACATCAACACCCAGCCCTTCGACCTGCAGACCATGAGAGAAAGCACTTAAAGGAAATACTCCAGAAATGTGGGCTTATGAAAATAATTTACACACAATACTCAGCCAGTGAGTCAGGAGGGCAACAGCCTATGAAGGCATTTTTTCCTCCCTGTACACAAGCTGTAAAGTTTTACATAAAAGTGGTACTGCCCAAGATTAGTTGGTATCCTGTGTCCACAAGTTTGCTCACTGGCCTGAAAAAGACATCAATCTTTATAAAGATTAGTGAAATCCTTTAGTATTAATTCTAATCCTTTACTATGTTCTAAATTTTATTTTAAAATATTACTCTAATGCCATACGTCACTTTTGGAGGAACAAAACAGGAGTTTACCGAAGTTTCGTCTGGGTTGGTTTTTTGTTTGTTTTTGAACAAAAATCACTATGCGTTCTCTTATCTTCTATTCACCTTGGCCACTATATTAGGAGATGCAGTTTAATGACACACTTATATGAATACAATAATAACTTTATGGCTTAATATGCTACATTGGTAGGATGTACTCCTTAAATCATCAATAAAATTACCCTCAGCAGCTGTATATTTAGTATAGCTACCAGCAACTGGGAAAACTGAATTGATCAATTTATCCATAGCCAAGACATAGATATTTTATACATATATATATATATATATATACATATTTATATAAACTAGATTGTTAACGTTAGAATCCCAGGTCCATATTTATACATTAAAAAAAATAAAATCTGGAATAAAAACAATGAGCATTGGAAATTGGAGCACTATTAAAGACTCAAGAAGGTGGTTCAGAAGCCTATTTCCTGTCAGTTACAAAACCTCTCTAAAGAAAGAGAAATCAGCAACATCATGCCCTTCTGAGAACAGATCTCACCAGGAACATCACCTATTTTTTTTTCCTCTTCCAATTACTCAGGTTGTAGCCCCAGTCTCAAAAGACTACCAAATGTTCTGCCTTCAAATAGGCTGCTACCTTAGCACTACTTGAAATTTACCCTATAAATTCACATGGCTCTCCAGTTGCAGCTGTTTCAGCTAAAGAGATTATTAGTATTATCCCAAGCCCTCCCTTAGCCCTTTGCTCTCCATCTGAAAATTACTGTTTATGCTCTTCTTTTGATGCTGACCTCAATCAAAATGAGCTGGGTTTATTTACACATTTTAAATATTATATATTTGGTAGCCCAGCTCATCAGCAAACTACCAAAATATTTTTCTGTTGGAAGTCCTCTCCCTGAGACTAATAATAAGCTCTTGACAAACCGCAATCCAACATGAGTCAAATCGTAGGATTTCTCTTGCATCCATGGTAGGCAATAGCTGCTTTATTTCCTGAAATGGCATTACCACATCAAAAGTTTTTAGCTGAATGGGCTCTGTGCCACTGTAAAGGTTTGCTATTAATAGGATAAAATAAACTGTATGATTCCAACAACCAGGTTAAAATTCCATACGTGGCCAGAAGGTGACGGGAAATGAGATGAAGCTGTTGTTATTTAATGAAATACACGATCTCCTGCAATATAACAGCTTTCAAGAAACTATATATGCTTTTATAATACAAAGATACATCTGAACTGTGGAATGAATGAAAGAAAACAAAGGCACACAGTTTCTATTAGTTAGTATTTCCAGAACAATGATGCATCATAGAATCACAGAATGTAAGGAAGAGTGCTAAACATACACATTTCTACATGCTGCCAAATTAAGGATAAAACCCAAAACAGAAATTGTAGGCAAAAAATAAATACCTTCCCCCCCACACACACACAGAACAGAAAATGTCTTACACAGATCATAAGCATGTAATTATAAAACCATTTAAACTACTAAAGTTTGTCCTAAAGTCAAAAATACAATTGTGTAACTGTATATATGTGGTAGGTAAGACATGCATGCACGTGAGTACACGTGTACACACACAATGAGATGTACTAGTAGCACATGGACAACTAGTTAATCTGCATCTCTTGCTTTCCAGTTTAAGGATGACTGCAGAAAGACCACAAAAGTTCACAGCAACTCCTGATGACAGCGAGCAAACAAGATGTTTGGAACACAACCTGCTTTCCCTACCCTAGGACACATCTAACCACAGCTCAGCTTGTCTCCAACTAGATGAAGCATGAAGCCCAGGAGACACAACTACAAGGGGCTGCTCACTCCGTCAGGCAGCCTCCTGCACTCAGCACCACTCACCTGGGAGAAAACCTGGGAGAAATCCTTACAACAGCTTCCAGCTGCTGTTGGCTCCCGCATTAACCACAGAAGAAACACACATAGCACATCCTGCTGGGTAAATGTATTCACCTGTTTCTCCAGGCTTCTTTGTAAAATGCCACTGAGTCTGCAGGGTCACAGCTGCAGATTGTGACTTACGAAGACATTTGAAGATTCAGAGAGAAAAGAATATTTTGTTACTAACTAAAAAGTTTAAGCGAATAAAAGCAACACTTGGTTTTATTATTTGCAAAGATTTTTCCTTGAATATTTTGATCCAAACACACTGAAAACCTGTATTTTTCAAGACCCTGTGAAACTGCTGGGTATTAGTGACATATTTAAGTTTTTAGCTCCTTTTCTTACAGCCCCAGGAGATTTTCAGAGCCACTAAGGATCTACCATCCAAAAAATGCCAAACATTAAATAATAGCTCCTAAGATTAAAAAAAACAAAACAAAAACAAACAAATAAACAAAAGGGGTCACCTGACATAAACTGAGTTGTGACGGTGTACTTGGGTTAAGCTGCATCCTCATATTAAGCCCAGAAAGTCACAGTACCACACAAGGATAAAGTTTAAATTAACCAAACCTTTCCATGTACTATTTGCATATTCAACTACTCCAGAACATGACAAAACCACTCATGTTACAAAATTCTACCGAACATCAATATTTACGGAAAGCATTATTTTTGGTATGTTTCAGTGATGATCTAGTGGTGAAAACCATCGGAATTCTTTCTTGCACTTCTCTATGAAGTGCTCAGTTCACGGAGACCTGTTTCTATCAGACAGTACACACATTCTTCTTGTATAGAATTATTTCAAGCTACCAAACCAGTATTTTCCCTGCTCTCCAAAAACACTTGGATCAACGATGTATAAAATCTTTTTTATAGTAGACCTCTCAGACGATTGCTACAAAAGCTCTTATGCATCTTCCCTTTTAGTAGACAACATAGAAATGATGAACCTGAAATCACTTACATAAAAAGCTTGAAAAAATCTGAAACAGACGGCTAGATGAACATAATCTGATTATCCATCTCCAAGAAAGTACTCCCAATTATAATAGCACGGATTATCAAATAATTCCTGCTAAGCATAGCATTAGAAACATTATTAAAATTAATGGTTGCAGTTTTCAGCTGATGAATGCATAATAGATGTGACATCATACAAATGATCATAAGAAAGCAATGTGCAATTAGGTATTTTTGAGAGCAGGAGGCTGTCAACAACATAAGCACATGCAGGAAAAAGTGACAACTGAAAAATGCAGTGTTTTGGTTCCCGTCTTGACTGTGTCAAATAGACATGCTATTATTCCTCGCAACATCCAGAATATATTCTGCACATCTATAATAAAGGTCTATTCAGTGTTTCAAGCATATAAAACACAGCATGAATTACCATAGAAAGAGCTACCACAACAAATATAATGTTTTGGGGCATACAAATACATTTCACATTTATCTCAAACCACAGCTCCTGGAATACCCCGATAGCATCAGATTTTCAGCTTTTATTAAAAAATACTTTAACTCATAGTATTTTGAAGGAGAATGTGACAGTATGGCCCAAAAACACTCAGCAGACAGATGATAAATTAACAAATCATCCCTATTTTAATATAACTACATATATTGCTTAAGTATGTATATGTGTAGTATATATGTGCTGCATCTGAGATCATCGAGTCCAATCACCAACCCATCCCCATCATGTCTTTCTCTTTCTTGCAGGATTGCAGCTCGGAGGCTCCAGTGAGCACAGGTGCACAAGAAGATGTTCAATGCATTCTGAGCTTTGGACACTGCCAACAACCACACTTCTCTAGATCAAACATGAGATTATATCTAAAAGAAGTCAAAGCAGCACAGGGAATAGGAAGACCCTTAACCACAGGATCTATGTTTCTGTAAAGAGATGGAAAAAACCAAATGGATCGAGAATATTGTAAAGACTGAGCCAAGAACTACTTTGATTTAAACTGATGAGAGGAAAAGGACATAACCAGATATGTTTAAGCCCTACTTGCTGGCTGTAATAGAAAGAAAGCTTTTCTAAGCAATGAGAATCCTATTCTGGAAAAACCTCGGGCTAACAATTTAATTTCTGACTGCGGAGATATTACCTTTTTAAATCAACGATCAAGGAAAGGCTTTTACTTCTTGCAAGTGCATTTCCAACCATTTCCTTTTCCGCGGTAATCCTGCCACCAGATGGAGTTCACATCTTACAATGCTCACAGGAGAAAGAACAACAAAAACCACAAAACCATTTATGGATTTCAACACATTCCATACAAAAACAGCTTAAAGTCACTGTCTGCACTTATATTGAAGGAAGTATTTGGCAAACCAGCAAATAAAAAGAGTGAGCAGCACTCAGCAAACACTGCTACTGCTGAAAAAGACGGAGTTTTAAGAAGACTTAAGTCATTCATTTGAAACTATGCTGAGAATCTAACAGCAAAATATGTAGTTACCAGATTTGTTCTCTAGATTATAAAACATCCAGCTGATGCAAACTTTATTCCTTTAGAAATAATTTTCTTCTTGACAAAGAGTGACAGGATAACCCAAGAAGTGAAGCATCATAGATGTGAACAAACCTACATTCTAAGAAAGAAAACCATTTGCTAGTAGACAGTGCAAATTTAAGGTGCAGTCCAGCAATTTTGATTGAAGCAGAAATCACAGCAACTTCAGAAGGAACTCCAAAAATCAGCAGAATATAGAAGAGAGAAACTATCCAGTCCATACTCACCCAGCCCCGTAGCACTGGAAACAGATGTTTTATCTCTTGCTACTTCTGACAGATTAACTAATTCCAGAGTTGTCCATAATTAACTTTGGCATGAAGGTAACTACACTTGTACAATCAGGAAGACAAATGAAATGTCAGCGAGAGGTACTCTGAAGTAAATTGTTTCTTGTCTTATCTATAAGGAACAGGTGTTATTTTTTTTAAGAAGTGTGACATGACAGCACAAAACAGCGTCTCTCCACTAGTCACTTAATAAATGTAAATATCATAGAAATACTTTAAATACCAAGTAAAGTAATAGGAATAGGAGAAAAACAGAAATTGGTTAGTAAAACAAGACAACACTCCCTCCACAACCCCAAATACCACCCTTCAGGAGGCTCGGGGTCTGCAAGGAAGCTTCTGGTACTGAGCAGGAGACAGAGAACTTGGGTTCTGCAAGGTTCCGTCAGCTGTACCATCAGTTCAAAAAGATACCTGGAACTCTGATGTCACTTGTCTCACTGTCCAATATATCCTTGCCTCAGATTGTGAACTACCAAATTAGCTCCAGGGCTGATGTTGCTATTTGCAGCAGGTAAGAATCAAATCAGTACAGCCTGCCAGTGATGATTATGTTTCTCTCTAATCACCATGATGTGCTTGCACCTGCTAACCATGACCAGCAGCTTCACATAGACAAGTCCTCTGTCTGTCACCTCTGGAAATGCACCTCAGTAGAGGTGCTCCACCTCCAGTAACTCAGCAGAGATATTTGGTACAGGCAGCGTGATGAACAACAGGGCCAAAAAAATAGCCAAACTTTGAAGGAAAAAACAACAACACACAGCGGTTGCACCTCCCATGGGATGAAGACTGAAGGACAACAAAAGCTATCAACAGGGAAAAAGGTATTCAGACTTAGGCTGGGTTCTCAGAATGTCATTACAGGATTACCAGATATATACTTTGCCATGTTATGTGGGATGTTATTTAGTAACACTATAAGTACAAATCTGTCACCCCTGTGCCTTTCTTGTTTACCTCACCTCGCCCCTATCATCCTAAATCCTACTATTCTCTGTCTTTTCTCAACTCAAGATTACTTTTTGCTGTCTTATCAGTCTCCTCCAGACTGATAGTTTCAAAAGCAAATATATTCTTGATGCAGGTATCTGACAGGTTCTGCCTCACTTTCTATGACATCTGTGCCAAAAAGCACACTGGAGCTAAGGATACGTGCAATTGCATCTCAGTGCTCCTAAGTACCCTAACTGCAAAAAGTTTTCTTACTTTATAGAACGATTTCCACAGTGACCTTTCCTAACAATGCCACTGGACATTAGTCATCAGTACAGTGCATCTTAGACTGAAAGTGATAGCAATTCAGTCTGTACAGGTCTAAGAGGTGGATAAAATTCTTCAGTCAATAACAAAATAAAAGATATCAACTGAGAATTGCTAAGAAAATACCTTACCCTTTTTTCATCATATATTCTGAAAATAACCATCAGCTCTTCTCTTTGGGTGGAAAAACTAAAGCGGTCTTCCCAGAAAATATGATTGCTTCAAATAAATAAACTATATATAAAACATACCAGCTTGTGTGCATACTGATTAAGGTTCTGATTAAAATTGGAAGAGTGAATGCATCACTCAGCCCAGGTTTTATCAATATCACGTATGCTTCATATTTCCATATTGCAATGACATCACATCACTTGACTGCTGGACGTGTACTTTGCTGAAAAACCCCCCAGAGCACAGCTGACTTTTTAACTTTTTTTGTATTGCTAACGTTATTGAAGGCAGAAAAAAGGAGAGGAAATATTTCTGCTTTCAGATTTATGGATCACCAAAGGCAGTTTAGCAATTACATTATGAGCTATAAGATAAAATCCCTCTGAAATCCATAAAAATCTAATGTGAGTCTAATGTATATTGCTGAAAGTAAATATGCTTAAAGAAATTAAATGAGAATTTCAATATAATACATAAAGTTTCTGTCAAAACAAGCAGTCTCTTGGATTTCACGCGTACAAGCAAATAACTGGGAAATCAGTGTTGTCCTAAGCACAGGTGCACACTGAGCAGCCTCTGTTTATCAGTAAAAAGCTTCTTGCCTTCATACACCACAATCTGCAATTCCAGCTTCATCTGCAAAAGCAGAGGGAGACGGCTAAAATGGCATCATTAATAAAGCCTGAAATAGCGAAGTTCTGAAAAGAAATAGTTGGAAGGTCTCTTTAGAGAACTCTATCAGTGGCATTGCAATCTACCTGGAAGAGCTCATTTCTTCACCCGCTGGATCTGCTGCAGGCAGGAGGCCCTGGAGGAACCAACTACAAGTAGCCCCACGCAGCCACTGTAACAGCCTGACCTTCGCTGGCTATCACTGGTATCTCACCTTCTTTCCAGGTTTCTTGTGTTAATGTGTTGGTTTCAGGTTGACACTAAAATAATATCTCACTGTCTCTGCAGACACAGTTCACATCTTCCGCTTCCAACAAAACCCATGCCATGTGACAGTGCCAAAATGGAAACCAGTCCCCAGTGAAAGTTAGGCTCAGTCTTCCATAGATTCTACCAAACAACAAAAAAGGCCTAAGTAATAAAAAGAGACCAGATGATCAATGCGGCAAAATTCCTTCTAAAGAAATTCCAAAGCTTTCCTTGTGCTATGTGTTACCACAAAATGGTATGTGGGCCACTTCAAGGTGCTGCTACCACTGTATGCAGCTTCATGCACTTAACTCCTCTCCACTCAACTTAAACCCTCTTTTATAGAGATAGGTGACATATGGAAGCCTACATACATATGTTAATACAGAACAGTGGCATTCAGAAGAACTCTCCTTCATGAGAAAGAATTGCCAATAGCAGCTCGGCAATATCTAGGAAGGAATGTGTTTAGATGGTTAGTGAAATCATGTGTTGCCTCACAGAAAATAAAAATTTCTGCAGGAGTCAGGAACACTTTACCTCAAGGCATAATACAACCATTAACTGTGCAGTAATTATTGACTGTGAATTCTAACAGTATGCTCTGATGCATTTGGCATTGGCACGGAACAGGAGGCAGTAAACTAATTCAATTACATGCCTGATCTGTGAAGTTTATTGATCTTCAGAACTGGGGCTAACTTACAGAGCCTTAACTGGGAAAGCTAAGAAGATGCTGAAATGGTCTAATACACATCTTCTTTTTTTTGCTGCGGTTGTTAATTAATGCTGTTATTGGTACCTAAACTGGAGTCAACATTTCTTTGCATTGCTGGGCACAGCAATAAAATATGGAATGTGCCTCAAATTTTCTCTCTCTCTCTCTTTTTTTTTTTTTTTTTTAATTTCATTTATTTCTTATGTACCTTAAAATATAGAAAGATATGAATGAATATTAAGAAACCCAAACATCTGAAACTGACGTACATTTATCATGCATTATATTTTAAGCTTTTCAATATTTCTTCAATCTTTGTCTGAAATCTGAAAATTCTTTAGTAGAGCAACAACTGAAGGGCACTTAAAAGAAGCTCTACTGCCCCACTCTCAGAACGTCCCCTCCATAACTGATAGCAATTACAGCTGTAACAATGTGGACTTCTGTTTCTATTACACAGTATCAAGACGAGCACTCTTCAGGCAGAATTTAGCATAAATTACTGGACACGCTGAGGCTACTGAAAACAAGCTCACATTGTCTGAGATGGAATATTTTGTATCATTGTTTTGATAGAAGCGCAAAATATTAGGTGATATAAATATATAAGTAGTGAAAGTATGCTTAGCACTTGGAAAATGTTTTCCTTCACTTGGCCTCATTTTGTCATAGAAGACGACTGCAATCACAGCATCTGCTGTGACATGTTATAGCCACCATGACTTAGTGCTGACTACAGCTTTTTTCCTATCTCAAGTACCACTACTACAGTCCATTTTCATAGGTTTTAGGAGGATGCTGATTCCAATGTAATGAGCGTCAGAAAGCATCTGGCAATTACACCCCAGAGAGAGGCTAACTGATAAATTAGCAAACCCACTGCAGCTGGCAGGCTGGCAAAATCTAGTCTTTAAAAACAGTCTTCAGATAATCTCCAGTACATACAAAAAAGTTTATAAAGAAGCAACATCTAATGTATTTTGAAAGAAATGTGACTGAGATGGTAAATGAAACCCCTGAAAAAAGCCCTGCCCAGTTCTGGCTCTTTATTTTTTTAATCCCATTTCCCAGGTTGCACAGCTCCTAAGGTGAATAGGCAGCTTTTACAGTCAGGACCACATGTGATAAAATACATTCACATCAAGCCTCAGGTTCATAAAGTGTTTCTGATAATGTTCCAAGGTTTTAATCTGCTGGCTACAGTGAAAAAGCAAAGATCAAAATAACCCAATAAGCAAACTAACGAATGGCCTCACAAACCAACTGCTTCACATCCAAGTACCAGGTGGTCTGTCTGGAGCAATGCTAACTACAGCAGTGCCTCCAGCTAACAGAGCTGCCCGACACAGAGAGCCTGAGCAGCTCACTGGAGAGCTCACTGTTGTGATGCTCTGCCTCAATGCATTCTTCGTCTCAGAGTGAACTTCTCAAACACCAAGTCAGGAATCAAGGCCAAGCTATGAAGAAAGGAAAAAGGAAACAAGGAAATGTGTAACTGAAATGTGCTGTCACAAGCAGGTTTTGAGTCAAACAGACCTGTAATTCACCGGAACACATTATGAACAGTATTTTGAGATCAACCACTTTTAAAGAATAATTTACCTGCAGTTAATAAAATATGAATGTGTAATCACTTATAAGCATTTCAAGTATTTCTGAAACAGCACAATATCTTCAAATAATATAGAATAGGGATTATCTGCAGCATATTAAAGTAGAAGCTCAGCCAACACTGAATTTATCATGGTATTAAGTAAGAAATGGCCGCTGCATTTTCCAGGGAATTGGGTCGGAATTCACCTGGCTGCATACAGTAATGCAATTGAGAGAAAAAGGTTCCATGAAAGCAGCAGATATGACTGGTCACTTTTTCTTCCTGGGTTAACAGATATATTTGGATAAAGGTTACTGAGAAGCACATGAAAGCTGACCTGGGGGCACTGCATAAGTACAGTTCAAAAACAAAGTGCTCAACAAACAGAAAAGGAGAATAAAACTGAGTGAACCTTTCAATTCAGCAGCAGTAAAACTAGAGGGCAGAAAATGACATTCAACTGTATAAACTTGTTACAACAACAAAGCACAGTAGGAAGTTACAAAACACGTATCTCGTGGTAACCATTCCTACACTACATATAAGCAAAACAATAAAACAGTTGCATCATAGCAAAGCTGAACCTACACAGTGACTCACGCTGGGAAACCCAGGCACTGGCAGTGGAAGAACATGGCAATGAGAATGTGAGGAACACAACCCACCAGAAAGTGAAGCAATGCACAACGAGCACAGTGGAAAAGTGAAAAACAAGGTGAGTCAATAAGGCTGGTAACAATCCATCTAAGCTAACTAAAAGCATCATCTCCACAAGATGAAGGGCATTCTGATATTTCAATTTCAAGCACAGTCTGCAGTTGTGTTCATCAGATAGTAAGTGCAGCCTAAAGTATATGATTAAAGTAAGGACAAAAGTCAGTCAGAATTGCTGTCTGGACAGCACTTATCTGTGACACGCAGAAGCCAAATCCTGCGAGTCACTGAAGATACAAAGAACTTCAGGAAGTCTTCACTCACCCAGAGACAGCATCCTTTCCCATAGCAGCAGAGCAAGTAAGGGCAGGCAAAGGATAGGAGTGGTTGGTATGGGCCATACAGTTTTACTGGTAAGGAGAAACGCTTACCCACCTGTTTCCCCAATAGCAAAAGCACAGAGCAGTGACATGGTTTCCCTTCAACTGACTGATCACCAGCAGACCTCAAGGACATGCACCATTTGATCCCTGGAATTTCTCAGTACGACTCCAACTGCAACATCACCTCTTCTTTTTTTTCCTCATATTCACTCTTGGGATGCATTAAACACCACAAAATGCATCCATGATAAAGACCTAATTTACATGATTTTAAGAAGAAATCCCACAACACCACAGATTACTTAATCGTATATTTGATTCTGCTTATGGATTATGCATACAATGCAATAACTCAAAGCTTCATCACTCCCTTTCATCTACAATAATATCCTCTTACAGAATTTTCCTTAAGGAAAAAAGCTGCCTTTCCTAACCCATGAAAAAGCAGTCACTGAACTGTGCTCCTGAACAAAGCAGAAAAACCTGAGCCGTCACTGTAAATCAGAGCAAACGGAATACAGAATGTGCACATGTACACAGAAGAGGAGAACATCACTTTATGCAGAAGATAGATGGCTGCCTTCAACTTTGCACTTACTTCAGTGGATGGGCACACTGCTTTCTTCATCTTCTTCAGGGAAACTGTGCTACACCAGTAAGGAGTTGGAGTCACACCAATTCTTAGTACAGTTACATACCATTTTGGCCGGTGTTTTGCATACTAAATAGGCACACTTCACACTTTCCAACTAGAAGAGCTGGGAACACACATTCAGAATTCACCAAATCCCAATTCTCTGATTTGAAAAGGAACTCAATGTATCCACTCAATGGTAGCAACCTAAAAGATGTAGCTGTACACAATTGCCCCCAAATATAAATACAACTTTTGAGAAGTTCTTTGTTTTGTTTTGCTTTTTACATTATTTGGGCTATACTTATATATAGCTCAAAAATAATATTTCTAGCAGAAATCAGATACCAAAGGAATAAGGTTATATAAAGTCTTTCCAATGAGACATCAGCCTACCTCCCTAGTGACTCCAGAAGAAATGTTCAAAATATACATTAGATTAATGAAGAAAAGACTTTCAGGTCACCATGCAATTTCTATTAAATGCAGAGACAATAGAAATAAAAAACCAAAACACATTTTAAATTAATAACATTTTAAGGCAGCAGGTGAATTAAGCATCAGAACAGAAATAATCACACTGCTAAAGATTTAATTCACACAATCTAAAATGATTAACAGTACTATTACTTGATAAATTGCCCACTTCCACTGGACAGGCACTTCCTGCTTCTTTCTGTCTTTAGGCAGCAGTCAGGTTGCTCTTTGCCCCTTCATTCTTATGTTAAGAAATGTTTACCTATGGCCTTATGCCCAAAGTTACCAGAAAAATAGTGTGAAAAATACATCCATTGGGACATCCTGACTTCGACAACAGAAAAATCTCATATTCTTTTTGGCCACCCGAATAGCTGTGGAGCTACATAGAAAGCAAGACTGATGAACTTCAAAAATACCATTCTTTAAAGTAATTTTAGCCAAAAGATAATTTTTCAGCAGATCAACTCCTGCAGCCATTTGACCAAACTGCCCTATGAGGGTTAGTAGCAGCATAAAGGGGAAAAAGACAGGGCAATGGGGAGGCGAGAAAAGTAAGACAACACATCTCAGATACCATCTGCAGCTGCAACCATTCTGCAAATATGAGGCTGCAAATGTTACATGGAACAGAGCAAAGCAGCAAGTCCTGCTTTCCCCAAGCTGGCAAGAGAACTGGCTCTGCAGCAATACTCAAAAACCACACAGACCATGATCAGAGCAAAACAAAACCAGAAATGATAAAGACATTCAGATCCATTTTCCTTAATACATAAGCAAAGTTGAATTCTAAAGGAAACAAAGCATTTTGTGCTGAACAGGTTACTAAAAGATTGCTCCTACTACTGATTTCCAATTGAGGCATCAGAAGATGACATTAGGACGACTTCATGGTACTTATAATCTTAATCCTGGGACTCCTACACCCAGTCAGTCCCACTTATTCAAATTTCTGTCATATCCTTGCAGCTGTAAGACAAATCACATTTGTCCTTGATATTGTAAGGATTTTTAAATACATTTGATTGGGTTCCTAGAGAAGAGAGAGATTTGGCTTGCTCCTGCATTGTCTTCCTAGTCCCATTACAAACTACTGTTGCCTAAGAGACTTTCAAATGTGATTACTGAAAACATAAGCCATGAAAAATGGTAAAACATTCCTGTGCATCAGAGCAGACTTGAGAAATCTCACAAGATGCTCATTTCCTCTCGTGCAGATGTCCAAACACAGAGCTTTAAGAAGAAAACGCGGTATTTACTATAAACAAATCAAAAAGTAACAAATGTCATCTTTTCCCCGTTGTTTTAAATGAAAACAAATATTTTTTGTACAACAGAATGGAAATTTCCAACATCAAACTGGGCAACTGAATTCAAGTTCCAGAATTATTCTGCAAATAGAGTTTCGACCTTTCTCTCAGTAGATACAAATACTTATTACAATACCTCTGTAAATACCTAAGTTCCTTACATTCCAGCTGTCATACTCCTTCCCATCAATGCTATGCCTGGAAATGATGCAGGGGACTAAAACAAAACAAAAAAATGGCACCTGAGATGAACAGAACTGAGGCACCTTCCTTTAGTAGCACAAAATCCAAGAGTATTATTCATGAGGGGCATAAATAGGGGGGACACTGTCTGACATATTTTGGCAGCAATCTCAATTGTGGTGAAACTGGTATTCTGAAGAAACAAAGCATTTTACACTTAGATTCTTTTTGCTCTTCTTTAACCTTCAAGCTGCTTAAAAACAACATAATTTTTAATCTGCATATTGCATGGCATCAAAATAGCACTTCTGCAAAGCTGACAAAACATATGCTGTCAGCAAAGAACAAAATGATCTCTTTGATTCTAATACCTGTGATAGTAGCATGATAATAACTACGTGTGACAACTTCTCCCTACTCTCAAAATAATTATGGCTCTCTAGAATTCAGCATCTGCGTTACCAGATGTTACTGTCAAACACGTAAGCAAAAGCACTGCAGGAACCTGGCCAGCCTCCAGAGTTTTTGTCTCAGTACCTCAGCAGATGCAGGTGGTTTTCAGTGGTCCAATATTTGGAGCACCAACCCATGCAAATCCACTTATGTAAACAAGAAAACAACAGTAGCATATAATGCATCATACCCAAAGAGCTTCAGTGGAATCACTTCGGTCTGACTGGGAATGACATTTCTGCTAACCTACTGAGAACTCAGATCAGGTTTTAGCATTTGTCTGACATAAAAAACAAAAAATATTAATGTCACTACCTATTTCTGAAAGCCCTTCTCTCCAAATCTCGCATTAGGATACGATTACTTGCTTTAACTTCAACATTCTTACATACATAATAGTATTTGCCAGAAGGATGACATACAAGTTATTAAAAACAGACAGGTACAGCAACATTTTAAAACCTTATATCGAATCCATAAATCATTCACTCTGAAGACATAACTTGTAGCTTAGCAGCAAACTCGGTTTTTATGGAAGAATTTTTCCTCCATCTATGTACCTCCAAACTGCTGCAATTTGAAATCAAATTATCTTCAGTAGGGAAGCAATGCAAACTCTAGCTGAACTTCTTGAGTAAAAATAAACATATTTAAAATGAAATTAACTGTAGCCAGAGGGTAACAATCTCTCAAAAATGTGCTTAAAGCATTACTGACGCAGAACCTTTTTGATGTCACACACCTTAGCTCTGAAATCAAGAGGTTTAATTTAAAAGGAACAAGCCTCTTTCTACAGATGACTCATGTACCCCTTCTTTCCCACAACCAGACACAGATTAGCTTCCCCTCTACCATCTGGCTGCACTTCCCTATGTTCTCTCTTCTCTGTACCTAAATAACATGCCAACCAGCACGCAGCAAGACAGTTACATTTGGAGGGCTTTCTCCTCACAGTTGCCCCAAAGCATTCTGCAAAATCAGCAAGTGAGGTACAGTGTGCTGCTGGTGTTTGAATTAAGGAGGTGAGCGCACGTGGGGTGAACTGCTTAACTTAGATGTGAAATATGAACAATATGAGAATCCATCTGGCAGATCCCAGCAGAGATGTGCAGCTGGAGAGGTAAAGCAAAGCCAGTCTTGCAGCCAAAAAGCTCATCCAGTATTTAGTATTTCGGCATGAATCTCAAAAGATGCTGGATATGTATCAACCATAGTGTGCGGATAGAGGACTCAGGCAGGAATCTTTAGGGCCTTTATAACAGCAGGACTCTAGCACTACGGTAATAAAGTCAAGGTTTCAACTATAAAACTTTTTCATGTCTGTATAACTTAACTGTCAACAATTTCGTGGTTCAAGTATTTCTTAAAAGCCCTTCGCCTCCATTCAAACTGAATTAAACTGAAGTATCCAATCATTTTTAAATAGCATAAGTAGTTTCAGGCTGTTTGCAATCTCTTATACAGTTCTCAATATTCAACATTTAACCTGAAGTTCAACAATTAAGGCTGCATTAGCAGACATATCCTCTTCAACTACCCTCAAATTCCACGATTCAATTTCCTTATTTGTAAGAAATGTCTGTGCACGCTACAACTATTTTGTTAATGGTAACAATCAATTCTCACAATACTATTTTATCCAGTTGTAGTTTAACAACTAGTTTTCATGTATTCAAGGCTGATAAGATATAATTTTTCTAGTAAGTCTGGAATGATTTAGGTAAACAGGCAAAAGCAATTCAAAGGCAATTTCTGTTGCATTTTCTTCAAGATAAGATAAGGGCATCTCTACCCTGCTTTCCTCTACTACATAAAATCAGAAGCATATAATTAGCTGTAAACAAATATTCACTTTAATTTTCTGTATCTTGTAGAATATGGTCTCTTTCTAAGTTAGTGCTAGCTTTATGGGCTCAAATAATACTGTAAGTAAAAATCATTTGATTTTACCACGTATTTTCAAATATTCCCAAGGCAGTTTAAATATTGTCTCAAACATATGCTAACAGGTATGGATTATTTCTCTTTCAGCTATAATGATAACAGAAAGAAACTTGAATAAATTCAAGACATTACCACAATTTGAAGCACAGGGCAGGGGAAAAGAGAAAAGACCAAAACCAAAATAGCTTTTCTGGCAATCTTTAACAGCATTCTTAGTTCAAAAGTGAAGCTACAACAGTAATTTGCAATACAGAAAGTACCAAGATGTACCTTGTAGTTGGATGGCAATCTAGAAAAGAACACTAATTTTCCATTAATGTTGTGTCATCTATTGAAAGCAATATATAGCCAGTATTATGATACCTATTCTGTCGATTCAGGAAAAACAGCCCTGTCATTTTCTGTAAGGTTACATTTCTTCTCTGAGATATCTTTTTATGATTTCAACTTATGTGCTGGATTGCAGTCTACCATGAGAAACCAAGAAATGCTTTGTGTACAAACTACAGTAAGATGACAATTATTACAAACCTTCCTGTGTAAAACCACTTTCATTCTAGAGAAAGTAACAATTTCTCCTCTGGGATAATAGATATTGATTTATGGATGCAATATCCACCATTCTCATCTCAGTCAAAGTCATTACTCAGGACACTAATGAATAGCACAATGATACATAACAAATAGTTAGACTCATCTTCAGATAAACGTTTTGTATCTCTGCTGAACCAGGAATCACACAATGTAGAACAGCCTGCAATCAGTCTTTACCATACAACAAATAAAAGGAGCTAAAGGGTCCTTATGCAGCAAGGATCTAGTATATAACCCAATCTTAACATTAATTACTTTGGCGTAGACTGAAATGCAGTTACCGAATAACCCAAACTCAATCATCCTGTATTCTTTAGAAAGCACAGCCATCACTGGGTAAGCTTACAAAGAAATTTACCTTCCTGTGCTGAAAGACGTGGTGGAAATGTCAGCAGTTTTATCTGAACAGAAGCAAATGGGACTTGATCTCAGGAGAGTCAGCTGTTGTGTAAAAGCAAACAGCCTTCAGCAAGGCAGCCCAGCTGCAGCATGTGAGGCCCAGGGGGGGTGCAAGGCCCTGGGGGTGAGGCACTCCGGCAGGATGCCTGCAAGGGCTTCGGGACTTCCCTGAGGCAGTTCAGAACAGGTAACTGAGGAAAGGCAGTCCACTGGCAAGAGATTTAATCTGGCTCAGTAGTTCTACATTCCCGCTAGAAAAAAAAAAAAAAAAAAAAATTAAAAAAAAAATATTTACCAGACCAAAAAATTGATCTTAAAAAATCACCAGTGTTCAGGATGCTGGCAATCAGCCTGTGCTGAGAGCAAGGAGCAGGCCGCCAAAAATGGAACTGTGAGCTGTGTCAAAGCAGCAGCAGGACCCTATGAGCAGTGCCCCATGCACTCACTGTCCTCTCCAGACACTTCTCTGTGTACCTTATGAGGCCACCAGGACAGATTATAGCAAAAAAATAAACCTGACCCTTCTGCATGAGGCATCCCGCCAGGCTGTGTATGGGCGCTGAGGAGAAACAAGATGGCGGCTCAGCTGGCTTTGCCCCCACAGGGCACCGCACACCTCAGGCAGCAGACCTTATCATGGCAGGGATGGCACCACACAGCAACATCCTTGCAGAGCCTCTCGCTTACCTGAGGACCTAATTTTGTACAGGATAATGTGATCTTTAATGTCAGTCTTAATTATTGTTAACAAAGGAGATGGGATCCAATCACACTTCCAACATTTAATCCTGGTTATGACTTATCCTGATCCAATTAACTGTTTCCCAAACAGTGAGACCTTTTTAACTTCTATACGTATGAAGCCAGGAGAAAAGGAAACACACGCAAAAGAGACTGAAAATTCGGTGAGCCTTGCTCTTCCTCAGGGCAGCACTGATTGCTGCTGCAGTTGCAGTCTGCACATGCTGCAATTTCTGCTGCAGCAGCGCTGGCATAGCTGTACAAAGAGAGCTAGATTAATCCAGTCAGGATGTGACGAAAGCATGTAAAACCAATTTCCAAATCCATAAGACTAAAGTAGGATTTAATTTATTTAGCTTTGCATTTCTGCAATAATTTCAAATGATTCTTATTTTAACAGTGCCTGTTTTGTCGTCAAGAAATAAAAAATAAAACAAAAAACTTTAGCCAGTTGAGAGCTGCAAATCCAAGATAATGCCCTGAAGGCCTCGCTGTGCTATAAACAGCTCTGTGCATGCTCCAGCAGAGCATGGCAGCACCGAACTTGGCCCCGGCTTTGTTCCTGCCAAGCCCCAGAACCTCTCTTCTAGTTCAGTTTATTAATCAAAAGAGAATAATAATATCAAACCTTCTCAGACAAGCTATTTAAAATAGCTCAGTAAAGAAGGAAAATAAGTGGTAACTCCAGAGATTTAGAAACTTAATGCTAACAACAGAGCAAACTCCCACTGCCTTTTCTTTAGAAGCCAGTTGGTAAAAACTTGAAGAAGCTGATCTCGGCTTCCCAGTAATGACAAAAAGCAGAAGGAAAGGCGGGCACTGTAGCTTTGTGTCTTTAATGTAAAGAGCTGCCTTCCTCTGTCAGAAACCCCTGTGAAGGCAGTGGGCTAGTCAACAGAGCTGGCCCATGTTGCCATCAGTACGATTGAGCAGAATGTGATCTTCTCATTCTCCTTTAAAGTTTTTCTTAGTTTACTTGACCCTCACTGTAACTAGACCAGGCATACACTGCATTAACACAGTCCTTTCACTTAGAAGTGTTTGTACAAGTGCTACAGAACACGCACAGAGTTCAGCTCTCCTGTTCCTCTGGGTGTCATCTCCAGTTCCAGCACTCAAAGGTCTGCACTACAGTCTGAGCATTGCATGTCAGCTCCTAGGCTACAACCTCTGATTTTAACACATGGTCAAAAGGCAGAGTTAACTAATATTAGTAAAAGGAAAGAAAAGCCCTAATTTTTGAGAAACTCACCACACTGCAAAAGTGGGACGAGTTTTCAAAATTACAATCCAAGAGATTTTTTTTTTTTTGTACATGTTAGAAATTTGAGCTCAATACAGTTTGGTAATATTTTTTGGGGGAAAAAAAACAAAGATAAAATGCACAGATGAGAAAAGCTTCATAAAGGAAACACTAAGTCACATCATCCCATCTTTCTCACTTTATCACTGCTTTTTACTTCTAATTCCTTTCCTTCCTCTTTCAGCCACTAACGTTTTCCCACACCACACTAAGGAGCTCATGTACCTATTTTAATGTGAATGTATCTGTGCACTGAGATCAGCCTAATATTTTATGTTGTCTAACACCTACTTCACTAGGAAGAAAATGAGTCCTCCAACTCATATTTCTCATCTACTGCTAAAGAAATGCTACCAACTTCTTCAGGATTTGAGGCCCATCCTCCCCTGCAGAACTGCATCCTTTATAACTTTCTAGGTTCTATGATAACATAGCCATCATAGCAGTTCAGTTCTTACAGTTTCAAAGGACTTATAAATACAGAAAATACCTCCGGGCCTAGGATTAGAATGGAAATCAGGTTTCAGCCACAGCCAGAGGGAGAAGAGATACTGAACACTAGAATATATGAAACTTTTGAGATTCATAATACAAGTGACTAAACTTCAGCTACTCTGCAAAAATAGACACACATTCTCCATTCACATACATGCAAAAGACCGTATATAAATAGATGACTGTATAAATATGTATATTCATGTCCATAGGAAACAGTAATTACAAAACTTAGTTTTTAAAAAAAAATTCCATGAGAACAAAAGGAACACCTATAAATAAAGTATATATATATATATAAATTAAACTCCATTCCTATATATATATGTATATATACATATATATACATATATATATATAGGAATGGAGTTTAATTTTCTTAAGCAGTTTCTAGAAATATTTGTAAAGAAAAACCAAGCATGATAATACAGAGGAAAGCCATTTGTATTTTTTTAAGTCACTTTCTGCACTGTTAGCAACACAGCAGCAGGTTCCATTTGCCTTACACTGAGCATATAATGAATAATTCAGTTTCTTGCTTTGTTCCCTAAATAGTTGATAGGGAATGGTAACTTTATTCATGACCGTATGGCCTTTTTTTAAGCTCATCTATGTATTTAATAATGCACATCACAAGGCCCATCACCTAGCTTGGCCTTTATTAAAAATAAAGCATTTAGTAACCATTGCAAACAAACGGCCATGAAACAAGCAACTTCCCAGAGCTACCACCTTTTGCTCACAAATAGCACTCACCCAGCTATTTAAATAATTAAATGCTCCCAATCTGCACTGCATCAGCGTTGTCTCACGTAGCCTTGAACAAGAAACAGATTCCAGAACTGCTGGGAACATGTTCCTGCCTCAGCCATAATCATAACCATAAATATGTGAGCACTCTGCTAAATCACAGATGCCCTGCTGGAACAAGGAAAATGATTTCCATGAAAGGTGACATTTTCACAGACTCCTTATCCATTTTAAACTATCATCGCTTCCCCCCACTGTCCTCCACTGTTTCGAAGAACTCCTGGGCTTCTCTAGCTTTCAGGCTGCAGTTTGCCACTTGAAAAAAAAGCAAAATCTGTTCTTTCATAGAGCAGAACATAAGTATGTAAGTATATAAGTATATATAAAGGAATAGTGACCTTTTCCCTCAGGCCTCACAAGCTGCCCTACTAGCCTGCTGGTTAACAAAGTTTGAGCTCCCATTGGAAAATGTAAGAAAAAGAAAAGAAAAAAATGCATATATTGATCTTTTATGATTGCAGAAGCACTGATACAAGGAAATGTCTGTGACACTATAGAAAAGAAAGAAAACTTGCACAACAGCTGAAAAGATGGAAGCTGTTAAATATTCTCCAGCTTTCACAAAAGAAAAACAAAGATATTAAGCTGGTTGAAGATCACAGTTTCTTTTATCAATGGTCACGCAAAAGTCCAAAGTAGAAATAAATATACTAAATTCAGGATTTCCAAACAGTTTTTCTTCTGAGACATCAGAATAGTTAGTTTTGGTAGTGGAATAAACTTGTTTAATTTCGAAAGTCTAACACTGGTGAGTTCCAATATTACTGAAAAAGGATGATCTTTTTAATACATTTTATATTTGTTTCAGCATGGCAACCAATACACTTCAGAAACTCATCAGCTTTCAAAGAGAATTCAAGTGAGAATAGAAGCCCCTTATTGCAAGACTGCTGTAGAAGACAATTATTAAAATTGATTATTATTCAGACAATATCAATTTCATTATCTCTGATCGATTCCTAGCGTTGCCTCTTAGTAGCCTTCAGTCCTGAGCGCTGCAGGAATGGTAACCTAATACCACACAACAAATTGCAGTCCTGCTGGTCTCAGTGAATTTGGTAACAGCCTGACTTATTAGCAAGCTTCTAGTAGATAGCTGTCATAGGTGCTGACTGCAGGGAACTGGATGTCAAAGCACAACCATAGAGGGCTGAGAAAACTATTTCCCCTCGAGGCTTTGTTAATTTGATTTATGTGTACAGGCAGGAAACTAATTGCTAATTGTTGCAGTGCATACCGTGGAATTGCAGCACTCCATTCAAAAGCTGCATCTCAAGAGTACCAATAGACTTCAGTTTTACAGTCTGCTGATGAGAGATGCATCCTAAACAGGAATTTGTTAGTTCTGGTGCTTAAGAAATGGTACAAAGGGAACTTGCAATGCCTTGTGCCACCATCTCCTCCCTGGGGAAAACTGCCACCCTCGAGCACACAGTCATGCTGAGCGTCAACGCAGTTACCTCAGCATGAGCACACTTTTCCTGTTGTTCAGGTAATTAGCAGATTACGCATCTAGTGCCAGTAATTAAACTGTTAGGAGTCTTTGTTCTGGAATGTTTGTTTCTCAGTATCTTTATAAGTGTGTTCCTGGGACCACTAGCCAAGGTTGTTAATTCTCCTTGTATTAAGGTGCAAAGACTGGACACTGCCGAACTACTTCGTCCAATTTCCCTGTTGGAAGCAATTGTTCTACTAAGAAAAAAAAAAAAAGAAAGAAAATAATACTGTTTGTTGTCTCAACAGAATGTGATGGTTTCTTCTTCAGAATCTTTCTGTTAGAAGAAGTATGGTTTGGTTATGTCTATAAAACTGATGAGTGGCAACATAAATAAAACCTTCGCCTGTAAATACTGCCTTTTAGCCAGCATTATTGTCAGAATCACTCAGAAATGTCTAATCAAATACTTCTTCAGGTATAGTCCAGTACTAAGCCTAAGGTATACAAAACACCGCACAAACTGTTACTGCTCTGTGATTCATAAATGTTATACCATCTGTTCCTGTTTGCCCCATGCTGAAGAAACAACCCTCAGCTTTCCAAAGAGCATTCAACAGCTGCCAGAAAAAGGCATGAGGCCTGGGGGACATCAGCCTGTCCTGAGACCCTGAAAGCAGGGAAACAGAGAACTGTCGGTCCCTCCTTGATCCCCCTGACCAGGTGAAAGTGAATTATGCTAGACCTTTAAAAAGCAAATTACTCATTAACCAATGCTGGCTTAGCTCATTTCATCATCTATGAGAAAAAGTAGTACTTGTCACTGCTGAGAATTTCCATTTCTAATTAGGACTAAATTGTCCTATACTTTCCAGCAGTCATGGTAAAGAAGTAGATGTCTAATAGCTGTGGAAATTGGTTTTCACTCTAAACTCTAGCCACACATCTGCTTATAACAAATTTGAGGCAAATTAGCAAGGTAACCTAATTTTAAAAGATAAGATTGCACAGTCCAAAAAGGAGTCATCAGAGCAAAGTTCATTTGCTCTCTATAGCCTACAAAAAATAGGCATTCCTTTTCATTGGAAAATATGAGGCACTGGGCTGATGCTTAGACCTTCTGTAAGAAAGCACTCCAGTGTGAACGTTCAGGTCTCAGGTTCTGCTCCACCTAACACAGAGCAGGACTACTACCCTCAGTCCCCTCTGTAGTCTCTCACCAGCGGATTGCCCTCTATATTCCTCCCCTCTTGTTTCTGCCCCAAGCTTGTGAACGTTGCACTGAAACATTGCATTGAAAGAGATACACTGCCATTAAAAAAAAAAAAAAAAAAAAAAAAAAAAAGATTCAAGACAGAATATTAAGGAAGAAATGCCTTTAGAAAATTCCTACATATCTAATCTACACATTTTGCACCAACACAGAATAATCAACCTGGAACAATGCCATTATAGGACAATACCCCAGAGCATTATTCTCAGTTTTCAGTTTGTAGCCGTGCAGGACATCATCTGCAATACAGAAATCCTTCTGCTTCTCTTCTTGTATGAAAAGGCCTCAGAGGTTTGGCCGTATCTGTCATTTTCTCATGCCTCAACAACAAATCTTAATATTTTTTTGTCTTTTAAAGTGTTTCTGAACAGATAAGTTGGCCCAGTTGCTATTTCCTTTCTATTTTTCCTAACACAGAACTGTATGTTGATTTGAGAAAGCTGCAGTAAGGCAGAAGCCATTCATGTGGGCTGTGACAGATAAGGACATTTATCAAAGGACTTATTACTTGTTATGCCAATGTGAATGTACAGCTTATTGGATCTAATTCATTACTCTATCACACTGGTGTATTGCTTACAAAAAATAATTTTAAAGCAACACTGTGCACTTCATTTACAGAGGACACAGTTACAACACAGAAAATCACACTTCACTGCAAACCATTTCCCAAATCAAACATCTCAGATTCAATATATTTTTATGGTTATCATTACAAAAAATAATGAGCAGAGGGGAACTTTTGTTTTAGTGAACTGCATGGTGGACATGGTATATATAAATCACATCCTTAGATGATGAATAAACCATAAGCTGTCTCTTCACAAACCGGAAGAGGGATTTTATAAGCATATGCTGCAGCTGACACTAATGCTACAAACATATCACTATACCAATATAACGCTTCTTTCTTCCATGCATTGAAAAACAAATGAAAGAGCTATGATAAGCCATTTAAAAAAAAGGGGGTGCAAATCAAATGAAACCAATGAAAACTATAAAACAGACAAGCTTTTCTAATAATCCCTTTGAAGTACAAATATAGACTATTTTGGGGCTGGGGATAAAAATCATATTTGACATAAGTGGGTATCTGGAGCTGAAATTTATCAAGTTAGTGTTCCACAGATAATGGCTTGGGTCATGTAGGGCATCTTTCTTGTACAAAAGCTACCTCCTCATGTTCTCAGAGCCATTCTTTATGGGCGAGGCACCAGAAGGATAAGGGGGAACTTTCACTTGTGTGATATTACTCTTATCTCGTTTCAAAAGGTCTTTGTACTTATAAATACACATTGAAAATTGTCATGTGGATAAAAAGAATCCCAAATGATTACGCAAAATAGAGGAAAGAAATAAATCCAGAGAGTTCACTGAGCCCTTGCTTACCCAGGAGCATTGCAGTATCAATTTCTAAAGATGCAGCAGAGAGGACTTCAGACTCAGGCTAACTATATTTAGTGCTTGCATTTTTATGGCAATACAATAAATATCTGAGACTGATACACAGCAGCAAATAGGATGAATTCCCATAGACCTGCTATTTGCAATGAATTTCTCCCGTGCTGGCATGACAGAAGTCAGGATTTGTTCACATACTGTGAACATACAGACAGCTGCTCAGACCTCCGGTAAAGCAAGCAATGGTCTAGGCCAGCTATTCACCCACGAATGTATCAGCATGTAGCTATTAATGAGAAGTAGCTACTAATGGCAGTGGGGACAGAAGGGGTCTCTCCTGGGAGAAGCAGCCACCAGGAGCACAACAAGAGCGCTCTTTCCCTTTCTTCCCCTTGTACTCTTCCCATTAGAAGGTGATCTATTCCTGCTAAGACTTCTCGTTTGTGGGACAGCAAATTCAGTTTTTCCTACAAGCAACTTGGAAATTTAATACATTCCAAATCTCCACAGTTCAGCTTTTCCAAGACATTCTGGGCTCTCTTTGCTTGCCAAGTGTTTTGCAAGTTTTACTTGATACAAATGTTTGAAGCTCCAAGGATTTAACAGCACTGAATATAACTGCTGAGGGACAAGAGAAACTTGGGTTCGAAGGAAGTTTCCTTTCTCACTTTCAGACAGAGATATGAAATCCTTTCCTCACTGCAGAGCAACTTTCGTTTCTTTGGCAATGACCGCGTAGGAGAGCTGCTGCTGTCTACTATCCTACAGCCCTTTGAAGAACTAAGCTGAAGTTACGGATAGAACCAGGCACTGGTGACAAATCAATTCTTGCCAGAGATGGATTTGTGAGATTCTGCAGGTGATATTACCCAGCTGCAAGAAGGAAAATATATGCCTCCAAAGGACAGTTAGTTACAACTAGATGCATTAGTAAGGGATTTAAACCTCCCTATTGCTTGAGGGGGAAGAAAGTGCAGCAAAGAAAGATCTGAGTGAGGATATATAGAATGAAAAGCAGAGCTGAAATGTAAGAGCAGCCATACAGACTGGATGAAGAACAATGTCAGAAAGCTGTGAATCTTCTAGTAACTGAGACCTCTCATTGCTGAAATGCACAATAAAGCACTGTAAGGCTTTCAGGATTTTAAATAACATTTGAGATAATTAACTAATCAGATAAGTAAGGTATAGCTAGAATTATCATCAACAGCACCACAACAGTCCATCTTTCTTTATACTTAACATTCAATATGAATCCACTTACAAAGTTAATTTATAAAAATCAAATCAAAAATCAAAACTTCCTATAAAATAAACATAGTAGACTCACAATCTCTTTTTTTTTTTTTTTTTTTTTTTTTTTTTTTTTTTTTTTTTTTTTTTTTTCTCTTGCTTTTCTTGAAGACAGAGCAACAAATGGGCACTAATAGTAAAAAAAGAATCTGAGCAGGCACGCCTCTCTCCTATTTCGGCAAACTCTGAAGACAAACTGCTGTCATACAACGTGGTCCTTCCACTTAACTTGCACAGAATCCAGTCAAAATCCCAATAAAAATCAACAGAAGTCCCCTGGTGCATTTCAGCAACTTCATTTACCGCCCAGAGGGTCCCAATACACAGAACAACTTCTAGCTGCAGCAGGCATCATCCCAACAGAAAGTTCCCACTAGAGACCTCCAAGTACATTAAGGTGTTGTCTGCCAGGGTAGAAGGACTGGCACAGCTGTATCTTTAACACATTTTTCCCCTAAGTCCTTTATCAAAATCGTTAGCAAGATTTCTTACATTTATTGAGTCTGGTCTAAGTAGTAAGCAACAGAAATTAAATTAATGTCATTCTCAGTAATATTTAGAAATTGCAAGCTAAGCAGCTGCCACTTATCTCTAGTAACTCAAAGTGTATTACATTGAAAGAAGACTTACAATAACACATATTGATTTTGTCAGGTTTTTTTTTTTTCTTTCCCCAAGAAACATATGGTGTGTCTTCTATATTTGTGGGACTCCATATACGCAGGCTTCATCGCAATAGCTTTGACTCTTGACAAACAGATGTTGAGGGAAAACAGCTTAACAGAACATGCTATAAAAACTTTCTGAGATCAAAATGTTGGGTAAAGAAAAATCTTGTGGGTAAGATACGAAACTCAAAGCTCTGATTGTATATTTTTATACAGAACTGAAAGGTAGAGAAACTGATGTTGGATGACATTTACGGAAATATTGCTGTTATGTAGGAAAAAAAAAAAAATCACCAAGTTCTAAGTATTACATTAATTAAAATAATTAAAATATGGCAACGCTGTGAGTTCTGTGAGATGCAAAGTATTTCTATAATTGATTTTACCCAAAGGCCAGATTCAAATTAACATCCCAATAGCTAGACAAAATAATTTGAAAAGTGATGAAACAACAGAATGTTTTTAAACAACTCTTCAAAATAGAAAAATGGGAAGCAATTCCTAATCCCAAAACAAAGTACTGGAATATCATCCTGAGACCGACAGAGTTCTCTGCAGTTTACTGTGATTTCTGTAATACCAAATCAGTAGAAACCAGATTATTAAAACACTTTGCTCATGATTAAGCCTAATGACACACCTCAGTCTACTTTTGTTTGTGATCAGACATGGAAGTTAAATGTTTAACATGTGGAACCATTGTTCATCACCTACAGCCTTTTCCATTTTGAAAATAATTGAATCCATAAAGTTGAGCCAGATCAGCACATGAAAACTGGCATTAAGTCCTTTATAATGTATATGTATATACATTTTTAACTTGTATTTAGTAGTAATACCAGTTCAAAGCATTCTGCTAACCACTTCAAGGATTTTAGGTTCAAGTTTACCACATAAAAAAGAAGAGAGACAAATTATATTGGAATATTTCAATAATTACTTTCAATTTACTTCTGAAATACCTAAACAAACTCTTAGGATTTCCTCTACAACAATCCTTCTTAATCCTGGGTATATAAATTCTCCCACTTCTGAACTACTACTGATCAAAAAACACACAGTGCATTTCCTTTACCATGAAAAAGAACTTTCACTGCTCTGGGTCACTTCCAGAAGCCAGAAATAAGTCAAACTACCTCTTCATGGAGAAACAGCTTTAAAAAATTGGCAGGAAAACCTACTTTCTTCCACATTCACTGCATGAAAAAAGTGATTGTGCTCTCCTACAAAAGTGTTTTATAAACTTCCAAATCAGCGGAAAGTTTCTTATGAAAAAAAAGAAATAATAAAACAAAAATAAAACCCAGTCAGGGGTTTCAGTAGGCAATTCGTAACGCCTCATATCCATACCCGAGTTAATAGGTACTATGTATTAAAACACTGTTTTTTCAATTCAGTAAATTTAAAAAGAATTTTGGGAGAAGGAGTCACCCTCCTGATTATGTTCTCAAAACAATCTCTCATAGTTCAGATTTCAGTTTTCCCCTTTAAAAGCATGCAAACTAAAGGGTGACATCCCACTCACAGGCTGAAAATAGAAAGCAAAGAGACATCAATTTGCCAGAGATCAGATGGGGATTTCATGGAGATCCAATTATTACAGACCACAATTTAACACTCTGCTCTTCGACAATGCTACCTGATGTTTGACTGCATCTAGAAAATCTGGTACTTTTTCCTATATTCAATCTTAATGGTCCATGTTTTCAATTAATGCGCATGAAAGGTAAAATTAATAAGAAATTACTGACCCACTTAAAATAAATATATTACACTAACACAAGAACTAAGACAAATCCAGATCGTTATAAACATCATTCATGAAGGAAAATTCAAGATTTGTAGGTAAAAATAAATAAAATTTAAAATACATAGGAATTCTTAATGTTCACAACTGATGGCTCCAAGTGAAAGAAAATATTAAGACACATACCTGTATATCTGCTGAATATTTTCAGCTTTGATTTCCTTGAGGATTTCATGGTAGACATGAGGGTTATTTGGTTCTGGAGATGCTGGAGGAGAAGGGCATTTCTTGCCTGCATAATATCCTGTCATAATTCCAAAAATAAATAAAATCAAAGCAGCACAAAATAATTTCAGTATCTGAAAAAAACTGCAGCGGTGGCTCTTTGGTGACTGTCTTGTATAGTGTGAGATGTACTCAGGGTCTTCCTGAAGTCTCTGGAATCTTCCCTTAGGAGAAGCTGACGGCTGGATGGGCTCAAGATCAAGGTCAGGGCTCTGTGAGTTTCCCAGATGATGCTGGACTGCACCGTCCAGTCGGAAGTGGTCAAAGCCAGGCTCCTCCAGCTCTTTTTCCATGTCCCATTCCAGTTCCAGCGCTGTGGCCTGGAGGTCATCACTGTCAAGGTATTGGCCCTGGGTTCTCTGGTCCGCATTCACTTTGTGATAGGCCATCTTTTTAACTATGAAAACAAGAAGCAAACTTGAGTGTTTGTTTTCTCATGTCTATGTAAACTATTTATTTATGTCTCCTTTGCAAACCTGGGAGAACTGAAAATACATATTAAAAAGCAGAAACTCAGTTTCACTCTATTTCCATCTTCCTATTATTTGTTGTAGGATCAGTAATCCCACAATAATCATCGAAGAGGAAATAAGATATTTAAAGGGGTACAATATATTGAACGATATGAGTAGAGGGAATTGATGAGTTCCGATGGCAAAACACAGAAGTTAGTCCATTATTTTTGTCAGTCTCAAGACAGTAATAAAAAAATGAGTGAAGGTACAGAGTTTCCAAAACAATTATTTATTATCTGAAAGTCATTTTAAAGCTTAACTGTGCACATCAATTTTATTGCACACAGTGTACAAAATAATGCTGCTAAAATAAAGTTGGGAAAATACAAATAATGTAACTTGCCTGGTCTGACTCTAAACGTGAGGAAATGAGAAGTTAAAAGAAATTTCAGAGTAACATTCTACTTATACATCAATAAAAGGCTTCTTTTTAGATGGAAGATTCTATTATTTATAGGTATTTTAAATGCATAGTTCCTGAATGACTGATGAATTTACTAAGAAATTGTCCCAGCTGTTTTGCTCCACTTATTTTTCCCAATTTAATGAATAAAAATCACTGCCAGATACATATTTACATCAAAATAGTCCTTTAATAGTGTGGCATATCTGCAGCACTTCTAGATACTTCGAAGGAAGTACAAGCCCTCCAAGGGGAACTGACCTCCAGTACAAACATTCAAAGTCAATTTCCAACAAATCATCTTTAACAGACTGCATCAGTGGGGTGCCATTTTCCTCCATACTTTGGCAATAGCTATTCCATCACGTAACTATCTGTAATCAAGGGCTTTTCTAACTTCAGCCTCATCAACTAGAATAAAATGGAGATAAAGATATTAAACTTCTCACAGTGATAGTTATCAAACCAAACCTTACACTGCATTATCCTTCCATTTTGACATTTTAAGGCATTTTCTAAGAAGTACCTCCAGGCAATGTTATTGAGGCCACATAATAGATGAACCCAGTCTAACAGCAGAGAAGAATTCAGCTTATTTGAAGCTCTTTTGAAGAGAACAAACATTTAGAAATCATTGACATAATGAACAGCCTATTGTCCACCAAAAGTCTATCTTGCTCTCTACAATACCAATTTACAGATTCTATTTCCATGTTCAGGCATATAAATATCCCTTGCTTATAACTGTCAGGCAGTCCAGTAACAGCGAAGACAGCACATACCTGAGGTACGTGTTTCAGGTTTACCTATTCTACACACTTTGCATATCAGTTCTCCACCTGCAGTCCAAATGCTTCTATGCACAGCAGAAGCAAAAGCGTATAAAATGAGCTGAACTAAGTTAAAGTGCATTGCATAATTTTAAGCACATTTGAATCAATGGACATGAATGCTTTTCAGACATCCAAATGTTGCTGGAAAACCCGCAGGGAACCTTTTAAAATCATGCTAGTGTCCTTCAGGATCAAAAATTGTTAGCAAAAATATCTTGCCTGAAAATATGTAGGTAGTTCAGAGCTTCAAAGATTCTGGTCAATTTAGCAATCACTTAAGTGCTGCCATTCTGAGGTACCTTTGTGCATCTTGCCATGATGCATGCTTAAAATTATGCATATGCTTCATCGCTTTGCAGATCAGAGAACAAAGTGGAAAAAATTTTGTAGCTAAAGTCCTATAAAATAATACATCCTTATTTTTTCCAAGTGAATAATCACATATTCATTAAAATATTATTTTCAAGGGACCTTTGGAGATTACCTAGTCCAGTATCTTATTCAAAGCAGGATCATTGCCAGCACAGTATCAGGCACATTATGGTGTTGTCCTGCTGAACCTTCAAAACAGAGACAGAGAGACCAGCTCCTCCCTGCAAGGCTGTGGGACTTTGCTTCTGAAAACTTTCCTAACATCAGACTGAACTTCATGTGCCACCGTGCTCATTACCAGGCACCAAACAGCCATCAAGTGCTAATAAATATCCTTTGGAAAGTAGAACCAACCAATCTGTACCTATTTATCTTTCCTTTTGCTCTGTCTCCTTCTGGGAATAATTTGCAAACCATCAGTGACAATAGACACTATAAGGTAATAACAACTGCCCAACAGGTTCATCTTCCCAACACCATTTCATCCTGCTTTCTACTAGAAAATACTTAAAAGATGAGTGTTTCGCCCTTTATACGTAAAGCAAATCTCTTCTATATAATTTTGACTCCAGAATAAATGGAGTCATTTAATACAAGGCTTTAGTCAAATAAACTCCTAACAGGTTATGGGAGTATTACCCACAGAATAAGAATTAAAGACAGTTTTAAGACGTAGTTGCATGGCTAATGATCTTGCTGAATTTATAAATAGCATCCATTGTATATCAGTAACACTTAAAGTTTACTCTGCATTTATGACATTTTAAAAACACATGCTATTGTTCAGTGAAGTGTACTAATAAAGGTTATTTAAATTTCGATGTATAAATGCATAATAAAAATTCATACAAAATTTCTTTAAATGGTTGTTAATGCAGTGAGTAGTAATTACACTCCACAGTGTAATATCTCAGGAACTCAGCTTGCATACAAAGTACCACAGAATCACAGAATGACCCGGGTTGGAAGGGACCTCAAGGATCATGTAGTTCCAACCCCCCTGCCTAGCAGGGCCACCAAACATACGCCTTTACTAGATCAGGTTGCCCAGAGCCCTGTCCAACCTGGTCTTGAACACCCCCAAGGACAGGGCATCCAAAAATACCAAAATCACTCACTACACTTCAGAAAAAAAAAACTAAATAAACTGAAATAACAACAACAACAAAAATCATACTGTTTCTGCATTATACTTGAGATGGACTTTGGTGGGATCTGCTTAGCAATGCATGTGTTATAATTGAAGAATACAAAGAAAGCAAGAACAGCCCCCAGTTAAGGTTTTCATCTTCATAGTAAGATAGCCAAGTTTGTTATTTGAATTTAGACATGACAAAACTTACCAAGAAGCATCTGAGATCAGGTCCCATAGTGTATTTTAAAATGATTTTAGAAAGTGATTGCCTGGTTCTGAATGATATAAATATACATATTTTTATATTAGCAGTCCTACTATACTACCAGTGCTATTTGTCTGGTTAAAGGAGTACCATGACTTGAAGATTATGTGTTAAATATGATTCTAGGTAAGAATTAGAAGGATAAAGAAAACATTACAAAGAGAATAACAACATAAAAATAGGCAATAGAAAGAAGGATAAAGTGCTAAGTCAAGAAAAGCCACTCTGATACTCTACCTCAGCCTTCTCAATAACAAAGACCATAAAATATTACATAATCCTGAAAACTTTAGGAGACAGAAAATCCAACCCATCTGCCAGCAAGCTGTTTCGACATATAATTGCCACTAAATACATATTTTACTATAAAGATAAAAGAACAATTGTAAAATGCCAGAAGTTTGAATGTGCTTCAAAGTAACCTTGAAAGCTGTTTTGGAGGGACAAAAAAGCAGACTGCAAATTGTGGAGGACTGGACATAGCAAACTGATGACCAATTAAACTCGTGCCCCTTTCTGTACTTCTACTTATTTATGTGGAAAATATTAACAGTGAAGTATCAAATCAGTGCTGAATATCCTTTCAGTTGAACGTACACAAGAAATTAAGAGAGTCAACCTTACCAGATCATTATTGCCTTAGAAAGCCCATTTCAAAACTACCTATTCTTTGATGTTAAAATAATACATTTACCTTCTGTCTGGCAGGTACACCTTGTTACAAAACCAACAGAAACCTCTTAGGAAGTTTCTCTTGCTTAAATCCTTCATCAGCGAAGCCTTTGAAGGCTATCTAATGAGGACTACATGAAAGGCGTTGCATATCCTATATCACATTGGCTCCCTGTAATACCTCCCCTACAGAAAGGTCAACTAACATGAACAGATCATGAAAACAACAGAAATATGAATATATTGCAGAAAACTCCCCTATCTTTGTGACTAGTGCTGTACTTGTTAAATTCAGTTCACAAGCAGAAGGTTCAGAAACGTTTTTCGCAGCAGGAAGAGTGGCAAGCATTAACATGCTGCCCGGAGTGATCGTCCCATTGGTCCATTTAGTGCCCTGCTGTGAAAAGGCAACTTTTACCTAGGAAATGTACTAAGGGTATTACATCTTCTTTGTGTAGTCACAAAAAGAAAACTCTGGGGTTGTTTTCTAATTGCTCTCCTTTTGATTCTTTTCTCTCTATTCTCTACACAGGGAATACAAACCAGATACAATGTCACCTGTTGGAAGAGCAAATAGCTGCACTCATTCCAGAAATCAACACCCACCACACATAGATGCCTTTCAAAAGTACTTGACAGCTATTTAGTACTTTGTTGAGATGATGCCAAGTTTCAGGCCTATACACATTTCTTCAGATACAAAGCCCTGAAAAAAAAAAAGGTGGTTTGCAGAAGAGATTATGATGCCCTTGTCAACAGCAACATCACACTAATTGAGAAAATGATATATTATTTGTCCATCATCTCTTCTGCAATTTTCCTCAGTAATGATTTTTCCCCTCCTTGTGTTTGGGATATGGGCTTGGCAACCAATTTTGTTGCAGTAGAAAAAGTTTTTTTGTTACAACAACCATCTACAAATCCAATGACAAAAACGATCTGTTGTTCCTGCTTCCTTCACTAGCTGGCTCAGGATGAGCACAGTCAGAGAAAAAAAAAAAAAAAAGTGTAATACTGTAAAGTAAGAAACAACAGTTCAAATGTGAGAAAAACGAGTAGAGCACGGTTAACCATTGCATTAAAGTTGTTCATTTAACACTACTCAGCATTCGCTTTGCTTCCATTCCCAAAGCAGCTCCTTCCTCTGGTTCTGGTGGCTACACAGCTCAGTTTTCTGGGCACTCCGTGTGATCTAGAGGTTAGCAGCAACCTCTTCTGCATAACAATCAATCTCCTCCAATATATTCTGTGAGCCTTAATCTTTCCCTTTTCCCATTCTTCCTCAGACCAAGTGCCTATACACCAACCTAACAGTCAGTCTCCTTGCACACATTTTTTTCCATAGTGAAGATTTCATCAATAAAGCATTTCTCACCATGTATCCCTAAATGTTCTAATCGCCTCTAAAAGAAAAATGAACCAAAACAACAAACCTTACCAAGAAAAACCTAAACTGTTACAGGGGCATTCGCATTTAGGCTTACAGTAGAATTTTATGAGAAATAAAACTATGGTAAATATTGTTTAACTTGAGAATGCTGACAGCAATAGCTGCAATAACAGGCCCTAGCAGCTTTTAAGAAAGTTAATTTTGTATGACTCATTCTATGCTGTACAATATATATATTTTTTTCTCAGTCATTTGTTTGGACACATTTCACTTTGATATATTATTTTTTCTCCCCAATTGCTTTTTGGCTCTTTAATTACAGTCAATCACAACCGAATTACTGTTAAAAGAACAAAAATAATTTTAACTTTTAAAATCTGAAACAAATGTACATTGGAAAGCTCTTATACTCTAAATCAGCCTGGCAAGCAGGAGCCCACTATAGGTAAAAATGTACAAACTAATAAGAAAAAATTATACGGGGCTGATTCCATTTCTTTAAAAAACAAAACAACAACAACAAAAACAAACTGACCAAAAGAAAAACCCAAACTACCACCATCCACCACCAGCAGTAACTTCCAAGATCTGCTTCTGCTGAAGAAACCAGACAAGAGCAGAACAATTCACTTGCCAGCTCCCTTCTGCTCCTGGTGATACAGCACAAAATCAGGTCATCCAGGCCAGTTCTCAGAAATCAGGATTAGTTTCACAAACATTTATGGATAATTTATGGATATACAGGATAATTATATATATATATATAATATATATATATATATAATTTAATATATATATAATTTATGGATATACAGGAGATAAATCATGGATTCATCTGGGCTTTGTGCTCTTCCAGTAGGAAGTAAATCTAACTGAATTAGTAGACAAATTAGTAAGTAAATTCTATTAGTGATTAATCACACAATCAGCAAAATTTTACATGGAAATCAGAGAGATAAATGATACACGAAGTCTAAGGGTCTCAAGTTCAGAGCAATTTTTTTATAAAATCAGATTTTAAATGAAATATTTAGAACGTTGATAAACACAAATAATATGGTTCCACTGTCACCATGCTTCCATCTTCTTACTTGCTATAGGGAAGCAGGTCAGTACTTGCAAAACAAACAAACAAACAACCTCGTCTCAGAGTCTATTTTATAAAAGAATAATTTCATTTCTTGCTCATTGGGTTTTTATTGAGCTTTATCAATTTGACAATGACACGGAGCCCTTAAAGATAATGCATTGTGGAGCTGAGGATGGCAACATTTACAATTTAGCTTTATTGGAATTTTACTACATTTTGATAGATGACCGTCTTAATGTATCCATGCATGGTTTAGAGCAGAAAACACAGCAAGGCAGCATCACCATCTTCTGCTTTTCTGAATAATCTCTATCTGCAGAATTCAGAAAATAAGCAAGTTTACTTCACAACCACACCAAATTTATTTTCTGGCTGAAGTGACAAATGTTAAAACTCAACTACACAGAGTAAGGTTGCCACGGTAACTGCTGCTGCAAACCAAGATTGGAACATGTATCTCAAAGCCAGTTTAAATCTAACCCCAACACTCACACTGAGGAACACTGACACTCCAGAACCCCAAGAGAAGGCCATAACACTATCACCAGTTACCCACCACGGCAAGCCTAGAGGACATCCACTGTGACTACTTTCTCAGCCCGGTGTGTGACAGTACCAGGGGATTCCCACATACTGAGGCCATACATGAAACCCTGGAGCCATTACTCTTGTTCACAGGGTCTCAACAACAAAAACTGATTTGCAATGTGATGTAATATTAGAAGATTTAGCATCTCTATAGCTATAGGCAAAGGGTGCAGTGGTAATACGTTTGGTGGCCTTTGACCTTTCTGTTTTGTTTTGCGTGGTGGTTTTTTTTCTTAAATCTCCAATGGAATAAGCTGTCAACTTTGAGAAATGTCAAAGTTTGGTCATTTGAGTCTGCCCAGAGGTGTAATTTTGCATGGTGTACAATTCCTGTGAATTTATCACGTTATTTCACACATAGTCAATGTGGTGTGACATTCAGCATCCTGAGCGTGCCGATGTCTACACGCTGAAATGAGTTCATGATTTCTCTTTAAAGCAAAAACTGAGTTGTGTTAGTTCAGGTCAACTGAGGAATCCTTAATGGATTCAAGGAACAAAGAATCAAAGGAAGCATCCCTTCTCTCTGCCTCTTTGGCTGTATATCTGTTGCACAGTCCTGCCGTGCTCCATACCCAGCCTTTCACACTAGGCAGCAAAGAGGTCAGCATCTTACATTGAAAACTGATTAATTCATTTACTTGAGGATGACTCACTTTGCAAACATGTTCAAGTCATGTAAGTAAATCTGCATGTAAATCTCCACAAAGCAGTACTTTTACAGGAGAACTTTACGCTTTGGTGCCATCCCTTACAGAACGAAATCCCAAAAAGCAGACAGATCTGATGGCCTTTTCAAACTTCACCTCATCATGACCACAGCCCAGGGAGAAGAGACACTGCTGCTTCCAGGACATGTGGTTTGCTACATCTTTAAACTCCATGTGATAGACTCTCAGACATCAATTACACACATATCTCAGCCTTACTGAGATGGATGAAGATGAGTGCATCACACTGAATAAGCTAGACAAGTCTATTATCCTAAAGAAGACCTCAGTCCTCATTTGCTCATTTCAGCCTTCTGTAGTTGCTTTTGACAGATAAACTTCTTATTTGGCAGATAAACTTCTTCATATTCAAAATTTATCACAAACTGCTATTGGGCTGAACTCTGAGCAGTTCTTATTGACACCATTAGTCTGCACTAATGAAATTAAAGTAATAATTTCTTAAAAAGTAAATGTAATACTTTACCACAAATAAAGCAGCCTTAGAAAGGAACATAATAATTACTTCACAACATAAAATAAACAAATCAGCTCCCTTAGAGGAAAAGGTTTTGAAAAACCTTCTTGATCTTTTAGACCTTTGTGAACAGCTATTAGAACTTAAATAGCTTAAATTGCAGCATCTTTTGAGTTAAACACCTTGACAATGGAAGCTAAGCAAAGAACCAAAACAAGGGGAAAAGAAACATTTGTGAAACATAGAGCTTATTACACTGAGTTAAAGTAAGCTATAAGCTGTATAATAGCCCTGATGCTAAGATATATTACAGCACTTGCCATCTAAATTGCAAGAATGGTACAGGAACAGAAGGACCAACGGTTTACACTAACTCAGCTTTATACCATCAGTTAAATGTGTACTGATGGTCTTGTTAGATGCTGGATAGCTGAGTTCAGGTACATGCACTCATATAACATCTCTCTTTAAAAAAAAATACGACAGTTTGCTCACACAGGAATTCTTAAATAGCCACAGAAGAACAGCAGTGGCTGACCAGTCACTGAACAGAACTTACGTATCTACTAATATTTCCCTTCCCTTCTTGGATTGCCTGTAAATAGCAACATAAGCCAAAAAATATCCCAGGCAACAGCAGTGAGAGAAGACTAATTCCTATCTTCTCTGCAATCAGCTGAAAAACAGAACATTCATTTCACAGCAGAACATGTTACAGTTTCATGAAAAGATGGGATGATGCATCACTTACACCAATTCTCTTAATCCTGGATTGTTATATGGAAATAGAGTGATAGAAACATTGGATGGAGGGGACCTCGTGGCCCTCGTGCTCCAACGTCCCACCCACAGTGTGACTGTGGCCATGAGCAGATGGAGTCACCAGGCCTAAAACTGAGCTCATCGAGTGTTTAACCAGAGCTAACGGGTTCAATAGGAACACAGATTATGCAATTTCTTGCTTCTCCTCTACTGCCGATACATCTGTTTCTTATTAAAAATAACACCACCATGCAAAAGTAAAAATCCTCAAACCTGTAATATAACCAGCCATTAAAATCTGCAGACATTCCTACCTAAAAAATAAACAAAGATAAAAGAAAAAAAAAAAAAAAAAAAAAAAAAAAGAAAGAAAAAGGCATGGAAACAGAAACAAAAGCCTTAATGCACAGCCATAGCAGCCATGGCATACAAAATTCATTTCCATTAATGAGACGTGGTAGTCCCCAGGCCAGCGCCCTTTGCATGTGAACCATAGTAATCAGATTGTATGAGCATTTGTGGGAAGCTCATGGGACAGCAACCAACTATAACTATATAGCAAGCACAGCAGATTAGCAGTTTGCTAAAAACTGCTTGACTTGTAACCCTTGAAGCACATGAACGATGCAGATTTCCTGAACCCCTGTTAAGTGAAGCATTTCATTCTGCGGCTTGCATTCGCTGCAGACTTTCACTCAATCTGTGTGTCATCAAAATGCGTACAAATATCCTCCTCTGTGGCATCTTAAGATGACAAAAGTACAAAATAAATAAAAAAAGGAAGAGTTGTGTCAACTCAGATCTGGTCACACATCTTTGCAGCATGCTGCCTTGCTATTGCTCTTCTGGACCTCCAAAAAGCTCTCTGGTAACCACAGCAGAGCTGGAGCAGGACTAACATACAGGCATTTCTACCAGGACATGCTGCAGTTGCTCAGCAGGTTCAGATATGGATAGAATGCCAGTTCCAAAAGTGCCTAACAAGAAAAGATCTGGACTCAGCCAGGCAAGCTTTTCCTTCCTAAGAAGCGCTAACAAGTGAACCCTTCAGACAGGAGGAGGAGGAGGAAAACAAATCAGAACTTCAGCTTTCCTTCCTTTGGCAGGAATACATTTAATTGCTTCCTAGGTTGGGCTTTATCTGCTGTTTGCCTAGTGACAGGAACAGATGGAAACTTTCCCTACTTGAGACAACTGTGTTTTAAAAACACTTGAGTTTCAAGGGAATTTCAATGTCATTAGATCCGTAACACTTTTTATTGACTTTATTCCCAACCTAATTCTACATCATCTCAGTCACCGGTTCTCAAATCACCTTTTGAGCAAAGCTAGGAACGATTGAGAAGCCAAAATGTTCTCAAAAAAACCAAACTCACAAAAAAAAACCCAACATCAAAAAAAAACCCAAACAACCCACAGAATGGAGCAAATCAAACTAATTTCCAAAGGACACAATTTCACAAAAAAATTAAATATTATCCATAGCAGACTCTGAAATGGTGTGCAAGAAACATTGCTATTAGTGAGGCTGAATAATAGAAGAACCTATTAAATTCTGCAAATTGCTATGTATTTTTAATATCATATTAATCTCTTTTTTCTTTTTCTTTAACCAGAATATGAATTATAGCTTCACTGCCTGTTCTCCAACAATGCTTGGTTGTATCTCCTTAAAGATAAGAAAAGACTTCACAGCATAAACATAATAGCAACCAATCATTGCTTACACACTTCTTCAGTCTTTCTGCAGGCCTCTAAGAAACAGCATCAATTGCTGTAGTTATTATTAATTAGGTCCCTGGTCCCCCCAGCCCTTCCTTCCCTTTTGAGATATCAGTGAATAAACAAAAAGTAGAGACAGAGGGATCAAGATCCCCAGCTAGGCATATTTTCTTCAAACTCTGAAAAGGAAAAATAATTTCTAGTTTCCTCAGGAACATCATTCTAAATTAAATACCCCTTGCCTCATACGCCAATTATTGCTCTTAGAAATAAATATATCCTCACTAAAAATGTGCATTTTGATGAAATTTAATTTTTTTTAGTTGGAATATCTCCCCTCACGAAACATCTTAATTAGTTTTATTTATACGTGACCTAATTTCCAACTGAGAAAAAAAAAAATGAAGTCAAGAGATGCCCATGAGCTCCCACGGAAAGAGGATGAGGCCACACGACTGAAAAAAGCAGAAGTGCTTCCTTCACTTCTGCTGGATTTTGCAGAGCACCGTCTTCCGCTAAGCCGCGTACTACAGTTTTTTTCATGATTTACATCAAGGGGAGAGAAGCAAACCAGTCTCCAGTGAAAAGTCACCCAAGCTCATGAAGAATTTAAAGTGATTAAATTTATAATTAAGATGAATCAAGAATTCATATTAGAACGTAGCTGGTGCATTAAAAAAATTGAGAGCAACATTTTGAACGTGTCTTTTTCTCCAACGTTGTACATACTATATTTGAGATAGACATACCAATAATTTCTACTTGTATAAAGGTATTAAGAAACACAGTGAACTATTTTAACTACACCTCACAGCTTTTGTAATTTATTTATGAACAGAGACATTATTAAAAATAAAAGACCTTCGATGGAACTTAAAAGTAATTCTGTTTTGAGACTAAATATCAGACAAAAGGAATGAAAATAAAAACTCGGTCATAAACCAGTGCTTCATCACAAAATATTTATCCTATTGAAATACAGTACATACCTACGTTTATTGTGACAATGCAATAAAGTCATTACAATTATGTTACCTTCCACACAGAGCTTCAACTTTGCTTAAAGATTTCTTATTCTCTTTAAAAGGAGTATCAAAGCTATGACCCCTGATTAATTTCACTAAATAAAGATCTAAATGCTTTACCTTCACTGCTACCTATTCTCAGTTGTGTGGTCAAAGTAGACATGAACCAAAGAATCAGTACGACGACCTATCTTCATAATCCTGCCACAGAAGCCATGCTAAGAGCCTACTGCACTGAATATAGAGATTACAGTCCCAAAATGACCATGCAAATAAACTGTAAGCTATCTGTAAACCTGCTCAGACCCATAATCCATTTCCATATTTTGCTTCTAGATCTTGGAAATAATTAAGCCTACAGTATAACCAATTAAAGATTGTATGCCATTACAAAACTATCCTGAATTTTATCTTTCACTGCTAAACTTAGTCCAAAATAATTGCAATGCATAAAATTAACTCCAACAGTTACCATCTGGGACATGAAGGAAAATATTTTAATTATTCTGGTTGTAATTTGGGACCCACACAGACCAGTATTTGGGCCACATATGGAATTTGTTTTTATGGATTAATGTCAAAATAGATGGATGCAATGCCTCAATAAACAGTTGGCTAAATGCCCGTAACCTTTGTTACCTGGTGCAGAATGCTACAAAGAGCTGGAGGACTGGAATTTATATCCAGACTGATTGTTGAGCTGCTGGGTGATCCCAAATACAAAAATCAGGATAAAAGACTCTGACCTCTGTTCCAAAGCACTTTTATGTTTCATTGAAGTAGTTATCATTGAAGTGTAGAAATGACTCTTTCATTAGAGATGTAGATTATCAAAAACTCCTACCAGTTTTAAAGACCATGTATGAAATTCCATACATGAGGACAGGAGAACACTTCACCTTAGGCAGTGGATACCTGTAAGCATTTCTAACACTGGGCATTAAAATTTGAGGGTGTTTGTCCCTCAAAAGTGATCTCCCAGCTGAGGAAAGGAAAACAGCGATCTAGTTAAATTAATGAGAATCAGAAAAATTAATATAAAGGGTATGAAACAGAGAGGATATGAAATAAAGAGAGAGCATGAAACAGAGAGGATAATAACTTCAGTTTTTGAAGTGCTGTAAGAAGGGCGTAAGAGCCTTTGAAAATAGCATCTGTTTTATGCAACCACAAAAGGAGCACAAAATTACAAATGTTAGGTAACACCAGTAGCACAGTGAGCAAAGACCTCTTACAGCACATCACAATTTAGATTATTAAAACAGCTGCAGAAAAAACAATGAATTTTCACTTAATGAGCCAATTAAGAATTTCCAGCTTGTGTCTAAGGCCAGAGATTATTGATGTTTGCACCACGGGTTGCCCTATCTATGAAATGTGAAGCCCACGTACCTTCAAGATGATCACGTTTTGTTTTTGGCATATAATGAACTCCTCCTGCAGACCACTGCGGCTCCTCAACTCTCACCAATATTAAAAGAAATTAGTGTGTTCAGTTTCTCCAAGCCATACGTTCAAGCCAGCAGTACTGAACCAGCAATAATTTTCCATTGTGTATCACAGCTTGTATGATTTTGTAACAAACACAGTTGCTTTCCATTTTGTTTGTTTAAACTAATAAGGCAATCCTCACCAAGAGTTTTCACTATTTACTTTCATCATCTTAATGAAAGATGAAGACCAACAGCGTGTGTTGGCACACACTGCGTTTAGTAAACAGCAAGTGCTCTGTCAATTAACACACCCAATTTCCCTACAGGGTAGGCAAGTACTACAGCAATACCCTAGAAACTGTCACTCGCGTGGCATTAGATCTGGAAGCAATGGAATGTCTCAATGATCTTCATGGACTGATCTCTACAAACACTCCATTAACCACCATACTGTAGCTGGGACCAACTTCTATTACTTTACTGGAGCCAGATTTTACCTTTTGCTTTCTACTTCTGAGCACATTTCATGTTTGTAGTTTCTTCTCTAAATTAAAGTTATATACCAATTTTTTGTTAGAAAAGATGTCCCACTGTTTGTCTCTGAGCATTCTGTTGTTCCAGCGAAGATGATGACAAACTCAAAATTTTAGCACTGAAATCTAAATTCCAGTTTTTGACAGGCTTAAAAGGAACGTTCATATGACTCCCTTCATTTTTCAGATTTACACTGAGCACATTTACTGTCGTGCAAAGGCTAATGAGTTGAAATGTTTTTTACTAAAGATAATGATTCAGCTGCTTAGCTCAATAAACTACTATGTGACATTACTGAGAAAACGTGCAATATTTATCTTCAAACATTATCTTGAATACGTCTTCACCCTAGAAGGAATATTTTACTATTACAACCATAAACATCTCTATGCCACATTTTGAAAGAACTAAGCCTACTATGTATAAATATAGTTATTTTCTTCCAAAATGTGGCATAGAGATGTTTATAGTTATAATAGTAAAATACAGGAAGTCAAGACTGACTGCTCAGAGGGTGCAAGTTGTTCATTCCATCTCCTGAATATGCGTGCTGCTTTTTTGGCACTTACCTGAAACCATGAAGAATACATGCAGAGGTCAGAAATGTTTCACGGACACATAAGCAGATGGTGATACAGCAGGTAATAATTTAATTATGCAGCTCCAAGAACGTAAAAGCAGTATTCCAAATATGAGTGAACATGAAATTCAAGTTTCCAAACAGAAAGAAAGAATAAGCAATGTCTATCTTGAACTTTCAAATGCAGCGTAGTAGTTTTTGTTTAACTGGCAATGATTTTCCACCTATCTACTGTGTAGTTTCAAGCAGCAATAAACAAGAATCACAGAATGGTTTGGGTTGGAAGGGATCTTTAAGATCATCTTGCTCCAACCTCCTTCTATAGGCAGGGACACCTCACACTACACCAAGTTGCTCAAAGCCCCAACCAGCCTAGCCTTGAATGCTTTCAGGAAGGAGGCACCCACAACCTCACTGGGCAACTTGCTTTAAAATAAGCTTTATGCTACTTTTTATTAGTATCACGCTTTAGATATTTAACAAATAGCAACAAAAACTTATCTAAGAAACAAAAATAAGTATAATCATGGAACATTAGTTCTACTGGTATAAAGAAGTCAGAAATACTCGTATGTATGCACAGCACATGACCTTGAAACAGAAAGGCGCATTGGTACTGCTGAAGTGTGAAAGACTCAAAGCAACGTTAATGATCTTCCAGAGACACACAGTCGTAGTGGAGAAGCATTACAGAAGAGATAAACCAAAAGCAGTGACTTCAATGAAAATAAGAGAATAAAAAAAGAATTGTGTTGGGCTACTTAACATACTGCATATGTACATGAAGGCAGGAGGATAAAAAGGGATCTCTTAAATGCTATTGTAACAACTTCAACATTTCAGGAAAGAAGCTGCTACTGCCAAAGGAGCCATGATGCAAGATGGTTTGGTTAGCAGTCTGCTAAGTCAGAAGAAGTCATCTTAGGTGAAGGGCTTACAATTACATCAGAAATGAATCAGCCTTTGCATTATGTGCAGAAACTGAAGCATAAATACACAAGTAAATGCAAATGAATTCAAATATTCAAGGAACTGTCACTATGAGACTCAGATAGTACGTCCCAATCACTGCTGGCTTTATTTCATGTGTTCTGCTAAGACATTAAGAAAACACAGACAAGAAAAGAGTGGAGGGTAGAGCAGAACCGATGTCTGTGAAATGTTTACCTGACAGTAATACAAACGTCCATGTGGTATTTCGACTTTAGAATAGAGCAGTTGTTTGATGTATTGGGTTTTTGCTTTTTTGTTAGTGTAAAGGTCAAATAATTTATATGTTAGCCACAAAAGCATTTCTAAATTACTACTACTAATATGTATTTAGACATACTGACTACAGATTCACTAACTGGTTGCCTAATTTGGAGGAAAACATGCAGTCTTGTGAATAAAGAGTAGCTCAAAAGGCAAATTTTCACTGGACTATTTTTGATTATTTCCATTTTTCTGCAAATTTCCAAACAAAAACGGATTACAGAACTTGGGTTCTAGAATTTATGGTGCTGTAAAATGTCACATGAAATATTTTATTATCTAATGTTAAGTTTCATAAGCCAAGAGGATAATTTATCTCCAGGTTGTATACCAAATCAGTTCCGGCTTGGGCTCTGCTTCTGCTTTTTTTAATGCATAGAAGAAAAATAGCAGGGCAGTGGATTAGTGTCACCTTGTCTCTGTAACACTCATTTTTCTTGTTTTTATTGGGTATGGAAACAGCGCAAAGAAGTGGGATAAAGAACTATTTACAACTGTTTCCTTTAATTTTATTTTCTGATCCTTAAAATTTACTCCCCTTTAAGTTAACAAAACAGAAAAGAAGCATCACAAAAGGTCACTTTGATGTAGAAACATCAAAATCCCCGAAGTTATTCCAGGCAGGTTTATGACTTGTAGCTTGAAATGCAAGATAAACTGAGAAAAATATATTAAAATAAAAACTCATAATGAAAACAATATATGAACTCTATAAAATTTGTTGTGCTTGTCACTTGAAAAGGAAGGAAGTGCAAATCAAATGTTAATAAATATGACATACTAGTTCAGAGTGTAATGGCGCATTTGGCACTAAGACAATTAGAGTTTTTTTAATTGAATGCTGCTTAACGAACCTTTAAGTTACCTTTCAATGCTGACTACAACAGAGTATTGTGAAAAGACAGAGTCTGAAGTCAGTGTCTAATTAGAATCCCCTGCATGTCCTGCTGCATCTGTGCTAAGCTCTTTTTTTCTCTCTAAAGAATGTTTGATACTTTGAAGATAAGTTATTCAATTTACCTCGTTCTACAAAGTTACATACACTATATACATACATTTTCTATAGCTGCACACAGAATAAATGGATATTATTATCTAATATTTTCTTTAAAAACATACAAGACTGCTGAAGCATTTTTATGGCAACAAATAACTCATTCAGACATGAAACTGACAGTAATAACCATTAGGTTTAAATGGTTAGTGCCAGATTATTAGGTTTCTGTTTTTTTGATATGGCCCTAAGCAGACCTAAAGCTGCTGTAGTCGGACAGTTGAGGAACAGGATAAAAGAAGTACTTTCTATTATAAAGCCAGCTGGGAAATAGCCTCTGTACAGAGAAACAAGACAAGTGTCCTGCACAGAGGAAATCTCTGTAGAGAGCATAGACAGCAGTGGTAGGTGCAGGTATGTATGGAGGACAAAATGATCTCCTTGTACATGAAGTCACACCATGCATTTGACAAGAGCTCTGAGCAGTGTAGTACCTTTGCAATGACTGTCCCTCATGCAGTCTGAACAAGCCCACCAACACAAGCTCACAGCAGCTTTGCTACCTTGGTTGGAATTACAGCCTCAAAGCCACCTCGAGGCCAAAATGAGTTAGATAGTTAGCCTCAGAGAGGGAAAAGTAAACCAAGAGTCTCCCTTCAGTGCTGAGGGATCCAAAACAAATGAAGATTCTGTTATTTTCTGATGAATGTCACCACTCCAACATTGTATCAGTTTAGTAAAGAGTAAGTAGGATAAAAAAAAAGCCCAAAGCTCTGTGGGAAGGATCCTGAGCTGCAGTGGGTGTATCGCAGCATCCCTCAGCTCATGCCCACAGTTCTACTGTACGCTGTATATTATATATATAATACATGCTGTATATTAGCAAGTGAAACCACTAATTGGGTTTAAATCAGCGCCCAGCTGATTGATGTGTCTCTTCTGATTTACCTCTTATCCTCACTAAGTAAAGAAGTGCAAATTTAACATGTAGAAGAGCACAATGTGGCAACCATAGGATTAGTTTTACTATACGTTGAAGTGAATAAATGGTATGTTCATTAATAGAAGGCAGCCATATGCTGAAAAAGTCATTGGATTCGCTTCACTGGTGAACTAGAGCAACAATATATGATTAGAAAGACTCAGCAGTTCAAAAGTCTTTAGAGGCAGGTCCAGTGGCTATATAATGAATTTTTAATGATATTGTTACCACCTGTGAGACTCGTCTTAAGTGCCAAATGGGTTCCCTGAACTAAAGTATTAGGCTTAACAAAATTTATGCAACTACCAGGTGTCCAGTATTTTTCTTTCAAATATTAAAAGGTCATTAGATTTGCTTTCATTACTCCTGCCTTTTTTGAGCTTAGCTGTAATTTTGTATGCCTAATACGACTTCATTCTACAACTACAGGCCTCACAACAGAAGGCAAAAAGAAAATACCCCACAAAGACAAATCTCATCAGATAAGGACATCCAGACAGCAAAACCTTCATCAAAAGCAACTTTTCAAACCAGCAAACTTATGGAAACAAAGATGTCTGCTTCTTTGACCCAAATCATATTGAACAATTCATGCTAAATGGGGCACCTCCTAGAGAGATAGGAAAGCAACAGAGCTGAACCTCTGCTTCAGTGAGTACCTAAAAAGTACTGCTTGAGAACACCCTGACTATGAAGTTCCTCAAACAAATGAACACAAATGTATAGGGAATTTAAAGTAAAAAATAATAGCAAGCAGTATTTATAGTATTCAAATCAAACTTGTACGTCTAACCCAGAGCTGGTTTCAGATTCTCATTTAAAGTAATTACTATTTCAGCACAACAGCATTCTGTTCCCACAACAGACAACTTTGCACAAAGCTCATAGGTTAATTAGTGTCCTTTTTATCCCTCCCTTAATAAAACCCATTGGAAAGCAGGCAATATTCAATATTAGATCACTTCCCATTCTGCTTCTTCATTTTAACGTGTGTAAACGCTTTGTCTAACTTATGTCTTAGAACAGATAGACATTTTGCAGTCAGCAAATCCAAGATTTTCATGGACAAAATGACACTTTTGCCACTTATGAAAAGAATATCTTATATGGCTTGAGGGAAATAACAAAGATATTTCATTTACATGCTGTTCTTACTTAATCAAAAAGCATTATGAATTAAAGTACAGATTCACTTTACTAAAGACAGAATAAAGGACAAAGATTATTATTCCAAAGGTCACATTATCTTAACAAAGTGCTCCTTTCTGACAGCGTGACATTGATACTGAAGTTAACAAAAAGTGCTCTATGAGATCCGTGCCCTCTGCACTCTAAACAAAGAAATTAGTGAGCTTCTTCAAATGTCACACAGACTGTGCTGGCTTTTGCCAGTGGCCGTAGATGTCAAAAAAAACTCTTGGCATGGCAGCGGGCCCTTTTGGTTCGCAGTTAGTGTTAAAAAATAAAAAGACTGGGCCACTACTGTTGCTTAGAGTTTATACATACGGGTCCCTCTCCTCCCCCTCAGCTTCTTTTCAGAATATGTTTTGTTGAAGAAAAGCCATCTCCTTTTAACACGCATGAGAAGTGACAGCATTCGCTTTCCAAATGCTGATTGTGTTATGTGCATATAAAAAAATGGGCATAATGGTAGAAACGAAACATCAGCTACACTCCTGTCTGGCTCTAAGTGTGAAAGCCTGCGTATCAGTCTAAAGATAGGCTTATTACATAAGATACAGCTAATGCTAGTTCATGGGAACTGTTCCATAACAACAGAATATGACAGCTTATTACTTAATGTGCCACTGAGCTGATGCGACTCAGATAACAGCACACGGGAAATGTTACTCTGCCCAGAAGACACTGTTCTTTCTCTAAGAGCCCCTTTAAAGCAAAGTAGCTTGTGTGCCAGTGAGGAGTGGGCCTATACCTAAAGGTCTTTACAAGGGAAAAAAAAAATCAAGGCAACAATAAAGATCAGCTCTACAAAGCTCAGTATTTAAAAGAAGATGTGATGACATTTCTGTATAAGACGTGAAACTCCAACAAGGAGATCAAAAGATTAACAGAAATGCACCCAAAGAACTAGATGCATTTTTTGTGAATAAGACTTGTTTTCAGCAGTCATTCACTATTCTGACCTTATCAAGCTTTTCAACTTCTCCAGATCTGTTAGAACTGTTTAAAACCAAATGAACCAGCCAACTGAAGAGCTATAAAAGGAGAGCATCTCGGGGGAACTCAATTACTAATTCACAAGGAAACGTTGTTTTCATGAAAACAGTCTATTAAAATAATACTCCCTTGAATATCTTCCTTAAGTTTATAGCGATATTTCTATCTGCATTTTAATGAAGGTCCTTGGGAAAAAAGAATCTCAACAGCTATTCACTTATTATTATTACTTCAGTGAAATGGTATTAATCATGTTTGTATACAAGAAACTAACAACGCCATAAAATGCAAGGCTCATTTAACACAAGCCAGAATTTTCTTGCTCATTTTTAGACCAAAATTTCACTGGGCTACATTGACCATTCCACTGGCAAATCACAGGTAAAAGTCAGGGGGCAGTCAGTGTGACACTCGGACAGGACCTACATGCAGTGCATACTCAAGAGAAGTAGTCCTCTTCCCCCCCATTTAAAGTCATTCTTCTATGTGAAGAGTTCATCACTATTTGTGGGCAAAATGAAAATGTAAGAAGCATCCCTTAGAGGGAGGAAGTCCCGTCTGAAACACTGCACACAGATTTTACATTGAGATGTCACTGGGTAAAAAGGTACACTGAAGTAACCAAAACTATCTGAGGTATTGGTGAATATCAAACATCGTCTGTAGATTTAGACAACTTTGAGCACCTAAAATCAAAGCCCTTTCTAAAAGATCCTGACTACTTATCAGTAGTCTCAGCCTCAAAACAGTGCTAACAATATTTACTCATCACTAAAATGGAGGACAAAGTTTAACAGTTATGAAGTACATTAATTTGACATAATCAAATAGAACAGAGCAGATAAATCCAAACGTATGTAGACCTTACAGATGAGACAGTGATAGTATAAATACATTCCTGTTTAGTAAGTAGTATTAATATTGTTTTTCACCAAGTCAAGAAGGTATTATTTCTTCCTGGAAAACTTGTACACCTTATTACTGCAATCACTTTTTTAATTTCATGCTTCCCTAACTTTATTACTGTTAATTTTACTCATTTAATTCTAGCAATTCTCCACCATTTACTGAGAAAATAGCAAGAATTCATAGTTTCCAGATAAATAAACGATAAATGGCTTTGAGAAAAAGAACGTCTATCCCATACAGTGCACTTCTTTCCTTCCAGCACTGGAAGAACTATAAGATCCTATGATATTCTTTATTTGACCAAGCCCTGTTAAAAATCCTGCAGCCTCAGAACAGAAGCCAAGGCAGAACTGAAGAGCAGAGGAGCTCAGTGAGCTTTGGGTAAGGTCCAGTAGACCTTGTGTTTGTATATTCTTTTGAACACTAAATTCTTCCCAAAATGCTGACTAAAATCAAAGCAATCATTAACTTCACTTGGCCACAGTTGAACATTTTATTTCCCAAAATATCCTTTGTGGGGGGAGGGAGGGGAGAGACTCAAATAACAGTTTTTATGTAAAAAATGAAGGATCAACTCGGAATTCTTTAAACATTATTCTATGGTGGGTTTTTTTTTGTTTTTTTTTTTTTTTCACTAAATTGTATCTACTTTAAATGCACTTGCTGGTAAATGTGAATTCTTTTCTGTTTGGTTTTAAGTTTAGTGCATTCTCGTCCCAAGGGAGCCAATGGCCTTAAGACGCATGTTGAAATCTACATTCTTAAAGGGAAATGCAAGCATTATATTAGAAGAGAACAACGCATCACGCTTCTGCTTTTCTGGACAGCCAGGTTACAACTAAACAAGAAATGTTGGAGTCGTGCTTTAGAACACACCAAAAAGTTCACGTCAGCCAAACTCACAGCACTCCTAAATGAAAGTCCAAGATGCACAGACCTACATAAAATTCCCAATGCACATTCAGGTTTTTCCCTTAATATTTGCAAAGTGAAGAAACAGAAGTGCTGTAAATCAGTGCAAATTTCAATAGCCCGATGTAGATAGCTCTCTTGTATGTTTTATGCCTAATGGTGGGCTATACAATGAAAGTCTAATGTCTATAACTAAAAATATATTCATTCTCATCATACAAGAGAGCTGGAGAATGAGTCGTTAGTATATGCAGCTTTCAGTCACATTGGCTTTTACTCCTGAATGAGCACTGGATTATTAGAACAGAACTGTTGTATTTCCCTCTTTTATTCTGAATCACACATGACAATGGAAATAATGCGCTGAGGAACTTGAAATACATTAGTACACTGCCAGTCTTTATGGATGTATTGTGTTTTATATCTTACTCTTTTCAATATTATATTGCTTACTTCAATATTTGCATCTCTATTTGACGGCATTTTTGAAGTTTCTCTAGTAAAAACATTTCTCTAAAATGGCCAAACTCACATACAGTATTATCTTCCACTGACTTCCAGTTGTAGTTGTGAATGATATTCCCTACAAGCAAGTTAGATCAGAAGTATTTCAGGCCAAATGGATGTCATGAAACATATTTCCAGTATGTGTTGAAATGAAAGTTACACTTCGTCACCTCAACTCTGAGAGTCTCTACAGTTCAGGATATGCTCAATTGTGTCTGCTTTACCCTTCCAAAATGAACACATTAAAAGAATAAATTGTTACAGTAAATGAACGAGAATATTTTAAGCTTTGTTTCCTTGGGAGAAACAAACAAACAAAAACCCACCATCAACAACAAACAAAACAAAACACCACCACGTTTCCCTGAAAGAAAGACGACTCTGTGAAACTTCTGATGTGACTGAAAATGGGAGTTTGTATAAGCACTGGCTCACCAATGCCATCTACCAAGATTGATTATTTAGATTTATTGAAGATATTCCAAAATGAGCTCAGCCATGTGAGATGAGGTATTAGCACTAACCTCTTTGGAGCAACGCTGCTGAATTTTTCAAAACCTTTTATAACACCGTTTCAAAGAGCAAAAAAAAGTATTCTGAAGAGGGGGAAAAAAAATGGCTGTGTCCAACTTGTCCTCATAGCAATGGCAGCTATTAAAGGAAACGTGGCAGAGTTGGGCTGCTGACAGCATCCTGCCCCCCTGGCCAGCACCACAACCACCACTCTAATTCAACCCACACCCACAATTCACACTCTGCCTTTCATTTCACCATTTGACATCATGTAGGATTCAACTTCCAGAAGAAAAGTCAGGTTTCAGACATTCCCTCCCCTCCCTGCCACCTTGTTTTCATACCACATGAGTATATGCATCCTCTTGGAAATGAAGCAAGCCACCAAGTATAGCCGGCTAATTGATGATAATATTTTAATTTGCTGGAAATTAAAGAATTGGATGCACAGGAGACATTACCTAAACCTACGGTGGCAGAACTTGAAGGACCCCGTGTCCCTACAGGCACAGCACTGCATCAGAGACGAGCAGAGCAACAAACATCTTATTAAACAACAAGCTCACAAAAGCAAAAGGCAGCAGCCTCCAGGGCCGTGTTAATTATCTCGGGGTCGAAGCCGCGGCGAAGGCTGTCTCACCAGCTGCAAGGCAGCCAGACGCAGTGCCAGCACGCTGCAGTCCCCAAGGTCTCACAGTTACAGTGCTGTCATATTTCAAATGACAGGTAATACTTATGAACATGCCGACACTCACCTCCTCAATTATACTCAATGTCAAGGTTTTAGAACTGAAGGAAGTGCTAATTTTCAGCACACACACTTGCTGACAAAAGGTACTTTATCAAAGGAAGGAGTTTAGGGTATCTGCTGCAAGATGCTGAAGATACCTTTTGACATTCACAATGGGAATAATGTCCTTCGTGGAAGCTCTCCAATGATGGAATAAATATTGCCCTTAGTCAGGTGTACAAAAATATCACATCATCCTGTGTTTGCTTTTCTGAGAGACGGTGCCTTTACGTGGAAATCTCACTGCCACTAACTGCTGTGTGGATGAGCAGCTATTCTGTAATCGGGTTATCTAGATTTATCCGTGATAGAGGCTGCTGCCCCTAGAAGGGGAGAAATGAACAAAAACAACGGCAGCAATCTAAGGAAAGAAATTATTTTACTAAATACGAGACACAATATGATACAATATAACTACAACTACTATATCAAACAAGGCAGAGAAAAAAGAAAGAGAGAAAAAGAGTCCCGGAGAACCGGGGGCCTACTGCAATCTCTAGGCGACAGGCTGGAACGTTGCTGATAGAGCGAGACGGCAGAGATGGAGCGCTCCAAAGCGAAAGACAGGGCGAAAAGAGGAACGTTCCAGCCTGGGAGCGAGATTATATGTGTGTCCTCCTCCTCTGGTGATTCATCTCTGGCCGCGTTGTCCCCTGGGATATGTAGTTTCCTCCAAGGGCTGAGTACTCGGGATGCTGCCATTCCACAGATCTGGAGCATGAACCTTCCACACTTCCGCATACCCTCTGTTACACTTCCACATACCCTCTATTACACTTCCACATACCCTCTGTTACACTTCCACATACCCTTTGTTACACTTCCACATACCCTCTGTTACACTTCCACATACCCTTTGTTACACTTCCACATACCCTCTGTTACACTTCCACATACCCTTTGTTACACTTCCACATACCCTCTGTTACACTTCCACATACCCTCTGTTACACTTTCTTATACCACCAAAACAGTTCATACCGCACATGATGTCATGATGTAGAATATTGACAGCACAAAACCATGACATATTCTCATGGTGTTTGTTTGAACTTCCTCTGAATAAAAAGCACAGGCAGGCGTGTGTTATTGTAATGCCTCAGGTGCTCCAAGAAGCAGGGCTAAAAAGATGGAGTGCCTTCCACCATCCCCAAAGGGCAGCCGTGCGTGCCCTGAAACAATTCAAGTGCAATTGCTAAGAAAAAACATAAGCACTGATTTTAGAGAGAGATTTTTAAACATGCAAATATGATTCCTCGTTTGTTCTCATATCCATTCTTTTCTGAATTCAACTGAAAAAAAAACAAAAAACCACTAACTGCCAAATCAAGTTCACTTAATTGTATAGAAAAGATATTAGGTGGCACAGATACGGCCACGGGTGAAGGAACATGGTCTCATTAGAGCTCTCTGTCCATTCAGGCAGCTTCTCCTGCTTACAGTCGTTAACGCGAACTGGAGACAGATTCTGCTTTGAGTTGCACCAATTTAAATCCAGAGAATCTCTCATCCAGACTCCAATTTGCGTTAATGGTCAGGAGGGCACACCAGGACGGAGGCAGCCGCTGAGATCTAAAGGTGAAGGTCTGCCTATAGAGCGACACCGCAGTTCTAAAAGATGGCATTTTGAGCCATTACAAAAACCTGATAAAAAAAATAATACACTCACACAAACAGATGAAAGTTTAAAAGGCTTACTCTTCATAATTTTAGTTATGTATAAGCAGTTCCCACGTTTTCTATGTTTGTTAACATTCACGTTGCAGTAACATAGCTGTCCAAAACCGCCGTATTCCTACAGGACAAGCCCGGGCAGCATGAGGCATTTCAGCAGTTATCTGCTCAAATACTCAGTACAAATGCTCAGATCAGAAGGTTAGATCTTCCCCAGCTTCTCTTCTTACCCAGAGTAACTTTGTACTCCGTAGCAGCAAAAGCAGACCTTCAAAAGAGAGCAGGGGGAAAACAGAACACGTATATGTTTACCATAAAAATTAGCTTTTCAAAAGGGAAGTCATGACAATTTGTTTTCACTTCTTTTTGTTGTTTGTTTGTTTCACAGGTTTTATCAGTTTCACAGCAGGCTGTCATTCCCACTTACAGGTGGGGAGGTTAAACATCACCTTAACTCCTGGGTAAAGGTGAGTGGTGGATAAAGAAGCTGTGCAAGAAGTGCTGGGTGCACGATGACCCTCCATGGCAGGCAGCAAAGCCACTGCTGCTTTGCCCCCAGGCTAAACTATGGACAGGCACCACAGCCCAGGGCAGCACAGGATCACGTGTGATTTGGACTCATAGTGGTGTATCACACTGCCCCCACAAACAGCTACACCTGTACACCTCCTTATGAGCACACCACAGCGGAATGCATAGGCACAAGAAAAATAAAGGAAATATGATAAAAATAACATGCAGCACAACTGATGGAACGTTGCCATGACTTTTCAAAAGATATGTCATTATCGTATTCAAATTTCCTACTGAACTCATTTGCAACAGTGACCGAGGATGAAGTAACAAAATACATTTCAATATTTTTGCATGAAATTTTGCCCACATTCCAGATGTGGATGTTGGCAAATTACTTGCACTGAACGCTACTGCTCTTCACCACCAATATATTCTACATACATTTGCATACATTACACTTATAGAACACCAGGACAAAATTATTGTCTGCCTTACTTAGACATGAAATCACATCAGAATACAATAATAATTATAAAAAAAGATGAAATGTTCTTCATTGATGAAAAACAGGTTTTTAGAAGGGCAGTAAGAGCATGAAAGTCCCCATCTGTAATTGATGCAAACTGGAATACTTTATGAATGAGACAGAGTATTCTTACCATATCCTTTTACATTAAGATTTTTGTACAAGTCCAGGACGAAAAAAAATTAGTTTTTCATATCTCATGATCTAAGAGTTTATTTATATTGATAACACCAATGTTAACACTGAACAAATACCTAGAAAGAGGTCAAGGCAAGGTGGTGTCAGCCCCTGCTCCTGCCTAACTAGCAATAGGGTAAGAGGAATGGCCTCACATTGCACCAGTGCTGCAATAGAGATAAGCCTGAATATCCAGGTATGTAATGCTATATTGTACAATGCAATCATATCCGGAGTAATTAAGAGGTTTTCAGAATGTAAAGTAAGGATCAAAAGAGCTTAGATATAGAACATGAGCAATCATTCACATACAATCTGAAGGACCCGGCACTCTAGATTTGCTAAACCTTCCTTTGTTTACTCAGAATTTGTGTGCCCCAAATAGACGATACACCACTTCAGAAACATCTTACACAGGAAAAAATAAATAACTGTCTAAAGGTCTAGTTTGTAGATTTAATAAAAGAACAACTTTCCTAAAGCCTAATTGCCAGAGCCAACTCTCATATCAATGCTGTATACCCAACACGTGCTTTCATGTGAACAAAATGACTTAAGACTTGTTTAGCTCTTATACCAGTAATAATATGCAAAACAATTCATTTTCTTGTCTTAGATATTTATTCTCTTACTCTCTATTTGTTTTGTATTCTGGCTTATGAAAATAAAGCAACTGTAGCAGTTTGTACCTCTTCAAGTTTCTCCTATTGCACAAAGTGACTCCTGTTTGTTACTTGGAATTTGCTTAAACTGTCATCCAAAAGTCCAAAAATCTTAATACTACATTTGAGTAAAGTGCTAAATGCTAAATTACTAGAGATGTGCTGAAAGATTTGGGATTTCTGAGGTCCTAGCAAAAGAAATTAGCTAGCTCCCTCTCCACTGGCATTACAGAAAATTGCAGACACCTATTTCACTATCATTTGAAATATTCTGTTTCCATTAAAATAAAAAAGCTTAGACCAACCCAAAATACCTACCAAGAAAAAATGTCACTTTCTGAATATATACCAGCCTACTTGCTATCCCCTGGCCAATAACTTTACTTAACAACATAGCAGTAAATAGATAAGCACACACACAGATATTACCTTTCTACTGGGCCTGTATGATTTGGTCACTTCTCCATGGACTGCCTCAGTCCTCTTCCTCTGAACATGGGTACACACACTCATGCATCAGTGGGACTCCAAGGCTTGCTCCAGGAGAGGATTCTCCTGAGGGCAGTGGTTTTGTTCTCCAGCACTTCCCCCTACATATTAATGTCACTTAGTTCAGCGACACACAGATGCTAATACTTGAAAAGACCGTTTTCTTGTAAGAGAATGGACTTAAGTATAATTTAGGCGGAAACAGATTCTTTCCTTCATCAATGTGATGGAAATAATCTGTAAGTACTTTCATTTAGAACCTCTTGTGATGTAAAGATATTTCAGACTGCAGCTTCACTCTAGCATAGCATAAAAATTACATTAAAGCTGACTCTGAAATATTTGCAAGCTGTAATACCACTGCAGCACTGAACAATTTGAAATCAAACCCACTGCAAAAGGAACTGCTAGCTGATTTTTCATACAGGTAGTAAGCCATGGGAAACAGTTGTTGTCTGACAGCTGGAGTTGCGTGCAACAGTTGCAGAAGACAAAATCATCTGAATGCATTCAGCTTCATCTCTCCTTGTGAGAAAGTCACAAAGAAATTGCCCACGTTTTGTAGAGTCTTTGCTCTGGTATACAGGTCCCTTTTCCAGCAATAGTTAGTCCTTGTACATAAAGATTGGATACAAAGATGCTTAACATTACAAATATTTATTATATAAACAGACACTAAATTAGATAATGAAATAGCTAATAAGAACAATACATCTCCAGGCACACAGCCAACAGTTTAACTCTTTCAAGTGTTCAGTAACATTGCTTTTTAGTCAGGAAAGACAACCTCAGAATCAGTATGCCTTCAAACCTGCTTTTAACACAGACCACCAGGAACTTCATGCTTAAGCAAAACAACATTTGCCATCCAGAAAGTTCAAAGTTGCTTTTAGTCCCAAGTACAACTGAAATACTGTTTGCATAGACCTTAAGGACTGAACCAGGCTCTAGAAGCAAGATAACAGAAATGGATACAGTTGGATTGTGTACATTTTCTGTCTGGAGAAACACCTGAAGTGGTAGCATTGTGCAGGACATGCAGGAGTGAAGAAATGAAACCAGAGAGGAAACATCACTGAAATCGATTTCAAGGACCCTGAACTCCAAGCAAGGGGGGAGCTTGGAGAGGAGGGGAATAGCTGGCTGCCGCCAGCAGTCCTTGAGAGCTGGAGGAGCATTTATCCAGTGCACCAACAGGGTGGGCAGTCAGTTCAAACACCCCAAATGAACATAGTGCCATGTTTCTTTTGCCAAAGTCTGCTTAAAAGATGCTTTGGGATTTGACATGTGACCTCATCAAACACACTGCCACTATTTTTCCAGGTTTCTAGGAAAAGGCCCAACTGGTGGAAGCTTTACATTTCCCTTTTATCTATTTTTTAATGCACTTTGTTAGCAATTGACTCCTTGCTGTCAACTGGTGTCTGCAGAAGAGTTAGATTTGTAAGAACAGCAGCAAGACAGTTCAAGCATGTGACAGGCATTGCATGCTAACAGAGGCCGGGAGATGCAATCTTTTATGAACACCAGAACTATGTTCCAGCAGAAATCTTCAATTTTTATATCTTCTAGCAATTTCTCAAAAGAAGCAATACTTACATAAATGAAACAGCTGCCCACACAAAAATTAAAGCAGCATTTGCCAGAGTATTTTACTTCAACTATAAAGGAATGCAGGGTAGCAAATAAATTTGCACATCCATTTCTCAGGAAAATAAGCTCAGCTAGGAGGGAACTCTCTGATTTCTGAGGATACTGATTGTGAAGTGTGAATATTGGGCTTTGCCACTTTCAGAGGAAGCTACAAGCTCTGCCCCTGGAAGCCAGTGGTGTCAAACAAGTGATCCTGTGGTTCTTGGGGAGTATAGGAATGCAACAACAAAAATCCACTAACCAGGAGCACCAGATTTGACAGAGACAGCACAACTTCTTCTCACCGGTGATGTTGATGGATGGTTTCTGTACCTAACCTGACAGTGACAAAAGAGGCTGTAATGTGAAGGAGCCTTTCCAGTTCCTTGTCATGCATCTGGGAGGGCTGGTGCTAACTGACAAGCCCAACACCAAGGATGAATGATATGCTAAAACAAATGGAGAGGTGGGGTGTCTTCAAAGAGCACCTGCTACCACCTCTGATGAGCTTTTCTTTAACACTAATTGCAGTGATTGGCCTTACTGCATGCAACTGAGGCCTAGCCATCTCATCCCACCTAACACTTGCTTCCCAGTCTGAACTACTAAACCAGCTGTGCTGCCTGATGTACCCAACAAACTGTGTAGGCCTATGGTGTTGCTCACTACAACAGAAAAGAAAAACAACAAGCCTGGAAAAAAAATGAAAAGATGCAAAATCAGAGAAACCAGAGGTAGAAGCAAGAAAGCAACAAAATAGTAGGGAGTCATTATCTTTCTAATGTCCCCATTTCCATTACCGCACTCTTATCATCTCTATAGTGTCTCTTCTCCATTTATTTTCTCAGCAATGCTTGGCTTTGTGTTCTCAGGAGAAAACACACAAGAAATGAGGAAGAGCCGTTTCATACCTTTTACATTCCTCTCAGCTGATGGCCCACACTGAGAAATTAGCTACAGAATTCTAACCCTGCCCTGGTACATAAAGCAGCTCCTCCAGCTGATTGCCATTAGCAGCTCAGCTTTTACACAGGTTTCAGTTGTGGTATCTGAAGGATCAAAGCCACACTGTAGGCTTCACTGTGTTGCAAAGTCAAAATTTTTCTCTGAAATGCATGAGGCAAATCTATTAGGCTAATCTACCAGACATATTGGTTGATGTTAGTTACCTGTTCTAATCTACTGGTTATAAACATATATTAAAGAATTAGTTGAAAAGGTATTCATGTTCTTTCTATATAGAGGATAGTTTAAGGATAGTTTGAAAAAACAAAACACACTAAAAACATGAAAATCCAGCACCACAACACTTCTGTGTTATACCTGGTTATGAGGAAAATATGCTTGTTGACTTTTAAAACACATTTCTACTGCCATATAACAACTGAAGCGATGAAATGCAGTGAAGAGAAGAGCAAGAAAAATACCAACTTTGTCTCTCTGCTTCTCCCTCTAATCCCCAAGAACTCATACTTCTGCTCTATATTCACCAGGATGTTTCCAATCCTATCTAGAGGTAGGGGCCATTAACTGAACAGTCAGCACAGTATGGCAGAGTCACTTGGATTTCCTGGGCAAGAGCCATAGCAATGATATATATTTTGGGCAAGATCAGCAACTGAAGCAAACAAAATCCAGATCTGTATTTGCTAAGGATTGAGTTTACCAATGAACGTAGTAAATTTCATATTCAGTTACAGAAACAAGAGCTTAAATTTTAGTACAGATGAAGATCATGATGTAAAACATAGCATCCTGAAATCTATCATGGTTAGCAAGATTTTAATAGGTCATTAGAAAAGCTTATGCAACCTATGAGTTTCTGGGCACTATTTCAGGATCAGTAATAAAAAAAATTCATTTTCTAGTTACCTCCTAAAGCAACGTAGCATACCACATATGATGGAGAATTATAGTCTACTTGAGAAAAGATACTTAACTCCTTACAATGCAGCAATAAAAGATGCCTGATCGGAGATGAAATTTGAAAGCTGTGAGTTTGATGGGCTTTGAGAATGTCCCCTTGTAAAGTATTATATTTTAGTTTCTCTTTTTCTTTTTGAAATGATTGCTTTCCTAGAAAGTTTCTAATATGAGCATATTAGGGACACGCAGAACAATTCCAACATTTCTTTTCTGTTATCACAGAACTCCGGGAGTTGGAAGGGACCTCTGAAGGACCCTACAGTTGCTCTTGGTGAACCTCTTCATGTTCCTCACCAACTCTCAGCATGTCCAGGTTTCACTGAAAGGCAGCACAGCCCTCTGCTATGCATCCCAGCTTTGTATCATCAGCAAGCTTGCTGAGGGTGCAACTCTATTCCTTCATTCAGGTCAACTGAAGATGTTGAACAAAATCAGACGCTGGGGCACACAGCGAACTACAGGCCCCAAACTAGACTCTGTCAAATTTTAACCATTTATTATAGTGCAGAGCCCTAAAAAAGAAAATACTAAGTTCTACCTGCACTTAGGAATTCAAATATGTGTGGAATCAGACATCAGGATGACTGCTCACCAAGAAGTCTTTTTGGAGTCAACACTATGTTCACTGTATCCACACATCCTTCTTGGAGAAGAGCTATCCTTCCTGATCTGCTGCTTTAATCTCTCTTTATATGTACTATTCTCTGAGTAACTTTAATAAATATTCCATGGAGTATCCATAAAGCAAATAAAATAATTAACTAACAGCCGACACAAATGCTTCTGAAGCAGCATGAACTCTTCTTGCATGTAAGACCACCAAAGATCAACACAACGATAAAGGCAATGTGAAGCATTAGAAAGATCCAAGTTCTCACCTCTCAGCCGCCTCTCACCTTCTTTTTTTCTTTTAAGGAAGTGTAATAAAAGGAGGTATATAGTTAAATGGTGACCTTCAGAAGTACTGTGTGATCCCACTGGAGTAAAAGTATTGTTTTGATTGGAAGTTTTTCTAAGATTAATTAGTCTGGCACATTGAGATCTTTTTTTGTTGGGGAGAACAATAAGGCAGCTTGTTTCTCTCAAAATGAATTCTGTAATTAATGCAATCCATGGATTAATAACTGCACTGCTTTATCACGGCAATATACTTTTTCGGAGATACATTTTTGTAACAAAACCACACATCAGTACATTATCTGAAAGCACTGCATAACACAGCTACCAGATTGCAAGATCTTCGTGGATTTGAATCATCATAACAGGTGCAAAATAAAGGTCTGCTGTTCAATACAATGACAGACATCATCAACATAAAGCCTTGACACGAGCAAGCTACGCCAGTTCAGGATTACTCCCTTGCACCATTTATACTGTAATACAGCTTCCCCTCAAACACAGAAGTACTCACTTTACAAAGAAACAGCATTATAAAACCTGCTAGTGTTGCTTAGCTTTTCCTTGCCCTGATATCTACATACACAGGCATAATAATCTATCATGAATCTGACCTTCAGAAACCACGTTTGTATGCAAGTATGGGCAGCATTCTGCAAACACTAATGAAGCTGTTTAGCCAGACAGTGCAGGTGGACCTCAGACACATGATGAAGTTATCACAGATTATTAATACATTACGTGCATGAACTGAGCAATGATAACTGCCCCGTCACCTGCTCCTCACTCATAAAATGCGAGGAAAAGCAAATTAATTTTGTCCTCTTCCACTTCAGGCTGAGTTAATTCAAGTAACTTAGCATTTGTACAAATACAGACTATTAGTTCACAAATATAGACTGTTAGTGTACAAATATAGACTATTTTCTGCTAACCCACAGTGACAAAGTCCTAGCACGTGCATGACCTGTTAGATACACTGCTGCCATCCCAGGAACTGAGCCAGACATATCCTGAAGTAAGCAACAGAAGAATCTGCCAGTACAGAAGGTGCAACTATTAGGCACTATATGAGTATGCATATATAGAACATGCATATAGATGTATACAGAGCACAGATCATACAGCAGGGTGAGAGATGGCAAGACCTAAGCCCTGTGGCTTTACAGATTGGTGACTTTTGCAGTAGATTTACATTGGCGTTATTGTACTTCTTTGATAACTGCAAATGAGGAGTAAGATTAATTTTACAGCAGCAGATTTTCCCCATGACTTCAACAGAATTAGATTAAATTAATGTTTCAGTTGCGCTTAATCTAAATTTCTGTCTTCTAAACTGTAGGCAAATGGTTTCTAATCACTATTTCTGTACCACCTGATGTTAAAGGTTGATCAATTTTGTTTCCCACCAATATGATTAAACCCTTACTCAGGCAAGAAAACACTGTTAGAAAGCAAATCAATTTCTTTTAAAAACTCTCTCCTGTACTACCACTTAATAGCTTCTTCAATCAAAACAATGAAAACATACCGGTCTTGGGCTTACTTCCTAGTGATAAGCTGAGTTCTGTGTGATGTTTCTCCCTTCTAATTATGGCTGTTCTAGATTAGCAACATATAGGACAAATATCTGAACCTCCTCCTATAGGAAAGTCTTTTGTCAAAGAAAGAAAAGAAAAAAAAGTCTGCTGAATCATTAAATGCCACACAGTGAGCTTTTATATTATTTAATGAGGGGTGGAAGGCACTTATATCTTAGAAGAATGTAATTCTGGTTAATACCACAAATAAAACACTCTACAAACTTATCAGAAACTCGTAAAACATATGGGTTTAAGAATAAGCTGGCTAAATAGTCCTATGCAAAACAGATATAAAATTATTTACCACAGTTAATAGGCTTCTATCTTTAACATTATATTGTACGCACAAGTTAATTAAAGATATTAGATATGTAAATTGTTTCACAATGCCCTGAAAGGTTGGCACCTGGAGGAACTGCTGGAAGAACACAAAGAAAAAAGAAACTCAAACCTTTAAGATCTTTTCACAGTAAGGTCTACTAGCAGAGTGACAGCCTAATGCTGTCAGTCATTTCTCTTCTGCAGTGTGTGTGAATTTGTCTCCCCATCAGCACTCTGTGCATACAACTCAGTCTATTGCTGAAAAAGACATCTGAAAGCAGGGCATGGGAAATTAAAGGACTTCTTGGGCATTTCCCATTGGCTATATCAAACCAAGCCTCCATCAAAAAGGATGAGAGAAGGGTGTCTCTCCAGCCAGCTCACCCAGACTCCTCCAAATGGGCCAAAACAGCCATTCCTCCTTCCCTCCACAAAGGGTAAGGACAAGGACTCAGTGTTGTCCTGAGCAATGACAGTCACCTCTAGCCCTTGTACTAAGGCTAAAAAAATAATAATAGGCCTTGAAATTACAAACTACCCTGTCTTGCTTAGTAACAGCTTTCCTTCACTGTGAAGCATTAATAATACACTTTAATCTACTTTTAATACCACACCTATATGATAGAATGCTTAAGTCCTTAAATAATAATAATAATTAACTCTCCCTGTAGCTAGGAGATAACTCCAGCAGAATACCAGCAAATGCATGGTTTTGATAGCTGCCTGGTCATAAGCCATCAAAGGTTTGAATAAATGATAATTTATTTATGCGGACTACCAATTCTGAAAGGAAAACTGAGGAAATGCAAGGAAACAGGGTAAAATATCAGTATTAAAACACCGGCCTAGAAGGAATGGCAGACTAGCACAACAGATCAGTAGGCACAATTAACAGATGTGTAAGAAATGGACCAGATTTCAGAGGAAATCCTCCTTCTGTAAAGGTTTATGGGCGACAATAAAGCTTAAACTGTCACATTTAGCAGGTTACAGATGGAATTTAGAACTGGCAGGTTCATAATGAAGAACTCCCCAGGGTATCAAACTCCCATTAATGTGTCTCCTCCTTTACCTGGTTGAGTCAACATGCATTTGTGCTTTCCCACCACCTGACAAAATACATCTGCTGTTAGTTTTAAAAGCAGCTTTTCCTGGAAACAGATTAAATATTTATTCCGTTCTGTTACTGATACAAACACTTCAACAGAATTTTCTAGATACAGATCAGTAGTTTCATTGCAAAACTTAATCATGTGCTGTTCTCTGAAAACTGCTTAAAAATATGTTGTAGAAACTGCTCACAGAAGGTAATAAAACTAACGTAGTCACGTGAAACTTATGTCAATGTTCCAGCCATTCTAATACTGAAAAACAACTGAGTTGGAAAGTTGAGCAGCCTTACTGAATAGCACATATGCCCCTCCAGCACCTAATTAGCTGATAATACTCTGGGTGCCTGTAATGTACAATTCAAATGCCTCACTTACCGATGTGTTTAGTATTCTGCAAATAAGTCCTTGTACCAATTAAATCCCTTGTTATTATGAAATGCTTCCATACTGTTGTAATAACACAGGATAATACAGTCAATACTTCTAATCATGAGGTTATTCTTTGAGTAATTGCAGGATTTATGAGTAATCACTGCTAAGGATATGCTACCATTCCACATAGAGCACACAAAATCGAATAACACTTTTCAAACAAATCTGATTAATGTTATACTATCCTTTACATAAGGCATGTACAAAAAAATTCTTCCCAAACCACTAAGTAGCCATGTTTTACAGTGCAGTAATTTACCATAACAATTCCGCCATAATTTACAAGTGCATTCAGACTACAATCTATTTTTATTCTCAATATGCACAGCATTGATAAGAGTCAGGTTTGCTGGGAGAGAAGATTACTACTTGTTTTTCTCAATAGGAAAATGGGGCTGGTCTATCTGCTCACCAAAAGGTTTAGGTGCAAACTCAGGAACGAGCCCACATCCCTCATTCAGCAGGTCAAGACCCTGTGATATTCCACAGAAATGTTTGCTGTCTGTAGTTTATACCTAGGAGTTAATCTAAATGTTTCTACTGGTGTCTTTTCTAGTAGAAATACCTCATTTATCAAAACAAACAGATACATTCCTTGCAAAGTAATACATGAACTCATCTTCTTATTACTTATGAAGTTACTTATTTTCAAATACTAAAACAACAACAAAACTGCAGGCCAAGAATAAAGGACCTCTTTGCATCAAAAGGGATACTACACTATGGATGTAGAACTCATAGGAACAAGTAACAAAATATCGTAAGCTGATAACCACCCCTCAGGAAGTGTTGGTTGGAGTTTTTTTTGACCACTGTTAACATCAGTGCAGTACATAAAACTCTGCTTTCTGCATGCAGGATGTTTCAGTTAGCACTGCAGCTGTATGCAGTCCACAATTACTAATGCTTTAAATTACTCATCCCCTTAAATTACATACATAGCAGGAGGCTTCTGGGAAAAAAAAAAAAAGCAAAACAAAGTTACAAATCAAATGAATTTCATGCTGTCACATCACATTCTGAATATAGCATGTATAAAATATATACAGAGAGGGCAAGGGAAAAATCTCAACCAACTGCTATAGATAAACAAATCTGTATTTTTCTTTAGACTACTCTTTTGGTTACTCAGGCAAACCACTCTATTAGCAAATTCCTCCAAAATCAGAAGATTAAATACTCCACAGTGAGATTAATTGTAGGTAAGCTGCTGCTTCTGGTCTCATGCCCAGTGAATGCTTTTCTAAAAGAACAAAGATATGACCATGCCAACCAGCAGTACACAACATTGGAGTGCATCTCCTCCTCTATTAAAAAGCAAATTACCGATGCATCAAAAACTAAATTAAAAACAAACAGCATTTACTGTTTTTATTATATCTGTGTCAGATGGACGAAGCTCAGCCAACAGCCAGTAGTATCAAGGGGTCAAGCCAGGCAATTCCACAATAACAAAATTATGCATTAGCATCCAAAATATGTTTGCTATGTTTTTCAATAGAAAAGACCATTGCTGATATTGGTACAGAAAAACTGTATCATCTGACAATTATTATTATTACTATTTCTGATGGCCAGGCAATTAAAATAGATAAGAAGATGTGGAAAGCTCATTAAAAAAAAAAGTTCACCATTTCATTACCATCAAGTATGCATGAAATCATCTATGGTTTTCTTTTCTCTTTTTTCTTCTTCCTTTCATTTCATTAACTAGATTCTTCAATATGTGAAAGAAGCAATATCAATTCATTTAGCTAAAACACAGAAAAGAAGGCAGAGGCACTAAATTGGTACAGGTGGATTAATAATTTACGACAGATGATCTAATCTTTTGTAAGTAAATAAAGGAAATTCCATGTGTGAACTACCTCTTGATGTTTCATTCATCTGCTTGCTTGTACACAAGGAAAGCACACAGCACAAACCCAGGCAGGTGAATATGGAGCAGCTCTACCTTTGCCTCCAAAGAAGCAGTTCCACAGTGTTTGGAAGTGATGGCTTTCTGTGCCAATTCCTACTGCATACCTAACACTTGCCTTCATCACCATTGCCTTTGACTGTCCACACCTTCACTTACTCATCCCGAAGTTCAACGATAAACAACTTTCCTCTGCCTTCAAAGCTGCCACTTTGGCAAGCACCCACAGACATAACCACAGTCACAGCAGGAAGCTCTTACACAAACTGTGTGCCTAGCTGGTCGTTTGAATCCACGTATAGGAGACATGCAGCAGACAGACAATGGCCTGTGTCACCTTAGTCCTAAATTATATTCACCCGACGTAGTTTTACTTTTCTTGCAGCATCTGTAATAACTTAATATTATGCACAATTTGAATTTGCATCACAGTATCATCCAGAAACTGGAGTTAATGAAGTAATACGGCAAATACATCCTGAATTATTTTTTTTCATTTAAGTGCACAGATATTCTGAACATCTCGTATGCCTTTATCAGGCACCCATCTGCACTTTGCTTCCAGTATCAGCTTCAAGTCAGGGAACCTCATTTAGAACAGATAAATTACACAAGTATAAATAATAGCTTGAGAACACAGAAAAATCTCCTTTGCATTTGGACTGGTTTTGCTTTAATCAATGCTGTTGATAATTAAGCCACAAAATCTGTATGCCTAAATGACATGCTGCAATTTGTCTACAGTAGAGAGTTTCATCTGACACTTTCAACTCTCCCTTTAACAGGCAAACACAAAGCCACACATCTCCTTGGTGACAAATCGAGCCCAGCTCAATTTCCCAATTTCTGCCTGGGTGAGATTGGGCATCCCCTCCAACACTGCCAACAGCTGCAGCCACCGCATACCTCCTATAACTGTCCCCATTTCTGGGTAGGGGACAACAAAGACATCCTGGTTATCAAACCTTTCCCTACAGTCAAGCCTGCAAATCTGAACTGACCAATTTGCTTCTTTGTTCCGTTTCCTGAACTCCAGTTGCTTTTGGCTTGACCACTTCAAGTCTTACACAAAGTACAATTCCCTGTGTTTTTTTCTTGGTATGGCTGATATTAGTCGTTTCTGCTCCTGTGTAGTGAGTGATAGCTGATGAATATCTCTCTAACTGCAGTTTGTGAAACTGCATCATGGAAGGAACCTATTATTGATGGCACAATACATTATAATGGAATTTTATAGAGATTTTATGGATTTCTTCCCCCTTTCACCTAACAGGCATTATTTCAGAGGGAGATTTCAGCAAGAGTGAACCTGGCTTTTGTTTTAATCTCCCAACTATGACAATATAATTAAGCTGTGAATGATATATCAAAGTGCCATGCACAAAGACGAATTGACAGGAGTAATTTTTACTACTCAAAAGCCTTCCGTTTCATATATCATAATATCCTGTAAAGCAAGTCCACTGACATCTGCTTGACTGTAAAAGCAATAGCTTGGTATAAACCTCAGTTCATCCTTCAAACAGGCGTATGTGCTTCCTCCTTCTTACCTGCACCCTGTGCATTTGAACAGATGACACGTGCATCACTATTCTGGCTGTTTATTAACTGCTTACCACAAACCTAGGGGCAGAACATGCTACATTCTTGCATGACAGCATTTCATGAGCTGTCTGCTGCTTCTTATCCTGACAGATTAATATTTTTGTTATTATTATTTGTGTTAAACATCTGCCACACAACCGTACCCCCACCAACAAATGGAGGACTCGTATTCAAGCTCTTATGTTTTGCATTTCACATCTGCTTTTGAATCTTTTCAGGCACGGAACTGATCTTAGCTCTACATCTACACAAATGAGAACCTCATTCACAGCTAAGATCCCAAGGCACTAGAGCAATGCAATTATTATCATCACCATCACTATCAGCTCAATCAACCCGAATATGTGCTTCTAATGAGAATATGTCTTCAGGCAGATGAAGTTCAGACTTGTTTTCTGTTTTGTTTTTAAATAAGCAATCTTTGCAGCAAATAAATTGAAAACTTTATCAAACTAAGATTAGCATTTAGAGAGCAGTGACAAAAAAATCTGAGCAAAGCAAAAAAATTATCAGTAAGAGCAGATTAACCCAGCTCATTTAAAGAGTTTGTCAGGTTAAAAGATATGGGTTGGCCAAGAAGTAATTTGTTTACATCTCTGGATTCTTCTATAGAAGAGCAGAACAAAAATTAAAATAATAATACACCAACAATATAGATATAATTAAATCCCCTTCTACCTACAGACAGGGAATGCTGACTATTTAAGTGGCAGTTCTGGAGCAATAAGAAGTCAGAGTATGGTTTTTTTTCTGCACATTTCTGTGCAATTCACTACAATAAATCTCTATGTCTTCTTGAAGAGGACATCTGGGCCGTCAGATGCAAGAACACTTCCAACTTGAGGAGAGAAAAAAAACAATGAAAACCCACAACAAAAACTTTAATTTGCTTTTGTCTGATAAAATGCTCTGCCACTAAAGTCTCAGTTGTGAATAATTACCACTCAATCTTATGAATCATTCTTGTGAATATAGCTGGGTTTAAAACGATACTCATTTTCAACGGTGTGTTTCCAACTATTTGTATTAGAAAGCCACCACTTCTAGGGCAAGCATATAAAGAAAAGTGAAGGTGAAAACTTTTCCATTATCTTAGAAGACAGCCTATTACCTATATCACTTTCTCAAATATCCATCCATCCACACCTAATGTGTCCTATGATTTAGTCAGAACACATTCATAAAAATGATTCATAGTTGTTATGCAGCCACTTGATGTTAATAGCAAAGCTGATGTCTTAAATCAAAGCTGTTTCCCTATGATAGCCAAGGGGCAAAGCGACACTTTCAAAAACAGAGGAAAGAATATATTGGGGCAACTTTATGAAAGCAACATTTAGAAGAAAAATGTGAAGCAAGGCACCAGGGTCGAAAATACCATAACCAAATCACCGGATATCATTGGAGTCTGCACAGTACTTTGCACACCTAAATAGTAGTTCTATTTTGATGCACTGGTGCTCTACTCATATTAGAATTGCCAAAACTTACTATATCCAAGTTTAATTTTTTTATACTGAATTTTAATTATGTCTACAGTCTGCTCTCAACTTCCTATGGAGATGCACAATGATTGGTAAAATCATAGTAATAAAATTTTTTTTCTAGTAGTACAAAACACGTAAACTGCAAATGAAAAGGGCAAGTTTTACCATAAAGACATTACAATTAAAAGCTTTACACTTACCAACTGAATATATTTACTTGGTTTTAATCATACTAATGGCTAGATTGTATAGCATGTTAAGAGTCCCAAGACAGGAACGAGCACTAAATGACCCAGTGTGCTCACTAAAAGTATGTAAGCCTCAGACGTAGCCTGCCTGCTAGATCTGACGGATCACACAGTATAGAGGATGTTACAGAACTACATTCTCTCTATTTAAATCAACTCTGACGCAATGTGATTCAGAAATGGTCACTTGCAGGCTTTGGAGATGTAAAGCATATTGCTGTTTTAGAGCCAGGAGAGAAGAAACATACAAGTAAAGTTGGCATGATACAAAAGAAACAAAACAACACAATTAGCCACTGAATCCTGTAAGTCTCCCAAAATTAATAACTTAGGAGACGCTGCAGCAGGCAGTTTTGACAGCTGAGAAACAGGTGCAACTTTAACCATGACCAGCAACCACTGACATTTTGCTCACTTTCAGCAGCTCTCAGTTTACCTTATTAATTGCCATTAAGGAGAGCTAAATTAATCCAGCAGGATTTCTGAGGAAGCAGTGACCGAGCTTTGACTCTACAAAGCAGACGTCTGATTTCTGCCTCCATTGTTCTGTCCAGTAATTGTAACAAGAGGAATACTAAACCCAAGTTCCCATTACTAACCAGATGGAATTTGGAACTCATGAAACTGCCTAAGTGAAAAAAAAAACACAACACGGAGACAAGAACAAAATGTGCATACACCCTAGCAAAGTGAAATAATTACACAGATTAAGTAGGTCAAGTACAGGTATTTATTTCTTTTAAGAAGATCCAAAAAGGTATGAAAATGTTGCATGTGAAGGCACGCTCAGTAGGGTAGAACCCATGGCAGCAAACAGAACTGCCTTACTCACACGAAGGGAGGCACAGCTGGAACCACCTCCCCTAAGGGGCACCCAATGGAAAGGCAGACTTGTTTCCAAACCTGCTCCCTAAAAAGCTGCTGGGGAGTGACTGAAGAGCACATCACACATTCTTAATGATATTTTGTCAGGTGATTTAAAAGCAGTAGGCTGGATTGGATAGGAAATGTTCTTATATGTTCTTCGTATGTTATTACAGCCATCTAGTACTCTGCATTAGAAAAAATAGCTATTCAGATGCCATGGATACGGCAGTCACTGACTTCCTTACACTTTTTTTCTCAAGTGAGCTCTGAAGTTTTCTAGTAGTATTTAGGTCCACAATGTGATCCTCAACACAGAGCTAAGCATGTGTATTCAAAACAAAAAGGTGAACAGAGGCCAAGAACCACTGTTAAAACAGAGTCTTCCATTTCCTTGAGGGAGGAAGGGCATTTGTAAAGAAAAAAAAAAGCCTTTGAGGCTTTGATAGCTGACAGCTTTTTGGAACTCATGCTTCAGTTTGGGCAGTGATTCTTGGATGAAGCAGGAAAAGAGACATGAACATGCACGTACATTTCCCCCAGCTGCTACACGCACCCAGAGATTTCCAATTCAGTTTAGTTTTGTTTCTTCAGGCATCAGGTGTCTTCTAACCTTGTGAAACTCACGTCATGTTATTGCTAATTAAAAAGAAAAGGGAAAGAAAAAAAAAAATAATCTGGGGAAAGACAGACTAGTATTTGAATCCCCAAGCCTTGAGAAGGCTGCAAGATGAACCAGGTATTTCAGAAAGCATTGAAACATCAGGTTTTTAATGGAAGGAACTGATTCTAATGTTTCAGAGAGCTGAATTTCTTTGCCTTAACTTCCCATGCAGACCAAAAAGAAGGTGCTTCAGCACACAAGGCCAATAAAGCCCCTGAGAAAGATCTGTTTCACGTGCACATGTGCATACACAGACCAGCAGATCTCGTGCCAAAAGCCCAGGGGAAGGTTAGTAGAAATCCAGACATGGGAACATCTCGTTACAACCGAGCGTTAATCTGACCTGAGCCCCAAATGGGAACACCCAGACTCCCAAAGCCTCAGGAAAGGAAAAATACAAAACATTTAGAGCGTGGGAAAACTTCCATCCCCTCCACTGTTTCATCACTCACCACTTTCTCTGTAAGGCAAAGCCAGAAACGGACACAGACAGCTTCCACATCTTCAGCAGACTACAAATTTGCTCCCCTACCTGCGAGCAGCACGGAGACATCGCAGTGTATTTGTTGCCCAGCCCTGCACTCACAGCCCTCAAAGGTGCTGTTGCACCACAGCGGGTGGGAATCTCTGCACACGTGAGATGCTGGATGTGCTGTAATCCTGCTCCCAGCCTCCAGGTGAATGAAGGGTATGATCTTACTGAGGGGAATATGTATGAAGTAGAACTGTACAGCTACCAATGGCTGGTATGCTCTGTTCCTCCTCTATCCAAACATCAGTCTTGCCAAATATCAATGTATCAAGTCACGCTAACACGGCTAAAGAGCGTGGCACATGATCTTCTCCTCAGCGAGACATTTGGGCTGAACAGCAGCATTATGAGTGCAGAAAAAAATAAAAAAAAAAGAAGAAAAAAAAAGGAAACAGAGCAAGCTAAGGAGAACACATCACTGTTAAATGAATGGAATCTGGGGAGGATCAAGGAAGTACCTGAAGTTTCTTCCTCCTCTTTATAGTGTCACGCTCCTAATTTACTTCATTTATATTAATAAAAATCAGATTTTACAACTATTAGTCTAGTTGAAAAATGCAGTAAAGCTCACTAAGTCTGTTTCTAATTATTATAATTAATGGTCCAAAACAATCAGCTTCTCAAATTAACAACCTAAAGCAACTGGTATGGAAAAAGGATGTTTTTTCTTGGTAAACAGGGTCTTCAGTCTTTTTAGTTAATGAAATTTTGAGTAGCCCATTCACTACTATTACATTCTAATTCTAACTACCCATTTACATAGATTTGCATAGATTATGCTGCTTCTAAGTATTTATTTCAGATTAATTATTTTAAAATTGCACTCTAAGTTAGACTCATGCTTAGTTTAATAATGTAGAAATGGATCTTCAAGAATTGTGTACAACCTGTGGCCGTATTGTTTTTCCTCACTGCTTCGTGAGCATAAACTATATAGTTTTCTGTATTATTACTCCTATTATTCACCAATGCTCATTATTAAAGGGCAGATTCTCCATTTAATATCTGCGACTGATAAAGACTCCTAGCACTTCAAAGATGCATCACCACACTAAGAAACATGCATCATCTAAAACACTTTACAGAAATTAAAATTTCCCATTATCCTGTGATTACTACTTCAATGTCTGTTACTTTATGGAAGTTTTAAAGAATATTAAATAAAGACAATCAGACAACGTAAGAGGTGCCTTATCAAATCCAGAAAGGAAATACGGAGAATATTTCTACCTTTAACACACTAGATTTGGGTTTATAGCTTTGCAGTTTTGCCCAGCAACTCCACTCCGTCATTGCAAAGTCTGAGTCAAAGCCAATTCACTAACATTAGAATGAGCTATTAGCAAATAAGATCTCCCCTTGTCCTCATCACCCTCAAACCATATAAAAGTATCACCCATAGGCCAACTTTCCTTATAAATTTCAAATTACATATCCAGTCTAAGCAAGTTTGTGTTCAGTACTTCTGTCATCTGTGGCCCACATGTGGCCAACTACTTAAACAGTATGACAATGATAGGACAAGGGAGAACAGTTTTAATTTAAAGAGGGGACATTTAGATTAGAAGTTAGGTAGAAATTCATTGCTCAGATGACAGTGAAGCCCTGGCACTACTGCCCACAGCTATGGGTGCCCTATTCCTGGAGGTGCTCATGGACCAGGTGGAATGGGACCTGGGCAGCCTGAGCTGGTGGGAACAGCCAACCTGTGGCAGATAGTCGGGACTGGATGATTTGGAAAGCCCTTTCTAACCTAAGCCATTCTATGAATCTATGTACTCACATGTGAATAATCAAGACAGCTTAAATTAAAAGGGAAAAGTAGATAGTTAAAGCAACTGGTTTGGCAGCCACACAGGGGAAACAGGAGTGGTTCAACTGCCATGTTCTCACACATCACTCTGAGAATGCCCTGCAGAGGATTCCTTAGGAGACGGTACTGGCTGGCGTGTGGGAAACCTAAATCTAACAGTGTTTCAACATGAGGGGTATATTTGAATACTCTTCAAAGTCATTGTGAAAGACAAGACAAACCCATTGGAATCTATTTGGAAAGTTATTGGGAAATGGCAAATTACTCGTAATTTCATGGCTTTCCTTCTGTTGTCATTGCTCAAAATCCCAGACCTTGCAATTACCATGAAAAATCTCAAAAACTGATTTTGAGACTAGAAAAGCTTACAAATGCTTCCCAAGCACTTCTGCACAGTCATCATCTCCCTGTGTTTTGAAACACGAAGATGAGAACCAAAAATAACCTCTCCTAAAGGAAAGGATGGCACCCCAACCTGGCATCTCCTAAACTAGAAAAAGATAAAATGCAGAACGACTTGATATTGTGATTTACAGGTTCTGGAGTTGCAGCTGGGAGGGACAGAGACATTTCTGCTGGAAAGTATCCAATACATACTGTAACTAAGCTTCACGTAACTGACTCACATACTTAATTCTCATATTTTGTGAACAAGTCATTTGACAGAATGCAACTCTAATGCTTTTTTTTTTTTTGTCATGAAAGAAGAAAAAGTAACACACCAATTTTAGCCAAAGGTAATTAGACTTAAATTCCCTGTTTCCAAAACTATAGTTTTCCTTTTTGTAACAGCTGAATCCACAAGAAAATTTTAATCACTTCTGTGACACTTCTATGAGCCTTTTAGCCTTTTTTTTTTTTTTTTATTTACTTGTCCTGAACTAGTAAGAAATTCACATCACACTGAAGGAATAAAACTACTTGAATCTCATCTGCTTTCAAGTCTCAACAAGAAATTCCATACAACTCTACCCATCTGGAGTGACCTTGCAAAGCCTCAAGCCCTTCTGATATATTTCTTAGCCAGAAAGAATAATCCCACTCTCAGATACTCTGAAGACTAAAAAAAAAAAATATAATTTGTTCTTGTGCACGTATAAGATAAACATAATTTGTGAAAGCATTCATGAGTATAAGATTTCCCAAGGCTTCATATGACATGATTTCATAAAACACTTGTGCCTGATGATATACATTTTTACATCACCACCTCTCACTGTTGTTCTGTTACTGTGAATTTCATTAAGTGAGCAACATTTAAAGGTACAAGGAGAGCTTCAGCAGTAGTTGACTGGGGAAAGGACTTAGAAGCAGTTTAGAAGCAGTTCCATGAGGACTCCTGTATTAACAACACTTTGAGAAGGCAGTGATATCATAGTGCCAATTTTGGGAATGACATTCTTGCTAATGGTGGCTCCAAAATCAACGTGGGATTTGAATAAAAACAAATGCAAATCTCAAGAAACGGTTGAGTTATGCAGAGTAGCATTGAAAATCATTCATTTACACCAGAATCCCTTTGTTTTGCATCTTCTGGCCTTATTTGGGAGCAGCAGGCAATGATGAATAATGAAAACGGACAATTTCTCAGTGTTTCTATGAGCTTAATCGCATCAGGAGTATGACCTTTGTGCATCTGAAATTTATAGGCATCCAATTATGGAAAGAGTCCTATACTATTCCCTTCTTTCCAGCACCATATTCAGCCTTAGAATTCTAGAACGCTTAAATGGGTAGACCTAACAGGAAAAAAAAAAGAAAAAAAGTAACACCAAAAAGAGTCAAAACCCCAAAATCTTTCAAGCAGACTAGCTTTACTATTCCCCGTATAGATACGCTACTAGAAAAATGACAATTCATATGATAGAAGTCAGTTAAATGCAAGAATTCCAGAATAAAAAGGCCTAGTAGAGAATAAGAAATAGGTCTTTGAGACTTTCACTTTAAGAAGCTACTCTCAATTGAGACTGTTGTCTTGAGAAACTGGGCTATGAAGTTTTACATTTAAAAATAAGAATGCATTTAGAAAAATCCCACAACACCTAGTAGGTTTATGCCTATTTGAAAAAAGCTAGCAAACTGAAGACAAAGGTTGATAGAACCTTCTCCTCGGCAGGCTTATTTACCTCCCCGTGCACAACTCTCTCCAGGCTCTCTGTACATTCAGCCCCATGACCCTATGTTTGATTGTGTTCTACCTTAAGCTACAGATGAAGATTATTGGACATCTGCGTGGAGTTCATAATACCATTTCTCACCCAGTTAACAAGGAATAAAAATTGATTAGAAAAGCAAATCATTCTCATTTTTAAATTAAGACTTTCACAGACTGCTGATACCACCAAGCAGGAATCCCTCCAAGTACTTGCAGTCACAGTTTCTAATCGTAGGCCTTAAAAACACTGAGTGGGGCACTCAGCAACCTCTCTCCAAAACAAATAGTGCAAAATACAATAAGCCAACCTTCCATAAATAAGGCAGAAATGAGATATACTCTGTTGTTTCTGACATCCCGAATCACCAAAATAGACAGACTTGCTGAAAGACCTTTTAGCTGAGACTTTTACAAATTGCAGAGAAATTTTGTACAAAAGTACATATGAATTCACAAATAAAAATAAAAAAATAAATGTAAAAAACCTATTCATTGTAAAAATTACAGCTTTGGAGTGAGGCATTCATTCTAAAGAACAATTGAAATGAAAATACGTAGAGAGAAAAAAAAAGAACAAAAAACCCTCTCCAGTTCTCAGCTATTGAGCTTCCAAAGTCCTCAGAAAATTTATAAACTCCGGACATTTGTCTCACCTCAAATCTTTACAGCAAAACAGGCTGCAACCTCAGGTCTAGCACTCCTGAATTTCACCATTTACTCTCATCTCTAAAATGACAAAATAATCACTCCTAAAATCTTAAATTCACTACAACCACATAGAAGTTGGACCAGTTTCTTGGTGATGAGTGAATGAAAGTAAGTTAAATTCAAGCCTGCATACAGTTATGGTACTACTGATCTTATCTGTAGGCAGCTTAAAATGAGATCCCAGGATGTAAAAATACTACATTTTTTTTTTTTGAAGTGTGATTAAAGCGAGATGGTTCTTTTGGACTTGCAAATTTTTTCTGCTGCTTTCCTTCTGTATTGTTATCAACAGCCTAATATTTTTATTTCACGTTAGTTAAGGACATTTCATAGAACCATATAATCATTAAGATTGGAAAAGACCTCCATGACCATCTAGTCTAAGCTCTCCAATATATCCCACTAAACCACATCTCTCAGTACCACAACTACATTTTTCTTTAGTACCTCCAGAGACAGTGACTAAAGCATCTCTCTGGGCAGCCCGTTCCAGTGCCTGACCACTCTTTCAGGTAAGTTTTTCCCAATATCTATCCTGAACCCCTGGTACAACATGAGGCCATCACCTCTCATGCTACTGCTGTTAACTGGGAGCAGGAGCTGACTCCCAACCCTCCACAACCTCCCTTCAGAGGATTTGTAGATAGCAATAAGGTCTCATCTGAGCCTCCTTTTCTCCAGAATAAACAATCTCGGCATGATTTACTATAGTGTGAGACCTACCATAGCAGAACGGTTGGACTTCATGGTCTCTTAAGGTCTCTTCCAATCCCTGCAATTCCCTGATTCTGTGATTCAGATGCTTCAAAGACAAATAAAACAACCCTGACTTGTCTAAGCCTAGCGACTGTCAATATATGTGAACCAAGCAAGAGTACTACTGCATTCTGCATCAAATTCCCCTCAGGTTTAATGGGAAGATTTTTAACCCCACGCCTTCAAGATGCTAATAAAGTATTGTTCAGTCTCTTCACAAAGGAGGTCTCAAAGTACAAGGTACACATCTACGCCCAAAACACACGCTTGTCAATAACATTAACTGTGTGCACAAAGAGGCTTTATTTGAGGGATATGTGCACTCAAGGGAGTGGGGAGGAGAATAGAAGGAAGGGGAAAAGACAAATAAAAGCTTGAGAAGCCAAGAGTCAAGGATACTGCCAGAATCAGCCTAGAAGGAAAGTCAGAGCTTAGTATGCTGAACAAAGGTTTGATCTGTAAGCAAATATGCAACACTCAAATCTCAAAAGAAAATAAATCGAAGATATTAGAAATTATTTATTACACAAACAAGACACCTCACAGGATAACAGAATTGTCTGGACATTCTTAAGAATTTTCTGAAAACAAACAGAAAAAAAACAGTTTTCTTAAAAAGGAAAAATTTCTATTATAAATAAACAGGCAAAGTTGCACGAATCTTTGGGAAAAACAAGAAAAGCCAGAAAACGCATTATACAGCTTTACAACTAATCATTAACACAGAGAAACACTTAATATTTTTCCTTTGATGCTTGGCAGTATGGGAAAACATTCATGATTGAAAGCCTCAGGTAATGGCAGCTAGCAGGTAGTTTAGCCCGAGGAGCTGGAATCGGGAAGACATAACTATTTTCATTATTATTTCTTTGTAAAAGATCAGAAGACAACATTCTGAGTTAACACAATGCAACTTCAAAGTATGTGTGTGGATACGCTGAGAAGGAAGAACGGCACAAAGAACCAGAGCAACTGACAGCGAACAGGGCAGCACCTCAAAGACACAAGGCTGGAGCTACCAGCCAATGGGACAGCATGCCAGATGGTTCTTGGGAGGGATTCAAGCCCCAAAACCTAAAACAATTTCATTGTCTCAAGCACATAATGCTGTTTTTTTTCTGTGAACGAAAATGCCCGTGAGTTTTATACCACCTGAACTTGTGTTTTCCAAAACAGAATGAATCTTCATGACCAACGTATACAATTTAAAACAATTCTAGAATTTGGAAATTATGAAAATTAAGTTATTTCTTCAAAATGCATTAGAGAAGATCACATTACATACAACACAGATATTTCTGGAAACTTTCACAGAAAAACATAGTTCTGTGCTTTAGGAACGCAGAGCTGCTGCCTGGATGACCAAAGAGCTCCCAACTAATGAGGGAACGGATGTCACCAGATTTCCAAGGAATCTTTGCTGTAACTTACAGGAACTATTTGATTAATGTTTAGCTGTGCCTGCGTTCTGACAACTATTGTTATGCCCTCAACATTTAGTAACAAGAACTACATCACAGTGCATCATGCTTGAGAAATATCACATGCAGGCTGTGATATGGTATAAATTAAAATCAAATTACGCTATGCACTTCTATTCTCTGTATCGTTTTCGCACTTCGAGAACTTCAGCTTCACCAGCAGAAATCTCTTAGGGATTGGATGGTTCTTGATTCTCCAGTCAACTTTTTTGTGGTACAAAAAGAGCAGCACCAAGTGCATGGCACTCCAGTCTAAGGGGCAACATCAGAAGGTTAAGTAGAATCTTTAAATATTTCACTAAATTAACTTCTCTCTGCTTGCAGGCATTTCTTTTAGCTGTACAGCCCCTGAAACTTAGAAACTCTAAGTTCAGTGCTTATGAAATTTTAATTTGACTGATGCAGCGAAAGAAAAAAAAGCATAATTTGTCACATAACAATTTTACTCTCCCACTATCACGTGGACTTCTCCCTTCATCCAAACACCCCCTGCTAGGCTCTCTGTAATGCGGTCACTGTGCCTTGGGCTGCTACTATCAACCTTTTTCTTCACCTTTTTACATTTTTCCTTTATCCTTCCTCACAGCTATAGCTACCTATCTACACATAGCCAATGCACGCAGTCACAATAGCACTACGGTAGGCCAGCAATACTTTTTCATGCTGTTGTCTATAGAAGTGGAGGCTTTTTATTCACAATGACACTACAAAGCAATCCGGCATTTGATTTACTCTCTTAGCCCAACTTTTCATTATAACTTTATAAATGCTGCTTGATAATATTAGCTTTAAAGATCCTGCTCCCCACGTAGTCTCTGTGCAGTTTATGCCTGCTTTGGATTATACTGATTTACTAATTGACTGAAACACTAGATTACACACTCTGCTGGATACTTTCAACGTTAAGCAAAGTAATTGATAAAGAGACTGTGCCTGTTGGGCCTGTTATTCTAGGATCTGAGCCTTTCTAGGAACATACATCAATTCCAGTCAGTCCTGAAAAGAAAAACAACAGAAAATGCATCCTACAGCTGTTTTGTACTACAGGAAGGTGGGCAGGGGCAGAAGCAGGGGAAGGGGGACATGATTGGCAGCAGAGCTCTGAGCAGTGCCTGCGTCATGCCATCCATGGTAGTGCCCTAGGAAGCACCCATGGCAGCAGGCAGTATCGCACAGTGCTCCTGAGGCAAGTGGAAGAGTGAGAGTCCTACCTGCCACATCCCTGGAAAGCACAGTTGAGTACACATTTGTTACTAATCAAAAGCGTTTTGAATTTACATCCCTTCCTCATTTTTACAACAGCTGCCAAATTTCACATGACTGAAATAGCCCAAATCTTCCAAATGGAAAGGCAACCTGTCTTTTACCTTTTTTTTTTTTTTTTTTTCTTTACAACTTATCTGAATGGCCCGAGGAAAAGGAAATGGAGCAAGCAAGGAATGAAGATGCACTTGTCAGAATGCAGCTCTGTAGAAATAGTTCACTGCTCCACCTGCTGTTGGGCTCCTTTTCCTGAACAAACCATGCACTGTCAGGCTGCTAAACATGCGCCCACAGGCAGCTTCACCACATAAATCCATTTTATTAAAAAGTCTGGACCAAGAATACACAAAATTGAAGGCAAGTCAGAAGGAGACAACAGCGATTTACTGCTTTAGTCAATTTTCATTAAGACGTTGAAACACAAAAGAACAACAAGCCAGGCTTGCTACACAGGCTTGCATGCATCTTTGAAGGAGATCTGTGTTGTCTAGAGAATAATAATAAGACTAATAAAAATATCTACAATGCAACCATTTCTTACTTGAATCAGTATTTAAACAATGAATTAGTATTCCTATTGGAAGGCCATATGCAGATTCTTATAAATCCTGCAGAGATAAAACAGAATCCTGACTACATTTCCTCTAACTCCTTCACATTCTCTTTTGCAGCTCGTGGGCTGATCTGACTAACAGGTAATTGCTGATATTTCCTGAGCATGCAGTCACACCAAACACCAGCACTGGCCCCCAATGCTTTCTAACATGCTGCTCTGCCTGAAACCTGCTCAAAAGGATTGGGGAATAAAGAGGAATAAAGAGGAACGTGTGCTGCTGGGCTGCTCCCCGACCTCCCTGCCAGCACACAGGGCCCCACCTCACTCAGGATGCTCCTGGCTCCTCATCAGCCAATTATCCCCTCCAAGCACTCTCATAGATCAAACACATTAAATCCTCATGGTCAAAGGTGTGGGCTTAGGTGATCAGTAGTAGTAACTTCAATAGTCAAATTACATGTTCTGCTGCGGCTAATAAAGTCTGCATTTCATTAATCTTTTCAGCAGGCCACCTGTAACCAAATGTTTGATTAGAACAGAGTTGGGTTTCAGGTTGTGGTAGGAAGGAATTAATATAAATAGATGATGTAGTGGAAGGTGTTCTGTAAAACTGCATATAACAGCTGAGACACTGACAGCCATTAAACAGTAGGAGGTCAACAGGATTTCTCTGAATTTTCAGCAGTTGAAGAGGAGATTCTGAATTTATCATTGAATTTTGGCTTTCCAAGTGATATTATCCTTTTATACTAAAACCTCCCTTAAATTATCATCCATAATTATTTGCCTTAGAAAAGCAACTTTGTGGTTACATTCTGATATTTGATTAAATATGCACGCAAAACATCCTAAATCACTACTCTCTGCCCATCATTTTAGGGTCTCCATCATAAACCAGAATCTCTCAGAACTGATCAGCAATGTCATATGTACCCAACAGCAATATACAGACACCAACACAAGGATCACCAGTCCTGCATCTTAATGACAACCATCTTTCCAATGACAACCCTGCCCTACTTCACTCTAAGCTTAAAATCCAAGGACTACATGCAATCAGGAGTCAATTGCACAATAGATCCACAACACCTAGACCTACGTATGTCTCAGCTATTAGTCTTTAATCATTAGTTTGATTCTAATCTCAGTTGTCAATGATAAATCAGTCTACACAAGCTTATTCCCAAACACCTGATTTCTATGTTCACAGCACAAAGTATCTTGAACCCAATGTCAGATTCTTGTCTGCAAACCTTAAAGCAGGTGTGTCCAAATCATGGCTCCGGACAGCCAGTAAAGCAATCCCACAAGATCAAAAACATTCAACATCACTATGTGATTTTTCAGTGATATTTTTCATGAGTCAGTTGCATATCTCAAGGACAGACTGCAACGATGGAACACTGAAGAGAATGCATGCAGTGCAGTACAAACTTCAGCTCTTGCAACCAACACATACATGCAGTCAAATGGAAACCCACATGGAGTACACGCTTCCCATGGTAGTGCAAGTGCTTGGTGAGTAAAACGTCATAATCATCAAACACACACAGCATTCTAACCTACCTATATGTATGTACCAGTGAAGGCACACATCTTTTGTTATTAAAAAGGTTTGTAAGTTTTCTTATTTAATAATTACACACATAACACCTACATTTATTCACTTTTTTCTCAGGAATTGCAAATGTGACAAATTGTATATTTAGTGGCCACAAAACATGTGGTGTACAGCATCAGAATATTTAAATGCAAATAGTCTATTAGTTGTGTGCACTTATTGCCTTCTTTTTCATTTTATTTTTTTTAATTAAAAATACTTGAGAAGAAGTTTTATAACTTGTATATATCAACTGCATTATATATTTTATATACAAACCAAGACAATTCTTACCCAGTGAAGCCCAGGCAAGCCAGAAGGTTGGACACCCATGATGTAAGGTGCGGTAAGCTAAACCAGTCTCAGTGTTTCCATCTTTTGGATGATTATTTCAGTAGTGCAGATACGTATCTGTGTTGCTCCTTCTCTTTGCTATCACAGCACCTTGGCACTAAGCATGGTAACACCTGCCTTCTCCATCCATCCTTGCACTCATATATTCTACCCTATGGGTCAGACTCTTCTGGATATATTCTACAGAGAGCTTTCATCTAAAATCACACATACTGCTTAATAGGCTAAAAGTGCATAGTCTGGATAGACTCCAAAGGCCTTTAAGATTGACAGCTATTAACAGACTAGATCTTCCTGTTAGGGTCTAGTAACATGAACGGTTTTCCAAGAAAGCCTTGAGATTGCTCTTTTGAGAAATAATCACAGTTCATCCAAAAAACTGTAGAAATTAGGCAGGTGTCAACATTTGCCATGAACCGACAGGATTTATCTCCTCAAGAGACATTCCTGGAATCATAGAATAATTAAAGGCTCGTGGCTTTTAATTAGGAGATTTCCAGAAGGAAACTGAGCAGTGTTTAACAGCAAAGTAACTGGGGTAGGGAAGGTAGGGACTGAAAAGAAACCACTGCTGTTAAAGAAGGACTATGGAGGGGAAACAGAACAAAACAGAAAGAACCCTGCGTTCTCACCAGGAGAAAAGGGATGTCATGGAAGTAAATTCTCTGGACAAATGCGTTTTAAAGGAGAAAACAAGCCATGACATATTTATGAAGATCCATATTTTATGAATACGTTTCTCTCCACTCTGTTAATGCTGTTTGGAAGTGCACGCTACATGGCACAGAGATTTAGATTGCACAGTTTCAAAGTGTAAATAATAAGCATTTACCACCTAAAAGAGTAAAACCTGTAAGCTGCTGGAAATGCAGTTTGGTTCCTTCCTCTGCCTGTATTCTTACTGTAGCAGCCAAAGCCTTACCCTCCAAGGAAGAAATCTCTCTTTTGCATTTGCAAAAGCGAAGATGAAAATTGATAGGGATGCATGAGGCCCCATGCCAGCATCTCACTGCTCTTAGATGGTCATGAATCTCAATCTAAAAAGCAATCCCTATTGCAACTAACTGGAAGAGACACTAAAAGTTAGTTAGATGAAGTGAAAAACATCATGGGAATAGAAACAAGCAGTGTCAGATGAAGACAGTTTCACTTTTATGTAATCTTTAACGTTCCCATGATCCAATTCTGAACACAGGTGGTTAGATTTGAAAGTGTCTCCAAAATGAGATTCTAGAAGACGCTGAGCTTGGAGTGGAGGAGTTATCCTGAGCTGGGACAAATCTCTCTCTTTCATCTGTGGACAGTCTATATTCCATGACCACATCATCCTGCACAAAGTCCTACCTGTCTAATTTTAACATAGATGCATTTCTCAGAACATATTAGATCCTGTGGTTGGACCAGCAAATCCATACCCCATTCATTTCTGTGTCCTGTTTCTTCTTTAAATTTAATTGTTTTTTCTCCCTAATTTCTAAATTAACCAGGCAGCTTCAACAAATAATTTAATATCCTGTGGTGCTGCACCTTAGTAGTGAAAAGTGACTTTCACTATAAGTACAGAACCAGTAGTCAAAATGATTCAATAACAGCAATTGCAAAAGTTTCCTACAAGAAAACTAAAAACCTTAGAAAATTAAAAACTGCATGCATCTTCACAACTGCAAATCAACACTACAAAAAACACAAAAGAACAACTAAATTCTACAACTGGTTCCTTGTGACTAATTGGTAATTACTGTCACAGGCTTAAATGAATTTATTACATACTTATTTCTTTTCTTAACTAAGAATCTGAGTCTCTAACAATAAAGCATCTGCTGCATTATGCAATTAAGATCTATTGAATAAAGATGCGCGTTGAGGTCAGGCTAAATCTAATCCTAATGAGGTGCAACTCCACTGGTTCTTCCTCACCTATTAAGATAGCAGTGCTTAGATGTTTAGAGCATGACTCATACAAACCCAGCTACAGCAACCACTAACTTGTCCCTAGAATTAGAACCACTCATCTCCTCTTCCACAGATTAGTCAGATACAGAAGATGTATTTAGCACATTTAGTAAAGCAAGTGAACAAATCCATTACATCACTTAGCACCAACTGAAAGCTGTCAGTTTTCACCTTCCCTCCCATACTGGACTCATCTCTGCTCTTTGGAGACCCACCACCGCCCCAACTGTCCTCCACTTCCCAGTGAGAGGTGACAGCATTCACTGGGGTATATAAGCCACACCAACTGCTACGACCATTCTTTCTTCTTGCTCTTTGACTTAACCAGTAGGCCTGAAGAGGTTAATCCGCACAGCTTAAGGGCAGCTCTAACCTACCTATTGACAATTTACAGATGTTTTGCTCACCTAATTTGTTCCACTATTCACAAAAACATGCAGTTACCTTAGCAACTACTACATTACATTTTATCTCTAAGCTGCAGAGCTTTTTCTAGTCTAAAAACAAACCCCACAAGCCTACTGATACTGCATGTAATCTTTGATATTAGTTCTAGCCATTTCAGGAAACGCAAAAGTAGGCACAAGTGTAATGAAAAAAAGGCTTTTTTTAATTTTTTTAAAGTCTTTTATGAACAGACATTTATGAACAGATTTGCTTTGTAGATTTGTTTTCCTTGACTCTTCCAAATGTTTGTTATTCTTCTATGGGCTGCAATTTGCAGAAAGGAAACTAAGAGAACACGATGGAAGACTGGTTTTAATATAAGGAGCTTGGTGGAATATGGGCAGAAGACATCAGAGAATCAATGGAATATCTGAAAATTGCAACAAGAATCAAACAGCGCTGACTTGAAAGCTGATTATTGGTCTTGCTCAATAGACATTTTTGGAGAAAACATTTCTATTTTTAAATAGAAAATAAGAGACTGTAAATTTTCCTAAAGCGAGACTCCTTTCTCTATGAGCACATCTAGAAGAAAGAATAATTACATTTAGACACTATTTCTAGTTTTACTGCTTCCTGCACTACACAAATGTGCACCGAATTGAAAGAAACTTGTCTCAGCAATTTTGAAAGTGATATTTTCATCATGTAATGTGAAGTGACATGGAGACACGGCAATGAATAACACAGAGATCTGACTGGCATCTTCCCACCTGCCTGGTGAACGATGTACCAGACTCAGAGCCTCAGAAGTGGATCAGCTTCCACTTCTTGGAACTGCTCAGATGTTGTCACCTACAACACCATTATTCACACAGATTACAAGCAGCTAGATCTATCACTCAAAGGATTGCTGTCTGCCACACACACAGAGAAATGCTGTTGCCTTTGCACAGCTAGAGGGACGTGGCAGCAGGGCTGTGACAAGACAAAATGGGACATTATACATGTCCCCAACTAAAACCCCAGCCCATGGCACCCATCACCTCCCCACGGTCATCATCCCATTCAACACTCTGGAGAAAGATGGGGGGAGGGAGGGAGAAAGGGAGATGAAAGGAACAAGTGACAGCAGGCTTAGTGCTTCCCAGCCCGGCAGCTGTGCCGTGCTGTACAAGGGAGATGAGAGGTAAAGGAACAGTTTTTATTTCAAGGGGAATACATTTTGGGGCACGTTTATTTACTTGCATCAGCCTAAAATCACAGGTTGGCATTTTCTCAGATCCGTGAGAAACTGTGACAGTTTATTTCAAGGCACAAGCTGAAAAGTACGCAACGACTCTTGAGACTTCTGATTTCAGCAAGTTACTGATTTAAATCCCGAGATCAGTGCTTACATTCAATTCCTAATAAATTATTTTAACTACCTTTGAAATTAGGAGTGATCTGAAATTCTATCTTGAGTTAATACTTTAATGAAATAACTTCTAAAGAGTCATGTACGAGGGCTGTGATATCCTTTTACAAGCACGCCACAATGTTTGATTTCCAGGTAGCCGCTCTACAGTGCCCATTTCTGCATATCTGAATACACGAGAGAACTTAGGTTCCGCTTTTTGCAAAATTCAGATACCTTTCAAAGCCTAATTTTCCCATCAAAGATGGCTAAAATAAAAAGCAGCTGGACAGAGATTTTTTTTTTCCTGAGCTTTCTATTTAACAGGAAATTAAATTTTTAATCAAAAAAGCACAGCATCATTTAAAAGCAATAAAACTTTGTAGGAAGCCATCAGTACAAAGTGCAATCTAAACCTAAAATTTTAATCGCAGTTAATTAAAATGTTGGTAGGGAACTAATCTAGTATTCAATCAGTTATTTGTAATTAATCTTCCAGCAATTCAAACTGAGGATGGGCACTGAAATTCTAACCCAAGGGTTTTCTGGTGTACTGATCCTTGCAGCTCCCTCCTCCTGCCAGCTCAGACAGTATGGCGAGTTGAAGCTGGCAGACACAACATCTGATTTTCTTTGCTGCCCTTGTGGATCCATACACACAGCCCACTGCCTTTCAGACCCACAGCAATCAGGTCTGACTCCCCTCTGCTAGCTCTTGTTTTTACTTCTGTTCCTCTCCACCTTCTCCCTATGAGCATCCATCTATCCGAATTTCAGCAGAACTCCATCTCAAGTCTGGTTTTCCTTTACTGCTAAAGAAAAATCACTGAAGCTGACCAGGAACAATCACCTCCACAACTCAGCAAATAGGCCTTTCTGTAGCTTCTCGCTATTTCTGGAGCCACAGCATACTTGAACAATCTCTTTTTTTTCTTTTTCTTATGGTAACAGATACGGCTGTGACCTTTCCATCCACACCTGTCTATAGCTACTGTCCTATTCTGTTATTGAACACCACAATTTGCTGTGATCATAGATTTTAGAGGAAGACACACAATTCCTGTCTGCTGGTGTCTATTACAAACTCTGTAATATGTTTTCTATCATTATCCATGAATTCACGCTGTGACTGCACACAACGCTCTAGCCCTACCACCATGATAACTGTATAAAGCAATAGCACCACCTTATCAAGTAATCCATTACTTTCGCCCCTTTCGGCAAAAAAAGATGCAGAGTGAAGCATACACCGTTCCTTAGTTACTTTCTACATTAACATTTATTTATTTTCCTGTAAAAAATAATCTAATTAAAGAGTAGTGGGAAATCAGTGATGCCAATTCAGAGTTAACACTGTCTGTTCCGCCCTATCTCCACTACAACCAACCTCCTCTGCCCCTCTAAACAGTGCTAGCTTGGACTGGCTCTACTAAAAAGGCTCCCAATTCAGCAAGGGATGAGTTTCAGTGTCATAAGATCCACAATGTGTGCAACAGCGAGTCAAATCCTGCACACAAATGCATCTAGCATTTAAAAAATTAGGTATATGAAAAGATGTGAATTAATATGTTACTGCAAATTATCCCATTCATTTCCTTTACATAATACTGCAACCATCCCATCCCGTTAAAATTCATTAAACAATTCATAGCTTTTTAAATGTCTACATATTTATGAGCACTCATTTGAAATGAAAATTGTTTTATTATTGACACATTCTTCTATCTTGGCAAAAAAAAAAACAACAAAAAAAGCAAAACGTTGAGCACTAAGGGCTAATGATTTCAATATGTTTTGCTGCTATTAATCACATTTGGAGTGCCACAAAAATGAGGGGACTTTTATCCAATTCCAAAACATAATAATCAAATAATTAAGACACCTAACCCAAAGCCAATAAATGATATTCCTAGCAGAAAATGCAGTGATGTAATTGTAACAATTTCAGGGCCTTACTGCCTTTGCCTATAAAAAGCATTGGGAAAAGGAAATAAAAACTAATGACAGCCCCAGCTGTTATCATAAACAGAAACAATATTTTCATTTTAAAAGAAAACAGATATATTTTCCTATGTTCAGAACGCATGTTCTATTTTCTGCAATATTCACATTCATGTCATTTAGAAGCACGCAACATATCGCTGTATATGAAACTGGAGATCTGTACCTATTTAATGAAGATTTACAATCACAAGAAAGACCTGGAAAGACCTTCTGGGTCAACATGTCCAACCGTATGAAAACCTACTGAGCCTCATCACCAAAACAACGAGCCTCTTACAGCGACCGGCTTTTACACACCACTATGACACGTTGTCAGATCAATTAGTACAGGAAGAATAACTTTGTGCTTATTTTGTAATGCAAAGGAAAGTACAAAATAAAAATTGTGAGCGATTCTCCACCAGAACACGAGAGCCCTGACAGGGTAAATTATTCGCTTTCATAATTGCACTCATCTAATTATATCCAGCATGATTTCTGGATGCATAGGGTATGCCATTTGTGTTCATTACATGCCTGACAAGGAGACATGGTTTCTGAAGCCAGGAAGACTAATTCCCTCCCTTTTTTTTCCAAGAGAAGGGCTGGCAGTGAAAGAAGGAGAGGAGGCACCAAAAGCCACCTGAAATATCAAATCAGAAATCCTGTGAACAATTTTAAAGCACAGAATAGTTACTTTTTCATTAACTCCTTTAATGGAAATAGCTAGGCCAGCTTGCCATCAAGAATTTTAAAGCATCACCGGTGCTCATTCCCATTCACCTCCAGCATCAGGTTTGCAACTGTATTCTGTCATAATGCACAAGACAGAGCAGGGTAATCACAACAATTCAGAAAAACAGTCAAAATCTATCTCCCGTGCTCACCGAGCAGCAGAACACAGCCATGTGCAGGCTGCTTTCATGTTTTTGTGTTGGCAGCGTGCTCACATTAGTCTCAACCCTGTCACGTTGACAACTGACGCTGCTGAACGAGTGCCACAAGCAGGGCAGTGTGTGCAGACAGCTGGGGAGCGAGCCAAGACCTCTGCAGCCCTGTTCATTTTCCAGCAATACGCAGGGTTATTGGCTTTTTGTTGTGCTGTTGCTGTGATTTTCTCCTCTCCACCCATTTGTTTATACCACTTATACCTGAGGCTGCCGCCTGCAAAACCTACCTAGAAAAAAAAGCTCATTGAGGTGGCTTTGTATTGAAAAAGCATGCAGTCTTTAAACACAATTAATAAGGGCTCTAGAATGTACCATTATGTATGTACAGCTGGTCAAAGTTTCAAAATAAACCACGTGATGCAATCACTGAGTTTGATAACAAAGCAACGTTTCCACCTCCAAAACTCCTAAACACTCCTAAGCTTTTCCAGCTCCACAATGGTCAGGGAAAACCGACAACAGCAAGAGAAGTTAACAACAGTTTTTCATTCTACTGGTTTCCAATAAGCATGTACTGTCAGAACAAGTCTGTAAGGTTTTAACCTCTGATCAATGCCTTTAAAAAGCTGACCACCATAAGAAATAATTTAATGGCAAACAGTAAAACAAATATCCAGAGGGGATCCTTAGATATAAAATTATTACTAGTGTTATCAGGAGAATAAATCTTCATTTTTTTGGACTGACTGTGCATGCTTCCCTTTGCTTACAGAAAGAGGATCGTTAACATTTAAATTGAAGTAAATTAGACCAATTTCTGCACTGCAAAGCTCAGAACATAAGCCGGCATCAAGCAAACTGGCAAGCCAAGGCTGTTATCAGCACCTCCAGAACAAACCTCTGCAATATTGTGTACTCAGCACAGCACACGTTTCTCAGGAGCAGAACAACACACAGCGACCTTTGAACAGCCAGGCAAGCATTTGGACTGGAGCTGCTGGACTCTGGAACCTGGCAGCTGCAACACGCCTAAGTGTAGCTTCTCCACTTTAAAGTAAGGTACGTCACTAACACTGAGCCATAGCCAAAGGCTGAGTCCTACTGGTATAATTTCTTCCATCGGCACATAAAGAAGATCTCTGGTGGGATAAGTGTTCTGTTTCTTAACAAGAAGAGAGGGAAAAAAACAAAAACAAAACAAAAAAAAATCTCTCCAGAAAAGGGCTTTAAAATAGTGATATTTGTGTTCTCTTTTCTCTTATGGTCTTCCCAGTCCTAATTTACACTTCTGTTATTGCATCCAAACACAACACACAAGATACAAGTTACGTGCCAACTGCAGCCAGGCATATAATGACTAACACTTCAGAGCCCTAATTGGCATTTAATGCTTTCCTGATGCACGCAGTTTGCCATAATCGTTTGTATAATCAGGTTATCAAGTTTGTAGCTCTTTCTTAGCCCTCTTTCTTTCCTCCAACACAACACACTGCCAAACTGCCTCAGATGTAAGGACAGAAAGAACATGGCAATACCCCTATCATACAGAATTAATAAGTACAATTCAAGCTTTAAATAGTTTTGAAGATCTACTACTAACAAGTGCCTAAAGATTTCTTTCATAGTTTTTATGCCTGATATTGTTGGCTTCAAAATTCAACTAGAAAAAATGATGGTATCCCATAAATTAAAGCTTAGCCTATGTGCAACACTGGGAAGGCCAGAGAAGTTGTTCTCTTCTTCCTTTCCTCCTATTGTCTAAGAAGTATTTAAAAGGGTGCAAGCAGATGGATGACACTAAATTTCTTTCCTTATTTGCGGTGCAGTAGGCCAAGAGACGTGGCAACAAGTAAGCAGGGATAGAGTGTCGTATCATTATTAGTACAGACTTTTTTCTCAAATATTTCATTTGCCAATTGAAAACTAGAAGTTTGGTTTGAGATTAGAAATAGTTAAAAATGGAGAGGGGAACCACAAGGATTAGCAGCTCTTACTAATCCTACTTTGATGTGCTATTGCACAACTTGGCAGCTTTGAACTGCTCCAAATATTTACGATTTAGAATGGTTCAGAGATATGAGAGCCAAACTGGACAGCTAATGACATACAACCACACAAAGATCACAGTTATCTTCATTTTCAGTGAGGAAAAAAAAAAAGAAAAAAAGAAAAGTTAAGCCTTGTTCTCTTTCCACATTCGTTAAACATTCCATCCTTTATCAGAAATACACACAGAGGGTAGGAATATTTACTCTTACAGCGATTGCTCTGTTGTTAGAACTTTTCATGTTTTATTTCCAAAATTGACTAGTTATCATTTTAAATTTGGATTTAATTACTGTGATCAGATGAAGGCTGAATCACCACTAACTTCAGTACCATAAATATTCTCTGGGTTTGTACCAAAAATCTTAACCATAAAGTTATTTCCATATTTTGTTCTTAAGCACTTAAGCAATTTTCAGCATCTTTGGCAATAAGCAGAGCAAGGAAACTGAGAGCATATAGTTCCATCACTGATGCTTTTCTTAACACAAACTCCAACTTTTTGCAAGTAGGATGTTCTTACAGAGAAGTTGCCATTACTTTGTTGTTTTCAAAAGCAGATGAAAACTTCTATTTTGCAGTTCATCGTGTGAAGTAATTCAACTGAACTCAGACCCTTCTATTAGTACAGCAAAGGTAAATCAACAATATAAAAACAGACATTATTGTGAACTATTGCTACCAAAATAAACATCCATCTGCCAGTTACTGCTAGACGACAGAATAAGAACAGCACACTAATCCAAAGAGAAAACAGGTGGTTTGCTAGATAAGCACAGTCCCCCACATCACAGTTGGTACATTGCATCTTACACCTTGAGATTTGGAGATGGCAGTCATTGTGTTTCTGACAAGAGATGAAATCCCCGGTGGACTAAGCCCATCATTTCCATTGGGTTTCCACACTATGCCAGCCATCACAGCACTACGTAGATATTCCTACAGACCCTGAGTGATACATTAACAGTTTCATCTTGCCGATTGCACATGCAAAAGCCAGATAACAGGGTAAATCAGAAGGTAGTAAGAATCACTAGAAATTTGACTCAGTGAGAGAATTTCACATTGGAGTTAGTATAGTTAAAAACATTTTCACTGTGTCTAATTTCAGTTTATTATTAGAAAGACAACAGATTACTTAGAAAAACTGATTTTGATAAAGGAAAATGTAGTAATGGCCAAAGTCAATACCAGAGGAGCTTTCTCAGTGATTGACCTGATTAAGAAAAAACACTCTAAATCATATTGCATTTAAAATCTGCCTGTAATGATTTAAGAATGAAAGCTAATGGGAACAAACTTGGATATAGAAAATACAATAATTATACAGTTACGATGATGCATAAAGTGACTAATATAGTAACGCTCAAGTTTAATAACACAGTATGGAAAATACTGTCACAAAAGACCTGGCAAATCAACCATAAAACTACTCAAAAATTATTTCTCATATTTCTTTTCCCTTACCAACGAAAGCTTTACTGAAGCCACAGCATCACCGACTGCATCTGAAAACATCAGTTACTCTTGCATGAAATTGAACTTTATGAAGAATAAGAAGTTACTGATGATCTTCGAGTTTCAAAGCATAACAGAAATGTTTATCTTTATACTCGGCATAATTTAAACGTTTATACACTAGTAATTTAGAATGGCTGAAATACCTCATGGTTACAGGGTTTACAAATGCTAACTGAACAATGCAGTGCTGCTCACAATACTGCTTTTTCAAACATCTCAGCATTCTGCTTCTATTCCACGGAACATAGGATTTTAATTTTCTCTTAGTACAGTAAGCAATCATGCCTCTTAGTTTACCATCTTTACAACAGATGTGCATACTCAAAGAACTGAACATGCCAACTTCCCACAGTAAACACCCAAGTAAAACCAACTAATAGAGAAGAGAAAAAAAATATAGCCAATTACAACTTTTCAGCCTATAAACCCAATAAACCAGAAAACATAAGACAAAGTTTGGTAAAAGCAGTTTGTCAAACAGAAACATACCATGAGGATGACTTTATTATTATTATTATTTTTTACGTATGCAAACAACTGTGATTTAATTACAAAGTTCCAGTGATCTTTTTGTTTAAGGGTTGAAGTAGACAGTACAGTCTCCCTCAAGCCCAACATGCACATAGAAACTGATTCTAGTTACAGGTCTAGACATCACCTGTTCTAAACTCATAACACTAACAGAGTTGCTGCTCCTTCACTACATCCTTTGTAGCCTTCCCCAGGAGCCAGACATGGGTCACTAAGTGGACTGGGTGCTCCCCCCTCTAGTTCTGAATAAGAACCATGCCCAAGAATATTAAACGAAACACAGGAATATATGAGTGTTCTCCGCATTTCCGCAGTCTTCAACAGGAATTCAAATCAAGTTCACAACTATGATAAATGAGTTCAGTAAAAAAGCACACAATTTCACTTACACTATCTGCAATCATGGAAGTATTGCAATTCAGAAAAGGCTGTGAATGTTGGCTTGGGTTCAAAGCCTCGAATAAACTTGTTTGCTTCTCAGGTTAAAATTCTCATGCAGAAAAAACAAAATGCCAGTCATGAGATGTCAGTGGGCCTAATTCATGCCTGTTCAAAAGTAATTTAAGGATCCCAGCTGTGTCTCATTGCCTCCACTTAAACCTGTCTTCCCTCAGCTGTAATGCAGATGAACCATCTGAACACAGCCAATGCCAGATTCTCACAGCTGAACAAAAAAGACACCAAAAAAACAGAAACTCCGAGTTCTGAAGACTAAGATCTAATTTGGACCACAGTAAATTACACTTAACTAGAGATGAGCTGCAAGTTGAAGTTACTGCATCTCTTAAATTCTGGCAAATATCTATATACATGAGCTTGCTTCATCAGCAGCTTTGTTTCTTTTCCCAGGTTACTTAATTGTCTGCACACACACACACACACACACACACACACACACACACACACACACACAAAACCACCACCACCACCAAAACAACCCAAAAACCAACATTCAAAGCCCTCAGCATACAGAAAATTCCTATTCGTTCAGTCCCAAGGTGGTTCATTTACAGAAGATTGGTACAAAATTAAATGATAAATTAAATCTGAGTCCAAGTCCATGATTAGTTCTAAACAAACATCTGTTCTGAGAAAACACAAACCCCGTGTTATTTTAATAAAAAAATACAACACTTCAGATATATGAAGGTGATTTTTCTTTCCTCCGACTTTCAGTTTTGCTGTAATTGCATTTTAAAAGTCAATCCAGTTCAAACAGTTGCAGCTGATACCAACTGAGGGAAAAACAATAAAAATTTCTTAAAGCCAGCAACTGACTTCACAGATAGACAAAAATGCCTTTTATTGGCCCTTACACTCATTTAGTGAGAGCAGAGCAGTACAGGCTGCAGAGCTGGGACGTAGGCATTACATTCAGTAAAATGTTTTCTTTCAACCCACACATAGACAAAGCAATAAGCTGAAGCTACAATGGACCACCTTCCTTATTACACAAAATAAACCCAAAATGACAATACCCTCAAGCTGCGTACATGTTAACACTAAGAATCCTTGTATTTTCAAAATCTGTTTGATTTTTCTCTTGCTTTTGGGTAGATCCCAAGAAGACAACCTCAGCCACCATCACCAACTCTGCTCAGAAAAGACATCTTGCCCAAGCCATACAGAATGGATGGGTTATCGCCTTTGAACCATCCCCAGCTGCCTGGGTTAGAAGTGCAGCCACATATTTAAAAACCAAGAAAACAAATGCTTCACTTTGTATAAAGCTGAATTCAGTAATAAGCTAAGTGTGTAAACAACTGTACACTTCAATCACTGTGTGAAGCCACTGAGCGCATACAACAAGGCACTCCACAGCCTTTTCTCGCTGCTCTACCAGTTTGTCTCAGTTATGCTCTGCGGGAAGGGCAAAATTCAACAAAATGAAATTACATACCCAAGGTAGGAAGACAATGTGCTTTGCATGCCATTGATTTTATGAAAAGTGGCTGTATGCAGAACAACATCACCAGACTACGTGAATACACCCACACAGCCACCACAAAAACTCCAAGTGGGATGGATTTTAAGTTGCAGATCAACTCCTTTGATTGCAAAAGCAGGCAACTTTTACAGACAATGATTTACAGAGTTGTAACCTGTTGTATTGGTTGTTAATATACAGATGGTAGCAAAGATGGTAACAAACGTACAGAAGTAATAAGCAAAAGGAAACTCACCAGAGGTGGTGCCTTAGCTGAAGAAGCTGGGGCAGTCCTCACTGGTGAGCGATCTCCAAGAGATGCTGCCTCAGTGGGAGTCAGCCCTTAAATGAGGTCTCAGAGGGGATGGAGTCGAGCTCCACCCCTTCCGGGAGCACAGCTACATCACTCTCACCTGTGCTCCCACAGCTGACCCCAGACTTGCCTCAGCTGATTAATCAGAGGTTCAGGCTGTGATTACCAATCTCCCATACACCTGTAATCCCTAATCTTCACTGGAGAGCGAAATGGTAAAAGAAAGGCTGGTTTATAGACCCTTGTGATGTCCCTCAAGGATCAGAAGAGTCACCTTCAGCAGATCCATTACATCTGCTCCTGCCATTCTGTGGCTCAGCATTCACACATACAATGGAGGACGCAGCTTACCACTTGAAAATCAAGCAGTATCAGAATAAATAAAAAATACACGCATTTCTAAGCCAAATCTCATCCACTGCATTTAAGAAAGCTGTACTTTCATTAATAATTGTCCAAAGTAAAGCTGAGGGGCTTGCAGGTAAAAAGAACCAACACCAAAAGGAACTCTTTGCTTGTTGATCATCTCTGCAAAGTGCTTAGAGATACTCAATTTGAAATGGAACTTTATAACATGAGCTAAAGAGAACAAGCATTCATCTAACTGAGCACACGCGGCACTGAAGTAACTCCACCCTCTTTTACCCAGAAACCTGCTCTAGCTCTTCTACATGAGAAGGATGGAGGTAATGAGAATAATTACATCAAGACTTGCATTTAAACCTGTTTTATAACAGGTATTAGCACAGTGCCTACAGCATTTCAGATGAACAGCCAATTAGCTGTTCGGAAAATCTGTCTTGAAACAAGAAACATCCTTAGGAAGGTGGAAACTTACTCCTTGATTTTAGGTTTCCATTCCCTGTTGCCATCAATGCAAACAAAGCTCTCTGGTACTGCCAGCTTTCCCAGCTGACCAAAGCTGCCGAATTGGTTTCTGAACAAATGATCACATCCCTTTTGTTTCTTTGTTCTCTTTCAGTTCTGACTCTTCTTGGTAAGAGCTGTACTATTTATATTGATTTTTAATAGCTCAGCACATCCTAGCCTCACACATTAATAAAGTATGTTCAGAAGTCTTTGGGTGTTGGTTTTCTTTTATTTTTTTCATTATTTTCTTTTTCCCCCATCCTACTTAATTTCACACGTTCTTGTACTGCTAGAAATGAGCCATTTTAAGCCACGAAGCTCCTCTGTAAGTACCCCTTGACAGGGTACTACAGTAAAGGCTCTTAGGGACTTACTGACACATTTTAAACCCACAATGCTTGCACAGCACAGGCATTATTATCCAAGTATCTCAAATGAGAGTTCAAGTGAAACAAATGACATGCACAAAGCAAGCCAAGGGGTTTAGCAAACACAGAGAAAAATCCATTACCCAACCCAAAATTGAAACAAGTCCTCTTCCATCTTAGCCCACGCATGGCTTTGAGTCTCCCAAGCACAACTCTGCAGTAGGTTTAACAAGTTCAAGCTACACCCTTCTCTCTTTTTTTCCTACCAGGAGAATCCATCTTCCTACATATAGGCACTAGAAAATTTAGAGACAGTCACCTACTGTTCAAGCACACACTGTGTTGGACATAAAGACAAAAGAAATACTTCCCCCAGAGCAAGTCTTTCTTATGTTTAAACTGTATGTCTTCCACAACAAATTTGTTAATAAGAATAAAAAAGACAAGAGTTTATTAAATTTTAATATAAAATCTTTACATCTTTTATAGATATTTAGGTTACTTCACAGTTAATTATATTTTCTCCTATCATTAACTGAAAGCTAATGGTTTTCTGCTATTGTGGCTTCAGTGTAGTAACTGCAGCAACACCGACATGAATTTTCCATAGCCGCATACAGCAGTAGCACAAATCTGACCTGCCGGGCAGAAACTGTACCCAGTATATAAAAGTTAGAGCTTACATTTGTCAAGATATTGAGCTTCCATGTGTCACTGAAGTAAATGGCTCAACACATCTAGAATTTCTTTGAAGTACAAGGCCCAGTTTGAACGGCTAAATGGTAACTACAGCAGAGTGAAAAAATCAAGACAGATTTTGGATCTTAAGCTTTCTGAAATGTTTAGAGAGAGAACTGAATGAGTAAATGAATTTTTTTACCCTGTAAAAAAAAAATCACACTTTTTTTTCTTTTTTTCAGAAAATTAGAACAGATAAAAACATTACTCAATTAATACTAAGATTCTACAGAGAAGCCAAAAACATGGTGGGGGGTATGTTTTTATTTTTACAGAGGGTTCTACAGCAGAGACTGCACTCTGATCCTGCTCCATGAAATGAATACGTATGCATCTTTCGATGTAAGCATTTAGCCTTATATCAAAACACTTAAACAAAACAGGCATACCTTGCCTCTGAACGTGCTCAGAAACTGCATCGTTGCTCTGTGTCCTTGAAACAGTCCCAGCTGCCTTCCCCACAGAAGTTCATGCCAACAAAACGCTTGACTCTCACATGACACGTTTTGTCTCTGTGTGTTCTTAATAGGCTACTGTTTACCTGCTGGAGTGCAACCTGTCAGTTTGGCCACCTCAAATGCCTGCAAGCATCAGTGCTATTCTGCTGCTCCTTTTGTTCACAGCATAAGGTCAGCTGGAAGGGTTCAAGCATGACCACACAACTGGCAGAAACCCCTGCGAGGGAGCAATTTCCTGCAGAAGAACTGGCAACAACTCCAACAAGCTGCCTCTCTGAAGTCATCTTTGTCCTATTTCACTTGGTTTACTATCCAGTAAGGGGTCACAGAATCAATGTAACATGCAGAAAATCTGAGAAATTTCAGATGCTGTTCAGTATCAATTCTCACTACAGGATGCTTGAGGATACAAAGATGAGAATCTACATAGAACAAACACAGAACTTAGAGGAGCATCCACTCCACTATGAAACAGGGATGAATGTACAACATTTCTCAAAGGTGCCCTGTGAGTTTCATTTCTAGCACAGCCTATTGGCATGCTATATCTTTACCAACACCCTCTCTTTTTGTATCAGATGCACCAGCACAATTATTGGCCCAAAGACAAGGTTCACTATCTGCATATTGGACTAAGTAAATTATCACCAGCTGGGCACAGTCCTCATGGCCGTGCAGACTGCTTCCTTGCTTTACACAGTGGATAGCAAGTAAGCATCTTTGTAGTCCCAAAGAGATTGAGTACAAGGAATTCGAGTCTCCATCACTCTGTCATCACAGTGAGAGGCCCTCCATCATCCTTCTTTCAAGAGACTGTTCCTAGGACCTCTCTAACCCAGTTTTCCTCACAGAGTTTATGCAGCTCCAGTTCTCCTGGATAGGAAAGAAATCTTCCTTCATCTACCTTTTGTGGAACGACATAAAGCAGCAGTGACAACTGAGGAAGACCTCGCTCTCCTGAAAAGTGATACTAGCTAGGCAGCTGGTTTCTTATCAGATCTGATCACTATTTCAAGCAAGACTCAATATTTTTACACTGACATCTGTTTTCTTAGAACCAAGGTTAAAAGGAAGAAGTAGCAAAACAAAGCTCCAGCCTTTGTCTCAACTAGTCCTTGGAACTGTGCTTTTTCCTCAGCAAATAAAGTCAACTGAGATGCAATCGTAATTTTAAATGTACCTCTAAGACAAGAAACATACTGTTTATATTGTAGGGTCCCATGGTGAGAAAGTGTCTTTGATAGAATTAGAATTTGCTTTCTTGCATCTCAAATGCAAATTTCTCTAGAGACGGCTAAAAAAAAATAAAAATCCAGTAAGAAACAAAAAAACCTCTTCAGCAATAAAATATTTTTAGTATATAAACAAACCAAAATATTCTCATTTGCATATGGTACATCATCTCCTCTGGTGTTTTTTATTTTTATCTTGTATGACAATGCAACTCACAAACTAAATAACCAAAAGAAAAAAGGCAACATTTCTGATGCCAGATGCTGAAGATCAATAGTCATTTCCCAAAGTTTATGGTATAATTAAAATTTGTAACAGGAATAATTTCCCTTTCCAACCCCTCAGGCAAAGCCTAGAATTATTGACTAAGTCAAAGTTATGTAGTATAGCTTTTTTTCTATTTTTTATTTTATGTGTAGGGATAATATAAAGGATTTTTTAATGGTTTTTACATGTAATCTGATAAAAGTAGAAACAGTAAGTAGGAAACATTCTCTATATCAGCAGAGCAACTGTTATAAACATTTTGTTACTATTCAGATACGTAGAGGACATGGGTTTATACAGTTAATCTAAACTAGTTTCCAGGAGGATGGACAGAAAGCCCATGACTTAAAAGAAAATTGAATGTACTCTCCTTCACAGCTCAGCTGTCATGAAGCCTTCATTAGAAGAGAGGCACCACTACAAGCCACCTGAGTCATGAAAGCCACCTGCAGCCATACTAACGTGGTATCTGTCATTTCATTGACAGGCAAATTAGATTGGCTTTAAATTTATAACCTGAATAATCCACCTACTTTTTTTTTTTTTTTTTTTTTTTTTTTTTTTCCACCACACAAGCCACACTAAGAAGAGATTTCAGAAGAGAAAGCACAACAAACAAGGAGAGAACACAGCTGATCCAGAGAAAGTACGCATCTTCTCTATGAAAACTGACTTCAGTGCACAATCAACATTGTCATGATTTGGATTTACTGTAACTCTCAGAATTTCAAGTCAAATACTTTCAATTTAGGTGCAAAAAGATGTTTACTTGTTTTCAAATTTTCAACTCTAAAAACTCAGTCTTGGACATCAAATTGGACTATTCCTTGCTCCTATGTCGTAATCAATGTTAATCATAACAGAGGCCAAATTAAACCCTCCAAGCAAGCACACTGCTTTCATTGTATCCTCACAAACAAAATACAACTATAAAGTCAGTAAACATTTCTGCTGATGAAGCATAAGAACAGATACAGTCTGACTCAGCCCCTGCTTGCTTTGAATAAAATGCAGTGAATTTAATTGTATTATGAAAGCACATAAAATCTGAGCTTAAACAGACAGCAAGAATGCAACTTCTACACAACCACTTCTTGATGAAAAAAATGAATAGTTACACAAGCTGTCAAAACCAGCTATTATGAATCTATGCTTATAGCTGGATATTTGTGGTAAAATTCAGACTAAAAATAAAAATCAGCTCCACATATCAGCTTCCATAGAAATATGACTGTTTCCACAGAGAAAGAATTAGT